>NC_083726.1:105874921-107124921 GCF_028564815.1 Eubalaena glacialis | reverse complement strand
TATCTGGACATCAGACCTTTATGACCTATCATAAATAAGGGATTAGTTTGTAGTTTTTTTTTCTTTTTTTTCCTCTTGTGATTTCTTTGGCATGAGGGAATACTGGATTCATGAAATCAGTTGGGAGGTATTTCCTCCTTTCTTTTCTGTAAGAGTTTGTGAAGGATTGGTATTGTTTTATCTTTAAATATTTGGTATAATTCACAGTGAAGCCACTGGGCCTGAGATTTTCTTTCCTTGGTATAGGGCTATTCAGATTTCTATTTCTTGAGTAAGTTTTAGTAATTTTTGTCTTTCTAAGAATTTATTTCACTTATCTAATTTATTGGCATAAAGTTTTTCTTAATCCCTTTTAATCCTCTAAATTTCTATAAGGTCAATAGTGATGTTCCTCTTCCATTCCTGATTTTGATCATTTGAGCCTTTTATCCTTTTTCCCTGGTCATTCTGGCTACAGATTTGTCAGTTTTGTTGATCTCTTCAGTGAACTAATTCTTGTGTTATTGATTTTCTCTATTGTTTTCCTGTTTTTAATTGCTTTCTGCTCTAATCTTTATTATTTTCATCTGCTTGGTTTGGATTTCATTTGCACTTCTCTTTCTAGTTTGTTGAGGTACAAGTTTAGTTTATTGATTTGCCATCTTTCTTTTTTTCTGAAATAGGCATTTAAAAGCCATAAATTTTCCTCTGAGCACTGCTTTAGTCATCACTAAACACAACAAAACCTAGAATTTCTCTTGTTATTGTCTAGGAGTTTTATAGTTTTGTGTTTTACATTTAGGTCTTTGATCCATTTTGAGTTAATTTTTGTGAAAGGTGTAAACCGTGTGCACTTCTAAAGAGTGTGTCCTCTGCAGTTATTGGCTGAAGTTATGTCAAGTTGGTTGATTGTGTTCAAGTCTTCTATAAACTTATTGATTTTCTGTTTAGTTTTATCAATTATTGAGAGTAAGGTACTAAATTAAACATCTGTTATTGTTGAATTGTCTGTTGCTCCTTTGAATTCTGTCAGTTTTTCCTTCATTTGTTTTGAGGCTACACTGTTAAGTGTGAATACATTTATAATTATATAATAATACATTTATAATTATATCTTACTGATGTAGTCACTCTATCATTATGAAATGTCCTTTTTCTCTAATAATACTTTTTGTCTTAAAGCCTATTTTTTTTTTGGTTGTGTTGGGTCTTTGTTGCTGCACGCGGGCTTTCTCTAGTTGGGGCGAGTGGGGGCTACTCTTCGTTGCAGTGCGCGGGCTTCTCATTGCAGTGGCTTCTCTCATTGCGGAGCACAGGCTGTAGGTGCACAGGCTTCAATAGTTGTGGTGTCCGGGCTCAGTAGTTGTGACTTGTGGGCTCTAGAGCGCAGGCTCAGTAGTTGTGGCGCATGGGCTTAGTTGCTCCACGGGATGTGGAATCTTCCCGGACCGGGGCTCGAACCCGTGTCCCCTGCATTAGCAGGTGGATTCTTAACCACAGTGCCACCAGGGAAGCCCTTAATACCTATTTTACCTAGTATTAATATAGCCACATTCTCTTATAGTATACTTTCTCTGTAGTATATATCTTTTTTCATCCTTTTACTTTCAACTCATTTGTGTCTTTGAATCTAAGGTGTGTCTCTTATAGAAAGCATGTAGTTGGATCTTGCTGTTTTATCTAGTCTGACACTTTTTGCCTTTTGGACTTTCATTTGCCTTTTTGCCATTTCTTTTCCGTACATTCTATTCTTGTCTATTTTGTCCCTTTGTTTCCTCCTTGACTGCCTTCTTTTCTATTAAATAAGTATTTTTAGTGTACTAGTATTTTAACTCTTCTGTTGATGTTTTTTAAACTGTATATTTCTTGGAGTTGTTTTCTTAGTGGTTGCTCTAGGGATTACAATATGTATCTTAATTAATCAGACTCTACTTCAGATTAATACTAAATTAATTCTGGTAAAATATATAAGCTTTGCTCCAATATAGCTCCATTCTTTATTTCTCCTTTCTACTATTATATATAACACCTATGATAAAACATATTAAAAACATAAATATATCTTTATATATATTATTAACCCCAAAATGCACTGTCATATTTATTACTTTTAAAATGTTTACGTCTTTCAAGGAAGTTAGGAGAATAAATGAGTAAAAACATATTTATAGAATCTTTTATATTAACCCACACATTTACTATTTTTGGTGTTCCTCATTTCTTGTGGCTTCAAGTCACCAACTGTTGTTATTTTTTTTTCACCCTGAAGAGAGTTCCTTGGGTATTTCTTGTAATAATATAGGTCTACTAGCAATGAATTTTCTGTTTTTGTTTATCTGGGAATGTCTTTATTTTATTTTCATTTTTGAAAGATAAATTTGCTGGTTGACAAAAATTCTTGGTTGACAAAAAATTTTTTCCCCAGTACTTTGTGTATGTCATTCAACTCTCTTCTAGCCTCCATTGTTTCAGATAAGTCACTTTTCTCTTGCTCTTTGACTCTGGCTTACAACAGTTTGTTATGTAACTATGTGTTGATCTCTTTGTATTTTTCCTACGTTGAGTTTATTAAGCTTCTTGAATGTGTGGATTAATATTTTCATCAAATTTGGTAACCTTCTCCTCTCCTCTCCTTCTGGGATTTCCATTGTGTATGTGTTCGTATGCTTGATGTTGTTGCACATATCTCTGAAGCTCTGTTCATCTTTCTTCAATCTTCTTTCTCTGTTACTAAGATTGGATAATTTCTATTTTCAGGTTCACCGATTCTTTCTCCTGCCATCTCAAAACAGTTGTTGAACTGCTGTAGGGAATTTTTTATTTCAGCTATCGTACTTTTCAACTCCAGGATTTCTGTCTCCTTATGGGCAATTTCTGTTTGCATATTCATTGTTGCCATACTTTTTTTTCTTTAATTTCCTTTAGTTTTGTGAACTTATATGTGTATAGTAACTTCTTTGAAATATTTGTCTGCTATATCCAGTATCTGGGATACTCAGAGACAGTTTTTATTGGCTGCTTCTTTTCTTGAGTATGAGTCACACTTCCCTGTTTCTTCTATGTCTTGTAATTTTTTGTGAGAACTGGACATTTTCGATAAAATATTACAGTAGCTCTGGATTCTGATCTCAGGATTTTTGGTGTTTTTTAAATTGAGGAGTATTTGACAATTAAATATTGTATATGTTTAAAGTGTACAATTTGATTTGATGTACATATTCATTGTGAAATAATCACCACATTCAAGCTAATTAGCATATCCTATTGTTACTTTTTGTTTGTTCGTTGTTTCTTTGCTTAGTAACATGCTTGCTAAACCTGTAAAATCTCTCTTCCCTGTGATTTATGGCCACTGATGTCTCTGTTCCTTTTTAAACTTGTTTTATTTTTAAGTCTGCTTTCCCAGGGGTTGTCCTTATGTTTCCATTGCTTGTTAGTCAGCCAGTGATTGAACAGGGATTATATTCAACCACCTTGATCCAGTAAGGTTTTTGTCATCTCTCAGTGGATCTGCGTGTGGGTAAGTAGCACATTCAAAGTTCAAGCCATTTTCAAGTCTCTCCCATCTTTTGAATTCCACTGGGTCCTTTCACCTCTCGTCTTGGCGTGCGCACAGCCTCACTTTCAGCCAGGAGTGTGTGACTGGTTGGACTCTCTCGGGTCTTTGCTGTAAATGCATGCAGCCTCAGCCAGGAATAAACTTGCTCCAGCCATGACCACAGCCTTGTGCTAGTAGAGCTTTTAGCCCTTCCCACCTGCCATCTCTGAGATAGTCATTCCACCGACACTATCGCTGGGCATGGATGTTACCCACTGCTCAAAATCATGTGAACCTCTTTCTACTGCAACAGAAAAGTTGCTTATTCTCGCAACCTACCCCATTCTGGCACAACATCTGCTTCAACTGAGGCAGGAGGGGTAGGAGAAGCTCTAGGTTAGAATGCCACAGATTGCCACTGTTCTTATCCAAGTTCATCTGTTTTTTAGGCATAAATGCTTTTTAGATTATTGTATGCCTTTGATTGATTTCTCAAGCTTCAAAATGCTTGTTTTTTAAAATTTGTCCAGCTTTATAGTTGCTTTTTATGGAGAGGATTTGTTGATCACCTCATTTAGCTATAGTAAGAAGTCATACCTGGCTCATTCATTTGCTGTTAGTCTAACTCTGTGTTATATTTAAAGTGGATTTCTTGTAACCAGAATACAGTTGAATCTTGCTTTTTTATTCATGTTGAAAAATCTCTGTCTTTTAAACAGTATCTTTAGCCTTCTTACATTCGATGTAATTTCAGCATTGTTGCATTAAACTCATCCACCTTGCCATTTTCTGTTTATTCCATCTGTTCTTCAATCTTTTCTCCCTCTTTTTCTGTCTACTTTAGCATTAATCAAATCTTGTTATGATCCAATTTTTATCTCCCCTGTTGGCATATCATTTAAATGTTAAAAACTTTTTGTGTGGTTGCCTTAGGGTTTATAATGCACGTCTTTAATTAATCACCACTTCACATATAGTATAGAGTTTTTATCACAGGAAGGTATTTATACTTCAGTTTCCTCTTCATATTTTGTGCTATTGTTGTTATATATTTTTCTTTTACATATGCTATAAACCCACAATACATTGCTATTTTTGTTTTAGATCAGGGTGGCAAACTTTTTCTGTAAAGGGCCTGATAGTAAGTATTTTAGGCGTTGTAGGCCATCTGGTCTTTGTCTCAACTACTCAACTCTGTCATGAAAGCAGCCATAGACAATACATAAAAGAATGGGTGTTACTGTGTTCCAATATAACTTTACTTACAAAAACAGGAAGTGGGTGCGATTTAGCCCTTGCGCCATACTTTATTGACCCCCTGCTTTAGACAATCATTATTGAGAGCTATTAAAATTAAGAAAAAAAGGTAGTTCATATTTACCTTCATTTCAGCCATTTCTGGAGATCTTCATTTCTTCATATTGATCCAAGTTTCTGTTTGATATCATGTTCCTTTTGCCTGAAGAACTTCCTTTAGCATTTCTTGTAGTATGGATCTGTTGGAAATGTATTCTTTCAGTTTTTGTTTGGTCTGCAAAAGTCTTTATGCTTAATTTTTAAAAGATAATTCTTATCATTCCTCTGTATATAATGTATTTCTTTTCTCTGGCTGCCTTCAAGATTTTCTCTTTTTTTCCCTTTTCCTTTTTCTTAAAAATTAAGATGTAATTTAAATTCACTAAAATTTACGCATCTTTTTTTAAAATTTAATTAATTTATTTATTTACTTTTGACTGCGTTGGGTCTTCATTGCTGTGCGCGGCTTTCTCTAGTTGCGGCGAGCGGGGGCTACTCTTCGTAGTGGTGCACGGGCTTCCCATCGCGGTGGCTTCTCTTGTTGCGGAGCACGGGCTCTAGGCACGCGGGTTTCAGTAGTTGTGGCACGTGGGCTCAGTAGTTGTGGCTCGTGGGCTCCAGAGCGCGGGCTCCAGAGCGCAGGCTCAGTAGTTGTGGCACACGGGCTTAGTTGCTCCACGGCATGTGGGATCTTCCCGGACCAGGGCTCGAACCCGTGTCCCCCGCATTGGCAGGCGGATTCTTAACCACTGCGCCACCAGGGAAGTCCCTACACATCTTAATATACAGTTCTGTGAATGTTGATATATCTGTACAGTTGTGTAACCACCCTAACAATCAAGAGATAAAATAGCTTTATCATTCTCCCAAACTCCTCCTGTGTCGTTTTGCAGTCAGTTTCACCCTTCACCACAACCTCTGACTACCGTTGATCTGTCCCTGTAGTTTTGCCTTTTTCAGAATATTGTTTAAATGGAATCATATGGTATGTAGCCTTTTGAGTCTGGTTTCTTTCACTTAATAATGCTTCTGAGATTCATCTATCTGGTTATATCAGTAGTTTGTTCCTTTTTGTCGTTGATCAATATTCCATTTTATGAATCTACCATGGTTTGCCTATAAAGCCACTATAATAGCAGTTTTGCAGCTGTCACAACGTATGGCAGGATTGTTTTCCAAGAGATTTAATAAACCAATTTATAGTAAAACAAGCAGTGTCTGAACGTGTTAGTTTCATAGTATCCTCTTTAACACTGGGCATTATTTACATAATTTTTTATCCAAAATGGAAATATCTTTTAATCTGATCATAAAAGTCATGTGTGCTCATTTAAAAATTGTGGAACAGGCTCTTTGTAGACAAAACAATTTCAGTTCCTTGTATAAAATGATTTTGCCCCTCTCAGCCCTCTGAACTGAAACCCAAACATACTCTGTTTTGGCCCTTTTAAAGTGTGACCCCTAGCACTAAACAGAGTATTCCAGGTGTGAGCTGGATCTTCTGCCCTGCTCTTCAAGCTGTATTTCTTTTAAGACAGCCCAAGTTTGAAGTTGCTTTTTTGGCAGCCACATGCATTTGAGTCATATTGAATCATCTAAAACCTAAAGTCCTTTTCACATGTGCTGATGTTAAGCCACACCTCCCTCATTCTGTATTTCTCCAGGTAGCTTTTTGGACATTCAGTGCAAGACTTTACAATCATCTATAGTTCGGTGTCACGTGGCCTGTGTCTCTAACTTCTTGAGGCTCTTTTTGGACCCCCATGATTAACATACTTTGTCCTCATTCCAGTCATTGAAAAATGCTTGATAGGACCCAGATCAGAGAGCCAGAGAAGAGCTCAGGCCATATTACAGTCAACAGACACAGAACTCTTGCCATCTGTTAAGGATATTTTTTTTAATTTTCTAATTTCTGTTTAGTGTTCTTTGGGATAAGGAGATTGCCACCTTATATGTAATTAGTGAGAGGTAATATTCAATATTGTAAAATTTATTGAGACTCATTTTGGTATCTTTTTATTAGCACCATGTTTTATTATATATGTCATTGATGCAGTATTTATTATGATATCCTATGTATAACCCTATGTATATTATTATTATTACAGTACTTATTTAAAATGTTGAGGTGTTTTTCCTGAGACTTTAAACCACATTGTGGACCACACTTTCCAAACATATAGTGGGAGTCACCAGAGAGGTAAAAACCACACCATTGATGGGAGAAAAAAAATCCTATTTTAAGACCTGCCCCAAACCTAAATAGGCTAGTAGTGTCATGGCTGATGCTAATTTAGTTTGCATGAAATCAACAAAGAGGAACTGCTAGCCAGGGATAGTTAATATTCAAAAGCAAAAGAAATATATCTGTAACTAAAGAAGTTAAAATAAATTTCATCATGACATCCACTGTTTTCTTTGGATGTGGTTATTGAGCAGTAGTAGATAAGCATATTAGTAAAACCACTGTAACAGGCAGCGTTCCATAGTAATGCAATAAGGAAAAATAGGACAAGGCATGAGTAATTATGGAAAGGAAACCAGACTCATAGGGGGCGCATATAAGAAAAGGTAAGAGTCATTTGGAAGTCTGGTCCGAGGACCAGAGGAAGGCTAACATTAACATTGTGGCCAGATGGGCTTTATCTTTCTGCTGTTCTTTCCATTTCCTGCCAATATACTAGAAGAGTTGGGAACACAATATCAAGGCAGCCCCACACATTGAAAGTGTGAGATGGAAATGAAAAAAATGTTCCCAGATATGAGCATAAAATAACTCCTTTTGGTTAGACAATTAAGCCATTCTTTTAGCAAGTTGAAGCCAGCCCTCCTCCGACTTGCAGTAAATCCTGGCAAGAAGCTGCAGTTCTGGGGCCTCTTTATTTTGGCTTTGTTTTATCCCTACTTTTGCTTTGGAGACATTCATTGACTCTTACTCCTTCCAACATGGGGACAGGACACAGGTTGCTGAGACAAATGTTATGGGTTCAAAGAGAAAGTATACAGAAAGATACTAACTATCCCTAGCCAGGTTTTTTGCCTAGGCCCATATAAATACATTTTAAATGAACATTTTTAATTCTTTCTAATTAATTATGCACACGTCTGCCAGAATCTTTCTTAAGCCTAACTCAAGTTATGTGATTCCTGCTTAGAGTGTTGGGTTGCTCCATACTGCCTGTCAGATTCAGGTCTGAGCTCCTCAGCTCGACGTGAAGATCTCAAGAAGTCGTTATATCCCATCAACTACTGCTTGCATGTGTCTTGAGCTCTAGGCCAAATTGGACTGCTTCCTTTGCTTTACCACCTCCAAGCCTTTGCTCATGCTGTTCTGTCTGAAGGCTGTCTTCTCCATTGTGGCCTGCTCAAATCTGACCATCCTTTGAGATTTTTTTTTATTAATTATTTATTTTTGGCTGCGTTGGGTCTTCATTGCTGTGCGCGGGCTTTCTCTAGTTGCTGTGAGCGGGGGCTACTCTTTGTTGTGGCGTGCGGGCTTCTCATTGCATTGGCTTCTCTTGTTGCGGAACACGGGCTGTAGGTGCATGGACTTCAGTAGTTGTGGCACATGGGCTCTGTAGTTGTGGCTCACCGGCTCTAGAGCACAGGCTCAGTAGTTGTGGCGCACGGGCTTAGTTGCTCTGCGGCATGTGGGATCTTCCTGGGCCAGGGCTCGAACCCATGTCCCCTGCATTGGCAGGTGGATTCTTAACCACTGCACCACCAGGGAAATCCCATCCTTTGAGATTTTGATTGTTCATTTGTTCAGCAAATATTAGAGAGGCTACTATGAACTCTAGGCCCTGTTCTAGTAGGTGAGCCTGTAGTGAAATATAAATTCTTTGCTCTTGTAGAACTTACTTTCTTATAGATCACCCCACTAGAATGTCAGTTTGCCTCAAACCACCTCCATCATCTTTTTTACTTTCTCTAAATTGATATGATACATCTTTACACAAATCATGATGACCAGAAAGAAAAAGGTAAGATATTTGAAGTGATCGCTGTGGCTGGGCAGAGAACATTCCAAAATGCTCTAATTTTTAAAGCTTGTGTCCTAAATGTAGAAAGAAGCAAATGTGACCATAGACTGGTATAAAGGAGTGATAGGAACTGGGATGAATAGGGTCAGGATATACAAAGGTTAGGATAAACAGAGGCTTCTGAGGTGAGGGACATGAAGGATAAACAGAAATACAAAAAGTTATGTTCAGGGCAAAAGCAGCTATAAGTAGATATAGGCAGCTTCTTGTGCCAGCTGAGGTCATGTTAATGTATGACACAGCAGAGCTATTTATTACCTCTTTTGCTTCCATATTTTCTGTTGAGAAGAAAGATAATAAACTGGAAATGATAGAACAAAGGAGTAGCTAAAACCCCAGATGGAAGGAAGACATTGTAGGCACCATTAGCTGATCACAATGCGTTGTTTTCTGGTGCTTGTCTCGTCACCCCCGCTCTATCCCTCCACCGCCTCCACACCCCTCCACACCCCTCCACACCCCTCCGGTCCAGGGAACTGAAAGAACGTGTAGATGAAATGACTGAACCCGCCGTCTTTAATGAATTGTGGAGAACAGAAGAGGTGCCAGAAGCTTAGACATATAAAAAAGTATTTTCATTAAAATGGGAAGGGATGAGGGAAGATGGGGCAATTGATAGAGGGAAGATAATTCCAAAATGTGCATCACTGTAACATTCCATCCATTGGTGCCAAATCTTTGTACCTGCAGAGCTTGCTGCCTTTTAAAACATAGACTCTTGTGCCTTCATCAGCCTTGTCTTTTGCAAACTAAATATTTTAAAGGTAAGCACACAAGAAGGTCACCAGTAAGATGCCACAGGGTTATGACCTTGACTTCTTATTCAACATCGTATCAATTACTTAGCTCCAACCAAAGGATCCTGGATATACTTTATAACTCATTAAAGATTTGTTGATTGGCTTTAAATAGAGGTAGTGGCATAGTAATCAAATTTGCAGATGATAAAATGTTAGGAGGAGTATCTAACATGATGCATGACAGATCCAGGGTTCAAAATGATCTCAACAGACTTGAAAGATGGGCTGAAACCACAGTGACATTTAAAAGCAATAAATGTCAAGTCCTGCATTTAGATTAAAAACAGTCAGTTACATAAGGACGGGGTGTGGGAAAACTGGCTCAGCAGCAGTTCAGTGGGGGTTTTTAGTGACAGCAAGATTGAACTGGAAGCAGTAGTCTCAGGCACTGGTGCCTCTATACCTGCAAGAGTGTTCTGGGTGTCGTGTTTAAGAAGGTATTTATAAACTAGGGTATATCCTGAATAAACGACCAGAAGGTCGTTGTTTGGAAACCGTGTCATGTAAAGAAGTCTTGAAGCAGATAAGAGTTTTTAGGCTGGAGAAGAGATGACTTAGGGGAACACATCTCTCCTAATATTTTTTTAAATTAAATTAAATTTTTTTATTTTTTATTTTTTAAAAAAATTTATTTATTTATTTATTTTTGGCTGTGTTGGGTCTTCGTTTCACTGTTGCGGCCTCTCCCGTTGTGGAGCACAGGCTCCAGACGCGCAGGCTCAGCAGTTGTGGCTCATGGGCTTAGTTGCTCCGCGGCATGTGGGATCTTCCCAGACCAGGGCTCGAACCCGTGCCCCTGCATTGGCAGGCAGATTCTTAACCACTGCGCCACCAGGGAAACCCCCTAAATTTAATTTTTTTAATGACTTAAAAATCTTTTATTGAAGAATAGTTGCTGTACTCTGTGTTCTAATATTAAATGGCTGCTGAATAGATATAGCATTAGATCTACTTTTGTGACGTCCCAGTGACCAGAACTGAGGTCAATGGGGAGAAGTTTTTGGGATGTAGAGTTTGGTTTGATATAAAGAACTTTCTATAATAATCACTCTAATGGTAATATTTATTGAGCAGTTGCAATATGTCAGGCAGTGAGCTAAGCACTCTTCATGCAGCCTCTCACATTTAATCCTCACAGCAACCTTGTCATGTGGGTACATTTTAGTCCCATTTTATAGGTAAGGAAACTGCCGTTCAGAGAAATAGATTTGTTGAATGTCGTGCAGCTACAAAGTAGCGAAACAGCTGTTCATAACCTAGATTTGGCTGGTCTCAAAATCCTGTGCTCATAACCACAAAGCTGTCTTGCAAAGTAATGAACTGTTCCATTTCTAGATATGTTTAAGCAGAACTGAAAGGATCCTCTTTCATAACTTAGAGTCAGTTCTTGCAATTCACAAGAATATGCAGGGGCAGTGTGGCATGATGGGAAAAGAATGCAGACTTTGGAGTTAGTTCAGGAATGGAAAATATCACACATGGGCCATATGATCTTGGGCAAGTCACTTAACCTCTCTGAGCCCCGTTTAATATCTACCTTAGGGGGCTAGTAGGCGGATTAATTTATTTGAGCAGCATGGCTTATGTGTAATATGTATTTGGTACATAGCAGGGATTCAAAAAATAATTGCTTTAATCATGCAAAACGTTCTTCTTAGTTTAACAATTTTGATCATTGGACTTAGACCACCATCATTTTAACTTTGTATGTTCCTCTCTGTATTTTTTACTATTAGGGCTACTTTATCTCTGAAACAATACATGCTAAATGCCCCAATTAGAACAGAAGCTTTGGTTGCTAGACTTGATTTTGTTTACAATTTTGTACAGGTCAGGTGTGTATGTTTACTTTTTATAGTTTTTCTGTTGTCACCCTTGCTGATAACAAATAGCAGCCACCTCCTAATTGCTGTTGGCTTGGAGACCAAAATAAAAATCAGTAGGCCCTTAGGGGCCATCTGAAGGGCTTCCTGTTAATAAAATACATAGGCATTAGTGTATGGAATTTATAATAACTATTTGGGTGACCTGTAAGCCATTTTATTTGTTTTCCCTTGTTTCTTGGCTTTTTAGGGAGTTGAAATTCTTAAATAAGTGAGATGCAATTGGATGTGACATGATTTTTGCTCCTGGGTAGTTTTACAACCTAGTAGAAAAACCAAAACATCATGATTGACTTAAAGCCTAGACTCTTAGAAGCACAGTGCTCATATAATATCATATGATGTTATAATACCTACCATTTGTTGAGTGCCTGTTTACCATGTACCCAGCTATACTAGTTGCTCTCCATGAGGAATCTTCTTTTTTTCATCTGCAAAACAGTCTTATGAAGCAGGTATTAACGTCATCCTCATTTTGTAGGTAAGAAGGCTGAGCTATGAGAAAGAGAAGTTAGACAGCTTGTTCAGTTTCCACAGAGATGTGAACTCGGGTGTGTCATATTCCAAAGACCCAGTTCTCCTGATCACCCTGGGCGAGGTGGACCACAGTCATAGGAAGCATCTGTGCAGAGGAGTTATTAATTGAGCTGCACCTGAAAGAACAGGCAGGATTTTGGTGGGATGTGTCGGCTTGGGCTGGGAGGGGTGGAGGGAGGAATTCTTGGGTGGGAGGATAGTATGAGCACAGTGGGCCTGCATCTGCTGCTCTTAGGGAGCTGGGGTGGAGACCATGAGAGAACCGCTTGACCAAAGAGAAAGGTGCATGCATCTTGAGGAGCAGTAAGAAGTAAGGTCAGAAAGTTAAACAGTGGCCAGATCATGGATGCCCTTGAAAGCCAGGGAAAGGAATTTCGAGGTGATGCTGTAAGAAGCAACTGGAGTTTTATGTTTGTTTGTTTGTTTTAAAGATTTTTTTTGATGTGGATCATTTTTAAAGTCTCTATTGAATTTTTGTTACAATATTGCTTCTGTTTTACATTTTGGTTTTTTGGCCGTGAGCCATGTGGGATCTTAGCTCCCTGACCAGGGATCAAACCTGCACCCCCTGCATTGGAAGGCGAAGTCTTAACCACTGGACCTCCACGGAAATCCCAGAGTTTTATGTTTGTTACAATAGGGAGCAGGGTGTTGACAGGCTGAGAGCTGTGTGTTTTGGAAGATTGGTATGACAGTAGCCAGAGATGAACACACCAGTTAGGAGACTGTTGTAGTTTTCCAGTTCTGATGAGCTGATGAAAGTCTGGACTGGGGTGGGGACAGTGGAAGGAAGAACAAATTTGAGAGACATTTTCAAGGAAGGAATGACAGGACTTGACAGATTAGGTGTAGGAAATAAGGGGAAAACAGCTATAGGGTCGCTTGCTTGGGAGAGCAGAATGACAGCAGAATTGGGGAGGGAAATTAGGTTTTTAAATTGGCCCTGCAAAACCACAGCTAGTAGGAGTCATTTCGGTGCTGCACACAGAATGTTCCCTGGCTGAGAACCATTATAACACCCCCTCTGATCCCGGAGGAGAACACTTAAGAAGGTGGTGCTGGGATGGGGTGGGGTGAGGAGTGTAGGAGGGAATGAGAGGGGCAGGTGTCTTTCAAAGTTTGCTCTGTTTTCCAGACTTGATTTGCTGTGGGTCCATTGAATGCAGTATTACAGTCATGGCAAACGCCTCCGTGCTGATGTGTGTAAACACAGATGGGATGTTTTATAAAGAGCAAGCTAAAAATCTTGGGTGGGAGTTGGGGGGATTATGACTCTTCGTGTTATTATTTTACTCTTCATGCCAGGGACCAATTCACCCTTCTGGGTCTGTATCTTCAAACAGAGTGAATGCTAATATGAATTTACAGTACTCAGGTTGGAAATTGCTACCCTTATTTAGAAGCCATTAACCTTTACGTTGATAAAATGATGTTCTTCACTGAGCACTGAAATCTGTGCTGAACAGCTGCAGCCTTTCCGGAGCACTAACTTAAAAAGCACTCGTCATACTTTTTGAAAATCAAAAGCATGTGGGTGGGATGAAGTCACCTGAGCAATTTTCTATAATTACAACTTTCAAGGCCTTTTCCTTTGTTTTTTTTCAGGCTGACTTCACACGCGCACACACACAGCACAAACCTATGATTTTCTTTTTCTTTATAGACTTTTTGCACTTGTTTTTGTTAAATAGTTGCAGTTCTCAGGGAAGGTAAATGCTTTCCTGTTCCTCTCCTGTTTTATTTTAAACCTGGTATCTCTGAGGGCTTTGGAACCGCCCCAAACAGAGCTAGCTATCTCCCTAGACTTCTGAGCTATGAGTGACTCCTCTGAAAGTGTGTGTGAGTGCTTTGGAACCAGTGCCTTGATATCCTGGACAGTGAACCAGGAAAATGTGAGCATCATCACACGTTTTGTGTGTGGATTAGGTTCCTCAGTGGCATCCTAGTCAGCAAGTACTGGAATGCGACAGAATTGGCAGTTGTGCCGGGACCAATCCACATTGGGAATTCACTTCTACATTCTGATAATTAAGTGAGGTTAGCTGCTAATATTCCCTGAAGGAAGGAGAAGGAGGGAGTCATATTGTTTCCAGTTGTGCCTTTTAATTAACCGAGGGATGGAATGGAAAGGGTTTTAAAGAAGACTTCATGAGGGAGGATTAGTACCTGACATAGCTCAGTAGTTCCATCATAGTTGGACACATATTAAGAATACCAGCACCAATTTTTCCAGCAAACTAACTGAAAATAATTCTGAATTGTAGCTTCTTTTATGTGTAGAATAAAATTGTTGGCTTTTCAAAATTATGCATTAAGTAGTGCTTTGCCAGAGTGATGTTGAGCAGGAAGTAGTGTAATACATCTGTCTTACTATTTTAAAGATCACCCATTTTTCTTCTTCTTTTCTTCCCCTAAGTAACAAAAATTCTTTACCTAGAATAGACTTTTGGGGCTTACATTTTCTTTAATATTGATAGTTCTTTCTTGTTACTGAAAGCAGAGGTATCGTTTTCAGGGAGATTAAAATGATCAGGTTACCTTATGTTATCTTTTGCCTTCTTAGTAACAGAGGCAATACTTTGTCTTCCTGAAGCCGTTTGAAAAGATCTCTGTATACAGGTATAGTGCCTCGGGTCATAGAAACGAGGTGTTATGTCACTTGTTTCAGAAGATACCTAATGCATCAAAAACAAATGACAGGGAAAACAAAATGCAGTTAGTAATCTTGTTGCTTCAAAACGAGCAAACGTTTTGTGAGAGCGAGTTCTTGCTGGACATCACTAAATAAGAATGAGTTGATGTCACACTTGGCAAGAAGCAACTCCGAAATTTTTTTTTTTCCATACAAATAGTACAACATGGTGGGGAGGGAGGGGGGATTTCGGGCAAAGGGTAAAGGATTACAGGGAAAGAGTAAGCTGGAGAAGGAGTAGGAGAATGAGTTGCTTGTTACAAAAGCATTACTATGATATAAAAGCCATGTTTGTTTTGTCAGGAGGTATCTGAGTTGGAACTTGAACTGATGAAGGAGAGAGATGTTTACCGGGCTCCTCCCACGCTCCCTCCGAGCCTTGTGTGCTCGGATCCCTGTGGAGGGTTGTGTAACTGCCTTGACTCATTTTCAGGGAAGAATGGCCCCTGTAGCTGTTTTGGCTCAATAGAGGGCTGCAGCAAGTTATGAGTCAAGAAGTCCCTAAAACCCAGTAATAGCAAACTTAAAATCATTTTCGTTAGGATTTCCAAGCACCAGTGGGTAATACTGCAGACTCTGTGGGGTATGTGACACCACCTGCCTCCCTCTTCCCAAAATTCTGTGCAGCCTTGGGAATGGGGGGCAACCTGATGGCCAACTTCACATATTCCTAAAAGCCCCTATCAGGTACTGCTAACCAACCTTTGTGCTGCCTTGAATTCACGGGACACATCTTAAAGAAAGCACCAGACCCTGACTGGACCTTGCCTTTCTAGCAAGGTTGAAGAGAGTCTTTCTGGAGGTATCGTTGCCAGTAGACAAGATCTCCAGGTTACAAGGTGTGATGCTTATGGTCTTCATCTCCTGAGAGCACGCTGTGAAAAGATTGTTCCACCAAAGATGGTTATTTTTAATAGAAGCAATTAAACCTTTGCAATATTGAAGTATATCTCCTTTTATCAGGCCCAGATCAAAAGAGGCAGGGGCCAGGTGCCTTGGATGTCCTGTGATTGTATCACACGGTGAGAGCTTATGAGTTCCAAAGGTGTGAACCTGAAATTTGGAAGGACCAGTAGCAATGCTTTTGGCCAAGGTATTTGGAGCGTCTCTACAGATTTTGCCAGTTGAGTCTTAATAGTGCTATTAGAGCACTCGACTAACCCTGGAACCAAATGTAGTCCTTGTTCTGAGGTCCCGTGGCTTAAATATTGAAACTGAGTTTGGGTAAACTGTAATTTTTCTTTAGAGACTTTATGTCCCCTCAAGGCCAAAAGTTTTAACAGGTGGATGCTGTCTTCGTGTGAAGAGGTTTGAGAAGGGGAGCAGAGAAGCAAATAATCTACATATTGTAACAAGGTTGAGCCTGCAAAAAACTTTATATCATCCAGATCAACTTTCAAGATTTGTGAAAAGTAAGAGGGACTTTCTTTGAAACCCTGGGGCATAACCAGGTGTATTGCCTTTCTTCCCAAGTGAAAGCAAAAAGGTATTGGCTAGCCTTATCAACTGGAATACTAAAGAATGCACTGCGTAAATCGATTACAGTGAAAAATTTGCTTTCATTGGGAATGAATGTCAGTAGTGTGTTCAGGATAAGAGCAACAAGGTGTCAGGGGATAGCCATGTTGTTTATTGCTCGTAAGTTCTGGACAAACCTCCATCCTTGGCCATTGGGTTTTCTCACAGGTAAAATAGGAGTGTTACAGGGACTAGTATTATTGTGGCCCTGGGCCTTGTCATCCTCTACTATGGGCTTGACACACTGAAGAGCTTCTTTATTTATAGGATATTAATTAATACTTGGGCAAGGTTTTGAGAGATCTCTTTGAAACTTGATAGGAGGTGAACTGTGAATTCTACCAATATCAGTTGAAGATTTTGCCCTCAAGGTGGATAGTAGCTGATCCAGTAGGGACAGTTGATCAGTGTCCCCAGATTCAGCTATAGTGCCATCAGAAACGGAGCAAATAAAAGGTGTCAAAGGGTCACTTAATTCACTTGGTTGGCTGCTTTGACTGCTACTGTCAAATTCTAGAATTATTTCCCCCTTTTGGGAGAAAGTAATTTCAGCATGATACTTTTCTAAGAAGTCTCAGCCTAATAAATGAATAGGTAGGGGTAGAGGAACTGAGGAGAAAAGGGTATGTATCTCATAAAGGGAATAGGTTCAGAGATAGGAACCTGTTGAGGTTCATTAGAGACCCCTACTATTTGAACTGTTTTAGTACTCCAAGGCAGGGGCTGCTTTACAGCAGTGGGGTTGAGCACCAAGGGTGTAGCTCTGGTGTCATTAAGGACAGAGAGAGATTCATTCCCAATCTGGAGAGTGGTTTCTCTGAGTCGATTAAGAGGGAGGATTAGGTACAGCCCATGTAGTTCCTTGGAACCCCATCACTGGAAATTAGGAGAACATTGGAAAGGCTGGCTAGAGGGATGGAAGCCTGGAACACTTAAGTTTGCAACAATCTTTTTTCCAATGTCCTGGTTCTTTGCAATAATAGCAGAAACCGGGGCAGGTGTGTGTGTGGGGGGGTTGTGTGTGGGGGGGTTGTGTGTGGGTGTGGAAGGGGTTGGCTTGGTTCAGGGGCCCTCATTTGCCCGAGTTGAAAATTAAAATTTTTTTTTTCTGTCACACCTCGAGGCTTGTGGGATCTTAGTTCCCTGACCAGGGATTGAACACAGGCCCTTGGCAGTGAGAGCTCAGAGTCCTAACCACTGGACCTCCAGGGAATTCCCAAAAATTAAGAATTTTAGTGATATTTCTTTTAGGTGGTTCATGTAGCATGCGAGTGAGCTGATTTGCCAAATTAACTAAATCTAGAGTGGACATAGTTTTCCATTCCACCCTGGTGCTTTTAAGGAAACGAGAAAGATCCCAGTTCAGCTCATGAATAAGCATAGAGTTAAAGGCTACCTGAGTGGATTCAACATCAGAAGGAAGACCGGAATTTTCTTTGAAAACAGTCTGAAGTCGATTATAATAGCCATGAACAGGTTCATCAGATTTTTGTGTGCAAGCCTGAATTTTGTTCCAGTCAGGAGGCTTAGGAAAAGCTACTGTTATTGCTTGGTGGAGGTTTTCAGCATTTTGTCAAGTTAGGGGTTTGTTTTTCTTAATTTTGTTCAGAATGTTCCCATCAGGCAAGTTTCATCCAATGTTTGACCCTCATCAAGAAGCATGTGGACTGACTAATATAAATCTGAGAAACCAGGTTGAGAAATTTGAATAACTATGTTAAATTCTTCAGCAAACCTGTGGGTTACTATAGGGAACTCTTTTAACTGTGACTCGCAATTTGGCCTTACTCCAGGAAACATAAGAAATTTGGGGTTTATTTGCATCCTCAGAAGAGTTACCTTTAAAGGGGCAGGTTCTGATAGGTTCAGAGGGGAAGGGACTGGGGAGAGGTTCAGGGAAAGGGGGAAGTATAGTGAGAGCATTAGAATGGGAAACTGAGGGTGTAGAGGAGGTGGCAGTGGTGGGGAAGGGGGTGGATGATGGCACTGGAGGTGGGAGTCAAAGGAAATGGGACAGGGGAAAGAGAGCTCAGAAGCCTTTTTTCCTTTTTTAGTTGTTTGTTTGCCTCAGTTAATTTATAAATTATATTTTGCAAAGAGGCAATTTTAGACTCTTGATAGCATTTGGAAGCCTCAAAATACCAGTCAAAATAGGCATCTCATTCAGTTTTAACAATTTTAGAGCCATGGCTGTCCAATTCTGTTTTAAGAAAAGTAATTTTGGGGAGTATGAAAGTTCCCTTTAATGGCCATTGTTGTTCTCAATTACTTTTGGGTTAAGTTGTTCCATTTGGTTAGAAATGGGCATGAGGAGGGACCTCAATTTTTAAACATAAAACTGGCTGGGGTCCCAGAAGAGGAGGCACCCTCAAAGCATTTTGATGATTGGGATCCCATTTCTTAGAGGTTTTTCTCTGGAGCAAAAAGAAAAATTCCTAAACACCTGTTTCAATAGGAACAGTCTGGTTCCCAGAGGAATTGGATCAAAGGCCAGCACAGTTCTAATAGGAACCACCTGGTTCCAAAAGGAATCAGACCAAAATCCAGCATGGTTCCAATAGGAACAGCCTGGTTCCAAAAGGAATTGAGCCAAAAGCCAAGCAAGTAGTCTCAGAAAGGACAAAGCCTTTAAACAGATCCCTAATAAAGCCCAGAGAACTCAAAATGCAAAGAGAGCAGAGCTCAAAATCCAGGAGAGACTTGCCCTGTAACTCCAGGGTTGGTAAGAAAGCAGTGGGCCCATTTGGCTCTGTGGTTACCAACACCTGTTTGCTCACCAGCCTCAGAGTTGTTGGGGTGGGGAGGGTTCATCTCTGGATCCCACTTCTGACACCAGGTAACGTTGACCTTAAAAATAAAAGTCAGACTTCCCTGGTGGCGCAGTTGTTAAGAATCTGCTTGCCAAGGCATGCGACGCGGGTTCGAGCCCTGGTCCGGAAGATCCCACATGCCCTGGAGCAACTAAGCCCATGCGCCACAACTACTGAGCCTGCACTCTAGAGCCTGCGAGCCACAACTACTGAAGCCCACGCACCTAGAGCCCATGCTGCACAACAAGAGAAGCCACCACAGTGAGAAACCTGCACACAGCAACAAAGACTCAACACAGCCAAAAATAAATAAATAAATAGATAAATAAATAAATAAATAAATTTATTTATTAAAAAATAAAAGTCAGTTATTTTACCAGCAAAAATGGGTTTATTCAGGAATAATAGAGAATTGCAATTCAGGATAAGCAAGCCACTGCAAAAACCATAAGCAAGTCCAATAAATAAAGGTTATTTTATAGAGAAAAAGTGGGAAGTTGGGAGGGGTTGTTTTGAATGAAAGTCCCTTGGAGAAAAGTGAAAGTACAGGATGATGATGATTTCTCACTGGCTGCCTTGCTGGGGTAGTCAGTTTCTTGTACCAGATGCAATGTACATCTTTTCCTGTTGGGTCCTGTAATAGATGACTCTTTTCTGTTGGTGTTTCTTCTGTTGGGATCTGAAATTGACAATTCTTCCTGTAATTGACATCAAGTGGTACTGAATGAGAACTCCCTCTTCTGGCCTCCCAACTCCATTTTAGTGAGGCTTCCCTTTATTAGTTTTCACACCCAAAAGAGTAAGAATTATTGCTGTGGATAGAGAACCTTGCCCTCAATAGCGATTGCCAGCTGCTACCTAAAATTTCTTTTTTCATTTGAAATATCTTCACAGGTAGCAAAAATAGCAAACACCTGAGTCTTCATTTACCAACTTTGTCGAACTTTAGTGTTTTGCCGTATTTGCTTCCGATCTTTTTTTTTTTTTTTGCCCCCAGGAGAAAAATATTTCAAATAAAGTTAAGTCCCCCACCACCAACAACAACCTTCCCTAATATTCCTTCTCCCTTCCTCTCTGCAGGGAGTCATTGATCTGACTGGTGTTCATCATGCACATGCATTTTTTTTACGGCTTTACTTTTTTTTCTTTTTTAGTATTTATTTATTTGACTGCACAGGGTCTTAGTTGTGGTACGCAGGATCTTTGTCGATGAGTGCGGGATCTTTTAGTTCGGCATGTGGGAACTTTAGTTGCGGCACGTGGGATCTAGTTCCCTGACCAGGGATTGAACCCGGGCCCCCTGCATTGGGAGCGCGGAGCCTTAGCCACTGGACCAACAGGGAAGTCCCTCATGGCTTTACTTTTTCCTACATGTTTATGTGTCTCTAAACAATATCTAATATATTCTTTTATGTGTTTTGTCTTTATATGAATTGCATTCTACTAGATGTTTACTTCATATACTTTTATAACTTGCTTTTCTTTTTTTTTGGTTTATATTTTTGAGATTTATCCATGTTGATATATGCCTCATTTTTTCACTGCTGTGCAGTATTCCATTGTATGAATATTTCACAGTTTGTTTATCCATTGTCCTGTTAATGTTGGAGTTGTTTCATACTTTTTCACTATTAAACAGTTTTGCAGTGGGCACCTTGTACATGTCTCCTTGTGCACATGTGTGAGAGTTTTCTCGAGGGTATGTAGCTAGGAGTAAATTGCTGTCTAGTAGGGCACATGTATTTTCAGCTTTACTAGGTATAGTCAAATGACTCTTCAAAGTGACTGTGCTGATTTATATCCTTACTAGCTATGTATGAGAGTTCCTGTTGTTCCACATCCTCAATCACACTAGATATTGTCCCAGCTGTTCCTTGTTTACTGATTAATTTAAAGACAACACTGTGCTTAGCAACCACCTCAAACATAGGGTCAGATGCATACTTATTTTTTTATATCAGGCTTCCTCCTTTTAAAGGAATTATTTTCACTTTCAGAGTTACAGAACCAAGATAACGATTAGATCGTTTTTTTGGCTCATATTTATTTTTAGAAATTAATGTTTCTTTTTTATGATCACAAAGTGAATATATGATTATTTTGGATAATTTGGAAAAGAGTTACAAAAAAGAAAATTAAAAATTCCACCACCTACATATAGCCATTGTTAACATTTTACTATGTATTTCCTTCTAGTGTAAACATATATATGATATACATTTACTCTCCAATTAGAATCATGCTAAATTTGTCATTTTATATCACAGTTTCACTTAAGATTATATTGTGGCATTTCCTGTCATTGACTCTTATTTTAAAACTCAAATTTAATAGCTGCATAACACTTCTTCGTATAAACGTTATAATTTAATCATTCTCCCCTCAGAGGACAGCTTTGATATTATTTTAGTACTGCAATAAACAATCTTGGTATATAAATCTTCTTATGAGTTTCAGTTTGTTTCTTTGGGATAGATTTCTAGAAAAGGTCGGTAAATATGTGTGGAATTAGTTTGAAGAGATTGTAAGGAAGGCATCCAGGGAGAAGAAAAAAGCAGTCGAGAGAGGAAAATAGAACATAGTTCGGGGGTCATGAGATCCATTAATTTAGCTTCTCTCATATTTGAGTTGAGTGGCAAATCTGTCCTTTAATTGAATTTGGGCACCCTTCTCTTATTAGGGATGATATTAGAGGTGAACTTCACTCTACCATGGACACCAGAGAGTTGCTTGTATATTGTAGTGTTCAAGGATTATAGCATTTTAGAATTGGAAGGGACTTTAAAAATTTTATCATCCAATCTTCTACTTCTTGCAGAGTCCCCAAATTGAGTGTATTTTGTAGACTATCTCACTGAAGTAGACGTATAGGCTTGACTTGCTAAATATCTAATCCCAAACAGGTTGTTGTGATAAAAGGCAGTCTGCTCCTTTATTGGACAGCTTTGATTAGTTGAGTGTGGTTCTGTCCCTTAAGCCCAAATTTGATTTTTTATAACTTTCACTTACCATTTCATTTTTTTTAATTGAAAAGCTCCCTAAAAATAATGCTGGAAATACTTCACCTTTATGTATTTGTCTGTTAGCTTCTACTATAATTAACATGAAAACAAACATATGTTTGACCTGCTTTTTGTCTTTGTTTCCTTCCAAGGTATAATTTAGTTTTATCTTGTCTTTGTAGTGAAAATTATATATGTGAACATAGGTAGGCTAGAAAAACCTTCCACATATTTTTATACTTGGTAGACAGAAAAGTTCCAAAGTGCCTATAGGTACTACTCGTTTTATCATTATTTCTTTCTGTGTGTCTCTCTTTTTTTTTTTTTTTTGCCCAAAGGTGTTACATATATTACCTTCTTTAAATCCTGAATTACCTCTTAGGGTAGGCATTTCCCTCATTTGGCAGGCAAGGATGCTGAGGCTCAGAGAAGTTTAAAGACTTTTCCTGTCCCACAGCTATTAAAGGTAGAGCCAGGTGTAAACACAGGTCTAATTCTAAAACCTATATATTTAACCAGTTTGCAAGTCTGTTCTCCTCACTTATTTATATCAATTTCATAATATAAAATCATAAAATCAGATGTACTTCTGTTAACAAAAATGTTCATATGTTCGGGTTACTCAGTTAATATATCATATTGGTGGTGCGGTGAGACTGCTGGCAGTATGTTGCTTCTACTTGCTCCTCTTTGGTAATCCCAGCCCCTCTCTGCTTGGTTTGGGCACACCAAGGATTTCCTTCCCATCTCTCCCTGGCACCCTATGGGGCTCCTTCCCGTCTCTGGGGAAACTGAAGCACAGGGTGAGAAAAGAGTAACAAATACTTACATAATTTTTTCTTTCTGACTATTATCAACTGATATGTCCCATAAAGAAGGATGTTTTCGCAGCTGTGTGCTTTAGGGATAGTGGGGAAAGGTTGAATTTTTATAACTTTGGGTATCTTCTACGACAAAGGCAGTGGCACACATGCTCGATGGGCTTGGAACGTCGAAACCCGTTCTCTCAGCCCTGTGAATCTTGCGTTTATGTCACATTGGGATCCAGATAACGTTATCTCAGTGAACTTGAGACCAAGGGTCAGAGGACCAAGGAGGGGACTTGTTGAATATATGATTTAATTACACTAGATCAATCAAGCTTTGACTTAGTGATGACGGGATATACTGTGTGTGTGTTTAGGAGGTTGCTAGGGGAAAAGAACAAAGTTTAATCCTCGGTTTTGTTGACCTTTGGTATCACTTTTAGCAGTAGTTCCATAGCACTGCCTCTGCCGAATTTTCAAAAGACTGCAGTCAAGTGATTTATAGATTAAGGCCTCATTTACTACTTGCACAAGAAGAGCCTATATCTTTCAATACGGGTGACATAAGTTTACTTTAGAGACAGGAATGATTTCATTTCTTTGGAGAGATATGAACAGAATGTGTGTCTCTTGCTCTGGTGAGAAATAAATTTAAATCTGAACTTTGCTTGAAGGAAATGGAATGGAGTGGCTGAGCACTCGAGCCTTTAGGATTAGGGAGCTTTAGCCAAGGCCCAAGGGGGCACTAATTGTGTGTTTGCAGAACTCATCCAAATATGAGCATTCAGTATATGAAACAGCAGACATCTATGGAGAACTACTTTGTATACGTCTATAAGGCACTTATGTGCCTTGGGTCTGAATTTCAGAGACAAAAATACATGATTCTTTCCTCAAGGACCTTACCAGGTAACTGGGAGAAAGCAAGATGGTCAATAATAATACACAAAAAGGATGCTATGGTAACTGCCAAAAATGAACCTTCCACCAAGCGTATTCCAGAGATCCAGCCCCTGAAGAGTAAGATTGTCATAAATGAGCTATGTTGCTGCTGAAAACATTTTGATTCCAAAGTATAATCAAGTCTCAACTAAGCAGAACTGTCTTAAGCATAAATTAAGAGGAAAATGGTATTTTAAATAAGTTGCCAGATTTTGGACACTAGAATTTCAAGAATTGGCAACTCCAGTTCTTGGTTTGGCTACTGTATTATCTCCCTTAAATTACAGTAATATTTCTGTCACCAAAAATCATTAATTTACAGTATTTCTTCGTTAATTGCATCACTGTGATTTGTTGTCATGATTATTATTACTATTTACTTACTTAGTATAGAGGATACTAAAATCTGCCTCCTAAGGTCATCCTGACAAGTAAGGTAAAATGTATAACATGATCAGCATGGTGCTTGGCTAAGAGAGTGCCATCATTAATGTTAGCTGTAGTTTTTCTCAAAATTTAATGCTTTATATAGTACCTGACATATAGTTAAATTTTGGTAAATTATAATAGTATATGGCTTATTGTTTACAAAGGGCTTTAACATATCTTGTTTAATCCTCTCAGCTACCTTCAAGGTACATAGTTTTACCCCTGATAGAGAAATCGAGGTTAAGTGTATCAGTCAGATTTTCTGGCTGATTTAAGCCAAGAAAGAATTTATTGAAAGGACAATGGCTAGTTTACAGGATCTCCAGAAGAGCTCTAGAATCAGGTTTTGGACAACCTACCCAAGCATAATGGCCAAAATCAGGCCACGGAACTGACCCACTGAGGTCACTACTTGCTGTCACGACCAAGCACTTGACATGCCTTGTGCCACACACGGGGCCAGCTGGCCGTAGAGACTGAACTTTGCCACTGGTTCTGCTTCTGTTGCTTCCTCAGAAACACTGGTTCTCCAGAAACTGCTGTCACCAGAGAAGGTACCTCTTGGAAGGCCCCTATTTTGCACCATTTGCTCCCTATTTAGAGGCTGGGGCATGTGTATAGATTGGTGGAACTTCTGTTACGACCTTGTGTTCTGGCTGCAGGGCAGGTGGGAAAAAAGAGGCTCTTGGTTCTTCAGCTTTGGTATAATAGGTGACTAGTTTCTCGTATGTGACACTTTGCTTTATTGCCAGCTCCCTGGGTCTTAACTCTCTCTCTTTATAGAAAAAATACTCTTTATTTCCTGTTAATTGTATATAAGCTGAGTAGAAATCAAGATCGTTTTCCTTATTAGTAGACTTCATGTGTAGAAAAATCAGTTTTTTTCTCAAATCCATCTTGTGCTTAGAAATTAGCTGTTATAAATGAACAGTATTGCCTCAGCATTTTAAGCTGCTAATAAATGAGAACTTTCCATATGATCAGGGTGTTTTCTTCAGTGTAAACAATCCTGTGTGTCTCATTATCCACGTGACAGGGTATGTAATCCTTCAAGGAAGCCATGAGTTAGCACCTACAAGAAGGGCAACCCCTCTGAGCAAGGAAGTCCTGGTATTAATATTTCAGATGGATTTTTTGTTGCATCCTTTTCTCAGTACTTCATTTGTTTTTGTGGAAAGTGAATCTGTGATTCATCTTTCTGAAAACCTAAAAAAAAAAAAAAATTCAGGTTTCCAATGTGCTTGCCGTTGGCTCTAAAGCGATAGCCTCTCCTCTTTTAGAGTTGGTCTTAGTGTGCCTTGCAGAGCCTGTATTTCTAAGAAGCTGTGTACACAGACTTCAAACTACTGTAAGTAGAATCATATGTTAAATGCCAATTTTTAAAAGAGCACTTTGTTCCTTAAAGCAAACTCTTTTAGCAAGGGAAGAAGCCTTTGGTGCTCCAAACAACCATCCTCACTTCGTCTGGAAAGCTGCAGTTTTGGGGTATTGATGTTTCAGCAAGTGGAGAACACCTGGGCGTGGTGAATGTTAGCTGCCAAGTTGCAGGGAGGACCCAGGTGCCTCATTTTTACAGGCTGGCAGTCGTTCTTCCAGACAAGTGAGGCAGAGTGGGCTTTCTGTGTTCATTCAGTGAGAGGTGCTGAAAGGTTGTAGCATCTAAACTACGTATGTTTGTAGTAGACTGCTTTTTTTTTTGGGGGGGGGGGACGCACCATGTAGCATGCGGGATCTTAGTCCCCCAACCAGGGATTGAACCCGTGCCCCCTGCAGTGGAAGCGCAAATTCTTAACCACTGGACCGCCAGGGAGGTCCCTAGACTGCATTTCTCTTATTTGCATACTCAGAGTAAGGGTCTTCTGAATTTAAATATGTTCCTTTCTGCAAATAATTCTAAATCAATCTTTGTAAAAAAAAAAAAAAAGAAAGAAAGAAAAAGAAGCATGCATGGTACAGCAGTCTAGAATATTACTTTGTCTCTCTCCTCATAGAAACATGGAATTTTCAAATGTAGACTTGGAAGAAAACATGGTTCAACTCGCTCAGTTTTCAGAGAAGGAAATGAGACTTATTTTTTTCCCTTTCGTTTATCCTTTTTTATATTGGTATATATAAATTGGTATATATAAATATAAATATTGGTATATCCTTTTTTATATCCTTGGTTTATATTTTTCTTTTGTTCCCTATTGGCCACACGTTTTTTGACCACTTTATTAGAGGGGTATTGTGAAATATTTTTGTTTAGCGAAAGTTAAACTCAATCTACTTGACTTTTTTTGTTGTGTAAAACATAACATAAAATTTACCATCTTAACCCTTTTTGAGCCTGAAATTCAGTGGCATTAAGTCCATTCACATTATTGTGCCACATCACCAGTGTCCATCTCTAGAACTTTTCCATCATCCGAAATTGAAATTCTGTACCCATTAAATAGTAACTTCTTATTTTCTCCTCCCCTCAGCCCCTGGCAACCGTTATTCTACTTTCTTTCTCTATGAATTTGACTGTTCTTTGTACCTCATGTAAGTGGAATCATACAATATTTTCCCTTTTGCGTCTGGCTTATTTCACTTAGCATAATGTTCTCAGGGTTCGTCCATGTTGTAGCGTATGTCAGAATTTCCTTCCTTTTTAGGCTGAATAATGTAACATTGTATGTATCTACCACATTCTGCTTATCCATTCATCCTTTGGTGGATGCTTGGGTTGCTTCCACTTCTTAACTCTCATGAACAATGCTGCCATGAACATGAGTGTACAAATACCACTTCGAGACCCTGCTTTCACTTCTTTTGGGTATATACCTGGAAGTGGAATTGCTGGTAATCGTATGGTAATTCTATGTTTAATTTTTTGAGGAACTACCATGCTGTTTTCCACAGTGACTGTACCATTTTACATTCCCATCAGCAGTGCACATGGGTTCCAATTTCTCCGCATTCTCACCAGCACTTGTTGTTTTCTGCTTTTTTGATAGTAGCCATCCTAATGAGTGCGAGGTAGTATCTTACTGCAGTTTTGATTTGCATTTCCCATATGATTAGTGATTTTGAGCATCGTTTCATGTGCTTATTGGCTATTTGTATATCTTCTTTGGAGAAATATCTATTCAAGTCTTTTGACCATTTTTGAATCAAGTTGTTTGGTTTTTATGTTGAGTTTTAGGAGTTTTTAAAATGTATTCTGAATATTAACCCTTTGGGTTGTCTTTTTACTCTGTTGATAGTGCCTTTTGATGCATAAAATTTTTTAATTATCATGAAGTCCAGTTTGTCTATTTTTTTTTTCTTGTTGCTTGTATCTTTGGTGTCATATACAAGAAATCATTGTCAAATCAAATTCGTGAAGCATCTGCCATTTGTTTTCTTCAGAGTTCTATAGTTTAGGTCTCTGACCCATTTTGAGTTAATTTTTGTATGTGATGTTAGATAAGAGTTCAACTTCATTCTTTTGCATGTGGATATCCAATTTTCTCAGCACCATTTCTTGAAAAGACTGTTCTTTCCCCCATTGAATGGTCTTGACACCCTTGTAGGAAATCATGTGACCATATATGTGAGGGTTTGTTTTGGGCTCTCTCTTCTGTTCCGTTGATCTATATGTCTGTTTATGTCAGTAGCACATTGTTTTGATTACTGTAGCTTTGTAGTAAGTTTTGAAATGACAAAGTATGAGTTTTCCAGCTTTGCTCTTCTTTTTTAGGATTGACTACTGAGGTTTCTTTGAGATTCCATATGAATTTTAGGATGTGGTTTTCTATTTCTGCAAAAAATGTTGGAATTTTGGTAGGCATTGCATTGAATCTGTAGATCACTTTGGGTAGTATTGATATCTTAATAGTATTATGTCTTTCAGTTCATGAAAGATGAGTTGTCTTTCCATTTATTTATGTCTTCAGCTTCTTTCAGCAGTGTTTTGGAGTGTTCATTGTACAAGTCTTTCATCTCCTTGGTTAATTCCTAAGTATTTTATTCTTTTTGATACTTCTGTAAATGTAATTGTTTTCTTAATATCTTTTTTGGATTGTTCATTGTTAGTGTATAGAAATGCAACTGATTTTTGTGTGTTGACTTTTTTTTTTTAACATTTTGGGTTTTTAAAATTTATTTTATTTATTTTTGGCTGTGTTGGGTCTTCGTTGCTGCGCACTGGCTTTCTCTAGTTGCAGCGAGTGGGGCTGCTCTTCGTTGCGGTGCACACGCTTCTCATTGAGGTGGCTTCTCTTGTTGTGGAGCACAGGCTCTAGGTGCACGGACTTAAGTAGTTGTGGCGTGCAGGCTCAGTAATTGTGGCTCAAGGGCTCTAGAGCGAAGGCTCAGTAGCTGTGGCGCACAGACTTAGTTGCTCTGCAGCATGTGGGATCTTCCTGGACCAGGGCTCGAACCTGTGTCCCCTGAATTGGCAGGCAGATTCCTAACCACTGCACCACCAGGGAAACCCTTGTGTGTTGACTTTGTATCCTTCTACCTTACTAAATTCATATATTAGTTCTAAAAATTTTCTTTTAATCTTTAAGGTTTTCTATATTAGTTCTTATTATTCTAGTTCCTTAAGTTGTAATGTGAGGTTGTTGACTTGATATCTTTTTTTCCTTTTTAATGTAAGCTTTTGTAGCTATAAATGTCCCCCTTAACACTGCTTTGCTGCGTCCCTTAAATTTTGGTATACTATGTTTTTGGTTTCTTTGTCTCTTAGTATTTTAAAATTTCCCTTGTGATTTCTTCTTTGATCCATTGGTTGTTTAAGAGTGTGTTGTTTAATTTCCACAAGTTTGAATTTTTCAGTTTTCCTTCTGCTGTTGATTTCTAACTTCATCCTGCTGTGATTAGAGAAAATACTTGGTATGATATCTGTATTTTGAAATCTATTGAGACTTAACTTGTAAGTCTGTCCTGGGATATGTCTCATGTGCACTTGAAAAGAATGTGTATTCTATTGTTGTTGGGTAGAGTTTTCTGTATATATTAGATGTAAGTAACTTACTGTGTTGTTCAGGTCCTCTGTTTTCTTACTTATCTTTTGTCTGATTGTTCTATCCATTATTGAGAATGGGATATTGATATATCCAACTATTACTGCAGAACTGTCTATTTCTCACTTTAATTCTGTCAATTTTTGCTTAATGTATTCTGATGGTCTGTTATTAGGTGCATAAATGTTTACAATTGTTATGTATTTTGCTGTATTGAATCTTTTATTAATATATAATGTCCTTCTTTGTCTCTTATAAACTTTTTTGATTTAAAGTATATTTTGTCTGAATTAGTATGACTACCCTTGCTCTCTTTTGGTTACTGTATGCCTGGAATGTCTTTTATCATCCTTTCTCTTTCAACCTATTTGTGTCTTTGGATGTAAAGTGAGTCTTTTGTAGATAGCATATGGTTGGATTATCCTTTCTTTTTTAAATCCATAATGCCAATCTCTGTCTCTTGATTTGAGAGTTTATTCCATTTACATTTAAAGTAATTAGTGATGAGGAGGGACTTCTGTCATTTTGCTTTGTTTTCTTTTATGCCTAATAGCTTTTTGTCCCTCATTTCCTGCATTACTGTCTTATTTTGTGTTTAGTTGATTTTTTTGTAGTAAAATTTTAAAATTCCTTTCTTACTTTCTTTTGTACATTCTGTAACTATTATATTTGTTGTTACTATGGGGATTATATTTAACATACTAAAATAATAACACTCTATATTGAATTTATATCAGATTAACTTCAGTACCGTAAAAACTCTGCTCCTTTACAACTCCATCTTCACTCCTTTCAGTTGTAGATGTCACAAAATTACATCTTTATACATTTCCCAAAAACATAAACTAATAATTTTTTTAAATATATGTCTCTTAAATCATATAGAAAACAAAGTGAAGTTTCATACCATTGTTACAATAATGCTAGCTTTTATAATTGTCTGTGTATTTACCTTTACTGAGATATTTATTTATTCATATAGTTCCAAGTTACTGTCAAGTATCCTTTCATTTCAACCTGCAGGACTTCTTTTAGCATTTCTTGCAGGGCAGGTCTAGTGGTAATGAATTCCCTCAGCTTTTGTTTATCTGGGAATATCTTAATTTCTCCCTCACTTTTGAAAGATATCTTTGCTGCAAATAGGATTCTTGGTTGACAGTTTTGAATATAAAAGCACTTTAAATATATCAGCCCACTGCCTTCTAGCCTGTGAAGTTTCTGTTCAGAAATCTGCTGATAATCTTATAGAGGATTCCTTGAATGGAATGAGCTGCTTTTCTCTTGCTGCTTTCAAAATTCTTTCTTTGTCTTTGACTTTCGACAGTTTGATTATACAGATCTTACTCAATTTACAATGGGGTTATTTTCCAATAAACCCAGCGTAAGTTGAAAATATCATAAATTCATTTAATACCCCCAACCTACCAAATACCATAGCTTAGCCTAGCGTACCTTAAACATGCTCAGAACACTTACATTAGCCTACAGTTGGGCAAAGTCATCTAACCCAAAGCCTATTTTATAATAAAGTGTTGAATATTTCATGTAATTTATTGAATACTTTTCTGAAAGTGAAAAACAGAATGTCTGTATGGGTACAGAATGGTTGTAAGTATACCATTTTGATCACATCGCTGACTTGGAGCTGTGGCTCACTGCTGGTGCCCAGCATCTTGAGAGAGTATCATACTGAATATCACTAGCCTGAGAAAAGATCAAAGTTCAAAATACGGTTTCTACTGAATGTGTATTGCTTCTGCACCACCATAGAGTCAAAAAATCGAGTTGAACCATCATAAGTTGTGGACCATCTGTAATGTGTCCCGGTATGGATCTCTTTAAGTTCATCCTACTTAGCGTTTGTTGGGCTTCTTGGATATATATATTCATGCCTTTCATCAAATTTGGGAAGTTTTCAGCCAATATTTCTTCAAATATTTTCTCTGCCTTTTTCAAGAGAAAAGTCCTTTTGGGACTTCTGCAGTATGTTTGTTGTTCTGCTTGATGGTGTCCCACAGGTCCCTTAGGCTCTTTTTACTTTTCTTCAATCTTATTTCTTTCTGTTCCTCAGACTTGGCAATTTCCATTGTTCTACTTCAAGTTCACTGATTCTTTTGCCTGCTCAAATCTGCCTTTGAATCTCTCTAGTGAAATTTTCATTTCAATTATAGTTTTCAGCTCCAAAATTTTCTGTTTCTTTCTTTTTAGGTTTTCTATCTCTTGAGATATCTCCATTTTGTTTATACCTCATTATTCTTGACTTTAATTCTTTGAGCATCTTTAAGACAGTTTTAAAATCTTTGTGTAGTAGATCTGCCATCAGATCCTTTTCTGTTTCTGTTGTTTGGGACAGTTTCTGTTGTTTGTACCTTGGAATGCTTTTCTGTTTCTTGTGGGTTTTGTGTTTTTTTGTTGAAAACTGCACATTGAATTTAACAGTGAGGTAACTCCAGAAATCAGATTATTCTTCTCCAGGGTTTACTGGCTTTTGTTTCTGTTTTCTGCTTTTGTTTGATTGTTGTAGGCTATCTCTCTGCTGAGGATTAGGGCTTCCCAGATCTTTTCTGAGCCTGTACCTTTCCTGGGCATGCACAGTGACTTTCTGATTTCCCCCAAATATGTGGTTGCTTTTGAATGTTCTCATGTTCAATGTCTAGCTCCAAGAGGGGAAAAAGAGAAAAATGAAAGGGAAGAAAAAAAGTACCAGTCCTTTAAGTCCCCTGGAAGTCACTTCAGCTGGAGAGTGAGGGGCCTGCAGTAATGGAGGATGTGCAACAACAGTGGCCACTGCCTCCTTGTCTGTACCATGGTGATCAGAAGACCCAATCAGTGGTCAGAATACAGACCCCTGATGTTTGAAGGATAGGGTCCTTTTTGCCCACCCTGGCTCCTGCAAGCTGTGTGTAAGTTGCTCACAGCTGCCTGCCACCGGGGTTGGGGGATGGGTAGGTGCTGCTGTGCTAAGAGCTGAAAGTGACTGAAATTAACCACAGTTTACCATCCAGTCCTTCCACTGGAAGTTGAAGCCTTCTATAGACTCCAGAGCTCCAAAGTATAATAGTTACATCAGACAGATTCTGCCTGTGCAATTGTTGTTTAGGTGGGCAGACAGATTCCTGGTGCTTCCCATTCTACCATTTTCCCCTAATGCTCTCTGTGTTTAGTTTTTAAAGGAACTACCATATTGCTTTCCACAGTGGGTGCGCCATTTTACATTCTCACCAGCAATGCATAAGGGTTTCCATTTCGCCACATCTTCACCAGTACTTATTATTTTCTGTTTGGGTAATAGCCACTCTATTGGTTAAAAGTGGTATCTCATTGTGGTGTGTGTTTCTTTTGTTTGTTGTGGTTTTTTTTTTGCATTCCCCTAAGGATTAGTGATGTTGAGCATCTTTAATGCGTTTATTGACTTTTTTGCATCTTTGGAGAAACGTCTACTTAAGTCCTTTGCCCATTTTTGAATTGGGCTTTTGTTGTTCTATTTCATTTTAGTCCCTATTTATATCTGCATTCTTTGTATTTAACTCCTGCTTCTTCTAGTAATCTGCCTGAGGTGTGGGATCACTTCTTTATTATTTTCTACAGTGCTGGTATATAGAAGGAGGTGCTAGCAAATATTCATATATGGTAGGGTTGGCCAGTCATACAGCCAGATTTGAAACCCTGCTTATTTGATCATGGCAAGAGTTGGTAGTTGGGGACTTGGGGACCTTGAGAAAATTAACATGAATTGAGTACCTACTCTGTGCCAGATACTCTGCCAGGCATAACTTGATATAATTCTCACAGTACTCCTTTAATGTGCATAGTATTTAATTTATTGATGAAGGGTTTGAGTTCAGGGAAGTTAAGTGACTACCCTCACATGACACAAGTGGTAAATGGCAATCCCTGGATTCAAATTCCCAGGTCTATTTGACTCCAGAGCTTGTACTTTTTTTCATTATGTCATGCTGCCTCCCTTCCCTGGCCTGAAAGTTCAGCAGGAAAGCAAGGCTTTGAACCTGGGAACTGTTGAAGGAGGATGATGAGTTGAACCTTTTGCTTAACTCTTTGGGAGGAGATTTTAAAAAACTAAGTTCATAACGGTGGATAGGATTCCTTGAGGATAGTGAGGTGTCTCATTTGTGGTTACTGATCATTTTTGTAAAAGCTGTATCTACTTTTGGTTGTTGACATCCGCTGTTCTTGTTTCTTTGGTACCATAAACCAGGGCCGTTGACCATGGACAAATGGGTGCCTGAACCTAGAGGGATGAAGTGCTTTCTGTAACCTACCACAGATTCCCTCCAAGCCTGAGTGCCCCTTTACCTCCTGAGTCTTAAGAAAGACGAGATTAAAGGGAACAGATATTTATCAGGATCCTGTATGCTAGGCAAACCCTAAAAGGGAGGTGATCATTATCCCAGTTTTACATGAGAAAACTGAGGCTCAGAGGTATAAGGTAAATTGTCCAAATTCACACAGCTCAAATAATAATGGGGCTCAAATCACATTTTCCCATATTCCCTGTCTTAGTACATTTGGGCTTCTATAACAAAATACCACAGATTGGATGTCTTCAAACAACGGAAATTTATTTCTCACAGTTGTGGAGGCTAGGAAGTCCAAGGTCAAGGTTCTGGCAGATAGATTCAGTGTCTGGTGAGGGACCACTTCCTGATTCACAGACAGCAGTCTTTTTGCTGTGTCCTACATGGTGGACAGGCCAATTGAACCCTCTGGGGTTTCTTTTATAAGGACACTAATCCCATTCATGATGGCTCTACCCTCATGACCTAATCACCTCTCAAAGGCCCTGCCTCCTTATACTATCACATTAGGTTTCAGCATATGAATTTTGGGGGGGACACAGACATTCAGTCTTTAGCACCACCTCAATGAGAAAGTTCTTCTTTCTTGGCCCTCTGGTAGGTATTGGAAACCGTTAGGAGGGAGATCCTGGGAGCATTGTTTCTCTCCACACCAAACATTGTGATAGGTTGGCTGCTATTCTAGGGCTGTCTACACTTGCAGTCTCTTCTGCCACATGGATTAACCAAAACAATGATGGTGGCCATTCTGGGTGGCTGCTTCTCCTGGGTGAGATTGGTGTGCCTCTGAGGTGACTGAAGGGAGATAAAAGTTCCTAAGGGAACCAGTCATGGAGGGCACCCTTTTTCTGAATACGCCAAAGGAATTGATCACTAACACACATCATAAGGTCCTGTCCAAGTGGGTCAGGTGTTTTTAGACTTTTCCCTTTCTTTAAGGGAAGGTGAGAGAGTGCCTTTGAGAACTAGAGTTCATATTAGGTAAATAATACACATGGTTTATGTGGTTTTGACTTTGAAATATACTGTGACCAGCAGAGTCAAAAATCACTTATTAGTTTGGGGGAAGATTTCTTTTTTAATTATCTGTTGCTTAATTGTACCTTCACAATAACTTTTGTCAAAGTTACATGCGTTCTGCTTTCTGGATTCTGTAGGAGGAAATGGATCTTGTTATACTGTTATCCAGATGTGAGCCCATTACTCACAATACTCATTTCCAGTCCTGGAAGCAGCTAAGCGTCTAAAAGTTAAGGGATTCAGTTTGATAATAGCAGAGGTTAATACCCATATGGCTCTGTACTATACTTTAGAAAAACTTTTTTTTTTCCTACCTGACATTTCAGAAAGAAAAAGATTGCTCAGCAAAATATTTTCCAAATTTCTAACCTGATGATTTTTCCACTCAACACTTTACACAAAGAGCTAGGTACAGATGGCAATTTGCTGGGTCTGTGTAATATTCAGGCTTGGTCCTCACCCATTCCCTGGAGCCCACTCTCCATTCCTGTATAAACAAAGTGGTTTCAACAAGGTCTTAGGAAATGTCTCCAGTATTTACCATTTGCAAATATGGAATCCATTAAATCATGTTTTTAACTCAATAAACATCTACTTTGTATGCATCACTGTTTTACGCTAAAGAAGAATTAGAAAACGGAGGGTAATGGCCCTGTTCCCTAGCACAGTAAAGAAGACATAATTTAGAAGCTTTTATTTAACATGAAAAACTAACCATAGATATGTAGAAGAACAGAGTATTAGGGATGAAGTGTCATGATCTCTAATTTTTTTCATATTGCTCAGGAAAAGAAAAAAACAGAAAGATGAAGTAGATATGATAAAATATTAGTTGCTGATTCTAGATGGTATCTGAGTATATATTTTTTTCTTACTTTTCTGTATGTTTGAAAATTTATGTAATAAAATGTAAAAAAAGAAAAAAAAAACTTAACCATAAAGACCATTTATAAAACTATACAAAAGATAATTTCAAGGGGATATAGGGTTCATTCTCTGTTACCTAAGCTAAGGGTTTAGGTTATTATTAGAGTTGGTAAGTAAGAATTGAAACAGAGGTGTAAGCCTAGAGGCCCTCAGAGGCCGGGCCGGTGATGTGAATGAGTGAAGCTGGCTGTCGGGGTTGAGAGAGCAGGAGAGCACACACCTCATTTAAAGCATCTACAATTAAAAAAACAAAAATTTAATGTGCATTCAGAATAAAAACAATTCGGAGGCCTGGCAGTATGTGGTCTTCTGAAAATGAAAATATTTACCATCTCTAAATTTACCCAGCTTTCTGTCCTCCCTCTTCCTTTTATCAGAAGATATAGGAGTGGGTCAGTCATCAAAATGGGGGAGGCGGGTTCCTGACACTTGAGAGTGATGGGAAAACTTTGTACCCGTTGCCTGTAGGGTTGGCCTGGCTTGCCATAGCTCTGTAGCTTCAGGAGTAGAAAAAGTGGCCCATCTTTTTCTCTCTGTCTTGCTCCTTCTGTGTTCTGGAGCAGGATTTGTGGCAGATTTTCAGAGATTCCTGTGAGTCTAAGGAGCACATTCTGATAATAGACCCACGTACCTGGGCTTTGTTTTTAGGTGATTTGGGGGAGGGTACAATTGTGCTTTATAAGGGTGATTGGAAGTGTAATTTCTTTGACTTTGGAGTTGGCTGGGCAGCTTGATTGGAACACCTTAGTGTGCCTTCTAGACTTGGCAACTTTCCCCCCACTTCCCCCACCTTTTTGTTTTTAAGAGGAAGAGTCAGGGTTTTGGTTTGAGAGCTAACGCTGGGTTTGGGGCCCTCTGCTTCGGGCCTCTGGTGACCTGGGCTGGCCCTGGAGCTTTCCGCCTCGCCGCTCTCCAGCGCAGCCTCCGGAAGTCTTCCTCACTCACCTCGGAGGGGCAGGTGTGGACTGAGACCACGCCTCACTCCGAAGTATATGTGGAGAAGACAGAGTAGGGACCCCGAGAAGCCTTTTTTCCTCCTGAAGTCTCCCTCAGCTCACTCTTTCCTTGGAATTCCAGCAACAGAACTGCATCCTCTTAGCCTAGTTGGAGAGCCTTTTATGTACCAGGCGCTATAATGCACGAGATAAAAAGTAAAACATGGCCCCTGTTCTCCCCCAGCTCACAGTTTGTTAGGAGGCTTTTTAATCACCTTGGAGAAGATACTGTTTGAAGGTATATCCAGCCATATAGGCCCTGGTGAGCATGAAAGAGAGGGAACTGGTTTTGACGGACAGAGTTGGGGATACTTGGGGTGGGGAAGGGGAGAGAACGCCCAAGAGGACATCACTGATAGATGAGAAGGACCTTGGCTGCTTTTTGTTAAAGTGACTTTATTTATGTAAACATTTTGGAAAGGGAAATACATTCATATGGTTTAAAAAATGTTAGAAGTATACTCTGAAATTCTCCTTCCCGACCCTTGTTCTCCATCTGTCTAGTTCTTGGAGTCATTCCAGAGTTTCTTTATGACAATACAAATAAATATGAATATATGTTTGTATTTACTTGTACCCCTCCCCAATTTTTACACAGTGATAGCACACTCCATACACTATTCTATATACCTTTCTTTTATTTTTAATAAATTTGTTTATTTTTGGCTGCGTTGGGTCTTCACTGCTGCACACGGGCTTTCTCTAGTTGTGGTGAGCGGGGGCTACTTTTCGTTGCGGTGCGCGGACTTCTCATCGTGGTGGCTCCTCTTGTTGCAGAGCACGGGCTCTAGGCGCGTGGGCTTCAGCAGTTGTGACGTGAGGGCTCAGAAGTTGTGGCTCGCGGGCTCTAGAGCACAGGCTCAGTAGTTGTGGCGCACGGGCTTAGTTGCTCCGCAGCATGAGGGATCTTCCCGGACCAGGGCTCGAACCTGTGTCCCCTGCATTGGCAGGCAGATTCTTAACCACTGCGCCCTTTTATTACTTAATATCTTAGGGAGATTTTTCCATGTGAGTATGTACCTTCCTCATTGTTTTCTATGGTCACGTAATTCCATTTATGGATGTTCCTTGATTAATTAGCAAGCTCCCTACTGATGGATACTGAGGTGTTTGCTTATCTTTTACTATTACAGTCACTGCTACAGTGAATAACCTTATACATAATTATATGTCATTTAGCATGTGTGCTAATGTATATATAAATTCCTAGTAGAGAAATTGCTGCATTAGAGGCTTTATGCATTTGTAATTTTGATATCTTTGCCAAATCACCCTCCATGGCAGTGACAACTTACATAAAAATCAGCAATGCCTGTTTCCTTATCGTTCCACCTAGGGAGTTTTTATCACACTCTTGGATTTTTACCTATTTGATAGGTGTAATATCGGCTTGAGGTGAAGTTTTAATTTCTATTTTTCTTATTATGAGTGAGGTTCTGCATCTTAGAGTTGAGGCATTGGTATTTACTTTTCTGTGAAACACCATTCATATCCTCTGTCCATCTTTCTTTTGCTGATTTTTTACTTGCCAATTTCTAGGAGCTCTTTATCCAATAGGAAGCTTACCCTTTGTGATATGAGTAGCAGTGGTTTTTCTTGTTTGTTTGTTGTTGTTTTTTTTAACTTATACTGTTTTTTGCCATGAGGAATCTAGTTTTTTATCTTGTTGGATATATCAGTGTTTCCTTTATGGCCTTTGCATTATCCTGGCCCACTTTTGATGGCACAGAATCATTCATTCCTCTTCCCACATTGCCTCCTCACTCTCTTTTTTTTTTTTTTTTGTCTGTGCTGCACGGCTTGCAGGATCTCGGTTCCTGGACCAGGGATTGAACCCGGGCCACAGCAGTGAAAGCACCAAATCCTAAGCACTAGACTACCAGAGAACTCCCCGTTCTCACTCTTTTTCTACTTCAATCCTTGATTGACAACAAAAAGCCGTTCCTTTCTTCCGAAGTCTGCATTCCTGGAACTGTATTCTTTGTCAGTAGTAGGGTAGCCCTTGATAATTTTGTTAGGAGATTTTAGTGGTCTGAAAAATCCCCCATTTGCTAGGTTACGGGCACTCTAGAAAACAGTTTGGCAGTTTCTCATAACACTAAACGTGCAGTTGTCATGCAACCCAGCAATTGCACTGTTGGGCATTTATCCCAGAGAAAGGAAAACTTACGTTTACGCAAAAACCTGTACGACGACTGTATAGCGGCTTCATTTGTCATGTCCCCAAACTGGAAACAACCCAAATGGCCTTCAGTGGGTGAAGGGTTAACCAAACTCTGGGATGTACATACTGTGGGATACTACTCAGAAATAAAAGGAACAAACTACTGATACATGCAACAACTTAGGTGAATCTCTAAGGCATTGGGTAACATCTTACGGAAAAACCCGGTGAACTTTTTGGCCAACCCAATATTATGTTGGGTGAAAAAAATCCCAAAAGGTTACATGTTAGATTATTCCATTTTTGAACATTTTTGAAATGACAAAATTTTATTTATTTATTTATTTAACTCTCCTTTATTCTTTTTTGTTTTTAATTAAATTTATTTATTTTATATTTGGCTGTGTTGGGTCTTCGTTGCTGCACGCTGGCTTTCTCTAGTTGCGGCGAGCAGGGGCTACTCATCGTTGCGGTGCGCGGGCTTCTCATTGTGGTGGCTTCTCTTGTTGCGGAGCACGGGCTCTAGGCGTGCGGGCTTCAGTAGTTGTGGCTCGTGGGCTCCAGAGCACAGGCTCAGTAGTTGTGGTGCACGGGCTTAGTTGCTCCGCGGCATGTGGGATCTTAGTTCCCGGACCAGGGCTCGAACCCGTGTCCCCTGCACTGGCAGGCGGATTCTTAACCACTGCGCCACCAGGGAAGCCCCTGAAATGACAAAATTTTAGAAATGGTGAACAGATTAGTGGAGGATTGGGGAAGGCTTCCGAAGACAAACTTTGACGTGGGCGAGTTCATTCTGATGGTGCCCAGCGCATGTGCTGTTGTCGTGTTTATTTCGGAGGACCCGTGTTGTGCCATTGGCTCTGGTGTGCGGGTACTGCTCTCAGTGGGGTGGGGAGTGCCTGAGAGCCCCAGGACCCTGCTAGGGATTCTCTGAAGTCAAAACTATTTTCACAGTTAATACTTAGACATTTGCTAATTACTTTCACTCTCTTACAAGTGTACAGTGGAGTTTTTCAGAGGCTACATGATGTGAAATAGCAACAGATTAAATGCAGAAGCAAGTCTGAGAATCCAGCTGTTTTCTATGAAGCCAAGACATTTAAAAGACTTACAAAAATGTAAACGAGTGCCACTCTTCTCACTTTTTTGTTTTGGGGAGTAGATTTTCTTTAAAATATGTTATTTATGTTAACATGTAGTGGGATTATTATTTTTTAAAATGATTTAATAAATATTCAAGAATTTTCTGTTTTAATTTTTAACAGATGAATATTGATTTAAACTACATACACAAGTGCTCTTTGGGGGTCCTCAGTAATTTCTGAGAGGGTAAAGGGGTCCTGACACCAAAAAGTTTGTGAACCTTCAGGCTGACAATAAGCACTTGACCAGAAGTCAGGAGGCTTGAGTTCTAGTCAGGACTTTGCTGTGTGACCCTGAGCACGTCATTTAGCCTCTTTCATTGGTATTTCATCTTTTGTAAATGCTAATAATTATCCGGTTCTACACACCTTAAAGAAAGGGAAGATAATTCTGTGTGAAAGGCTTTGAAAATATAACGTCCTGTTCAAATTTAAGGGAATTTAATAGTTACACAACTAAACTGATGTTGAAAGAAAATGTAAAGGTTGAGGCTTATGGTGTGTTAGTGGACATCCTGTTCACCTTCTAAATGTTTTCCTTTTTGCATCTCCTCCTAACAGTTTCCATATATATATACATTCTTTCTGTTTCTCAGACAACCATTTTAATTAGTTAAAGGAATTAAGTAGGTACATCTTCCAGATTTTTCAGTCAAGAGGGGTTTATACTTCTGATGCTTTAAAGTAGTGCCGTAAGGTCAGGTGCTCTGTCTTGGAGAAATCACTTATTATGTGACTTTAGGAAAGTTACTTAACCTCACGGCGTCTTGGGTTTCTCACCTATAAAATGGGGCTAATAATAATTTACTTTCCTGAGCGATTATATGAAAAGTAATGCGCAGGAGGCACTTTGCCAAGTGCTTGGCACGTAAGATGCTCCATAAATGATAGTTGCCGTGATCGTCACAGGTATATGACAAAAGATGCAAGATTAAATTTAAGCCTCTTACCCTGCCTTCAGTGAACTTGTTATTAAGCTACTTTATTCACACGCTTATTAGTAATTTCCATTTCATTTGGTTTTATTCTTTTTTTGCTTCCCAGGGCTGTTGAGTGGCCAGACTTCTCCAACAAACACCAGACTGGAGAAGTTGGATTCTCAGCAGGTGCTGCAGCTCTGCCTCCGTTATCAGGATCACCTCCGTCAGTGTGCAGAGGCTGTTGCTTTTGATCAGAACGCTTTGGTCAAACGAATCAAAGAGGTAACTTATTGTGAGAAAATATCATGGCTGACTCAATCTTGTGATTCCCTGTGACTCCTGAGTCCTTTTCTCCTGGGGTGTAGAGCCGATGATCCCAACTTTCTGGGAAGTAATCATTTTCTATCTAAATGTCTTGACATCTGTCCCCATTGCTTTGAGAAGATTGTCTTACCCAGCAGTGGAATGTGATGGTGGAAAAGAGTGGTCCATGGAGTAGACGAATCTGGAGTTTGAATCCTGGTTCACCACTTATTTGCTTGGGAAAGTTACTTTACTTCTCTTGGTCTCAGTTTTCCTCATCTGAAAAATGGGTCTAAGCGTAGTAATCTACCCGCAGGGTTGAGTGAATATTAAATTGCTTAGTAAGTGTTAACTGTTATTAGTATGTGTGAAGTCCTGCCATACTGATTTGCTTTGGCTAACATTAATTGATTTCAACCCTTTCCTGTGTGTAATTTATATTTTGTTTTCCAGTCGGGTATCAGTTCTTTGAGAGCAGGAGCCCTGACATCTCCCTCAATTATATTTTTCACTGTGTTAGCAGGAAAAGCTCGGTGATTCTTATTGGTTGGATAGAAACAATTATGCCTACTTAACCCACAGGGTTTTTGTGAGGAAAGACACAAGATAATTCATGTGAAAGTACTTAGTAAATGAAAGAGTGTGGTACACATGTTGAGTAATTATGAATAACAGAAAGTAGGTATTCTTTTAAGCATTTAAATATATCACTGATTGGGCCACTGCATGGCACAGCTCTGGGAGCACCAAGGTATAAGTAAATACGTTTTCCAAAGTTTTCAATCAAGAAGGGATTTCTGTTCTGTTACCTTGAAGTAATGTCATAAAAAGAAAAGGTCAGGAGCTGTATCGTGGAGAAACCACTTACGTGAATGGCACTGCCTGGAGTTTAACAAAATAGTCCTGATCATTGACTCTGGCAAGAGAAGGTGGACATGAGGAAATACACAAGGAAAGGGTGGAGAGTCACTGCAATTGATGATCAGTTTGTAATCTCAAGGATGTAGTATGTCTATAACTAAGTAGTCATTAGTTATACTGATAGATTTAAATTTGTCAAGACCTCCAGTATTTTACTACTTACCTTTCATAAAATGTATGCATGTATGCATCTCTCATGGACTAAATACTTTTATATGGAAAACTATTAAATATGACCTTTTATTTTGGTTGGCATCTGTGTGGCCTTTCAGATATTATATTTATTTTACTACATTATGATCTAAAGAGCTTAAGTCCCAAACATGACTATGCATTGGATTATATGAATTATTATTATTGGATTTTGTTTCTTTTAATACTGAATTCTCCTCGCCCCCAGTAGGTCTAGGACATGGTCTGCGAATCATTATTTTAATAAACTTACCAAATGATACTAATGCCATTCTCCGTGACCTGGGATTTGGGAACCACTGGTCTAGAGCATTGTTTTCCAAAATAAGTTCCATAAAACTAATTCCATGTAAAGAAGGTCAGACTTTTTGCATAGTTCATAACCACCCTTGGAAAGTCACAATGCATGTTATCTTATTAAAAAGTTCTTAGGAATCTTACAGTAAAGAAAATCAGCGCTTTTCAAACTTCTTTGATTTCGGAACCCTTATCTTAGGTAACATCTATTAACATCTTATAGAAGTAGTGTTTTTTAGAGCTTTCTTTGGGAAAATGCTTTTGTGGATGTAAGACCTTATCATTTTTGACTGTGCTAGAAATTAATTATGATATTAACTTTCATAGGATTTTAGAATAAATCAGCTTTTTAATGCTTCCTGTCTTCTTCTTGAAAGGTCCTCTACTCCATTCCTGTCATTTCATAGTTAGGAAAGTGTGGTACAGAAAGATTAAGTGACTAATTCATTGTCCAGGAGCTGGGTAAAGTATTTTGTAGCTGATAGTACCAGACAGAGCTCATTATACCACATTTTCAGGACTCCAGAGCAGTGTTTTTTGGCCCTGAATGAGTGTTAGAATCACCTGGGAATTGTTTCCTCCAATATATATGACGGAAAATTTTACGCACACACTGAAGTAGACAGATACCCTTCCTGTCCTCATTGCCCAGCTACTACAGATAATCAGCTTGTGAAGACTCCTGTTTCATCCACACCCCGACTCCCTCCCTGCCACCTTCCTAACTGGTTTGTGTTGCAGGAAATCTCAGGCGTATCATTTCATTCATGAGTATTTAAGTATGCATCTTTAAAAATAAAGGACTCCTTTAAAAACGTTTTTAATTTGAATTACTTTTAGACTTAGAGAAAAGTCACAAACATAATTCAGAGAGTTCCTGTATGCTTCTCACACGGCTTCCTCTAAAGTGAGCATCTTACAAAACCTTAGCCCAAAGACAAAACCAGGAAATTAACATTGGTACAATACCATTTACTAAACAGAGACCTTATTTGAATTTCACCAGTTTTTCCACTAACGAAAGACCCCTTCTCAAAAACACAGCCAGAGTGCCCTTATCATACCTAAAAGATTACCTTAATTCATTCAGTATAGCTGAGATGCTTTGAAGAAAATACTGATGTGTAGATCTCACTCCAGAGCAATTAAATGGAAATCTTGGAAGGCTGGGTTGGTGGGAAGGAAGCTGGGCATTGATTGGTGTTCATGAACGTGCTCTAGATCAGGGGTCCCCGACCCCCGGGCCCCTGTTGGGAATGGGGCATCACAGCAGGAGGTGAGCAGCAGGAAAGCGAGCAAAGCTTCATCTGCCGCCCCGCATTGCTCCTCATCGCTCGCATTACCGCCTGAAACATACCCCCCCCCGCCCCGCCCGGGTCCATGGAAAAATCATCTTCCACGAAACCGATCCCTGGTGCCAAAAAGGTTGGGGACCGCTGCTCTCGAGGATTCTCACGTGTGACCAGGGTTGAGCACCAGTGCTGTGGAGCATTCATTTAAAACAAAATTTTAAACTGAGTTTAAAATTCTGCTTGAGGAGGCTTGGGATTCACTTTGAGCAGTCAGTAGTGACCCAGGATTGTTACCAAGCAGAGAACAGCAGTCCCGGTATGAGCAGTACCTTGGTAGTTCTCTTAGGGCCGAGGAGGTGAGCACTGCTTTAGATTCTTCACTGAAGACCTGTCTCCTCTGTGGGTGCAAACTCCTGAAACATACACATCCATGTGTGCTCAACTTCAAACCTAAGGGCTGAAATTAGTCACTTCCAAATGAATAAAGCAGAGGATGTAGTTTTGATCAAACACCAACTCTCTGATATTATTCCAGATGTTTCCTGGAAGTTGAGTTGCAAGTGTGAGGAAGTAACATAATGCTATATGTGTTGAAAAGTCAGGGAACTTAATAACCGTGGAGAATGTGTGTTAGTGGAAGTAGAACCCGGGTCAAGCAGAGGCCCAGAAAGCTGCAGCACTTGTGATCACTTACATTTGGATCAAAGGGAAACATGGCTGTAACAGTTTCTGATTCAGAGAGAAGAAAATCAAGGAGTTAGCTGAGCTTTCCTATTGCTAAATTTGGATGATGCTTTTTAATAAAAAGTTGATGTTTTACAAATTTCTGTGTAAGAGAGGCGTGGAAGCCAGGGGTGGTCTTCCTTCACACCAGAGTCTTGTACACTGACCACTAGTTTCCTCAGTGGCTTCAGGATGACCCTCAGCCAACCAGCCAGCATGGCTGAGCAACTACTGCTGACCAACTTAGTGTGAGGTCCTTTAAGGGTTACAGAGAAGCGTGACTGGTCCCTGCTCGCTGAGAGCTTAGTCTGGGCGAGGGCATGAAGGTACGCAGAACAGTAAGGTGAAAGATACAGTGCCATCAATGCAGAGTGCTCAGTCGTGGTTCACAACTGTAGTCCTAGGAGAGTTAAAGATCAGGATATCCTGGGATATAGTGGGTGAGGCTGAAGCCACGTCGTAAAGGAAAACCGGGATTTGGGAAACGAGTGGAGAGAAAGCGGAGAGCGCTGCTGGCTGCAGGAACAGCTGGGAGTCTCGGAAGAAAATTAACTTCGGGGCTTCCGGGGACAGTGGAGAAACTAAGTTTGTTCCAAGAAATCTCTCCATTAAGAACCACAGATGTTGGAGCTGGAAAGACCTCAGAGACCTTCTGGTCCAGGACCCTCATGACACACAGATGCAGAAATCGAAGCCTGTTAGAGAAAGTAAGCAATTAATCCATGGTCACAGAGGAAGATAGAGGCTGAAACTGTAGAATTAAAAGTGGATGAAGATTGGGACTTCCCTGGTGGCACAGTGGTTAAGAATCCGCCTGCCAGTGCAGGGGACACGGGTTCGGGCCCTGGTCCGGGAAGGTCCCACATGCCACGGAGCAACTAAGCCCGTGCACCACAACTACTGAGCCTGCGCTCTAGAGCCCGTGAGCCACAACTACTGAGCCCGTGAGCCACAGCTACTGAGCCTGCGAGCCACAACGACTGAAGTCCACGTGCCAAGAGCCTGTGCTCCGCAACAAGAGAAGCCACCGCAATGAGAAGCCCGCGCACTGCAACGAAGAGTAGCCCCTGCTCTCTGCACCTAGAGATAGCCTGCACACAGCAACAAAGACCTAACGCAGCCAAAAATAAAAATTAATTAATTAATTAATTATTTATTTAAAAAAGTGGATGAAGATCAAAGGAGGTTTCGGGTGTTTTTTGCAGGTGGTATATTTGAACGTGCTTCCGGGTTGAGGGGAAGAGATGGAAGAGAAGAGATGGAGGGTGAAGGATAGAAAGGGGATTCTGAGAGTGAGGTCTCTGAGGCAGCAGGAGAGGGATGACTTAGAGCCCTGAGGGCATTTGTTTGAGAGAACAGGGAAGATCTAGGCAGGTTTTTAAGAGGCTGCCTGGCACAGGACAGTCATGCCTGAGGAGCCTGTGTGTTCTCGCTGAAGGAGAGGGGAGGTCATTTGCTGAGAGCAACTGTTGGGTAGTAGTACAGTTGTGAGGACCAGAGCCATTGAAGGCTCAGCTGAGGTGGAGGAACTTGGACCTTGATTTTGTGGGCAGTTCTGCATAGTGGTTCTGAGTACAAACGCCAGAGCCTCACTGCCTGAGTTCAAACCCTGGCACTGCCTCTAGCTGTGTGACCTTGAGCAAGTTACTTGATTCTTCTAAGCCTCAGTTTCCTCTTCTGTTACATGGGGATGAGAATACTAGTCTACTGCAGAAAGGTTCTCTTGAGGGTTAAATGAGTTACTCTAAAGTATGGGACCATGTCTGCCATGTAGTAAACACTATGGTGTTAGCGCTCGTTATTGTTTTAAATAAAAATGATGACTAATAGAAAAAAATAACAACAACAAAAAATAATGACTGATAGGGAAAAGCCTAACCTTATTGCTGTGAATTGGCCTGTGTGAAGTTTCTTGATACCAGTAGTAGCCTAAATATTGGCTCATTTTAAGCTCTACTCTCAACAACCTGAGTATCACAAAGAACTAAATGGAGGCAAGACCGATCATTTATAGCCCAGGCTGCAAGCCCTGCGTGATTTCTTTCATGCCACAGATATGTGCTTTCTGGCATTTGTGTAGTTAATTTAACTGTTTATCCTGCTCTGTGAAGAGCAAAGTGGTGCCTGGGGAACGTGGATGGTGAGAAATGTGAAACCGGACGGCAGCACGTGACGCGTCCTCGGCTTCTGGGCTGTGGATGCCTTGCCTCTTACCGTTCCTGTGATTTCTGTGATATCTCGTCGTTTCTAGTTAAGGATTCAAGTTGGCAGGCAGACACTTTCAGTTTTAGGTCACATCTGCCATTGAAATCTGGGTTACTGAAAGGTAAAGGAGGAAAGAACGTGCATCTTTCAAATGTGCGGGCTTTCACCAGCGCGGGGGCAGGAGGCAGGTGGCAAATACACAGCCCGAGGAAGACGTTGTTAAGACGTCTGGACTGGCTCTGGTTGCTGTCAATGGGCAAATATATTCATGGTTTAGAATACCTTCCTAACTAAGATGAAGCCGTTAGGTTAATTTTATTACAGTTGCTATGTGCTTGCTTAAAGGCCTTGAGACTAAATTCATGAGTGATTCTGGTAGCCTCTGTGTTTCATTGTTAGGTGTGTGGATAGCATGCCTTCTTAGCATTAACCAATGTGAACCATTGAATTGGAGGTTCAGATGGACACAGAAGAGTTGCAGTCCTTAGAAAGCCACACGATTTCCTGGGATTATAAAGACACCCTCAGGTTTCTCTAATTCAGCCCTTTGGTGGCACACATGAAGAAAACAAGGGTTCCTGAGTTTATCTGGAATTTGTCCAAGGTTTTTCTCCTAGTTAATGACCAAGATGATAGAAGTCGAATCTTCCTGATTGCTGTCCTCTTATCTACCTTGCCATACTACTTATGTTCTACTTCCGTGGAATCTTATCATTGCGTTTCTCTTCCTTTTTCATGCAGTAGGCTCTCAACTAGTGTTGGAAGGAGTGAGCTACCGTTCATGGGCCTGCACACAGAGCCGGGCAGGGATTTCTTTCAGTCGACAAAACTGTAATGTTTAAGACCCAGCTGGAGCCATTTTCCAAGTATTTGACCCGACTTCCTGTACCGTGTTTCCTCCCATGGGGCTGGGGGTGAGGCTGACCAAGGTTAAATGAGTTTCTCACAGTTTGCACAGAGAATCAGTGTTTGAACTGGCATTAGCATTCACTCTGAGCCCCTTCAATGAAAAGCCTGGTTCGTGAGCCGTTGGCCAGGTGAGGCCGTTACCCTGCCTGCCACCTTGAACCGAATCTTCTTTAAATGACAATGTTGTTAGATTCCTGTGGCTGCTTTTAAACATACCCTGGCATTGGTCACTGCTTGCTTGACTTCAAATTGTAAAATCGGTTGGGAGTGTTTAAAGCTACAAAGTTTGAACAAGAACATTTGAGATGTTGGGCTTCTTTTTGCCGAAATACTGAGGGCAAGGCATTTCAGGAACATTCGGGGTTTCCTTTCTATCTTACAAATTACTCTGGTGTGAATTACAGGTTGAGCCCTTAGAACACAGAGTTGTCCCCCCTTCTTGTCCTTTGGGCAGCCTTTCTTTTTGGGAAGAAGTACAGCTGGTCCCTTGAGTGGCAGGAAATCCAGATGGGGGATTGGACTTATTCTGGTTTGTCTGGCTGTAAGGTATGCTGTACAGCACTTCCTCGGGCCTGGGCCCACACTTCCTTTTCACCAGCGCTGTCCTGCCACAAGGCAGAAATCCTGGAGGAGGGCCCAATCGAGTTTATTACTTGCCTGTTGGAAATGTAGGCTTGTGTTTTTTGGCGAGGCATAAGCAAGACCCAGTTATTCGACTGCCCTGAGATTTACCTCCATTCAGGTTCTGGATATGGACATGAAACATGTGTGAGCAGCAACCCCATTTCCCACCTGCCCTAGACATTCCCCTGGACAGCGGGCTCTGCCAGCTTTCCCAGTACTGGCTGCATGTGCCAGGTACTTGAGCCCCTGTCCCACTCCCTCCCCGGCTCCTTTCCAGCCTGCGAGGGTAGGCCATGTTAGAGGCCCCTTCAGCTGAACTGCAATCTGTAAGCCAGCAGGTGAGCAGTATTAAGGGCACATGGTTATAGAACTGGAAATAGGGCCGGGAAAAGATATTCCCTGTCCTGTGTCTCTTTCAGTGAAGAAAAACAAGGAATTTTAGCACATTTGAATGTTGCTGTAATGCTTAGAACAATGCCTGGCACATAGTAGACATATAATAAATGCTTGTTAAATGAACAACTTAATATAGTCTTCAGTTCTGTCAATATCTTTGTCATAGTGACTGATAAGCTTTCTCATTCTATTAGAGAAAATATAGGTTATGAGAGTTCTATTAGGTACGAGTAGGCTAGACTGCAGCTATAAATAGACTCAAAATTGTGTAATAGCTCAAATGCAAGCAAAGTTCATTTCTTGCTCACGTTCAGGGTGGATGTTTCTGGTTAGCAGGTGATTCCTCCATTGAGTTCAGGGATTCAAGGCTTCTCCCATTTTGTGGCTCTGTCATATCCGGAGACCACATTGCTGATAGCATCCAGTTGGCAGAAGGGGAAAGAGAATGGAGTAGCACAGATGGAGGTTCTCCGGGACCAAACCTATAAATGTCACACATCACTTTGGCTAGAACTCAGTCACATGGCCACAGCTAACTCCAGAGGAGGCTGGGAAATGTAGTCTATATGTGTGCCCAGGGTCGTACTAAATTTTGAGCTACATTTTGAACATCTGTGTTATCTTTGAACTTATGTTCCTAAAATGCATCTTTAGCTCAACTTTGAGATTCACAAGGGTTGGTGCAAGGTCCCAAGGTCCCATGGTAGATTTCACTTGATTTAGGTCCTTCTGTCAGTAAAAACCAAGTGATATTAAGCAAACACTTAAGCCATTAACACTAAGTGAAAAAGCTAGTACACAACATTATATAGTTAACATGATTTCAAATATGTTAAATATCTTTTTAAAAAGATTAGAAGGAAATATGACAATTAGCTGTGGTTGCCCTTGAGTGATGAGATGACCAGTGGTATTTGTTTTTAGACTAGTTCATTCTGTTTTCCTGTATTTTACAAATCTCTATCTTGAACATGCATTTTTTTTCCAACTTGGAATAACTCTGTTCTCTTTTTCTCACAATATATGAGCCTTATTAGGGTTCTGTCTCCTTGGCTGCAGCTTTTTGCCTCACTGAGATAAGAATATGCCTTTCAGAACATTACATGCATGTGCCTCTACATGTCCACTTCATTTATGAACTCATTCAGCTCTGGGCCAGGCTCTGCTCTAGGTGCTAAGGATGTATCACTGAACAAAACAGACAGAATCCCTTCCTCATAGGCCTTACATTCCACTGGGGAAGCAGACAGATAATAAACACGTACAGAGCAAGCCAGGAGACTCTTCCTCAAAACTCTGTCTATACCTAAAATTTATCAAAAATCTTTTGACGAATGACAATCACAGTACCCAAGATTCTATCCATTATTAACAGTCTGTTCCTTGTCACACTTATCTGGATGTTCTGAACTAGAGGCTCATTTGCTCTCTCTGTTGTTACTTGGGAGGACACTTACAGAGCCACCATACTCCTTTTAAAAACATCTCTCATTCTTTCAGGTCTCAAGGATTCCCAAAGGATTTCTCTAGGAAGTGTCCTTAGAGCTTGAGGCAACAGTTAACTTTTTTCCACCCGTGTTGACAGACCGTGCTTTGGTATCGTGAGATTTTATTTTATTTATTTATTTTTTTAAATATTTATTTATTTATTTAGGCTTCGCTGGGTCTTAGTTGTGGCATGCGGGATCTTTAGTTGCGGCATGCGGACCTCTTAGTTGCGGCATGCAGACTTCTTAGTTGTGGCATGCGGACTCTTAGTTGCAGCATGCATGTAGGATCTAGTTCCCCGACCAGCTATCAAACCCGGGCCCTCTGCATTGGGAGCGCGGAGTCTTACCCACTGGAGCACCAGGGAAGTCCTGGTATCGTGAGATTTTAGATGCCGTCCTGGCCTCACTCCCCAGGGCTCGTTCTGCACATGAGTAGAGAGCATGTCGTTTGTCTAAGGTCATGTGAAACAATTACCAGAGCTGCTCTTGCAGAAAGTTAAGGCGGCAGCCAACCTGCAGCCCAGAGCAAATGGGACAGTGAAGGTGTAAGTCCTCTGCAGGACTCTGAGGAGCTGTGTAAATTAAAGGATTCTTTTAGGGAGTGGAAGTCGTTTCTTTCAAATGCAGCAAGACCAACAATGGGGTGATTGCAAGATGTTATTGTAGAAGCGTGAGCATTCGTGGCACAATTACAATATAGTTTAGAAGTGATTTCTTCCTGCATTCTCGCGCACCTCAGCCATTTTCTTTTTATTAAGGTATAGTTGATTTACAGTGTTTGTTAGTTTTAGGAGTACAGCAAAGTGATTCAGATATATATATAACCACACACACACACACTTTTTCAGATTCTTTTCCCTTATAGGTTATTGCAAAACATTCAGTATAGTTCCCTGTGCTATACAGTAGGTCCTTGTTGGTTATCTATTTTATATATAGTAGTGTGTGTATGTTAATTGCAAACTCCTAATTTATCCCTCCCCCCCACCTTTCCCCTTTTGTAACCATAAGTTTGTTTCCTATGTCTGTGAGTCTGTTTCTGATTTGTAAATCAGTTCATTTGTATCGTTTTTTTAGATTCCACATATAAGTGATAGCATATGATATTTGTCTTTCTCTGTCTGACTTACTTCACTTAGTATGATAATCTCCAGGTCCATTCATGTTGCTGCAAATGGCTTTATTTCACTCTCTTTTATCAGCCATTTTCTCTTTCACCCTTGCTGATACCAAGACTCTGTCAGCACGTACCTGCCCTGCCATCTTGTAATCGTCATAGTTGTGTTCCGCAGAATCCACTCACTTTAGGCGTCACTCGGGTCCCCACTCCCGCCCCCCCTCCCGTGTGCTCCCTCCTGCTGGACTCTGCCCACCCTCCATCTCCGCCTGGTGCATCTCCATTCCCATCTGGCTATGCCAACAGCCTGTCCAAATGCACTCCTGCTCTCACCTGGTCAGAGGGGTCTCCTGCCTCATTCCTCTCCTCGTGCCCAGGAGGTGTTCACCGGGTGAATCTGGGTGGGGAAGTGGAGTTGTCACTTCAGCTGTCTGCACGGGTTAGTGACACAGGCCTCTGGACTCTAGGCCAGGTGCACACATGTCAGGAGAGGTCACCCGGCAGAGTGTTTAACAGCATGGCCTCTGGCGTACCCTGAGATCTACCAGATGATTATGTTAGTCTTATCTCCATCATCAGCGTCATTGTCGTCTCTTCCTGGGTATCTCTGGTTCTTTCCTCAGGCATAGGGTACAGGATTTTAGCTGTAAAATACCTACCTCCACACCACCTCCGAAGTCTGTTCTCTACTCTGAGTCAAAAAAGGGGTTATATTCATGGCTAGTTTGGGTGCGTAAATGAGGGAATTATAGGACGCCTCATTAACCCAGTTTTACATTGTTTAGTAGTCACTTTAGCTCAGGTTTTAAAATATTGAATGTGTCGCTTAGGTCATACAAACTTACATTTATTTCCCTTTAATCCTGGACATTGGGAAGGGGAATCCAGGTTACTGATGTGGCTCCCAGATTTTCTTCATATCTGCCCACTCCGTCTATTACCATGGCTCCTGCAGCTCCTCTCCTAATGTAGAAGTAAGCGTGGTAACAGTAAGACTGCTGTCGTTTTTTTACATGTTTACCATGTGCCAGGTCTAGAATAGGCATTTTATATACATTATCATCTACTTCTGACAGATACAGAAACCAAGGTTCAGAGACCTGAAAGGAAAACCATTTAAGGTCACATGGTTATTAAATGGTAGAGCCTGAGACTCAAATCCAGATCTGAAACCCACATGTAAGACTCCAGAGCCCATGCTTTTTCTACTGTCCTTTTCCTTTACTTCTTTATCCAAAGGATTTTTACTTCCCAGCTCCTCTCTTTGTTTGTACCTAATGTCCTCTTTCCCTAACCCCATATTCCTTTACAATATTCCCTCTGTGGTTTCACAGCATACTTTCATATTTCAAATGCAGTCCTTAATGGGAAGCAGCCACACTTAAGGAAATAACCCTGATCACCCCACATTTACATCTTGAAGATGCCAGCTCTGCCTATTTGAGGCTAACTTTCCCACACTCCCAATCGGTCACTTTTTCGAGAAAGGGATGTTTACTGTTATCTCGGAGGACCATGGTAGCAATGAAGGTGGACAGAGGGACACCATCAGGGAAGCCAGACGGTGGTCTCGTGCTGCCCCCTCCCACTCGGGAGGGCTGCAGAGAGGGGGCTTTAATGAGAGAGAAAGCAGAGCAGGGACTTCTCAGGGAAGCAGATCTTTTAGGGTGTCTGTGGCCCCTGAGCTAGTATCAGTATCTTTCGTAGAGTGCAGTGAAAGTCTCCCAAGGGAGGGAGGAGTGGAATTTCTGCCCTTGAGTTTTGATTTTTACCCTGATCTTTTTCTCGTCTTGTTTTGCTGGCTTTCAGTGTCACTCTAGCCCTTTTTCAGGGGGAGGGGGGATGGACGGGGTGTGTGTGTATGATCTGCCTGACTTTTATGTTTTGAGCTTTGGGACCCGCTTAAAGGTTTTGAAGTTTCTTTCCTCCCTTCCTGCCTGGACATAATGCCTCCGAGGGTAAGACGGCACATGGGGAAGTTGGACAAGTCATAAGCTAATTATTGGGGCACAGTGATGCCACTCAGATTCCTGAGACCCCAGTGTCTCTTCATTCTCTTGGAGGCCGAAATAGAAGGTGTTCCTTTACTGAGACATTTAGATACATTGTTTGAACAAAGGAAACAGGGTCACTGCAAAATGTCCATTATGTGGTAATCAATGCCATTCAGTCTGTGGTGTAATTAATGAAAACACTGGCGACAGTCTGCCCATTGTTTGTCCCTTGCGCAACAGGAAATGGCAGACTAATAAGGAGCTGGAGAAGGCTTACGTAATTCCAGAAGGACACAGAAACTGTGCACAATTGTGACTGACATCCTTCTAACTGCAGGTCTAGGCCCACCTGAGAGGTTCCTCTTCCGGAGGGGCATGGGGACATTTGATTTGACCCTGTCATTTGATTTTTTTAAAAATTTTATTATTATTATTTTTAAAATTTATTTTTAATTTTATGTATTTTTTGGCTGCATTGGGTCTTTGTTGCTGCTCATGGGCTTTCTCTAGTTGCAGCAAGCTGGGGCTGCTCTTCATTGCAGGGCGCAGGCTTCTCTTGTTGCGGAGCACAGGCTCTAGGCGCGCGGGCTTCAGTAGTTGCAGTGTGCGGGTTCTAGGGCACGCGGGCTTCAGTAGATCTGGCTCACGGGCTCTAGAGTACGGGCTCTAGAGCACAGGCTCAGTAGTTGTGGCACACGGGCTTAGTTGCCCCGTGGCATGTGGGATCTTCCCGGCCCAGGGATAGAACCCATGTCCCCTGCATTGGCAGGCAGATTCTTAACCACTGTACCACCAGGGAAGTCCCTGTCGTTTGATTTTGACATCAATTCACAATAGATTTTTGTGTTCCTTATGGCCAGAAATGGTGTCTTGAGAAACTCTGTTTTATTCATTTATTTCTTTTTTTATTAAAGTATAGTTGGTTTACAGTGTTGTGTTAACTTCTGCTGTACAACAAAGTGATTCATATATATACATTTATATATATATATATATATATATTTTTTTTTTTTTTGGCTGCATTGGGTCTTCATTGCTGTGCGCGGGCTTCCTCTAGTTGTGGCAAGCGGGGGCTCCTCTTCGTTGTGGTGCGTGGGCTTCTCATTGTGGTGGCTTCTCTTTGTTGCGGAGCACGGGCTCTAGGCGCACAGACTTCAGTAGTTGTGGCACGTGGGCTCAGTAGTTGTGGCTCATGGCTCTAGAGCGCAGGCTCAGTAGTTGTGGCGCACGGGCTTAGTTGCTCCGCGGCGTGTGGGATCTTCCCCGACCAGGGCTCAAACCTTTGTCCCCTGCCTTGGCAGGCGGATTCTTAACCACTGCGCCACCAGGGAAGTCCCTACATTCTTTTTCACATTCTTTTCCATTATGGTTTATCACAGGATATTGAATATAGTTCCCTGTGCTGTACAGTAGGACCTTGTTGTTTATCCATTCTCTGTATACTAGTTCGCATCTGCTAACCCCAGACTCCCAATCCATCCCTCCCCCACCCCCTTGGCAATGGAAGTCTGTTCTCTACGTCTGCAAGTCTGGAGAAATTCTGTTTTAGATCACAGTTGTGACACACAGTTAGAACTCATTTGACAAGGTAGAGCTAGCTATGGAAAAGTTGGCAGTAGTGTTGCGTGGTGGCCCTTCAATCAGCAGATCTGGAGTCCAGCCCTGGCTCTGGCAGTACCTGCTGTGTGGACTGACCCACTCTGGGGTGGCCTCCCTCTGTAAAGTGAGGGGGGTGGGATTGAATGATCTCCAAGGACCCCTGCAGCGCTAAAATTCCATGTTCTGAGCCCCCTCTGTGAAGTCAAGGATTGTGAAATGCTTATACAAGTGAAAAATCAGAGTACAAAGTGTACAAACAGACTTTGCCAGTGAAAATGTCATTCAAATTTATCTGCTAACAAATAGTTTATTCCCTTTGGTTTCCTCTTAGTTTTTGTTTTGTGAATGTTCACATTATGTCTGGAAACTTGTTCTTTTTGTTATTAAAAAAAGAAATGGTGGTTAAATTAGAAACAAAAGTGTTCTTTCATTCTACCGGAAAACTGTAAAACTTGCCATTTAAATTCATCTGTCAAGAATTTCAAAAAGGTCCTGAACACATTGCCCAACATGGTGTATATTTAATTGAAATGAATTGATGTTTGAGTTAATGAGCTCTGTAGAAAAGATAGGCGAAGATTAGGCTAAAAAGCATGGGTGTGAATTCTGGCTTCACTGCTAGTACAAGCTGTGTTACCCTGGACACATTTTTATGATCTCTGACTCTCTGATTCTGCAGCTCTAGTAGGAGAAGGGAATTTTCCCCGTAGGCCTATTGCGAGGAATAAAGATAATGTATGTGTAGTACATAGTACAATGTCTACTTAATTGATACTCAATGAATAGTAGTTGTAACTGTTATACATTATTTTATTACATTAATTAAAATATCTAGGGAATTACTAAATATTATATACTGTGTTCCACCTTCCTGGTCATCCTAGTATACTATACATAAATTGCTAAAAGAAACAGTCCCACTAGTATGGATTTCAGTTTTTGTTTTTGGTAGACCGTGTAGACTGAGGTTTGCCAGAGAGGGATTTCTCTTCTTGTCTGACTTACAGATCAAGGCTGTGATATGAGAATAAATGGCAAGAGTTTACTCTTATAAGCTGTCATTGTAAACTGTTGCCTTCAGAAACAGAGTCACTTCAAAATGTCCAGTATGTGGTAATTGGTGTCATTTAGCCTATGGCATAATTTTTGAAAACGTCTGCCCATTGTTTGTCCATTGTGCAAGAGAGAGGCACCCCGGAGAAGGTTCCCACAGAGAGCTCCTAATCCTCTGCAGGGATGGTCATCTGGAGGAAGGTCAGAAAGCCAGAAAACACAGATTTTCCTTGCGGCATGGCATGCAGGATCTAGTTCCCTGACCAGGGATCGAACCCGGGCCGCCTGCATTGGGAGCGTGGAGTCCCACCCACTGGAGCACCAGGGAAGTCTCTGCTTACAAGTTTTTGTGTGAACATATGTTTCAGTTCTCTTGAGTATATATCTAAGAGTGAAATTGCTGGGTCATATGGTAACTCTGTGTTGAATTTTTGGCAAAACTAAACTGTTTTCCCAAGTGCTGCACCATTTATGTTCCCAGTAGCAGTGCACAAGGCTTCCAATTTCTCCACATCTTCAGCAACACTTGTTATTGCCTGGCTTTTTATTTCAGCCATCCTAGCGAGTGTAAAGTAGTAGCTCTTTGTGGTTTAGGTTTTCATTTTCCTAATGACTAAAGATGTTGAATCCCTTTTCATGTGTCCAGTGGCCATTTTTACATCTTCTTTGGAGAATTTCAAGTTGTATCTGCAACACCAGATTTTGCCCTTGGGACAGTACTAATTTATAGAGTACTAACTGCTAACTGCTCTCTAATCAGGAGAATTGGTAGTTCTGAGATTCAGAACACACGAAAGAGTGAAGCTCTTTATAAAACATTGAAGCAGTTTCTTTTGAATGTGATCATATAATTGGAGAATTTCTTAGTTTTATTTTAGTACTATGAAAAACAAATCTCCAAGCGTATTTGGCCATTCAGTGGAATTTTTTATAATCACATAACATTACATTTTTACAGTTCTGATCTGTTTTTAGATCACTCTTATATATATCATCTCATTTGTAATCTTTATAACATTACTGTAAAATTGGATTGGATGGACAGACGGACGGGTATCATTATTCCCATTTTTAAAAAGTAGAAGCTCAGACTCAGTTTGTGATGTGTCCAAGGCCACATAACCAGTAGGATTTAAATTCAAGCCTTCTGACTTCTATCTTTTTATGTTAGTGAATTATTAGCCATGTCAAGGATGGGGGGTGAGCCTACATTGCTAAACATCAGTGATATACCCATCTCCAAAAAGACATTAGATGCATGGCCACGTCCCCATAGATTGTTATTGACCTGAAAATTCATTTTTTGGATAGCTGTAAAACAGAATGAATTCTCAGTTTTCCATGTAGCCCCTCTAGCTAGAAAAAAGCAATAAAAGCAGAATTGTGCGTCACTGTGTATTCATTACATTTGGGGGCACAGAAGGATATCCATCAAAAGTACAAAGCTGGGGCTGGGTTTGGAGGGGTTTTTTTTGTTTGTTTTTTTTTTGGTTTTTTTTTTGGCTGCCTTGGGTCTTCGTTGCTGCGTTCGGGCTTTCTCTAGTTGTGGTGAGCGGGGGCTACTCTTTGTTGCGGTGCGCGGGCTTCTTATTGTGGTGGCTCCTCTTGTTGCAGAGCATGGGCTCTAGACACACGGGCTTCAGTACTCGTGGCTCACGGGCTCTAGAGCGCAGGCTCAGTAGTTGTGGCGCACGGGCTTAGTTGCTCCTCGGCATGTGGGATCTTCCCGGACCAGGGCTCGAACCCGTGTCCCCTGCATTGGCAGGCAGATTCTTAACCACTGCACCACCAGGGAAGCCCTGGGTTTGGAGTTTGAAAAGAGAGCAGCCCTTGGTTTGCTGGCCTCAGCACATCGTGGCCTCCACCTCCCAACCCCCATGTTCCTAAATTGACCTCCTTGGGAAACTATAATTTAAACGTAGAATGAGTGCAGAGAAAGTGAACTATTTGAGACCAAATAAAAATTGACCTTGAGGCTTAAGTTAACATTAAGAGCTGAACATTTAAAGGGTGGGAAAGATGAGTGACTTTTTAAAATGTAGTCTCAATTAAGTCCTTAAGCAATTTTTTTTTGTTTTTAACATTTTTAAAAACCTTAAGTTACTGAGGGAGAGGAAAAGCAATAGTCTGTTGATCATATAGACTTGAATTTTGTTAACTGTGAAACACAATTTACCTATTCATTTTCTTTTGATCTATGAAAAAGTTAAATTTGCTTTTGACCACCTTGAACCTATCTACAACTTAAGGTTTTAGAATTCAGAAGATGTACAGTCTTCTTTCTGAAGCTCTTACTGTTGTTCACGCATCTTTTTTCTAACTTAGAACTATAGGCCCTTGTAGTATGTATCCCTACTTTGACAAGGTTACCTTTACTTTGAAAAGGAAGTTACATCAAGCATTTAGACATCTTCCATAGGACGACCCACCTGTCCCAAACCAGCATCAAAGCTTATTCTATCAGGATTTTTTTTTTTTAATATTTATTTATTTATTTATTTGGTTGCACTGGGTCTTAGTTGCGGCAGGCGGGCTCCTTAGTTGTGGCATGCGAACTCTTAGTTGCAGCATGCATGTGGGATCTAGTTGCCTGCCCACGGATCGAACCCGGGCCCCCTGCATTGGGAGCATGGAGTCTTATCCACTGTGCCACCAGGAACGTCCCCAGGAAATTTTTAATAATTTTTGAAGCAGTGTACTCTTGTTGGAGAAGATATCATTCATTAAAGCTCTTCTGCTTGTTTTCAAAGTATTTTTGAAAAAAATATATATATCTGCAAGTACATGGGTATTTTTAAATTTTACTATGTTGGGTAGCAGCAAACAGTGGTAATAGTAACTCATTCTCATGGCTGAACATATAAATCAAAAACACATGGAAGGACTTGTAGGTGAATAATGATTTCAGTTATTAAGTAGTGTGAAATGTTTCTGTAAGGGAACTTTGGGGTGAGTAATGTGACTCTTTTGTAAGATTTTCAGTAGCAGAAGTTCAGAACAGAAACGAAACATGTCAGCAAAAAACACAATGGTAGATTGTCCTCTGAGTGATTGCATAAGCCTTGAAGATATTTAGTGTAACAGGGATGAGGCATAACAATAGCTCCCTGCCTTTACAACAGAGATACATGTGCCTATTTGGATATCTTCAAATGTCATTCTTTCTGCCCTTATTTACTTAATCTTGCTTTTCCATTTTTCATGTAAAAGAGGTTTCTAGACATAGTTTCTCTTTCAGTTCACATTTATTTTATAATTTATGGAGCTCTGGGGGGTTCTTTTGGTTTTGTTTTTTGGTGGTTTTTTTTTTTGGCCATGCTGCGCGGCTTGCAGGATCTTAGTTCCTCAACCAGGGATGGAACCTGTGTCTCCTGCAATGGAAGGGCAGAGTCCTAACCACTGGACTTCCCTGGAGCTCTGTTTATCTGGGGCTGTTCTTTATCTCATTTATTCCTCACATTTAATCCCGTGAGATAAGTCCAATCATTATCTCCAGTTTAAGGGTGACGAAACTGAAGCTCAATGAGGTTAAGTAATTGGTTCAAGGTTACAAAGATAATCATATGCACAACCAAGACTTTGACCCAGTTCTGTCTGACACCACTGTCTTCACCTGCAAGCTACATATAGTTGTCCATAAAGCTTGGTGACTCAAGCCTCACAATAATTCTTTGTTTATTTCGTTGTTTCTGTCGAAGCCCCCTCCCCTTCTGAGAGAAGCCCACCCCTCTCAGAGCGATTCTGAGTCACTCACCTCCAGCTCAGGATGCCTCCGATGTGTAGATAGGTTATTCCCAGGCTCTGGATGGTCATTTCACACCGGAGGTGAAAGCTCTGGTGAAACCTTGGGAGGTGAACTACTGAGAATTTAAGCCAGTGGGTCTGAAAACCACTGAGTCCTTTTCTGCCACCCCAGCTCAGCCAGGACGGGAGCGTCCGTGAAACAGGTCCCTCCCGAGGTGAAGTGCGCAACCTCATGGACGTTGGTGTCATGAATAGCCATTTCTCGTCTGGTAGCAGTAACTATCCAGAGACAGGGATGGCATCCAGGGTCATCTTGGTCATGGACCTGAAGCCTCCAGAGTCCTCAAAGTGATGTGAAAATTGACCAGAATGTTTTCCCTTCCACACCGTGTCGGGCCTTCCCCAAATGAGTTCTGGGGAGACTTGTCTGGTGAACATCTAGCTACTCTCTTTTTCCTGGTCTGTAGTCCAGCTTAACAGCGCCCGTGGGTTCAATCTTCAAGCAAGTTTTACTCTTTTGCTTCCTTGGACCTTTTGTCCCAAGAGGACCAGATCCCACTTCAAGCTCATCTCTGGCAGGACTTTTCTGTAGGCTCCCAGGCCGTTTCCAGTGGCTCTTCACTGGCCTCCTCTCCCCTCCTTTTCTTTTTAATAAATTTAGTTGATATTCAGCTCATCAGTTGGAGGCTCACTTTCCTGGAAGGGATCTAAATTCTCCTTTTAAGGATCTCAAAAGCAGATCTTTTAAAGAAATGCAGTGAATGTTCTGAGACGGAGGCCCAGGTCAGTTCTCCTGAAAAGATCCCAAATTTGGATTTTTTTCTTAATATTGAGTTTTAAGAGGTCTTTATATATTCTGGATATGTCTATTATCAGATGTTGATCAATCGATCGATAGATAATATTTCTTCTCTTAGTCTGTGGCTTGCCTTATCGTTTTCTTAATGGTATCTCTCAAGGAGAAGTTTTAAATTTTGATGAAGATCAATTTAACCATTTTTTGCTTTATGGTTAATGTTTTTTGGACCTGTTTAAGAAATCTTTGCCTACTGCAAGATAGCAAAGGTTTTTCTTCTAAAAGTTGTATAGTTTTAGCTTCTATGTTTAGGTCTGTGATCCATTTCATGCTAATTTTTTTGTATGGGGTGAGGTGTAGGGGTTCAGGTTTTATTGTGTTCTTCCAAAAATTGTTGAAAACCTTTCTTTTCCCCATTAAATTACCTTGAAAACTTTGTAAAAAAAAAAAAAAATCAATTGACTCATGTATGTTTAGATCTGTTTCTACACTCTGTTCAGTTTCATTGATCTATACATGTCTCTATGCCAATCCTGATTACTATAGCTTTTTAAAAAAAAATCTTTATTGGAGTATAACTGCTTCACAATACTGTGTTAGTTTCTGTTGCACAACAAAGCGAATCAGCCATATGCATACACATGTCCCCATATCCCCTCCTTCTTGAGCCTCCCTCCCATCTTCTCTATCCCACCCCTCTAGGTCAGCGCAAAGCACCGAGCCGATCTCCCTGTGCTATGCTGCTGCTTCCCACCAGCCAACTATTTTACATTCCGTAGTGTATATATGTCCATGCTACTCTCACTTTGCCCCAGCTTCTCCCTCCCACCCCATGTCCTCAAGTCCATTCTCTATGTCTGCCTTTTTATTCCTGCCCTGCAACTAGGTTCATCAGTACCATTTTTTTTTTTTTAGATTCCATATATATGCGTAAGCATACAGTATTTGTTTTTCTCTTTCTGACTTACTTCACTCTATATGACAGACTCTAGGTCCATCCACCTCACTACAAATAACTCAATTCCGTTTCTTTTTATGGCTGAGTAATATTCCATTGTATATATGTGCCACATCTTCTTTATCCATTCGTCTGTCGATGGGCATTTAGGTTGCTTCCATGTCCTGGCTATTGTAAATAGAGCTGCAGTGAACATTTTGGTACATGACTCTTTTTGAATTATGGTTTTCTCAGGGTACATGCCCAGTAGTGGGATTGCTGGGTCATATGGTAGTTCTACTTTTAGTTTTTTAAGGAACCTCCATACTGTTTTCCATAGTGGTTGTATCAATTTACATCCCCACCAGCAGTGCAGGAGGGTTCCCTTTCACCACACCCTTTCCAGCATTTATTGTTTCTAGCTTTTTTGATAATGGCCATTCTGACCAGCATGAGGTGATACCTCATTGTAGTTTTGATTTGCATTTCTCTAATAATTAGGAATGTTGAGCATCTTTTCGTGTGCCTTTTGGCCACCTGTATGTCTTCCTTGGTGAAATGTCTATTTAGGTCTTCTGCCCATTTTTTAACTGGATTGTTTGTTTTTTTGATATTGAGCTCTATGAGCTCTTTGTATATTTTGGAGATTAATCCTTTGTCTGTTGTTTCATTTGCAAATATTTTCTCCCATTCTGAGGGTTGTCTTTCTGTCTTTTTTATGGTTTCCTTTGCTATGCAAAAGCTTTTAAGATTAATTAAGTCCCATTTGTTTGTTTTTATTTCCGTTACTCTAGGAGGTGGGTCAAAAAAGATCTTGCTGTGGTTAATGTCAAAGAACGTTTTTCCTATGTTTTCCTCTAAGAGTTTTATAGTGTCTGGTCTTACATTTAAGTCTTTAATCCATTTGGAGTTTATTTTTGTGTATGGTGTTAGGGAGTGTTCTAATTTCATTCTTTTACATGTAGCTGTCCAGTTTTCCCAGCACCACTTACTGAAGAGACTGTCTTTTCTCCATTGTATATCCTTGCCTCCTTTGTCATAGATTAGTTGACCATCGGTGCGTGGGTTTATCTCTGGGCTTTCTATCTTGTTCCATTGATCTATATTCCTGTTTTTGTGCCAGTACCATACTGTTCTTGATTACTGTAGCTTTGTGGTATAGTTTGAAGTTGGGAAGCCTGATTCCTCCAACTCCACTTTTCCTTCTTAAGATTGCTTTGGCTATTCGGGGTCTTTTGTGTTTCCATCCGAATTGTAAAATTTATTGTTCTAATTCTGTGAAGAATGCCATTGGTAGTTTATTAGGGATTGCATTGAATCTGTAGATTGCTTTGGGTAGTATAGTCATTTTCACAATATTGATTCTTCCAGTCCAAGAACATGGTATATTTCTCCATCTGTTTATGTCATCTTTGATTTCTTTCATCAGTGTTTTATAGTTTTCTGAGTACAAGTCTTTCACCTTTTTCGGCAGGTTTATTCCTAGATATATTATTCTTTTTGTTGCAGTGGTAAATGGGAGTGTTTCCTTAATTTCTCTTTCTGATTTTTCGTTGTTGGTGTATAGGAATGCCAGAGATTTCTGTGCATTAATTTTGTATCCTGCAACCTTACCAAATTCATTGATTAGTACTAGTAGTTTTCTGGTGGCATCTTTAGGATTTTCTATGTATAGAATCATGTCATCAGCAAACAGTGACAGTTTTACGTCTTCTTTTCCAATTTGTATTCCTTTATTTCTTTTTCTTCTCTGATTGCTGTGGCTGGGACTTCCAAAACTATGTTGAATAAGAGTGGCGAGAGTGGACATCCTTGTCTTGTTCCTGATCTTAGTGGAAATGCTTTCAGTTTTTCACCATTGAGTATGATGCTTGCTGTGGGTTTGTCATATATGGCCTTTATTATGTTGAGGTAGGTTCCCTCTATGCCCATTTTCTGGAGAGTTTTTATCATAAATGGGTGTTGAAGTTTGTCAAAAGCTTTTTCTGCATCTATTGAGATGATCATATGGTTTTGTTTTTTTTTTTAATTTATTTTTGGCTGCGTTGGGTCTTCGTTTCTGTGCGAGGGCTTTCTCCAGTTGCAGCAAGCGGGGGCCACTCTTCATCGCGGTGGGCGGGCCTCTCACCATCACGGCCTCTCTCGTTGCGAAGCATGGGCTCCAGACGCGCAGGCTCAGTAGCTGTGGCTCACGGGCTTAGTTGCTCCGCGGCATGTGGGATCCTCCCAGACCGGGGCTCGAACCCGTGTCTGCTGCATTGGCAGGCAGACTCTCAACCACTGCGCCACCAGGGAAGCCCCGATCATATGGTTTTTATTCCTTAATTTGTTAATGTGGTGTATCACATTGATTGATTTGCATATATTGAAGAATCCTTGCATCCCTGGGATAAATCCCACTTGATCATGGTATATGATCCTTTTAATGTGCTGTTGGATTCTGTTTGCTAGTATTTTGTTCAGGATTTTTGCATCTGTGTTCGTCCGTGATATTGGTCTATAATTTTCTTTTTTTGTGATATCTTTTTCTGGTCTTGGTATCAGGGTGATGCTGGCTTCGTAGAATGAATTTGGGAATGTTTCTCCTTCTGCAATTTTTTGGAAGAGTTGGAGAAGGATTGGCGTTAGCTCTTCTCTAAATGTTTGATAGAATTCGCCTGTGAAGCCATCTGGTCCTGGGCTTTTGTTTGTTGGAAGATTTTTAATTACGGTTTCAATTTCATTACTTGTGATAGGTCTGTTTATATTTTCTACTTCTTCCTGGTTCAGTCTTGGAAAATTGTACCTTTCCAAGAATTTGTCCATTTCTTCCAGGTTGTCCATTTTATTGGCATATAGTTGTTTGTAGTAGTCTCTTATAATCCTTTGTATTTCTGCAGTGTCAGTTGTGATTTCTCCTTTTTCATTTCTAAATTTATTGATTTGTGTCCTCTCCCGTTTTTTTCTTGATGAGTCTGGCTAAGGGTTTATCAGTTTTGTTTATCTTCTCAAAGAACCAGCTTTTAGTTTTATTGATTTTTGCTATTGTTTTCTTCATTTCTATTACATTTATTTCTGCTCTGATATTTATGATTTATTTCCTTCTACTGACTTTGGGTTTTGTTATTCTTTCTCTAGTTGTTTTAAGTGTAGGGTTAGATTGTTTATTTGATATTTTTCTTGTTTCTTGAGGTGAGATTGTATTGCTATAAACTTCCCTCTTAGAACTGCTTTTGCTGCGTCCCATAGGTTTTGGGTCGTTGTGTTTTCCTTGTCATTTGTTTCTATGTATTTTTTAATTTCTTCTTTGATTTCTTCAGTGATCGCTTGGTTATTTAGTAGCACACTGGTTAGCCTGCAAGTATTTGTGTTTTTTACAGTTTTTTTTTCCTGTAATTGATTTCCAACCTCATAACGTTGTGGTCAGAAAAGATGCTTGATACGATCTCAATTTTCTTAAATTTTCCAAGGCTTGATTTTTGACCCAAGATGTGATCTATCCTGGAGAATGTTCCATGTGCACTTGAGAAGAAAGTGTATTCTGCCACTTTTGGGTGGAATGTTCTATAAACATCAATTAGATCTATCTGGTCTATTGTGTCATTTAAAGCTTGTGTTTCCGTATTATTTTCTGATTGGATGATCTGTCCATTGGTGTAAGTGGGGTGTTAAAGTTCCCTACTGTTATTGTGTTACTGTCGATTTCTCCTTTCATGGTTGTTAGCATTTGGCTTATGTATTGAGGTGCTCCTATGTTGGGTGCATAAACATTTATAATTGTTATATTTTCTTCTTGGATTGATCCTTTGATCATTATGTAGTGTCCCTCCTTATCTCTTGTAACAGTCTTTATTTTAAAGTCTATTTTATCTGATACGAGTATTGCTACTCCAGCTTTCTTTTCATTTCCATTTGCATGGAATATCTTTTTCCATCCCTTCACTTTCAGTCTGTATGTGTCCCTAGGTCTGAAGTGGTTCTCTTGTAGACAGCGTATATATGGGTCTTGTTTTTGTATCCATTCAGCCAGTCTGTGTCTTTTGGTTGGGGCATTTAATCCATTTACATTCAAGGTTATTATTGATATGTATGTTCCTATTACCATTTTCTTAATTGTTTTGGGTTTGTTTTTGTGGGTCTTTTTCTTCTCTTGTGTTTCCTGCTTAGAGAAGTTTCTTTAGCATTTGTTGTAAAGCTGGTTTGTTGGTGCTGAATTCTCTTAGCTTTTGCTTGTCTGAAAAGCTTTTGACTTCTCCATCGAATCTGAATGAGATCCTTGCTGAGTAGAGTAATCTTGGTTGTAGGTTTTTCTCTTTCATCACTTTAAGTATATCCTGCCACTCCCTTCTGGCCTGCAGAGTTTCCCCTGAAAGATCAGCTGATAACCTTATGGGGATTCCTTTGTATGTTATTTGTTGTTTTTCCCTTGCTGCTTTTAATATTTTTTCTTTGAATTTAATTTTTGTTTGTTGGATTAATATGTGTCTTGGTGTGTTTTTCCTAGGGTTTATCCTATATGGGACTCTGTGCTTCATGGACTCGGTTGACTATTTCCTTTCCTGTGTTAGGGGAGTTTTCAACTATAGTCTCTTCAAATATTTTCTCAGACCCTTTCTTTTTCTCTTCTTCTTCTGGAACCCCTATAATTCGAATGTTGGTGCATTTAGTGTTGTCCCAGAGATCTCTGAGATTGTCATCGATTCTTTTCATCCTTTTTTCTTTATTCTGCTCCTTGGCAGTTATTTCCACCATTTTGTCTTCCAGCTCACTTATTCGTTTTTCTGCCTCAGTTGTTCTGTTATTGATTCCTTCTAGTGTATTTTTCATTTCAATTATCGTGTTGTTCATCTCTGTTTGTTTGTTCTTTAGTTCTTCTAGATCTTTGTTAAACATTTCTTGTATTTTCTCAGTCTGTGCCTCTATTTCTGAGATTCTGGATCATCTTTACTATCATTACTCTGAATTCTTTTTCAGGTAGATTGCCTATTTCCTCTTCATTTATTTGGTCTTGTAGGTTTTTTACCCTGCTCCTTCATCTGTGAGAAATTTTTTTGCTATTTTTTTTTTTTTTTTATGAGTGGGATTGTGTTCCTGTGTTATTGGTTGTTTGGCCTGAGGCTTCCAACACTGGAGTTTATAGGCTATTGGGTAGAGTTGGGTATTGGTGCTGAGATGAGGAACTCCGTGAGACCTCACTCTCATGAATATTCCTTGGGGTCTGAGGTTCTCTGTTAGTCCAGTGGTTCAGACTCGGAGCTCCCACTGCAGGAGCTTCGGCTTGACCCCGGGCTTGTGAACCAAGATCCCGAAAGATGCCTGGGGTGGCAAAAAAAGAAAGAACAATAACAAAGTGAAAAATAAAATTAGACTAGGAAACTAACAGATATATTAGGAAGAATATAAAAATAAAAATATAGATGAATCAACAACCAGAAGGTACATCAGTACCACAATAGTAAAAAAGAGGAGGGAATAAAAAAAGGGAGGGGGGAAGAACTTGGCTCTGGACGGTGGGGCCTAAGCAGGGGCGATGTTTGGGTGGGGGGCGGGGCCAGTGCTCAGGACCCACAGGGCTGGAAAAGGCCCTGGGGGCTGTGAGAGGCGGCCCTTAGGCTCAAGGAACAGAAGGGGCCCAGGCGTGCCCCCCACCCCTGGTCTCAGAGTGCAGGACACCTCATCTGGGAGCCCAGCAGGCTTCCTGGGCTTGAGTGAGTGGAGCAAATGCCCTCCTCTCCTCTCCTGCTCCTCCAGTCTAGGAGGGCCTCTCCTCCCTGCCTCTCCCGATCTCCCCGGCCTCCCTCCTATGCCCCGAGGACCCACGTGGCCTGGATGGGGCTTTGTGGCGGGGGTACCGCCTTGGGAGCTCAGCAGGCTTCCCGGCCCGAGTGGGCCAGGCGATCGCCCTCCGCTCCTCTCCCGCTCTTCCCGGAGAGTCCCTCCCACCTGCCTCTCCTGATCTCCCTGGCCTCAGGGGCACCGATCCTGTCTGGCCTCCACTTCTCCTCCCTCCTCAGTCCCTCTGTGTCCTACCGGTTCACTTTGGGGTTCCTCCCATCACCTGGGCCTCAGAGTCCCTCACCAGCGGCTGACAGGCGCCCTAGTTGTGGGGAGACGCTAACTCCGCATCTTCCCACACCACCATCTTGACTCCGCCCTGTAGCTTTAAATTAAGTCTTGAAAGAATTACTGTAAGTCTTCAGACTTTGTTCTTTTTCAAAATTCTTTTGACCATTCTGTTTACTTAGAATCAGCTTATCAAATCCCTACCAAAAAAAGCCATCTAGAATTTTGATTCAGGTTGCAAATGAATCTATAAATCAATCTGGCAAGAACTGACATCTCAGTGATATTGAATCTTCCAATCCATGAACATGGTATACCTCTCCATTTTCGCGATCTCCTTTAATTTTTCATTGCAGGGTTTTGTAATATCAGTGTGTAGGTCTTATACATATTTTGTGACATTTTCTCTAAGTTTTTTATGTTGATGCAGTTGTAAATTTTGTATTTTTTATTCCATTGTCCAGTTGTTCATTGCAAATATATAGAAATACAATTGATTTTTGTATATTGACCATGTATCTTGCAACCCTGCTAAATTCACTTGATGGTTTTATTAGTTTTTTGTTCTAAGTTTCCTTAAGATTTTCTAGGTATACCATGTCATCTGCAGATTAAGACCCTTTTATTTATTCCTCTCCAGTTCCTGTGCCTTTTATTTCCTTTGGTTGACTTATTGCAGTGGCTAGGACCTCTAGTACAACTTTGAATAGAAGTGGTAAGAATGGGCATCCTTGCCTTATTCCTGATCTTAGGGAGAAAAGTGTCTTTCCCACTATGATGTTAGCTGTTGGGTTTTCACTGATGCCCTTTATCAGACTGAAGAAGTTTCCTTCTGTTCCTAATTTGCTGAAATTTTTCATAATTTGTTGAATGCTTTTTCTGCATCTGTTGAAATGATTATATGATTTTTCACCTTTATTATATCGAAATGACAAATTACTTTGATTTTCAGATGCTGAAAAAGCTTACATCCTTGAGATAAACCCCACTTGGTAATGATATACTATCTTTTTTGTATGTTTCTGGATTTGATTTGCTAATATTTTGGATCCATTGCTGGCAGTGGACTGACCAGGTGGGCAAATAGGCTGCCCCATCCACATAAGGTATTTGGAACGACTTTGAGCCCCTTCTGTAGATGTCTAGTGTCATAGTAAAGCCTGCACTTACACCCACAAATAATCTCACCTCCTTTTTCACCTGCCCTTTGAAAGGTACTGCCACCAGAGACAGTATATGAATATGTGGGGCAAGGTTTGAAGTATGAGTTTAAGAGTAAACAGTGAGTTCCTTAGGGCAGGGACTTTATCACATTCATTCTATCAGTGTAAGATTAAATCGAACTGGTGTTACAGAGACCTAGAATTATGGTGGCTTATACAGAATGGAAATTTTTTTTTGACCTTGTTTTTTTTTTTTTAAAAAAATATTTATTTATTTATTTATTTATTTGGTTGCACCGGGTCTTAGTTGTGGCAGGCAGGCTTCTTAACTGCGGCTCATGGGCGCCTTAGTTGTGGCATGTGAACTCTTTGTTGCGGCATGAATGTGGGATCTAGTTCCCTGACCAGGGATTGAACCCAGGCCCCCTGCATTGGGAGTGCGGAGTCTTTTTTTTTTTTCGTTTAATAGCTATGCATTGATTTTAATGTGCATTAAGAAAACAGCAAATCCATGAATTCACACCTACTGTATATTATTTAGACCAGTTCCTCTTTAAATAAGTTTAAAAAACAAATTGATTTGAAGAGCCAGTATTGACAGACTAATAAATCAGGTGCTTATAGGTGTGTGGCAAAGTGAAGGCTGACTAAGCCCTGAGAAACCTGCTTCAGTAATTCCAGGAAAAAGGTGGGCTGTGGAGTCTCACAGAGTAGCATGTCCTGTTAGGAACACTCACATTCTTTCCCGCCTCACCACCCCGCAAGCTTTAAATCCTTGTCCTAAAACATCAAAACAACTCTAGTTCTTTTGCATTTGTATTCTATGACTTATTTTGCATATTATTCTCAGTATCTTACAATAACTTGCTTTCTTTAAGATATGTGAACTTACATATTTGCTGCAATTTAAAAGTGTGATTTTTATAACATTTCAGGACTAGGATTCTTTTTCCTTGAGGAACACATTTTCAATTTTATAATGAAATTCAGCTGGAATATAAGACTGCATATTGGAAATTACCTTAGAGACAAATTTTCAATATCTTTTTCATTTATAAATGAGTTGCATTGTTATTAAAAAGCAACTCTATTCAGTTACATTCCTTTATTTTACACTCCACCTCATTCCATATAGACTTGAGACGACTCTAGCAAGAACACATGATAAAATAAAAATTTTAAAAACTAAGACTGGGAATTTAAAGTAAGAAGTCAGGGGGAGGGAAAGTAAAAGCACAAATATGCAGGCTTTACAGGTCCAAGTGGTTAATGTAGTAAAGTTGAGTTTCAAATTTGGCTTTGAGCTCCCTGGCAACTGAGGAGAAAAGAGACACACAATCTTTTCATGATTTTCATTTTGGGGAAAGAGGAAGCATGTCAGTTCCTCAGGGAAAGCAGAACTTCTCCCAGGGAGTGCGGAGTCTTAACCACTGTGCCATCAGGGAAGTCCCGACCATGTTTGTTTCTTTTAAATTAATTTTTATTGGAGTCTAGTTGATTTACAGTGTTGTGTTTCTGCTGTACAGCAAAGTGAATCAGTTATACATATACATATATTCACTCTTTTTTAGATTCTTTTTCCATATAGGTCATTACAGAGTATTGAGTAGAGTTTCCTGGGCTATACAGTCAAAATGGAAATTTGTTGTTCTCTCCCACACCTGGTACGACTCTCATGGGGAAAAATCCTCATGGACCCAGACTTCTTCTAGTTCACTGCTCTGCTGACCCACAGATTATGACCTTAGTTATTCTCGTGGTCGGTGGGGGCTGCATCTGCATTTCAGCAGCAGCAGAGGGAGGGAAGGGACAAAGGAGGAGAGGAGGAGCATGCCAGCTAACTTTTAGGAAGGCGCCCGGAAGCTCCATGAGAGACTTCCTCATATACATGCCGCTGACTAGTACTTAGTCATGTGGTCACAGCAAGGCCAGGGTTTTGAGGCAAGAGTCGTGGGGAATAAATAGTCATTCTCTGTCTGTTGGAAAATCTAATAGTTTTTTCATTTAAATGGCTTTTCTGGAAGTTCCTGAAACAAAGTTATTTGCAACATTCCTCCTTCTGGGCCTGAGTTTCCTGGAATAGTAAAGTCATGTTAACAAAGAGAGTGGAAAAGAAAAGTCATGTTAATGTACACAGTAAGCCGTGTGGGTGTAAATAGTTTTGGTTCTTAATATCTGTATCGCTAGGACTTTGCATTGTGCATGGCACACGATAGTACTCGGTAAATGTCTGTTAACTCTGTGTGTTGTATTTATGCTTCCTTGTTAGAATCTACATGCCAAACTAGAAACAGGAAAGGTGAATATGTTCCTGATTGTCAAAATGGTAAGATTCAGAATTGCATTAGATACTGACATTGCCCAAAGTCATGTCAGAAATGCTAGAATAAGTCTATACCTGGGGTTCATGGGTACATCCTAAGGAAGGGATTAGGGGTCAGGAGGAGTATTGTCTGAGCAAAGGGCAGGGCATGAGAAGTAGGCATTACCCATTTTATTACGCTTTTCCAGGTATTAAAGTCTTAGTTGCACCAAATTGAGAGTTTACTTGCAGCAATCAGAAAGAATGGGAGATTTAAAAGGCAGTTACTTTTCCATCACGTGATTTGATGCTCTTTAATGCCATGCCATGTACCAACTAAAATCTCGTGTGCCCCTAATGGTACACTGTCTCAATTAAATACAGTAAAAGGAAGATGCTGGACGGAGGAATTCTGGGTTTTAGTCTTGGTTCTGTCACTGTGAGACCTTGGAAGTCGCTCAGCCCCAAGTTTCCTCTTCTGTGGTTTTTTCCCTCTGGGACTGTCATGGAATTGACTCTTGGAAGACATACTCTAAACATGTTTGAACAGCGTGCTTGAATTCAGTGTGCTCACCTGAGCATTAAACATGACATGGCTTTGGACAGAAGCTCTGGACACATTAAACGTGGCCTCAGCTGGATGTGGAAGTGTGTAAGGAAGTGTATGCCATTGAACAAGAACTTTGCTAAGATGGTTGTAAAAGCTGTCTGATCAGGTGTTAATCAGGCCATAGGGGAGGGGATGGGTTGATTGCCAAGGGCCTTAGGCACGATAAGGTAGAGCCTTGGAGGCCATTTCAGATAAACTCTGACTCAGGAGTCTGTCTAGTCTGGTAGAGTTGGGGGCTGGGGGCCAGGAATGCCCCTGCCAAGTGAAACGTGATGACCCGAGAAGGTTCTGAATTCTGGTGCAGGCTGTTCCATGAGCTGTGCTGGTCCCCGAGGGGGGGTTCCAGCTGGCTCCCACAGTCTCTCAGAAGGCGGAGTATTCCTAGGTGCTGGATTGAATTGCCATCCTGAAAAGGCTGGCGCTGTCAGGAAGACGATAATTTCCTGCTTCACCACCTCCAAAGTGCTGAGTGCCTGAACAGGCTTACAGAGAACCCTCTGAAGGTATAAACTGTTTCCACCTTGTCTGGAGTTTCCCATTCAGATGGATTTTTTTTTCTCCCTGCACACCCCAGCCCTTCACCAGCTGTCTTTCATTGTCCCCTCGGCATTTCAAAACAAGTGATGGGAGAACCAAGGGACAAAATGAGCCCTGAGTTCTTGTAACAAACTCCCTGCTCCTCACCACCGTCCCTCTCTCCCCACACGTACAACGTCAAAATAGAATTGGTTATTTTTGGGGGGGGCGGTGCCCTGGCTTGAGTCTCTTATATGTTAGAGTGTTTGTTTTGTTTTTGTCTTTATCACACCATTTTCGGAGGCTCTGCGGTAACTCGCGTTGAGGGCCAGCGCTTTGCTGGATGCCGGGGTTGGGAAGGGCCGTGCTCCTGGGAGAGACAAGAAGGAAGGGTTGAGGTGGCATTTGAGCTTTGGGACAGAAACGTGAGTCTCGAGGGTGTGACTGTTCCCTCCCTGGTTGGGGAAGGAAACAAGTGGGGAGGGAGTGGATGTGGGTCCATGCAGAGGAGGGTACGGGCATCCGACACGCTGGCGGTTCCCTCCTCCTCCTGTTTTTATCCGGATGATAGGTACCAAAGAACCTCGCCAGGGGAGGAAAAGAGGTCACAAAAGGGGAGCCCAGAGCCTCAAGTTTGCTTGACTGGGGGGAGGGTGCACGAAGCAGTCCTCTGTTTGCCCCGCATGGTATATAGACTTGACTTGGTTGGCATCTGTGGTCCTGGCGGGGAGTGCCACCCCCTCCAGGCAGCTCTCCCGGAGTGACTGCGGTCTGCAGCCTCCAGGGAGGAGGGAGGACAAAGCTGAGTCCTGAGCACGTCTCGTCATCTCGTTTCGTCCTCACAGCAACCCTGCAAGTCTGCCATCAGTCCCCTGATTTTTGCAGATGAAAAGCCTGAGACAGAAAGCATACATATTAGCAACTCAAGTGGCAGAGCCGGAGTCAAACCTTGGTCTGCCTGGTTTCTGAGCCCAGGATTCTTTCCTGTAGAGAGAAAGAGCTAGAAATCCCAGGGTCTCAACAAGGACTAGATGCCTCACGCTCCCAGAAGGCGGAGCTGGAGGCCGTCATCCCAGTCTCCCTGTGCAGAGGGTTCTGGGGCAGCAGCTGGTCAGGCCGTGTCCTGGAAGGTTTTTATGCCCAGCGATTCCGCTTCCTGCAAAGCTGGTCGCCCCCCACGTGGCCTGTGGGCTCCGCACCTCGTGCTCAGCCCCCAGCCTCGTGACGGGCCTTGTTTCCTCTGGATTGAATGTGTCTCACTTCTCTCCCTCTTGCAGATGGATCTGTCTGTAGAAACCCTCTTTAGCTTCATGCAGGAGCGCCAGAAGAGATACGCCAAATACGCCGAGCAGATCCAGAAGGTCAACGAGATGTCGGCCATCCTGCGCCGAATCCAGATGGGCATCGACCAGACGGTGCCGCTGCTGGAGCGGCTGAACAGCCTCCTGCCCGAGGCCGAGCGCCTGGAGCCCTTCAGCATGAAGCCCGACCGAGAGCTCAGGCTGTAGCTGCCTCCCCCCACCGGCTGTGGCCGGGGGACCGCCGGGGCCCCAGGACGCTCGGAACCAAAGGCGTTGGAGGTGACTGAAGGCCACTGGGGGTGTTAACGCTCCCTGAGGGCACGGGAAGCAGTCCAGCCGCCCTGGAGACTGCGATGCCCCAGCCCTTCCCTTGACGCGCTCTCCCTCTGCAAAGCCAGCAAACCTACTCTCAGTGGTCACCGAAGTTGGAATGTTTGAACTATTAGGGATTCTTTACAGAACTCTGCCTTGGGACTTATTTTTATTTTGCGTAGTTTTTTTTTTTTTTTAATTGACAGTGTATATTATCTAGTCTAGCTTGCAGACTGAAAATATGAAGAGAAGGGGAGAAATATTTTAAGAAGCTCTGTGTCCTTGACGCCTTCGTGAAATTTTTCTCGGTAGGCTGTCTTGTGGGTTGTAAACATAAAGAACTAATTTAATCCAGGTGTGTGTGTTGTGTTTCCATCGCAGCAAGTCTTTATCTGGCCTGGCATTGCTCCTGTGTCAGCTTAGGGTGCCCCTCCTGTGTCGTCATCGGAAACTGAAGACTCCCTTTCCACAGCCTGGTCGGGTTCATCTCCCACTGATAACTGGTTTCCTTGATGCAGATACAGTTTAGGTTTCCTCTTATTACATCAGCGCTGGCAGGACTCCAATTTTTGAGGCAGGTTTTAGCCCTCATTTGCTTTACTAGTTTTGCAGACTCGCGGAGCAGAGCGGAGAGTGCTTACCCAGCAGGCGTCCACGGAGCCCACTGGATGGGCCAGGCGTTGTGCCGGGGATACAAAAAAGGCTGAAGAGGAAAAACTCCAAGTGCTGCTGAATTTCTATGGGAGATTAGGAAATGAAGCAATTTGAGTAACCACAAAAGTACTCAGTGCAGTACTTTGCACAGCATAAACATTCTAATGGAAGAAAAGACTGCAGAAGCAAAGAAGTGGAACGTACGAACAGATCCGGGCAGGCAAACGGAGACCAGCAGCCGGGGATCTAGGGAGGTCACTGGGGCCCACGGGGCTCCCTAGATTCCTCCAAACCTCAGAGGGTGTTTTTTGTGTCCAAACAGCCTTAGGCATATTTGTAAGGTTAAAATTGATCCCACTTAGTTTAGCATCTCTCAGTTAAACTTTATCTGAGTCTAACCTCGAATTTTGATTGAACACTATCTTGTAAGGTTCTTAGAACCCGGGATAAAATGTAGGGCATAAAACAACTGGATGACAGCAGAAATATGAACATTCCAAGCTAAATGGAAAAAATAATTTAAAAAAATTTAGACACAGGAAAAAAATCAATAGCTTCTAGCATTTTCTAAGTACCAAAAAAATATCAAGATTGCTCATTCCCTCTGAACTGGAAAGGCAAGTTGGAAACCAGAGCCAAGGGACGAGGCCAAGGCAGCATCTGCCTTCTTCAGAGGGCAACCTTCTGGGAACTGCTTCTTTACCCATCAGGAAGGAAGGCGGGTAGAGACGTCCAGCCAGAGGAGATAAAGGGGTCTGAGGGAGCCAGGGAGGGATTGGAAGTGGGGAGCTAGACCTTTAGAGTTTGTTGGGCCACTCTGGTGAAAGAAGCTCGTCTTTATAATGTCTTTGGTGGTCAGGATTTTAGTGGGGCTTTAAACCATTCCTAGAGCAATTCATTAGAGTACAATCAAGAAAGATGTTCTGTAATTTTAGAAACCTGTTAAATAGCTAAGGTTATTCTAGGAACTGTCACGGAGGGGAAGGCAGCCACATTTATCGAATAATGCATTCCCCCCCCCACCCCCCTGTGTTCAGTGCTCCTTTCGTGTATTAAATTCCCATGTAATTGAGGATCTAGTTCTGGACTGTATTCAGATCCATTGATCTTTCTCTCCGTACTGTTTCATGCTGGTTTTTGTTCGTTTTTTCACACTGTCTTACTATTATAATTTCACGATGCATTTTAATATCTGATGTGGCTAGACTAGGTACCCACCTACTCTAATTACTATTTTTTCCTAACTTCACTTTTTTTTTTTTTTAACTTCAAACTGGCAGAAAAGTTGAAAAACTAATAAAAGGCATTCTCATAGTCCCTTCCCCTAGACTGACGGAAAGTGGCAGTTTTCAGCCCTCAACCATCATTGTCTTTTTTTGAGTTCCTGGAGTATACAGAACCTGGCCCTGAACACAGAGACATGCTTGTAGCTTTCAAAGAAGGAAAGGCTGGTTGTCTACAGAGCTGTCAGAATAGCCCAGGGATCACGTTCCGTTATCCTCACTGCACTTAATACAATTTACAAATAAAAGCACATAACCAAGTGACATGCAGACTGAGCCTGCGAGGACAGAGCTTTCTCAACGGTGTTGCAGCAGCTGATGGTCTGGACGTGGCAGAAAGCTGACCTCGCACAGCGTGCACAACTTCTCTGCCAGCCAGCACTCCATCCAGTTCTTTTCCTTCTTATAAAGACACTAGACAAAACATGGTATATTAACTTAGATTTGGGTCCAAAGTAGATAGACTGCTTATTCCTGGGTAGAAGCAGAGAAGAACAATAGGCAAATCTGATGTGTTTTGAAATAATTCTAGTTAATTTAATATTTATGGTATGTGGTGGTTTCGCAACGTTATCAACTTTGGCTAAGTCGAGTTATGTTTCCTGGAATTCCCTTCCCTGTTCCTTTTTGGTTAGGGTTGGCCACAAGAGAAATTTGCATGAGATTTGTCAGTGGAAGTGAAGCAGCATCCATGTGTATTTGATGAAAGTCGCTGTCAGTCAGGCCCTGTTGCACTTTCGGTGTGGGCAGCAGCTCCTCCGGCTCCACAGAACTCTGCCTTCAGCTTTTCCAGATCCTGGGCCAGGTATGAGGACTAACTTCTCCTTAGGCCTTCTGCAGCAGGGAGGATGAGGGCTGAGAGAAGGGAAGAGCCAACGTGGGTTCTGGTGGGAGACAGATGTGGTTCCAGCTTGTTGCTTGCAGGCTTCAGGTGTCTTGGCTCTCTGCCACTGCCCATCCATCCCCCACTGCACATCCAGCTGTTTTCTGGACCACCTGCCCAGCGACTCCTTGTGAAGAAGAAACAGCGCAACAGGGACTCTTATCAGCTCCTTTAATTAATTGCTTAAGGTGAGTCTCTTGAACAACCTCCTTATTCTACATCATTCCTGGTGGTTCTTCTCTGATTGAACCCTGACTGGTAACATTTTACTTTTCCCTCCTCAATATTTTACTTTTTCCAATGGATTCTAGGAATCTGAGGGGTTTACTGTTTCAAGAGACAGTAATGCTGGATCTCTGTTGGTTAATGACCAGTGACCTAGCTGGACGCTCTCGGATGTTTCAGGGATGGGGAGGCTGCCTGGGGTTGTCAAAGAGCCCTGGCTGGAAGTTTCCACCCCCTCTAGAGCACGAGGTGGTCTGGGTGGGGTCTCACGCCCCTTCCAGCTCTTAGATCCCAAGTCTGCGGTTCTGGTACATCACCCTCGAGAAACAGTGAGGAGCATCTTTGCCTGTTGTGTCTGAGCGGTGGCCCTAGGTCTTGGTAGTGACTTTAAATTCTGAGTTGCCAAGGGAGAGCTTCTTTCCTTCTTTTTGTTAACTATGAATTAGACAGGTGTCAAGTGGCTCGCTTCCTTTAAGGACCTGTTCTGCTTGTCAGTCTATTCACCTCTAGTTATGAACCCCATCCAACAGGCCGCTATACTGCAGCCTCCTTGTTTCACTAGTTGAAGTGGAAGATCAGTAGAAAGGCCTTCACCCCTTGTATTATGTGCATATAAGTTTACAATAAATGAATTGTGGGGTTAAGAGCAAGTGATAGATTTCATGGGCAGCTTTATAATGATTTTATAGATTTCACATCTTTATTTCCCTCAAAGTTTTATCATTCTTAGTAACTTATGTTCTCTGCCAGAGTGAATATTTGATGAAATGAGTTTTTAAGGATTCCATATTCTAAGTGCACTCGAGAAACTGGTTTGGTTTGTTTGTCTTTGGTAAAGTATTCTCTAGCTTATTTCTTTGCTTTCTCCTCCGACGTGTGAAAAAGGTACATTATAGGTATTATAAACATGCTGTTCCCAAGGCTACGTAAACTAATGGCCCTGGGGAACTACATGTGCCACTTACTCTTTTGGGTTGATTTGTAGAACTTATTTAGCTTTGGCATTTCCCCTAGCAAATCCCAAGGAAAACAAGGAGTCTTCAGTAATGAGAGCTGTGAACAAACACGTATTAAAATCCTAGAGTAATTGAAAATTTTGTCTTCCTGTTTTGTTTACACCTCAGCTAAACCCAGATATGTAGTATTCAGTCGGAAATTACTTAACATGTTGATACTAAAGATTGAAGGGCAGCGTGGAGAGAAGGGAAATGTTTTCTTCTTGTGGATTTTTTAGGTGTATGTTTTTTCTTAATTGTGAGAGAAGTAATTTTGCTTTTCTTTCCCCTACCCTGACTTTCATTCCTTTGTTAAGAGCTACATAGTGCCTCAGAGATGTCATTGTTGTTTATTGGTTTATAATAAGTAACACTGAATTTCTTGCACACACACAAGGCATGTACCTTCCATTCAAATGTTGTGACTACAGAGGGAAAGGGTGACCAGATAACTTAATTATTCACATGCTTCAAACCATAACATTAAAACTTTTTTGGCAACTAAATCTAGTTGCTTATTAGTATGAGGAGTATCTCATGTGGTGAGCTGCGTGTATGTGTGTGTCCATTGCTCTTAGGAATTTGTTCAGGGTCATCAGTGTCAACATAGGACATGATAGAATTTACTGACGATTTGATTAATTTTCTTCACCAATCAAGGCATATTCCTACTGCTACCTTTTCTATATAGTGAAGCATGATTTATGTTAAAAGCTTCTGTGAACCAAGTATTTTTAATTCAGTCTTTGAAACTGTCATACTTCCCCTGACCAGAGAACCCAGGCCACAGCTGAGCTAACCCTCTCCCAGTTATCCTGTTTGCCTATGACACCCTCCTACAAGGTATCATTCTGCATGTCCTATGGGAAAGCATTTCCAGCTGACTCTGGTGTGTTAGCCAGAACCAAAGGAATGAAATTTGTTTTTACATAAACCCAGTTTGATATCTATATGCACATAAACTGCAACAATATGATTGACTTGTAAACATCTTCCAAGATGGTGGTGTAATTCTCCAGTTGATTTTGCAACATTGTAAAGATATAACCAAGTATAATTTTGCTGTACAAGGATGAATGGGCCCCACAGAATGCAAGAAATACCTTGCTTCCCTCTTTCATTGATAGAGGCAGAAGAGTAATATTCAGAGAAAAGCACCTAGACCTAAATTTTGTTTACTAGACCTAAAACATATCTGCTTAGTGTCAGAAAGCGAAAACCACCAGACAGGAGTATCTAAGACAAAATGACGGTGAAGGTTCTGAGGATAACAAGGTATTGTTCACTTGTCCCGGTATCTATACCTTCCCCATTTCCCCTTAGCCTGAGCCCTGGTCTGATGATGTCAGACCCAAACTAGTCCTTTGACACCAGCCTGCTGCGGCTGGTGGTCCCCAAGAGGCCCTCAGATCTGTCTGCGTTTAAGTAGTAACTGGCTTGACTTTCGGGCCTTCCAACATCTACAGCTTCCCATCCAAAGCCTCTCACTGAGACACCTGCTCCCTCCTGCCACCTCCCATCTCGAGGCAGATTTATTCCATATGCCCTCTCTTCCTCTATCCCATGCCCACCTCCATTTTGTGGTAAGGTCCTAGTCAAGACAGCTCTTCTGGTCTTCACTCACCCAGTCCAATCCTTCTTGTTTTTAAATTTCCTTACATCTAACTTCAACTCAGAAGCCTTTCACAACCAACTGAAATGATGTCACCTGTGATTCTTCTTATTGCCACTATCCCATCTGCTTGCACTGAAGGTAAATGCTTTATTCCTTTAATGCCTAATTCTTTACTAACAACCTGATGAGGCTGAGCTTCTAGTCTCATAAGTCATCATGCCCAGTGTCATTTATAAGCATTATGTGACACTGGGCATGATGTACATGGCAAGGATGGAGAACAGATCATTAAATAACTACTCTCCCTCAGTTTTTCCTATAAGGATTATAAAACCGTCCACATATTACATTAAATGCACCACAAATGTTTACCTGGTCTTTTTTCTTCCTACCTTGTACCTATTCTGGTTTCAGTCAGTCACCAAACCTGAGGTCATTGGAGGTTTCTACACCACGGTGTGCGTCTGGCGTACACATTAAAGAATGAAGGCGATGGCCGTAGACTGTTAGCGCCTGAGCGTGTTCCCTGTGAATGATGGATCCCGTGACACAGCTGATGCCTCCGGCGGGAGGACAGCAGGCCAGGTCCCACCAAGGCCTCCTTCACCACTCAGACATGCTGTAGAGAGAGGTCCTTTCTCATATTTATGTATAAACAGGTACCAGTTTTGATTTTATTTCATCATATTAACATTCATGACACATCAGAATGAGAAATGCACAATTCAACCATTCAACAGCTTGCCTTACTACAAAAGAACACTATATTCATATTAAACATTTATACAGTCTTCCCACCTAACTTTACAAATGTCCTAAACCATTTTCCAGCATTTCTCACGTAGAAGTCTAGTTCTGTCGTATAAAATCACCATCCCGTATCATCTGGTAGGCTCCAGGGCTCCCCCTCGGATTCCACGCGGCAAAGAGTCAGCCGCCGCCCTGCCCGGCCCTCAGCCACCCACGTGGCTCTGGGGCTGGCCCGAGAGGCTGCCCCTTCGGCAGGGCAGTCTCCATTCCAAGGGCTGATTACTCGAAGTTAGTGATTAAGGACCAAAGGGTGTAGCACAGGACCACATCGGTCACAGGAAGGAAGGGGACCATGGCCAAGAGAAATCCCAAATGATGGAAGGCCAATTCCGCCCAAAGATCGCATTAAAACCAAGTCCCACAACCCTCCTGAAACATACAGCATTGGAGCCATTAATTTCATTTCTCAAAAATGTTCCACAGTTGTGACCAGACTCTGGAAGCAGGGAGCTGTTACACGTTTGGTGCGTGTGTACATAACACATCAAAAATTACTGTGTGAAACCTTGATAATGTCTGATTACATCCAAAATTTACATGTATATAGAAAAGCTAAATCACTCTTAACAGAACTTTTCCAGTATGGTAACAACGCACTCCCTACGCAGTTTACTGTCTTCATTTTATACCCATATCATAGCCCATTATTTGTGCATAACCAGTTATGTTCTATGAAGCTCATAATCGTCACAATCAAGTCAGTTTTGAATCATGTCATTCTATGCTGGTTTTAGCAGTCACCATGGGAAACATGAAGTCACATCCAACTCACAGGACTGTCCATTTCTCACACGTAGAAAAACCTGAGATATGAGTCAGCAACTAGCTACACTTACAGTAAAGAACAACGCTAACACCCACCCACCACCCTAAAAAAAAGCTGCTGACGTGAATTAAGGCTTCAAAACAGGACCAGACTGTAGCTGACGAAACTCAAGCCCGTAAGTTTAAAAGCAGGTAAGCACTGTCACTTGTGTACTTGTTCTAATCACCTCCTCTTTTCAGCTGCCAGGATTGATTCCATAGTGATTGCAGGTCACGGACTGAGACCACTTGGTCCCGCTCCACTCTGATATGTCCGTTCTACTAAAAAATGCTGGGGTTAGTTTCCGAGAACAGCTTGGCTGTGTCTTTCCGCTCTGCTTGCAACGAAACAAACTTCAACCACCTTCTCCTCACCTTCCTACACTGTTTATCTCTGAACATTCGTTGCTTACCAAAGCCTCTCTCAGCCCTATCAGTATGAAAGTCTAATTATAGAAATACCACCTTGGTCGCATGTTAAGGGAAAAAAACCACTGAGAAAATAAGTTTCCTGCTTCTCCTCAATTAGCAATTGTACCTTCACTAATCCTTCCGCGGTTTTCTGCCTCCTGGTAGTTTCCTATAAGATTCTACCTTACCGTTCCATTTTCACAAAACGCATCTGCGCGATGAACCCGAAATGGAAGCTGTCTAGCGGGGCCGAGGACGTGACGGTGCTCCTGCTCTGCCGCCGAATAAATTCACGTCTGGCTTGAAACTGACCTTCATTGAAAGGGTTGACAACCCCATCTCGAACAACTCTTTGATTTATAAAGAGGGAGGTAGACTTGTTTAGCCTCCCAGCCTTAGCTTAAATCGTGATGCTGCCAGATTCCTGGCTGTTCAGTGGATCCTAGATCGCTTCCTTCCCTTCTTCACAAAGCTGAGAAGAAGAAAGAACAAATGAACGCCCTCCATCCAGGCCCAACTGGAAATGTGTGCAGAGACCGTCTGAACTGGTCTGAAAGGGGTGACTAGCTACCTGCCTGTTCACAAGGCCTAGAAAACGGGCCACCAAGCCTGGTAGTGGTGAAAGCCCCGACTTTCCGTCTGAGGTACTGGGGTTGCTCTATAGTAGATCTTGGCAAGGCCCCTAGTGGTCGGTCAGCAGAACGATGCTCGCATCGCTCGGCTGTCAGGTGCGCTGGGGTGTGTGAATCAGCTTTGGATGTGGTCATTTCTCTTGGATTTACCATTAGGTTCTGTTCCTAATAGGTTCTCCCCGCCCGACCCACAGGCTGGCTCAGTCTCAGCGCTAAGGTGCACTATGGAAGGGACCGGACAGGACTAGTGTTTGAGATCTCTCTTTGTAGCACAACAAGAAAATGGTGGGCGCTTCTGTCCTCAGACACCAAATAGAACTCGATTTAGTAAGAACGAGAGGATGTGCAGTCCACTGCATAGAATTGTTTCATGTGCCTGGGGGGAAAGCTAGCCTCTGCCCTTCCACTTGTGTTGAGAGAAATACTAGCTGCTCTCTCAAATGCAGATATTAGAACAACGGTGTTGATCCATGTTTTGCTTTTACACCATAGCTCCATTTTCCAAAAATATATATGTATGTACATATATATATTTCAGATTTACAGGGAATATTTTTTTGTGAACAAGGAAAAGAACTGTCCATAGAAGTCACAAGTGTCTTTCTTCTCAGGAGACCTCGATGATTTCCATGCTGCCTGAAAAGCTCGACTGGCTGCCCACCTTCCCCAGTTCCTCCCGCGACCGGTTTTCGGACATGATGCTCTCGCCAAACTCCATCTGGCAGCTTCTGCGTTTGAACTGCTTCTCGAAGGGACTCTCCTCGTGCCAGCTGCGCCGGGAGTCGGCCCTGTCGCTGGGCTTCTGCCGCCGGCGCACGGAGTGGCCCGGGTCGCCGCCGCAGGCGGGCAGCTGGCCGCAGCTGAAGGCCGGGGCGCCGGCGTGGCCTCCGTAGACGGCCGAGGCCGAGTAGAAGTGAGTGGGCTCAGGGGCGAAATACCAGCTCTTGGCCAAGGAGGGGGCGGAGGGCTGGGGGGCCAGGATGTCCGAGTGCCAGCCCTCGAGGCCCAGCCCGGCGGCGGCGGAGGGGGCCAGGTGCTGCTGGCTGGCCGAGAGGCCGAAGAGGAAGCGCGGCTGGCAGTGGTCCTCCACGCTCCCGCTGCGGGGCAGGGGCGACAGGAGCGGCCTCCCCGCGCGGGGCCGCGCGCCCTGGCCCTCGGGGGCCCTAGGAGGCTGGGGACCCCGGGGGGGGCCGGCCTCCTCCCGCTCCGGGCTGGCCTCCGGCGTCTGCTCCGACACCTCCCGCACCGGGGAGAACTGGCACGGCTTGCCGGCGCCCTCCAGGGCGGAGGAGGGCTTGTAGGGCTCCGGGGCCGCCTCCGGGGAGGAGAGACCGCGCAGGGGTGCGGCCGCGCCTGCCGACGGCGACACCGCCTTGATGTCCAGGGAGAAGGAGCGCTTGAGGCGGCCGCTGTCCTCCCGCCGGTCCGCGGGCAGGTGGAGCCCGTTGAGCGCCTGGACCAGGGGGCCGTCGTCGGGCGGCGAGGGCTGGGCGCCGGGCGCACCGGCGGGGGGCGCAGGCCGGGGCCCCGAGGCCTCCGGGGGAGCGGCGGCGGGGCGGGCGCGGGGCGGCCCGAGGGCCGGCTGGCCTCCCTGCCCGCCCTCCGCGGGGACGGCGACGGGGACGGGGACGGGGAGGGGCTCGCTTGGCTTCTCCAGGTGCAGCAGCTTCAGTTTGCTCTTGGACCCCGCCGCTCCGGTCTGGCTCTGAATCCTCTTCTCGTAGTCCAGGAGCTGGCCCAGAAAATTGAAGTTCGGAGATATAGTAGGTCTTTTTTCTTTCACAAATCTACGAAAAGAGGAAAAAACCAAAAAGCCTTGAATCTGACGACCACCTGTTATCGTAAGAATGTTATTAAGCTACAGAAGTGAAGAGCTGAGACGGAATCACCCGAGAGACCCTCCCAAGACCTTTGTCAGGTGGCTGCTCTAAAACTTCGGGCAGGGGGTCAAGGAGGAGAGGAGGGCCTCTGCATCGGGGAGCTTTACAGCCTGAGCCCGGAAGTGCTAGGAAGCAGGGGGCCAGGCCCCTAAAGTTCTAGGTTGAGCCTCCTTATTTTCAAGGACCCAAGGCTTCCAGTGCAACTGGTAAGAGAGGATTCTTCCCTCACCGCCTGGGATGACACCGCCTCCCCCCGCCCCACACCGGTGCTGCCATCAGAAGTACAGCTTAACAGCCGTGGGCCACCTTCAGCTTCCCAACATCAAAGGCCCCACAGCCACTTCAAGACGTTGCACATTTTTAATTAACGATCAAAAGAGAGTATCAGATGGCCAGGGCATCACAGCACACACTTGCGAGTTCCTTCCCTTCGGATTCAGTGTGACAGAATAACCAGCTACACAGTGGTCTCTGTCTGCTGAGCACTACGCTAATGCACTAAAGAGAGTATTCGCTCACTCAGCTCTCAAACCTGCCCTCTGTCAGGTGGGTGTAATTACTCCCATCACAGAGGTACACAGAGTCCTTAGGTGACTTGCCCCAAATCACACAGCTACTAAAGGATGGTGCCGGGATTCAAAACCAGGTCTAGGGACTTCCCTGGTGGCGCAGTGGTTAAGACTCCGCGCTCCCAACGCGGGGGACCTGGGTTCAGTCCCTGGTCAGGGAACTAGATCCCACACGCATGCCGCAACTAAGGAGCCGGCAAGCCGCAACTAAGGAGGCCGCCTGCGCAGCTAAGACCCAGCGCAACCAAATCAATATATATTAAAAAAGAAAAAAACCAGGTCTGATGTCGGGGTTCATTTCTGTAACCACCTTGTTTAAAAAAGAGTCATCAAGGGATCAAAACTAGTAATAAACAGCTTTTATGTTTCACTGTAGAAACAGAGACTCTTTCTTTAGAAATAGTAGATATATTCTTCAGTGGCCCCTGACCCTTAAGACACTTGTCAGAAGATGCAGGAGTGCAACTACACTGAAAATTTGTATTTGAATCAGGAGGAAAGAGAAAATTCCAAAATAAACTCCTTGGAAATCAGTCACCTAAAGCAAATTAATGAAGCCAGAAATAACTGCCTCAACTGTGACAAGTTTAAATACAGGATCCTCGTGATGAGACCTCGTAACAGGATATAAGGGTGGCTTCCCTGCTGGTTTCTACTGGGCGCAGGAGGACCTTAGGGAGAAGCCAGAGTGGAGGACGAGGAGTGATGCGGACACAGGGAGGACCCGCCTCCTCAGTTCCTTCCTCAAGTGAGAAGCTGTTCAGGTAGCTCATTTCTTTTTTCCAGATTTTCCAATTTTAGAAGAAAGTCCAGTTGTTACAGGAGGCCTGGCTCCACGTGCCTATATTTATTGATCCTTTGTCACACGCAAACTAACCGCCTCTATCCAACAAGATACACAGAGGACTCCGATTCACGCGTCCCTGGACACAACCCCAGTCCTCGGTGCTGCTGTCACTGGCTGCCTTCTGTCTGGAGAAAGGGGGGTGGAGGCAACCCACTCCAAATTATACACTTCAAAATCTGGGCAACTCTATGCACAGCCGCATGCGAATCAGGTTAGAGCACACCCTCACTCCACACACAAACATAAACTCAAAATGGCTTAGAGACTTAAGTATAAGACATGACACCATAAAACTCCTAGAAGAGAACATAGGCAAAACATTCTCTGACATAAATTGTACCAGTGTTTTCTTAGGTCAGTCTCCCAAGGCAATAGAAATAAAAGCAAAAATGAACAAATGGGACCTAATCAAACTTACAAGCTTTTGCACAGCAAAGGAAACCATAAATAAAAAGACAACCTGTGGACTGGGAGAAAATATTTGCAAATGATGATGTGACTAAAAAGGGCTTAATTTCCAAAATATACAAATAGCTCGTACAATTCAATAACAAAAAAAAAAAACCCAATCAAAAAATGGGCAGAAGACCTAAATAGACATTTCACCAAAGGAGACATACAGATGGCCAATAGGCACATGAAAAGATGCTCATCGTCGCTAATTATTAGAGAAATGCAAATCAAAACTACAATGAGGTATCACCTCACACAGGTCAGAATGACCATCATTAAGTCTACAAATAATACGTGTTGGAGAGGGCGTGGAGAAAAGGGTACCCTCCTACACTGTTGGTGGGAATGTAAATTGGTGCAGCCACTATGGAGAACAGTATGGAGGTTCCTCAAGAAAACTAAAACTAGAGTTGCCATATGATCCAGCAGTCCCACTCCTGGGCATATCCCCAGACAAAACCATAATTTGAAAAGATACATGCACCCCTATGTTCACAGCAGCACTATTCACAATAGCCAAGACATGGAAACAACCTAAATGTCCATCAACAGATGAAAGGATAAAGAAGATGTGGCATACACACACACACATACACACATACATACAATGGAATGTTAACCATAAAAAAGAATGAAACAATGCCATTTGCACCAACATGGATGGACCTAGAGATTATCATACTAACTGAAGTAAGTCGGAAAGAGAAAGACAAATACCATATGATATCACTTATATGTGGAATCTAAAATATGACACAAGTGAACATATCTATGAAACAGAAATAGACTCACAGACATACAGAACTGACTTGTGGTTGCTGAGGGGGTGTGGGAGAGGGAAGGATTGGGAGTTTGGGATTAGCAGATGCAAACTATTACATATAGGATGGATAAACAACAAGGTCCTATTGTATAGCCCAGGGAACAATATTCAATATCCTGTGATAAACCACATGGAAAAGAATATGAAAAAGAATATATGTATGTATAAATGAATCACTTTGCTGTATAGCAGAACTTAACACAACACCGTAAATCAACTATATACTTCAATAAAATTTTTTTAAAAATCTAAGCAACGCTAGATTGCAGGAAATTCTACTCAACGAACGGAGTTTGACAATTATTTGGTTTTATACTTGCATATATTGGGATTTTTCCACAGTGAAAGAGACACAAAATCTGAAGCACGGTAGTAATTCTATAATGAGTATTCTCCTGGAGCGTTTCTTTCTCATGTGTAAATTAGAACAAATGATATTTCCCCAACTAGGCAAAGATATAAACTCAAGTAACAGGATGGAGATCTCTGTATTTGCTCTTGCTTAAACTTAAGAAGTAGCTGAGGATGAACTTGATACCTGTGAGGGCAGAATTAGTGCTAAATTATAAAAATGCATTTTTCTCCAATCTTTGAAAAACCATTTAAAAATCCAGTCACCTGTAAAGAGTATAACTAAAATCATCATGATCTGCTTTAACGTGGTCACCACCACCCTCTCCCCACCCCCTCCATGTCTTCTCATGCTTCAGGTCAAAGGAGAAGCCAGTCTCACAGGGCATGTTCCTGTCCTCACCTGTAAGCTTCATCCAAGGACATATCCATCCTCTTCATGATGTAGGCGATGGCGATGGTGGCAGAGCGAGAGATCCCTGCCAAGCAGTGCACTAGGACACATCCATTGGAGGCTTTTGCTTTCTCTGTATGAGTCAAATTCAGAACGGGTCATTAATGACAACTTTGTTCAGCAGTGAAATCTTATTTCCATTTACTCACACAATGTCTTTCATCTGGCAACTCGAAGTAAAGCCCATCTATTTACCTATTTTTCCTTTCAATATTCTTTTAAGGAGGTAGGGGAAGATGATTTCCCCACGATTTACATATAGAACAATGAAGGTCCACATGTGTTAATAAACAATGTGTCCCTAATGTGTGTCAGTTTGCCTCTTATTCAGTACTTTTCACCATGTATTTTTTACATTATTTTAATAACTTTCCCTGAGTATAAATCACACATTGTGATCACGTGATTCTACTTGTTTAGTGTAGAAAACTTCAGAAATACAGAATAGTATAAAGAAAATAACATCCAAAATCCTAAGATTTAGCTAATATTTTGTTTACCTATGTTGTCTGATAGTTAAGTTTTTTTCGAATTACGTAAGAGATACATTTTTTTCCAGTTTTGAGATATAAGTGACATATAACATTGTACTTTAGGTGTATGACATAATGATTTGATATATATGAGCAATTAAATTAAAAATTTTTTTTTTCATTTTAAACATATGCGACACACATTAACTGTGTAAAAAGCAGGGAGGTGGGGATGGGGAGAGACTTAATCACAGTGATACCACATCACGACGCAAAGAGACGCCAAGTCAAGCAATTTGTAAAATGCCGACTCCTAGAATCCACCTTCCTATAATTTCCCTATTTTTCTCTGGGAGACTTTTCTGTGTGTCATAAAGTGGCTCACTTAACTTTACTTGCTGAATTTAAGAAGAAGCCATGTGTGTACCATGAATCAGTTTCAGTAGGTCACCTTAATGAGGACCAAGGGAACTCTGACCTCTTCCTTGATATCCAGGAGATACTTTTTTTTTTTTTTTTTTTTTTAATTATTTATTTATTTATTTATTTATGGCTGCGTTGGGTCTTCGTTTCTGTGCGAGGGCTTTCTCCAGTTGCGGCGAGCGGGGGCCATTCTTCATCGCGGTGCGCGGGCCTTTCACTGTCGCGGCCTCTCTTGTTGCGGAGCATAGGCTCCAGACGCGCAGGCTCAGTAATTGTGGCTCACGGGCCTAGTTGCTCCGTGGCATGTGGGATCTTCCCAGACCAGGGCTCGAACCCGTGTCCCCTGCATTGGCAGGCAGATTCTCAACCACTGCGCCACCAGGGAAGCCCCCAGGAGATACTTTCTGACTGCGTCATGCTAATTCCCCGTAACATGGTAGAAGGACTCGTGGACACCGTTAGAACCAAGAACCAAGGAAATTCGATGGCACGGTACTGCCATCTCTCACTGTAGGTGAGCTTTAAAAGCTTTCTCGTGGACATGGATGAAGTTATCCCACAGCCTGGAAGCAACTACCATTTTAGCCAGTACAGTGACTACCTTATATCTGAACAATTACGTATGTGCTTACCCTTTACCTGCACGCTGCTGCCATGAGCTAAATTCTTCCCTTTTCATCCTTGTTTTCATTGATAACTACCAAAAGTTTACTAAACCTTATGTTAAAGTTCTTGTAATTAACAAGGTATCCAGGGAATCTGCTCTGGCAGCTGAATAATACAATATACAATACAATAATACTTCAATCTCACCACCTCTGTTATACATATAACAAATTCCCAACGTATAGGACTTATTGTTATGTACAAAACACCATAGAGCTTTAAGGTACTACATGAACAATCAAGCAGCTTCCCTTTAGACAGGGAAATCAAACACAATAAAACAATAACAAATGAACACAAAACAACATTGAAACAAAGAAAAAAGGACACGCTATACAACCTAACAGTATATAAACACATGTACGTAAAGTCCAAGCCTTCCTGGGCTACACAGCTCTCTTCCTCCTCGCAACTATTCAGTATTTAGCCTATACTGCTGTTAGTATTTCCTCTTTCACCTTGGCTGCTAAGAAGCCCAAAGCTAAGGTGTTCACTCAATTTCAAGAGATAACTGTAATTCAGATTTTACTGTGCCTTTCCTAGTCCCGTATTACCTGGTTCTTGCCCTTCTGTCCCACTTTAATGGGTATGTGTGTGCATGTGTGTTATCTTTTGAGCCCAACCTCTTACTGTAAGCTGCTTCAAATTCTTATTGGAAGTAGGCTGGCTTTAAATATTTTTTTAATGTTGACAGTACTCTCTCATCATTTTTAATAATTATCGCGAAACTAGACTAGGAGGACCGAGAAGGGTCTTGCTTCTAACACTCCCCCAAAGGGTTTAACACTGAGCACACAGTGTGAACCCAGTAAATACTGGCTGGCTGACCGATACATATTTTAAAAGGTAATCTTTATAAAAAATTTGAAAAAGGCTGGAAGGAAATAAAGCAATGATGATAACAGATGTGTTAGGATGTTGAGGTTACAGGTTTCTTTTTCAAATGTTCCGCATGGTACTTATACTGTTTTTACAATTACAACTGCTTTGACGATATATTTTAAAAATCGAACTAAAAAGTGATTATACTGAAGTGGGGTTCATTAGAACACATTTCTTGGCAGAATTGAGTGCTAAACTGAGTCTCTTCAGGCAAAGGAGGTAATACCTGTTGACCTGGCGGAGAGGAGAAGGGAAACATTTGAGAAAGACCCACGGTGGGGCTGGACAACCACTCAGAAAACAGCCTTGGCTGGTGCACGCTGGGCGGGAAGTGACCGGAGAGGAGGGTTCAGAGGTGGGAAGCAGGTGTTGGAGAGTCTGGGAATGTTGGGCTAAGGACTCGAGGCAATTAAGGAGCCTCTGCAGGTTCCTGAATAGGGGGCAACAAGAAGGCACTGACGGGGAAAACTGGAAATAAAAAAAAGCAGGTTGCCACTACAACAATCCAGGAATTAAACAAGATGTATCTATTTTTTCAATTTTATCTATTTTTCAGTTTTTTCTATTTTATCAATTCTAGGTTAAAAAAAGAGAGGATAACAAATGAAATGGGTTAAGAGGGAGTCAGTGACAGGGAGAAGTTAAAGAGGCTAAAAAGAAGGAAGAAATAACTGAGGTGACAGAGTACAGCTCTAAGAAAAAATAGAAAAGGACTTAGATAATTTTTAAAATAAAGCTACTATTTATTAGAGCCAATTATGAGTCAGGCACCTTGCAAGGTGTTTTACATGCATCATCTATTTTAATCCAAACAATATCCCTGAAAGGTAGAAACATTATCTTTAGTCTCCAGATCAGGAAACTGAGGAACAGAAGTTTTAGTAACTCACCTGGAATCACTTAACTGATAATCAAATACAGTTTGGCTCCAAAGCACATACTCTTAATTACCTCCCTGGATTGCCTACAGAAGCCCTGAGTTTGCGGTGGGTGAGGCGGAGCAGGAGCCCGTGCGAGCAGCCAGCTGGGCCGGGGGCCCTGGTCAGTGACTCGGGGCACAGACGGGTAAATGCGCTCGCCGCTGCCTGCGTCCACTAGGAGTAAAGGCAACACCCCATGAAAACTGCGTCCTTCCAACAAACCTTACTGAACAAACAAACTTATTGAAATTTAACCTGAATACTAAAAACTATGAGCCTATAAGTTATTAAGTCCTGGTATGAGGGTATGTCTTCAAATTATATTCTCTGCCATGACTAACCATAGCTTAAAACAGCCTGGACGAGACTAGCAACTGTAGTGAACATGGGCTGAATTCCACAGTGGGCTGGACGTGTTGCCCTGGATCGTCTGGGTGGGAAAAGGATGGTGGCCCTAACAGTAAACAGGGCCAAGCAAGTGAACTACTGGTAAGTAAAAACATCTTCAGATATACAATAAATCACGATACATATTTGGGTGGGTATTTCACCAACCAGCAACATGGTAAAATTCCTTTTGTAGGAATTAAAAGTGGCCAAGAGCTCCAATGAAAGAAGAAAGTAAGCTGGGGGCAAAGTTATTCATATTCTCTCTTTTCTACCAACCTCCTAAAGCTTAGACATTGTCATGACTTAACAGAATCAGGTTCTAGTCTAAATAGATTCTGAAATCGCACTTTTAGCTGAAATTAGAGCCAATCATCTCTGGATCAATGTGACATGCAATGGGAACATTAACTATAACTGTCGTCTTTTAAAGAGGCAAACGTTGAACGATATGCTGAATATTTCCTAGAAGTAGAATGGTGGGGAGGATTAATTTGGGGAGTTTTGTTTGTGATTATTTTAATATGAATTATCAAGCCATTTATCTTCAGGTGTTTCACAGAATGCATGCCAATTAAAGAGGAGACGACTTGGCAATCTGAAATCTTGAAAAAAAAGAGATCTGTTTCAGAATTGCCCGAAGTTCCAAAAGCACTGTCTAGAAAATTCTTCTCGCAGATGAAGGATATAGTGAGGGGCTTAATTTACATAGTTTCACTGTTTAAAAGGAACTAGTTCTTTTTTTTTGAACTTTCAGTAACCAATTCAGAGTATTTAATTATGGATGAGGGTGCTCAAACGTGTGTGACTAGGGGGAAAACTAACGAAAACTCTTCACACGGACATCAAGAGTCACACCCTGTTATGCCGCTCAAGAGCAAAGAACGCGTCTCCTCGGTTTAGCCACTTTCCACCAAAACCACATTTCAAATACACATCATCGATTTCCTACCAGCAGACCTGATCCCGAGGCACCAAAATGTCACAACAGCACCAGAAGCTGGGAGTCAGGGAGGCTCCAGGGCTGACGGGCCCAGTGAGCAGGACAAAGTACAGTCCGCACCAGACCCTGTCACAGACAACGCCAAGGAATGACCACACAAGTATTAGAGAGAGTGTGTGTGAGTGTGTGTGTGTGTGTGTGTGTTGGAATTTCATTAGATCCAATACTACTTGAAATTACTGGCACACGGACTGAGGCTTAGGAATCTTGTGACATAAAGACTTTAAAGGTAATGGGATTTGTTTTCACAGGATTTGACTTTTCTCTGGGGAAAACATAGCAGCAAGGCAGAAACAGTTTAAGGAATGCCACCACAGTTTCCAAAAGTCTTTTTATAGGATTTGACGAAGTGGGTAAAAAGTTTAATCCCAATCACAGATCCCATTAGGCTTAACCCTGGTAGTGTTAAAGTTAGCTAGGATGTCACAAGGCTAGTCCCTTAGGGATGGCATGGCACACACACATCACCTTGGCCACTAAATGAGATAAGCAGCATCATGTGTTTTCAGACTTTTGAACTGTATGAAATAGGTTCCTTTTCTCTAATGGAAAAAAAAGGGGAGGAAGGGAGGGAGGGATATACCTCTACATGAGACTATAACCCAAAGGGCTTGTAATATTACTTGAGCTACTCACCAATGAAATCTACTGATTTGTCCAACCACGGCAAAATTTTCTCACAAAAGCTATCATTCACAGGCACTCGCAGGAAATGAGATTCAGGGATAAAGTCAGGCTTGGGACAGGTGTTGCTGGCATTTAACACATAACCAATCCCATTCTGTTGCATCAGCTCCTAGGGAGGGAAAGAGCAATTAAAGTAACTAATAACATACTAGCATGATCATTTTTAAAGAGAAAAGTTTAGCATAATGATTAAAATGACTAGTTTCCGTGAAACAATCAGACTACATTCAATCAGTGAAATCCAATAAAACTAGCACAATGACATGTAAAGACTTAAGTTTAAAGCAGAATCTAAAACTGAAGTATAGTTAATTTACAATGTGTTAGTTTCAATTGTATGTCAAAGTGATTCAGTTATACATATATATATATTTAGATTCTTTTCCATTATAGGTTATTATAAGATACTGAGTATAGTTCCCTGTGCTATACAGTATGTCCTTGTTGTTTATCTATTTTACATATAGTAGTGTGTATATGTTAATCCCAAATTCCTCATTTATCCCTCCCTACCACCTTTCCCCTTTGGTAACCATAAGTTTGTTTTCTATGCCTGTGAGCCTATTTCCGTTTTGTAAATAAGTTCATTTGTATCCTTTTTTCTTTTTAGATTCCACATATAAGTGATATCATATTTGTCTTTCTCTGACTCACTTCACTTAATATGATAATCTCTAGGTCCAACCGTGTTGCTGCAAATGGCATTATTTCATTCCTTTATATGGCTAAATAGTATTCCATTATATTATATATTATACTATACTATATACACCATATATATATATATATATTTTTTTAAACTTATGATCTGGCTCTCTTTTTTTTTTTTTAATTATTTATTTATTTATTTATTTATTTATTTATGGCTGTGTTGGGTCTTCGTTTCTGTGCGAGGGCTTTCTCTAGTTGTGGCAAGTGGGGGCCACTCTTCATCGCGGCGCACGGGCCTCTCACTATCGCGGCCTCTCTTGTTGCGGAGCACAGGCTCCAGACGCGCAGGCTCAGCAATTGTGGCTCACGGGCCTAGTCGCTCCGTGGCATGTGGGATCTTCCCAGACCAGGGCTCAAACCCGTGTCCCCCGCATTGGCAGGCAGATTCTCAACCACTGCGCCACCAGGGAAGCCCCCCACCATATATTCTTTAACCATTCATCTGTCGATGGGCATTTAGGTTGCTTCCATGTCTTGGCTATTGTAAATAGTGCTGCAATGAACAGTGGGTTGTGTGTATTTTTTCAAATTATGGTTTTCTCCAGATATATGCCCAGGAGTGGGATTGCAGGATCATAAGGTAGCTCTATTTTCAGTTTTTTAAGGAACCACCATACTGTTCTCCGTAGTTGCTGTAACAATTTACCTTCCCGCCAACAGTGTAGTAGGGTTCCCTTTTCTCCACACCCTCTCCAGCATTTATTATTTGTAGACTTTATAATGATGACCATTCTGACTAGTATGAGGTGATACCTCATTGTAGTTTTGATCTGCATCTCTCTAATGATTAGCAATACTGAACATCTTTCCATATGCCTATTGGCCATCTTTGTGTCTTCTTTGGAGAAACGTCTGTTTAGGTCTTCTGCCAACTTTTTGATTGGGTTTTTTTTTTATATATATATATATATTAACCTGTATGAGCTGTTTGTATAATTTGGAAATTAATCCCTTGTCAGTAGCATCGTTTGCAAATATTTTCTCCCATTCTGTAGATTGTCTTTTTGTTTTGTTTATGGTTTCCTTTGATGTGCAAAAGCTTTTAAGTTTAATTAGATCTCATTTATTTATTTTTGTTTTTATTTCCATTACTCTAGGAGACGGCCTGAAAAAGATATTGCTGCGATTTATGTCAGAGTGTTCTGCCTATGTTTTCCTCTAGGAGTTTTATGGTTTCCAGTCCTACATTTAGGTCTTTAATCCATTTTGAGTTTATTTTTGTATATGGTGTTAGAGAATGTTCTAATTTCATATTTTTACATGCAGCTGTCCAGTATTCCCAGCACCATTTACTGAAGTGACTTTTTCTCCATTGTATATTCTTGCCTCCTTTGTCATAGATTGACCATAAGTGTGTGGGTTTATTTCTGGGCTTTCTATCCCGTTCTGTTGATCCGTGTGTCTGTTTTCGTGCCCAGTACCTTACTGTTTTGATCACTGTAGATTTGTAGTATAGTCTGAAGTCAGGGATCCTGATTCCTCCAGCTCCGTTCTTCCTTCTCAAGATTGTCTTGGCTATTCGGGGTCTTTGTGTTAACATACATACAAATTAAAAAAATTTTTTGTTCTAGTTCTGTGAAAAATGCCATTGATAATTTGATAGGAATTGCACTGAATGTGTAGATTGCCTTGGGGAGTACGGTCTTTTAACAATACTGATTCTTCCAATCCAAGAACATGGTATATCTTTCCATCATGTTGTGTTCAATTTCTTTCATCAGCGTCTTACAGTTTTCAGAGTACAGGTCTTTTGCCTTCTTAGGTAGGTTTATTCCTAGGTATTTTATTCTTTTTGATGTGATGGTAAATGGGACTGTTTCCTTAATTTCTCTGATATTTTGTTGTTAGTGTATAGAAATGCAACATATTTCTGCATATTAATTTCATATCCAGCAACTTTACTGAATTCATGGATGAGCTCTAGTAGTTTTCTGGTAGCGTCTCTAGGATTTTCTATGTATAGTAGCATGTCATCTGCAAACAGTGACAGTTTTACTTCTTTTCCAATTTGGATTCTTTTTATTTCTTTTTCTTCTCTGATTTCTGTGGCTAGGACTTCCAAAACTATGTTGAATAAAAATGGCAACAGTGGGCATCCTTGTCTTGTTCCTGATCTTAGAGGAAATCCTTTTAGCTTTTCACCATTGAGTATGATCTTAGCTGTGGGTTTACTGTATATGGCTTAATTATGTTGAGGTACATTCCCTCTATGCCCACTTTCAGAAGTTTTTTTTTTATTATTATAAATGGATGTTGAATTTTATCAAAAGCTTTTTCTGCATCTACTGAGATAATCCTATGATTTTTACTCTTCAATTTGTTAATGTGGTGTATATCACACTGACAGATTTGTGGATATTGAAAAGTCCTTGCATCCCTGGGATAAATCCCACTTGATCATGATGTATGATGCTTTTAATGTATTGCTGGAGTCGGTTTGCTAGTATTTTGTTGAGGATTTTTGCATCTATGTTCATCAGTGATATTGGCCTGTAATTTTTTCTTTTTTTGTGATATCTTTGTCTGGTTTTGGTATCAAGGTGATGGTAGCCTCATAGAATGAGTTCAGAAGTGTTCCTTCCTCTGCAATTTTTTGGAATAGTTTCAGTAGGATAGGTGTTAATTCTTCTCTAAATGTTTGGTAGAATTCACCTGTGAAGCTATCTGGTCCTGGACTTTTGCTTGTTGGGAGTTTTAGAATTACTGATCCAATTTCAGTACTGGTAATTGGTCTGTTCATATTTTCTATTTCTTCCTAGTTCAGTCTTGGGAGAGTGTACTTGTATCTTTCTAAGAATTTGTCCGTTTCTTCTAGGTTGTCTACTTTATTGGCATATAGTTGCTCATAGTAGTCTCCTATGATCTTTTGTATTTCTGTGGTGTAGGTTGTAACTTCCTTGTCACTTCTGATTTCATTGATTTGGGCCCTCTCCCTTTTTTCCTTGATGAGTCTGGCTAAACGTTTATCAATTTTGCTTATCTTTTCAAAGAACCAGCTTTTAGCTTCACTGATCTTTTCTATTGTTTTTTTAGTCTCTATTTCATTTATTTATGCTCTGATTTCTTTCCTTCTGCTAACTTTGGGTTTTGTTTGTTCTCCTTTCTCTAGTTGCTTTAGGCATAAGGTTTAGGTTGTTTATTTGAGATTTTTCTTGTTTCCTGAGGTAAATTTGTATCACCATAAACTTCTCTCTTAGAATTGCTTTTGTTGCATCCTGTAGGTTTTGGATCGTCGTGTTTTCATTTTCATTTGTCTCAAGGTATTTTCTGATTTCCTCTTTGATTTCTTCAGTTATCCACTGGTTGTTCAGTAGCATATTGTTTAGCCTCCATGTGTTTGTGTTTTTTGCAGTTTTCTTCCTGTAGCTGATTTCTAGCCTCATAGCGTTGTGGTTGGAAAAGATGCCTGATATGATTTCAGTTTTCTTAAATTTATTGAGGGTTTAAAGCGGAATTTTTTAAGGGCAAAATAGGCTGTTTAGAAGATCACACATCACTAATATAGTCAATTCTCTATTATCTTCATTACTAGAGAGAGAAGTGGAACAAAGAACAGAAAATAAAACCACGACAGTTTACTATGACTTTCCCCTCCTTGGCAACTATGTAAATTTATTATGACCATGTTAGATGTAATCCCCAAATGCATGAATAAGTGCATTGATTTACAAGATTTGGGAGTATGCTAGAATACTTTTGTTTGTTTGTTTTGTTTATTTTGTGCTATGACTTCAGAATATATGCACACACAATGAGAACATTTTCTTCCCAAACCGAACATGCTGGTTGTTCTCTAAGATACAGTCCTAGGCCATCTTCTGGCTGTAAATACTCTCTCTGAAGGCTGACTCTGTTTCCGTAGTTTTAATTATCACCTCTACATGCTGATGACTCTTAAATAAATAAATACACACACACACACACACACACACACACACACTCTTTAATTTTTGACACGTATTTCCAGCTGCTTCCTGGATATCTCTATTTGGATGTTCCTCAGGACCTTCAAACTCAAAGTGTCAGAAACACAGTACATTCTCTTTCTCCCTTCTCTGCCTCAAATTCTTGTTTCCTCTCTGTAATCCAAAACCGGTTTTTGGTAATAACATCCACCCAGACACTTGAGCTAGAAAATGGGATCATTTCATCCCGTTTTTCTTCCTCACCACCCCCATCCTAATGTTGCCAAACCCTCCTGCTATCACCCCTCCCGTCCAGCCTTTCTCTCTGTTCCCAGTCGCTGCTCAGTGGTAAGCCCTCACCATGGTAGCAAAAAAGCCAACAGGGAGCTTTTGAAGTTTGCAGTGTTTTCCTCTCCAAACAACAACTAGAGTAATCTTTCTTGTAATTAAACACGAGCTACGTGCTTTATCCACGCTTAGTTTCATCACGTCTCACTGCCTGCTCCTGTCCCGTACAACCTCCAAATCCCATCACATGTGCATCCCCCTTCCCCGATGTTGTTCACACCGTTTCTGAGCTCAGCAGGCCCTGTTCCTCTTCCTGATGACTCTTCCACTTTTCTACTTTAAGTTAACCTTACTATGAACCCCTCCTACTGGTGCATAATTAACCATTCTGTTCTCTGCCCGTCCAAAGGACTTTGGACATGCTGTTAGTAAAGCACCGAGCACACCGTGTTATCATTAGCAGATTCTCTCTTGTCTCTCCTATTAAGCAGTGAAGTAGTGAGATCTTGGCCTGATGCTTGCTTGTTTTTCTCCCTTCAGCACCAGGTACATAGCTGCACTCAGTACGTGTTTGTTCAGCTAACATCCCGTCCACCATTTTCCATTTTCTATACCACCCACTTCATTTAGTCATCCATTGCTGCCTCTCAGGAAATGTTCTTGGCCTGAAATCATTCTCTTCTAAGCAACTCTGGTCACGTCTTCCTTTTCTTGGAATGCTACCTCCTCTACAAATCTGTTCCAACTCCAACTCCCCGAAGGACAGTTGGTCATTTTCTCCCTATTTTAGCCTCCTGCCAACTCGCTCATCCCTTCATTTACCACCTTCAGCGCAATAAATATATTGCTTTACAGAAAAGGTAGACTGAGTAAATCCAGATCAGGTGTGCAGCCCTCTCAGCTATCAGATGACGGAGTCAAGAAATAGCTTTTGGAGCTAGGCGAGCTTCTTAGAGTGACTGACCCTCACCTTCCGAAGGTCTCGTAGGCTCCTGTTAGATCTCAGTGGTGTTTACAACTTTTAAACGTCTGTACACGAGCGAAGGTCACACTGTTTTCTACCACTGTCTGATCACCACACTGTTTCCCACGCAAGAACGGCAGCGTTACTGGAGATAAAATTCTTCCAGGCCTTTCTCATGAACGCTCCTTAAAGAAAGGAACCTTTTTACATTTCCTTCTCCTTTCCATCAACAGTGTGACAAAGATTTATTAAATTAAAAGTAGTCTGATAATAAAGACATAGGAGTTTCTGAGGAGAGAGGCTGATGCGGGCAGCGTTACCTACTCTACACAAAAGACCACAGGCGATGCTCACAAAGGACAACACTAACGTGAGACAAGTCAGTAGGGAGCATCAAATGTGATTTCCCCACACAAAGTCTAGAACAATGTACACTTCTGACAATTAGCCTAATAGTCTACATTCTGTAGAAATGACCACTTAAACCTAAATTCAATAAAAAATTTGTTGGGCACCTTTGCTACAGGTGCTATGTTATATTAACAATATACTACTATGGCACATGGTACACATTAATAAACAACATCTAACATTTACTGAATGCCTACTATGTACCTGGTACTGTGCTAAGCATTTAAATGGACTGTCTCATTTAATCCTCACAACCACCCTTTGAGATGGATACTATTATTCTTCTCATTTTTAAAATGAGGAAACTGAGGCTTAGGGAGTTTATGTAATGTTTCCAAAGTTATACAGCTAACAAGTGGTCCAGAATAGAAATCCAAATCCAAGCATATTCATCTCCAGAATCTGTCCTCTTAACTGCCATACTCTACTGAAGTTCTTTTTAAAGCAAATTAGGTGGAGCAATAAAGTAACTGGCCTACATACAGACTTTCTTTTTAACCAAATGAAGTAACAGAATATAAAGTTTTAATTGCATCCTTTTTCACCCTTTTTAACTGTAACCAGTTAGGAAACAAAGGAGCACCCCTCTGGGCATGGACTTCTCTGAGGAGACTCTCGGAGCAACTCAGGACACTTGATGGCTATTGGAGGAGACTAATCAGTCCTATTTTACCTCTTTTTTCCCTGATTGTCACCTCAGTTGCAGCCACGGGCATCACAGCGTGGCCCTGCTGCCGTGTTCACACTGGCACCTGCTGCCCCCGGCTGAGGCCTGGCTGCCCACGTGCACGTCCCCCAGCCTCACGCCGCTGCTGCCACGTGCCCAATGGTCATGGCCCGACGGAAAGGAAACACAAAAAAGGGGCAGTTCTGACCTCATGTAAGAGACATCAGTCATCCAAGCCTACAACGCTGTTTATGTCTCAACAATATTCTCCACATATAAAACAGTGTGCCACGAAAAGATGCATTTAAGTAGTAGCTTTATTTTAGATAACTGATGTAAGGGGGGAGGGGACATGAATGTGTTGAAATGGAGTGATAATAAAATAATTTAACCACAAAATGAAATGAGAAAAAAATGGTAGTTATACATCAGTGGAAAAAATGAGTTAAAAGAGGAAACCGTTAAAAATGTTACATATATACGTAAAACATTTTAACTCAAAACAAATAAATGTACATTAATTCACTGATTTCTGATGCAGGACCTTGGTTTTTTTTTTAAATACGTTAGCTGATTGGAGTTCTTAAGAAAATCACAACCAAATGCATCTACCACTTATACTTTCCATTCTTTAAAGAGCAAGAACTAGTAAAGCAATAAATCAGTGCAGAATCTTCTAGATTATGACTGTCCCCTAAATATTCTACAGCTGCCTTCCCCTGCCTAGTAAGACAGAAAAAAACGTAGAGCAATCTCTTTCCTGAATCTTTTTTTTTTTTTTTTAATATTTATTTATTTATTTGGTTGCACTGGGTCTTAGTTGCGGCAGACGGGCTCCTTAGTTGCAGCTTGTGGGCTCCTTAGTTGTGGCTCACCGGCTCCACAGTTGAGGCACATGGGCTCCTTAGTTGTGGCAGCATGCATGCGGGATCTAGTTCCCTGACCAGGGATCAAACCCCGGCCCCCTGCACTGGGAGTGCGGAGTCCCAACCACTGCGCCACCAGGGAAGTCCCTTTCCTGAATCTTTTGAAAACATTTAGCTTAGGTCATAGAAAAACCACTCTCTTTCCTCATTCATATTTCATCCGTGTATGCAATATTTTAACTAACGTACATCGTTATAATAACAAGTACATTGGCCTAAACAGGTCCGAGAGCAAACACAATTGCGTCCTGGTGAGCAGACTGTTCAAATGGGGTTAGTAGCCCTGCGACGGCCCAGAGCCCACTGCTGCCAGGAGGTAGGTGTCCACCTGCCGAGGGCGGCAGAGCAGAAGGGTGGGTGGGTGGAGGGGCTGCAGTCAGCTGAGGCGTCACGTGACTGTCACGTGACTGTTCTGTTCCCTTCTCTCCTGATAATGTTTACGGCCGGGCATATAAGTGGCAGAGAGGGCATCATACATCAATGTTCCCGACAGCAAGAACTGGGATGGAACTACAAGTATGAAGAACGGGTTTGTTTTATAGAATCATGACTGCTTTTACTCAGAGATGGAGGTCTGTGACTTCCTACCACATTTTAAGGAATTTACGTAATTCATTCAGCGTTGTTTCAGTGTGTTGTGTAAAGTGTACACAGCTCAGTATCACTCTGTCCCGTCATTAAACGTCGTAATCCTTAGGCTTCCAGAGAGCGTTCATGCTGTTTAATACTTAGCTCAACTTTGTGCTCAGTCGGCTAACACATGCTTCCTACCGATAACGTAATCTTTCTTCTCTGGCCTTCAAATATCCTTCCGACACCGTGGCCTCTGGGTTCTCTGAGCGCCTCACCTTGAGCAATCCCTCCCGAGGCCCGGTCTGGTCTCTGCCGTTACCAGTAACCATAACCTCACACAACGCGCTGCAGGACGCCACGTCCTTCCTTCCAGCTTACTGTCCTCCACCACCACTCCTGGCGTCCCTCAATCCCCCCAGGACCTCATTCAGCCTTCTCTCCGTCCTTCATCCTCATGACGTCTGTCCTTCCTTCCGGGCCCAACTTAAATTCTGTGGCCAGTCATTACACAGTTGACCCTTGAACAACTCAGGTTTAAACTGTGCGGGTCCACTTATACATGGATGCTTTTCAACAGTAAACACTACAGTATTACAGGATCCACAGATGGTTGAATCTGAGGTTGCAGAGGCCCTGCGGATGGGGAGGGCCGACCATAAACGATACGAGGATTAACCCCCGCACTGTTCGAGGGTCACCTGGAATCCCTCCCTCGCTTTCACCCTCAATTACTGTGTCCCTCCGTCACCTCTTCACACTCACTCGGCAAGATCACAGGCCTGGATAAACCTGGCTCGCCGCCGAGTCTGCGTCTGCACGCAGGCAGCTGAACGCGGCCCGAGAAGACCACTCAGCAACGCTGCTGCCGGGGCCCCTTCCGGTCACGCTCCTCAGCGGGCACTCTGTGCCCCTGGTCTTCACCTGGCCTCTAGCCTGGGTGCCATTCCAGCCCTTCCCCGTTCTTTTCAGACTCTCCATATGTCCTCCCTCACCCTCTCTCTCTGCTCATGGATGATCTACACTGAGAAAACAGAAACAATCAGAAGGAAGTTTTGATAAACTTCTACCACCACTTTCCCTTCTGCCAGCACACGTGCCTCTAAACCCTCCTTCCTCCTGTTACTGTGGGTGAACTCAGTGTGCAGGACAAGCACACGGGCACCAGTCCCAGAAAACTGGGAGCCCGGCTCAGCACGTGACCGTTCACTACCCGAATGACCTTGGAGGGGCTACCTGACCTCCCTCAGCTTTAGTTTCCTTACCTGTAAAACAGGGCTAATGATCTCTATTTTGTAAAGCTGTTTTGAGGATAAAGTGGCACATGACATACAAGTTTCAATAAATGTTAGTTCCCTTACTTTATCTTATTTTTAAAATAATAGTTTGTGGGAATGTAAACTGGTGCAGCCACTACGGAAAACAGAGTGGCGGTTCCTCAAAAAATTAAAAATAGAGCTGCCATCTGATCCATCAATTCCACTTCTGGGTATTTATCCGAAGGAAACAAAAACACTGTCTCCAAAAGACACATGCAACACCTTGTTCACTGCAGCACTATTTACAAAAGTCGAGACATGGAAACAACCTAAGTGCCCACTGATAGATGAATGGATAAAGACGACATGGTATTAAGTATACAATGGAATATTATTCAGCCTTAGAAAAGAAGGAAATCTTGCCATTTGTGGCAGCATGGATGAACCTTGAAGGCATTATGCTAAGCGAACTAAGTCAGACAGAGAAGGACAAATACTGTATGATCTCACTTACATGTGGAATCTAAAAAACAAACAGAAACTGAATTCATAGATACAGAGAACAGATTGGTGGCTGCCAGAGGTGGTGGAGGGGAGGGGTAAAGGTGGTCAAAAGGTACAAACTTCCAGTCATAAAACAAGTAAGTCATGGAGATGTAATGTACAGCATGCCGATTATAGATAATAATAGTGTATTGTATATTTGAAAGTGGCTAAGAGAGAAATCTTAAAAGTTCTCATCATAAGAAAAAAAAGGAGTAGCTATCTATGGTGGTAGATGTTAACCAGATTTATTGTGATCATTTAGCAATATATACAAATATTGAATCTTGGATATAATGTTACTCGAAACTAATATACTTGAAACTAATAAAATGTTATACGTCAATTATATCTCAATTAAAAATATCTTATAAATCATATGGTATATAAATTATATCTCAGTAAAGTTGCTGCCCACCCCCCAGCCTGTAATGTATATCTTTCACTAATTCAAACTGTCCTTTCTCCTAATTGGCCTCAAGTAGGGAAATTACAGTGAATGTAGCAGGCTGGGTATAAAAAAGGGTTCAGCTGTAAAGTAGAAAAGATTACCCCCTAAGAAATTAAAAAATAGATTCTAGTTTCAAAACACAATTAAGAAAGTGTTCAAAAATAATTTTTGTGAGTCAAAAAATAAATCTTAATTTTACTGCTATGATTTGCATTCACTTTTTTTTTCCCTTTAAGTTTCCTTCTCCTAAACCATGAAATAAACTTTGCCCTGTAGTTGGACTAATTTCTAAATATGGGCTCTATGCTCTGTTGGTACAGACTGTGGAGTAATATATGGAATACAGCTTAATATACAGCCTTAATACAACTGCTCTGTTTGGTCAAGTTGCCCATGTTCATTTAGGCTGAGGACAGAGGTCCCATTAAATCACACAGGCACTGAAAATCTAGCTAAAGGAGTTGTAATTTTTCTTTCTGAAGTCAATTTAATGAGTGAGTTTGCATTTGCCACTCTTTTGCCTTCAGAATTGACCTACTTCCTCCAGCCAGCCTTCCTCAGCCAGCCACACCCAGTGTACCTACCACTCACCCTAGACCCTTGTATACCCTACCCGGTGGTGACAATAACAGTGTCCCTATAAACCAGGAACTGCTCTTGGTGCCTGGCATAAGGCCACGTCACTGGAGCCTCACAAGAACACTAGGAGGCAGGAATCATTTCAGTTTGCAGGTGAAGAAGCAGATTCGGTCATGTGGCTCAACTGCTCTGGCTGGTGAGGCGAAGACCTGGGAAGCGAATCCTCCCCGTCCAGAGCCGGCTCTCGCTCCTGCCCTGAGTCACCTTGTTTGCGAATTACCGTCTCAGGAACAGGTCTTGTCTAACCAACCTGCACTCTGTATGGCGTTCTACACACAGTGGACCCTGAATAAATACTTTTACTGATCATTTTGACGACATGAGCCTTTGTCTTCCTAGATCACAGAGAAACCTGAAAGCAGTATTTGGCTATACGGTGTCCAGGCTACAGCCTAACTCTCACATGAAAACACCAGAGAAAGTGGCAGTAGTCCTGGTGACGGGCAGAACAGCAAGGCAGCCCAGGAAAGCCAACTGTGCATGTTAAAAAGACTGAAATAAGAAGCTACCCCCAAAAAGCTGACTGCACCCTGTTTAAAATGGGGAAAGAGGGGGCACAGCAGCTTTAGTGAAGAAGCCGAAGAGGTCCTGGCTCAGGAACTACTCGCGGTAGGGAATCCCATCATACATCCCGTGTGTAAGTGGGAAACAAAAGTCCATTCGAAATTTTAACTGGTAAAGGAGAAAAAAACATCAGGAACTTTTGTCTTTCCCATTATAACTAGAGATTCTGGTTCAAGTCCTACTCAGTCAGATGTGAACTGGGCACCAGCAAACTGCTTTAGTGTAACAGCCGTACAACTCCAGTACAAAGACCAGAGGAGGACAGATTGTGGGAAACAGAGGACAGATGTGAGGGGAAAGGAAGAGTGTTCTTTTTGCTACCAGTGCCTTCTTACAGTCTTTTACAGAAGAGCTATGTCTTTGAGACCTAAGTAAAAACAATCACATGCTGAGAGCATTGACCTGCACCATCTGGTCTGTGGAAGCACAGGTACACGTGGCACGTCCACAGTGAGAGGTGCAGAGACCATAAGATACACACCAGATTTCAAAGACCTAGTACCAAAAACTGTAAAGTGCCAATAATTTTTTATATTGATTGCACGTTGAAATGATAATATTCTAGACATATGGTGATGAATGTTATTAACATTAATTTCACTTGGGTTTTTTTTTTAACTTTTTAAATAAGGCTGTCAGAACATTCTAGATTATATACGTGGCTTGCATTATACTTCTGTGGGATGGTGCTGGTGTAGAATATGCTGTAGAAAAAGCAGGAGGAAACAAATCTCAGCTGTGATTCAATAGATTGTTAAGATTTGTCAGTCCTTCATAACAGTCTGTTACAGAGATTTCAATTTCCAGAGGATGAGGATTTCTGGTGTTCTACAAACACAGAACTTAGAGCCAGAGTAGTTTGGGTTTGAGGATGTCTCTATCACTCACTAGCTTTGAGGTCAATGACTTTCTAGCCACAAAATCTTGGGTAAGTAAGTGACATAACTCAGAGCCAGCCTACCTCCAAATCCTATTATGAGGGTTAGATGCAGTAACATAAAGAGCCTCGCATTTTAAATGATAAGCACTCTTATCCTCCTCAGAAAATTTCCGTGACATGCTTTTAACATGTTTCAGTGGCACTTTATTAAAAATAAATAAATAAATAAATAGGAAGATGACTAATAAAATTAGTGGTCTTGTGGTGGCTGTTCTTAGAAACGTCTAAGTTTGACTAAAAAGGAAGGTACTATTAGGGGAGATGATAAAATCTTCATCTCTGGAGATCTTCCAGAAGAAGAGAGCACATTATTTCTCCTGGCAAGTTTAAACCAGAGAGTGGAGCAGGAAGAGGAGTTTATGCTGTTTTCGAAGGAGAGGCACATCCAGTTCTAAAACCCATCAGCGGGGTGACGCTGTGGAATTTACTTAACATTTCTGGAATTATGATTTCCTCATTATTGAATGAAGGAGGCTGGCCAAGTGATCTGTAAGATCCCCCCCAGCACTAGGACTCTTCTCAACAGTGAATCCAGAGGTTACATACATAGAAATTTCTGCTCACCACTTTGAAAGCACTCTTCTCACCACTCCCTAGTCTGCACGTCGGTAGCTTCTACAGCAGCTTTCTCACAGTCTTCCCGAATGACTCCTTGCTCAAGCTGTTTCCCCGTGAGCTTGCATAAACCCATTCTCCCCCTACAACCATTTCCTTTCAAGGCATCTATGTGCCTATCCTGTTTAGCATACAGACATGTAGAAGCCAGTTAAAAACAGAAAACGACCAGCCCCCGGCGCACCTCAGCTTCAGGTTCCGGTTTAACTGCTCTCACCCTGCAGGCCTCAGCTGTTAACCGACACATCTGTTAAACCTGGAAAAGGTATGCAGCAAAATCAAGGTACCACTGCACTGAATGTCAGAAGTAACAACAAGGACCTGTAACACAACTACTTGTAAAATCACCTGCCATACCATACGACCCAGCAATCCCACTACTGGGCATATACCCTGAGAAAACCATAATTCAAAAAGAGTCATGTACCAAAATGTTCATTGCAACTCTATTTACAATAGCCAGGACACGGAAGCAACCTAAGTGTCCATCAACAGATGAATGGATAAAGAAGATGTGGCACATATATACAATGGAATATTACTCAGCCATAAAAAGAAACGAAATGGAGTTATTTGTAGTGAGGTGGATGGAGTTAGAGTCTGTCATACAGAGTGAAGTCAGAAAGAGAAAAACAAATACTGTATGCTAACACATATATATGGAATCTAAGGAAAAAAAAAAAAAAAGGTCATGAAGAACCTAGGGGCAAGATGGGAATAAAGACACAGACCTAAAAAAAAAATAAAAAAAAAAAAAGACACAGACCTACTAGAGAATGGACTTGAGGATATGGGGAGGGGGAAGGGTAAGATGTGACAAAGAGAGAGAGTGGCATGGACATATATACACTACCAATCTTAAAATAGACAGCTAGTGGGAAGCAGCCACATAGCACAGGGAGATCAGCTCTGTGCTTTGTGACCACCTAGAGGGGTGGGATAGGGAGGGCGGGAGGGAGGGAGAAGCAAGCGGGAAGAGATATGAGAACATATGTATATGTATAACTGATTCACTTTGTTATAAAGCAGAAACTAACACACCATTGTAAAGCAATTATACTCCAATAAAGATGTTAAAAAAAAAAAAATCACCTGCCAGCTGACTGGTTAAGTTTTACTGGGGGTAATTCTGAACAGGATCCTTAACTAGGAATTTTATTTCATTTTGTTTTATTTGCTGATCTAAGGATTAAATAAAGCATCTCCAGGTTTGCCCCAGGGATGCATGTGACTTTAGGAAATTAATTTTGCTTTCTGTGACATAGATTGCTTATCTCTCAAAGAGAACTAATAAAAATCAAGTGCTCAGGGACTTCCCTGGTGGCGCAGTGGTTGAGAATCTGCCTGCCAATGCAGGAGACACAGGTTCGAGCCCTGGTCTGGGAAGATCCCACGTGCCGCGGAGCAACTAGGCCCGTGAGCCACAGCTACTGCGCCTGCGCATCTGGAGCCTGTGCTCCGCAGCAAGAGAGGCCGCGATAGTGAGAGGCCCGCGCACCGCGAGGAAGAGTGGCCCCCACTTGCCGCAACTAGAGAAAGCCCTCGCACAGAAACGAAGACCCAACACAGCCAAAAATAAATAAATAAATAAATTAAAAAAAAAAAAAAAAAAAAAATCAAGTGCTCAAAGACATCGTGACCCCACCAGAAAGGCTCAGTGCAAGCGTAAGCTATCAAATTTCAAATACCTCACAGAAAGAGCAGACATGTTAGCAAAAATGTCCAGGCAAAATTTTGAAGAGGCAGGAGTTTTGAGAACAAAAAAGAAAAAAAGAGCAAAAAGAATGCCTCCTTGCTGCCCAACGAGAGGGTGTTTTTTCTTTCCACGTGCTAAAATAAAGCAAGCCCACCTGGAAGCTTATTTTACGGCCAGCCCAATTCTTTCAGCTACTCAAGCAGAAATGCCCAAAAAGCAGCACCTGTAAATCACCAGCAGTTGAATTAAGATCTTTGATTGCTTTTTCAATTAGAGGTGATGTAAACAAGAGGTTTTAGAGACAAATCACTTTCCAGGCAGTTAGAGCACTGCTTTCTAGCACCACTGGTTAAGAGCATGTAAGCTGTGGAGACAGACGGATCTTAGTTCTACTGCTGTTATGTGTGTACCGCTATATATAATGGCCTCAATCAATCAGTACGGCTCCTCTGTTGGGTACACCTTGTTCAGAATGGCTCACATCCTTCTCATCCAGGGTTTACGGTCCTCCCTCTTCTTTCTCAACCAAACTGCTCCAAGGGGCCTCAGGCGGGGCGCCTGCAGCGCATCTTCTTAGCGCTGGCCCTCACCATCCTTTTATACCCCCCTCCCTGCTCCTCTAGCCAGGAGTCATCATGAGATCTTCCTCAATCCAAGCCAACCTGAGTCCCTTTCTAGTTGCTGCAGTAAATACATACATTTCTATATGTGAAATAATCTAGGCGGCATTAGTCTTCCTGGGTGTGCCCAACCGCAGGTCTCTTGGACCTATAAGAACAGCACACTTGACAACAGCTTAGCCTTCCTACGGCGATCAGAACGTCACAGCAGACGGCACTGGGGAGGATGGTACGGCTGCTGGGCTGCTCACAGGGGAGCTGCACTGAGAACACGGGGTGCGTGTGTCTGAAAGGACAGCCCACCGGCAACCCAGTGCTTCTCCAGCTGCTGTCAAGAAACCCTGCAATGAAGGATATTTTCAAAGCACCCACCTTGTTGAGGACATCTCGCTGGCAGCCAAGATAGAGATTGGGCAGAATTCGGGTTGGCCCAATGTTGGCAACGGGTAAGCAAGGCTGAGAAATGCAGGTGGGGACTAGGGTGGACTTTCCTTCACAGAGGCCAGGGAAACAGCGGGAGAACTCGGCAAACCCACCTAAGGACAGACAGGGTACAGTTATGCCGTGCACAAAGATGAAAACCAGCCTTCTGCTAACTACTCAGATACAGCTGTCTGAAAAGAACAATCAGATCCCACAGATGGAAGTGGATCCCCGTCCACAGCTCCTCGGTCTGGGGTACAATCCAGCACCAGCCCTGGCTCTGCAAGCCCACAAAAGGGACCCCAGGCCCTGAAGGCACTTACAGTGACGCCCCCCTTGCGCTCACTCCCTTCACCTTCGCGCATCCTACGTCTTCTCCCTGCTCCCTGTCCTATTTCGTGTGACTTAAAGAGGACTGAAAGTAGCAGATAACCAAGCCAAGACAGATGCAAAATGGGGATACAAAAACACATGAACTGAGGCCAGATGGGACTTCTTCAAAATAAAATTGACAGAGTTAAAAGTTCCTTTTAGAATGAACTTTAAATCTTCCTAGTGTATAAGTTTTATATTTCAAAGATACCACATACTCCCCTTACTCTTACAAATATTCTCTATATCGAGGGTCGCATAATTACCCCCGATTCCGGGGTCTCCTGTTCATTGGCTGAGCACTGTCAACAAGGGCCGACAGACCCTAATTGCTCAGCTTACATGGACGCCTTGTGGCAAGATTTCTGGACTCAGAGGAATTCAGTGTTTTCTAGTCCCGTCCTTATAATGACCTACTCTATGATCTTCATCAGGTCACAATCTCACTACCTGTTAATGAAGAGAAATCTATTGGCTAAGGAGACACTCTCACCTCCTTTCAGAAAAGAAAAGATGAACAAGGTCTTCACTGGGCGTTCCAATCTAAATACTCCTTGCTATCCAAATCCAAACACAAGAACTGAATACATTCTGATACATTTTCAGATAAATCCCTCACTCTCCAGACCCTCACTAGTCACTACATCTAAACTCGGAACCAAAGACATTTGGATTATAGGGAATGTGTATATTTTTAACACTACTAAATTAAAAAACAATTAACTTGTTAAGAAGACAGAGCAGCCTCATTTTTACCTCTTTAATCAAGCCTTAAAAAGGACCCTAGTTGGGACTGACATATACACACTACTATGTATAAAATAGATAACTAATGAGAACCTACTGTATAGCACAGGGAACCCTACTCAGTGCTCTGTGGTGACCTAAATGGGAAGGAAATCTAAAAAAGAGTGGACATATGTATACATATGACTGATTCACTTTGCTATACGGCAAGAAACTAACACAACATTGTAAAGCAACTATACTCCAATAAAAAATAAAATAAAATCTTAAAAAGGACCCTAAAACCTCATTAAATATTTATCTCCATCTCCTTGAGCTACATTCCATTAGCCTTTCCTGCGCTTCCAGAAACATATAAAATATGCCCTCAAAAACTGCAGAAGTGCAGGGAGTTGACGGGGGAGGTGTCACCCTTTTTTATCCCCTGTACTATGATCCTCTGGACTCCTGCGTCCACTGTCCGTGCTCAGCATGGGGCGCACGGCGCAGCAAGCTGGGACCGCAGCAAGTCGGTGACAATGACCACGCCACCTGCAAAGTGTAGGTGTGCATCCCTAGCCTCCAACCCAAGTGTCTGCACTGTTTTTACTCTTAAGCAGTTTGCTTATTAAAGTTCTTAAGGTAACCTGATAGAAAGAGCAGGGGGTTCCATTACAGAAACCCCACCTTCCTTTGTGGGACCGACGAGGCCCTGGGGACCTGTACCTGTTCAGCGTTAAGGTTTCATTTCTTGCCCTTTCCAAACGCGCTCTCCAGCCACACAAAACTCACTGTCACCTCACACTTTCGTGCTGTTCTCTCACCACCACCAGCCCGCCCCGTGCACACACACAGGGCCTACAAACCACACACACGTGAGCCCCGCGGCCGTACAGCAGGGGGAGGACGAGCACAGGCCCCTGTACCTGAGTCTGCGTCCTGGCTTCCCCACGTTCTAGCTGTCAGGTGTGGACAAGTGACTTATGCCCTCTGGCTATCAGCTTCCTGTCCGTAAAACGGGAATAACGATCACAGCCCCCTCACAGAGCTGTCAGAGGACTGAATTAGCTAATACGCGTGAGTGCTTTGTGCCTTCACGGAGTGAGCCCGCCATGGTACAGTGATCCGACATCGAGCTCCCAGATTCATCTGTGGGCCCTCCTCCTCCACCCCTGATCTGCAGCTACACCTCGGTAGGATACACCTGAGACAGAGCGAAAACAGTAATGCTTCTAAGGCTGCATTTCCCAGAGTCTGCTCCAGGGCGCTGGCATCCTGCAGGAAGCTGACAGACGGGATATTGGTCCAAAAAGTAAGAGAAACACTGCATATCACGTCTCCCTGGGAGACTCACAGCACACATATTAAAAGCATATTAAAAGCTCTGAAAAAAAATCTCTAAGGAAACTAGTTTACTTTCATTTAATTTAAGGGTCCCAAACTTATTTGACCATGGAATTTCCCATCCCATTTTCCCCCCTAAAATCTCTTAAAATCTTAGCTGGTGGAACTCACACTCAAGGAAATGCTGTGCTAGGGCTGTTGCATCTACTGAAATGAAGTAAATTAGAATCCCTACACCTAAAGTATAAGCCACGGCAATCTCAAAAAAGGGGTCAGTTAATATTGGCATACGTATATGCCTGTCACTGCTTAGGATTTATAATTTTATTTCATTAATGTTTTGTCCTTTTCAGTCTCTTAATTGCATAATGCAGTTATTTAAGGTGAGTTTTTCCCTCAAAGCAGTTCTTGTAATAATAAATGTTAAAAGAGTCTATACATTATTTGCCTATCTTACACCTACCCAACACGATAACTGACGGCCACTATTTTGATTAGAATTTAATTTAAATTTTAACTTCCATTAACTTTCCTTGTTCTGGTGTTTCTCTAAAGAACTGTTTTCATAATTTTTCCTATTCTGGCTCCAAAACAGTTCATGGGATGATCTCTCTTTTAAATCCAACAAAACGAGAGTCCAGTAAATGTTCTCAGATAGCAGAGAAACCAGACAATCCAAGGAAACTCCACTTGAATTCCATTTGAAACTGATAAGTCATCATATTTATAGATAATATAAGGACTCCCAGAGTTACTGAACATTTACTATGTGACAAGCATTGCTCTAAGCACTTTACAAGGATCTGTTCAATCGTTACAACTGCCCCATGAGGTAGGTGCTTCGATTACTCCCATTTTACAGATAAGGAAAGAGAGGTTCAGAAAGACACAGGGTGATAACCAACAGAGCTGGACGTGAGCCCGGCTCGAGATTGTACTCTCACTCGCTCTGCTAAACTGTGTCTCTAAATACCACGGAATTAACTGCAACGCTCTCTAGGATGTGGGGACAGCCTGCTGACATCTCTGGGGTCCTGACCTCATTTTAGCCTCATCTCACCAGGCTGAAAATGGCCACGGGCCTCTCCCAAACTGACGGAAGAGGCTTGCTTCTCCCCAAGCCACATGGTTCAAAAACTTCGATGAGGGAGAGAAAAGGGAAGGAGATCTGACCTGACCAGAGAAACAAGAACTCTGTAAGCGTGCGTCACATGAGACCAGTAACAAAGCTGAGGAAGAACTAGCGGGGGATACAAAAAACACGGTCATGGCCGGCTTACGATCACAGTTTGTGAATCGCTGGTAAGACTGTTGCTGCGTCTCGGTGACTTGCAGCCCGTCTTCCACTGAACTACGTTCAGAGGGGACAGATTCTCCAACAATCGTAAACTGAAGGCCGGCCAGCCTGGGCTGTTTGAAGTGCAGCTCTATCATTCATTTTATCCTAAATCACTTCTAACTTTGGTGGTCCTAACAAGTAAAATGTGAGTGTGGCTCTAGAAAATTCTAAGGAAACAGAAGAAAAAAAAAAAACGAAAGAAAGCAGCCACTATTCAGCCTCAAAACAAAACCCCAAAGCCAAACAAAACAGCAATAACACATTATAAAACAAACAGAAACCTTTTTTTTTCTTACAAATTTTTTCAACTAATCTCTAGCAGCACAAATCCAAACAGCCTTAAAATATTTAACAGATTTTGCGAAATCAGAGCATTCATTTAGTGCTCAGTCTGGCTTGAAATGTCCCAAACCAGGACTCCTGGTAACTTCCACAAAACACTACCTCAGCCAAAGAGTACATTTTCCCTGATCTTTATCTCTGACAATGTTCCACTCTGCTGACATCCTCCTTTATTGACAGTTTTTTCCATTCGCTGACCTTTCATTCATCGTTAGACTCCAGTGACCCCAGTTTCATTTCATTAATTAACAACAGATGAGACACTGCCTGACTTACCCAAACCCTCGAGAAACTATCTGTAGCCTCATCAGCAACTCAGTTTTGAAATATGTCTGAAATGTCCCTCTTCCTCTTACAAGAAGAAAAGTACAATTCATCTACATAAACTTTCTGTTACAAACGGCTGACAGACACAGAATCAAGAGTCATCTCTGCCCTTGTCCCAACTCTGCTGTCCCCAGACCCTAAGTTAGAGTCTATTATGACAAGAAGACACAACATCAGTTCATGATCTCCACTTGTTTACTGTGAAAGCAGCACTGAGAAACTGACACGCTTCTTGAAAAAGTTTAAAAATATTTTTTAAAGTTGTTCAAGTATCTGACTCACCGTCCAATCTTGCCAAGTTTCTCCTGTCCCTAGATTTTATGCTGCTTATCATCTAGGAATGGAGAAAATAGAAAGTCGAACAACGCACGCGGGCTTCCCTGAATCTCAGAACGCTGTACCGGCTTTGGCCCCTTGTGCTAGGAGTGTTTGTTTTAAGAGGAAGGAAGACACATATGCAGACACCCTGGCCTGTAGAGAAACGGGGGTGGGGAGACCAGCGGATAGACATATGGACACCACTGGCCTCTACAGACTTGGATGAACAGGCAGACAAACTGCAATGTTAAAAATCCATATTTCTGTTAGTCTTCCACAAATTTACCTGTAGAATGCATGTTTATAAATAAAAACATACACATTACTTTGGACGGAGAAAACACTTGGTACAGCTTAAAGGCATTCATAATTTGTATATCACTTTCTTCTCATTCAGTCAAGAAACACTTCTTCCCTTAAGAGTACCTCCTTCACAATTGAAACCATAAATATAATTTTCTATAAAAGCCAATGTCAACCACCATTCCATTTTCAGAGGAAAAAAAAAGTCTGCCATGTAAAATAAAATACATAAAACGATGCCACTAAACAATTCTAACTGGTCGGTCTTCTCTTCCCTCTGACCCTTGCAGTTATAAATCACAGAGTTGTTTCTTAAAATAAAAGAATATTTACAAAAGTAGCACTTTACTACAGATTAGCAATGTTAATTTTAAGACGCAAATTCTCAACATGTATCCGTATCCCTTTAGTCAAACCAGAGATAAATGTCAATTCCATGACTTTGAAGACAGTTCCTTACAGGGAGAAACAGAGGGCTGCTCACTTATGCTTCAGTTCAAATGGGGAGCAAGTCATAAGAGCTTTATCAGCTGACAGAGCTGCCTAAGCTGGGAAGGGGGATTAAAGGCAGCCCCTTCCCATACTGGGGATGAGTTCCATGGCTATGTACAGAAATCTATTTACACAAAGCTCTACTTTATGAAAGATATTTTTCTAAAGTCATATGCAAATTTAATTTCTGTACATTAAATCATTTTCACAGTTTATACAGTTTCAGCTTTTAAATATAGTTCTCATGCAGTTTAACCCTTTTGTAAAACAAAGACCCCCTTTTTGTGACATAAATACGACCCATTCATTTACTTATTCTAGAATGTATGTGAAGGATTTAAGTGGAGTATTCCTGCACCTGTAGAGAACCGTTCTCTCTGTACTGAAAACAAAATTTGGGCTTTGCTATTACACAAAGGAGACAACCCTAATATTAAACAATGAAATGTTGAAATGTGTATTTTGGAAGTATTTTAATTGCTCTCATGAATAACTATTTTGCACTTTAGTCTGAAGTGACTGATTCAGGCAACTTTATCCTCTAACCATTTAAAAACACACAGGCATGGTAACAGTTCTCCCAGGGTCAGTGGACTGTATACATGGAAAGTTGAAACCACTGACATAAAATGCAAAGGAAAGGCAACATAATTTTGTACCTCCAAAGAAAGCAAACAAAAATATGTAACCGTACTTTTCCAGTGTACACAGGTTGGTCTGGGTAAGCCCAACCACACAGGCTTGACCGATCACTTCCAGGAGGGTAGAGAGCACGGCACACTTTCCTCAGCAGCATCAGCAGCGATTATGTCCTATCCAGTCAACTCTCCGCGGAGCAGCACAGAAGAGAAAAACCCCAAATGACGTGGAGCGTTCATTTTAAACTCTTATTCCACCTCCTCCATCCACTTGAGAGGATGGTGGACAGACATGCATTTCTGTGGAGATCCTCCAGGAAGCCTGAGAAGTAGCCTCCATCTCATAAAACTTGCCCCATAAATAACACCCCCAAAAAAGCTCACTCTGTATGAAAACAACCTATCACCTGGCACAGCTGGGGAATGGGACATTCTAGCTAATTTTTTTTTTTAAACAAAACAATCCCATCTCTCTCTTTCTTATAATTAATTTATTTATTTATTTATTTATTTCGGCTGCATTGGGTCTTCATTGCTGCGCGCGGGTCTTTCTCTAGTTGCGGCGAACAGCAGCTATTCTTCGTTGTGGCGCACGGGCTCAGCTGCTCCGCGGCATGTGGGATCTTCCCGGACCAGGGTTCGAACCCGTGTCCCCTGCATTGGCAGGCGGATTCTTAACCACTGTGCCACCAGGGAAGCCCTCTAGCTAATTTTTGGATTAACAGTTATCAAACACACAATAAACGAATTAAAAATTTTCAAAATACTAGCGTTAAAAAAAAAGCACTAAATACTAAAATAATGCAACTTATAAGAGTTCTCGTGACTCATAATGTCTAAATCTTACATTTATCAAGATAATGTTATCTAGATCAATTCGACTGGCAAAATCGAGAAGTGTTGTTTAGTAAAGAGTTCTCAGAAGATGTCGAGTGATATTTTTTACTCTTTTACTGATCTTTCAAATTGGCAATACATAACTATACCCAGAGGCTCTTCTTCAACACACACGCACACGCAGGTGCACACATGCACACACGCACACACACCCGCACACACGCACACACGCACACACACACCCGCACACACACGCACAGCCAGGCAGGACTCTCAATACATGCCAAAGGCAACAAGCGCTATAAGCAGGAGAGAGGTTCACAGAGGCCACCCGACTGGTCCTCCAGTGACTTTAAGACGTGAGCCACAGCCAAGCGAACAGCAGCCTGGGGCTTCCTGCGGAGGAAGGACCTAGAAGGCCTCTGCTTCCACCAGCACGGAAGGAGGAAGTTACTAAGGAGATCACCTTTGCTCACGTTTACCTGAAAATCAAAGATTTCCGAGGTTGCATTTGGGAGCCTGAGGTCCCAAACTCCAACCTAACATTTTCAATCCTATTTTGGTCATTTTCACTTGAAAGACTTATCAATACTTTTAAAATACATTCCAAGCCAATATCTCGCTCTCCTGGGTTCTGTATCCCTGTTCGCGTCTGCCCCGTTCTCCCAGTCACCTCAGCAGCAGCCACCTGGTATGCCAACACTCGGACTTGCCTTTGCGATGTCCGTCTGTCTGTCCCTGCCCACCCCCCCCCAGCCCACGAGCTCCACGCTGCACTGTTAGATAAATTCAGGAACAGCTCTCTCTGATCCCTCCGTCCTTTTCCCAACTTGTTTCCACTCTGCTGCCAGATTAAGCTCCTAAGATAAAGTGTTGATGTATCCTCTGCTCCCAAATACCCACAGAATACAATCCAAAATTCCTGATCGGACACTCAAGCCCTTCATCATCTGATCCCACTCTACTGTCCACCCTCACTGTCGCTATTCTACCCACCACCGTGTCCCAGGCTCATTCATCTTCCTACTGTTTTCCCACCGCACCTGGGCTTTCTCATCTCCAGCCTCTGGCAACAACCAGGGAAGTCCCTCTAGTTTCAATTCTATTCTGTTGCATTTTTTAAAATTCTGCTGTATTAAAAAAAAAAAAAATTCTTCCCTGATAAGTGTATTTAAATATGATCTTGCCAACTTAGAACTTCTATAAAAGGTACAGCCATGGGAATTCCCTGGCAGTTCAGTGGTCAGGGCTCCGTGCTTCCACTTCAGGGAGCGCAGGTTCGATCTCTGGTCAGGGAAGTAAGATCCCACAAGCCACGCAGCCAAAAAATACACACACACACACACACACACACACACAGCCATCACATGGCAGTAAGAATTTACCATTGACCTGGTAATTGTGAATTCTCTTTCCGTGTGTGTGTGTGTGTGTGTGTGTGTGTGTGTGTGTGTGGTGACCTCTTACCTCTCCGGCTAGAATACCCTGTGAACTGTCTGCATAAGAATTGTGTCTCACACTCCTTTGCAATCACCTCTGCATTTAGCACAGGGCTTGGCACATAATTAAATGTTTATTGAATCCTCCCTTGATACAATGAATAGCTGTTGATGGACATAAGTCTTGTGTATTTTGGGTGTTCAAAAGGATTTCCTGATTCCATTCAGAGCTGAAAGCTCTGTGGGCCTGGGTGTGAGCCCAGAACCTGCTTCCTACTCCTTGACCACAAGGCCCCAGAGGACCCTCAGGGTGAGCGAAGCGGCACAGGGCAAGGAAGACATTTCTCTGCTACGATAGATTAAAAAGGGAGACTTGGTAAATGCTGCTTTCATCATCCAAAAGCCCCAGTGAGTCCTCAGGGTGCTTATGTCCAGGAAACTTTCCATGAGAGGCGGGTTCCCTCGGCGGCTCAGGACTACAGAGTCTGGTACGACATCCAGGGCTCAGGGAACCAGGGGCACAGCTCTCAGGAAACGAACTGGACCAACTATAAGCAGATCCTGGCTAAGGATGAAGTGGCTGCCGGATGTGCCCCTGGTGACTGTCAGGGGACAAGGCCTCATGAGACTATACATCGGGAGACGATGCTCTGAGTCCCGCGGAAAAGGGAACAGGAGTCTGGTCTCCGGAGGACGACTCTTCAGAGTCCCATCTGCCTGGCGTGTAAACTGTGCATGGGTCACCACACAGCTCACTTCTTGGGGCTTTTCCCGTGAAGCTCAGGCTTCCTAATCCACCCCGAGCAGGCCCTCCCGGGACCCCCTTGGGTGTGTCCGCTCCGGCAGCCATCCTCCTCCAGGGCCAAGCGCACCGCCTCCCAGCAGATGTGGCAGACCAGCGGGAAGGAAAGGGTCCCTGTTCGTCAGCCAAACAGCCCTGGAGACCCCTGGCACCCACAGGAGGGTTCAGAGCCATGCCGTGAGCACTGCTGCGAGCCGGACACAGCGCTGGGTGATGGGACAGCGGTGACCATGACAGAGGCCCTCTCTGGAATTGACAGTTTAGTGGGACAAACTTCAACCAAATAATTAGATGAATAATTGGCTAATTATGGTGGGTGGCCAAAGGAGTGTGTGTGACAGAGGACACCCAACTCTGCCTGGGAGCCAGGGGGGGCTTGACGGGCACCGTGAATCCAGCAGGAGACACCCGGGTACATGGGGAGAGGGAGGCACTTCGAGGAGGAGGAGGGTGCCTCTGGGCTGCAGGTCTCGAGCAACCGAGGCTAAAGTGCTAAAATACACACACACACACACACACACACACCCCCCAACAACCTGAGGACGGAGAGGGGCACGAGATGAGGGCACAGAGGCAGGCAGGAGCCGCCACTGCTGGGCTTCGGAGTCAGGGAAGGATTCTGGAATTTACCCTAAGAGCACTGATGCAGACTAAGCTGGGGAGTGATATAATCACAGTTACACTGAAAATATCAAAGAGAGACGTAACGTTGGCGAGAGTGTGAGGAAAGGGCAGAGAGGCAGCAAGACAGGGTGAGAGATCAGGGAGGAGGCTCCGGGGGCAGGTCTGAGGGGCTGATGTGGGCCTGAGTTGGAAGCAGAGCGCAGAGAGGCCAGAAGAAAGATCTGGTGGCCAAGAGGTGACAGGTGTCACCGAGCCTCCAAGGGCCCCCAGGCCAGCCCAGCAAAGCACAGACTCGTCCTTCCAGGCTGAAGGGCCCACACAGCCTGACTGCACTTCCTCTCAATTCCCCTTCCTCCCGTCACAAAAAGTCCACGCGGTCTCCTGGCTGCCTCCTAAAATCTGTGTTCACTCCTGACATTTTTAATTATGTCAGTCCACAGAGGACCCTCCCCACCCAAATCTTACTCATACTTCAAGGTTCGATTAAAATTCCACCGCCGTCCTCAAACCTTCCCCAACTCCCGCAGGCGACACCGAGTCACCCCTTCGCACTGTGACACACAGCTCCACGCACTGTCATCTGCGTCTATTTCATCCGCTCCAGACGTGTTGCCCCAAATTAACCGAGGGGTCTCAAGGGCAGGGGCAAGATGTGCACTCTTCCAGTACCCTATCCCCCAGGCCCACCCCGGGGCCCACCCAAGGCAGCCCTCGAACACTGTGAGGCCAGCTGAATGGACAGGACACAAATGACATGACCAGGGCAGGGGAAGACTGATGTCACCACTGTCACCCAGGGTGCTTCTGTGTAGCTTGTGCAAAATGTCAGGGTGAGGAACTGTCTCGAGCCTGGTCTGCAGTCCATTTGTTAAACAGTCACAGCCTCAGGCATGATGTCTTAGACACCGGTAGCTGGTGAGTGACAGAGCTGCCTTGTTACCACACAGGCAGGTAAGAACTGGAGAAAAGACGGGCTAGATAACCTCATGCAAACTGAGAAGCAGAGCCAGCAGCTACACGGCAACCAGTGGGCGAAACGGCACCTATTTTTAGTCTGTTTTCAGTGGCTCTCACCGCAGCTCTTTAAACACAAGGAGAGCCAATTCCTGAACAACTGCAGTACTTTGACTGGAATCCATTAACGTCAATCTCTTTTACCAGCTACTACAGGATCTGAAATGGGATGATTGAAGATTTCCCTTCTCTAGACACAGGGACAGAAGAAATGCCACACTGGTTAAGAGAACGGATGATGACAACGGCGCACACAGCAAATCTGTAAGCGGGAAGATCAGGTTCTGCCCTGCTTCCATCAGGAAGGTAACTGGTTCCACTAAACCAAAGCTGCACATTTATTACACAGAACTGCTGACTGAATCTAGATTCCAGTTAAACTGAAAATGTGTCAAGAGTCAAATACATTTTTATTCACTCCTAGCTCTAACTACAGTAGCAACTCTAACTCAAAACAAAGAAATATGTCTTTGGCCTTTAGCCACAGCAGACATTAATCTAAGACCTTAGCTGTGTTCAGAGACGAAATGTTTCTAAGAGCCCTCAGCACTGTGCCTGACACTGACCCCAATGGTATCTTCTATCATTATCCAGAGTGGTATTTCGGCTCAGGACAGAGTAGACTTTTATTTGATGATTCCCCCCAGCTGAAAAAATTTAATGCTTAAAAATTTTATATACAGTCTATTTTTATACATTGCTTCTTCCATAAAATGTGAAGTAAGAATATGACTCTGAAGTCCACAAAGAGGCTGAGAGAGAGCTACCACAGAAAGCACAGGCCTGATCTGAAGTGGGCACCCCTGATTCTCAGTCTAGCCTCCTGAGGGAATTCCAGAAGACTCGGGAATTATTGCAGACAGGGGCCTGGGTGCACAGTGAGAATAGTGAGAGCTGGGGAGAGTCGCGCAAGGGCTCTGTTATTTTCCTCGTCTGTAAATGAAAGGGCTGAGGTCTGTGATTCAATTAGGGTTTTTTGCTGCAGGGCAATCCTGTGCCTCATCACAGGATAGAAATGAGTGCTGTAGAATTAGCAAACTTTTGTGGGTCCCTTTTGCTTTTACTCAGAGTTACAACAGCGAGGAAAGAGAAGAAAATAATAGAACAGCAATCTTTATTTCTACTAAATGAACCCACTTATTCTCTTTTCTCTATGTTAGCACACGCAAAAAAAGTCCAAATTCGGTGGTTTTTCTTTTTTTCTAATATATTTATTTTCAACCTGGCACCCTTAGAAATATATCGATAATAGACAAAGGCAAGTAAAATAAAGTAATATAATGAATAAAGGCCAAGAAACAAGATTATTTTTTAGAGAGAACTAGTCTTCTGAAGGTTAACAAGACCAAAAAAGTTGATCAACAAGTCAACGTTGGCAACTGTTTATATCCATCAATGATGAGGGACAACTTTCCAAAGGGATCCAAGTTCATTCTTTTTGGCTAAGATGAGGCTACGACTCATAGTAAAACCCTTTAATCCCATGGGGGTGAAACAATGCTATGGTTTAATCTGGCTTGGTTATTGGGAGACTACTGGGAGACTTATTAATGGCTAAGCAGGATAATCAATTTACTTTTTTTTTTTTTTAATAAATTTATTTATTTATTTTTGGCTGCGTTGGGTCTTGGTTTCTGCGCACGGGCATTCTCTAGCTGCGGCGAGCAGGGGCTACTCTTCATTGCAGTGCGCGGGCTTCTCACTGCAGTGGCTTCTCTTGTTGCAGAGCATGGGCTCTAGGCTCGCAAGCTTCAGTAGTTGTGGCACACGGGCTCAGTAGTTGTGGCGCACAGGCTTAGTTGCTCCGTGGCGTGTGGGATCTTCCCGGACCAGGGCTTTAACCCGTGTCCTCTGCAATGGCAGGTGGATTCCTACCTACTGTGCCATCAGGGAAGTCTCTCAATTTACTTTTAAAGTACAAAAAAAATTATTTCAACTGTTCTCAATTCATATGGATTCAAGGGCTTATATCCTCCTATGAGTGGCACTAGGTTTTCTAGAGCTCGTAGCTCCTCATCAAAGTTCAGGATTTAAGCCCTGTTTAATTGTACTAGTGTTTTGTTTTGTTTTTTGGCTGCGCCACGTGGCTTGTGGGATCTTAGTTCCCCGACCAGGGATTGAACCCAGGCCCTCAGCAGTGAGAACTCAGAGTCCTAACCACTGGGCCGCCGGGGAATTCCCTGTACTAGTGTATTTATTAGATCTTAAAATCATGTTGAAATCTGTTTAAGTAGATGAAATCTGCTTAAGTAGATTTTCGTATTGGATACTTTTCCCATAACAGCTATATTTTTGCTCTACCTGAACGAAGACAACTTGCAAATCATTTATGTCAAAATGTCCTCAAGTTTTCGCTACACTTGCAGATTAGTTTCATCACTGTTTAATATAATCACTTACAAACTAAACTAAATGAATAAAATAAGTCATATGCAATACAAATGGTATAAACCTACATGCAAGCTAATGTATATTTCAGATATTTACTGAAAACTGAAGAAGTGCTAGGCCTTGTGGGGAACACAGAGATGAACAAGACACAGTCCTCGGCTTGCAAAAGAGAATCCAGGAGGGGGGTTAAGCTAACAAATGAAAAAGATACACGACAACATAAGTTTAAATAAGATTTTAAGATAATAATCAAAGACTCGCATGTGGCATATGGCTATCAAATATTAGTCACTTGGTTTAGAATACTGGCTGGGCTTAAAAAGAGGGACAGTTGATCAGTCAGGGGTCAAGATCGCTGGCTGAGCAGGCCCACAGATGTGGCCAATACAGGCCGAGTTCATTGCAGAACCAGGTTCTAAGTTTCAGGACCGGAAGGCTTGGGACCCCGGCCTCACTGATAGTCAGCTGTCCAGGTGGCTTAACAGGACCCCTTCCCCTGGCGGAAGCTGAAGTCTACCAGGCTAGCCTGTCCCAGAGCAGAACCTGCCGTCCCATACGGAAGAATTAAGTCCGCTGCGCTCCAGTGCAGCCTCCCCGAACCCGACCCTCTCCCGAAAGGGAGCCTTCATCGTTAATGTCCACGTAACTAGGTCCCACAGGTAAGTCTGGGTCTCCTCTTGCTTGAGGAAAAGGGCTTATTACGATGCTTCCTCGGGCTTCCCTGGCGGCGCAGTGGTTGAGAATCTGCCTGCCAATGCAGGGGACACGGGTTCGAGCCCTGGTCTGGGAGGATCCCACATGCCGCGGAGCAACTAGGCCCATGAGCCACAACTACTGAGCCTGCGCGTCTGGAGCCTGTGCTCCGCAACAAGAGAGGCCGCGATAGTGAGAGGCCCGCGCACGGCGATGAAGAGTGGCCCCCGCTCGCCGCAACTAGGGAAAGCCCTCGCACAGAAACAAAGACCCAACACAGCCAAAAATAAATAAATAAATAAATAAATAAGATGCTTCCTCTATCAGTTCCTCAGGGAGGTCCTCTTCTTCCCCTTCTCCAGAGTCACTGCTCTCTAGGTCAGGTGGCCCTGAGAAGGTGAATGGAATTCGGGCCACAATTCTTCACTCCATATACTGATATAATGACCATAAAAAAACCATCTGACGTATTTAATACTTTCTTCCTGAATAATCTCAAAGTAACTGAAAGCTCTAAAGTGATGGAGAAAATTACTCCAAGAAACCACTTTGTCTTTCTATTATCACATCCCCACAGGGCCGACAAGCATCTGTAACTGCTGAAAGCATCGGGGGCAGCTTGTAGTGAAACTTGTCTCCAGCGACCCTGTCATTTCCCGTAGCACCTGTGGGACGCTAGCATGCTTTTCCAAGGTCAGTTATTTTCCCCGAAGCAAAATATTTAAGAAACACGTGTTGATATGTCCTTCTACCCCACATCCCTGGGACGTCCTCTGAGCAGCTGCTGGACCTTGGCAAAAAACAAAAAAACGAAAGCAAAAAACAAAGCACTGCTGAGAAGTGATGGTCACGCCTTCCCCAGCACTCTCTTCTACCAACTCTACTTCTCTGTCCACTCTGAGGACAGGCTCACTAACCAAGGGAATTTCCAACTGGTCAGAAGCTTTCGGATGGCTGGGAGGCTTTTAATCATCCAGAACCCTCTCTGAGGTGTCCTAAGAAATCTCGCTGCTCAGAAACTCTCAAACAAGGTCATTCAGTCCTTGAAGCCACCTTCTAAGCTAAAAGAAATACAGGATTCTGGGGTGTGGATGACGAGATGGAGCTGTGAATACACATATGTGGTTCTCGGAGCTGCCTCGATGGGCTTTCGTTTAGGCCTAGGACACATTTCCTGTACAAAGTGGGGATGCCAGGGGTTCTGACCAGCACCATCCCACGTATCCCTAGGGCTGATCTCGATGGTCAGAATGAGTCCTCTTCCTTCCTTCCTGCCCAATAAGCACCCCTCCCAAAGCCGCACATGGCTGGAAAGAACCTTCCACATAACAAGGCAGAGCTTCTCGGGAAAGAGGAGAAACTACTTGAGTAACTAAAACTCGACATGAGCTCATTCCTCCAGGAGCGTCTGCCTGGCCAAGCTGTCGGGTCAGAGCCCCCGTAGAGAAAACCGTCTCAAACAAGAGCAAGCAGGGATAATCTCTTTCCGTCTGGGTGTACCCTCTTTAAGAAAAACCCTGGTTCCGTCGATAGGATTCCAAGGTAAAGTCCCTCCCAGTGGCTCCAAGAAGCATGACTGCGTTCCTAAACTCAGCAACCGAGGTGAGTGGAACTCTAATAACCGTTGTCAGATTTAACAGTTACACTCCCAGTAAAAGACCATGCCTACCAACAGACACAGAACCTAATGCTGTAATTCTCCATTACAGAGTTCTGAGAACTACGTTCTGAGACAAGCTGGCTTCACTTTAGGACAGAATTGCGGCACAGATGAAACGTGTGCCGACAGACGACCTGAAAGTGACAGGTAACTATGCTTATTCTTTGAAACCAGGAGCAAAAGCCGATGAGAGAGAAATAAAGACACAGAAGTCTTATTTAAACCTTCAGAGAGTTTAAATGTGGTAACAAACCAACAACTGATTCATCCTATTCTCTTACAACTGAAATGTCCATAGTCTAACAATCCATTGCCAGTAACATCAAGCTCACTGGACTCTCCTTGCAACAAAAGACGAAAGGTGCGAAAGTGACAATATCTGTCAATATTTTGTTTTTCTTAGATCAGGTTTTTAAAAGTGATCTTGCCGATCACTGTGGCAGAATCTGCTGGACACAGCGGCTTTGTGGTAAAGGTTACTGCGCAGTGTCAAACTGTATTCCCTGCTCTGGGAGCCAGAGTGAGTGAAAGGGCTTCAGTACTGTCTGCCAAACACGGAAAGCAAAGGATGAACAGTCTGCTTTGGAATTTGATGAGATGGAACTCCCACACCACCCTCCTTTAGGGCAGATATAAAATAGTTAGTCCTTTCCACGCACTTTATAAAGTCATCTGGTTGCTTAGCGTTTGCAAGTTGAGACTTAAATTTAGTTGTGAAAACAAAACAAACATACGTAAGTTCGTTTTAAAATTTTCCCTCTAATTATTGGAAGAAATATTCTGCACACATTCTCTTTCTATCTCATTGTACATAATGTCCAGGATGGGTGATCTTATCGCTGGAGTCCACTTCAACCAAAAATGTTTAACAGGGGTTCACCCTGAATACTGGACGGGTTCTCTCCTTGGGGGTGGGAACTGAGGACAGGAGCTGAAATGTAGAGCATTCGGTGTTTGTCGATCTATACAGGCACACAGATCTACATGGCACTTCTGGCTAATAAATACCAGATGAAGAGGCGTTTGAGCTAACTCAAAAATACACTGACCAATGGGGAAGAACAACAGTATTCAGGTTAACTAGAATAGTTACGTCAATCAAAAGCTATAAATAAGTCATTTTACACAATGACCTCAAAGTTGCATCCACCTAGCGTGCTTTGAGCTCATTGTGGAATCCTGCTTACTCACAGGCTCAAGGAGATTCCGAGCCCTCACAGTTCTACCACAAGCCTTACCTGCAAGCAGGTGAACAGAGCTGAAGCTCCTCTCCAGTTTACCCAGGAGTACGGTGAGAAAGCAGTCTGAGGCCAGAGAGGCCACATCTTGGGAGCTTTGGTCGTAAACTACAACCTTCTGACTGCAATCTATGTCGACCTAAAATGCAAACATAAGGCTGTTAGGGAGGAAAGCGAGGAAAATAATCTCATATACCTCTGCTGCTGAAGCAAGTAACTGCTTCCTGTTTTCCTTAATAATCTGAATAAAAATGAGAAGTGGTCAATTTACTGGATAAACCAAGCATACACATGGTTTAAATGTTTGTAAAAATCAACATTTACGAGGCAAACTTGATGCTATTTCTGTGTAAATGTGCTCAAAACTCCTTAGTTTTAAATCCTTAACACGATAACAGGGTAAAAACATGTACAACAAAATAATACGCAAAATAAACATAACGATCCCCGAACTAAAGAAACATTTAAAATGGTTTCTACTCAGTAACAAATCAGCTTTTCATAAAATTAAAGCATGAACTCATTTTTATTCCTGAACAAAAGAAATAGCCTTACCTACCACAAAGCTGACATTCTGGTATCCTGAGAAAACATCTCCTTGAAGATCCTTAAATTCTGACCATTACCTTACCTTCCCACAAATAAAAAACACTTGTAATATAATTAGTTTCTACTTTCTTTTCAAGGCACTTGAAAAGAATGATTTCCTTTCAGTACATTTGTAAACAACATAAAACAATGTATTAATGTATTAGTTATTAATAATATACATACAATATTATATACTATTATATAATTGCTAATAATTGAGTATTATAATATACTGTATTAAATGTAACTTTTTATTTGTGTTAAATTAATAAAACAATTTTTAGCATTAATAGGGAAACATAGCACTTGATCAAATAAAAACAAGTTAAGCTTTCTGTGTAGTTTAGAAATATTCTGAGGTGTGACAGTGTCTACAATTAGTGAATTATTCTGAGGTGTCATAAGGTATCAAAGTTTAAAAAAAGCAACCAAAACTTCCTCAAATTACTTTCTCCCCTTAAAAATGAGGCTTCATTTAAAATGATTCCCCATTCAGCATTTCCATTTATTTTAAAAAGGAAAAAAAAAGCAAGCATGTACCTTATGTTTGGCTGAGTGCTGGATGAGCTCTGTAATTAACACTTTGTCCTGTTGCAACCTTCGCTTCATAAGCTTGGAGCAGTTGATATTAATGGCTTCCAAAATGTGGGATGTATTGTATTCCACAAATGGCCGGCTATCAATTAGCAGCACTTTTTCCGTTCCACTTTCCAGCAGAGCCACCAACCTCTCAGTAACAATTTGAGTTCCAATCATCTCATGGGCCATGACAACAATAAGTCCTCTTTTCCCACCTCCTCCTTTAATTTGCCACGATGATGTAATGGTGGTGTGCTCAAAGGCTCAGCCACTCCATTGTACTGAGATGTATGAGGTCAGGCTGGTGGCGACTGGCAAGAGGAGAGTTAAACCCATTTTCAGCAAGAGCCCTCCAAGTGAATGTCTCTTTCTCTTTCCCGTTGATGTGCTCTCGCAGAGGCCTCCTGCCACAAAGCAGCCCCTCACATTTGATTCATAAAGAGATGACTGGAATAACCATTCCAACAAAAGATGCTTTGGGGCAGCCAGTGCATTACATCATTCTTTACCTCTGTTCCCTCGTTCCAACAGCTTTACACGGGGCTGAAAAGCCTACATGGAGAGAGAATGACAGACAGAAAACAAAACATGGGGGTCAAAAAAAGAAAGAGCATCGGATTAGAGGGAGTGTATGATTCATAATATTTACCCCATTAATCTAATTCCATACTTGAGGCACTGTTTCATGTGAACAAACAAACAAAAAGGACAAGTAGGTATGGCTTCAGAAAACGTACTAATGATAATTCGCTTTCCCCGCAAAATATAAAAACTCAAAGATGACAAAACAAGACATAGTCATGAATTATATATAATCACCTGGGGGCCCAGAACTACTTGACTTACAGTATGAAATTAAAAGAGCTGTAAAAAGCCAGTCCAAGTATTTTTATTCCAGATGGGTTTCCTCCATTTTATTTGCTTATTTCTTGAAAATAGCACAAAAAACAACCACCTAAGATCAGGTTAGCAATCTGACGTTATCAGGACATAAAAATCTTTCCTGATGGCTTGAGAATTACTATGATAAATGGAGTGTGTGTGCTGTGAGCATTCCTTGAAACTACCCTCAGGAAGAAGAGGCAGGAAAATGGGAGGATCTGTCAATTTCGGCTGCCTTTTAAGGAAGAGGAGGGGCAATGACTCATGCGCTTGTCACACCAAGTGCTGAACTAGCTGCTGGGGGCCTGTGAGGCATCCACTCCGCCCCAGGCAGACTCACAGCTAAGATCCTGGCCGGTCCTCCGCTTCCAGGTCTCTTTTTCTTGTGCCTCATTTTTAAGAGACTCACTGATTCCCAGCCTCAGAAAATCTCACACCTTAACCTTGGACTCTAGGTCAGCAACCCAGGCATACGAGAGCCCTTAATACTGGACCTGATGCTTCCTTATTCTTGCCAAACTCCTAAGATAGACCATTTCCTAGTTAACACTAGTTGGAGTTTTGTGCCCATAGCTTAAGCCCCGCACACTGACCTCCAATATTCTCACGTTCCTATCTCCCCGGTCCATCTCTGCTTACAGGAAATGCCCTACTACATAAAACTAGATGTCCACTGTTGGCATTCGACTTCTAGAGGTTAAACTACTTGATGGCAGACGTTTTGTATTGTATTTCTTACTTCCACAGTGTTTTGCACATAAGATTTTCAATTTACACTGTTACAAGTTAGTAAAATCCTCCTTGTTCCAAAAATGACTTGATACTGAATAATTCATATCTGATTAACTGATTCTGGATGAGGATGATAGACCCCCTCAGACATCATTGGGTCCCGTTTCCTAATTTCAGACTCACAAATTAGAAACTGAAGCATGCAGAAGTAGGAGCAGGCAGGAGAGAGAGAGGAGTGGCCTTGCCCTTTACTTGTTATGTAGCTTCGGACAAACCATATTAACCTCTCTGAACCACACTTTCCTCATCTCTAAAATGTACATATAATATTGGCCTTGTCTCCTCACAAAGTTTGTTTTGAGGATGAAATTATGTCAGTTATCTAAAGAGAGTAAGTCAGAAAGCAACTAGTCATCACACAGAGAAAGGAGGAAAAATGCTGTAAAGATGCCAATGGTGAACAGAGCTGCCTTGCATCTGGAATCTGAAAGGCATCCCTCAGCAGATAAAGACGGGGCAATCCCATCCTGCTACAGGCCGGCTTCAGCCAGGCTGTGCCGCTTCTCAGGGAGTCAGACATCCACGGAGTTAGAAGGCACCTGAGAAGCCATCTCGTCTACCCTCACATCTCACAAATCAGCTCCATATAATACATTATTTGTCCATTTCGTATCTTCATTATACGAAGGTATTATTTTTAGTACAGCTTAATGGCAATGAAGCACAAAAGTCATCTCTACCTTCGACTGAAGAAACCAGAGCAGAGAATTTGTCCTACTCAATCAACCAATGAACATTCGCATAGCACCTACCCAGGGTATTTCTGACTCAAGTCCTGACTGTCCGGTGACACAGTTCACAGCCACGCAAGGTCCTGGGCTCAGATGGCCTGACTCCCTCACTGGGGCTCCCACTCCCGGGTTACCCTGTTTTCCTAAGAACCTGTCCCCACAATGAAGCTGCACTGAGACAGAGTGACGTGACTTGCCCATGCGGGAGCCCGGGCAGCGCAGAAAGTGGAAACCCGAGAACGGGAGCAAGTGGATGCCAACAATGGCCTGAGTCTCTGGGCCCCATTGGCTCCTCTCAGTGGTGCAAACCGGGCAGGACAAAGCAGTTATCTGGGTTAGCAGATCGAGGGACAAAGGGAGGGAGAAGACAGAAAACATGCAAAAGCTGAGTGAGAAAGTTCTCATCTTTGCTTCCCTCCAGCCCACTCTAAGAAGCCCAAATCACTGAAACCCAAGGTAGGCTGTGGCCAACAGGTCGACCGGGAAGAAAATGGTCATTCCTCCCCAGAGAACCAGAGTCAGTTGTTCCGGATAGAAAAAGACCCTTTCCCTGACCAAGAAGAGGTCTGGTCAAAGTGACCCTGACATGAGGATGTAGCTGAAACAAAACAGTGAAGGTGAACTGAGGATAAAGTTACACCTTTCACATTGTCCTGAGGCCAGCTGGAGCCCTCTGACAGCACCTTCATGCAGCACCTTCACGTCTGATGTTCTGAGGTCCCAGGTGACTATGGAGGAGGCCGAGGCTGCCAAGGGGCTGTGGAAGGTGAGGTAACAACAGCCTTAAACCTCGTTCACTTGCAGCTACAGAATTCTGGGGAAGACCTCATCCTAGGCTACAACTCTAATTTAGAAATTTCTCTCCATTCATTGTTCTTTCCGAAGAAGGTCAACACACTGAGATCAGGGACACATCTGTGATAGTTTTTTTCTCGGAATCTTTTGCATCAAGTAGGATTTAAGAGATGACAGGAGAATATTTGATAGTTGGCAGCCCCAACAAGCTCATTTTACCCCAAAATCTCTTCAAGAAGTCAGAAGGCATACGAATTTTTAGATGGAACACGGGGGCCCAAGTGCATATAGCAAAGCCCAGGGCAGGCCAGCTTTGCTATTTACCTATTTTCTTAGACAATTTTAAAAGTTTTAATTAATTTCTTTCTATTTTTAATACGGAGTATAGTCACATGGCCCAAAAAAAATTAAAAAAAGAAAACTGTATACACACTATGAATACGTATACTTTATCCATCCAATGTTTGTCCACTATATTTCAATAAAGCTGTTAAAATTGCCATTATATTGAAAGTCCAACAAATACATTTAAGTGAAAAAAATGAGCACATTGAAAATCCTTCTCCCGCCCTTGTCCTCCGTCTGCCCAGGTCCTCCCTGGGCCTCTAACTGGTAAACACTGTTAATAGTTTCTTCTGATTTCTTCCAAAGATTTTTTTAAATGAAAATAGAATAAAAAACACTATATATTCTTTTCTTTTTCCTTCTCTGTTCAACTGGATACACAGTACTGTTACACATCCTGCTTTTTCTTTCACTTAAAATACTCCAATTTGATTTTTTTCCAAATTTAATTAGAACGTGATACAACCTATACATCCATGGGTCTCCCATACATGCACTTTTGGAAATCTAAATAAAACATGTAGAAATACTTAACCTTAAAAGACAACTCCCAACCATAATTCAAAAAGAGTCATGTACCACAATGTTCACTGCAGCTCTATTTACAATAGCCAGGACATGGAAGCAACCTAAGTGTCCATCGACAGATGAATGGATAAAGAAGATATGGCGCATATATACAATGGAATATTACTCAACCATAAAGAGAAACGAAACTGAGTTACCTGTAGTGAGGTGGATGGACCTAGAGTCTGTCATACAGAGTGAAGTAAGTCAGAAAGAGAAAAACAAATACCGTATGCTAACACATACATACAGAATCTAAAAAAAAAAAAAAAAAGGTTATGAAGAACCTAGGGGCAGGACAGGAATAAAGACGCAGATGTAGAGAATGGACTTGAGGACACGGGAGGGGGAAGGGTAAGCTGGGACGAAGTGAGAGAGTAGCACTGACATATATACACTACCAAATGTAAAATAGATAGCTAGTGGGAAGCAGCCGCATAGCACAGGGAGATCAGCTCGGTGCTTTGTGACCACCTAGAGGGGTGGGATAGGGAGGGTGGGAGGGAGGGAGACGCAAGAGGGAGGAGATATGGGGATATATGTATATGTATAGCTGATTCACTTTGTTATAAAGCAGAAACTAACACACCACTGTAAAGCAATTATACTCCAATAAAGATGTTTAAAAAAAAAAAAAAAAAGACAGCTCCCCCTTTCCTCTAGCATTACACCCAATCGGCTGTTTACCTGAGGACCAAAAGGCTGAGGAGTAATTCACGACAATGTGCTCGAAGGGTCAGCAAGGTGCTTTATGGCATCCTAATGGAAGAGTATCCTCTGGAGCTACTCTGACTCAAGAGAAATTTAAAATGTGACACTCATGTTCAAGGAAGCACGAAATTTCTCTCTTAAAGGACAACCTGCTGCAACCTGGGCTGTTCCCACCCTAAGAGAGGGCGGCACCACAAGTTCCCTGTATGGAGGCCATGGGGCCACCGAAGGTCAAGGCCTTCAGCCGCGTCACTCTGCTGCCACCCCGTCCCTGCAGACCTCACGGGCGCTGTTCAAGGTCTCCCACCTGGGCCGGCCTCCGGGCTGCCTGGGGATCGTGCTGAGGGAGCCCTGGACCACGACGCTACCCAGGAGATGGGGCTGGGGCAGCAGAGACTCTCTTCTCAAGAGAAGTGTGATGGGACGTCCCAGTCCACCATCGAGGAAATCTAGGAGGCAGCCGGCCTTCAGAAGACGGCGACATAACCCTTCTATATACATACAAGAGAGTTTTCTATTTAAAAAAAAAAAAAAAAAAAAAAAAAAAAGGGAGGGAGATGCAAGAGGGAAGAGATATGGGGACATATGTATATGTATAACTGATTCACTTTGTTATAAAGCAGAAACTAACACACCATTGTAAAGCAATTATACTCTAATAAAGATGTTAAAAAAATAAAAATAAAATTAAATTAAATTAAATTTAAAAAAAGTCAGTATTTATTGTACCGAAGACTAGTAACCTTAACCAGGTCCACTAAACAAATATTTACGAAGTATCTTAGTTTCAGAAATAAAGGATTTAAAAGACTTTATTTATGAAGAGATGGAGAGAGGCAGAGGCAATATATTAGTATAACAAAATACACACATCAGGGAACAATGTGGGCAGATCCCCTAAAGAAGGGCCAATTGTGGTACATTTTACATTTCAGCAAACAATTTACGTTTCCTATTTTATAACATTTAATATTGACATAAACTGTGTAAGAACCTTCCGCCCTAACATACAATATTTGAAGTTTTTCTGTGTAACTTACGTTTGAGATTCCATTCCGTTACCTATGGAAATGCATCTATGACTTTATAATGGAAATTAGGAGAGTGTTATTTGTTCAAACTCACTCTACATCCAACTTCGCAAGAGTATCAATGGACTAAAGAATACCACTGAATTAGTTATGTCAGAGAACTGGTTAAGTCTAAGACTATTTTGATGATCAATTTAATTAAAAGAACGAAATAAAGCTCAACTGGCTAAGAACCAGTATTTGCCATTACAGTAATTAGCTGAGAGGAAAAGTGTTTTGTTTTGATTGCAGCCTTTACTTGACTTGTAGCCTTTAAAGCTAGTGTCCAACCAGCAAATTTTTTAAAGATTGAGGTCGTTTTTAAACGACTGGTAAGTGTCTCCCTCCTCTTCTCAGATGAGGCGTTATTCTTTTCGACTTCCCAGATACGACCCTGGCTTCTCGGCCGGTCACACTGCACTGGGTCTATTCCACCAGGAGAGAGGTGAGGCCCTTTCTCGCACACGATTCTCCCTCTGGGGCTGTCGCCGGCACAGCTACCCCGGTGCCCACATCAGGGCCCACGGGCTGCCCCCCATCCCACCCCCCAGCTCCATTTTAAAACCTTCCTTTTTCAAAGGAATTCTCAGGAGAGGGGAAAGGACCCCAAAGCTGTGTCTGCTTTGTTAAGTCAGGACAGTGACCGAGCCTTGTTTGGTTGGGCTTCAGCTCAAGCTCAGATTCTCAGAGAATTTATGGAAAGGATATAATCAGGTGAGAAGTTTAAGACTGGCTTGTAGTTTAGCTATTAAACTACAAGCCAGTCTTAAATTTTTTTTCCTCCAGTAAAACTGAAGAAATAGGCAACAGGATACCCCGAACAGGCTTTCAGCAGAGCCTTACACACAGACTGTTAATAAGAGAAAAACTGAACAAATCAAAAGGGAAAAAAGAAGGCCATGATGTCCGGAAGCAACAGCATCTCGGACTCTGACCATTTTAATTCTACACTGATTAAAGCTACTCCGCCTCACACGCTGCGGGTTAGCCCTGATGGAAATTCTGAGGTCTGGTATTTGGTAAAATATATGCCATAAAGAAACAAAAACAAACCCAGAAACCATCCTCACCAAAGCCAAGAAGGCAATACGACCTTAATGCATTTTTCAGTCACCTATTCCTGCCCTGGACATATTTTCTTACCGCAGCATAGAGGACGCAACCCGACTAGTGGTGGCGATAATGGGATAGAGGTTGCTTGAATCACTGTCTAGACAGAGCTACGCATGGAGACAACATTTGTCAGCACTGGAAAAATCCAACAACCGCCTCTCAGCAACTCACAGCACTGTAGGAAGAGCCTGCTCTTATCAGAGGCTCAGGTTGTTTACGCGCATCTCAAGGATCCACAGACAAAGGCTGCAAGAGTAGCCATCCTTCAGAGACTCAATACAAGGCCTCTGCTTCAGACACAGACCAGCCCAGGCAGAGTCCAGATCTGCGAGACGCCTTACCCAAGTTTCTGCTGAGGAAGCGCACTGCACTCTTGGAACTGGCTCAACGGAAGCCTCCTGTTTATGGTCACCTGCTCTACCAGCTTCCCCCTCCCTGACCCACCTGAGCTCCCCGCCCCACTCCACCCCCTCCCCCCTCCTCCCCTCCTCTTTCCTGCCTCCACACCAGTTATCCATCCCCGACACATTCCTGCCCCAGGGCTCCCTTACTTACCCTTCTGCATTTAATGCTTCCACCTGGCACCCTGCCTGAAAACGACGGACTCTACCCCCCAGAAGCAGTAGTCTTGAGGGGGTGGGAATGAAGGACCCCTGGATAGAGTAGCTGGCAAGAGGAATGTGGCCATAGGCTGGTTTAATCTGAGAGCTGAGGAGAACCCGTTGTGGAAGGATATTTGCAATAAAGCTGGGCTGGAGGCAGGGGAGGAGAGATTCAGAATGTTAGACGGGGAATAATTAGTACGTCCTGGTTTTCCTGAGCATCTGTCAGGCCTACTGCAACTCATTCAGTCAACTAACAAATGGTTATTGGGCACCTAATAAGTGCCAGGCACTGCTGTGGAAATGCAGCAGAAATGAACGAGGCAAAAGCTCTTGTCCTCCTGGAGTTTCTAACTGAATGATGAGAGATGCATAATAAACAGCAACAACAACAAAACATGTCGTATGAGAGATGGTGATCAGTGCTAAGGAGGAAAAATTAAGCAGGGAAAGAAGAAGGAGAATGGAGGTGGAGGGGTTAAAGTTTTAAACAGAGTAGTCAGAGAAGTCCTTGCTCTGATGGTTAAGTAAAGACCATGAGGGAGGTAGAAGATGGCTACATGGACTCCTGGGAGACTAGTTCTCTATGTCAGGGCTTGAGGTCAATGAATATGTTGACCAAGGTAATGGTGAATTGGGCAAATGCCAGGAAAAGATGTGGCAGGTGTTCAGTCTTCCTTCAGAACTATGGTTATATCTTTTGGAAATGAAGCATTTTTAGTCACTTGAACTTTTAACTTAAGTGTAAAATACACATACACACACACACACACACAAACACACAAGAAAGTTTAGTATAGTTTCTTCCTTTAAACTACAAAGGAAGAAGCTGTGGTTCCTATGTTAGTGCATTACTTGGCAAAGAAATAAAAAGAAACACTGTAACAAGAAAGATTACTATTAATGCTAATTTAATACAATTCTTCCAACTCCACAAATGTGTAGTACCTAATAACAGAATCTTGGCTTTATAACATAGAATGTTGGAAAACATCAAAGACATGTTGAACAAGATGCATGCTTGAATAGAGCTATACAACAAGGAAATCATTTAAAGGAGGTTAACATTAAAATAAAGAAAAATGCTTTCAAGGAGCTCTCCTTGTCAGAAGGTGTATCGAATCCTTACCACAAGGCCTTTGTAAGAGAGGTTACTGTATTCAGGGGGTAGGTGATACTAATATAAACTTATCATCTTTATCCATGCACCACAGTTAGCCCACCTACCCCCAAACAGCAAAATTCCACTATATAACAGGTGTACTTTCCTGACAAAGAGCTGAATTACTAAAGATATTACGACCAAAATAAACATGACCAACAATGAAAGATAATCATGATATATAAAGAGAGTATAATCAAAGTACAGAACAGTAGGTAAAGCAGAACCTCAAACACCCACATATACACAAACACACAAACATATATATTCAAAAATGTCATAATAGTTTTGCTTGGGTAAAGGTAATATTTATTACATTCTTTTCTTTCCCAAAGTCTTGGAAAGTGCAGAAAAAAATTAGAGAAAGGGCACGACATCCGCGCAGACCCAGGTCCGGGTGGCTCTAGTCCTCCTCAACAGCGCTGTCAAGAAAAGTGCAGGCTGGGAATTCCCTGGCAGTTCAGCGGTTAGGACTCGGCGCTTTCACTGCCTTGGGCCCAGGTTCGATCCCTGGTCAGGGAACTAAGAGTCCGCAAGCCTCGTGGCACGGCCAAAAAAAAAAAAAAATGTACACACACACACACACACACACACACAACAACGACAAAAAAGTGTGGGTTTGGGCAAAGCAAGAATACCAACAAACACAATATAGGGAAGCTGATGTTTACCCTCAAGGTAAAAAGCTGAATCTCTACTTCACAAAAGGACTTACAAAGGATTATTTTAATAACAATAACGTTTGGGGGGGGTGAGAAAAATTAAATTTTAAATTACACACTTGTGACTATAAACCCGGACTTTTAAAAAGGGTCAGCTGAGGTGTAACTCTTTTAATACAGAAGGGTTTTTTTTCCATATACAAAGGACTCGTAGCTAGCTTTCTAATATATTCCCTAACACTCTTAAAATGTATTTCAATTTATAAAATTTCCAAAACAAACCTACCTAAAGCATCGCAAACGAAACACAGTGTGACTTTTACTCCTCTCACTGGAAAAGCACAAATTCTTTTAACAAAGTCGCTAAGGGGTCTGTCACTGTCCTCAGCTCCTAAATAGACGCGCACAAGACTTGAACAGATTCCAGGCGTGGCCTTCAAGCCTGGACCACACCTGCTTCCAAGGCCCTGAGGCTAAAAATAACCCTGGGGCCTCAAAAATGGGACACCAGCCAGGCCAGGGGTAGCTGCCGGCCCCCTGCTCAGCTCCAGTGACAGCGAAAGCGGGAGCTACGAAGCTCGAAGCTCGACAATCACAAAATCCTCCACCACAGGCTCCTGTCTGTCTCTCTGTGCCAACCACCTCCATCCCAGGCCGGCTCAGTTTCTTTTCCCCTTGATGCCAAAACTAACCCTAGGAACTTAGAAACAAGTGAGGTTTTATGGTGTATTGTTTAAAAAAAACAAAACAAAAAAAAACTGTGGACCAAGACTCAGGAGACCTTGTTCCTAAGTTCAGCTCCTCTACGAAGATGCAAAAATGTCACAGCAAGAGTCACATCCTCCAGCCTGTTGTTTCCTCACCTGTGATTACGTAACATCTAAGGATTATCTAAGGATATGATGAGATGGCCGTCAGCGCATCTCAGGTCTTAGCAAGTTGCCCTGACAAGGAAAGAGTAGCAGGGCTGATGTGATCACCAGGCAGTCATGTTGAGGAGTTAGTTTGCATCCTACAACAGACAAGTTAAAACGGGTAACTCCTGGACATTGGCTCCGCAAAAAGCATGGTGAGCAGACAATTTCCCTTGTGGCGGAGGATTTCCATTGCTCCAAGACAATGACTCCCGCTTCTCTGCCAGCCCCCGAGTTTGCAGGATTCCCCTCTGGGACTGTTACGCTACCAGGTAAGGAAGAAAGAAAGGGAGGGAGGTCGGAGGAGGGGCAGAGGAAGGGGCAGCAGCAGCAGCATCGCTGTTCCCTCCAGGCTCCCGGGCTAATTTAAGTCACTGCATCTGTCTTCACGCTTCCCCTTCTGAGGCCCGGGGAGTCACTGGTGTCAGGAGGCTGCACCACAGGGCAAAGCGGGTGACAGGGCCAGGACCTGGGCCAAAGAATCATAGCGCCACAAGATAGAAGGAGACCGCAGAGCAGCCCAAGATGCTCCCGAGATGGGAGTCCGACTGTGCCCTGTCCTCACCTGTCGTTACTTTTTCCGCTTTGTCCTTTCCACCTTCTATCTTTGTCCTATAATTTGGCTCTAACACACATCACCAACTGGCAACTTCTGTGCCCTTATTTGTGCTCAGATGCTTTGATGTTTCTTTCTCACTCCCTCTCTCCCTTCATATTCACCTTAATTTCCCTACTTGGTATTAAAACCGAGCTTCTTCCTTTCTAAGGTTTACTCCTTATCATTAATCATTAATTTCCTTTTTCAGGGGGAACTGCCAAGGCCCTACATGTGTTGCTATTACAGTGAATAGTCATAACTGCTCCAGACTGCTCTGACACAGACATCCGTGGATTCAGGTGTTTTGTCAACCTTTAAAATCTTCTGATTATTTGTTACCTTAGAATTAAAAGTTTTATTTCGGAGGAGAGAGGTAAAATTTTCCAGTGAGGTATTTCATACGTGGTCATACTGAGTAGAGATGATTACTTCGGGATCTTTTTTTTTTTTTTTTAATTTAATTTATTTATTTATTTATTTTTGGCTGTGTTGGGTCTTCACTGCTGCGCGCGGACCCTCTCCAGTTTGAGGCGAGCGGGGGCCACCCTTCGTCGCGGTGCGCGGGCCTCCCACTGCAGCGGCCTCCCTCATTGCGGAGCACGGGCTCCAGGCCCGCAGGCTTCAGTAGTTGCGGCACGGTGTGGCTCACGGGCTCTAGAGCACAGGCTCAGTAGTTGTGGCACACGAGCCCAGTCGCTCCGCGGCATGTGGGATCCTCCCGGACCAGGGATCGAACCCGCGTCCCCCACATTAGCAGGCGGACTCCCAACCACTGCGCCACCGGGGAAGCCCTACTTCGGGATCTTACATTTTCACTAGCCCTCAAATGCCCTGATGATCTAGACACTAAAAGTTAAATCCCTATCTAAACCTCAGAGGAAGACAATACAAACGCTCAGTGTCTTCCCACTAGCTTATTTAGAAACTAACAAGATCTGAATTATTTTGTAATGGAGCGCTCGGGTCTGAAGCAGGAAGCAAGCGCTGCACGTGTGGACAGAGCTGTCTTCATCCGGAGTCTGCCGGCACCTGTGTCAGCAGCCTCCCCGCCCACCCTGCCTGTTTCCTCCACCCCCAGCCTCGGGTGAGCACAGACCCCATCCGGAGGACCTTCCAAGAGAAGGCAGAAAAGGCAGAGAGGAGAACTAAACAATGGCCAGCCTCTTATCTCAGCTCCCAGTGGCTCTATTGGCTAATTTTTAAAAAAGGATTTCCCGCACAATTTGAATAGCAAAATAAATAGTAATGGATTATAACCCACAGAATAAAATAAATAACCATGAGTGCCAAAAAAAAAAAAAAAAGAAATTTCTCACAAAACACTTGCTCTATGATGAAAGTTTGAGAGGATGGTGTTTCTATTTGCTTTTTTTTTTCTTTTTTAATAGGTTGTTCTGTCATCTTAACTCCCTCCATCAATTCTGGCGTGACACCGGTCGGGTTCCGGCATGCCGCATGCAGCAGGGAACACCTTCGTACCAAAGCCTCACTTTCCCTCTCTGAAAAATACCAAAGTCTGTATTGGTTTAAGTTAAATTAACTTAGATGTCTAAACCAATGTAGGGCACTGTGGGAAAAACAGAAGAGATGGCAGGTCCCTGATGTTAATTGGTTGAGTAAATAGTTTTAAAAAATGACATGTGGACAAACACAAAATGATAATGTGCTGGCAGATGTACAGCAGGTCAAAGAGGAAGGCTTCCTAGGGTTTTGAAGGAAAACAGGGACATGAACTGCCAGAGAGAAGAGGGAAGAAAATTGCAGGTGAAGGCAATGCAGGAGCAAAGGTAGAGGGATGGGCTGTGTGCAGCTTTTCCCGGCCAGAGCACAGACTGCATCAGCGAGTAACAAATAAGCTGGTGAAGTAGGAAGGGCCACTGCTGACGCACCTGGACGTCTACAGCCATCGAAGCCACCGCGAGCTTCAGGAACGGAACAGGAGAACATCATAGAGGAATGTCTGTCTCTCTGGGAGCCTTGTACGGATTGAAAGGAGAAAACAGGAGAAAGGAGACTAACCAGTTCTTACCTTTACAGTTCTAGTTATCTGAGGATGGGCTCTGCCTAGGAGGGTGACTGTAAAATCTGACAGGAAAAGAAAGATCCAAGAAGCTGGGATGGTCAAAATCCAAGGCAGCATGCCGGGCACAAAACACCTATATTAAATAGCGTACTTCCTGACTGAAAGTGCCCATGAAAAGGGCTGTTTAGACTTCATTATTAAATTATTCCACCATGAGAACATCATCTGAAAATATCTCAATACCCATTCTGTCCTTGCTTCAGATGAACCAATATCAAGCAGAATGAACAAAATGTACAAGTTCAAGTTTTACTAGTCAGGGTCTAGTGAGAGACCAAAAGAATTAGACATAGTAGAAGGTCAAAATTATGTAAAGCAGAATGTAAGCAGAGGTGAAGTCTGATGTTGGCATTATGGGTGACTTGCTCCTATATATTGAATATTTTTCGGTAATTTCCCAATTTTCCATTATATATGAGTGTATATGTATATAAAACTTTTGCAACAGAAAATGAAAGTATATAGTTTTAATCAGTCATAACTCATGTCATTCTCATGCTGTTCAGAGAAGAAGATTTGGAAGTCAAGGTACTGGGGCCTATTCTCTGCATTAGCTAAGTAAAAATTATTTTGTAGGAATCATTAACCAAAATAAGTTTTAATACAGAACCATGGGACTTATCTAACAGTGACTTAGTAGTCTGAAAAAATTAAAGAGATTTTTAAACTGTAATTACATATCCCTGTGACAACCATGCTCCAAGGCACATGGCATTCGAATGTATTCCAGACAAAGCAATATAAGTATATATGGTTTAGTACAGGGCAATGTTCCTTTTCCAAATGTAACCTTCAGTATCAAAGACCATATATTCAAAATTAAAATTAAAAGCAAAATGATTACAAATACAGTATGCCTGCCACAAGTGAATTTAGTATAAAGCAGACCACAGGATTGTCTATTAAGTAACTCACTGACTTAAAAACCAAAATATCCAATTTCACCATCTCATCTAAAATGTAGTCCATGGCATAGAGCCTAAGAATAATGTTCATACAGCTCTACTGTTTTATCCCTCTGCCTAGATTCCCAAATAGGTTTAAAAGAAACCTATCACATTTGCTATCAACACATGTAAGCATCAAAGAGCACTAAGTACAGTGCAGCCAATGTTTAGTTTTCTCTCCTGCATATAGTGTTTGTTTTTCTGAATTCTAGGATTGTGGACTTTAACTAATCTGTAAAACTACAGGAAGAAAAATGAAATGGGTTAGTAGAATAGACATGTGTTCATTTACTGAGTGCCTACTATATTCAATTCCCTAGAGAGCAACTTCCCACTTTTGTTTAATCACAAGAATTACTTAGGAACTTGATTAAAAAAATATGATAAAAATAATCACGGGTTTGAGCCCTGGTCCAGGAAGATCCCACATGCTGCGGAGCAACTAAGCCCACGAGCCACAACTACTGAAGCCCAACTGCCACAACAACTGAAGCCCGCGCACCTAGAGCTCGTGCTCTGCAATAGAGAAGCCACCGCAATGAGAAGCCCGCGCACCGCAACAAAGAGTAGCCCCCGCTCGCTGCAACTAGAGAAAGCCCGCATGCAGCAACGAAGACCCAACGCAGCCATAAATAAATAAATAAATAAATAAATTTTTAAAAAAAAGACACGATGGGGTCTCTCAATGTTCACATTCAATGAGTTATCAAGACCTACTGATCTTCAGTCTATCTCACCTGGAGGACAGAAAGGTGTGAAAGCTGTGTTTGAACTGAACATATTGGCAACAGGAATTGCCAGCAATGGAGGAATGGGCAGTCAGCCAGAGACCATCCGACTCTCACAGCTGAAGCAGGATGTCCATTTAGTCTAGTGCATGCCTTCTGGTAGGTTAATAGCATCCATTTACAAAATGCGAAGTATTTGCCCAAAGTCACACAATTCGTCAGTGGTGGAACAGAAACTAGAGCTTCTATGAATAGTGCTTTCCATAACCCTACAGAGCTTAATCAAACATTCTGCAAATTTCAATAGGCTCCCGAAAGGCAGAGAAAGCAATAGATTTCAAAAGATGAAAAATAACACACCCTTTTAAACGCCTGATGCGTGTGGCTGTGAAGAGAAGGGGCCTCATCAAAAGGCCAGCGCGCCACGCAGTTACAAATAGCCACATACAAAGCAGAGAACCAAGCGACGAGGTGACAAGCCTTCACAGAACACTCACGAAGACTGAGCAGCCCTGGGAGCAGAAGCTGGTCTGCTTCACTGAGTCACTGTGAGAACACAGCGAGTATGTGGAAGGGCGGTACTTTGTAAATTGGAACATTGACTAAAAAGCTAATAACACAGGATGAATGGGGAAGTATTTTGGCTAATACAGTATTTCTGAACCTCGGCTGCATGTGAAGTCACCCGGGGAGCTCTTAAGTATCCTTAAGTACCTCAGACCAACAAATCAGAATCCCTGGGGAGTGGGCCCCAGGCATCAGTCTTTTTTACACAAACAGGTAAAGGTGGATTCTTTACCTCCTCCCAAGGGTCACAAAAGACAGGCCACTTGCAAGGCAGAGTTTAAAAGGGAGCAAAGGAGAAATCTGGTGATGCACACAGTGCTGTAACTCGTCTGCCCTATTTCTTGAGGTACGTGTTTTATAACATCTGCTGGAAGCCTGGGGTTCTGGATATATTATCAGGTAATGGATCAAGTTCTCAGTGTCGCAGTTTCTCTAATTCCAATAATAATAAAGGAACACAATTACTTATGACACCCAACAGAAGGCCACAAGGGTATGCTGGGGCACAGAACCCCACTGTGGCTTAATCAAACAGCTTATGGTTGAAGCAACCCAGTTTCCAATCTGTTTTCACTGTGTTTTAGAGGTAGATGTATCAAAAAAAAGGCTTTTAAAGGCTGGGAGGAGACAAGGTAGAGCTCAGTTTTCACCTGTGTACAAACAAATGCAAGTTAAATATCTCCGCCCAGGAATTTCCCATTACTAAGGGCAAATCACCACTACAAGGGCAGACAATCTTCTGTAATTCCTCTCTCTAGTCCAATCCTGTAAAACTTCATTTAATAAGCTGATGACGGAAACCAAGATTTGGGCCTCCAGCCAAACAATCTATATTATATTAAATAAAGGATGTCCCCACCCTTCTCAAGGTTGTGCCAGCAATTTCTTAAAAAAAAAAAAAAAAAAAAGGCGGCATTCAACCAAAGTCAGGAGTTTTTATTCACAATACACCTTATTAACATACAGTAGAAGAAACTAGACTAGGAAGTGTTCACAGGCTGTCTCCTCCGAACAGTGGGTCTCCCCGTGGCTCATTCACTGAACAACGGTTTTTGAACATCCAGTCTGTGCAAGCCTCTTTGCTCAGGTACCTCGGGGGGACACAATTTAAGACAATACCATAGAAATAAAATTTGTACCCAGGCCATCTGCCAGGCTCAGCAGGATGGGAGGGCTCCAAGAGTAAGAGAAGGGAGGACTTCCAGGGGTGGCGTCTGGAGGTCAGCGAGGGGGCGGCAATGAATCTCACCAGCACATATGTCCCTCTGGATGTTCTCCTACCCCAGCTCCGAGGATGCTACACAACCTGTATTCAAGGCCAAGGGAAGTCTGGAGGAAGCGGGGACATCACCAGCCAGCAAAACCTTCTACAGATTCTGGAGGCAACCTCTTTTCAGCTGGTCCTTGAAGGCTGGCTGTTTCCTGCCAGGCAACCCTTAACACAGACTCACCTTCAGGAGGCAGACAAGTTGCTGGTTGTCACTGTGGCACTGACCTAGCAGGGGGGAAGGGGGGAGGGGGAAGGAGGTTCATCTTCCTTCAGACCCCAGGTACGCACAGTACCCTCCCCCAACACAAATACAAACACAAAAAAGAGAAGAATGAAAGGGAGGTACCCGCTTTACAACTCTGACAGTCATCTGACAAGATTACACTGACTTAACTTCTGCCCAGCAGCATCTCTTGCAAAGTGTAAGCAGGAAGAATACAAAAGAGGAACTCATTAAAATTAGTCCATTTTATTGGAAGGCCCAGTAAGGCAGGCAAAAGGCATAAGTTCTCAGGAGCCAGGCAATCTAAATAGTTGTAGACAGAAGTTAGCTGTCTAGACCCACGGTCCTCAGGCTTTTTAGTCTACACACCACTTGAGAACGACAAAACTGCCTGGTCCACGTCTCCCTAACAATTGTTTCTCTGACTACAGTCATCCCTCAGTAACCACAGGGATAGGTTACAGGAGCCCTCACGGACACCAAAATCCTAGGATGCTCAAGTCCCTTAAATAAAATGACGTAGTACAGTGAATACAGTCAGCCCTCCACGTCTGTGGGTTTTGCACTTGGAAACTGTACTCGTGATCCATTACAAACCCTAGAGGAAACAATGGCCAAGAAAGTTCTGCAGAGCACTATAGTGAGATATGAAGCCTAGATCAGAATTTAGATATGAGAGTACTAAAAACATGTACACAAAAACCTGTACAAGAACGTTCATAGCAGCATTATTTATAATGGCCCCAAAGTGCCTCAACTGATGAACGGATATACAAAATGTGGTCTATATCCAGACAACAGAATATTACTCAGCCGTTAAAGGGAATGGATTTGATACCAGCGACAACATGGATAAACTCTGAAAACATTAAGCTAAGTGAAAGAAACCAGACACAAAAGGGGGAAGGAGGGAGATGGGGAGTGACTGCTAATGTGTAAAAGGATTGTTTGGGGTGATGGTTCAATAGCGGTGATGGCTGCACAGTTCTGTAGATATACTAAAACCACTGATTTGTATACTTTAAAAGGATAAATTTTATAGTTGTGAGTTTTATCTCGATTTCTTTAAAAATATAAATTTTATGGTATGTGAATTATATCTCAGTAATTTTTTAAAAAAAGACAAAGAAAGGCCAAGGAACTACACCAAAGAAAAGGAAACTAAAAAAGATACATGACAAGTAAATGCAGTATCTGATCCTCAACTGGATCCTGTACTAGAGGGAAACAATGCTATGAAGACTGCTGTTGGATTGACTGACAAGACGGGAATACAAATGGTGGACTGAACAGAGGTATTAAATCCAGGCTAGGTTTACTGGGTTTGACAGCTCTACTGGGGGTAGGAGAATGAACTTGTTCTTTGGAGACCCACTGACGTGCCTGGGGACAGAGGGCTATGATGTGTGCAAGTTATTCTCAAATGGGAAAATAAATCATGTATATATGTGAAGAGAGAGGGCAAGTGATAAAGCAAAGAGAGCAAACTGTTAATAGTAGATGCTGATCTTTTTTCTCTAAGTGTAAAATTATTTCCAAACAAAAAGTTTAAAATAATTTACACATACTGTAAGATCCAAAACTTCTACTTTCAATAAATTATCTTATATAAATATACTTGCTCAAATACGTTTTATGTGAAATATTGTTCACTGAAACATTTTGTAATTATAAAAAGTCAGAAACAGTCTCAATGTCAATGAATGATAAATGGTCTAAATATATTATATTCCATATAGCTCTAAAAAGAAAGATGTCTATCTATATGTACTGATATAGAATGGTTTCCAACAATATATTCTTTCATGAAGGAAAAAAAAAACCAAAACAGGGATACAGGAAGAATGGGTTTATCCCTAGCCACAAAAGCAATAAAAAAAAAACTCAAGAAGCCTAGGAATGTCTTGATTTAGTCAGGAAAGAATTTAAACCTGTTCTCTATATTTATTTATGGAGCTAGTTATTTGTATCTGTAGATACAAATAATTTGCTCTCTTACAACACTGATAATATGAACTTTACTAATGAAAAAAAATACAATCTTGGATGCCGTTCACTCCTATGGTTAACTCAAAATATTTAACGAACTTTTTAAATTCAAATATAACATATATTCCAAAAAGCATACAAATCATGAATGTACAAAGAACTTTTACAAAGTTAACATACTCATATAACTACCATCCTGATCAAGTACTAGAAGATTCTAGAAGTTGGCCTCATATACCATCCCATCAACTAATCTCCTTCCCTAAAGGTAACCACTATCCTGACTCCTTACCCATATATTAGTTTTGCTTGTATTTTTTTAAAATTAATTAATTAATTAATTAATTTTTTGGCTGCGTTGGGTCTTCGTGGCTGAGCACGGGCTCTCTCCAGTTGCGGCGAGCGGGGGCCACTCTTCGTTGCAGTGTGCAGGCCTCTCATTGCGGTGGCTTCTCTTGTTGCAGAGCACGGGCTCTAGGCGCGTGAGCTTCAGTAGTTGTGGCACACGGGCTCAGTAGTTGTGGCTCACAGGCTCTAGAGCGCAGGCTCAGTAGTTGTGGCGCACGGGCTTAGTTGCTCTGTGGCACGTGGGACCTTCCCAGACCAGGGTTCGAACTCGTGTCCCCTGCATTGGCAGGCGGATTCCTAACCACTGCGCCACCAGGGAAGTCCTAGTCTTCTTGTTTTTGAACTCTTTTGTGTCTGAACTCTTTTACTCAACATTATATTCGAGCCCATGTTGTTGTCAATAGCAGTAGTTTTTCCTGTTTGCTGTTCTATGGTATTTCACTGACTATACAACAATGTATTGTATTTCTCCATTCTTCTACTGATGGACCTTTTGGGTTGTTTCCAGTTTGGAGTTATTATTAATTATGCTATGAACATTCTTGTACACATCTTTTGGTGAACATAAGCACACATGTTTCTGTTGGGTATACAACTAGGACTGGATTTGCTGGGTCAGAGGCACAGTGAGTGTGTAGAACTTTAATATACTACTACCAATTTTCCAAAGCAATTGTGCTAATTTACAATTTCGCCATCAGTGTTTGAGAGTTCTGGGTGCTCTGCATCCTTGCTGACACTTGATATTGTCAAGTTTTTTGTTGCTGTATTTGTTTCTAAATTTTAGCTATTCTGGTCAGTGTGCAGGGATAATTCACTCTAGTTTTATCGAGCATTACTTGATGACTACTGTGTTGAGCACCTCTAGAAGCTTTTTTTAACCTCCTGTATTTAGATCTACAATTGACCTGGCATTCTTTTGTGTGTATGATGCAAGGTAGGGGGCAAAATTAGTTTTTTTCAATATGGATAAGCAATTGATCCAGGATTATTTATTGAACAGATTTTTCTTTCCACATTGCTGTATGATGCCATCTTAATCATAAATTAAGTGTATGTGTATGTGTGTATGTGTGTGTGTGTGTGTGTGTGTATAAAATATATGTATTACTTATAAATACACACATACTTTTATATATTAATTGTGGGTCTGTTTCTGGTTTCTGTTCTATTCCATTGATCTATTTGTTTATTCTACACTGCATATACAATAGTGTAAATTCTGCAATTTGTTTTTCTTCAATATTATTACCTTGACTAATTGGCCATTTGTGTTTCCATATAAATTTTAGAATCAGCTTGTATAGTGATTTTAGACATCTTTCATTAGATTTAGTCCTAGGTATTTGATATTTTTTGATGCTATTATACATATCATCTTTCTTAAAACTTCATTTTCTGGTTACTACTGCTATACAGAAATACAGATTTCACATACTGACCTGGTATCTAAACTTACTTTTTAAAAAATATTACTTTTAGTTTATAAAAAGTAAAATTCATGTTTTTTGGTATATAGTTCTATGAGTTTTGACCAGATGTATAATGTAACCATCACCACAACCAAGACAGAACACTTCCATCACTCCAGAAAATTCTTCATGCCACTCCTTTGTAATCAGCACCTTCTCCCCACCCTGAACCCTGGCAACCACTGACCTCTTCTCCATACCTATAGCTTTGCCTTTCTAGAATATGACTTAAATTGAATCATATAGTGCATCACTTTTTGACAGTGGCTTCTTTTACTCAACATACTGCCTTTAAGATTCATACCTGTTGTTGCATTTATCAACAGTTTGTAGGAATTTGCCACCATTTGTATATTCATTCACCGGTTGTAGGATATTTGGGTTCTTTCTAGTTTTGGGTGATTATTCATAAAACTGCATAAATATTTGAGGACAGGTTTTTGTGTGAACATAATTTCTCATTTTTCTTAAGTAAATACCCAGGAGCAGGACTGACGAGTCATATGGTAAGTGTACGTTTATCTTTATAAGAAACTGCTGAACTGTTTTCCGCAATAGCCGTACCATTTTGCACTCCCACCAGCAACATATGAAAGTTCCATTTGCTCTGCATCCTCACCAGAACTTGGTTCACATTTAGGAAGTTCCTATTTTTGTTTGCTAAGAGCTTTTTATCATGAACAGATACCAGATTTTAACAAATAGTTTGCCTGAATTACTGAGATAGTCATATGATTTTTCTACCTGTTACAGTTAATGTGGTGAATTATATTAACTGATTTTTTAATACTATCAAAATATTTTTATATGTACATTCCCAATTTAATTAGAAAAGCTTAATGATCAAATCTTGTTACTCTAATAATAGGTTAGAAGGTACATGGATAAATGAAGTCTAATGATATTCTAAAATCCTACACCTAGCCAAAACTGTATGATCCCTTCAGTCACATTTCCTAGCAAATCTTTCCCCCCAAATACAAAGTAGATCAGAGGCATGATGACCAAATCACAGTCTGAGAGCCTTATGTACCACTCTGATGTTTAATATTTGGATTCTGAACCACTCAAAAGGAAAAAGAACTCCCATTACAAATGATATTGATGTTGTAATAATAGTAACACCACATACTTTTAGAAACCAGAAACCAAAATGTATAGTAGTAAGTTACATTTCCCATGCAACATAAATAAATGGATGAATAATGGAAACGTGATAGTTTTACATATTATAAAATTTATGAAATGCTACCATTTGGAGGGGAAACCTTACACCCTTTTGACATTGATGAATTCTGGGCTACTAATTACCAACCATAAGTTAGTTTTGCCTTTTCACTTTACCTGTGTTCTGGTGGTTATGTTTTTTCATAATTAAATGACTAACCTATGATCAGAGGGATGGTGATGAGGAGCCCCACAGGGCCTAGATAATCTTTTGCTATGAAATCATCATGTTACCAAATGCATTTTCAATCCTTGAGTGGACTGTATAATCTAGATGAAGGATGACATCAGGTGGCTCTGAACATTTTGGCAGCTTTTCACAATGTAGCTCTCTGAAGTTGCCTCAGCCCCTGCATTACCCCTCCCCTGCTCACACACTGGCTATATTTAGCATTTTGGCAAAAGAAGGGACTGGCAATATTCCATCAAGACCTGACAACAGGCCAGAAGGCAATGGAGATGCCTCAGATGGCCAAGGACGAAGACACTGCTAGACTAGATATCCTGGGTTCTGTTGCAAGCACGACCAGAAACTCACTCTTTCTGAGTCATCATGCATATTCCTCACTTATTCCTATGGGGTTTACTGGATTCTGCTTGTTTACCTTATTACCTCATAGAATACCGTTAGCATTAGAGCATTTTAAGTCACAGCGCCATATGGCGATAACGTAACTCCACATAACTAAGATGAGCTCCCTAAAGACTGGTTATCTGTCAGACGGTATCTGTGAGATGCAAAAAATTAAAACTACCAAGTGTCTGAAATCTAAAAGTAATTCTAAGCATATCCTATCAGAGTCCACGGTAACCTTCAACACCAACCACCACAATCACATTACTTTTTTAAAATTATTACCAAAATATCACTATGAAAGCCATGGACAGGGAATAAACAAATCAGTTGGGTAAGATTTCTTTAAACCCAACATTTAACACAAAAATATAGCTAGTTTTACAGAAATGAGAATTCACTGAATTTAGTTCTGTTTGCTCTCTGTGTTCAAAACAACAAATACACTGTCCAATGAACTTTGGCTTCTATTTCCTCATGACTGTGAATAGGTTTAAAAAATAACAACTGCTGTGTTTCTCCAGGGCGAAGTCCAAGCCCGAGCACTCTGCCACGTGTGAGGACTCGTGTGAGGCGGCAGTTAAAGAACTGACCTGTAGGCCCAGGATCTGGAGGTGACACCATACTATAAAGAGCCAAAGGAGTTAAAAGTTAGCAAACCAGGGGCTTCCCTGGCGGCGCGGTGGTTAAGAATCCACCTGCCAATGCAGGGGACAAGGGTTCCATCCCTGGTCCGGGAAGATCCCACATGCCGCAGAGCAGCGAATCCCGTGTGTCACAACTGCTGAGCCCGTGCTCTAGAGCTGCGAGCCACAAATACTGAGCCCGTGTGCCACAACTACTGAAGCCCACGCTCCTAGAGCCCATGCTCCGCAACAAGAGAGGCCACCGCAACGAGAAGCCCGCGCACCGCAACGAAGAGTAGCTCCCGCTCGCTGCAACTAGAGAAAGCCCGCGCACAGCAACGAAGACCCAATGCAGCCAAAAATAAATAAATACATTAAAAAATTTAAAAAATAAAATAAAAAGTTAGCAAACCGAAGATCCAATAGGACTTTGGTGGAGCACTTCTTACTAGCCATCAACAAAGACTTCTTAGTCTAGGAGTCACATATTACTGAGGTTCCAAGGAAACTTTAGATGTTAGAGGTCAGTTGGTAAAAGGCAATACTCTCAAAGCTCGGTATTTTAGATCTGGAAGACACCTCAGTTATCATCTTGTCCACCTCCCTGGTTTTATAGGTAATAAGGAGGAGGAGGGATAGGAAGAGGAGGATTAATGAGGCCTCAAATCCTCTTTGGGAGTAAAAGCCCTCAATTAAACAAGCTGCACTGATAGTGGCTAAAGATGGGGGAGTTCCTCCGCAGTTCCTGCAGTTCCTCTGCTCCGCCCACTGCACTTCTGTATCCTGCACTATAGCCCACCTGATCTGGGAGCAGTTCTACTCTGCTAATTCATATTTTAACGAGAAAATGGCATCTTACAAGTCAACAACAAAAAGTTAAATAACCGATCAAAAACTGGGCCAAGGACTTAGACACTTCCCCAGAGATGATACACAAATGGCCAACAAGGAGATGAAAAGATGCCCATCATTACTAATCACCAGAGAAATGCAAATCAAAACCACAATGAGGTATCACCTCACACCTTTAGAATGGCTATTATTAAAAAAAAAAAAAACGAAAATCACAAGTGTTGGCAAGGATGTGGAGAAATTAGAACCTCTGTCCACTGTTGGTGGGATTGTGAATTGGTACAACTGCTATATAAAACAGTATGGCAGCTCCTCAAAAATTCAAAAATAGAATTACCATATGACCCAGGTATTCCACTTCTGGGTATTTATCCAATAGAATTGAAAGCAGGGTCTCCAGGCGATATTTGTACATCCATTATTCACAATAGCCACCCCAAAATCAACAGATGAACAAAATGTGATTAAACACACAATAATAATAATACAATATTATTCAGCTTTAAAAAGGAAGGAAATCCTGCTACGTGTTACAACATGGATGAACCTTGAGGACATTATGCTAAGTGAAGTAAGTCACAAAAAGATAAACGCCGTACGATCCCACTTATACGAGGTATCTAAAATAGCCAAATTCATAGAAACAGAACATAGAACGGTGGTTACCAGAGCTGGGGGAGGGAGAAAAGGGGATCTGTTGTTTAATGGGTATAGAGTTTCAGATCTGCAAGATGTAAGAAGTTCTAAAGATCTGTTTCACAACACTGTGGACATTCTTAAGAGTACTGAACTGTAGCTTGAATATGGTTACAATGATAAATTTTACATTGTTTTTAACCACAATTTTTTAAAAAAAGAAAAGAAAGAAAATGGTAATAGATCTCTTCCCTCTTTTTGCTGTGTCCCTCCCAATCTTTCATACCTAAAGGGCCGAGAACTGCTCCAGGACACTGTCTTCCTTCCCCTAAACTAGCCTACGGTAGCAGCCAACAAGCACTCGGCTCCTACATGCAGCGAGCAGGGCTGCTCTGCAGTCACAGGTGAGAAGGGGAAATGGCCAGGAGAGGACTTCAGGTGGACTGACCTCCACTTCTGATTGTGACTTCATCCCTCAGTCTAGGAGAGTGGAGACTGATGTGCTGGACCCCTGGCTGAAGAACCCCTAGGGCAAAGAATAACGTGTTTCATAGTGATTTGCTTAAACCATGAAGAGTAGATAATCAATCAAGAGGTGCTAGCAACAAGTATAAACTCCTGGATGACCAAGGTCACAGGCTACACTTCTTTGCATCCCTTCTAATACCTCACTCTTAGACGTCACTCAGTAATACCTGTTCATGCTGAGGACAGTGACATGCCGATGACCACTGGCAAAAAGAATGGATCTTTGGTCCAGATAAAAAGCCTACCAGACTCAGAAGTTAAAGTGCTCACTGTAATAAATGAACTAAGGTCATTTGTACAATAAAAATCTCCACTGATTTCACAATAACTTTTATTAAGAACTTGTATAAAACTACTTTTTCCTGGCAAGTGGATACCATGCTGCCTAACACTTGGTACTTGGAAATCCAACCCCCCCACCAAATACTGTGTCGCCTTAAATTAACATCACGTTAATTACATTCTATAATGAGACAGCCACTGGCAGCATCTAAGACCCTGCCACACAGGTCATTCGTTTGCCAGAAAAAATTGCTTGAGTTTGTCTTTCAGCTAGGACTGTATTCAAGAGAAGAAGGGGTTTTCCACTGTACATGATTTTTATTGTTGGTTATAAAACCAAGAAGCTATAAAATCAAGCTTCCTGAATATTTTACATTAACAAGGCTCTTAGTCACTCACATAATGAAAAATGAAAACAACTGCTTTAATTGTATAGTTAAAAGGGTTTCAGTAGAAGGAAAAGTTTGTGTTATTTGGATATTCTACAGTAATGAAATTAGACGCTGCCCCTAAGCTGTTTAAAACAGCTGTTAAATACATATACGTACACCCATTTTATTCTTAAAAATACACTCCAAACTGCAGATGTCTTTTGGCCCCTTTGAGTGCCAGAGTTAATAAGGTTTATCTTCAGGATCTCCCAATACTGATAAAACACAATAAACTGCATTGGCATCCTTCTATAAGATTTTTGTTGGATAGAAGACTAATCCTTTTTAGGTTAACATTTCAACAGCCTCCTTTATAAGCAGTGTAATTGCTTGGTAATTTGTTAGAGTTGGGAATATGATTTTCAACTCACTGTATATCTGAATTCATATAATCTTGACGGGATTCTGTAGGAGGAGCCAGATCACCGCTCTCTCTGAAACACAAGTAGAATCCCATTTCAAGACATTTGAAACATCAAAGGTTCTGCCTCATTCAAGTCAAGTTCAGTTGTTACAACGCATGAAGGGTATCACTCTCCTTTAGCCGTCCTCTAATTTTATCTAAGGCAAATATGCATTGCAAACACTATTAACAAATAAGAACAAATGCCCCATAAACAAAAGGTGGTGTTCTACCAGGTTCTAACCAACAGTGCTTCAAATGCTTCCTCTGCTGGGTCAGATGGCATTTTCTTAGAACACAGTACTGAGGCTATCTTGATTACAGACTGTACACGTATATGTATATGTTCCCCTATTAAAATAAAAATGCTATTAGTTTTCCACTTTCAATAGAAATTTGGGGTATAAATAATATCATATTACCCAACTGCCAAAAAGCCAAAACCTAATTTTAAGCTTCAACCTTCTGTACCATCAAGATCTTTATTAGAGACACTGTCCAGCTATCAAGATGACTATAAAACACCAAACACTTCTATATCCTCTCTCTAATCCTGTCCACTTTTTTTTCTTTTTTTTTTTGGCCGCACCATGTGGCTTGTGGGATCTTAATTCCCCAACCAGGGATCAATCCTGGGCCCCCAGCAGTGGAAGTGCGGAGTCCTAACCACTGGACCTCCAGGGAATTCCCCTGTCTACTTTTTTTGATTAAAAAGATAGAAATGTGAAATGATCAAAAGACAGGAACAAAAGAAGAGATAAGAATTTTTGAACCAGAAGGTACCTCAGAGATTATCTAATACAATATTCTTATTTCACAGTTGAAGAAGTTGAGACCTAACTGTCTCTAAATTTGCCCTACGACTAACTGGGATTCAGGTCTGTGTAAACTTCCACTAAAATAAGAAAGAAAAGGGAACATGTAAGAAAGAAGGAAACACGTAAAATAGTCTCCAAACTAAAGGAAAGTTGATGTAGCAAGCTACTGAATACTCTGTGCTTTCCTTTCTGCATATTTGTGACAGACACACAGCCAGCCACCCAAGAGACATTTCCTCCCCTCTAATGGCTGAGTCCCAGTTTTTCCTGGGCAGCAAGCAATGTGTCTAAGCCTAAGAAATGATACACGATGTGCGTTACACCAAACCTGGTACCCATTCCCCTTGTACATACACTCATTTGCCCAGTATCTCCTGTGAAGGGAGGCGGTCTTGTGTGAAACAGTTCAAGCAAAAGAGACTTCAGCGAAAACTGGATGGAAGCTTCTGGGAAAGATTTTGTTCTCTGTCAGGCAAGCACAGGAATGGGGACTGCTTGCTCTACTTCCTCCTTCTTGCCTTGAAAAGGGATGTGATGCCTAGAGCTGAGGCAGCCATTTTGTGACCTGGTGGCAGTAAGGGAACATGCAAAAGACGGCAGAGAACCTGGGGCCCTGAGGGCACTGCTGAGCAGCTGGGCCTCCTTAGACCACCTCTGAACTTCTGTGAACTGCGTAATAATAAATAGCTTACGGTTTAAGCTTCTGCTCATGGCTTTCTGTTAACTACAGCTGAAAGCAGTACTGAATTTAAAAAGATTTTTTCTGTGCCCTGCTACGATTCTCCTGCCCAAGCACTCCCATTACAAATGTATACTGTACGTATACACATGCAACTAAAAAGTGACAAGATTATATGTCTCCTGCATAGTTAACAGAGACCAGTTTAATGACTTTATAGTTACAGTACCTCAACTATATGACCCTATTAAAACAAACGTCATCAGTAGATAAAACATAAGGGGAAAAAAACATGACTCAGAATCATGTTTGTTCTTGATTACTGACTTTGATTCTTCCTTCTGCCATCTCAAATCCTTTCTGGAAATGAGTACCACATAAATAACAAACTGATGAATGATATCTATCTGAACTAAATTCTTCTGTCTCCTTTAATCATAATTGCCTGTTAGTAAAAAATTAAATATTAAAATTTCATTCTTGAATTTGCAGCCCCAAACCTGGCCCAGTCAATATTTTCATATACTGATGCCTGTAACCGAAGCTTAGAGACTTACCAGCACTACACCAAATTCATGGCATTGCTGTTTTCTTCTGCACAGGTTATAATAATAGAATTTGAATACTGGTAAGACATTCGAAGTCAGACTACCCACTACAGTTATTTCAATAGTTATTTCAACTGTATTTTGATGGGAATCTTTCAAATATACGTTCATCTCCATGACTCCGGTTGCACCCACCTCTGTATGCCCCTGGGCCCCGTTCTCCCTGTGTTCACCACACAGTCTTCCTCTGCCCCCCATCACTCATCTCCATCTCTGCCCACAGCCCAGTTCTGCCTGCAGCACCTCCCGTGATCACTAATGTCTACTCCATTCACAGCCTCCCTGCTTGGAAGAAACGGACAACGGCCGTGAACATCTGTTCTCCTCTCAGGTGTGCTAGCATCTCTCCCCTGCTGTCACTCAAGGAAAAAATGGCTGAGTACCCTGATTTTGAGCATAGATACAAATGAGTATGAATATATATATGTAGACCCAGTGCTTTTTTCGCTTAAAAAAAAAACACAGAGAGAACAAATGCTCATTTTTTGTTAAGTCGTAAAGCACTTTTGCCAACTCCACCCTCTGTCTACCCTTTACCCACCACTCTCTGAGGTTACACCACCTTCCACCACTATGATATCCGGACCACACGGCTCGTCCCACACACTAACATATTTCCCTCTTCCTGACAAATTAATCAGCTAAGATGGAAACATTACTTTATTGATACAGATGTCTATGTTAGACTCCTCTAAAAATATGTTAGGACAGGGCACCAGTTTACATCAGCATTTTCAAAGTATGATCCAGAGATGCCCCGGTGTGAGGTCCCCGAGACCTTTTCAGGGGATCCACAATGTCAAAACTCTTTTTAGTAATACAAAGATGTTACCTGCCTTTTTCACAACAGTGAATCCAGAGAATACATAGTGTGTGATGATAATGTATCATTCTGACAGCTAAGGAAACATATGCTTGTATATTCTTGTGTTTAGAATGTTCTAAGGTAGCAAGTTTAAGGTATAAATATGCATGTTTTCAGAAATTTTCAGTGTGTTCTCAGTACTTCTATGTTCCTAGCAAGAGCAATCTTTGGTTATATCGGCTATAATCTCCACTACCTCATTATCATCCAATGAATTCATTGAGGGTTTCAAGAAAAAGAAATGGAATGTCTTAAATTTTGACATGATGAGCTCTTCAGAAGCAAAAGATTGTTTTCAAATTAGAAATGAAAAAGCATCATAAAGGTAAATTATCAGAATGCACGGGTTTGGAGCGGTGCACAAGATAGCTGAGAAACTAAGAAAGCTTTGCACGGCTGACATTGCTGAATGTCTGCTGGATGAAGGGCCAGTAAAAGAAATCACAGCAGTGGCACTTCCAACGATGCAGTAGCTCATCAAATTAAATGTTAATATCTACAAGTTAATACCTCTCCTTAAGCACTGTACTTTTGCTTTATAAGCGGACAAATCTGCAGACATGGGTGGACTTACTGTTTTGTTTTTATTATTCCAGTATCCATGCCAACTAATCATCGAAGGGCTTCTTTTATGTGAATGCTTGGCAACAAATACAAGTGCTGCTGAATTACTCAAAGTATTAAATAACTTTTTGAATCTCATGATTTACCCTGAAACGACCATGTTGATATCTCCTCTGATGGTACAAAAGCAATGGAGGGCAAAACTGCTGGCACTTTAGCGTGAATCACGGCAAGGGTACAAAACTTTACTAGTAATAATTATATTCTTCACTATCAATCATTTTTAAAAAGCCAGTTTCACAGATGCCTTTGATAAAACAGTAAAAGTTATTAATTTTATTAAATCTCACTCTTGAGAACGTGGTCTTTTTAATAATCTGTGTGATGAAATGTGAGCATTTCATCATACCAAATATGCAGAAAAAGCATTTCTACATACCTAATACATAGGCCGTCTTGAGGAAAAGCATTTATGCAATTGAGTTGTGAGCTAAACTATACACTTTTTCCATAGAATACCATTTTTGCTATAAGAATGACTGGCAGACAACTTACTGTTATATATAATTATTTAGACTTAGGTACCTGGTATTTTCTCTAAAGTAAATAAAGTGAGCCTGATGCTTCAAGGAAAAAAACTAACAATATCTGCTGCTGATGATAAAATTTGAGCTTTCAAGAAAAAAACAGAATTTTGGAAAACTTGAACTGCACATCAAAATCTTGACTGCTTCCCAATTCCTAAAGACTTTTTGGATGAGATTAATGGTCATATTAATGAATGTGATTTGCTAAATATTGTGTAATCAAATGTGTCAACATTTGAAAGATCTGCAGAACTCAGTCAACTGTTATTTTTCAAATGACCAACGTATGATGTTATAAAATCACACACAGGTCAAAGATCCATCCAAAGTGCAAGGTGGACCAATAGATTTTTACATTACAGAGAACAAAAAATTCACTGATAAGGTTTCAGATTCAACACTGCAACTAACCCTTAAGAATCTACCACTTGCTGAGTTTTGATATATCAAAGAATGTTCACAATTATATGAAAAAGACACTAAAATACCCTACCCTTTTGCTACTCTGTATCTGTGTATAGCTGGGGGTTTCTTCATGTACTTCAAACAAAGCAACATGTCACAACAGACAATATAAAAGCAGTTATGAAAATCCAGCTACCTTCTATGTAGCAATGCATTGGAGAGAGTGGCAAAATGTAAAACCATCTCACGTCTCTCACTACATTTTTTGTTTTGGAATACCTTTTTCATTAAAATATGTTATTTATGTTAACCTTTAATGTGTTTGTTACTTTTAAGTGAATAAGTATTTTAAACATTTCTCAGTTTTCATTTCTAATATGCTAAATATTGACAGATATAGTCCACATAAACAAAAGATCTTTGGGGTTCCAGTAATTTTTAAGAATGCAAAAGTGTCCTGACACTAAAATGTAAGAAAACCTCTGGTTTTTAACACCACAAAAAAGAGTGCTTTTAAGTATGTGTACATAAGAGAATGGGCACCTGAGAATGAGTCAGAAGGTCTCGGCTCCAGGTCCGCTGCCACTTCTTACTTGCTTTGGGATTTGGATAAATTAGTCTCTCTAAGGTCTTAGTCTCCTCATCTGTGAAACGGGTAATTCATGTCCTGTTCAGAGAATAAAAGACAAAATACGTGAAAACAACTTATAAATTACAGGTGTATTATTATTATAAGATCTCAGAGTTAAGAGTTTTAATCTTGTGACCATATTTCTACAAAATTATCCCTATTTAAAAATTTTTTTTTACTAAATACAGAACTTACAGAAAATGCACAGGGGAGAGTTTCTGACTGGTCAATTAGCTCAAACGTCCAACCACATAATTTTACTGTATCAAATTTCATCCTCTACAGTTATGATTGGTAATGTGTGTATTTTAAATAACTATTATGTATATTTCCAAATACACACAAAAGTACAGAAAATAGTAACAAACCCCAATGTACCCTCAACAATTATCAAAAATTTGTCAATATTGTTTCATTTCCCATTTGTGTGTGTTTGTGCCTATCCTGAAGTTTTTAAAAACAAATAATAGGCATCATTTCATTTTGCCTGGAAATACTTCCATATGTATCTTCAACAGATAAGAATTTTTTTTAACATAACCACAATACCATTAATATAGATAAAAACATCATAGTTATAATTCTTAAGTATCATCTAATACACATTCCATGTTCTAATTTCCTGATTGTCTCCAAAAAAAAGTCTTTGTTAGTTTTTAGTTGTCTTGCAGCATCAAAATATCATTCTTACCAGTTAATTTACAAGTGAATACAAGATTATCAGCTAAAGCTGAGAAGGAAGAAGAAATAATACCATGCTTTATATACCATGTACAGTTTATAAAACAAAGTCAAGAACTATTTTTCCTGAGAAATGTGCTTCTCCTCCAAGAAAACAACAACAAAAAATAACAAGAGAAACCCACTACAAAATAGGCCAGACTGGGGACACTTGAGAATTCTGAGAAGTGACCAGAAGAGGACATAGCTCAGCTGCTGAGGAAGGGAAGAAATTGTAAGAATCCACCACCTGCCATTTCAGAAAAGATGAGGTCAGGTCAGCCCCAGGGTCAGGCAGGCTGGAGGTGAGGTCAGGGTCCAGGTCCCAGAGTGAGCATAAAGCTTAAACAAGCCGGGTGCCCAAGGCTGGAAGGCAACCCCCTGCAGGCTTCAACTCCACGCTCAAAAATCAGTGCTCTAAGCTAGAGAGAGAATGCAACCACCATCAAAAGTAACTATTTGTGAGAATTCAATTTACTCAGCAAACCTTTGTCAAAAGTGAACTCGACTTGGCACTATCCTAAGATATGAGTTATATTTTTTCGTCATTTATACAGTTAAACAATAAGCAGCATATATGTCTCTACACATGACTTTCCCTATTAATTTTAAGGGGAAGAATGGAGATATTTAATATTAATTACCTTGCCATGTACCATTACAATTTATATTTATATTTTTCTGTAAACTGCAGTTTAGCCCACCCGTCACCCAGACATTAAAACAAATTTGATTTCTACTGTCCTTCCCACATATGTTTGAAGAGTACACGTCACATTAGCTTTGATCACACACATCACAGACCCCTAGCATTTATCACTACAACTAATTCTTTTCTAAATGGAGTATCTAGTTTAGAAGGAAATCAAGGAAATGCTAAAGAATCTCCCACTTCCTATGCAAATTGTTTTATTTTCCATAGGCTTATTCCAAGCGTGTCAGAATGTATTGTAGATGAAAACTGGTTAGGTGCATATAGAAAAATTTTCAAGATGTGGCTCTATAGGCACATACACTTAATATAAATCCTTTTTGAAAATCCTTTACCTCAGTTCCACCTATAATTTTTTTTTCAAGTTTAAAACTACAGAAAGAATGGAGAATGAGAGAACACATTTCTTAAAAAATGTTTGAGAAGTACTTCATAAATGTGTCCAAAAACATGAAAGAGTCACTAAGAAATTTTTAGCTGACACTACAAAGGACATCTTGTCAACAACAACAGTAAAACCTGGCAGTCAGACAGCTACAGAGTCCAGACTTCCCCATTTCAGAACTGACCCTTTTGTATCAGGTCTACTACTTGTAGAAAAACAGTAAAAATCCTAAGTTTAAGATAATATTTCCGGTGAGACCACTAACTCCCCTATCAATCTGTAAGGAGAATGATTAACCACACAGAGCGCAACACAGCCCAAATTTACCATCAGATTCCTGCACCATGTGGATGAGGCCTGGAGGGGGTGTCACCCTTGACCCCATTTTCTGGTAACTGAGCTGGAGAGCTTACTTGTAGTTTCTGTACATCTTTTGTTTTGTGCGCTCTCATACAAGGTACCATCAAAACGAACTGTCCTTGGAGTTTAGCTTCACTTTATAGCACTATTGTGATTATCGTTCTTAATGGAGACTCTTACCTAAGTATACAGCCCAATACATACAACTCTAAGTAAACTGTAAAGAATGACATCAACCTCACTGTAAAAACATGAGGTTCTTAGCAAATAACAGCAGAAGAATTGCATACAAATTGTTAACAAGGAGTTAAAAACTCAAAGCGTGCATGCTTCAATCTACAAAATATTACGTAGGTTTCTTTTTAAAAATTGGTTAAAGATGAAGTCAATTAATGTGTAGACGTCTTTTCAAATTGGTTTGGACTGCAAATAAATAATAAAAAGTTAAATCATTAACATTATTCACCAGGATATCACAGGCAAAATAGGTTATTCACAGAATAAGTGGGGCTATAAAGAGCACTGTATAATTTCCTCTACTCTGTTCATTACTATCTTCACAAGACATCACTCTCTGACATCAGATTTTCCATGTAGTGTTTACTTGTTTACTGCCCTTCTGTCTTCTCCTACTAGAATGTAAATTCCATAAGGGCAGAAACCTTATCTTATTTTCCACTCTATTCCAGGTTCGGAGAACAGTGTCTAGCACACAGCAGAGGTTCCAAACAAATCTGAATGAATCTGCTGAATGAAGGGATGGATGGATGAATGGCCTCTCCCTTTCACCTCCCCTACTTCCTTTCCTCCATACTCATGTTAACCATCCTTTGAGGCCAGGGTCAAACTCTACTATCCCTGTGAAGATTAGGTCCGCAATCCTCCAGTCTCTTTCTCCTTCATACCATGAATTTGGTACTTCCCAGCTGTCTGATAATTGTTTACCTTTGCATATGTATATAGCTCCTTTAAAATTCTCATAATCCTCATTCTGGGCAGGGACCCGTGCCCCTAACTTTTGGTATCCATCTCAGGATGTGTAAAGAGTACACCACTAATAAATGCTCTGTTTGACTGATTCATATCTGTAGTCAATCCAGAAATCAATTCAGTTAAGAGTTTCAACTTTTTATAACCTAGCCCTCCCTTTCCAATAACTCAATTGAAATTGCAGCGTGTCCCCCTCTATTTTTTAAATTTATCTTTGGCAATTTCAAGCTTTACATTCTCATATACACAACTATAGCTGCTCAAAATGCACTTTATCCATCCCCCTCCCCCAAGATTAATTTTTGTATGTAATAAAAAAATCTTGTGACTTTTTGGTGATACCTACAATGAGGTATCTAACCCCAATCAAGACGGAGGTAAAGTTTCATCACTCTCTTCCTGTTGCTGAGGTATTGGAGGGTATTTTTTCTTTTTATGCCTTTTTCCTTTCATGTCAAGATGTATCCCATTTCCTTCTTCCCTGATCAAGCTTCCCTGGCAAGCTTTTATTATTTCTTTGTACCTGTCCTTGGTAATCTGCCTCAGATCCTCCTTTCTGAGCCACTCCTGTTTCCTTCAGTCATTTATTTGATTACATTTCAAACTTCTCAGTCAGTTTGTGTATGAGACTGGTGTCTTCTTAAAGCCTGAGCCTGCTTCTTTAAATCTGGCCAAACTTTATGAACCCTATATCCCTTCACAAAGCCAACCAACCCTTGGTCAATCTGGGCTAAATGAAATGTACAAAAATATCAGATTATCCACAACACAAGATAATCAGAAAAAATTTGACATCTGGCTTTGGAATATATCATATGTGGCTTTGGGCAAGATTTACTGTCTTAATTATATTTTTGCTTAAGCCACAGTTAGAAACATTTTCTTTTATGATGGTGGATATCTGTCTTGGTTTTAAATTTTGATACAGTTAATTTTTTTAAAAAAGCCAATCAAACATCAACTGTGGTTTTTCCTATGAAGCCTTTTTAACTAGTTTTTTCAATCTGTTGAAAACTGTCATAAAATCTTGTTTCTGTTTCCCCTGATCTATTTCTTCCCTGTTTTTGGGCTTCTGATCCAAATCAGCTTACCCTATATTAATTTACTTCTTTAATTTAAAGTACCATTTGCTTGAGAATGCAAAGCATTATAAAAACATTACACGTCTAGTAAAATTTTCAGTCCAAATAACACTGGATAGAAAACTCCGTTTTTTTTTTTTTTTTGATACTCCAGGAAAAGTTGGGTTTCTAGGATATATTACACTGGTAATGCTAGCAAATTATATTTAGTGGGCTATAACGATTGGCTGAAAAATAGAAAAACATTAATTTTGAACAGCTATGTAAGTCAGCTTCATCAATATATAATCCCATAGGCCAAAAACTCTATAGAATTAAATTCCCAATACAGGCATTTATAGAAAAGAGCATCAAAACAAACTCACACATCAACCCTGGCCCTTCTCCTGACCCCAGCCTAAACTGTGCACCAATCTCAGACTTGATCTCAGCCTCACTGCCACAAATGAGTTTCTAATGTTTAAGAAAAAGGAAAAGAACTAGGTTAACAGAATCTTCTCTTTTGCCCCCTTTTCAGCTACTGCCATTAAGCTTTTGGTCAAAGAGATCCTTAATCCTCAATTTTACATGACCGTTTTCACTTTACAGCTATTCAATTATTTTACATTCAAATGCGCATTTATAGCGCTTGAACCTATTTTTTTTTCATGTTAGTCACCATATTACCAGCAGAATTAAGAATAAACTCATTTGTACTGTTTCCCCCCATGTAGAACTTTGATAAGTACAAATTATTTTACCTAAAAGCCAACTTTTGGGCTGGTGTCTTTTAGGCGAAGTTTTTACATAAGATGTTAAATGTTAACCCCCCCCCCAAAACCTTTTTAACAACAAGCTTTCACACAGTCATCAAACTCAGTTAAATTCCAGAACTTTACTTAAAAAACAAAAACAAAAAACTCTCACAGTGCCTAGTCACATTTTGACTAAAATCCCCATTCAAAGCCCCAAATTTTTAGTTTTTTAATTTACCTTCTCCAGGCTGCTGCCTTCACCAAACACAGAATCCCACAAGTCTCAATTAACTACGGCCTCCCCAGCTGTTTATCCAATACACATGATTCTCAAGGAAAGGTAAATAATTCACAAGTGACTAATTCAATTGGTAAGAATTCTTCTCTTCTTTTAAAAATTTACCTCGACTTCAAAAATCTCTTTTCAGAATAGTATAAATCCTTTGAGGAAACAGTTGTCACCTATGTGCACTCATAAGATGAGTGGCTTAAAGAGGCATTTTTCTGACAGTCTAAGTTCCCCAAATACTAGTCATAAGGTCTTTCATGGATGGTAAATTTCACACACACACACACACACACACACACACACACACACACACACACACCCCGGAAAGAAAGGAAAGAAACATACCTGGTCATTTTCTAAACAGGTTTGATAGGTTTGGTTCCCTTGTAAGAGCAGAGTATTTACTTACAATCTTTTAAAGCAGAAGTGGCAGCCAGAGCACTGGGTAAATAAAAACTTCAGAGAGGTTTAAAAACCCTGCATCTTAACTCACTTCCCCCTGATTCAAGGGGACGGCACTGCAAACCCCAGGGCAAATGAGATTATGTAACAGGTTTTTCCTCTCCACTTTATTCATCACAGGCTGGTTGGAGGTGTGCTTTCTCCAAACGATTTGAGGCACCCAGGACTTGATTTAGGATCTCTGCAGCTGACGTTTGATACACTTCCTTAGGATTTTGCAGGATCCATTCATTTTAAGATCTACTTGTATTTTCTCGAGTTAATTACCAGGTTGCTGCTGTTGTCGTTTTAAGGAAATAAACCCAGCAGCACCTGAAAACTTCAGTTTTGCACCAATATCTTTCTCCCCTGTGTTTCATTCCGTGAAGCTACACATGATAACACAGACCTTCGGTCGTCTCCCTGGGCTTTTTCCTTTCTCACGTTTTACGACTGGTGTAAATAAAGAAGTCACTGGCGCACCGGGCCGGGCCCCCAACACCGGGCCTCAGGGGTCCCAGGAGGAAAAGCGAGTTGACTGAAGAAAGCAACCCCGTCACCACCCCGGTGGCCGCGCGGCTTACGCCAAAGGCGAGCTGGAGATAATGGGAACCGTCAGGCCGGGGCCCCACTTGGCAGGCGTGTTGTGTAACAGTCGCGCCTGGAAGTGAGCAGCTTCGCCCGCGAAGGGACCGCGTCGGCGGCGGCTCCTGGCGGCGGGACCCGGCCGCCCGGCCCGAGGCCCCCGCCCCCCGCCCCCCGCGCCGGCCCCCCCGCCGGGCGCCCCCCCCCCGCCGCCCCCGCTTCCCACGCGCGCGCCGCTCCGGCCCGCGGTCGCCCCCCACCCCGCCCTGGACCCCGGGCCCGGCCGCCGGGAGGGCAGCGCCGGCTGGGCGCGCGGACGAGCGTCCACGCTACCGGCGCGGCGGGAGCCCGGCCCCGCGCCCTCCCACCCCGCCGTCCGCGCGGCCACTTACTTTCGGGGCCGCCGACCTCCCGGCTCCCTCGGGGTGGGGGGGGAACGAAAGTCGTCACGGCGTCTCCCCGCGGGGCCCCCTCGCCTCCCGGACCCGCGAGGCGCCGCGACGGAGCCGGGAGGGCGGCTGCGCTCCCGCTCGCGTCCGTCCCGTCGCGCTCTCCTCCTCCTCTTCTTTTCGCTATATTATCTTCTCCTGCTCGGAGGGGCGGGGGGGGGGGGGCGGGAGGCTCGGGACGCGCGGAGCCGTTTGCAACTTTTCTTCGCTCTTTCTCTCTAACCCCCCACCCCCGATCAGCCTTGAAAAAACACTGTCGAAAGGGGCGAGGAACCTGGGAGGTGGAGGTGGCGGCGGCGACGCGGAGGGGGTTGGGAGAGGTGATGGTGGTCGTTTGAAAACTGCTCAGAGCCCCCCAAACAGGGATACCCAGAAAAAGGGGGAAAGGCGGGGGGTTGGGGGTGGGGGGTTGGGGGGAAAGAGAAAGAGTCGCTGGTCAGGAAACTTCAAGCGCGGATGAGGTCATTGGTTTAAAAATAAAGAGATGGCGTCACTTGAAACCAATCCCAGTGAATGAACTCAGCGGAGCCCCGGGGAAAGGAGGAGACAGGCGAGGGCAGGGCGGTGGGCGCCGGGCGGGGCCGTGCGTCCGACCGAGCCCGGAGCGCGGCTCGGCGCCTGGTCGCGGCCGCTCGGGGAGGGGTCGGGTCCCGTTCCGTTCCGGGGCCCGGCGGCTCCGGGACAGGTTCCGCGGGCGCCGTTGGGAGGAGCCGGGCGGCCCGGGGAGGCGGCCCCGCGGCCTCCTCCTTCTGCGCCCGCGCGCCCGCCGGCCGCCCCCGGGGCCCCTGATCTCCCCGAACCCCGGCCCCCAGCCCCCGGCCCCCGGCCCCCGGGGCCCCTGATCTCCCCGAACCCCAGCCCCCGGGGCCGGGGCTCGGCCGCGCGCCTTCAGCGCTGCGCCCCAACAGGTATTTCAGGGTGTCCCCCCCCGCCCCTCGCCGCCCCAGCGAGGCGCAGAGCCTTTTCCGCCTCCTTGGGTTGTTTCCAGCTGCCTCCCCAGCGTGAAGAAACGCCAATGATTTGAGAGCATTACAATCGCTCTTTAAAAAGTGACGAATCTAAAACGCAGGGCGCTGCCGTCTCTAAGGAAAGAGAAGCTACAGGTACTTTAAGAAAGAAATCACACTCAGGTGGTCAAGCGCTCAGCTCCCTCTGTGTGTTTGTCGTTGAAAGCCCTCACCTGAATGCTCCTAACATTCATTACTTCACTGTGCTTATATTTACTTATTATTTCTATTTACATTTGTAAATGTAATGAGCGCGAGCATGCTAAAATGCCCTTCACAGGTATGTTCTGTATCGGGCAGCACAGACCAGAGGTTCACCGCCCCTTGCGAAGTGCAAAAGCAAGACCCCGTTGATTTAACTTCACACACTTCGTGCATTTTTTATTTGGATTAATTAAAATAGCTTTGTTTTGAAACTACATTACACACTTTGGGAAACTAGAGACCTGAGGTGGCGACAAACCGGGACTTGGAATCACTGAACAGGACAATCGGAGCTTTATTCTAGTGTGCTTTGAGCATTTGAGCATGAAGCTGCTTCTACTGAGAAGTACTCACGTGGATATCACATAACAAAGATGTGATTAATGACGGAAAAGCACACTGCGAGCGGACTGCCCCATGAGCCAGAATTTGTGTGTAGGAATAGTAGCTCCTAAAATATTCCATTTACAATGTACTGGATTTGGGACATTGGTCCCTAAAGGCCAATCTTTGTTGGGGAATGTCCGTTTGGACACTGCCTGGGGCTTTTTGTTGTTGTTCTGTTTTTGTTTTTGATTGGTAAAAGAACTGAGAAGCAGGCTTGGGGTTCATCTAACGAAAGATGAAACATCTCCATACTCCTTTTCTGCCTTTAAATCCTGCAGCTTAAGTGCATTCGTTCTTATAATCATTTAAGGTTAGTATTAGGGTAAGCCTCTAGGAACTTCCGGCCCATCTTTTACAGGAGGAAAAGGAGCCCATCTGGAGAGGGGGAGAGCGCTGAGCACTCGAGGCAGTAAAAGACGCCTGAAGGCCATGGATGCAGAGCCGACTTTCTGCCTCTGCCTTTGACCTCTTTAAGACTTCTGCAGAGGGGAAGCAATCTCTCCCGCGGCGCCCTGCCCTCTGGTGGCCGGGGGATGTTACTGCAGCTCCAATGGGATTACTGCCTATGCTCTTAAAGAAAACCCCTAGAAATCGACTGCCCATATAGACCTGCTGTTTCTAGAACGGTTTCAGAGGGGTAGTTGGAGAGGATCTGCATCTCCAGTCTGACTAGCTGGAGGAGTTGGGATTTGGGGGAAGGAAGGAAAAGAGAGAGAATCCTTGTCCTGGAGGTGGAGAGCCTGGATCTTGAAGACTTCTTCTTTAGATGCTGCAGTTCCAGGCGCCTTATTCTGACACGTCTTGAAACCTCTCTCAACTTTCTTCATTTATACAACAATTAAATTGGAACGCTTTCCATGTATGTGGTGCTATGATAGCTATTATGGGAGTCTCCCAGTGCATATCATCTAACTAGGGAACGAGACATGCATGGATTAAAACTAATGAAAAACTAAATTAATGATTGAGTGGCATACGACATTGGTTAAAAGAGTCCAGCGGAGAAAAGGAGCGATGTCAGCTGGGGTTTGATAGTTAAGATCTAGTTTGGGGTAAGAGGGTTCAGCGGAGGGACGATTCTAGAGGGGAAATGGCAGGAGTGAAGACGTGGAGATGGAATGCATAAGGGGTATTCAGGTGAGGGATGAGTAGACCCTTCTAACAGTAGTAGAGATTGGGGTGAAGCAATCAAGAATTAGGCTGAATTTGAGATTTAGAGGCACACTGCAGAGGTACATGAATGGTAGGATACATAGCTTGTTAGTAGTCCAGCAAATAAATATTGAACAAGTTTACGTCACTAAAGAGTACATTCCTCCTTGTTCTACTAAAAGAGCTTCTGTATATGCCAACAACAAACAGGTAGGAACAAATGTAAAACAGTATCATTTATTGATACAGTTGCTCCAAAGAATATGGAATATTTAGGTATAAATCTAACAAATCATGTACAGGATCTGTATGCTGAAAATTATAAAATGCTGATTAAAAAAAATTAAAGAAGACCTAAATAATGGGCTTGGAAGCCCCAATATAGTAAATACGTCAGTTCTTCCCAAATCGATTTATAGATTTAACACAATTCCTATCAGTAATCCCAGCAAGGTTTTTTTGGTAGGCATAGGCCAGCTTAACCTAAAACTGCTTCCAGTATGTTTAAAGGATTGAGTGAGTGCTAGGTTCCCCAAAAGCAGACAAACGGCTCATGTATTTAGGGAGCCAGCAAAGCAGGGGCTCCAAGGTCTTACAATCAGACCATCTGGAAAGAAGCTATTTTTGTTTCAGTACACGTAAGTGTATGGTTTAGTACTGTTTCTGGTTAGAGTTTAATATGAGGGAGGCACACCAAATTTTTTGGCCAGAATTAAAGATGGAAGAGGAGCACCATCATCTTTAGTGCTGAGACCCCCTTAAGGTTTTTGTTTGTTTGTTTTTTAATGTATTTATTTTATTTATTTATTTATGGCTGCGTTGGGTCTTTGTTGCTGTGCGCAGGCTTTCTCTAGTTGCGGCGAGCGGGGGCTGCTCTTCGTTGCGGTGCGCGGGCTTCTCATTGCAGTGGCTTCTCTTGTTGTGGAGCACGGGTTCTAGGCACAAGGGCTTCAGTAGCCGTGGCACGCGGGCTCAGTAGTTGTGGCTCGCGGGCTCTAGAGCGCAGGCTCAGTAGTTGTGGCGCACAGGCTTAGTTCCTCTGCAGCATGTGGGATCTTCCCGGACCAGGGCTCGAACCCGTGTCCCCTGCGTTGACAGGCAGATTCCCAACTACTACGCCACCAGGGAAGCCCCCCTTAAGGTTTTAATCCGTCCCTGGCTCTGGGACTGCGGTTATAACTGAGAGGCAAGGCCCCTTCCCTCATGGAACTAACATTCTCGTGGGGAGAGAAGACAAAAACAGCCAGGGCTGTAACAAGATCAGTTTAACTGGAGAAAACTGGGTGTTGTGATAGCGCATGGTTGAGGGTGGGGTGAAGGTGGTTGGCGGAGACATTCCTGAGGAGGGGGCGCTTGAACTGAAGCCTGAATGCAAGGCGGGATGCGGTCTGGGCAGGGGCAGCAGGTCACTCCGAGACTGTTCAGCAGAAACAGAGTGACTTGTAGGGAGGGAGTTGGTATGTTCCCAGGGCAAAAGGGAGGCCAGTGGAGCTCAAAAGTATAAAGCGATGGCGAGCAGGAGCCAGACCATACAGGACTTTATAATGCACGGTAAGGCATTTGCATTCTACTCTGCAAGATTTAAGCAGGTTAGCACATGACCTGATTTATGAAGAAGATATTTACAAGTAAGCATAAGAGTTTAGTTTTGAAAAGGGAGTTTTGATGATATTCTATAAATATTTAATTTAGCAGCTCCCTCTTCCAATGGGAAGTAAGCATTTCTGATAATTTTGTTTTATCTCCAGGGATCCCATTAATGTTCCCAAATCAAATATTCTTAGCCTAGGGTTCATGGCTTCCAGGGAGTACGTGGACGGGCTTCAGACGGTCTAGGAGCCCCCTAAAATTTTGTACGTATATGCTTATGTGTGTTTTCCTGTGAGTGGGTCCCTAGCTTTCAACAGGTTTTCAAAGCATTTTCAATACACACACAAAACGGATAAGACCTACTTTACCTTTAAGTCTTGGCTGTGTTTTTTGGATGGTAGTTGCTGCTACTGTCCTAGGGCTCATGGCCCCATACAAACGAATCACAGCTCTGGAAGGAAGCAAGTTCTGCCTCAAAGAGGTGAGACACTATGTTGGAGGAGAGCACTCTTCTGGCAGAGTAGGAGACAATATTCTAAGAGTTTGCCTCTGAAGGAAGTTCCTGGAAGAAAATCTTACCTCTGTGACGTGAGAACAAGAAGACACCTAAGACATTACCTGATACCATCCCACTCACTTTACATAAAAGGGAGCGCAGGTCCAGAGAGGTTAAGTGGCTTGCCCAAGAATGCACAGCTAGTTAGGGACTAAACTGGGATTAGAAACAGTTCTCCCATCTTTCAGTACAGTGCTCCGTGCTCCTCACTGGAAGGTTTATGAAGAACCTGGACCAAGTATGGTGCTTAAAAGTCTACTGGGAATGAAGTGTTCAATTCCATTCAATTAAATTAAACAAATACATGCTCATTTGTAAGGAAATGGAAGGAAGGAGGGAGCTGAAGGTGTTCGAAAACATACAATCCCCTCTCTGAAAGAGATGAAAAGCCTCAACGTCAAATTAAGATGTACAACCAAGAAAGAATAAATGGCAACAACACTGTTATCAGTGTATCTCTGATCTTTGTGTGGCAAATATGTAAACAGACACAATAAGTTACAAAAACTAGATGACTTTTCATTTATCAATTAGGCAAAGATTTTTAAAACGGGTATGGGACTTCCCTGGTGGAGCAGTGGTTAAGAACCCTCCTGCTAATGCAGGGGACACGGTTTCGAGCCCTGGCTCAGGAAGATCCCACACGCTGAGGAGCAACTAAGCCTGTGTGCCACAACTACTGAGCCTGTGCACCTAGAGCCCGTGCTCTGCAACAAAAGAAACCACCGCAATGAGAAGCCCGCGCACCACAACGAAGAGTAGCCCCCGCTCGCTGCAACTAGAGAAAGCCCGCGCGAAGCAACGAAGACCCAACGCAGCCATAAATAAATAAATAAATAATTTATTCTTTAAACAAACAAACAAAAAACCAGGTAATCCCAGGATTGAGTCAGGAGTGTGGAGACACAGGTAAGCAGAAAGAAAGGCAGTGGACATGGCTGTTACAGAATGCGAAGAAAAAAGCGTTTCAAGCAGGGAAAGAGTGTGTTTCCAGTGTACTAATACTCAGAGAAGATAAGGTCTAAAAAGTCTTCCTTGATTTAGCAATTAAGTGACCGTGAAGAGGGTGGTTTCACCAAAGACAGTCTTGCAAGATTGCAGTGAGTTCACCAGGGAATGAGAAACAGTGGAATAGAAACTATTTTTTCAAGGAGATTGCGTGTTAAGGGGAGAAAAAAAGATCCTGCCCAGCTTCAGGCAAATGTAGGACATTTCAATCCTACAAAGATCCTAATGACCTGATAACCAGACTATTTGGTTGTCTTATTTTAATCAAACAATTCATAACAAACAGGTATTCGGGAAGCGCCCTGAGAAATGAGAATCTCTCAGTTGCAATCTTAGGAGAGTTGCGGATGGATTTTTGCTATCTACAGCCCAAACTTGATTTTCAATGTTATGTAGAACACACATTTGGGGGTTTTGTCAAGGTTGCTTTGACAAGTCTTTTAATAAATGTGAAATAAAATATTAAGAATAAAAGAATTCTCATTTCTAACAACAGATGTATTTATCTTTCAAAAGGCTGAAAAGTTCTTTTATAAATGATGGTAGTCGTAGGGGGGGAAAGTAAATCAAGGCTAAAAACTATTTGTGAATTTCGCTTCTTTTCATCTGGCTCTAAAGGAAAATAATTGGAGTGAATGCAGTAATGTCCTTTTTTTCCTCTGATATAAAGAATATGAAAAAGTGGTGTCTGTTTTTGAAGACCAGTGATCTTTAAATGGTTTTCTGAGTAAGTGTAGCTCTCGAAGTGCTCAGTGGTTTTCTGGACTAAAAATGACAATGTTCAATAATAATTAGTGTTTATAAATGTAAACATTACCTTTAGGAACAGTCTTAAACTAGTAACAGAACCTCTTATTCAACGTTGGTTAAACAGCAAGATAGTATATTCTGACCAAACAGCAAAATACTATTTTGATTAAGAAGTACTTTTTAAAATTTGTGTAAAGTCAGTGTTTTAATGTATTGAAGAAAAACATCTAGTTCTCTTTAGATCACTGAGTTTTTAGGACTATCTCAAGCCACTACTATATGGGAATCAGCCGCATAGCACAGGGAGATCAGCTCAGTGCTCTGTGACCACCTGGAGGGGTGGGATAGTGAGGGTGGGAGGGAGACGCAAGAGGGAGGCGATATGGGGATATATGTATATGTATAGCTGATTCACTTTGTTATAAAGCAGAAACTAACACACCATTGTAAAGCAATTATACTCCAATAAAGATATTAAAAAAAAACACTACTATAAAGAAACTAGAAATTAAATGGAATTTGAAAATAAACTAATATCATCATGTTAAATCTGACACAGAAACAGCTCTTTTGTACAAGGTATATACTGGGTTTTTAACTCTCATAACAACCAGAAGAGTTAGGTATTATTTTCTTTTCTATTTTACAGTGGAGGAAATTGAGGCTGAGAAAGTTTAAGGAGTTGGCTCAGAGACACAGAACTAGGAAATCGCAAGTTAGAACTCAACCCAAGTTTTCTTACAGGAGGTTTCGTGGAGAGGATCAAGAAAATACAAAATATAAGTAGTTCAAAATAGTACTACAAGCAATGCCACTCTCTTAGAATGCACTTTTATGATTATGGGTCAAACTTAGATAAATAATGAAGTTGGAAAAAAGCTACAGAAGTTGGAAAAAATGAGGGCTGTCTGAGCTGGGGCAGAGCAGCCAGCTCCAGATTCCAGCTCTGCCGCATACTGGCTATGTAACTGGTGGGAAACTTAGTTTCCTCATCTTCAATATGAAGGTTGTTAACACCAACCGTCCAGAGCTGTTGTGGGTTTCAAATGACTACCAAGGAAAGCATCAAATAGAATGCATAATTCCACACGGTAAATACTCACTACATACTGATTCCTTCCTTTTTAGGAAGGGCTGAATGTAGAACAGACTTAGATAGTGAACAATAGATTGAATTGGGATATTAAAAGAGAAGGGGAAGCTCATTCCAGGAAGAGAAAACACACAGTTGGAGACACAGCAGGGAAAAGGTGTTTAAAATAGTTTAACTGAAGCAGAACATTTGTATTCAACAGTTTATAATAAGCCTGGAAAGCGTTTTGGGGCCAGATTACACAGGGCCTCAGCCAAAAAAACTAGCTTTTCTATTATAAGTAGCAGGGAATGATCAATAATTTGATTCCTTTTTAAAAATTACGCTTTATTGGTCTTATTTTCTATCATAAAGCAATACATGTCCATTGCTAAAAGTCTATGAATTACAGAAACATGTAAAGTGTAAAGAAGAAAATTCAAATCACCTTATTCAATGGTTACCCTTGGGAGAGAGATTAAAGTTTTTTATTGCTATATCCTTTGATAGTATTTTGACTCAGTTTTTCTTTTACCATGTACATTTGTTGTCTTACCACTAGTAATGAAGTTTATAAATATATGGAAACACTAAGCAGATTTACATAACCTTTTTTAATGCAAAGATTTGCCTCTAAAAAGTGGAATTGCATATTTGGAATGGTCAGACAACCAATGAGAGCTCCCCAATGCTGGAACAAATGAAGTTTGACCTACAAACTTATAGGGTATAATGTTTGCTTATCTTTATTATGTATCTGGCCCTATAATTTCAACCTATAGTTGTAACAGTTTTTCCTTTTAATTTTAATACAATGAAGTTATTTAATTTTGCAAAAAGATATTGCCACCATCACACTGTCCAAGGATAACCTTTGGGGACATTTGGAGGTATCTTCTCTAGTTTAAAGGTTTGAACTCAAAAAAAGATGGGATAAAAGTGGGATTTTAGGGGCTTCCCTGGTGGCGCAGTTGTTGAGAATCTGCCTGCCAATGCAGGGGACACGGGTTCGAGCCCTGGTCTGGGAAGATCCCACATGCCGCGGAGCGACTGGGCCCGTGAGCCACAACTACTGAGCCTGCGCGTCTGGAGCCTGTGCTCCGCAACGAGAGGCCGCGATAGTGAGAGGCCCGCGCACCGCGATGAAGAGTGGCCCCCACTTGCCACAACTAGAGAAAGCCCTCGCACAGAAGCGAAGACCCAAACACAGCCAAAAATAAATAAAAATTAATTAATTTAAAAAAAAAAAAAAAAAAAGTGGGATTTTAGGTGGCTTAGTCTGACCAAAGCATATTAGAAAGATCTGAGGAAGGGGAATCATAGAACAAGAGAGACCGTATTGGGCTCTAGCAATAACTGAGGCATAAGTCAAAAAGAGCCAAGGTTGATACAGTGGCAACGGACATGGAAACAAGTGCAAGAAATAGTGCAGAGGGAAGACTGAGAGAACTTGGTGATTCATGCGCTCTGGAGGGCGGAGGAGATGAGTAATTAAAGATGATGCTAAGGTGTCACCTTCGGCAACTTACATAAGCTTAAATTTCCTCAGCTATAAAATAGGGTTAATAATCATACCTTCCTCATAGGGTTGTTGGGAGGATTCAATGGATGACGTCTAAAACACTTAGCACGATAACTGGAATGTATTCCCAGTAAGGGTTCGCTGTTACTGTTCTTATAGCTGCTGAATCTAGATGACAGGGTTAATGATGAAATTCTCAAAAGAAATAGGAAAGTCAGGGTGGAGGTCAGATTGAGGTGAGGGAGGTGGGGTTGAGCTATAATTTAGACATGTGAAATTTAGGTTTATGGTGGACAGGGAATTAAAAATATTCAGCAAGTAGCCACCACTGGCCAGTGATGTTCTTGACAACAGGTACATTCTAGGAAGACTCCACATTCGTAAGAAGCAGACATACGGAGAGTGGACACCCACTGCAAAGTATTATCTGCACCTCTCCCCACAACCTCCACTTATTAGAGAAATTACCTTAACTAATGAGCAATCTCTGTAAGTATTGACTTCCTAGTTGGATGGCTCTCCGGGCAAGACGGATATCAAAGTAGTGATGCACCTAGAGTTTGGAAACACATCTGTGAATCTCAACTCTACTACTTACTATTATCTGATTTTAGAAAAATTAACTCTAGGGAATTCCCTGGCGGTCCAGGGGTTAGGACTCTGTGCTTTCACTGCTGAGGGCCCGGGTTTGATCCCTGGTTGGGGAACTAAGAGCCCACAAGCCATGCGTCGCGGCCAAGAAAACAAAACAAGAAAGAAAGAAAGAAAAATTAACTCTCTAAACTTCAGCTTTCTTGTTTACATAATGGAATAATAAAAATTTCCACCTCATAGAACTGATGGGAGGATTAAATGGAAATATTAAGTGAAACTCTTTATAAATTATGTGACATCAATACCAAGTATGGCCCTCAGTCTCCCGCTGTGTCTCAGTCCCTTTGGGAATTTTGTTGCCCATGATTGTGTGAAACCCCAGAATGCCAGGCAGCACCTTTGGGGCAAGACGGTCTGTCAGCCTTTGTTTGGAGAGACTGTGTTAGTTTTCTATTGCTGCTGTAAACAAATTACCACAAACGGTATCTGAAAACAACACAAATTTATTATCTTATAGTTCTAGAATTCTAAAATGGGGGTCACTGGGCTAGAGTCAAGGTGTCAGCCGGGCTGTGTTCTCCTCTGGAGGCTCTAGGGGAAAATGCATTTCCTTGTCCTTTCCAGCTTCTTGAGGTGCCTGCATTCCTTGACTCGTGGTCCCTTCTTCCATCTTCAAAACCAGTGGGTTGAGTTCCTCTCACATCACCAACCCGCTCCCTGGTTCTCCTCTGCCCAGTCTTCCCCTATTAAGGATCTTTGTGATTACATTGAGCCCACCTGGATAACCCAGAATTCTCCCCTTTTGTTAAATCTGCTAATTTGCAACTGTAATCCTCCCTTGCAGTGTAGCCTAACATTCACAGGTTCTGAGCATTAGGACGAGGACGTTGAAGGACCATTATTCTGCCTACCACACCTTCCACAAAGGAAACTTCAGGGAGGTTTGCCCCTGCTTCGTCCCTCTGCCTTGCAGGACCTAAATGATTCACCAAATAATGAGCTGTCAACCACAATTGGAGGCTGATAAATAGTCACAATTAGGAGGTGTTTCACGCTAAGATTTTTCTTCTGGACTAACCCTGGTTCTGCTCCATACTGAAAGATATATTTGCAGCCAAACACAATGAATATTAGCTAACTAAACATTTTCAAAGAAATAATGATCGCAGTGAATCTTCTCCAGCATGGGAAAGAAAGGTTTATCATCAACCCTTAAATTTTACAAAAGATACAAATGTCCGTTTCATTTCTGAGACTAAGCCACCCCACAAGTCCCCCATGATCATTACCAATACGTTTTTAATGTTTTTAAAAGAACTTTAACAGCAGTGTTTTCATTTTAGCTCCAATTGATGATGAATGGACAGCAGAGTATGTCTTAAGAAAGACAGGTGAAAAATATCAGGTTGCAAAGCTAAGCATGTACATATATCAGAGACTGGAATTTTTTGTTTAAAGGGGTAAAAGGCCATCAGTACTATTTTAGGAGTACCAGAAGTTCAAACACTGTAGTTGGAAATGGCTAAAACCTCAACATCTTTGAATTTCACTCTGAAATTCAGTATTCCTGTCTTTTATCTCTGAGGCATATAAATCAGCTCAAAATAAATTGTTCCAAATCCCCAGTGAAAGTAATTTTTATTTATTTATTTGTAAATATATGATTTTTTGCCTTAAACTGTCCATTTTTAAAAATTAATTAATTTATTTTTGGCTGTGTCAGGTCTTCGTTGCTGTGCGCAGGTTTTCTCTTGTTGCGGTGACCGGGGGCAGCTCTTCGTTGAGGTGTGCGGCCTTCTCATTGTGGTGGCTTGTCTTGTTGTGGAGCCCAGGCTCTAGGCGCACGGGCTTCAGTAGTTACGGTGCACCGGCTCAGGAGTTGTGGTTCGCGGGCTCTAGAGCGCAGGCTCAGTAGTTGTGGCACATGGGCTTAGTTGCTCCGCGGCATGTGGGATCTTCCCAGACCAGGGCTCGAACCCGTGTCCCCTGCATTGGCAGGGGGATTCTTAACCACTGCACCACTGGGGAAGTCCTCTCCAGTGAAAGTAATTTTTAAAAATTTTAATGGTTGATCTTAATTTTCTAGTAAGAGGCTAGCCTTAGTATGTAACTGAAAGAATATTTAGCTTGAATAACAGGAGAGGCCAGCACTAAATTGTTTGATGACTTTGGGCAGGACACTCTAGAGAAGGAAAGGAGAGAGAGCCCACAAGTATTGAGCATCTCTATTGCCAAGCACTGTATTTACACACATTATTTCACTTAATTTTCACACTGACCCCCATAGGTAGGCACTAGTATCCCCATTTTAAAGATGAGGAAATTGAGCCTCCAAGACGTGAAGAGACTCTCCCACAATCACACAGCAGAAGAGGGACAGCACTGGGATTCAAGTCCAGTTCTACCCGACTCCAAAGCTTATACATCCTCTCTCCACCACCCTCAACTGCTCTTCTCTGAGCCCCAAGTTTCCTCATCCACAAAATCAAGGAACTGAGTCAGCCAGTCTCTGATGCCCTTCATAGCTCTCACTGTATGGCCTTCATGGTTGGGAGGGGAAAGCGGACTCGGGAAGGGGTCTCGGGCACTGGGTAAAACATCTTTCTCTCCTAGGTGGGAAAGCACAGGAAACGTGTGTCCTGCCTGTACTGTCATGACTCCCTGACCTGAGAAAGGAGGCTGCTCCTACTGACAACGACACCAGCGACGATGGGGCTCCAACACCCACCACTTTAAGAAGAAACAGGCCTTCTAATTCTCCTCTGTGGAGCCACTTTCTATGAGTTTGAATTTCCAAAAACAAATTCATCAACACTTATTGTTGAGAATCTTATCGTGCCCAGCACTGAGTTAAATCGTATTGAGAGGCTCCACACGGGCCGGCAAAGAAGTATAAGAGATAGTCTGTATTCTCAGGGAACTCGCAACTAACACACAAAGCAGTTTCTAGAAGACAGTATACAACCAGCACTGAACTGTGTAGTCTAGACGGTATGCACTACAGGACCCAGAAGCGGGGAGATCAGGGTGGCTGCTGTACTCTGAGAAGGCTTCGTGAGAACTGATGTAAAGACAGTGTTCTTAACCTTGCCTTCTAGACTTGGTCTTTCCTGGCCTTCTCTGTCATTGTGAAATCCTGGTAGGAACCTTTCACATAGTTCAAAGATTCTCAGTTTTGGAGGCCGCAGTGATGTCCTTCATATCACGTCATCTGAATGCCACTTCACCCTTATTGGCACACAGGGGAGGAGTAAAACCCCAATGGTATGCAAACACCGTCATGGATACTTGCTCCAAGCCATGGGAGGTTTCATGCAAAACCGGTTTCTCAATAGGGCAAATGTTGTGCAAAGATGTAAGAGGCTTGAGAAACTGGGTAAAGGCAAAACCTGTCATAGCAAGAACCAGATTCGAATAGGGACACTTTGCTGTCTGTGTCAGCCATGGTCTGCCTCACCTGGGCTTAAGCATTTCTCCAAACCTTTGGCCCAGAGGCCATAGGTCCTTGGCCCACCTACTAGGAGACCCTTACCACCCCCCCCCATCTCCTCACCCTCACGTGCCACTCTGTTGATAAGAGACTCTAGGTCTGAAAAGCTGTTTCAGAATTCCAGACCCTTCCTCACCCTCAGACACCCTCTGTCCCTTTCTCCAAATTTCACCCTCAATACAATCTGGGAATGCAAACTATCCCAAGAGATAGTCTGAATTGATAAGGTCGTCTAGTAGTTTAAATATTCACTACATTTACTGTGTATTCTGAAACAATGCTAGACTGAGGAATATTTTCCAAACTACTTGAAGACATAAAACAAATACACAGGAGACAGCATCTAAGTGTACCAGATGCTAAATTGAAGGTAACTGGCTAGGAGAAGTGAGAAATCAATACGTACCGAAGTGATGAGGGAAGGTTTCATGAAGGCAGGTTGTAGGACGGACCTTAGAGAGTGGGAAGACTTTAGGGCTTCCCTGGTGGCGCAGGTGTTAAGAATCCACCTGCCAATGCAGGGGACACGGGTTTGAGCCCTGGTCCGGGAAGATCCCACATGCCGCGGAGCAGCGAAGCCCATGAACCACAGGTACTGAGCCTGTGTGCTAGAGCCCATGAGCCACAACTACTGAGCCCGCGTGCCACAACTACTGAAGCCCGTGCACCTAGAGCCCGTGCTCTGCAACAAGAGAAGCCACCACAATGAGAAGCCTGCGCACCGCAACGAAGAGTAGCCCCCGCTCGCCGCAACTAGAGAAAGGCCGCACGCGGCAACGAAGACCCAACACAGCCAAAAAGAAATAAATTAAAAAAAAAAAAAGGAGTGGGAATACTTTGGATAGGCAGGGAAAATAAATTATGACAATCTAGAAAAAAGACATGCCGTAACCAAAGGCAAGAAAAGTGGGAAATATATTCATGAAAAGCCAAGGTAGTCAGCCTGTCTGGAGAAAGAGTGGCACAAGAATGTGCGTAGCAAGAATTAGCGGGAAATGAGATCATATGGATAAAATGAATTCATCAACAAGCCTAGTAAACATTTATTAAGTGCTGATCAGGTATCAAGCACTGTGCTAGGTCTCTTGCACATAATAATAGCTTATGCCCAGTAGAGCTTACATTGTGCCAGGCTCTGTGTTAAGCACTTTACATGCATTATCTCATTGAATCGTCACTACAGACCTATGAGGTATGTACTGGTTGTATCTCCATTATACAGATGCAAGAGATGAGGCCCAGGGAGGTGAAGGAACTTGCTCCAGGTCACACAGTTGCCAGGTGAGAAAGCCTGGATTTGAACCAAGGCAGTCAGCTCAAATGTGGTTTCTGAACACAAGGCTAACCTGCCTCCACACACCTCATTAAATCCTGGCGAAATTCCCTATGACACTTTGCAAATGGGGATCCAAGGCTCCAAGAGTCAGTGAGTTCCTCCAGGTGGTTCTGCTGAGGCCAGAGCTGGGATTTGAAAGCAGGTCAACTAATCGCAAATCCATTAAACTTTCCATTACAATATAACTGCCTGGCAGAGGAATTGTCTAGACTGGGATCACATTAGGGGAAATTTAACAGCCGGATACGGGCAAGAAGCCTATAGATAGGGATAGGGAAGAGCTTCAAGTTTCGAACAGGCATGACTTAATGAATGAAGATAGGTCTGGCATCAGCCTGGCACAGGGAATCGAATCAGAAAAGAGTGGACGTGAGCGGTAGATGACATTAGAGGTGGTAATGACCTAGAAATGGGCACAGGCCGGGGGGAGCAGGGGAGGAAAGGAAGAATAGAAACGATCAATATTTGAAAGAAAATCTGATTGTTCTTAGGGCTGAGAGCAAAGAATGGAGATTAGATCAAAGAGGACTTTTCTTCTTGTCTAAATGACTTAGCCTATTGACAAGGGCTGAGAGGTTACAGGAACAGCTGGTTTGTGGCAAAAAAAAAAAATGAAGGTTGTTTTTGGACCTGTCACAATCTGCTTGGAAGAACAATGAGGGGCCCATTCCAGAGGAAATGATGAGTAGGCAGCCAGGGACGTGGGATTGGAACTCAGGTAAAGAGCAGAAGCTGAGCATCACATCTGACACAGAACCAATGCAGGACCCCTGAAGGGACAGACAAGTCAGATCCCAGGGAGAATAGGTTTTTCATAGCCAGAATAAGCCAGGAGTCTGCAAAGAACAAAAATGCAGCGTAACAAAAGAAAACAGGCCCAAAGGCAAGCCATGGGTCTGGACAGGTTCTTAGGGCCAAGACAGAGATAAAAATAAAAGGGACACAGTAGCAAATGAGATCTCACCCATATCGAGGAGAAATCACCACTGAATAATTTCCCATCGTGTATGTGGTATTTTGGGGTGTTTCCTTATTGCAGGAACCAGACCTACCTGAACCGTTAGGACCCTGCAGTCTGACCCCGCAGGCCAACCAAGAACTTTGCTAGCAGAGAGTACACAATCTACCTCAGCACAGGGAGAGAGCTGAAGTCATCAAAATGGGCCTCTCCGCTGAATTATACATTTAAAAGTGGTTACGACAGTAAATGTTAGGTTTTGTATATTGTACCAGAATAAAATAGGAAGGACTCTCTCCTGAAAATATAAATGCCTACAGATCCCACAAAATTCTCCAAAAGCGCATCTAATTTAGCATTTCCCAGATTTACCCTTTTTGTCCAAGGTTTTGATTTCCTTGTCCCAGTTAGTAGCTGTGCTGAGTAGGAGAGGAAAGTACCCAAGCAGCCAGGGATGCCCCTGGCTCCCGGGCCCCTTCCCATCTGGGAAGAGAATGGGGTAGTCAGTTGTGGTCCATTTGTGGGGTTACTCTTCTTCTGGCCTTTCTGCTACCTCTCTCTTTTTCCAGAACATGGTCTAGTGGCCATAGCCCCCCTCTCTGTGGCCTCTTCTGCCCGACAGAATGAAGAAAGTGAGACTTGGACAAACTCAACCACTACCTGGGAGGGACTTACCTGAGGCAGGAACCCGGCAGTCCTGGGATTTCAGTTCTTGCTTATTGCCCTTCAAACACTTCTGTTCTAGGGTCCTTCTAACGGGCTACATGGGCTACATGAAGTTCACCTGCAAGCCTATACACAACTCCTTCCCTGCTCAGTATATGACCTGGTCCTCAGTCAGGGGTCCTCTGTGAACCAGGGCCGGCTAAAAGGATTCCTCCACCCTTGAAAGTAGCCAGGTGGGGTTTCTCCTCATTTTACAAGTGAGGAAACAAGAGCCCAGGATTACTGAGTGGCTCGCCCGAAGGCATACACCTGGGTAACTGCAGCACGAGAAGGAGACGCAGGTCTTTTGATCCACTCTCTAAATCTCTTTTAGCTAGACAAAGAGATCCCAGCTGAAATATTTGGAATTCTATTTTTATTAAAGCTTGGCTTTCCCCCTGATTGTTCTCTTTCGCTGTCTTTGTCTCAAAAGATGTTTAAAATGCTGGAAAATGCCAGATGAGGGGGTCCAGAAGAGAATGGCAGCCACAGTGATGGAGGGGGCAAGCTCACTGGTTGCCCACAAAACCATCACAGGCTGCCCATTACACTGGGATTCATGCCCTCCCTCAGCCCAAAGGCAGGAGAGCCTAGTACAGGGCCTGCATCCTAGGGCTCTCTAGTCCTTTCCATCATGGTCCCCTGTTGACCTTGATCTCTGCATCCCAAATCCTTGACTACCAATGTCACTAAACAGCCAGCCAGCTTGGGAGGGGCCCTCCAAGGCTATGGCGAGATAGAAGAATGACAGTACAGCTCACCCAGAAACATATTTATCAGGCAAATTTCAGGAAAAACTGGTTGCTCAAGCTTGCCACCTCAAGAGAAGTAGTTTTGTGCAAAGCCTGACCTGGTGCGAAACAGACACAATTTTGCTCCGATGTCACGTGCGCTTCAGGAGGTCTCCGTGGGGCACATCAGCACACAAAAAGATTTTCCCGCACTGGAGAGAATTCAGGCTATAGAGTTAAGCAGAGAAATGAATTATCTGCTTTCATCAAGCCTATATATCTTGAACGTGGTCATTTCCTGAAAATGCAGGAATTCAAGTTTAGAACTTTAAAGTCATAGAGTCATAGACTCATAAAATCGTAGAGCTGTATGGGACTCGGAAATCATCTCATCCAGGCCCTAAATGTGCAGATGAGGAAACTGAAGTTTCCCATTACTTGGATATTGTACTTCCACTATGCAGAAAAGGGTCACACCCGTTTCTCTACAAGCCAAAAATTGCACTGTTGACTCCAGGGAGCTGGCAGTTCACCTAAAACCCATGGTATTTTTCATATAAAGCACTGTTCAGCTAGATTTTCCTCATCCCAGGTTTACTGTACAAATTTCCTAAAATTTTGTTCAGGCATTTACATTTTCCCTTTCTATTCCATTTTGCTAGTTTTATACCTCCATATTCCATTCTATGATTTGGATTTTGGTTCTGCCTTAAGCTCTGTAAGTGTGTTTGGGAACGGGGAAGGTCACGCGTTAGGACACACTTTGCAGCGTGCTTCCTAGCTCATATTTATCAGCTAAATTGTTCTAAATAAAACTCTACAAAAAGCATTTAATTTGGAATACCTCCACCCAGTTTTTCAGATCCTTGGGGAAGGTAGATAACTTTTCTCCCTTGTTACTAGAAGGAGCTCTAGCATGGGCCTATCCTCCACAGGGCAGAAGAATATTCTCGGAGCTTGTCTCCTGCTGGAAGCTGGCGAGCCTGAAGTAATGTGGTGAAAGGCCACCCTCTAAACCACAGAGTCGGGGAGTCTTCTTTATGTCCATTTTGATGGATCATCTTATAGTTTATCCTCCATTAGCCATGAAAGCTAGAGGGGTCAAGAAATGTAGGAGAGGGGAGGAAAGAAAGGAAGGCTTTCCTAATCTCTTTTGTACTCAGAAGGCTATCTGCTGTACGCAAAAGGAGAATTAACTTGAGTGAAATTCTTATGATTACTTTATATATTGTAAATAGAAACCTAAGAATCGCCCCTGATTTCTTTCTCTCCTTCATCTCCCATATCTAATAATAAGAATTGCTAGCATTTATCAGGCACTTTTTATGTGCCACATACTGTGCTTAGTACTTTATAAGCCTGACTGATTTAGTCCTCACAACAAGTATCATGATTTTACAGATGGGAGGACTGACACTTTCAAGAGATTAAACTACTTGCTTGAACTTACGTATCTAGGAATGGTGGGGCCAGATTTGCACAGAGGTTATTGTGAGTCCAGAGCCCCAAAGCTTACTCGGTCCAGATTCTCTGCGAGAGCTGTCAGACCATGCGGCGGGTCTGACCCTTAGGAATCATGGGAGGGAGGGAGGGAGGGAGGAAGGGAGGGAGGAAAGGAAGGGAGGAAGGGAGGAAGGAAGGAAGGGAGGGAGGGAGGGAGGGAGGAAAGAAGGAAGGAAGGAAGGAAGGAAGGGAGGGAGGGAGGGAGGAAAGAAGGAAGGAAGGAAGGAAGGAAGGGAGGGAGGGAGGGAGGGAGGAAAGAAGGAAGGGAGGGAGGGAGGAAGGGAGGAAGGGAGGGAGGGAGGGAGGAAAAAAGGAAGGAAGGAAGGAAGGGAGGAAAGGAAGGGAGGGAGGGAGGAAAGGAAGGAAGGAAGGAAGGGAGGAAAGGAAGGGAGGGAGGGAGGGAGGAAAGAAGGAAGGAAGGAAGGGAGGAAAGGAAGGAAGGAAGGGAGGGAGGGAGGAAAGAAGGAAGGAAGGAAGGGAGGGAGGGAGGGAGGAAGGGAGGAAGGGAGGGAGGGAGGGAGGAAAAAAGGAAGGAAGGAAGAAAGGGAGGAAAGGAAGGGAGGGAGGGAGGAAAGGAAGGAAGGAAGGAAGGGAGGAAAGGAAGGAAAGGAGGGAGGGAGGGAGGAAAGAAGGAAGGAAGGAAGGAAGGAAGGAAGGGAGGAAAGGAAGGAAGGAAGGGAGGGAGGGAGGGAGGAAAGAAGGAAGGAAGGAAGGAAGGAAGGGAGGAAGGAAGGGAGGGAGGGAGGGAGGAAAGAAGGAAGGAAGGAAGGGAGGGAGGGAGGGAGGGAGGAAAGAAGGAAGGGAGGGAGGGAGGAAGGGAGGAAGGGAGGGAGGGAGGGAGGAAAAAAGGAAGGAAGGAAGGAAGGGAGGAAAGGAAGGGAGGGAGGGAGGAAAGGAAGGAAGGAAGGAAGGGAGGAAAGGAAGGGAGGGAGGGAGGAAAGAAGGAAGGAAGGGAGGAAAGGAAGGAAGGAAGGGAGGGAGGGAGGAAAGAAGGAAGGAAGGAAGGAAGGGAGGGAGGGAGGGAGGAAGGGAGGAAGGGAGGGAGGGAGGGAGGAAAAAAGGAAGGAAGGAAGAAAGGGAGGAAAGGAAGGGAGGGAGGAAAGGAAGGAAGGAAGGAAGGGAGGAAAGGAAGGAAAGGAGGGAGGGAGGGAGGAAAGAAGGAAGGAAGGAAGGAAGGAAGGGAGGAAAGGAAGGAAGGAAGGGAGGGAGGGAGGGAGGGAGGAAAGAAGGAAGGAAGGAAGGAAGGAAGGAAGGAAGGAAGGGGAGAAGGTTGGTGGAGTGGAAGAATCTTAGACTGCAGTGCAGTTCTAAGAAAGTCCAGCAAAGCTGATGGAACATCTTGGAGCTAAAGTTGTCCATCAGAGAAGTGCCACATTTCCCAGGAGTGGGCCTTCTTAGCAACCAACACCCCCCCACCAACCCTGCCACACACACATTCAGTCATGAAGCGGCCTTTGGGAAGCATGACCTCAGTAAGAACCAGGGATGGATTTCAGAGCAGAGAAGCTGGGGTTATCAGTCAATTGTGACCCATTCTGAGAGGTACCTTTTCATTGCTGCCACATTATACAACCAACTCTTTTAGCAAATCTGCTGATTTTGTCTTCAACAGCTGTCTCTACCTACAGCCCTAGTTCAAGCCTCTGTCATCATTCACCTAGACAATTCCAAAAGTACTTTAACTTATTTCTCTTCTTTCAGTCTCAATACCCTTAAAATGATTTCCTGCAACACTAGTGGGATGATCTTTCCAATATGTAAGTCCAACTATGTCATAATCCAGTTTAAGAAGCTAGATGGAGACGACCTTTGTCAAACTTAGAATATAGGTATGATGATCCCATAGCACATAAATAACAAGATTCTCACCAGCTTTCACCAATTAGGTTAAATTCAAAATTGTCTTGTATTCTTTTTGGTAAGGTCATCACTATGATATTTATATATGGGGCTATCCCAGTTACCATATGTCATTCATCTACTTCAAAGCCCTTCAAACACTTATAAGACCCAAGCTTCTCATCATGGGACACCAGGACACCCAGGACCTGGCTACTCCCTACTTCCCCAACATCACCCCTGCCACCTGTTACATTTAATACTGTGAAAACACTGTACTAAATTATTTGTATCTCTCTCCTGCTATGTTGTATCATCGCATCTCCATGCCTTTGTTTATACTCTTCCCTCTACCTGGAGTGCTGCTTTCTCTTCTCCTCTCCCTTTCGTGTCTCTTTAATCTCATTTTAGATTTGGCTCAGCTGTCACCTCCCTGGGGAGACTTTCCATGACTCATACACAGCCCAACTCAAAGATCATTTAGTCCAATCTCTAGCCCAATGCAGGAAGTCTATCTAAGGCCTCCCGGTAGAAGGTCATCAAAGGAAGAGCCCATGTCTTCACAAGGTAACCACCGGCTCTGAACTTTTCTATGGTCACATAAACCAGTCAAAGCCCCTTATTATTCTGTTTCATGAGGGAGTCTGTCAGCTCCTGTTTCCCCAGGTTTTCTGTGGATGGTGGTTAAAATAATACACCTGCAGCTTCAAGATGGAGAGTTAGAAGTTGGGAGCCTAACTGAGAAATTCTCTTGGCAGGTCCTGTAGAGGTGATGTCTAGCTTTGAACTTTCAGAACTTGTCAGGGAGAGGGGGTGGTAATGAAAATGATGATGGGGAAGGACAGAGCTTACCAACAAGCCAGTGGTCATTTCCTTCTGGATTTAATTTCCAAACTTTCTGACTTTTCATTTTTAAACCCTCTACCTGTGACTCACAGAGGTTTCGAGAGACCTTCAGAATGCCTGTGGACTTCAAGGAGGAGGCGGCACAGATAGAGGGAAGATGTACCCTCTGGTAAACCACATATGGGTTAGAATTCAGCCACCGTGACTACAGTCACTAAGATTCCAGATGTATACTTAATGCTTTTGGCAAATCTCTCTTTTTCCAAGACTGAAAAGTTACATCTCTAACTACATAGATGGGAGATACCTGGTATGGAGGAAAAGACAGTAAAGGCTGATTCTGGGATCCTGCTCTTATTGGGATTGTGGGAGAAGAGGTAGGATGAACATGAACTTTCTTTACCCACACTCTAGCACAGGCCTAGTGTTTTCAGCTTTCAATAAGCATTCCCTGTTTCTGTGCATTTTAAAGGGTTCAGTATAGTGACTGAGAAAACACTGGGAGATTGTCAAATAGTCCTTAGTCAAAAGTTTATTTGGGGGAAGCACAAGAAGGAATTATAATACATGTGAACAAATCAGTAAAATAGATAAGAATCAATGTTGTTCACACTGCAATGTTGGAAATGAAAACAATAAAATTATAGTGGCTACTGAGCCATTAAATCATCTTACCAGCCATTGTCACTGTATGCAAACAGAGCACACAATTACATTTTTTATTGGTATTTGAGTATAGATCATCTGGAAATATAAGAATGAGAATAGAGGCAAAACATTCTCTGACATAAATTGTACCAATGTTTTCTTAGGTCAGTCTCCCAAGGCAATAGAAATAAAAACAAAAATAAACAAATGGGACCTAATCAAACTTACAAGCATTTGCACAGCAAAGGAAACCATAAACCAACCAAAAAGGCAACCTACAGAATGGGAGAAAATATTTGCCAATGATGTGACTGATAAGGGCTTAATTTCCAAAATACACAAACAGCACATACAACTCAACAACAAAAAAAAACAAACAGCTCAATTGAAAAATGGGCAGAAAACCTAAATAGACATTTCTCCAAAGAAGACAGATGGCCAAAAAGCACATGAAAGGATGCTCGACATTGCTAATTATTAGAGAAATGCAAATCAAAACTACAATGAGGTACCACCTTAAAGCAGTCAGAATGACCATTATTAAGAAGTCTTCAAACAACAAATGCTGGAGAGGGTGTGGAGAATAAGAAACCCTCTTACACTGTCAGTGGAAATGTCAATGGGTGCAGCAGCTGTGGAAAACAGTATGGAGGTTCCTCAAAAAACTAAAAGTAGAGTTGCCATATGATCCAGCAATCCCACTCCCGGGCATATCCCCAGACAAAACTATAATTCAAAAGGATACATGCACCTCTGTGTTCATAGCAGCACTATTTACAATAGCCAAGACATGGAAACAAACTAAATGTCCATCAACAGATGAATGGATAAAGAAGATGTGGTATATATATATATATATACAATGGAATATTACTCAGCCACCAAAAAGAATGAAATAATGCCATTTGCAGCAACATGGATGGACCTAGAGATTATCATACTAAGCAAAGTAAGTCAGAAAGAGAAAGACAAATACAATATGATATCACTTATATGTGGAATCTAAAATACTATACAGGGGCTTCTCTGGCGGTGCAGTGGTTGGGATTTTGCCTTCCAATGCAGGGGGTGCAGGTTCAATCCCTGGTTGGGGTGATGGGATCCCACATGCCTCGTGGCCAAGGAACCAAAAAACATAGAACAGAAGCAATGTTATAACAAGTTCAATAAAGACTTTAAAATGGTCCATATCAAAAAAAAAAATCTTTAAAAATAAATAAATAAATAAATATGATACAAATCAACATATCTACAAAACAAAAACAGACTCACAGATAATAGAGGACAGACTTGTGTTTGCCAAGAGGGAGGTGGGGAGGGGAGGGAAGGATTGGGAGTTTGGGATTAGCAGAGGCAAACTATTATATATAGGATGGATAAACAACAAGGTCCTACTGTACAGGGAACTATATTCAATGTCCTGTGACAAACCGTAATGGAAAAGAATTTGAAAAAGATTGTATATGTATGTGTATAACTGAGTCCCTTTGTTATACAGAAGAAATTAACACAACATTGTAAATCAACTATACTTCAATAAAATTGTTTAAAAAAGAATGAGAGTAGAGGGATGAAGGGAAATTAGTGCTGTTAGTTTTAAAATTCTTTTATTTTATTTTTAAAAAGATTTTGTTTTTCTAGAGCAGCTTTAGGTTTATAACTTGAAAGGGAGGTACAGAGATTTCCTATATATCCCTGCGTCCACCCATGCATAGCCTCCCCCATTATCAACATTGCTCATTGGAACGGTTCTTTTTTTAACCAGGGATGAACCTACATTGACACATCATAATCACTCAACATCCACACTTTACCTTAGGGTTCACCTTTACACAAGTTTGGAAAATGTATAATGACATCCATCCATCATTATAATATCATGTAGAGTATTTCCACTGCCTTAAAGCCAACAGATTTTTAAAATTTTTTTAATTTATTTTTTATATGTTTATTTTTGGCTGTGTTGGGTCTTCGTTGCTGCACGTGGGCTTTCTCTAGTTGCGGAGAGCGGGGGCTACTCTTCGTTGCCGTGCGCGGGCTTCTCATTACGGTGGTTTCTCTTGTTGCAGAGCACGGGCTCTAGGTGCACGGGCTTCAGTAGTTGTGGCTCACGGGCTTAGTTGCTCCGCGGCATGTGGGATCTTCCCGGACCAGGGCTCGAACCCATGTCCCCTGCATTGGCAGGCACATTCTTAACCACTGCACCACCAGGGAAGCCCAAAGCCAATAGATTTTTTAAATGCATTCTAAAGCCACACTAATTAATAGTATAGTGCTGAAATAGGCAGGTCAATGGGGAAAGGCAGACAGTCCAGATATGGACCCAAGTGCAAACAAAGTAAGTTTATGATAAAAAGGAGCATTCCAAATCAGTAGGAAAAATATTCAGTAAACAGTGTTGGGATAAACAGTCTTTTAGACACAGTCTTTTAGAAAAAAAATAAAAGCAGAGCTCTATTTTTCTCTGCACATCAAAAATAAATCCAAGGTGGACAAAAGACTTAAATATAAAAATGAAATTATAAAAGTACTAGGATAAAACAATGAACCTTTGTATAATCTTGTCATGGAGAAAGCTTTTCCTAAGTATGACATAAAATCCAGAAGTCATAAAGAAAAGATTAATACATATGACTACTGAAAAATGGAATTTTCTGAATAAAAAATACAATCAACAAAGTCAAAGACAACAATCTGGGCAAAAAATGGTTAACATATATGATAAGAGCATTAATTCCTTTAATATATATGGAGCTTTTAGAAATCTATAAGTAAAAAACCAACCACCTATAAAAGAAGGAGCAAAGAATATGAACTGGTAGTTCAGAAAAAAAAAAAAATGAAATCCCCACCACATATGCAAAGAATACCCCATCTCACTGCTAATTCAATAAGTGCAAATTGAAATATCAACCAGATACCATTTTTAACATACCAAGCTTTAAAAGTTTGATAACAAACCATGCTGTCTGGCAACTGGGGAAACATACACTACTGGTGGAAATATATATTTTGTAACTCTTTTGGAGGAAAGCTTGGCAATATCTGCCAAAATTCAAGGGCGTATGTACTTCATCCAGAGGTTCTCCTTCTAGGAATCTGTCCTATAGATAAAGTTACACAAGAACCGAAAGATGTATAACCAAAGTTGTGTGACTATTTTTACATTGTTTAGCTAGTCAAAATAAAAAGTAAAACAAATAGTAGATTCTGAAAGAAAGGAAAGAAAAACAACAGTGAAGGAGAGTGTTACATATAAAATGATATGGAATAATATCCAGTACATATTTTTTAATTGAAAAAAATGTACAACAGTGTGTGTGATTTATTTTTTATTCTTTTTTTAATAATTAAAAAAATTATTTTATTTATTTATTTTTGGCTGTGTTGGGTCTTCGTTGCTGCGCGCAGGCTTTCTCTAGTTGTGGCGAGCGGGGGCTACTCTTCGTTGCCGTGCGTGGGCATCTCATTGCGGTGGCTTCTCTTGTTGCAGAGCACAGGCTCTAGGCGTGCGGGCTTCAGTAGTTGTGGTTTGCGGGCTTCAGTAGTTGTGGCTCACGGGCTCTAGAGTGCAGGCTCAGTAGTTGTGGTGCATGGGCTCTAGAGCGCAGGCTCAGTAGTTGTGGCGCACGGGCTTAGTTGCTCCTCCACGGCATGTGGGATATTCCTGGACCAGGGCTAGAACCCGTGTCCTCTGCATTGGCAGGCGGATTCTTAACCACTACACTACCAGGGAAGCCCCAGTGTGTGTAATTTAATACCATCTGTGTAAAAATGAGAGGGAGATACCCATACTCCTTGTAGTGTGTCCAACATTTCTGGAAGGTTATACAGTGGTTAACTCTGGAGAGTGAGTCCGGAGGTTTTACATTTTACCTTATAAACCTCTTTGCTGTTGGAATGTTTTACCATGGGCACATATTACTTCTGAAATAAAAAGTACTGTTTTTGTTGTTGTTATTGTTACTTTTACAAATCAAAAAGAGAAATTCTGTTTAAGGAAAGTTTCTGTAGACAACATTGAGGGTTTTTTTTCACCTCTCTTAAATAACATATTTTCAATTTTATTGAATAAATGGAAGATTCTGAATTCAGTCTCTTTGTCTAACATTCACTCCATCTGCCCATCCATCTCTTCTTGGTGATATTTGTTACAGGCATGGCGTGGGGAAAATGAAGGGCACTGAGAAATTTTAGTCTGTCACCTTGCAAAAGGGACATAGTTCAAGAAAGTTGAAAATAAAAGCTCACTCCAGAGTGAGTTCCACGTCTCACTAACATTTTGAAACTTAATGTCCTTCCCCAGAGATGTCACAATTGGTTGAATGAAAATTCTGGGTGACGGAGGGATTAAGATAATTTCTGGAATATGTATTGGGCACTGTCATGCAGTGGCAATGCACCCCCATGGAGACATCCCAACCATTCTTCTGTCACTTGTTGCTTGTGGGTGATAGAAAGAGCCTGGAGGGAAAGGGAGCCCAGAGGTGTGGCCGGTACCACCTGCCGGTACCACCGACATCTAAGCAAGGGTCAGAGACTGTCTCAGAAACTATATCAGTCATCAGGTATTAGTAAGAGCATACTAGACGCCAGGCCCTTAGACTACAATGGTAAATCCCATACACCATACCATTGTATAGCATACGTATATTACAAGCATGACATAATATAATAAAACATTACAAAATAAAGGAAAATTATTGAGGAGCTGCCAACTGCATGTGAAAGAGCCAAGTTCCCCCAGATTTAATTGTCACTCTCCTGCTTAAACTCTCAGTGGCTCCCAAGCAGCTTCAAATTAAGTCCCCGCTTGAATTCAATGCACTTCATCATCTAGCTCCTGTGTATGTCTTTGGCCTTAGATCGTGACGCTGCTCTTCCCATCTCCTGAGATGCCTGTGTTACACACCCAAACCAAATTATTTGCGGTTTCCCATTGTAATTTCACACCAGGCTGCCTTTGAAAATATTTCTTTTCTTGCCTGCTTGAAAAACTTGTACTCATCCCTTGAGACCTGGCACAGAAATCAGCCCTTCAGGAAAGACTTCCCCTAGATCCCGTCTGTATTTTATGTGTGGCTTTATTACCACACTTTACACACTATCCTGCGCATACTTAGAGAGGTATGCCCCTGAATCCCCCATCAGTGTGTAAGCTCCTTGAGAGCAGAGACCCTGCCTCGTGAATCTTGGTGTGTCTAGCATACAGCACAATGCCTGGGGAGAAGGAGCTGCTCAAGGTGTTTTATGAATGAATGGATGGATCAAAAAATGAATCAGTCATCCTCCAGCCGAAGGATTTCTTTGTAGTACAACATTTCTGAATATTGAGACAAATCTGGTAAAACTTGCATCTCTCTTGGGTTCTATCTCCTCGCTACTTCAGTCCCAGGGCAACAGGCTCTCCCCAAGGCACTCTAGTGAGGTTCCTGTAACAACTACGAGAGAATCAACTGTACTGCCAGTGCAGTTTTGCGTACGGAAAGATTCACTTCACAGCGCACCAAGTCACCGATTAGGTATCATTTAAATCTTGACCGCGTACTTGTAAGCCTGATGCCTGAGTTCTTCTTCCTTCCCATAGCTAGCCTCTCTCCGAACAAGCTGAGATAACAACCTGCTTTCTTTGGCAAATTGATTAATGGGGACATTACTCAATAGGCCTGGTTGTATGACACGTCCAATAACATTGCCATTTTGTTTATGGGGTGTGGGGTAAAAATACCCAGGAATTTACTACCAGTAGAGTGACCACCTGTTTGCTGGAAACATTAAAGAGGGAAATCTGGGGAGGCAGCCCCCCCGAGGGATTCCATCACCAGCCTCCACTCTCACAAGAAACTGCCTCTTCTAAGCTTGGCAATAGCACCTGTGGAAACAAGAGGACAGGAGTGCGGGTACCTTAGCACTTCGCTTGGCTGGAAGGAGGGCAGAGCTGGAGAGGGTGTCAAGCGCTGCTTCAGGGGCGACGAGAGAAGTGCATCTTGATTTAGGAGTAGAAACAAGGGAGAAAAGGAGCATGCATGAGAGAAGGGATGGGAAGTGAGGAGGAAACACAACTGTAGGGCAGGAAACCGGGCAAGTGCAGCCAGGACCACTCCCCCTTTACCTCGGGGACCCTGCGGGGGACATGGGAGGCTAGGGGAAGGGGAGGTGTGATCCTGTCTGGAAGCTGTGACGGAGCAGGAAGGGAGCTGGCCTCTATTTGAGTCTCACCTGCAGCAGCCAGAACAGAGCTGATCAACAGACACATTCCGTGCTGAGTGGGAAAGGAGGCTATCAAAGCGAAACATGGCAGAAGGCCCGAAGTTTTCTAAGACAAAAGAAACTGGAGAAAATCCTCCAGGTTTAGGGAAAGGATAACCGCCTCCCAGGACTTGCTGTCTGAAAACACAAAGCAACAAGAAGAACAGAGCACAAGGCAAGAACCGTGTGAAAAAAGGGAAAGGGTGAGGCGCAGAGGAGAGGGTCAGAGAGTCCACGGTGATGTCGGAGGTGCCAGACACTGAGGCAAAAGAGTGACATTTCTTGCACAACCTCTAATGACGTGCGCATCAGCCAGTGCAAGGCCATCCTGAACTGGCCATGGTACCATGCGAGAGGCTTGTCTGAGGCAGGCAGCGTCACTTAAGACAAAATGACTTTCTTTTCTGGTTTAGAAAAACGTCTAGAGACTAGAGCTGAGATGTAAAGTGAATCTGTAAAATTCGAAATGACGTGTATGTACTCCTGGTAGGAAGCGGAAGGAGAGGGTTGCTACTCGTGTTTTGAATCTCATAATCCTGAGAGCAGCAGGTGTGTCGGGAGAGGTGCAGCACCAAACTAGACTCTTACGTGCCTACACTGCACTCTAAAATGAGCCCTGTAACAAAATTAGCTAGTCGTGTAAACTCTCAGTTCTGATAATACGGTCTATCTTGTTAGGGAGACAAAGTGGCTGTTTAAAGATCTGACTTAAAAGGAAAAAATGAAAGGCACAAAGAGCTTAGTAATTGCATGGAAAGTATGTATATGCTTATACAAAGTTCCTATAGATGGCTGTGGTTAATCCATCCCCTGAAATTTCTAGTAGAAGGCCCCAGAAAATGTTGGGCAGCAAAAAGTCCGGAACAGAAATGAAAAGAGAATAATTCTTCCACTCAGATTAAAACACAGACAAGCAGAACCGTGGCTGCTCCACACACATCCACACCCATGGGAGATGGTACTGAGGCAGTTCTGTGACTGTCCCTGGAAAGAGAGGTGATGGTGTCAGAAACCACTCAGAAAAAAGTCCACTGCAAAACCTGACAGGGCTCAGGCTTGGGGAAAGACTTTTTAAAACAGTACGTTTCATTTGGATATGTGACAGCTGAGAAATAGCACGGTGTGACTCTCTAAAGACCAGAAACAGTGAGAGCACAATCACCATGGCTTGTTTACAAGGATCAAAGGATGTCCTGGGAAACTTGTTTGAGATACGTTTATCATACATATTTTTAAAGAACTATTTCACATAGCAAGCAGAAAAAAAATCTTTAATGACTTGGACACATTTACGAATGACAGAGACAGAAATGGCTACTCAGCAGAACGATGCTATCTAATTTTTAAGGGCAACCATGCTGTTCTGCCAAAGGACTGCTGTTGGTGACAAAAATACCCTTAGCACAATCGGTCAGATTCCATGTGGCAATCCTTTAATTCCTATGTGATAAATTTCATGCAAACATTTTTGGAAACTGAGTGGTATTACTACTACTAATATTATATTTTATCTCACAAAATATGAGGTGCTATACCATTCAAGTACCATTGTATTGACCAAAGAAGACTGACATTAACCATCTTCAGGCTTAAATGTTTTTGGAAACAATTCTAATGTATAAGCAAAATGGTTTAAAGATATATCTGGAATGGAAGGCTTCTTATGCAGACAAGGAAGCCTTTAAGGGAACTGAAAATATGCTGTAAAAATTCTTGAATATGTAAACAAGTCAAAAAATAAATGAAGATATGTGATATCAAATAGAAAAATCAGAATATCCATAATATTAAAAGTAATGCCAGAAAGAGTCAAAGGTGTTTACATCTAGCAGTAGATAACACCTAGAGACAGGAAATATTAACACTTAAATTCTCATAAATATTGTTTGGAGCTTTTTGAAAACATCTTGACGGTCGTAAGTCTGATAGAGTCCCAATAGTAAATTTTAGGTTGCATTTTTTTTCTTAGAAATGGAGAATATTGAAGCAAAATTTGGAGGAGTTAAGGCTATTCATAAAATAAGAAATAGGTCCCCTGCTGCTCTCCTGAAGTCACAGGTACCAAAACCATGCTTTCTCCTGCATAACCCAGGATTCCAGTCTTCTGTTCCTTAACGATGTAAGATCTGGAAGATGAGCCCTGTCAGATTTCCATTCAGCAAACAACTCTGGGTTTACCAAAACTTACACTGGAAAAAACCTCAAAAGTGAACTTTGATGAAAGGAAGCTGGTTTTTGAAAAAAAAAAATGTTCCTAAGCAAACACGCAGGCTGAGTTTTTTTTACTTCCTCCATCACAAGTGCCATGGTAAGTTCAAGCTTCTTCAGGTCTGAGTCAGTAGAATAAATGTGCCTGTCTTACGCGTGTCTGTTGGGTAAACCCTCAGGAGAATTGTGAAAGACGGTACCTGGTCACTTGTTGGTTCTTCATCTGTCTCCTATCTCCCCTGCCCTAACCTTCATGGGCATGCACTGTTTACTGGGCTGCGCTTTAAATGCTCAAAGCTCCAGCACAGCAATCAGATCTACACAGATCTCTCCCCTTCTTAGATCACCTGTCCTTCAAACCCATATGTGTATTCCTCTTTTCTCCCAAACCTAAACCTAATCGTCAGGTAGCAAATACAAGGAGAAAGAAAAACAAAAAAGAAGCACATTCATACTAAAGTGTAAATGACTAATAGTGATGCTTAGCAAGCCATCTCTTATAAAGGGTGGTTTAGTTTTAAACAGTTGCTTATTGGCCAAATAATTTCCCATTTTTTTCCTCAAACAAGGGCACACTTCATTCTTTCCTACAGCGTGAGGTACATAAGGCTTAGTATTTTCAGTAGAAATGGTAGTTGGGAGGATACTGAGAAAAGCTGTTGCTGAGTTGGAGGTGACACTTTCAGTAGGTTGGTGAAGGGGAAGAGGTAAGGGAAAGTTTGAACGTGGAAGGTTTTGGTTCCTTGAGCTTCATTTTCTCTTCCTTATTTTTATGCTGATCGGATCTTTTTTCCTTCCTTGGCAACAGACTGTTTCAGTCCTTTGTGGCATCATTTATTTCTTTTGCTCCTGCTGACAAGCTGGAGGCTGAATTATGTGCTCATTCTGAAATTGCTCCTTTAGGCTCTTGCTTCTGAACTTTCTAGCCAATGCAGAGAGTAAATAGGTACTGTGCTGTATGCAAATGTAGGCATATTTGTCCGTGTAGGCAAAGGGGTGGGGGGACCATTTTGCAAAATGCCTTTAGAACAGAACCAAACTTTTGAGATGGAATATTTTATAGCCTCATGACAATAAGCTAAACTTTTCGGAAACAAGGACAGAGGGATACTTATCTATAAAGTATGTTGGAAAAAACACACACACAAAACAAAACAGGACTAATACTTCAACAGTGAGTTCACCTCAAGCATTTCATGAATTTCACATGACCCACCCACTTTTTCTCTGTACCTCTGAAGATTACCATATCAGCGGCAATAATACTCTGTTGTTCTAGTGCCAGATTTACATATCAATGTAGCCATGGCATTCCTGAATGTAGAATATTGTACTGTTCCCCTTGTTTGTGGTTTCTAAATAAGGTTAATTTTTGTTCCCTTATCCTCCTCTCTTAATCTCATGCCACCCCCTACCTCTCTTCAATCAGTGGTTTGTTTTTTTTCTTTGAATAGTTTTCCTCCTTTTCTTTCCCCGTCTCTGTGTCATAATCGGGACTATCCACAAATTCACTGTACAACCATGCTGCGTTTTAAAAATCGTTAGCACTCAGCCACAGATGATCAACTCTTTGAGAAGACAGGCCAGGGACAGAGAAGTAACGACGGGTCACTTCTGAGGTGACTCTGGGATACCTTCTTCCCCAAATGTATGGTGTGTGTTAAGGTGGGTCAGAAGTTACCATGGTCGATTTCACGGCCACCTTTGTTTCTTTCTTGGAAGGTTTTGTTGTTCTTTATTGCTATTTCTAGATTGGAGATGAGTTTAGCACAAATTTGCATGGCAGAATTGAATCAACCGATTTTCATTTCCATTGATCGTTTGGAAAGGGCTGGATAAATTTTAAATTCTTAGAGTCTTATGTGTCAAACTTAATGGAAAGCCAGCTGGAGCCTAACAAGCTATTTTAATGAGCTTCCTTTCTCTCTGATGTTCCCCAGGGGCTAGTGCCAAGCAGACCCATGTGGCCCAGGGAGTAACATGATCATCTTGGCTCTGTTTAGACACCTGTGCTCTTTTAGCCAAGCAGTAAGGGGAGCAGGAGAAAGAGAGAGATGAGGGCATGGAAGGCATGCAGATCAAGTAGGAGTGGGTGTGTGCCATGCTGCTTAGGAATTCACTACAAGAAACTCCACAGCAACAGCAGAGACTTGACGCATCACAGGCCAACAGTGCCTCTGTGTGGGGTGTCTGAGAGCACATGAAATGTGTTTGTGTGTGCTGGGGAGGAAAGGTGGGGAGGGGAGGGAGGAGAAATTATATGCAATTTTTAAAGGAACTGAATGCTTTGGAGGTTCCCTTCGAGAAGGCAATATAGGAAGAAAAGATTGAAAACCATGGATACAAAATATGTCCAGGACCCTGAGATTATAGTCTTCATCTAAGCTTCCTCCCACTCCTTTAAAAAAAAAAAAATTGCTGTGTTCACTTTTCCTTTCCCATGAATCAGCCTGATGCTTGGCTCTCCCTACCCACTCTGAACAACTTAGCACATAGATATTAAACTTGGTCTGTATCGTTTAGTGATTGTTCTTAGTCTCCTGTATGTGTGAATTTCTCCTTCCTGGATTATAGGCTCCTTGAGGATTTAAATTTACAGAAGCAAATACTTTTCTTCTGTTCTTCCTCACCCCGTTGTTACCAATCCTGGGTACTTCTCAGCAAATGTTTAACATATGACTATACAATACTTCTTCGTAAGATTTTCTTCCCTTTACCAAGTCTTATTTTATGATGTGATTGTTTGTTTTTATAAATTAAATTTTTAGTAAATAATTTAAAGTATTTCCACACTTTCTAAAGTGAGCATGTTTATAGTTTCTCAATGTACAGAAATACAAAGAAAACAATACACTGTACTCTCCACCACGAGATTTCACATATTTGCTTCATCTCTTTAAAAGTTAAATCTACAGCTAACCACCCCAAGACCCTCTCCATCCCATTTCTCTCTCTCCCTCCCTAGAGAAAACCACTCTCCTGAAGTTGGTGTACATACTACCTCCCTAGCACGTGTTTAAATTTCCATCACTTGGTTCAAAAGGTCTTAGTCCTCCTTCCTGAGGGCCCGGCGCACTTCTGTCAGCAGGGATGCAGACAGAGTGACAGAGGACTAACCCTGGGGGCAAGGCAGTTCCACCCCGAAGAAGAGGGCTTAGCAGCGGCAAGGGCATAACTGGGGAGGAGGACTGAGGCCTTACTGGGCGCGGAAAAGGGGTATTAGGTGAGGAAAGAGGAGAAGAACCTGCAAGGAGCACAGGCTTTGCTCCCCTGATCATCAGAGAGGATGCGGCTAGACGTCTCTGAGACTGCCTGGAACGCGGTTTGGAGGTTACAGATGCCCCCCTACCCTGGCTGGGCCGAAAGTTGCAACCCCACATGATGACCTGGTTAGGTGGCATTTACTTCTGAGGGACTGACCTGCTTTAGTTCCTCTGAAGCGTTGTACAGATCGGGCAGAGACAATTCTGCTTTTCTATTATTACTCTTCCTCAATTTGCAGTTGTCATATAAAATAGAAGACACATAGTTAAATCTGACTTTCAGATAAGCAATGAATGCTTTTTTTAGTAAAAGTGTGTCTCAAGTATTGTATGGGACATACTTATACTAAAAAGGTACTTGTTTATCTGAAATTCAAATGTGAGTGTCCTGTATATTTATTGCTAAATCTAGGAACTCTACCTCATTTGAACTTTGGAAGGGTTTAGCAAACCGCTGTAGGAGTCTGAAAAGGAGTGAGTCAAAGGGCTCTCCAGAATAACATTAATGAAGACAATCTTTGTCAAATTCTCAATGGCCTAACACAGGCCAAAACAACAAGCTCACTGACTTTACTAAATCAGGAGTATGCCAAGACATTCTTTGTTATTTACTATTGAGATGTAATTCACATACCGTAATAGTCACTCATATAAAGTACACAATTCAGTGGTTGTTAGTATATTCAGAGTTGTGCAGCCATCCCTAAATCAATTTTAGAACAGCTTCATCACCTCAAAAGAAACCCAGTACCTATTAAAAATCACTCCCGGGCTTCCCTGGTGGCGCAGTGGTTGAGAGTCTGCCTGCCGATGCAGGGGACACGGGTTCGAGCCCTGGTCTGGGAGGATCCCACATGCCGCGGAGCAACTGGGCCCGTGAGCCACAACTACTGAGCCTGCGCGACTGGAGCCTGTGCTCCCCAACAAGAGAGGCCGCGATAGTGAGAGGCCCGCGCACCGCGATGAAGAGTGGCCCCCGCTCGCCGCAACTGGAGAAAGCCCTCGCACAGAAACGAAGACCCAACACAGCCAAAAATAAATAAATAAATAAATAAATAATTAAAAAAAAAAAAAATCACTCCCCACTCCTGGCCCCCCCTCCCTCCCTGCTGCTCCCCAACCCTAGCCCCCTGCAGCCACTCACCAGCTTTTTGTTTCTTTAAATGTACCTATTCTGGACATTTCATTATAAATGGAATCCGCGATACGTGGCCTTCTGGGTCTGGCTTCTTTCACCAGTGTGTTTTCAAGGCTCATCCGCGCGCATCCACATTGCAGCATGAACCAGTACCTCATACCTTTTCATTGAGGAATAATACTCCTTTGAATATAAATACCACAGTTGGCCAGCCATTCATCCACTGTTGAACACTTGGGTTGTTTCCACTTTTTGACTACTAAGAATACGCTTTTAGGACAGAACGTTACTGCACAAGTTTTCGTGGGGACACACGGTGTCATTTCCGGTGGGATTGCTGGCCATATGGTAACTCTATGTCTAATATCGGGAGGAACTGTCAAATGGTTTCCAGAAGCAGCTGCACCATTGTGCATTCTTAGGTTTTTTGTTTGTTTGTTTTGTTTTGTTTGGGGGGGGTTGAATTTTTAAAATAAACAACCTTCAGGGTTTCCTCGGTGTCTATGAGGAGGGCCTGCTCCCAGGGCCCCTCCTTCAGGTCCGCCTCTGCGGGGCTCCTAGGGTCCCCTCCCCACGCCCAGACCGCTGGAACCCAGGGACCAAAACATTGTGGGAAACGTAGTTTCGGCCCCTCCTGCGTAGCGCTCGCCGCCAGGAAAACGGACGCCTTTCTGACGCTCTGTGGACATTGTAGTTTCCTTTTTGGTTCGCCGCGCAGAGACCGCGGTAACGAAAACTACAATCCCCAGAATGCCGCGGTGCTACGGCAGCCGAAGCAGCCAATCCGCGCGTCGCGCTGCCGCCTACTCTCCGGTCCGGGCCTCTCTCCAGGGCGTCTGTAAACACAGCCGGAGCCTGTCATGGAGGGGGAGGAGGAGGCAGCGGCGGCGAAGGGAGGCGTTCTGCGCCGCCTCCAGGGTCCGCTCTGCCATCCCTGAACTGGTCCCTCGTCCCCATAACTGTGGCATCAGGGAAGCGAACTGTTAGGCGAGAGGAGGAGGCAGTCAGAACCTTATCCCGTTCTTCCCCCCGGGCTGGGGCCGGGCCGGACCAGGCCGGCTGAGCCGGGGGAGGGCCGGGGGAGGGAGCGCCCGGCCGGGCCGGCCTGTCTGCCGAGATGGATGACAGTAAGGTAAGTCCCGGGGTTTGCACGCGCAGCTGCTGCCGCCGCCGCCTGCTTGTCGCTAAGTGCTCGTCCCGCCGCTGAGCCTCAGCCCCGTAACCCACGCAGCACCCAAGAGACACCGGCCTTAGACATCTCTGCGCCTCCAGCTATGACCCCAGCTACCCAGACAGGAATTGAGGGAACAGCGGGCTGCGTTCTTCCAGCAAGGGCCCACTCCTCTGGAAAATCACACCCAGGGCAAGCCTGTTGGTCAGCTTTTCCAGGTAGTGTAAATCCTAGTCCTCCCGAGATAAGTGAAGAAACTACTGTGCTTTTTCTTTTTGCCTTCCTTTGCCCCCACCCAGCCCCACCCTTTTCCTCCACGTTGGAGACCTTAACTAGGGCACCCTGAACCGGCCCTGTTCCCCTTGACGGTCCCCCTTTCTTCTCCCAGGCTCCCTTACTCAATGCCCCATTCATATAATCGGTTCACTCCCCCTCTGAGCTGTTCTGCTAAGCTCCTGTTGCTATTCGTCCAGAGTCTGGAATCTAACCTCCTCTAGAAAGCCTTCTCCAAGAAAAGGAATGAATTCCTTCTGGTTAATCTATCTTAATATTCCATCCCCATCCCCCTTTCCCTATCCAGATCACTTATCCCTATGATGATAAGATGACCGACAGTATTCATTATTGGTTAATTCATATAGTTTATGTATAACCTTTGTCTATCCACGTTAGTGTTGTCTAGTTATATGTCATGAAGATAGTGATGGTCAGTTTATTCATCATCAGCTTATCGATGTTTTAGAGTGTTTAGGAAATTGGACTTTTTTTTTTAAGGAATCAGACTCTAGAGTTTGCCAGTTTTCAAAATAGACACTCTTCCCTATGCTTTCCAGAGGTCTTACTTTCCACACTCTCTGGCATGCCGCTTGTGATAGCTTTTTCCTTCGTTTGGGTACCCTTTCCCCCTCCACCTAACCAGTAACATTTTGCTGCTATCAAGTTTTTGTTTCACCCATCCTCAGAGAGATTGAAAAAATTTCCATCTTCTCTGTGCTGCTTGTGTTATTCTACCTTATCTCCTCTTCCTGTTCCTGCAGAAGGCTCCGAGAGAAATGAAAGCAGGGAAAGCCCAAGGCAGTACTCTGGAATCAGGACTCACCTAGAGGAAGCTTATTTGTGAAGTAGCAAACCCCTCCTAATAGGAAGTGGTATTTCCCAGACAGAAAGGAGGAGTTCTGAAAGTTTTCCAGAAAAATCAGAAATAATTTTCCATAACAACCTTTGCTAGCTTGATCTTTCAGTGTTAATTTTGAAATTAAGTCCAAATACTGTATCCACTATTTTTCCTAGATATGGCTGGGAAAGGATGCTAAAGCAACATATTCTTTCATGTCCTGGGTTTGAGACTCTCACAGTATATTCTACATAATTTTCAGTTGTTTCTTTTTTGAACCTTTGAAACATGTAATAACTTTCTCAGAGTCTTCAGTAATCTCAAATAAATTCAAGAAAAATACGTAGGATTTTGAGTTATCTTATCTACCTATAAAATAACATAGGACTTATTTCTAGAAACAGGCAAGCTCTAGTGGAAGGTATAAAGTGTTATGGTTTTGCCTAAAGAGTGAAGTTAATTTTGGGGGGTAGGCTGTTCATAACTTCTTAGAAGGTTCATAGCTAAGCAAAATGAATTCAGTACTCATTCTTTATTAATTCATTGTATTGTGACGGTATTTAAAAACCAGCAGTTTCTTCAATCTTTAATGATTACGGAAAAGAAAAACCACTTCAGATGTCTCTGGATGGATAGTGCCTCTGTGAATACACTACTTTCACTTTGAATACATGCCGTAGCTGTGGTTGAGTAACGTTTAAATGCCACATACAGCAAGACCAGACTGCTCTTTCAGCAGTCAGGTGGTATGAAACAGTCTTTTAAAAAGGCTCCTAGTCCTGCCTTTGCCTGTGCTCTAGTTGTTACCGTCCTGCAAAATTGTATTCTCCTCCTAGTAGATACATACATACTCACACACAAAACACACTTCTCCCTCACATTATGTATGGGTGATGGAGTCTCAGGTTCCGTTTTCCCCTGTATAAGGGGAAAGTTGAGGCTTGGACGTATATGGTGGTTGTGCTGGTGAGGGCATAAAAGATGACAAACTGGCTGACAGCAAGGCCAGGGCAACAGGAGGAGGACAGAGTGGGCAGGAGCAGCAGTTACAGAGAGGCAGTATTTGAGTGAGCAGGTCAGGAAACATGATGATGATGTGATGACCTCCCTTTGTAAAGATTCTGTATTCTGAGTTGTTTTCATCAGTGGTGGTGAATGAGTTTGCCAAGAGCTTTCCACCTTCTGCCGTCTAGTTTCCTGGAGTCAGGGCAGGACAGTTTTGAATGGGAGTGCAGCTTTGCCTTCCAGGTAGGTAGCAATGTGCCTGGTATGTTACATCGTAGAGTACTGGTTAATAGTGATTGAATTGAATTGGAACAGAGTGGCATTAAGGAGACTGCCCTAGATGTACCTGGGCTTTATTAATCAGTTTGCTCTATTGAGCCAGCCAGCCAGAGTATACAGACTACAGCTAATGGGAAAAATAAAGCAAGAGACAGACTGGGCATCTAAAAGGGGGGCTTGGGGAAGTGCTAAGTAGCAGATCTCAAATTCTGATTGAATAGATTTCTACTTAGGCTAGTTGGGAAGGAAAAAATCTTGGCTACGTTATTTAACCTTTTTGAGCTTCCATTCTATCTGTTAGATGGTCAATACCTTTTTCCCAGGCTTTGTTGAGGATTAGAGATAATGCATATGAAGCATCGAATACAGAGTCTAACACATGATAGGCACTCAGAAAATATTATCCTTATCATATTACCTGTCAGTGACTTCCTCGGTCTTTAACACAGTGCAGTAGGCACCTGAGATGATCATTTTAGTAATTTTTAAGTGTGCGCTGTTGCATGACATTTGCAGCTGTGTTTCCCCCACGCTACCCGCTGCTCCTAACTATGCCCCCCAGTGGGACAGGGACAACGGGATGGGGCATGAAATGACCTTAAACTGTGCCCTTAACTGTCAGATTGTGTGAGAAAGGTAGTCTCCTGAGCCTACCTGCTTGTCCACCACTAAGAAAAAGCGCTTGTTTTTATGAAAGCCTCTTCTCCCTAACGTGCTGCATTCAGTTACAAAGAAAACTGAAATGTGTTATTTTCAGAGGCTTTGATCATAGAGGGTTTCTTATTTTCTATTTGACTTTCATGTTTATCGAATGAACGAATGAGTAACTTGAAATATCCTAGACCACCTGTGTTCCTGCCGCAGACTAAGCTGGTAAAAGACCACCATTCTGTATTGCCCAGCCTGACAGTTTAGGGCACCAAGTTCCAGCTGAGGGACTGGTGAGAGAGCGTGTCAGCCACTGGCCACAGGATGCTGATATGGGCTGCCCTTCTCCTCCATACTTCCTTTCCACCTGTGCTCTACACGATTATCTGAAAATGAGGTTTCTTATACATTCCTTACCCCTTAGGTCATTTGTTCCATTCAGTTGTTCTGAGTAATGCTGGTTCTCACGAAAATTTTAACCTGGCCAAAAATCTCTTTGACATTCCCAGAGCTGTCCTTTGGCCCCTGAAGTCCCTCCTGTTGGCCCCTTAGCCATCCTTTGCTATAGTTGGAACTACCCTCCTTGGGCAGTGCCACGAAGCCCAGAGACTTTCTGCCTTTTCTGTCCTCCTGCTCTATCCATGCTTTCCATGATACCAAGACAGAAGAGCCAGCTCGTTTACCAAACTAGACAGTAGATATTCATGTTTTAAATGTGCCTTCTTTACCTGCGTAGGCTACGTGTACATTTTAACTAGGGTACCTCTACAGATATCAGTTGAAATCTTAAGTTTAAATAAACTTATTCAGAATGTTTTGCTCTTTAAGGTTTTCCTAAAAGTTTGTTTATTTATTCATTCATCGTCAAACATTTGTTGGACACCTAATATGTATGTAACACGAGGCATTGTGCTAGAGATACAAAGACAAGTAAGAGTTTATAATTATTCTCAGGAGCTTATGTTTCAGTGGGCTAGACAGACGTACAGAAAAATAATTACAACGTGGTGAGGTAAGAAATGAGGGCAGTCGTGGCAAAGTGCTTTGGGGGCACTAAGAATGGATGCCTAACTGGGTATGTCAGACATGGGTCCACACAGTAGGAATGAATCTGTAAGGAAGAATAGGAGTCCCTCAGAAAATGGGAAAGAGGGAATATCCTATACTAAAGCATATTGCACTGGGAAATAAGTATTTTGGTACAAGCTAGAGCAGGAATTGGGGAATTTTCTTTAAAGGGGCAGATAGTAAATATTTGTGGGCCATGCGATCGATCTCTGTTGCAATTAACTCTACCACTGCAGCGTGAAAGCAACTGTAGGCAGAATGTAATGCATGGATGTGGCTGTGTTCTGATAAAACTTTATTTCCCCAAACAGGCAACAGGGTGGCTTTGGCTTGCCAGCTGGGCTAGAGTTTGCTGATCCCTGAGCTAGAGCATAAGGCACAACTAGAGGTATGGGCAGAGATAAGGATGGAAGGATAATCAGGGGCCAGATCATGATTTGCTTGGCAAGTTAAGCTCAGAAATTTGGGCCAGTATTTTTCAAAGTGTGAAATAAAGAAGACTGAATCAGAATTTTGGGGAACAGGGCCTGGGAATTTGAATTTTGTTTGAAAACCAAGGCACCATAGTTGTTGAGGAGCTATTAAAGGATTTTAAAGCAAAGGTGATAATATCAGATTTGTGTTTTCAAAAAAAATGTTCATGGCTATATGGAGACTGGATTAGGGTAAAGATGTAGGAACTGGAACAAGACTAGAGGCAGATGGTCCAATTAGTAAGGAACATAGATTTTGGCTTATAACCAGAGTTCAAATCTAATTTCCACCACTTTAAGCTATTATGATTTTGGACAGATTATTATTTTTTTATTGAAGTATAGTTGATTTACAGTACTGTATTAGTTTCAGGTGTACAGCAAAGTGATTTAGTTATATATATATTTTTTTCAGATTATTTTCCATTATAGGTTATTACAAGATATTGAATATGGTTCCCTGTGCTATACAGTAAATCCCTGTTGCTTATCTATTTTGTGTATAGTAGCATGTATCTGATAATCCCATAATCCTAATTTATCCCTACCCCCCTCCCTTTCCCATTTGGTAATCATAAATTTGTTTTCTATGTCTGTGAGTCTGTTTCTGTTTTGTATATAGGTTCATTTGTATTATTTTTTGATTCCACATTAAGTGATATCATATAATATTTGTCTTTGTTTGACTTACTTCACTAAGTATAATATTCTCTAGGTCCATCCATGTTGCTGCAAATGGCAATATTTCATTCTTTTTTATGGCTGAGTAATATCCCATTGTATGTATATATATATACCGCATCTTCTTAAGCCAGTAGTCTGTTAATGGGCACGTGGGTTGTTTCCATGTCTTGGCTGTGGACTGCCATAGTGCTGCTGTGAACATTGGGGTGCATATATCTTTTTGAATTAGAGTTTTCCTCTTTTCCAGATATATACCCAGGAGGGGGGTTGCCGGATCATATGGTAGTTCTATTTTTGTTCTTTTAAGGAACCTCCATACTGTTCTGCATAGTGGCTGTATCAATTTACATTCCCACCAACAGTGTAGGAGGATTTCCTTTTCTCCACACTCTCTCCAGTGTTTATTATTTGTAGACTTTTTTTTTTTTTAATTTTATTTATTTATTTATTTATGTTTGTGTTGGGTCTTCGTTTCTGTGCGAGGGCTTTCTCCAGTTGCGGCAAGCGGGGGCCACTCTTCATCGCGGTGCGCGGGCCTCTCACTATCGCGGCCTCTCTTGTTGCGGAGCACAGGCTCCTGACGCGCAGGCTCAGCAATTGTGGCTCACGGGTCTAGTCGCTCCGCGGCATGTGGGATCTTCCCAGACCAGGGCTCGAACCCGTGTCCCCTGCATTGGCAGGCAGATTCTCAAGCACTGCGCCACCAGGGAAGCCCCTTGTAGACTTTTTGATGATAGCCATTCTGACAGATGTGGGGTGATACCTCATTGTGGTTTTGATTTGCATTTCTCTAATAATAAGCGATGTTGAACATCTTTTCATGTGCTTGTTGGCCATCTGTATGTCTTCTTTGGAGAAATGTCTATTTAGGTCTTCTGCCCATTTGTTGATTGGGTTTTTGTTTTTTCGGTATTGTTGAGTTATATGAGCTGTTTAATATTTTGGATATTAACCCCTTGTCATTCGCATTGTTTGCAAATATTTTCTCCCATTCTGTAGGTTGTCTTTTTTGTTGATGGTTTCCTTTGCTGTGCAAAAGCTTTGAAGTTTGATTAGGTGCCATTTGTTTATTTTTGCTTTTATTTCTTTTGCCTTGGGAGACTTACCTAAGAAAATATTGCTATGGTTTATGTTGGTCAATTATTTTAATCTTTTCAGAACTGTATTTCTTTACCTATAAATTGGATGTGTTAATAAAGCCTTATTGAGTTAGTGTGAGAATTAAATGTTATATAGGTATTAAAAAAAACTTAGTACATAATGGGTTCAAAATAAATGCTGGTCCTCTGTGACTCCTCACCAGCTTGGTTAGGTTGCTCAGAAGAAAGGCCTGAGCTGAAGACCATGCTAGAGACCATTACAATGTAGGTTGTGGTTGATGCAGCATGCATAAAATCCTTGAAGGATGAAGAAGGTGGACAGAAGAGAGAGCTAAAGAGACAGAACCCTGGAAAACTTTAAAATGATCAGAAGAGGCCAAGGAATATGACTCAGCAAAATAAACTGAAAAGGAGAGGTTAGTGATACAGGAGAACCAGAAAAAAAAAGGTTGTTATTCCATCTAAAGTAAGTAGTGAAAAAGTATCCATTGGACTTCAAAAACGGGAGATTGTTTATGAACCTAGCATGAGAAGTTTCAACAGAGTGATGGGGCAGAAGCCAAAATGTAGCAGTTGAGGAAGAGTGGGTGGTAAAGAAGCAAAGACAGTAAAGTATACAGGCCGATACTGTGGGTTCATTTCCAGATTACTGCAGTAAAGCAAATATGTAATAAAGCAAGTCACACGAATTTTTTGGTTTCCTAGTACGTGTAAAAGTTATGTCTACATTATACTGTAGTCGATTAAGTATACAATAGCATTATGTCTAAAAAAAAAAGTACATACCCTACTTAAATAATACTTTACTGCAAAAAAATGCTAGCCATCATCTGACAATGCAGGGTTGCCATAACCTTCAGTTTGTAAAAAAATGCAATAAAGTGAAGCATGATAAAATGAGATATGCCTGTAGGCCACTCTTACTGAGTCAGTTTGTAACAGTTTGGGGCATTGCTAAAATACATGTAGTATTATATTTAGCTTCAAACAGTTAATAGCTGGGGAAGGGGAGGATTAGGGGTTGGGAGAGGAGAGGCAGGAGTTAACAGTCAGAAATGCCTGCTTTATCTTGTTTCTCCTCTGTTGATGAGAAAAACTGGCAGAAGGGTTAGCAGCAGGAAGATGTGATTAGACTCTCTCTCTTTCTGAAGATCTGGTAAATAAGAAAAGAGAAGAGCCTAACCAACAGCTGTGAAGGAAGTTATGGGAGCCTTAACACCAAATGAAAGTATAGCTGCTTGTTTTTTTTCTTTAAAGTGGTAAAGAGCAGTGGCTGGCTGCATTCATATCTGTCTTATTTTTCTTTAATCGATGGCAGATAATGTTTCACTTGATGTTTTCAAAAGAAAAGTGAAACAAGCTTTCCTGCTATTTTCCTTCTTAGCTGGGGCTGATGCTGCCACTTCATGTAAATGCAGTAATTCTCTTAGACTTCACAACTTGAAACTTTTATGAGTCGCCTTAAGAATTAGAGCATTAGGGGACTTCCCTGGTGGCGCAGTGGTTAAGAATCTGCCTGCCAATGCAGGGAACATGGGTTCGAGCCCTGGTCCGGGAAGATCCCACATGCCGCGGAGCAACTAAGCCTGTGCACCACAACTACTGAACCCACATGCCACAACTGCTGAAGCCCGCGTGCCTAGAGCTCGTGCTCCTCAACAAGAGAAGCCACCGCAATGAGAAGCCCGCGCACCGCAACGAAGAGTAGCCCCCGCTCGCCGCGACTAGAGAAAGCCCGCGCGCAGCAATGAAGACCCAACACAGCCATAAATAAATAAATATATATTTTAAAAAGAATTAGAGCTTTAGGATGTAAATAAGTGCTAAAAGGGTGGTAAAATAATAAGAGTTATTGATTGGTTTTTGAGATGTTACATCCCTTATGAGAGAGGTTTGGTTTTTTTTTTTTTATCAACTTCTATAAGCTGGTGGTAGTGGTGGTCATAGTAATACCAATTTAAATTAAATTGCAAAATATAAATTGCAAAACATTAAATTAAATTGCAAAAATATTTTTAAAAATTGCTAATTTTTCTTTGCATTTATTCATCCAATTATCAGTCTTTTAATAAATGCCTTGTAAATGCCTGGCTCTGGGCCAGATACAGTGGGGATTGGAATAGAAGACACAGCTTCTGTGCCTGCAGTGCGCACATCACTTGGAGGAGATAGAACTTAAATCTGTGAGGCCACTAAAAATAACCAGTATACCATGTAAATTCAGCGTGATGGTGACTATATGTTCCAGAAATTCGGAGATGAAAAATAATGTGTGGACAGAAGGTGATTGTCAGCAAGAGCTTCCCAGAAAGAGGGCCAGGGCTGACCCTAACCAAAGGGAGCATAATATTTGCAGGTTTGGATCGGGCGGCAGGGGCCGGGGTGTGGAGAGGGAGCGTTTACAGAAATGGTGAGTATAGGTAGGAATGCAGGGCGTGGGGTGAGCTCCCCAAGGACACAACCATGACTTGTTGGGAAAAACGAAAGAGAAAATTGGCTCGGTGAGCAGGAGCCTGGATGTAGTGGGCTGAATGGTGGCCTCTAAAAAGATACATCCATGTGCTAATGCAACCTGTAAATATCCCCTTATATGGTAAAAGAGTGAATATTATATGGCCCAAAATGTGATTTAGTTAAGTATTTGAGAGGAGGAATTTATCCTGGGTTCTCTGGGTGAGCCCTAAATCCAATGGCAAGTGTCCTCCTAAGAGTGAGGCAGAGGGGGATTTGACAGACAGACGTGGAGGCAGTGTGACCACAGAGGCAGAGCTTGGATCGACGTGGCCGCAAAGGAAGGAATGCTCACAGCTGCCAGCAGCCGGAAGAGGCGACGGATGGCTTCTCCCCTAGAGCGGCTGGAGGGAGTGCAGCAGCCCTGCCAGCCTTCTGGCCTCCAGAACAGAGAGAGTACATTTCTGTTGTTTTAAGCCACCAACTTCGTGGTGGTTGTTACAGCAGCTACAGGAAATCAGTATTCTGGATTTGGTGACCTGGTAAGCAGTGCTGAGCCAGAGGCCTTCCCTTGAGCTGGAGCGTGACATGGCCAAAGGGCCGTTAAAGTTTGTTCTTTCTATAATGATCAGGTATTACTTTTTTACAATGAAAAAAAAATACACTAAAGTTATTTTAATAAGCTGAAAAGAAAGGCTAATTTGGCAGTTCTTTGCAAGATAGATTAACCAGGGAAGTAAGGAGGGATGGGAGGGAGGTCCACTGGGAAACCCACGGCAATACTCTGTAAGTAGGGTGGTAATGTAGGTAGTAGGAATAGAGAAGAAGAGCTAAATCAGACATGTTGTAAAGGAATAAACTGGCATGACTTGAGTGGGTGGCACAGAGAGTCGCAATAGCAGAGGGAAATTTCAGAGACGCATAAAATGAAAAAATTTGTTAGTTAACCTCCTCACCGCTGCCCTCCATCAGGTGACTAATGTCACAGTGAGCTGGATTAAATGAATCCAGTCATTAAATGAGTGACTATATAGCATTAATATAGCACTGCATTTAAAGCATCTGTCAGTTTTAGAGCCTTTTCAGGGAGTTATATGTTCAGGTTAATGAGTCCTACCTAGGAATCTAGAAGGGAAATAGTCATGCTTGATGATAGTGAGTCATCTTGTGACAACTGAGCATCTTGAGTCAGTTGCTGTGATGCTAATCAGGGGACTTGGGCTCTATCCAGATTTTATATCCATGAAATAAAGAGATCACTATGCTTATCTGTGTGTGTGTGTGCGCATCCCTCTACCAGCAGCACTCCTGTATGTACTGATAGTCTGCCCTTTATAATGGTGTTTATTTCATGTCTGCTGCATTTCAGAAGTCTAATAAATATATTAAAGATAAGGACCCTATCTTCTTACATTAATATTCCTAGAGTTTGACAGTGTTTGGGGCAAAGTGAGTGTTCAATAAATGGTTGTTAAATAAAGAAATTAATTTTCCCCTCTTTACCTGAAAAAGATGAGGATAAGTGTTTACCTCCCCTGGTGTGAAATAACGTGAGCCTGACATGTGGAGGCCTAGCTCACGGCCCTGCCCACACTGAGTGCTTGCTCCCTGCACGCCCAGATTTAGCTCTGAATTTGTTTTTGTTGTTTGTTCCTAAAAAGCCGAAGTAAAATGATCCAAGAATCTTTGGAATAAGATTTAATCTGGACACTGGAGTCCTCCTCATTTGAAGAAGCCCCTAAAGGACATGCATCTACAATCACACCTCTTCTTTCCACAGACGTTAAACCCGTTGACTGGGGAGCCTGTGGCATCAGGAACTCCCTCTTGGCTAAATGCAGTAGTTTTATCTTAATTCTCAGCCTTTTAAAACTCATAAATTAGGAGCTTTATGCTTGACCCCTCCCCTCCCTCGTGTTCTTTCTCATGTGCTTGTGTCTCTGTGCCACCTTGATTCTTCCTTTGCTGCTATTCTTTCTGCTCTCTAAGGTTCGTGTCATTTTAAAAAATAGCCCATACCATAAAATTCATCCTTTTCAAGTATATAATTCTGTTATTTTTTAGTGTATTCACACAGTTGTACAATGATCACCACTATCTAATTCCAGAACATTTTCATCACCGCAAAAGAAACCCTTATAAACAAAACTGTTATACTCATATAATGGAATGTTATTCATATTATTTAGCAATAGAAAGAAACGAGCTATTTAGCTACAAAAAGGTGTGAGGGAGCTTAAATGCATATTGCTAAGTGAAAGAAGCCAGTTTGAAAAGGCTCCCTACTATATGACTCCAACTATATGACATTCTGGAAAAGGCAAAACTGTAGAGTAGTAAAGGTCAGTGGTTGCCAAGGTTTCACGGGAGAGGGAGGGAGGAATAGGTAGAGTGCAGGGGATTTTTAGGGCAGTGAAAATATTCTGTATGATACTCTAATGGCAGATATATGACACGATGCATTTGTCAAAACCCATAGAATTGTACAACACAAAGAGTGAACCCTTAAGTAAACTATGGACTTTACTTATTAATAATATATCAACATGGGGTTAATCAATTGTAACAAATGTACCACACTAATGCAAGATGTTAATAGGTGAAACTGTGCAGAGAGAGAGGGGATATATGGGAACTCTGTACTTTCTGCTGAATTTTCCTGTGAACTGAAAACAGCTCTAAAAAACAAAGTCTATTAATTAAAAACAAAACAAAAAAACCTTTAGCAGTCACTCCCTATTATCTCCTTCTCCTTCCAGCCTTAAACAACCACTAATCTACTTTCTGTTGCTATAGATTGCCTATTCTAGACATTCCATGTAAATGGAATCATATAGTATGTGGCCTTTTGTATTTGGCTTCTTTCACTTGGCATGTTTTCAAGGTTCATCCATGTTGTACCATGTATCAGTACTCCATTCCTTTTTATGGCTGAATAATATTCCATTGTATGGATATACCACATTTTGTTATCCATTCATCAGTTGATAGATATTTGGGTTGTTTCCATTTTTTAGCTATCATGAACAATGGTGCTCTGAACATCTGTGTACAAGTTCTTATGTGACATATGTTTTCATTTCTTTTGGGGATACACCTAGAAGTAGAATTGCTGAGTCATATGGTAATTCTGTGTTTAATATTTTGGAGGAACTGCCAAACTGTTTTCCAAACTGGCCACCATTTTACATTCCCAACAGCAATGTATGAGGGTTCCATTTCTCCGCATCTATACCAGTTCTTGTTCTTGGCTGTCTTTTTGATTATGTAGCCATCCTAGTGGGTTTAAAGTGGTATCATGATTCTGATTCACATTTCCCTAATGACTAATGATGTTAAGCATTTTTTCATATGCTTATTGGCCATTTGTATATCTTCTTTGGAGAAATGTCTATTCAGATACTTTGCCCACATTCTAATTGGATTATTTATCTTTTTATTGTTGAGTTGTGAGTGTTCTTTATATATTCTGGATGTAAGTCCCTTATCATATCTATGATTTACAAATATTTTCTCCCATTCAGTGGATTATCTTTTCACCTTGATGGTGTCCTTTGAAGCAGAAAATTTTTAATTTTGTGAAGTCCAATTTAATTTTTCTTTTGTTGCTTGTGAGGTCATACCTAAGAAACCATTGCCTAATCCAAGGTCACAAAGATTTATTCGTGTGTTTTCCTCTAAGAGTTTTTTTTTTTTTTTTTAATTTATTTATTTTATTATTTTATTTATTTATTTTTTCTGGCTGTGTTGGGTCTTCGTTGCTGCGGGCGGGCTTTTCTCTGGTTGCGGCGAGCAGAGGCTACTCTTCATTGCGGTGTGCGGGCTTCTCATTGCGGTGGCTTCTCTTGTTGTGGAGCACGGGCTCTAGGTGCATGGGCTTCAGTAGTTGTGGCTCTCGGGCTCTAGAACGCAGGCTCAGTAGTTGTGGTGCATGGACTTAGTTGCTCCACGGCATGTGGGATCTTCCTGGACCAGGGCTCGAACCCGTGTCCCCTACATTGGCAGGCGGATTCTTAACCACTGTGCCACCAGGGAAGCCCCCTCTAAGAGTTTTATAGTTGTCTCTCTTACATTCAGACCTTTGTTCTGTTTTGAGTTAATCTTTGTGTATGGCATGTTGTAGGAGTGCAACTTAATTCTTCTTTGTAGATATCCAGTTGTTCCAGCACTGTTTATTGAAATGACTATTCTTTCCTCATTTCTCTATTGTTTTGGCACCTTGTTGAAAATCAATTGACCGTAAACATAAAGGTTTATTTCTGGATTCTCAATTCTTTTCCATTGATCTGTATGTCTGTCCTTGTGCCAGTACCACACTATCTTGATTAGTGTAGCTAATAAGTTTTGAAATCAGAAAGTGTGAGTCCTTCATCTTTGTTCTTTTTCAAGATTGCTTTGGCTTTTTTGGGTCCATTGTATTTCCAAATGAATTTTAGGATTATCTTGTCAATTTCTGCAAAATGTCAGCTGGAATTTTGATAGGAATTGTGTTGAATCTGTAGCTCAATTTGGGGAATATTGTCATCTTAACAATATTAAGTCTACCAATCCATTAACATGGAATGTCTTTCTTTTTATTAGGTCGTCTTTAATTTCTTACAGTGATTTTTGTGGCTTTCAGTATATGTCTTGCACTTTTTTTTTTTAATTTTAGGCTGAGTTGGGTCTTAGTTGCGGCACGTGGGATCTTTGTTGCAGCATGCGATATCTTTCGTTGTGGTGTATGGGCTTTTCTCTAGTTGCGGCACGCGGGCTCTCTAGTTGTGGTGTGCAGGCTCCAGAGTGCATGGGCTCTGTAGTTGTGGCACGCGGGCTTAGTTGCCCCGTAGCATTTGGGATCTTAGTTCCCTGACCAGGAATCAAACCCATGTCCACTGCATTGGAAGGCAGAGTCTTAATCACTGGACCACCAGGGAAGTCCCTGCACTTCTTTTATTAAGTTTATTCCTAAGTATTTTATTCTTTTTGATGATATTCTAAATGGAATGTTTTCATAATTTCATTTTCAGCTTGTTCATCGTATATAGAAACACAACTGATTTTTGTATATTGACCACCTTGTGTCTTGCAACTTTGTTCAACTCATTTATGAGCGCTAATAGTTTTTTTGTGGATTCCTTAGGATTTTTTGTATATAAGATCATATCATCTTCAAATAGAAATAGTTTTACTTTTTCCTTTGTAATCTGAATGCTTTCTCTTTCTTTTTCTTGCCTAATTGCTGTGGCTAGAACCTCCAGTACAATGTTGAATAGAAGTGACAAGAGAAGACAAAAATCCTTGTTTTGTTTCTGATCTTTGAGGGAAAGTATTCCATCTTTCACCTTTAAATGATGTTAGCTGTGGTTTTTTCATAGATGCCCTTTACCAGGTTGAAGCAGTTTCCTTCTATTCCTAGTTTTTCGAGTGTTTTGGTTATTTTAAAATCATATAAGGGTGTTGGATTTTTTTTTTTTTTAATTGGCATTGGGTCTTCGTTGCTGCACGCAGGCTTTCTCTAGTTGCGGCGAGTGGGGGCTACTCTTCGTTGTGGTGCGTGGGCTTCTCATTGCGGTGTCTTCTCCTGTTGCAGAGCACGGACTCTAGGCATGCGAGCTTCAGTAGTTGTGGCACACGGGCTTAGTTGCTCCGCAGCATGTGGGATCTTCCCGGACCCCAGGGCTTGAACCTGTGTCCCCTGCATTGGCAGGCGGATTCTTAACCACTGTGCCACCAGGGAAGCCCCAGGGTGTTGGATTTTGTCAAGTGCTTTTTCTGAGTCTATTGAGATGAACATGTAATTTTTGTTCTTTTTCCTATTGATATGGTGTATTACAGTAATTGATTTTCAGTTGTTAGACCAACCTTTATTCCTGGGATAAATCGCATAGTTATGGTAGATAATCCTCTTTATATGCTGTTAGATTTAGTCTGCTAGTATTTTATTGAAGATTTTTCCATCTATATTCGTGAGACATACTGGTCTATAGTTTTCTTATGATATCTTTGGTTTTGGTATTAGGCTAATATTGGCTCATAGGATGAATTGGGAAATGTTCTTTCCTCTTCCGCTTTTTGGAAGAGTTTTTAAAGAATTAGTGTTAATTCATTAAATGTTTGGTAATATACCAGTGAAGTCACCTGGACTTGTCTTTATGGGAAATTTTTTGATTACTCTTTCAGTCTCTTTATTTGTCATTGGTCTTTTTAGATTTTCTATTTCTTCTTGAGTCAGTCTTGCTACTTTGTGTCTTTCTAGAAATTTGTTCATTTCATTTGTCCATTTCAACTAGGTTATCTAGTTTTTTGGCAATTTTTCATAATATTCCCGTGAAACCATTTTTACTTTGGTAAAGGCAATAGTGATGTCTTCTCTTTCAGTCTTGAGTTTAGGATTTTGAATGTTTTCTCTTGGTCAGTCTAGCTAATGGTGTGTCAATTTTGTTGGTCTTTTTGAAGAACCAGCTTTTGGTTTTATTGATATTATTTTCCCTGTGTTTTTCATTCTCTGTTTTATTTATCTCTAGTCTGATATTTATTATTTCTTTCCATCTACTTGTTTTAGGTTTAATTTGCTCTTCTTTTTCTAGTTTCTTAGGGTAGAAAGTTAGGTTATTGATTTTAAAATCTTTCTTCATTTAGGTGTTTATGGCTACTTCTGAGCACTGCTTAAGCTGTATCTCATAAAGTTTTGGTATATTGTGTTTTCCTTTTCATTCATCTCAAAGTATTTTTCTTATTTCCCTTGTGGTGTCTTCTATGATTCATTGGCTACTTAGGAATGTCTTTTGTGTTTTATCTGTCATATTTATTAAATACTTATTGTGTACTAAGGTAAAATATGACAGAGTCCTTGGTGCTTACTTTCTAAAAATCATGACCTTTAGTTTTAGCTTATTATCTCAAAGGAGAACGTGTTAAAAACAGATAGTTAACAGAAAAGTAGGACCTTCATTCTTACTTTAACGTTTTTAACATATAATGAAGACAGAGTTAGAATTGCAGAGGCCCTGCTGAAATCTAACATCTCTAATATCCTACCTTTGTGAAATAAGTTCCCTGTGCAGGGCAAGACAAAATCAATGGCTGGCAGGTTGCTTTTCTTGGTGGTGTGGGTTAGGGAGACAGGCCTGGTGAGTGTTTCCCTTAGGACCTTTTCTCTGCAGCTCACAAATGTGTTTTCGGGAGGAAGAGGAGGTAAAATAGATACCCGATAAAGAGGTACCTTGTTACAAAAACAGCTATTTAAATTTTCATGTGGCCCTATGTCAGTAGAAATAAAACTACAACAGAAAAAAAGTTAAATTGGGGGATTATTTTCATAGTTTTCTTTTTGGCCTTTGTGTTGGTGTGTAAAAATCAGTACTTTTATTTAGCCACATTAATGTGCTTCCTCACAGAATAAGAGAGAGCAAGGGGACAATGTGGTTATCACTGAGTTTGTGAAAATTCTAAGAAACATTGGTAAGACTAATTTTTGGCTCAGACATATTTAAGGAATTTGTGGGGTTGATTTCAGTTTTAGTTTCTGGTTCCTCATTTCTTTTTTCTTTTTTTTTAAATACAGCGTGTATTTCTTTTTTTTTTTTTAATTAATTAATTTATTTATTTTGGCTGCGCTGAGTCTTAGTTGCGGCATGCAGGATCTTTAGTTGTGGCATGTGAACTCTTAGTTGTGGCATGCATGTGGGATCTAGTCCCCTGACCAGGGATCAAACCTGGGCCCCCTGCATTGGGAGTGTGGAGTCTTAGCCACTGGACTACCAGGGAAGTCCCCTGGTTCCTCATTTCTTATTAACTTTCCTTATCCGTTCCCCAATCTTTATGGTTCATGAAATATGTAAAGTTCAGTTGTTAAGGTAACTAGTATACTAACCTATATTTGTATAATATGCCTTTTTTTTCTAACAAAGTGCTCTCATACATTATTTTACTTAAGATTTATAATAATCCTGTGATGTGTTTCACTTTCTTGAAAACTGGCACACTAATCAGATTTTAGCTGACACCAAAAGCCAATAATTCAGGCTATTACTGAGGAAAAATTAAGCTAGAGAAGTGGTGGTTATGTGGTCTTAAATATAATTTTACAGATGACATAAAATGCAGGAACCCTGGATTCATTTACTGTGCCTTTCTAATTTAAAAAAAGGAATAAAATAGTTCCAGTTTAAATATTTTGCTACCATGAAAACTAAACAAAGGGTTATACCTTTTGTTTGATTTTTATGACTATGCTAGGTTTGTGTAAAAAATCAGTGAAGTCTGTGCAGTACACTGTGTCCTCTTACTGGCTTCTCAAAGGCAGCCATTCCTGAATTAATTAAAAACAGCAGTATATAAGGTATTGGATTATAGTGAGTGGTATGTGACTGATGACTCATTTTACTACATAAAGAATAGATGTGATTACCTTTTATTTCACTATAGACATGAGTTTAGGCTATAAATATATTGCTTTTTAAAGACTGTATCAATAGCAAATACACTTTGTTTTAATCTAGGGTGATTTCAAAATACTTTATTAAAATTGTGCAGTTGATATAATATAGGCATAATTTAAAATTTAGCCCATAGTAATATTTGGATCAACTAGTTATCCTTCAAGTGCTAATCATATATTTGATTTTGAAAAAACATTTCCTGAGGTATATATTATTATATTGGAATCAAAACGTGATGATACAGAATAGGAAAGCTTTGAAAGACCAGTTTTTGAAAAGTTAAAACTAATTTGGGAGTAGTACTGAAGCAGCTAGCTTTTAAGATGGTGATGGAAAGGATTTTTTTCCAGAGACTCAGAGTATTCAGTCTCATTTCAGAGCCCCCCCTATAAAATGCTAGGTGCAGTGGTTAGCCATCTTGTTATGACACAGTTTCTGGTAAATGTAGCTGATTAACATTTGAAGTTTGGTTTTCCTGACCTAACCATGATACCGAGTAAAGATCTGATCTTTATAGGGTACTGGGCATTGTTGGTTTATGGTATTAATAGTGATTCCAAACACACAAACAAATTAGAGTTTTTATATCCAAATGGAGATTGATCCTTTTAGTTTTGTTACCTGGTAAGACTTCTACATTTATTCCAATGATTTACCAGTGTTTGAGTTTTGCATCTTCTCTTTTAGAATTGCCTTTAAAGCCTCAACAATATTCCTTTCAGTATACTAAAGTAGTGACATTTTTATTCTCTGAGGGTAATTTTCAGAAAGACCTAGACATCATTTGGAACCTCGTCAGATAAACAAAGCGGACCATCAGATTGGGAATTTAAAGAATAACGGATCGTTCGAAAGTAATACGGCGAAAGTAATATTGTGTTGTGGCTTGTAAGAAACTGGCTCCAAAAGCAGCTTCCAGGAAAGCTTATTCATTGGAATAAACTTACCCCTTTCAAAGTGACTCCTTTAAAGGAAATTCATTTGATGTATAAGTTCAGTTTCATGTATTTTAAAATTCATCATCTTTATCTCATAGTTACATCTTATATAAGAACTTGGGGAGGTTCCAAAGCTAAACAGTGAAGAAGATTAAATTACTCTGGCAGTCACCAAAAAACTGTGCCTATGCAGGTAAATGAATAACAGGGATATTGAGAAGATGTCTCTGACACCAGTGGGAGCAGGTGGAAATCTCCTGAGACAGTCTAGGGTTATAATTATAGACTTCTAAAGGCAGGAGACAATTATCCTGAAGATTTCAGGGACTTCTGTGTGTTCCTTTGGGCTCAACAAATTTGAAGAGGGAATTGATAGCCAAATCGTTTAGGATTCTTATTTATTTATTTATACACATAATTTTATATACAAATTTTATGTTTTTCTCATTGTAAATATTTAAAAATCATAAAAAAATACAGATGAGAAAAAAGCTCTTTATAATCACACCTATCAGAGAAATCCTCACTGACCTTTTTTTTTTTAATAGATCTTTATTGGAGTATAATTGCTTCCCAATACCTTGTTAGTTTCTGTTGCACAACAAAGCGAATCAGCTATATGCATACATATGTCCCCATAACTCCTCCCTCTTGAGCCTCCCTCCCATCCTTCCTATCCCACCCCTCTAGGTCATTGCAAAGCACCGAGCCGATCTCCCTGTGCTATGCTGCTGCTTCCCACTAGCCAACTATTTTACATTCGGTAGTGTATATGTCGATGCTGCTCTCACTTCGCCCTCCCACCCCATGTCATCAAGTCCATTCTCTATGTCTACCTCTTTATTCCTGCCCTGCAACTAGCTTCATCAGTACCACTCTTTTTTTTTTTTTTTTTTTTTTAGATTCCATATATGTGTTAGCGTACGGTATTTGTTTTCCTCTTTCTGACTTACTTCACTCTGTATGACAGACTCTAGGTCCATCCACCTCACTACAGGTAACTCAGTTTCATTTCTTTTTCTGGCTGAGTAATATTCTATTGTATATATGTGCCACATCTTCTTCATCCATTCATCTGTTGATGGACATCTAGGTTGGTTCCATGTCTTGGCTATTGTAGATAGTGCTGCAGTGATATTGTGGTGCATGTCTGTTTTTGAATTATGGTTTTCTCAGAGTATATGCCCAGGGGTGGAATTGCTTGGTCGTATGGTAGTTCTATTTTTAGTTTTTTAAGGAACCTCCATACTGTTCTCCATAGTGGCTGTATCAATTTACATTCCCACCAACAGTATAGGAGGGTTCCCTTTTCACCACACCCTTTCCAGCATTTATCGTTTCTAGCTTTTTTGATAATGGCCATTCTGACTGGCGTGAGGTGATACCTCATTGTAGTTTTGATTTGCATTACTCTAATAATTAGTGATGTTGAGCATCTTTTCATGTGCCTCTTGGCGATCTGTCTTCCTTGGTGAAATGTCTATTTAGATCTTCCTCCATTTTTAACTGGATTGTTTGTTTTTTTTGATATTGAGTTCCATGAGCTGTTTGTATATTTTGGAGATTAATCCTTTGTCTGTTGTTTCATTTGCAAATATTTTCTCCCATTCTGAGGGTTGTCTTTCTGTCTTGTTTATGGTTTCCTTTGCTGTGCAAAAGCCTTTAAGTTTAATTAAGTCCCATTTGTTTATTTTTGTTTTTATTTCTGTAACTCTAGGAGGTGGGTCAAAAAAGATCTTGCTGTGGTTTATGTCAAAGAGTGTTTTTCCTATGTTTTCCTCTAAAAGTATTATAGTGTCTGGTCTTACATTTAAGTCTTTAATCCATTTGGAGTTTATTTTTGTGTATGGTGTTAGGGAGTGTTCTAATTTCATTCTTTTACATGTAGCTGTCCAGTTTTCCCAGCACCACTTATTGAAGAGGCTGTCTTTTCTCCGTTGTATGTTCTTGACTCCTTTGTTGTAAATTAGGTGCCCATATGTGCGTGGGTTTATCTCTGGGTATTCTATCCTGTACCATTGATCTATATTTCTGTTTTTGTGCCAGTACCATACTGTCTTGATTACTGTAGCTTTGTGGTATGGTTTGAAGTCAGGGAGTCCTCCAACTCCATTTTTCTTTATCAAGATTGCTTTGGCTATTCGAGGTCTTTTGTGTTTCCATACGAATTGTAAGATTTTTTGTTCTAATTCTGTGAAGAATGCCATTGGTAGTTTGATAGGGATTGCATTGAATCTGTAGATTGCTTTCGGTAGTGTAGTCATTTTCATAATATTGATTCTTCCAACCCAAGAACATGGTATATTTCTCCATCTGTTTATGTCATCTTTGATTTCTTTCATCAGTGTTTTATAGTTTTCTGAGTACAAATCTTTCGCCTCCTTAAGCAGGTTTATTCCTAGATATATTATTCTTTTTGTTGCAGTGGTAAATGGGAGTGTTTCCTTAATTTCTCTTTCTGATTTTTTGTTGCTGGTGTATAGGAATGCCAGAGATTTCTGTGCATTAATTTTGTATCCTGCAACCTTACCAGATTCATTGATTAGTTCTAGTAGTTTTCTGGTGGCATCTTCAGGATTTTCTATGTACAGTATCATCTCATCGGCAAATAGTGACAGTTTTACGTCTTCTTTTCCAATTTGTATTCCTTTTATTTATTTTTCTTCTCTGATTGCTGTGCTAGGACTTCCAAAATTATGTTGAATAAGAGTGGCAAGAGTGGACATCCTTGTCTTGTTCCTGATCCTAGTGGAAATGCTTTCAGTTTTTCACCATTGAGTGTGATGCTTGCTGTGGGTTTGTCATATATGGCCTTTATTATGTTGAGGTAGGTTCCCTCTATGCCCACTTTCTGGAGAGTTTTTATCATAAATGGGTGTTGAATTTTGTCAAAAGCTTTTTCTGCATCTATTGAGATGATCATATAGTTTTTATTCCTTGATTTGTTAATGTGGTGCATCACATTGATAGATTTGCATATATGGAAGAATCCTTGCATCCCTGAGATAAATCCCACTTGATCATGGTGTATGATCCTTTTAATGTGCTGTTGGATTCTGTTTGCTAGTATCTTGTTCAGGATTTTTGCATCTATGTTCATCAGTGATATTGGTCTATAATTTTCTTTTTTTGTGGTATCTTTTTCTGGTTTGGCTATCAGGGTGATGGTGGCTTCATAGAATGAATTTGGGAGTGTTTCTCCCTCTGCAATTTTTTGGAAGAGTTTGAGAAGGATCGGTGTTAGCTATTCTCTAAATATTTGATAGAATTCGCCTGTGAAGCCATCTGGTCCTGGACTTTTGTTTGTTGGAAGATTTTTAATTACAGTTTCAATTTCATTACTTGTGATAGGTCTGTTTATATTTTCTAATTCTTCCTGGTTCACTGTTGGAAAATTGTACCTTTCCAAGAATTTGTCCATTTCTTTGTGGTTGTCCATTTTATTGGCATATAGTTGTTTGTAGTAGTCTCTTATAATCTTTTGTATTTCTGCAGTGTCATTTGTGATTTTTCCTTTTTCATTTCTAATTTTATTGATTTGCGTCCTCTCCCTTTTTTTCTTGATGAGTCTGGCTAAGGGTTTATCAGTTTTGTTTATCTTCTCAAAGAACCAGCTTTTAGTTTTATTGATCTTTGCTATTGTTTTCTTCGTTTCTATTTCATTTATTTCTGCTCTGATCTTTATGGGTTCTTTCCTTCTACTGACTTTGGGTTTTCTTTGTTCTTCTTTCTCTAGTTAAGTGTAGGGTTAGATTGTTTATTTGAGATTTTTCTTGTTTCTTGAGGTGAGATTGAATTGCTATCAACTTCCCTCTTAGAACTGCTTTTGCTGCATCCCATAGGTTTTGGGTTGACGTGTTTTCGTTGTCATTTGTTTCTATGTATTTTTTAATTTCTTCTTCGATTTCTTCAGTGATCTCTTGGTTATTTAGTATCAATTAGATCTCTCTTGTCTGTTGTGTCATTTAAAGTTTGTGTTTCCGTATTATTTTCTGTTTGGATGATCTGTCCATTGGTGTAAGTGGGGTTTTAAAGTCCCCTACTATTATTGTGTTACTGTCAATTTCTCCTTTCCTGGTTGTTAGCATTTGCCTTATGTATTGGGATGCTTCTGTGTTGGGTGCATAAACATTTATAATTGTTATATTTTCTTCTTGGATTGATCCTTTGATCATTAGGTAGTGTCCCTCCTTATCTCTTGTAACAGTCTTTTTTAAAGTCTATTTTATCTGATACGAGTATTGCTACTCCAGCCTTCTTTTGATTTCCATTTGCATGGAATATCTTTTTCCAACCGTTCACTTTCAGTCTGTATGTGTCCCTAGGTCTGAAGTGAGTCTCTTGTAGACAGCATATATATGGGTCTTGTTTTTGTATCCATTCGGCCAGTCTGTGTCTTTTGGTTGGGGCATTTAATCCATTTACATTCAAGGTTATTATTGATATGTATGTTCCTATTACCATTTACTTAATTGTTCTGGGTTAGTTTTTGTGGGTCTTTTTCTTCTCTTGTGTTTCCTGCTTAGAGAAGTTTCTTTAGCATTTGTTGTAAAGCTGGTTTGGTGGTGCTGAATTCTCTTAGCTTTTGCTTGTCTGAAAAGCTTTTGACTTCTCCATCGAATCTGAATGAGATCCTTGCTGGGTAGAGTAATCTTGGTTGTAGATTTTTCTCTTTCATCACTTTAAGTATATCCTGCCACTCCCTTCTGGCCTGCAGAGTTTCCGCTAAAAAATCAGCTGATAACCTTATGGGGATTCCTTTGTATGTTATTTTTTGTTTTTCCCTTGCTGCTTTTAATATTTTTTCTTTGAATTTAATTTTTGTTAGTTCGATTAATTTGTGTCTTGGTATATTTTTCCTAGGGTTTATCCTGTATGGGACTCTCTGTACTTCCTGGACTTGGGCGACCATTTCCTTTCCCTGTTAGGGAAGTTTTCAACTATAATCTCTTCAAATATTTTCTCAGACTCTTTCTTTTTCTCTTCTTCTTCTGGGACCCCTATAATTCGAATGTTGGTGTGTTTAGTGTTATCCCAGAGGTCTCTGAGATTGTCTTCAATTCTTTTCATTCTTTTTTCTTTATTCTGCTCCTCGGCAGTTATTTCTACCATTTTGTCTTCCAGTTCATTTATTCGTTCTTCTGCCTCAGTTATTCTGTTATTGATTCCTTCTAGTGCATTTTTCATTTCAGTTATTGTGTTGTTCATCTGTGTTTGGTCTTTAGTTCTTCTAGATCTTTGTTAAACATTTCTTGTATTTTCTCAGTCTGTGCTTCCATTCTATTTCCGAGATTCTGGATCATCTTTACTATCGTTACTCTGAATTTTTTTTCAGGTAGATTGCCTATTTCCTCTTCATTTATTTGGTCTTGTAGGTTTTTACCTTGCTCCTTCATCTGTGACATATTTTTGTGCCATCTCATTTTTTTTTTTTAATGTGTGGGATTGTGTTCTTGTCTTACTGGTTGTTTGGCCTGAGGCGTCCAACACTGGAGCTTGTAGGCTATTGGGTAGAGCTGGGTCTTGGTGCTGAGATGAGGAACTCTGTGAGACCTCACTCCAATGAGTATTCCCTGGGGTCTGAGGTTCTCTGTTAGTCCAGTGGTTCGGACTCGGAGCTCCCACCGCAGGAGCTTCCCCCCGACTCTGGGCTCACAAATCAAGATCCCGCAAGCCACGTGGGGTGGCAAGAAAAAAAAAAGAAGAAAAATAATAAAGTAAAAAATAAAATTAGACTAGGAAACTAACAGATATGTTAGAAAGAATGTAAAAGTAAAAATATAGATATGTCAATAACCGGAAGGTATATCAGTACCACAATAGTAAAAGAGAAGGAGGGAAAGGGAAAAAAAAAAGGGGGGGGGGAGGCCTTGGCTGTGGAGGGCGGGGCCTAAACAAGGGCGAGTTTTGGGTGGTGGGCGGGGCTAATGCTCAGGACCCACAGGGCTGGAAAAGGCCCTGGGCGCTGTTGGGGGTGGGGCTTAGGCTCAAGGAACAGAAGGGGCCCAGGCATGCCCCCCACCCCAGTCTCAGAGGGCAGGGGACCTCACCTGGGAGCCCAGCAGGCTCCCTGGGCCCGAGTGGGCAGGGCGATGGCCCTCCGCTCCTCTCCTGCTCTTCTTGGAAGAGTCTCTCCCGCCTGCCTCTCCTGATCTCCCTGGCCTCAGGGGCGCTGATCCTGTCTGGCCTTCACTTCTCCTACCCCCTCGGTTCCCCTATGTCCTACCGGTTCACTTTGGGGTTCCTCCCGTCTCCTTGGGGGTCAGAGTCTTCCCTCACCAGCGGCCGTCAGGCGCCCTAGTTGTGGGGAGATACTAACCCTGCGTCTTCCCACACTGCCATCTTGACTCCTCCCTGCCACTGACCTTTTACGATCCTTTCTTCTATGTGTTGTTTTATAAGATTGAGATCATACTGAACTTACAATTTTCAATATTTTTTTTTTACTTATTACTTAAGTCAATAAAAATTCTATGTGAACAAAATATTTAATGGCAATCTTTTAGTTTTTTATTATCTAGCTACATATGGTTCATAAAGTTTACTGTTAAGCTCTGTAAAGTTTATTATTAAAAAAAGTTTATTACTGAAGAAATAATGAAAACTTATATTATTCCTTCTCTCACATTCATGGTATCAAAAGTATCAGAAAAAGAAATTATGAAGCAAAGAATCATAAGGCGTTTGATGGGATTATGCTTTCTTAGTTCCACAGGCTCCATTTATTTGTTATTTGTAAATGTTTTCCTTGCTAATATGCAGCCGCAGTCACTTTCCTAGACCCAGAACTAGGAAAAAAATTAACTGCTTCTCTCTTTTGCTGAAGGTGGTTGGAGGTAAAGTGAAGAAGCCCGGCAAACGTGGTCGAAAGCCAGCCAAAATTGACTTGAAGGCAAAGCTCGAGAGGAGCCGGCAGAGTGCAAGAGAATGCCGAGCCAGAAAAAAACTGAGATATCAGTATTTGGAAGAGTTGGTATCCAGTCGGGAAAGAGCCATTTGTGCCCTCAGAGAGGAACTGGAAATGGTAAGAAATTCTGTCAATAAACGCATGAAACAATCAACCTAAGCTATATTTGAACATGAAGATACCAGTTTTTAGCTATCCAGTTGACAAACACGGGAAAGCATATTAATCTGTTAGCCAGCACATAGGCAAATAAGCATTTCCATACATTGCTGGTGGGAGTGGAAAGTGACTATACCTTTAAGGGATTGTTTATGACAGAAAAAAAAAATAGAAAATAACCAAAATGTTCAACAGTAGGGGATTGGTTAAATTATACTACATTCATGTATTGGACTACTTTGCAGCCCATGAAAATCACAGTGCACATGTATATTTACTGATGTAGAAAGACACTTACAAGATATTGCTAAGTGGAAAAAGCAGTATAACAGTATGTAGCAATGTGCATAGTGTGATACTATTTGGCCTGGTTTTATTCATTCATTCATTCATTCAGACTTTAGGTAGTAGCTGTAGACATATAAAAGAGAATAGGTAAAAGGGAATAGAAACCCCGTTAGTACTGTGAGCTCAGGGGAGGAGGTGATAGGTTGGAAAAGAGAGAGAGAATACTAACATGATCATTACAAAACTGGGACAGGCTACCCCCAGCTTTTTAGAAGGTAAGAAAATTAAGTTGGGTCATGAAGAGAGTCCAAATGTACACTATTCAGTAGACTTTTTAATACGTTGAATTTGACTTGTAAATTATTTTTCACCTTCTGCACTGTAAGCCACTGGAGGACGTAATCTTTGGACTGATTAATCTTTTATCCCCCAAAGTCCATAGTACACACTCTGGTAGAAAGTAGATGTTTAGTGATTATTTATGAAATAGAGAAAGGAAGTTACAAAATTACTTATTTTAGGAGTAGAAATAATAACGTGACTGTCAGCAAAAAGAGATGAATTCTAATGAGTGGCACTCCATGGGGGGATATTCTTTTAGCCAGAGGGCCCTTTTTAATCTGAGCACTACTCCAGCCCATCACAAGAAGATTCAGCAGTAGTTTTTCACCCTCTTCTGAAGATAGCAGGCCTCATCCATGTCCTAGGTTATAAACAGGAATACAACAGAAGGTGGGATTCCCAGCAGCCAATGTGACCTCTAGTTACGGGAGTTCTTATGTCTAGGATTTCCACCTGTGGTTGCTGAACTCTGACTAGTAAAATTTCATTTAGATATATTTTACATATTTCAGTACAAGCAGTGGTGCATGGCAATGGACCAAGGGAAAATCCCTTCTGAAATAAAGGCCCTACTCACTGGAGAAGAGCAGAACAAATCTCAGCAGAACTCAAGCAGGCACATGAAAGTTGGGAAGACAGATGCTAACAGCAATTCCTGTGAGTACAGTACGTGGGAGAGTTTATCTTTAGAAGAGTGACTGAAAGTAGGCTTTCTGCTGACCACTTTCCTTGCTGTGTCTTCAAATAAAATAAAATGTTGATGTCATTTGTAATACACTAATAAGCAAGTGAAGTGGCGTTAGATTCTAAATATTGAAATGCGTTAATACATGGGGTCTATAAAGAGCAACTGATAAATTCATGGAAAAATTTTAAAGTAGACTCAGTCAATAAGTGAGAGTGTACCATTCTAGTTACTTTTTGGCCGCACTGCACGGCTTGCGGGATCTTAGTTCCCCGACCAGGGATTGAACCTGCACCCTCGGCAGTGAAAGCGCCAAGTCCTAACCCCCGGACGGCCAGGGAATTCCCTAGTTACTGTTAATAATAACAATACCTTTTATTTTGATTTTGATTTACAAAGTACTTTCACTTACGTTTATCGTAATTATTTCCTCCAGTAATTGTGTTAAGTATAATTGTACTTTTTACTTTATAGATGAAGAAATAGCACAGGTGCTGCTTGGTAAGGTGCCCAAGGTCACACAGCTATAATGGTAGAACCTGTCCTCACCTAGTTCAGGCTCTATCTCGTACAGTAGCCCATCACCTGTAAGGATTTTTTTTTAATTAAGGAGAAATTCACGTAACATAAAATTAATCATTTTAAAGTCACAATTCAGAGGCATTTAGTACATTCACAGTGTTGTACAACTACCACCTCCGTCTGGTTAGAAAACATTTTATCACCCCAAAAGGAAACTCCAAATGCATTAGCAGGTTGCTTGCTATTACCCGCTCCCTCCAGCCCCTGTTAACTATGAATCTGCATTCTGTCTCTATGGATTTACCTCCTCTGGATATTTCATATAAATGGAATCACACAGTGTGTGACTTTTTGTGTCTGGCTTCTTTGACCTAGCATAATGTTTTCAAGGTTCATCCACCTTGTAGCATGTATCAGTACTTCATTCCATTTTATGACTGCATAATATTCCATTGTATATGTATACCACAATTTGTTATCCATTTATCCATTGATGGATATTTGTTTCTACCTTTCACTGTTGCGAACAGCGCTACTATAAACATGCATGTACAAGTACGTATTTGAGTACCTGTTTTCAGTTGTTTTGGGTATATACCTAGAAGTGGAATTGCCGGGTCATATGGTAATTCTATATTTAACTTTTATTTATTTTTTAAAATATTTATTTATTTTTATTTATTTCGGCTGTGCCGGGTCTTAGTTGCGGCATGCTTACTTCTTAGTTGCATCATGTCTGTGGGATCTAGTTCCCCGACCAGGGATGAAACCCAGGCCCCCTGCATTGGGAGCATGGAGTCTTACCCACTCGACCACCAGGGAAGTCCCTATATTTAACTTTTAGAGGAACCACAAATTGTTTTCCACAGTGGCTGAAATATTTTACATTACCACCATAGTATATGAAGTTTCCCATTTCTCTGTGTCTTGCCAACACTTCTTATTTTCCATTTTTGAGAACTGTAGCCTTCCTAGTGAAGTGGCATGTGATTGTGGTTTTGATTTACATTTCCCTAATGACTAATGACATTGAGCAACTTCATGTGCTTGTTGGCCATTTGTATGTCTTCTTTGAAAAAATGTCTCTTTATGTCCCTTGCCCGTGTTTTAATTGAGTTGTCTTTCATTGTTGTTGAATTTTAAGAGTTCTTTATATATTCTGGATTCTAGACCTTTATCAGATATATTACACATATTTCTCCCATTCTGTAGGTTTTTTCACTTTCTTGATAGTGTCCTTTGGTGTACAAAAGACTTTAATTTTGAGGAAGACCATTTTATCTATTTTTAATTTTGTTGTTCACGCTTTGGGTACCATATCTAACAATCCATTGCCAAATCGAAGGTCATGAAGATTTGCCCTGTGTTGTCTCCTAAGAGTTTTATGGTTTTAGGCCTTATATTTAGATCATTGATCTATTGAGTTAATTTTTCTATATGGTGTGAGATAGAAGTCCAGCTTAATTCTTTTGCATGTGAATATACAGTTGTCTCAGCACCATTTGTTGGAAAGACTGTTAAGGTTTTAGAATGAAGATGCCATATGTTGATTTCTTCATCATTGTGATTGCTTTGGGAGCACTTGAAAATTGTTATAAGGAAATGTTCCAAACTTTTTATCTTTTAAAAAATTTTTTATAAAACTGAAGGATTGGCTTTTTATAATTTTTATTAGATGAGGTAACATTTGCCTTAATCTAAATTCAATTAATGAAAAAAAGCCGAATCAGTTCAGTTTTCTTTCAGTCTGTATTTGAAAATAGCCTTCCCTTAGATACTAAATTTTAAAAAAAATGCATGCATTTTAAAACAGATTAACCAAACTTCATTGACTTTAAAAGCATTCTTGAGACTTCCCTGTGCCTGGTGGTGCAGTGCTTAAGAATCCACCTGCCAGTGCAGGGGACACAGCTTCGAGCCCTGGTCCGGGAAGATCCCACATGCCACGGAGCAACTAAGCCCGTGCGCCACAACTACTGAGCCTGCGCTCTAGAGCCCACAAGCCACAACTACTGAGCCCCCATGCCACTACTGAAGCCCGCGCACCTGGAGCCCATGCTCCGCAACAAGAGAAGCCACTGTGATGAGAAGCCTGTGTACCGCAAGGAAGAGTAGGCCCCGCTCACCGCAACTAGAGAAAGTCCGCGCGCAGCAACGAAGACCCAACGCAGCCCAAAATAAATAAATAAATTAATTAATTAATTTTTAAAAATAAATAAATAAATAAAAGCATTCTTACATTGGTAACTTTATTTTTCAGGGTGAAGAGCATATAAAATGATGAGTCAGTGATTGAAGCCAATATTCTGATTCTTATGGAGGATGAATAGGCAAGATTGTACTTCTTGGCTCCATTTACTACCTACTGCTCAGTCATCTCTGTAAATTTGCAGTTTCTACCAAAATGTGTGATCATAGATCTGAAAGGATTTTGCTTTAATTTTCAACACTTAGAAAATTTACAAACATTCAGACCTGTTCTGGTTGGTATTGCCACCCATGGCATTTAACATGTTTCAATGCTTGAAAGCACAGTAGAGAGAATGAGTGAAGATTATATTTTTTGCACCTCAACTCCACATTGCTTTATTGGTTAATTTATATTCTTTCCATGTAATTCATGTAATTGTATGTGTATGTGTGTTTAGGTGTCACTTCCTTTCATGTTTTTGATTGCCCTACAAAGAGAAACCAAATGGGCTGATTACTGACTATAAGTTCTCAGCCTTTATGGACCTAATCTTATTTCTTTATATTTACTTGAGTAATGTTTATTTTCTGCATGAACCATTTCTCCTGTGAGCCATTCCAGCATAAGCTGTGAATATGTATTAACAAATATATACATTTCTATTTTTATAATCCATAATGATATGCCCGTTTTAAATAATGTACACATTAACAAAATCCATCAAGAAAGCCCTTAAGATAGCCTCTATTTAAAACTTTTGTTGCTGTCTTTTCAAACTGTATTTATACAGGTTTGCTAGGGCCTAATCTGTACTTGGAGAATTAGTCAAACTTTATTTTTAAATAAGAAGTAACCTGTTAGGCATTTCAGTAGCATATATCGTCTTGACAACCCATACAGTGTGTTTCTATTGTATGTCTATATATGTATATGGGGAGGGCAGGAGTGAATGTTCACACACATTTCGTTGTGTAATCACCTAATTTGGAGAATTTTTCTGAAGAAAATAGGATGAAATTAGCTGCTGAGATGGAGTTTCTGCCTCAGGAGATCTGGAACGAAATGAGGGACACATTGCTGGTGGATCTAATGGCGGTAGCCATAACCAGAACACTTAGTTTCTTCCCTGATTAGAGTTTCCTTATGAATGTATTCTGAGCCAGAGAGAAACACACTGTGGGTGTGCATCCGGTTCAGACCTGGCCGTGCCTCCACTCTGGAGTGGAGCACTGAAGCCAGAGTCGCTAGGGGGCCTGGCAGGAGGGGCAGAAGGCAGAGGAGTTCCCTCCAGTTCCCATCACAGCTACCTTTGCTTTCTTCCTGGCTACCAAATGGAGTGATGGTTGAGGAATCACACTCATAATATGATACACTCAGATCTGGGAATCTTTTGATGTCCCCATTGGGACACTTTAACCCTCTCTCTTCTCTTTCCCATCGTTAAATCAGGAGTTGTGTTCTCTGTTGCTGCTAAATTGTAATTGTTCTTTGCTCTAATGAAGCAAACATTTGGCTTCCAAACAGTATGTGTTTTGTTACGAAGTAGTTTAAGAGGAGGCATCATAGTCTAGCTTGTCTGTGAGGTGGAACGTGAGATGGACCACATAGTTTCAGGTGATAAGGTACCTCCCTCCTTCTCTGAGGCCATGCATTTGAATTAAGTGCTTCCCCTTAGCCTGAGTTCCTGAAGATCTCTTGTGCTTAGGTCGCAGACTCAGATCTCTAGTCTAGTACTGTGTGACAACTGATATACCACTAGCCCAGTCTGTTGGGCCTCTCTGTGTTTTGGAGGACTGGGGGTTTAAGAGTATTTAATGTCTTTTTAGGATCACAAATATAGATAAAGATCGTTAATATTCAGGCCTTCAGAATTTAAGTTTTTTAAATACAGTGTTCAGATTGTAATGGGTATGTTTTTGCCATCTGGTCTACTCAAATGTATATTTTTATTTTGCAAAACAGCCCAAGACTTACTCTACGTTGCTTTTTGTTCAGTACCTTTTGAATTCCCCAGAAGAGTTGTTTTCAAAACAAACATTCCAAATGAATGTGGCTCTTCAGAGGAATGTCCCCATTGTGCTTGAAGTGTTTCTTCTCTGGTTGTGATTTTAAATTACAGGCTCATTTGAGCTACTCCCCTTCCCTTCAGTATCTTTACAAGAGCAGTGACTTTGTCCTCAGGTAGCCGATGTGTAATTTGGGGTGAAAGTAAATTACGGTTTATTTCAGTTTATTCCTAAACCTATCTATTTGGTATTTTGGAGTAGATCAAACCGAGAGAAAAATTCCTTGGTCTTAAAAAGGAATGTTCTGATTGCTTTGGGTATTGTGCTGGTTGCACGCTTTGGCCACTTGAAGCATGTTAATAAACGTCACTGATTAAAACAGCTGGAGCATTTCTTGCCCCATTCCAGTTAAGAAGCAGCATGCTGAAATCCTAGCATCTCTCACTCACCTATAAGGACAACGTACAGGCTGAGAGAGAACAGAAGCGGGTGGAAGAGTCCGTGAGCTCAGTCCCCCTTCATCTGTTCTGCTGGTCTCCTTGCTCTCTGAGTAGACAGAGTAATATTTCCTTTTTCCTTTTCCCAAAGAAAGGAAGGTAAGGGGGAAAATAAATTTATGTATTTAGACCAGTCATATTCTGTTGTTAATTTAGCATAGATCCGTTGTATATTAGAGCAACTGAGTATAATATGGAATAAGTTTGACTAGATCAAATTTTAGGATATAGTTGAAGTTCTTAAATTTTTTTCTATTTTATCTAAAATCTTTCTAATATATCTGAATCAGAATGTTTCATGCTGCAGCAAATTCATATCACTGTTTACCAGCTAACTGACAGTATTTATCAGCATCACCATTTAGCATTTTATTTTATCATCATCTTTGAATTGATAGGCTTGATTTGGGTTGTTCCAAAAAGTATAGGTTTAAACTGGACTTAGTTAAAATAAAGGCAAATAAAATTTAAAAACGTAAACGCGATGTTTCACAAGAAATCAGTTGCAATATTATCAATTACATTTTTAGTTTTAAAAGAGAGGAAAATTACTACTAAATCACATGTTATTTTGGGGCATTGAAGGAATTTTTCTTTCTCTGAAGAGCATTGTACAATTGTATTTTTATGAAAAATAAAATATCTTCACCGGAGCCATTTCAAATTGTCTGTTTCACAATACTGAAGTATGTCTGTATAAGCATAGTAAAAAGAGTATGAGATTTAGGCAGAACTGGTCTTGAATCCATTTTTTGCGTCACCTTGAATTATGTACTCTCTCGGCTTATTTCCTCATCTGTAAAAAAATGGGAGGATAACTTTCCAGAGTAATTGGTAGGCTAAATAGAGTTACGAGAAACTGCTTCTTAAGTAGTAAAGAATTACATTAAATATTCATGTGTGCCTGGGTTTAACTATTAAGATTTAAATCACTAATGATAAATATATTTAATGGGCTGGAATCTAAATATGTAGTGTTGCAGGCCTCATGTTTCTGAAGTCTTTTTAGCTATATCATTATGTCTATCGCTGGAATGGTATATAGTTGGGGGCTCTTTTTAGAAAAAATAGCCTTCTATTAACTAGACTAATTTTAAGAACAGTTAATGTTCCACCTGGCAGTAATCCTGTCATCTGTATAAAGCAGATTTTCAGGCTGCTAGGTAACCTGGCTCACTTTGCCCTTCCCTTATTCCATCCATTTTAGTTAATTACACAGTATCATGAGTCAAAGCGGGACTGCTGTGTGAGGTTGTGCTGTATGTGCATTGCACAAAGGCACCCAGTTGAGGAGGCCTAAAATCGACCTCACGTTCCTTTCAACAGGCCACGTGAGGAGGAAAGGGTGCCTGCCATTGCTCACCAGGGCGCACGTGTGGCGCAGGTCTGCCTGGAGAGGAGCCTTTCTTAATCCCTCTACCTGGAGGGTGCCTTTCATAAAACGTGCAAAACAACAGTGTGCTGCAGCTGGTGTATTGCTGGCCCCGGAGGAAAGCCAGTCACGTGCACCTATCCCAACTCCATGCTGAGTGACATCAGATTGGTAGCTTGTAATCAGCAGTGATGGGAGTACTGACACCACAGAAATCAGTAAATGCTACAAATCAGGGATTTCCCTCCCCTGCCAGAGAGTTGGTTTCCAGCAGACCACTGTAAAGGCCTAGTGTAGGCCAGCATGGCCCTGACCCGAGCAGCCACATTTGAGGCCCCACGTATCTGACTGGAGGACACATGGAGCTGGAAGGACTCTTTGTAAGTCTCTAGGAAGTTTAGAGGCATCCATGTCAAATTGAGATTACTTCACAAGACAGATGGTGGTCGTGACTCAGAAATGGTTATGGGTTGCAGAGAACTACCCAGGTGAACTCTAGAAATGACCGGGAGGCAGATCAGCTGAATTCTTAAAGCAAGCCTTGGGGTCAGAGTGGGTACAACTAACTTACCTATTGCTTTGTGACACAGTGCTCCCAACACTCCTGGGCTGGGGGTTGGGCTGCAGTTAGACAGTCAGCTTTGGCTTACAGGCCATTTTGACTCTGCAGTTAGATAAGTATTTGAGCAGGAAAAATCTCCTGAGATCCAACAGAACCCAATTCAATCCTGCCATGCCTCAGTGCCCCTTTCCTGAGAGGAAAACAGTGCCTGACAAGCATTTTACAGCCCCGAACCTGGTCAAGTCAGCAGGCTAGAAATGACGACTCCTTTGCCTCCACTAGGTAGCCTTGGATAACCCAGAACCAGCAGGCCAAAAGCCCACACTGAGTTCTGGATTTTACCACTTCAGTGGAATGAACACCATGCTTGCCAATACCACAGGAAAAGAAGGTATAGGGTTAATGACAAAAAGTAAATAATAATGCCCCTCAAACCTCAGGCCCTTAAGGAAATGAATTCCAACAACCACGTGATCCTGGAAGCAGATGCTACCTCCACTGAACCTTCAGATGAGACCCTGACCCTAACCCTGTGATTGCAGCCTTGTGAATCAGAGGACACAGTTAAGCTGTATCCAGGTTCCTGCTCACAGAAGTTATGAGATTTTAAAAATGTGGGTTATTTTAATCTGTCAAATTTGGGGGTAATATACAATAATAGATAACTAATATAATTGTTCCATCTTTTTCATGTGAAATATAGATTTCATGTTTAACTTATAAAAATAAATTAGTTTAAAATATCTTCCAAATAATAACAAACAAAAAAATAACCATACTCCTTTTTGTCAGATCCCATATTCACCAAGCAACTTCCAGATTATACTTCCAGATTCCCAATTATTCCAAAATCAGTAAGAATGTGCCCTGAATAAGTCATCTAAGCATTCTGGTCATTGGAAAGGAATATACCCCCTTGAAAATCAATACACTGGCCTCTGGTTAATATACTTCAGTCTCCTGTGAGGGTAACTAGGGAGCGGAGAGTCAACCTTAGTCTGTGGGGTCAGTTCTGGGACAGGTAGAGCCAGGTTGGGATAATACCACTAAGATCGCTAGCAGTTTCCTGAGGCCAGGTGATGAATGCCGCTCCACCCAGCCTGCGGTGCGTCCAGCCTGCGGTGTGTCCAGCCTGCGGTGCGTCCAGCCTGCGGGTGATCTTAGCTGCCAAAGGGCAAGGTCTCACTTTCACCTTCCACAAGGTGTGACAGCTCATATAAACCAAAAAACGGAAACAGGTGCTATTGGAGATCTCTACCTAGTCTATGAAATTACATTGAGTTTTAATATGTGGCCTGTTTTAGTTGAGGGTTTCTTTAAACCACAAAACCGATAAATATAGGCAGTGTTTTTCCCCTTTGTCCTCCGAACAGTATACTCACATATCTTTTCTTAAAAAAACAAAAAAGCCATAAACCATTTAGCTGGTTTAAATTTTTCTTCAAAATAAAAGTTCCTTACAATATTTGTGTTTGTAAATTTGAGTCTTCGGATTTTCATTGTGTTTCTTTGCCCTTTCACTCCAATTATCAAATAGCTTTAAAAAAACAAAAAACAAAAAAAACTACCTTGACTTCAATTTCACTTGATTTCACTTAGATTTGTTTCTAGTTACAGTACAATTCACTTATGGTTCAACTGAAAATATATAATGGTTACATGTTTTTAGCTACAGAGTTGCCTACAATTAACTATGGCCAAGAGTGACTTAAGTCCCGTTTCACTGGTTTTTTTTATATTCGACTAGAATGGTTAAATTAACAGTTGAAACTGATTTCCCTCCATCAGTTCTTTCTATTGTATATGTGGAAATCGCAACACGAGAATGATGGTAAAAGTCTACATTCTCAAGTGTTTTCATATCCTGAATTTAGACCATGCCTTCTTAATAGTTCAAAATAAATCCCCTTTGGAGTGAGTGAATAGAAGTAGCCCTGTCACCTACCTCCCATTCAAGTTCCTGCTCCCAGTTGTTCCTTCCACCTTGAGTCTGCAAAATATTAGCAGAACTAAAAAAGAAAGAAAAGAAAAAGAAAAAAAGCTAAAGAAGGAAAACAATGCCACAATTTGAGAATGGTATTAAAAACCTGTTTCTACTAGTTAGCACATAGCAATAGGTGCTGAATAACTTGAAAATGGAAAAATCCATTGGGTTAGCAACAACTAAATTTAAATAACAACAATAGAAAACCTTGAGGGCTTCCCATGTGTTTGGTAATGCACTGAATGAATGATTTACATGGGTCTGGGCTCATTTTATTACAATCCTATAAGGTGGTATGATAGTCTTACATGTCAGCTACGGTAGAATACCAAGTTATTTAATCAACACTAACCTAGGTGTTGCAGTGAAGGTATTTTGTAGATGTGCTCAACAGCTACAACCAACTGACTTTAAGTAAAGAAGATTATCCTTGATAATATGGTTATCTAATCGGTTAAAGGCCTTAAGAGCAAAAAAAAAAATGAGGTTTCCCTAAGAAGAAATTCTGCCTCAAGACTGGAGCATCAAATCCTGCCTGCTGGCCTGCCCTAGATTTCAAACTGAAGACTACAGCAACTACCTGAGTTTCCAGCCTGCCACCCACCCTACAAACTTCAAGCTGGCTGACCCCCTTAATCGCAAGAACCAATTTCTTAAAATATTGTCATCTATCCATCTATCTATCTGTCATCTATGTCCTATTGGTCTGCTCTTCCTGGAGAACCCTAATACAGGTAGGCATGTTATTTTCCCCATTTTAAAAATAGAGAAGCTGGGGTTTGAGAATTTGCTGGTTAAATAGGTGGTAAGCAGAACCTGAGCTTCAACACAGAAGTTGATTCCAGAGCCCTTGAAAACAACCATCATACTTGTTTTTAAGGAAAACTTTGCTGGCTGGAGGTGTCACTGGAGTCTTGTGCCCAATTTTTACTAATTTTTAAAGGGTCATTCAAGTATATATAGTCCATCTACCTGGAGAATCAGAGAGCCCAGAATTTTAATGAATCTGGACTGATGAATAGAGTATAAATCCATTCTTCTCAGACACTGTGCTCCCCACCCTCTCCACCATAAAACTCTTCACAACTCTTTTGCTGCCCAGGTATCCATGCCATGGTCTGTCTAGCACATTCAGGGTCCTACTAGCAGAATACAGTCTCCTAAAACAGAGCACTCTTTGGAAGGTATTGCAAGGAAACAGAATAGAGAGGATTCATTCAGAATTCCCTTATAGTTTTCATTTCCCATATCTAGCTGTTGTGGGCAAACAGCTGAAACTGCTGTATTGACTGTCTGCCACTGAAAACCAGATGATGTTCTCAAGCTTCCAGACCTGCATCATAACCCTGAAACCAGATACACACACCCAGCATTTCTGGGGGTCATTTTCCTGCAGAATTAAAATCACACATTCTTCAAATTATAGGTGAATCCTAATTGTATAACTCAATTAGGGTTGATGAGAGTTTTTAAAAAGCAATACTTTTAAAGAGGCTTCTTCTAGTAAGTCAGACAGAAAAAGACAAATATCATATGATATCACTTACACGTGGAATCTAAAAAAATGATACAAATGAACTCATTTACAAAACAGAAACAGACTCACAGACATAGAAAACAAATTTATGCTTACCAAAGGGGAAATGTGGGGAGGGATAAATTAGGAGTTTGGGATTAGCAGATGCAAACTACTATATACAAAATAGATAAACAACCAGGTCCTACTGTATAGCACAGGGAACTCTACTCAATATTCTGTAATAACCTATATGGGAAAAGAATCTGAAAAAGAATAGATATTTGTATATGTATAACTGAATCACTCTGCTGTACAGCAGAAACTAATACAACACTGTAAATCAACTATACTCCAATATAAAAAAAAACAAAAAACAAAAACAGATTCACAGACATAGAAAACAAACTCATGGTTACCAAAGGGGAAAGGAGGGGGAGGGATAAATTAGGACTTTGGAATTAACAGATACACACTACTATATATAAAATAAATAAACAACAAGGACCTACTGTATAGCACAGGGAACTATATTCAATATCTTTTAATAACCTATCTGATAATGGAAAAGAATCTAAAAAAGAATATATACTTTTACCTTCAGGTGTCCAGTTTACACCTGAAACTAACACAACATTATAAATCAACTATACTTCAATTAAAAAATAATAATAAGGAGGCTTCTCCTGAGAAAGAAGACAGAGCTTTTGAACAGAAGTGTTCAGTTGAGAAAACAATTCAGAATGGCCCAGATTGTAGGTAGGGGCTCAAAAAATTAAAGAGGGTCTGAGGGAAATGAGAGGGCCAAAAATAAATTTAACCTAAAATAAATTTAACTGCCTACTTACCAGGAACACAGGAACATTTACTTTTAGGGAAAGTCTAGATTACACTGCTATGGAATCCATAAATTCTCAGAGTCAAATAATAAAAAGAGAAAAGAGAGAGGCCCTGGTAAGTGTGGGTGGCACAACTGCGTGTTTGGTGAGATGACGGGGTTTTTCGAAAATGCTACCATTTGTAAAATGGGTTTAAAATAATATTTTGACTAGTGATTTCATGTCTGTAAAGGGTATTAATTATTTTGGAATTTCCTCCTATGTTTAGATGCTTTGTGTTTTGAACACACTGATTAGTTAATCTGCAGCTGCTGCTCTGGGTGCTCAGCAATTTTCACTGTCTTGTTGCTATGCAACGAGGACTTTCCCCCAAATCGCCAGTGTGCCAGGCCCTGTGAAGAGCTGGTGGGGTCTGCCTACTGGCCACAGTGCCACCAAGCGGTCGTTCTGCAAAACAGTGGCACCAAGCTGGTTCGTTTCCATGGCTGTCTAATCACGGCCCCCTAAGGTCGTCTCTGCTCCAGATGAATTAGCAGGTTCACTAAGCAATGGGGAATTGTTTATTCTTTTCATATTCTTCCCAACACAGTGAGGATTTTTTCACTCCAGTGAATGCATCATGCCAGCAGCACGGCAGATTTAAAGAATGTTGGACTGGTTGGCAGAAGGCATTTTTGTGTACCCCTACTTTGACCTCTCTTGGACATAATTTGCTCTTCTAAACAGTGAGGGGCTTGGGTTAGGTCTCCCAACGTCCCATTCCTTCTACTCTAAAAGTGTAATTCTTTGCTTCTGTTACATGTGGTTTTTATAAGGAGCATAACCTTGAAGCTGATCCTGGTCCAGCAGCTCCAGGATCTTGCTTCTGTTGCTTCAAAGCGAGTTTGGCAGGTGGCAGCAAGGCTAGAGGGTGAAGGGAAGTACTGCGCCCACCAGGAGAGGCAAGAGTGCCAACCTTATCTGGCACATGCCTCTGCTCCCCACATGCTTGGCGGAGGTCCGCCTGGATAAAATTGCCCTTGCTGAGAACTCTGGCCCAGGGCATTCATTGGTTCCAGGCACCCTGGGGAAACCTGTGACGGAAGGTCCACAGGGAGGTGTATCTGAGCAGGATGTGCTGATGGCCTTTGACCAGCAGGCTGGTGGGACTAATGATTTCACTGAAGATGAGAAGAAAAGGAGAAATTCGAATTCCACCTCAAAGGATGTGACCCTGCCCCTTCCTCTGATGGTCTGTGGGCACCTGGAGCCAGGTAGGGGAATTGCTCTCCTCAGAACCCTGCTCCCCGTTAGCTTTCTTGAACTCCTGTTTGGAGGCTACATGAATCCACATTTGTGATGCACCTCGTCATGTGCCTGGTAAGGAGACTGGAGTCGTTTTCTTATTCCCCCCAACAGCCTGCCTCCCTGCGCTTGGCAGGTAAACATGAGGTATGGTGAATGTTGTCCCTGTACTGCTGGGACTTACGCAAATCTTCATCAATCTGTGCGTTACATCCAGTGTCTTCCAAATTCAGGATCAAGTGAGACAACAGGAATCCTAAACATTAAACTAAACTAAAAAAAAAAAAAAAAAAATACCATGAATTATCCACATGCTGAGAAAATGTAGCTGAATTATCATAGGTCATGAGACTTTAGCGCTCTCTCCATTGTGATGTGATTAACACTCTTAATTTTGTCATTATTTGGGGGGATTTTAAAAAAAAACTAATCTCGGTAACAAGAGTTTGTAAGAGGTTGTCTCACTGAATTTCCACCCACTGGGGTAAACTCACAGAACATTAAAGACAGAATGGAGCTTTGTAATCATCTAGTCTTTTTTGGTTTAAACTGAGACCTAAAATACATATATAAATAAAATTAAAGTAAATTAAATTTTACTTGTTACAATCTAACTTTAACAAATAAATTAAACAAAAAAAAGTACTGCAGGGTCTCTTCTATTTTTTAACAACTCTGAACCACAAAATACAAGGGCCATGTGACATAAACATCTGGCTCATTTTGTCTGGTCAGCCATTGGCTGATAGGATAAGGAAGAATATGTGGAGGAGAAAGAAAAGGAAAAAAATATAAGACACTTTTTATCTTTTGACTTTGATTAAAGAAAGCACCTTCACTTAAATGCATCAGCTCTGTAGATGTTTTACGGATGGAATACTTTATTGTTCTCATTCTTTGCCCCAAATACCAAGCCTAATCTTGTCTTGTTTCCCTGTGTCTGCGAGGTGGGATGTACAGCTTCTTTCCCATTTCAGACGTTTAGCACGACCAGCCCAGGAACCTAGCCACAGCCAAGGAAAAGGTGAGGGCCAGCTCGCTAAATTTCTAAACTCTCCTGTTAAGAATGCCTCGTTCTCCCAGACCTCAAGATTTCCACGCAGGCAGCAGCCATTAGGTCCACAGAGGTCTGGATGGGTTTGGCTACTCATGGATTCCCTAGAGAGAAACCTATCATGTCAAGGAAAGAGCAACAGACTTGCAGTTAGGGGACCTGAGTGTGAAAAACAGCTCGGTCACACTCTGACTTGGGCAAGTCACGTAGAGATGATAATATGAACATCACAGAATACTTGAGAGGATAAAGTGAGATAATACAGGTAAAATCACTGAACAACTGATATTATTATTTGCAATTCTTGTTAACTAGGGTGTGAATATGCACACCAGTCTTGTCTGTAAACCCGTTATTGTTTGAATAAGTACATCTTTAAAATGTGCTAGTCCTAGATTTGAAATAACGGAGACCTGGCAACCAGAGAAGAAAATCTCGAGTAACCACAGCCAAAGAAGAGTCTGAGCTTGGTGAGGGTATGATGATACATCCTGGAGAGAGAGGAGGGGTAGGAAGTGCTGGCTGGAGAAACGGCCTCATGGCTGAGTGTCCAGGAGAAAGAAGAAAGTGCTCCTTGCCCTTGCTGTCCTAGGACATAGGGGCAGCGCTGGGCAGCCAAAGGTGTCTGCCTGAACTGCAGAGCGCAGGGAGATCCCATCTGCACTTCTCCCTTTGGCATTTTCTGGGCTTGCCCAGCCAGGGTCCCTGCTCATTTTCTTGAGTTTAACTCAGAAGAGACGTAAAACATCCTGGACACAGCCTAGATGGGACACAGATGTGAGGAAAACAGCACGGCCACTTCAAATGTTTCAAGGCATCATCAGCTGGTTAGGTTAAGGGAGAATGAAAGAGAGAGAGAAAAAGAGACAGAGACCAAAATTAGGCAACTCTATAAGCTTTCTTTCCCTAAGAATCCCGATTATAATTCGATCACAGAAGACTACCCAGCAAGTTCCAGTATATTCCAATATATGGAGTGCTCTCCAGAACAGATCCGGACAGAAGGTAATGTAAAAACATATACAATATTAACACTTTCTAAATGTTGCTTAGTAGAGAAATTCAAGTCTCTGAAATGTGTCACACAGGAGATTTCATTTGGAACAGAAGCCCATAGTTAACAAAATTTCAGTAGGGAGGAGAAAAAGGAAACAATAAAACCAGGTTGAATCATTAATCAAAGACTGTGTATATGGCTTATGCTTTTTGGACCTAATGGTAAATAAAAAGTAGGAAAGCATTCTTTTTTTTAATGCATGTAACTAATATAGTAAAGGGACTGTTGACCATAAGCTCAAGGTGAAAGCTTCCTCGAAAACAAAAAGCAACTAAAATAAAAAACACAAAAACTAAAATCAATAGTGAGTGCATTTTACAAAATCAAACATTTCCCTCAGAAAGTTGATTGAAAAAAATATATAAATAGCTTCTGTTTTTACAGTTAAACTTTTTAATCTCTGGTACATAACAGTAATTGAAAGAATTCTGAGAAATCAGACAAAAGTATTCGGCGGATTTGAATTAATGGGCCAAGCAAGCTTTTTTTCCTTGGCTTCCCTGTCAAATGAACCATAGCTTGAGTCTTTGGCTACAGCTTTGGCCGTGGGGAGGATTTCTGAGACGCCGACATAGTTTTTTTTGGCCATCCTTGAACTGGTTGTGATAGTGTAGGCATTGCTTCGGTAACACTTCATCGAGGACATGCAGAAAGTCTCTTTCATTCCTCTCCTAAAATTGGCATTATAAATGGAATACAGAGTAGGTTTAGAGGCTGAGGAACTAAAGGATATCCATGTGATAGCTGTAAAAACAAGGGAACTTTTCTTATAGTCTCGTTCATGGGGGTGCCACAGCTGAGCGACATGAAAAGGCAGCCAGGAGAGCAAAAACAGAAGATTTAAAATGAGGAACATCTTGATAGTTTTCACTTTTGTCCTTGGGACGATGTTCATTGTCCGCCTCACTGTTCGACCATCGGTGCCGATTCTCCAAATGTATTTTACGACCTTCTGGTAAAATAAGATTATGAGGACGGATGGAATCACAAAGCTCACCAAGAAATGGATGACGGTATAGGCAGTTCCTTCCCAAGAGGAGGGGAGGAAATAGTTACAATGACTGTCCCAGTTGGAGCCATAGAAAAAGAACACGGGGGTCACAAAGGCCGCCTCAAAGATCCAGGACGCTGCAATCATCTTCTTGGCTTTTTCTCTGGACACCTTGAAGCTCAGAGGGTAGATGATGGTGTAGAACCGGTCTATGCAGATGGAGAGGAGAACGTAGACCTGGACGCCCGGGGTGAGATACTGAAAGTAGCGCACGGCCTTGCACGTGGCGCTGCCCAGGGCCCACCGGCCGGTGGTGAACTGCAGCAGGACGAAAGGCATGCCGGCCACGCTGATGAGCAGGTCGGCGCACGCCAGGGACACCACAAAGTAGTTGGTGGTGGACTGAGCCCTCCTGCTCCGGTGGATGACCAAACACACCAGGGAATTGCCAAAGATAGAAAACAGCCACAGGGCCCCAAAGAAAATGCTGGCTGTGGCCACCTCCCCGGGGTTCGGTCTGTAGCGCAGGTCTGTTCCGTTGCTCCTCCAGCCGTGCTCCTCGTAGAGCTCCGTCAGGTCTCGGCTCAGCAGAGGGGAGGCCATTTCCGTGCAGCTGTGGTTTTGGAGGGGCACCAGAAGTGTAGGAACAACCAAAGGCGGCTTGCTGTTATCCATTCTGTGAGCAAAAACCATATTCATTTTTTCCCTCTTAGTTCTGGATAAGAAAAGAAGAATGAGGCCTCCTGTTAAAACGGTGTTACACGGATTGATTCCTAAGACTAACAATCTTATTTGACGCTTAGATTGGTTGTCATCTGTCAACGAGTAGGACTTGTGTGTTGGCAGGAAAACATGACTACTACCCAGAAAAAGCTCTGGCCCCGTTTCTCTTTCATTTTAGGACGGTTTCAGCTGATCCCAGCTCAGGCTTTCCCTGGCCTCCCCCTCTCCTGACCCTTAGTCAAATGTGGTGGAACTCATAGCAAGCCCCACTCCTACGCTGAACCTTGTTCCCTTCATACGCTGGGGATCACGGAGGGTTAGAGAGCTCAAATCTGGCTCATGGTTAGGGCGTTACCCCCAAATGAAGTGCTGCTGGAATCCTGGGAGGTACGTGAGAAGTTCCTGAATGTCGTAACACTAAAGTAACGAGGCTGCAAGGGAGGAAAACGGGCAGATGGAAACACACAGGCGTCAGCTATGGAAAAAGCTAACAGAAATCTGTGACTACAGACTGACTGGCTACAGGGAACGACCTTGTCCTCACTTATTGCAGAATTTCCATTACAAAAGCATTATGGGAGTGCATGGAGCAAACATAACACTTTCACATGAGCCAGAAGTAGCTCATTTAATGACACATAAACATAGCCTGTTTTTTTTCCGAAAGATGATAGGCCACCTATCAGTGACATATTTTGATGCTATTCTGTTGTTAGTGTTTCACAAAACGACCCTGACTGAGGAATATACAAGATGTCCCCTAATGAATGTGTAACCAGGTTACTGGAAACCTTATGGCATTCAGATGATTATAAGCAACCAACTCTAACTTCACCCAGCCTTTATTTTAACTTTTTTTTCCCTACTATTCAGTGAGGGAAAAAAAAAAAAGGTATACTTTTTAATAGGGAAAAAGCATGTATCATTGTGGGCCATTCAATTAAAATTGAGGTGACTGCTTGCAGTCCGATCATTAGGGTTTAATTTGGTCGGAATCTATTAAGCAAAAAGAGAAAGCACAGCGACTGAATCCATAATAACCAGAGCGATTCCACCTGGCCGGTGGCACAGGGGAGGGCACACCAGCAAAGGCTCAGCAGGGCCTCCGGTCACTACACCTCACAGAGCAACGTTTCTGGGGTTTAGAGGTGAGATGAAAGAACAGTTCTATATGAAAGAACAGTTCTTAATGACCCATTTTTCCTTGAAGGGTTTTCCCAATGACTTGTGGTAGGGAGAGGGTGTTAATAGATACTGTCCTCACCAAGAAACCACATTCAACAAAAGTCTGGGGCTCAGGGCAATGCACTAAAGGCCAGGTCCAGGTTCCCTTCAAGGCTTTTTTTTGTCCATGAAACAGCCCTACTTAATCTCTCAAAGAGAAATGTAAGGTAATTAGCCATTTTAATAACTAAAAGACCTTTAAGCATGGCTGACTGGTTGGTAGTAAATTGTAAGACTAGCTACCATATTTTCCATATAAAAAATTAGGATACACGGTCTGAAGACAGGACGTAAGATCTAAAATTAGCACTGTCCTAGAAAATCTGGAATGCATGACTGTTATCCTTACAAAATTGAAATAATCTTTTCACCTTTATTTGTGTAAAACCTACAAAATTCCAAAAAAAAAACACCCCAAAACCAAAAAAAAAAAAAACCCTACAATTTTTTAAAAAGATTTAAAGTTTAAAAATAAAACAGACGAGCTATTTTCCCAGACAGAAAGAGCTGTTCTAAACTCTTGGGGGATGCCTGTGGCCTAAATACAACAGGAGCTGGTAGCACAGGCACTTTCCCATAGCTCCACACGCACTTTGAAACCTGTGAACTTCCTTCTGTTTCCTTCTTCCTCTCACAGCAAAACTCTGCAGATGAAACTCAAGATCACCACTACCACCAAAGCGCTGCGAGGCCTTCGCCCATCCTTTCCTCCAGCTGCTTTACATCAACTAGTGTGTCCACCAATTTCTCTGACGCCCCGCCCCCGCCCCACACATTCCCGCCTGGAAGCACAGGGTCCCGCCGCTCAGAAATGGGACGAGGGAGCCTGAGGAGTTCTCGAGTCTAGGTCTCCCCTGATTGATGGCATGACTTTTCTGACTGGACCTAAAAGTGCTGCGGCTCTGTTTACTCATTCAATACACCAAGAAACTATGCTAGGTACTAGGAGAACAACGAAAAGTAAGGCTCATAAAAGGGTAAATGTATAAATGAGCTGTCTGCCATAGTATAACTAAATTCTATAATAATTATAATTAGTAGATAAGGAGCTAAGTGACAGAGAAAAATAGGGACCCGATTTTTCTTGGGATAGGGGGAAGGAGGCTTCACAAAGGAGGTGAGGTGTAAGCCGGGGACCTGGAGGATGAAGGTCCCTTCTTCAGGAACACAAGGGGTTTTTTAAAAAGCCCCAAACATTCCAAGGGAGGGAGAAAGCATGTGGAATGATTTGGGGGTCATCCTTCTAGGGCTGATCTTTTTTGGGCCCTTTTCCCCTTAGAGGTATAGTCTTCTGCAGACCATACCTCCCAGACTATACAGTCTCTAAACGCCCTACAAGCAAACTGACCTACATTTTCCCCATGGTTATAATGAGAGGTTACATTTTCCACATTCATGGGCTGAAATGTGGTCACACAGTGGATAAGAATATACAGAATGGCTGTGGATTCCTTGTTCATAGAGCATGTTGTTACTCCTTTTCCCAGTTTGTTTTGCTTTAGAGCCATGGTTCTCTAGCTTAGCAACACACTGAACTCTCCCAGGGAGCTTTAAAAAAAAATACTGATGCCTGGGTCCTACCCTCAGGGATTCTGATTTAATTGCAGCCTGGGCATCGGGATGTTTCAGAGTTCCCCAGGTGATCCCAACGTGCAGCCCAGACTAACAATCACTGCTTTAGAATGGCTTCCATGTTTCTGTCTTCTCTCATTAACTATGGGGTCCTGGGAAAAGGGCATTATTCTTTGTCCGTGCTCTACAGCTTCCACTGAAGTTCTTTACATTAATAATCGCTTGTTAGCTATTTACTGAATTGACTCCATAAGTACAGAGAACTGAAATACAGGCCTCCTACTCTAGGTGGCTCTGCTAGGAGAATTAAATGCAGAGACAGAAAATCACTGTGTGTTCTCAGAGAGCCGAAATGCTGGTGACCATGGAGACAGGGGAAAACATGGCTCCAGAGCAGAGCAGGGCAGGTGAAACTGAAGTCACCCAGGTCAACTCTCATTTAAGGGACAGTCAAGGTAGTTTAGGTGATCTCAGACAGCCTCCTGCACCCCCTCCCAGAAAACATGGTCTGCCATATTATAACTAAATTCTAGGGTCCCAAAGTAAAAGTTCAGAAAGGTCTCCCCTGCTCCATTAATTTGGAAATAAATACATCTTCAAGGGGGTGTTTCTGAAATACAAGGGCTGCGGAATTCATAATTATGTCTGGGTCATCCATATTCAGTAATTATAGCAGCAACAAGAAAGACGTCTTCACCTCTTTCCTGCTCAACCTGTCCCCAACCAACTCGGAGACTGCCACATGACACACTCCATTGGGTTGATATTGAGGGCCCCTATTTTAAAATATATCTCTATCTATATATTATCTAAGAGAGGAATTATTCATCTATTGGGCTCTAAGAGATGGGTTTTAATATATAGGTGGGGAAAATGGTGGATGGGTTGACATGGTGTAGAGCTACGGACTGGGGGACCTCTGAAATAATGGGACCCTGGAGAGTCCCATCATTACAGAGGTCTGGGTCTATATATAAGATGATATGTCTATCATTTTATACTGTAATTTTTATTTTGAACGTTGTCTCCCCTGCTGCGTTATGAGTTCCTTAAAGACAGTGACTGTGTCCTTATATCCCTGGGGCATATAGATATTAATAAAGGTTTACTGAATACATAAATGTATAGAGGTGTTAAGAAAAATTATCCAATACTTGAAAATAAGGCACAGAGAGCATAGCATAAGTTTTTTATTTTTGGCTGCACCCTGTCCAGGGATCGAATACAAGCCCCTGCATTGGAAGCGTGGCGTCTTAACCACTGGACCACCAGGGAGGTCCCCAAAGCATAACATTTTAATGTCATGCTACGACATTGTTAAACGGGCTTCCCCAAGGATCATTTAATTCTCTGGAAGAATGTATCTGTGCTTGATTTTGCTATTACTATATGACTAGCGCCCAGACATTACACGCTAACATGCAAATTTCTGTCTAGTAGAAAAAATAACCCCAAAGGTTATAGACTTATAGCCCTGTAGGGCAGTAACCAGCTCTGTGCCTCCTAGCAATCTTATGCTCACATTATTTAAGGAAACAAACAACAGCAACGACAAAAAACCCTATAAATATCCATTTATTCAAATGCTCTTGGAAGCAACCTTATTATCTCATCAGTTCCTTCAGTAATAAGTTAATAAATCTTTGACATGGTGTTCATTCTATATTTGAATGAGAGTCATGATGAATGACGGTCATGATTTTAACTTTTTTGAAAATCGTGACAGTCATGATTTTAACTTTTTGAAAATCGTATTTTGATGGATGGCTGAATGTATGAATGATTAGAAACTAATGAGAGGACCACAAAGAGGCATAGAGGGGCACAGATGAGAAACTGTGTTTACTTCACAGTTTGCCAGCGGCTATTCCTGGATAAGCATATCCTTGCTGGTTAGGTTTCTTCTAGACTCAAAAAAACCCTAACAACGGATTTCTTTTTCCCTCCTGAAATTATAAAGATCCACAGATGTTCTCGTAATATAGGAAGACCATTATTTTCTGACATTTGTTTAAAAATTTAATGGCAAATTAGAATTTTATAATGTTGTTTATATGATTTGGTTGGAAAAAAAAAATGAACGGAAACATTTCCTGTGGAATGGAAAGTATCTGCTGCACCTAAGCAGATACATTGGCTGTTTACTAATGAGCAGTGAGGTTAATTACAATGATGACAGTATTTATAACATTACTACTACCAAGAGTTAGTATTTATTTTGTGCTTACTATGTGTCTGGTACTTCACATGCGTAGCCCTTCGAGGTAGGTAACGTGATTAGCCCTGTTTTACAATTGAGAAAAACTGAAGTTCTTCCCCAAGGTCATACTGTTGGAAAGCCACAGTGGGCTAGATGTGAATTCACACAGTCAAACTGGCTGTACATGGACTTCTCAATCAAACATAGGAATATAAAGTTATTCCCCCACAGCCTCTTGCTACCCACAGATACATCTGTTCAATATGCTAGCTGAGAAATATGTGACACAGTGAACATTTGGGGGAAAAAAATCACTCCCGCTATATACTGCACAGAGGCTTAGCATCAAAAGTGCAGTAGAAATGTTGGTCTAGAAATACAGCCTTTCTTCAGAATAAAGAATGTGAGAATATTGGAAATTCATTATCGCAGATGATTAACTTGTTGCCTTTTAAACGCGGAATGAGGGGCTTCCCTGGTGGCGCAGTGGTTGAGAATCTGCCTGCCAGTGCAGGGGACACGGGTTCGAGCCCTGGTCTGGGAAGATCCCACACGCCGCGGAGCAACTAAGCCCGTGGGCCACAACTACTGAGCCTGCGCTCCGCAACAAGAGAGGCTGCGATAGTGAGAGGCCCGCGCACCGCGATGAAGAGTGGCCCCCACTTGCCACAACTAGAGAAAGCCCTCGCACAGAAACGAAGACCCAACACAGCCAAAAATAAATAAATTAATTAAATGCAGAATGAAAGCAGAACTCTAGACTTCAGTTTGATTAAAGGGCAGAAAAAGTTTGATCAATAGTATTTCCCTGAGTAGGAAATTCTCTTTCAAATTTTAATTGTTGTAATTTAGGAAATATAATGGTGGTAGATATTTTCCTTAAATCTTTCACTGTTATGTAGGCTTGATTTACCTATATATGAAATAAGAATGGAACAGAGGTAGACTGGGACTGGCTTGCATGGGGCTCCTCAGAGCCAGCTGTGCACATTCCTTCCCAACTCCAAGTTCAGTGACATCATGTTGGTATCATGAATCAGCCATGGTAGGAATATTCACACCATGAAACTGACAAACATCACAAATAGGTTTTTTCCCTGAAGAGCCAGTTGTTAAACGTTGACCAGCCCACCACTTCCACTAGGGCAGAGTTTACAGGGCAACCTATCCCAAAGTCCTGAACTTACACACATCCCTGCATTTACAAATGGCTAAGGAGGTCCCATAGGCTCTTCAGAAGCTTGCTGAGTTCCTATCTTGCTTTCCAGCTCTGAGCTATGGCTCTGGTGTGGACACTGAGCTATGTGCTTTACAGAACTACGTTAAGGCCCAGGTAGCCACCAGCATGACTGTGGTGGGGAACAGGAAAACCAGAGAGACAGAGACACGTTCTCATAATGTGCCACCCAGATAGGGCTGCCAGATAAAACACAGGATGCCCAGTTAAATGTGAATTTCAGATAAATAACACATAATTTTTTAGCATAAGTATGTCCCATGTAATATCCCTAACAGTATTTAACTGGTGTCCTGTATTTTTATTAGCTAAATCTGACAAACCTACACACCCAGAACATAATCTTCTGCTGAAAAACATTTATTTTTCATCTCACAATACAGGAATATTGCAAAGTGGTTATGTGTGCAGGCTTTGAAGCAGACAGCTGAAGTATGCGTCCTTCCTCTGTCACTCACTAACTAGTTGTGTGACCCAAAACAAGTTATCTAACCCACTTGATTCCAGTGTTCTCATCTGTAAAATGGGGACAATTAGTCCCTATCTCATTTGATTACGATGAGGATTCAATGAGATAATAGATGCACAGGAGTTAAATGAGTTATTACAAGTCAATCTGTCTGGTATGAGAAAAACACTCAATAAGTGTTATCCTACTGTAGTTCTAAAGCACACCTAGCTTGGTGTCTGGCACATAGCAAGTGCTGAAAAAATTAGCACTCTTACTACTGTCAGCCCATAAAAGTCTTCTAAGCCATATGACAAGCAAATTTTAGTAACCACATCACATACTATAGTGATAATACTAACATTAGTCACATAATTTAGCATTGTTAAGGATGGATGGCTTTTGTGAAGGGGCCTGGGTACCTAATCATCATTCACAACATTGTTTTTAAGGGGAAAGTCATTGGGGTCCAAATAAATAAACATAACCTTTCTCCAAGTTGGGGATGATTTTTTAGTGACATGTTAGCCAGATAAAACCTTTTTCTATACCCTAAACCAAAAGATGTAATATAACTGGATTGACTATGTGTTTCTCAAAAGCATATAGAGTCTATCCTGCTTAAATTATTTCCTTTAGATAATTTTGAATAACTGCAAAAGAACCTCATACTTTCAGTGAAAACCAAGTTTCTTCTCCACCATCTGAGACCACTAGCATCACGACTTATAAGCCTGGAATTTTCCCTAATGCCCTTTTCCCTTTCCTCCTGTTATATAAGATATATAAATATTCCTCCGTAATATTTCCAGGTCTATGCCTTTCAATCTGTTTCCCAACTGGGATCAAGCAGTTTCCTGAGATCAGACTTGGCACGTTTTCTTTTTGTTTGAATATTGGTTATGCTTTCAAGGAGAACATGATTTTTTGAGCAGAGAAGGATTTTCAGAACAGCCTCTTCTAACATCACAAAATAACCCATAACGACATTTCTGGGTGAGAAATTCTAGATACCTAGATTTAAGGAACTATTCCTCTTCTATCAACTCTACCTTTCTTTGTTCTTTACACGAATTCTAAAATATTAGAAATAAACAAAGTCAGCATCCTTGGCGTGATTTCCAGAAACCAGGAAGGCTTCCATCACCATCAGAGCATCATTCTTATAAAGTCAAAGTCCCATTTTAGTATATGTGCTGCCGAAGTGAGCACCAAAGTTCCATTTAAAATGTAACTACTACTTAAAGAGTAAATTTTTTTACATATTATCAGTAGAGCAGTGACCTCTGAGACCCGGTCTACCTCTGAGATCTATGATCTCAGAAAGGAGCCCGAGCTTCACCCCATGTGGAGGTTTATGTTGACCACGAGCTGCAATCCTCCCCAAATTCTCTGCAAACCAAGTTGCAGGAGAAAATGTTAGGTCATACTGGCTCCTCTTTGGGGGAATGTATAAAGGACACTATCCAGTATTTCCCACCCTAACTGCCACTTAGTAGGGTTCTGTGTGGAATGGTTTAATAACACAGAACTTCCCTCCCTACTGTTCTCACAAAGTCGGTGGTCAGATAAAATGGGAAAGAAAAAGAAAAAGAAACACCAAGAAACCTCACCATAAGAAATGACTAATTTGTTATGATGGTATATGCAAAGTAGTCCTCAATCACACAAAATATCCAAATTTTTATCACTTAGTATGAGCCAGGATTGTGCTAAATGCTGGAGATACAGAAGTTAACTAGACAGACAAGGTCTCTGCTTTTATGGAGCTTTCCTCTAGTGGGAGAAACAATATTACACAGCTAAATAAGAAAAATTACACAATTAATAAAGAAATGGTTAGTGCTATGGAGAAAAATAAAGCAGAATGGGGAACCAAAATGGATGGGAAATGGGGGGCAGATGGTTGGTTGGTTACCCAATGGCCATTCCCAACTCCTTCCTTGCCTTCCTCTCTCCAGAGGCTGAAAAGGAAAGATAATCACTTCCCACCATTCCTTGCAGCTAGGGGTGGTCACATCAACATCACCTGCTTCTGGCTACTGAGACAAGAGAAGGTCTCCTGGCAGGGTGCTGGAAGGCTCTTGGGAAAATCTTTCTTAATAAAAGGAAAAGTGCGTGTGGGGAGTGTTCTCTCTTATGGACCTGGCTGCCCCTCAACTCCTGCCTTTGTAAACTGTCACGTGATGATGTCAGGGCACTGGGTGGGATGTTATGAGGTCAAGGGAGGTCCTAAGACTCACAAAGATATCATCCAGTGCCCTGACACTGTGGTACTGCTAGGACACCTGCCTCCAGACTACTTGTTTAATAAGTAGTAGGTTCCTTTATGGCTTAAGCCCTTTTTGAGTTTTCAGTTATTTGCCTCTAAATGCATCCTGACAGATACAGGGTCTTATTTCAGATAGAGTCACCAGAGAAGGATTCTCTGAAGAAGTGATACTAGAGCTGAAACCCCAAAGACAGGAAGCCAGCCATGTGGAAATTAGAATAGCATTCTAGGCAGAAGGAACAATGAGTGCAAAGGTCCTGGGGCAGGAACGAGCTTGTTATGTGGCTGGAGCATATGAATGTGGAAGAAAATGAGATAATTAGAAATGTAGGCAGGGGTCAGATCACATAAGGCACTGCAGGGCACCGGCGTTATTCTTATTGCAGTGAAATCCATTGCAGGTTTTAAGCAACAGAGGGATATGAGCATGACCTGATTTGTGCTTTAAAAATACAACTTTAGTTGCTGTGTAGGTGGCTGAGAGTAGAAGAAGGGAGACCAGCTAAGAGGCTCTTACAGTAACCTAGGTACATGATGATGGAGGCTCAGACCAGGGCAGTAGCAGTGTAGGTGGAAAAAAAGTAGATTGATATTGAAAATATTTAGGAGACGACAGAGCCACCAAGATTTGCTGATGTTAGGGGATGGGGATGACTCCTAGGTTTGAGGGTCTGAGGTGGGGCAAGAAAAAGTCTGGAGAGCTGGAAATCGACAATTCTATTTTGGCTGAGTTAAATTCCTATTAGATATCCAAGCAGAGCTATCCAGTTAGCCCCTGAATATATAAGTTTGGAGAAACGTCTCTTCAGATTCTTTGCCCATTTTTATTAATTCATTCATCATTCCATAAACATATTTTAAGATCATACTACGTGCCAGAACGTACTGTGCTAAGAACTGGATATACAATGGCAAACAAAACTGTCCCTACCCTTATGAAGGTCATAGTCTAATTAGTTGTGGAGGAGTGGAGAGAAGAGTAAGAAATAAGCACAAATTAAGAAGGTAAGTTGTAATAAGTTCTACAAAAGAGGTGTTATAAGAGAGCTTGGCAGAAGGCCCCTCTCTTGGGCTGGGAGGTTCTGGAAGCCATGGAGGCAGGAGAAGCAGGGACAGAGAACAGGGTCACCTACGGTAGACTCGCCAGGACTCCTGCTGCAGACAGACGGCAGGACAAGGAAATCTGGTCACCACGCTGCCCCGGATCCCCAGCCTCCTTCCAGATCCTGAACAATGTTTCAGGCTCCTTGAGGCCTGGCCTTAGGACTGCTCTTGTGATAGGCTGTTGTTCTTAAGTTGGCTCAGAATTCTTTGCAGTGAAAAGAACCTATCACATGGGGGTAGGGAAGAGAGAAAGCGCGGTAAGTGGGGCCTGGAGGGACAAAGTGCCTCTGGGAAATTCCTTTCACTCTTGTGCCACAGATTGGCTCTCCTATTCTCCCTCCCCACTGCGCACTATGTGCCCATCAGGTCATTTCAGCTGTGAGCAAAGAACACCTTCTTTCTGCTGAGAGAGGAAGAAAGTCAGGAGGAGAGGAGGTCTGACTCACTCCCCTGCAGGTCACTGCTGCATGGGGTCAGCGGCTGCCCACCGATAACTGCAGTTGGGAGACTCCACCGCCTGGTACAGAGACAGGATACGTTGTTGAGATACTGATGTGCGTGCGCTGTGCTCCTTGCTAGGACTGTTTTCCTGTTCCCTTCAGAGGATGAACCCAGGCCCAAAGTACTGCCTTGTCTTAGAGGAGAGTTGTCTCACCGGGCCTGAGACAAATCTGTTTCCTTGGCTCTTGTCTTCTGGAAGCTGGGTTCTCTGGGGGGATTTCTGTAGAGGGGAGGAGGGAGAAACAAGGACCTCTGAACCAGGAATGTGGCTGTGCCCCCCTGGAGCCCTGCCAAGGGGAGTCCTGGATGAGCACAAGGGAGCTTTGAGGATGATGAAAATGTTCTGAAATTGGATTATGTGATGGTTGTACAACTCTGTAAATGGAACAAAAGTCACTGAATTGCACCCTTAAAGTGAGTGAATTTAATGGTATGTAAATAAAGCAGTTAAAAAGAAAAGGTAGGCCTGGGACCCTTGCCTCACTTTCACGCTGTGCTCCAGGTAAGGGACCGGTGGTGCTGGAGGCGTGTCCAAGGAATAGAGTTCCCCAGCTGGAGAAGAGGCCACTGCTGCAGGGCGGGGGTGGAGGAGTCCCGAAGCAGCAGGTCCATCAGCTTTCAAGGACACACACCAGCTCAGGCCATAATTACATCTCTGCTACAATCAGAGGAGATCCAGGCCTAGAGGGACCACCCTACACGTTGTGCTGTAAGAGCCCCAGGGCCTAGAAAGAGGAAGACAGTCCCAGGAGTGTTTGTCACCGACTTCCCCATTATCCTGGTAGGATGGAGCCTTGCTATTATTTAAAGGAAATAATGTGTGAAGTAGGCAGAATGGTCCCCCAAAGATGCCCATGCCCCAATCCTGGAACCTGTGAATATGTTACATTACATAGTAAAAGGGACTCGGCATATACAATTAAGGTTATGGAACTTAAAATAGGAAGATTATCCTGGATTATCCAGGGGAACCCAAACTAATGAGCCCTTACAAAGAGAGAACTTTCTCGGCTAGTAGCAGAGAGATGCGGCAGAAGCCAAAGAGAGATTCCAAGCGTGAGAAGGAATCAACGTGCTGTTCTGGCTCTGAGATGCTGGGGCCCACATGCAAGAACCAGGAAGAGGCCTGTGGGAGTTACCGGTGGCCCCCAACTGAGAGCCATCAAAGAAATGTGACCTTGGTCCTAAAGCACGAGGCACTGGATTCTGCCAACCACCGAAATGAGCTTGGAAGGGGAATCGTCCCTGGAGCCTCTAAAAAGGAGCATGGTCCTGCCAACACCTTGAAGCCTTGTGAGACTCTAAGCAGAGAAACTGGCCAAGCCCACGCAGACTCCTGACCTGCAGAACTGTGATGTAATAAATGGCCGTTATTGTAAGCCACTAAGTTTATGTTAATTTGTGACAGCAGCAATAGAAACTAATTCAATATAGCATTTGTTATATAATTGAGTGTGAAAACTGAAACTCATACCAGCCATTCTATCACTTTCCACTACCCTACCATCATCTAGAATATTAGAAACCCCCAAAAGCTTACTTCACCTTAAATGTTAGACTGGAGACTAAGAAACCTAAGTTATAATTCTGATTATAAGCACTGAACAGCAAGTCAAGAGGCCCAGGTCTTATTTTTACATCAGTGTAAGGACCTTAAGTAAATTAATCTCCCTGAATCTCTATTTCCATGTCTACAACATGAATGAGTTGGTCTAGATGATTTCTAGGGTCATTATTGCTCTATGAACTACAACTGATAGGTAGACATTGTGACGAGCAACACACTTTCATTTAACTTTTAATCCACCACTTTCACCTGGCGGAGAGTGCATCCTGAAAGTGCATTGTGATGGGAGGACACGGAAGCTGTTTAGGGCTGCTGGGGCCCAGTTCTTGAGCCTCTGCTGTCCAAAATTGGTAGTCCTGGGTCTCCAAAGGAGAGATGCATTGTACAGAGGGGCCAGCCAAGCCCTCCTCACTAATTATCCCGGACGTGCCAATAATCTCTTACTGCAGATTCCTTGCAAGAAGTGGTCTGGTCTAAGAAGACCTGCCACCTGTGTTTGCTTCCCATCCCATGTAACACCAAACTTCTCAGCAGGGAGAAACACTTGCTAGAACCCCTGACTGTCCTCAACCAACTTTCCACACCTCTCCTCCTAGTAAGGGATCTTTCAAATTTTGAAGAAAACAATTTGGCCCCAGAATTTGCACCTCGCCAAATTCAATTTAATTTATTACAACAAACATTTTTTGAATAGTTGCCGTGTGCTCATTGAGTCCAATTTTGGGAGGGAAATGTTCAGTTTTATGTCCAATCTCTGATTTCAGTATCAACATCTTTAGTTGTACGACTGAAATAGGAAAGGGCGGGGGGGGAGGCAAAGACCAGACTCATTACACTCAAAGCAAAGAGCTGTACAGTAGATATGATTTATAGCTATTTGAAAAGAAGGTGAAGGATTCGTTAAGAACCGAGTGTAAGCACCGAACAGGGAGTTACTAAGAACTTCCGTTTTTCAGAAGCATTTACATTCTGTCTCACATCAAGTTCACATCAACACTCTGGGGAAATTTTGATCTGCACCACTGTCTTCAATCAGGGCTTTCCAAGAAAGCAACCTTCAAGTTCATGGAGCAGAAGTTAGATTTGAATTTGCAGTAACATGTATTTTTCACGGACAAATTATGCAACTATATATGTGGTCAGATGTGACTGAAAATATGGCTGAACATGTATTTGCATATGTTTCACATGGTTAATATATTTTTTAGTGGCATATATTTTTAGACATTTTGTAAGTTAAAATGCTACTGCTATCACTTCTCAGTGCTTCTTATTTTAATCCTCTCTGCATGTCAGCAATGATTGATCAAAATCACCAAACCAGCAATTTTCAACCTCTTCTTCAGAGGCAGATGTGACAAATGTGTCCATACATGTGATACACTCCTACGGACACAACCAGAATTACGTGCAACACCAGGAGCTCAGCCTACGATCTTCAACCTAAGAAGTCATGTTGAAAAGAAAATAATTATGTAGATATCCTTACATTTATTCTAATTAGTTTTTTAAAAAATGAATCACCGGCAAACTTTGGTATTTTATTAGCTAGAAATTATTTGCAACAGACATTTTTTGTTTGGGACATATTCTGACACTTTGGTTGATAAGCACTGCCCTGCTATACCATAAGTGTACACCTGAAATCTGAATTCTTGAAGGCTAAGGGTGCCTGACACATAGAACCAGGGAAAAGGTAATAAGAAAGAGAAACATGGCTATTCTCCACACTGGGCAACGGTGGGATATGACAAACCTGTTACAAAAGTCTAGCATTTCCCTGGAAATAATTAATTTCCTACCTATGCTCTTTAAAGCCACTGACATCCCAGGGAGTCTTCATAGCCTGCCTCCAGATTCAAAGGTGTATTCCCTTCTTTAGATGTAGAAGAAAATAACTCTGAACACATTTAAAATGTGAAGAGGCTACGTTATCTCAACCATAATGCATGGTTGACAGCACGGGCTCTTAGACTAGTGGTTCAGAGGTCATTTTGCCTCCCAGGGGACATTTGGCAATATCAGGAGACATTCTTGGTTGTCACAGCTCGGGGAGGAAAGTGTTGACGTCTGGTAGGTAGAGGCCAGGGATGCTGCTAAACATTCCACAATGAAGAGGACAGCTTCCCCCCGACCCCCAACAGAGAATTATCCGACCCAAGAGGCCAATAGTGCTGAGATTGAGAAACCCTGCTCTCAAGCCAACCTGCCTGGGTTTCAAATCACCTGTTACCTATATAAGTTACTAAACATCTATGTGCTTATTGAGTGTCTTTATCAGTAAAATTAGGATAAAAACAGTGTCCACCCTCTTGATTTGTTGTGAGAATAAAATAAATGACACAGACAGGAGCTAAGAACAATGTCTGGAAAAAAGCTAGTGTTTAACAAATGTTTACTTTCATTACCATTATATGCATCGAAAAAGACTGAGAAGAAAAACACCAAAATTTTAAAATAAGTTGTTTCTAGGTGGCCAGACCATTACTGATTTTTATTTTCATTACACTTTTATATTTCTTTATATTTTCCAAATTTTCTAGAACTGTATTTGTATTACCCTAATGTCCAAAAACATTTTTTTTTTAAAGAATGTAGAGGAAAGAACTTTACTTTGTGACATAGTGGAAAGAGCACAGAATCAGAAAGACCTGGATTCAGATCCTGGCTTTATTTGCTGTGTGTGACTTTGGGCAGATTAGTTACTCTGAGCTTCAGTTTCCTGATCGGAAACTGGGGCTAATAATGCATATCAGAGAGTTTCCATCAGGATTAAACATGACAGACATCCAGTGCCTTGGAAATATGCTGAATGACAGGCTCCAAGAGATGAGTGCTCTCAAAGTTTGGCCCAGGAAAAATGACTCTATAAACAGGGAAATATAGTCATGATGGCAACTCCCCTCTTGCTTTTTAAACTGTCCTCTTGGAGAAGCCACCTCCCATCTCAACCCACTGTTTGCCTGGGTTCAGAAGAGAAATTGCATCCACACTTTGGTCCTTCTCTCTATTCTTTCCACCTCCCCACATATACATCCTAGCAAAGGACCCGATAATTCAGCAGGCAGGGCTTACTAGCAGCGGGAAGTTACTAAGTGGAAAGCAGGACCCAGGCATCACTTTCACATGCCCACTGAGGGACACGTTCATTGTCCTTCTTCTTGTTTCTTCTTTCATCCCTAGCCTCCAAGCTGAAAGCATTCTTGGCAAGGCCTCTCCTCCAGAGGAACGCTCCACTTTCTCTCTATTCTATCGTCTCCTGTTCAGCTGGTAGAGAGGACTGCCCCCTTTCAGTTTTGAGAGGGATGAGTAGGAAGCCCAGAGAGGCTTCCAGATCTAAGCCTCTTGTGTGCACTAGCCTGGCTCATCTGAGAAGGCCGGCAAGTGTGCGGTGGGCAGGCAGCACTGGCCTGGCTGTACTGTGCTTCCAGCAGGGCTGTTTCTTTGCCACCCCTCATTCACTCCAGGTCACACTAAAGACCAGGAGGATGAGTAGACAGGATTCAAGGACCCAAACCTTAACCACAAACCCCACTCTTAATGCTCCTTAATGACTTAATCAGATGGAAAAAGAATAGAATAGGTTATATTTGTGTATATTATCAGGAGGGGTGACTATTTTAAGCCAGGTTAGCCTGCTAACTTAAATTCAAATCCTAAGCAACCTTTCAAGATGCCCTGAGACAATCTTCCGTACTCAGGTCCTAATTGCCACGGTGTGGAAAAGGCAGTCTGGCTCATCCCACTCTGACTCTGAAGATCCCATGGTTCTCCAGGGAGGAGTCTTGTAGTCCTACCGGGTGGGCTCTTGGTGCAGTGTTCTAGGGGCTGGGAGGCACAGCTGATTAGGGCAGGATTGCCTGGGGCAGGCACTGACCTTCTCACGACATTCACTCTCAACCCAAGGTGAACTATTTCAACATGGGGAGATGGTGCCAGGCAAAACATCAGAGGAAAATGAGACTATTTGGGGTGCCCCCATCTAGGTGTAAATAAAAATATCAAGAGAACTTCATTCTAAATATAAATAAAATGTCAGGGGGATTGGTAATGCCCAGGAAATAATGTATGGATCCTTCTGGAACTCTAGTCTGCTATTGCTCAAGGGTCTGTCTGACTAGCATATGTAAATTTCAGACATAATATTGACTGTTGCCAAGTTCTCTCCTACTACACTTTTACCTCCTCACTATCCTCCCCATAAAAGCATGCAAAACAAAACAGGCATGGGCCCCCAGAATGCTGTCAGTCTTGAGTCTTCCCATTCTTCATTCACAAGGGTACATTGAGATGATATCATAAACGGGCTGGGTGCTAAGTGCTAGAAATCCAGAGATGGAAGGAGATGGTCCCTTCTGTCCAGAAGCTGACTTCGGATGACTATAGTAGTGTTAAGTGTACTTGTTCCAGGGAAATGCTGATTTCAGCAGGGATCAAATCTAAGAACTAAAGTTCAATAAAGTTTAAGGTGTCAAGGGGACTCCTTCCTCTCAAAGTATTCTTCAATTGAAACCGTGAAGGAAACACTTCATATAGTGAGGAATTTCACAAATTTTGGATTCCTACCCCCTTTTCTTCCTCTTTGTATCTCTGATCTAGTAACTTCTCTCAGTTTTCCCACAGCATATAAGAACGAGATCAGTCATCTTTTCTTGTCAAGGGCCAAAAGGGAAACTACACAGACCAAAAGGAGGTAACCCTTATATTTCAGATATTTCCAGAAGTTAAAAAAAATTCCTCTTTTCTCCTTAAAAGCCTAAATTAATTTGCAAAAAGAGAGAAATCTATTCCCTATTTTAAAGTATGATAATATTATTTTAAAGCAATAAATCTAGTCAGTTTGATGACATAGTTTGTGTTTATAATTTCAGAAGTTTTTAATCTATTTATTTTATTTTGAAAACCAGGTAAGTACAGTTAATATGCTTAGGCTGGTCTTATTACTAGTTCCTGAGGATGGAAGAATGTTTCTAGGTTTGATTAAAAAAAAAAAAAATGAACCATGATGTAATTTTAGATTTCTTTTTTTCCTTTAGACATCATTTGGTCACCATTGCAATACAGTGTTTTACTACCAGATATCTATACAGCACAAGGGAAGAGAAGAACAGGTAATTACTTACTGGGTTATTTGGGGGTACAGAATGTGACTACTGGGATAATTCAAGATTACTATAGATTTCACTGGGGGTCTGTTTTAGCCAGGAAAGCTGATTCAATGTTCTAGTAGCATCAGCTGAACAAAATCTGTAGCCAAATCAACTGTTGACATCATTTGAAATAACAGAAGCAGGGAAACAGCATAGTTCAGTGGTTAAGATCATGGACTCTAGGGTCAAGTTTCTTGGGTCCAAACCCTGTTTCTCCTATTTGCTAGCTGTGTGACCTCGGGAAAATTCCCTAACTTCTCTGTGCCTTAGTTTCTTCGTCTCCAAAATGTGGGTACTAATAGTAACTCCCCCAGAGGGTTATTATAAGGATTAAATAACTGATTGTGCTTAGAATGATGCTTTACACATAACAAGAACTTTACAAGTATTCGTTAAATAAAGACAAAATAAAATGTAAATTTGCTAGCTCGTCTCTTTGTGCTGGATAGAAATAGTCAAAGATATCAAGATTTGAGTGCATGGCAGATTCTTTTAGCCTGTAACTTTGGAAGATTCCTTTGAGAACTTCCTGGAAGCCTTCTTGGTAGCTATTCTGAAAGATATGGAATTTGGTGACAGTCTACTGTCCCTAAGAGAGCTGGAAACAATCACAAGCACTCCTGGTATCAGGAACATCAGAAGGAAGACGATCACACAGCACAAAGAAACAGCATGCCAGCCCACTCAGGCTCCCTAAGCCACTGCCAATAACCTCGGGGAACATGGGCACAGAATAAGCAGCTGAAAAAGGATGAAACAGGATTTTATTGCAGTGACAATGAAATCTGGCTGGTGTCAGTAATATTATCTTTTTCCCTCTTTCCAGGATTCAATGAAAAAAATCCTTTTCAGCAATGAGTGCTTTGTTTTATTAATTATCACTATATACAATTTCCATCTAGTTTTTCTTCAACAGGCAGTGACTGGTGAATTATTCATTTTACAGAACTACCTAGGCATCTTTTCTGGACCTGTGACAAATCTAAAGCCCCTAACCAGCGTCTAAGCCCAGACAAAATCTCCAAATTGTCTGGAAAACAGAAGGTATTATGTCCTCTGAGCCAAATTTCAGCCACGAAACCGCGGGATCTCTAGCACATACCTTCATCCGGACTTATTTCAGAGACGGTCTCCTTGGGTCTTCTTGGTCAGGAACAACCCTTGCAGAGGAGTTTGGAGAATGCCATAAACCACCAGGGAAGCTTGGGAACACATCCATATCTGTCCTCTGCCTTCCCCTTGGCTCAGAGCCTGCTTCCTGGTAGGAAGACAAGATGACGCTGTGCAGGGTTGACTGTTAAGCCATCTTCCCGCCCCCCAGCCCCACTCTCTTGGTGCCCCTCCCTTCTCCTTTCCAGGGCTCTGGAATGTGTCACATGGGAAATGGATCATGTGGCTCCAGGGGAGAATGTGGCCGGCTTCTCTCTCCCTTCCCCCACTGTTCCTTTCAGGAGCATAGCAGCAGAAATCTCTGACCTGATTGGCTCGGACCAAAAATCTCCACATGAAAAGGGGAAGATTCAACCATCCAAACCTCCAGCCTTCTCCACTTTCTTTTTTTTTTTTCTATTTTTCATCTGAACATTTTTCCTGGGCATTCAGAATTGCTTGGAAGGGAAGGAAAGAATGCTTTCTCCCCAGGCCGTCTCTTTCTTTCTTATCATCAGTACCCTAACATGGCAAGGTGTTCCCTAACCTCCCTCCGGAGCCCCCTTGGCACATCTGAGACAATCAAGTGTTCAGCACCACGGACAGCATTACACCCCCTTCAGAGCTCCTTAAAGCCATTTGTCTATTTCACTCTCAGGTAAATAAAAATATTTTAAAAATATTTCCCCTGAGGTCTTGTGTCTAAATATACATCAGGCTATATATATGTAAGGCTCCAACCTCCCCTACTATCAACTTACTGTAACCTTATAAACAGAAATATAATTTTTACATATCATTAAACCTAAAAAGACTATCCCATGTCTACCTCCCCGGCCCCATCCCACCACCCATCCCCACCCTTTAAACATGCTCCATGTTTTGGGGGAGAGGGGAAATTCTCATTACACAGTTTACCATATGCCCATATATCTACGCTCACAGGCACAACGACAGACAAACGTAAGATTTCTTGAGTGTGCACGTCCAGATGTCTTTAGCCCCATCCCTAGGCAGGGCTGAGTTCTCCAACTCAGAGAGGGAGCCCAGTAGGAGCAGTTTTATGCAGGGTCTTTCCTGCTTCACTGACGTCCCGGTTGCCATGGTAACTGTTGAAGGGGATGATTTCGTTCAGAACCAGTCACCATGGGACCCTGCTGACTAAAGAAAGGAAGAGAGAACAGGACTGAATTGCAGAGGAGGACTTTCAATTAGCATTTGCAGAGCCAAATTTACCTAATGGGCCCTTTCTTTACTGAATTGTTGCTGACCCTAAATCTTGAAAGGATTCTAGGAATTAGTATGGACACTGCAATGGTAACTCCCTCCATCCTCCACTGCTTCTTTCCTTAAAAATCTATTTAGGTGCAACTAAATGAAAACGCCAGCTTCACAGAACGCCTGTGGCATGCCATCACAGAGCATAGGGGAGAACACAGGAACGTATTTCTCCTCAGGCTGAGGCTTCTGACTTTTATGAGGCCATTTATCTAAGTCTAACAGTCTTAATTTTAGGGAGATACTTTAGAACCACACCTGAACCAGGAACAATTTGTGAATGCTTTACAATTTTATAGCAGAAAAGATAAATATGGTTTAACGTGCCTTGCTGGATTATTTTGAATAAAAATAAATTTGAATAATAAGGTCAATCCCTTGGATAGCATTTGGACTATCCCAAGTCAGGAACTTAAGCTAGCTATACACTTGTCTCATTAGGCATGCATATAGCTGATTGTTTCTAACTCAGAATCCTAAGCATGGCAATTCTGAATATTTATTTTGAGGGATAGAAATGCTGACTTTCAATGTGCAATAATGCAAACTCTATAAGAAAAGAGGTAGCATACAGGAGCTGGAGTATAATTTCAGGAAACTGAAGCTCCTTCCTGGTCCAACATCCACAGCTTAAGACATGTTTACATCTTTTATTTTAGGATAAGAATCAAGTTAATTCTAGTTTCTCTATGTAAGACTCATAGAGAAATTCAACTCTGTTAATTCTAATACTTGCCACTTTCAGAAAATTCATTTATCAGGAAAGCTGGATATGTGTTTGAAGAAATTTTTAGAGAGCCAGCCAGATGGTTACTTAGATATCACCTCTCTTCTTTTAGTGAATAATAACAGCAACAACAACAACAACAAAACCAGCTAATATTTATCATGCACTAGGTATTTAGTACATGATGTCATTTAATCCTCCTATCAAACCATGAAACAGGTACTGTTATTAACATTCCTGTTTTACAGACGAGGAAACTTACAGAAGATAAGTAATGTGCCCCAAACCACACCACTAGTTAGTGTGGGAGCTAGGATTGGGGAGTATTTAATATGACTCCAGAGCAGGCATATTATATGATACGAATTTGTATCATGGATAATGGACTCGATCAAAATAACTTGTCAATTTAATGTGACTGATGTGATTCATTACTATGGGCCTTTGACAGAAGAAATCAAAAAGATTTCTTTAAATCATCTGAGATGCAAAAAAAAAGACCAAATTATTCATTCTTTTTAGGATGATTGCATGTGTACATCACAGCTTAGTGATAAAATAACAAAAACGATTTTATAAGGAATCATAATCTGAAATATTATTAAGGATGACTATAAAACATGTTATGTAATATACTAATTCTGTTAAAAATATTAAATTTATAATCACCAAACTTATTCCCGGCCATTTGGAAGAAAACAGACAGCTGTCTTCTATCCAAACCCATAAAAATCCCATAATACTGTGTAGCTAAGGTAATATTTTGAAAATAATTTATGTGATTCTTTTCCCCTCTGCCTGCCTGGGGAATCGATTTGCCTTGGGGATAGGGAGTGTGGCACTGTTCAGAAATTATAAAAGTAATGGAAAGAAGGAAGGAAATAATATTCAGCTTCTGAAATTAAAAACAGGAGTGTACAGCAAGACAATAGGCTTGAAATCCAAGCTACTGTTTTGAAAGCCATTCTCAAAATTCCTTTATTTGTCATCAACCAAATATGGAAGACTTTGCTCAGACTGTTTGGTACCATAGAGCAGGCCTTCACACTGGGGCAGGCAAAAACTTTTCAAGGGGTCCCAGAGCCTGCAGGCAGTTCTATCGGAATTAATTTCTAGATTCTCAACTTCCACAAGCTGACTTTCCTGAGAACTGGTGCAGTCAAGATGTCATGCTGGTTCTTGGTTCCCATCTAGTAGTTTTTCTTCCCTTTTACCATAGATTGGTGAACCTCTCACCCACCTCTACCTCAAATCCTACAATGGTGAACTGCCTGGATTTTAAAAAGCTCCTGGGAAACAAGCAAAGAAACAACTGGAAATATTGAGGATGCTATTGAGATAGTAGTGAACTCAATAATTGAGTTAACGCAGCCTTTTAAGAAATAAGAGCTTTCCAATTGCTTTAAACAAAACTGAAAGCAAACCACTATCCAATTGTCCACTGAGAAAATCATTAAAACAGTTCTCTTAAAAGAAAGCTCTTTTTACAAAACAATGACAGCTAATAAATGCAGACTATAATAGTTAGAACACCATTTTTACAGGCGCCAGTGAAATAACTGATTCAGGCAAGGACCACAGCAGGTATTCAAACTATGAGATGAAAAGTTGTTGGGAACAGGTTGTTTGTACGTTATTTACAAACTGCAAAGGGAAATGTGTACTTTTTCAATGGTGAGACTGGCAGGGGCTCACCATCTTAACCAAGTGACCAAATTTAGCATCACTAACCTAACAGTGGGACAACCTGAAATTAGTGCCTAACATAAAGCAAGGTGACCTACCCAACATTACTAATGAAGTATTCTTTCTAAAAGCATTTAACCTGAATCTAATCAAACCTCTAGACAGAGTGCCCAGTTGGGGGGGAATAAAAAAAAAAGGCAGGGGTTGGAGAAACAGATTAAAGACATCATGAGAAAATAATCGACCAAACTGAGAAAACAGAATATTCTACAAGAGAACTAGTCTGGACTTATCAGAAAGTCAATGTTGTGAAATAAGAAGGGTGAGCTATTATTAAAGAGACTAAAGAAAACCAATTGCAAAGCATGTAATTTGATGAGATGCTGACTGGGGACGGAGGGAGAGTTGGTATAAAAAAGCTCTAAAATATTTTGCGGAAATTGGGGAAATTTGTCTTGTGAACTGGATATTAGATGGTGTCATGGAATTATTATTTCTATTAGGTGTGAGAAAGGAATTGTGGTTAATAGGTGGATTCCCTTATTCTTAGGAGATGCTGAAGTATTAAGGATAAAGGGTCGAGACGAATGCAAGTTACCCACAAATGGTTCAACAACAACAAAAAATATGTATGCACATAATCAGAAAGGGAAAGTAAATACGGCAAAACATTAACAACTGACGAATCTGGGTGAAGAGTGTATGGGTGTTTACTGTACTTACTTTCAAATCTGTTGTCTGAATGAAAATAAAAAAGTAATAAATTCTGCTCTGTGGTGGACAAGGACATGCCACATGGAAAGTAAGAGTCTCTCCCTCTAGGTCTCAGGTTCAGAGAGAAATAGAGGAGAACAAAGCAGCCAGTCACTGGGCCATGACCTCTTTCTAGACCAAAGGCGGATATGAGTGTATTCATTTTCTCTTGTAGCTGTTTCAAATTACCACCAACAGTAGCTTAAAACAACACAAATCTATTATCTTACAGTACTATAGGTCAGAAATCTAACATGGGTCTTACTGGGCTAAGATTATGGTGACAGCAGGGCTGTGTTCTTTTCTGAAGGCTACAGAGGGAGAATCTGTTTCTGTGCCACCCACATTCCTTGGCTCGTAGCTCCCTAACTCCATCTTCAAAACCAACACCCTTGTATCTCTCTAACCATTACTCCACAGTCACATCTCCCTTTGTCTGACCTCAGACTGGAAAGTCATTCGATTGGGCTCACCCAGATAATCCAGGATAATCTCCCCTCTCAAGGCCCTTAACTTAGTCACATCTACAAAGTCCCATTTGCCCTGTAAGGTAACAGTCACAGGTTCCGGGTGTTAGGGTGAATATCTTCAGGGGTCCTTACTCTGCGTACCACAGTAAGTTACCTCCATGCTGAGAGGGGCACTCAGGGCAAGAGCTCTCTGCCTTGGCTCCCCTCTGGGGACCACTGCCTAGGCCCCTCCTACCTCATCCTCTGCACTCTGCATGGCTGTTCGGGCCAATGGCAAGTTTCTCACAGTGCACGCAGGCATACAGAGCAGTCAACCATCCCAAGCGTTTCCTGTTCCCTTGAAGCATGGATGCTCAACTAACAGCCGGGGGGGCCTGCCGTGGTCAGGTGAGGTGACTCCACAGCCGGGGCCAAGGGGAAACAGAGTCCCCGAGGGGAGGAGGCCGATTCTCCCTGTGGAGATTTGCCTGAAGCCAAAAATGGGCCATGAATTCACCAGCTGCAGGCTTCAGCATCGCAGGCCAGCAGGTTCCCCAGTGATCACGCCAGCGAGGGGCATCATGCTGGAACCCTGCCAGTGCACACTCTAGGTCCAGAATGAAGTCGGGGATACCCCCTCTCAGCAATTCCACAAGGATGTGTATGTTACCCCTCCCCACCCTCCATACAAATGGATGTTATCTTCAGAGAAGATGACGGGGCCTCCTCGGGAGGCATTATGAAAGAGAAAACATTTTTACCCAAAGGAGACTTATACTATTTAAAGGAACCACTTAAGAAATGAAATTGAACTATATTTGAGACTGAATTGGACACTTTGCCTGTTTTTTTTTTCCTCTGTAACCTAACAGTTGTGATGGTTTTAAAATATGTCCACAAATTTTTGATATGCCTCCCTTCAAATGGTGACACCTAATACTACTTCCCTTGAACATGGGCCAGCCTCATAACCTGCTTCCAATGAAGAGAATGTGGCAGAAGTAATTCTCTGTAACGTCTGAGGCGAGATTGTCGTAAGGACAGTTTCTGCCTGGCTCTCTCCCTCTTGGATTACTGGATTACTCAGCCACCATGTCGTAAGGACACTAAAGCCGTCTTGTGAAGAGGTCCACGCAGGGAAAACTGAGGCCTCTCACCAACCAGCACCAACTAGCAACAGGGCAGTGAGCCACCTTGGCAACAGATCTTCCAGCCCTAGTCAAGCGACTGCAGTCCAGACAACATCTTGACTTCTACTTTGTGAGGCCCCAGGCCAGAACTGCCCAGCTAAGCTGCTCCCAAATTCCTGACCCACAGAAATTATAAGATAATGTTCATTATTAGGTTCCTAAGTTTGGGGGGATTTTGTTATGCAGTAATAGGTAACTTAAACACAGGTGAAAACTCTAGAAAACAATGAAGAGAACTACTTTTTCTTGGCATATTCGAGCTGCAGTGAGTTACATAAGTGTCCATGCTGCGTATGTGTGTTCCTGTTGTGGAAAGCATGTGGTTTTATTAGGCCAAGAACAGGAGGAAGGGGAGAACACAACTAGCCACATTAGAGTGCTGTCTAAGGAGAAAAAAGAAAGCCACTGAGGTGGAGGTGGATTTATTATAAAGACTCAGAAGAAGTGCAGGGAACTCAAGAACAGGAAGTGGCAGTTAGACCACAGATGGGACTGAAGGAAGGGACAGAAAGCTGTCAGAGCCAAGAGACACTGACTCCATCTCTTTCTCTCTCAGGCTACGGGACCGATTGTCTATTTTCTCTCTCTTAATTAGCTGCATTCACCTGCTTCTCTTTTGCGATCAGCTGGTTCTGATTACTGGCCCCCAAATGGTGGCCTCGGCTCTGAAAGTTACATGACCTTACAAGTTCAATGCTCCTATTTAAATGACCCAGTCTCAATTAAAAATAGAACTACCATATGATCTAGCAATCCAACCTCTGGGTATATACCTAAAGGAAATAAAATCACTGTCTTGAAGAGATATCTGCATTCCCATGTTCATCGAAGCATCATTCACAATAGCCAAGATATGGAAACAATCTAAGTGTCTGTCGACAGATGAACGAATAAAGAAAATGTGATATACAAATACACTTCACACGCACGCACACACATAATGGAGCGTTATTCAGCCTTAAAAAAGAAGGAAATCCTGCCATTTGTGACAGGGTGGATGAACCTGGAGGACATTATATTAAGTGAAATAAGCCAGACACAGAGAGACAGATACTGCGTGGTCTCACTTATATGTGGAATCTAAAAAAGTTGAATTCACAGTAACAGTGAGTAGAATGGTGGTTACCAGGGCTGGGGGATTGCAGGAAATGGGGAGATACTGGTTAAAGGGTACAAACTTTCAGTGATAAGATAAATAAGTTTTGGAGACCTAATATACATACAGCATGGTGACTATAGTTAATAATAGTTGTATACTCAAAATTTACTAAGAGAGATTTCAAGTGTTCTCACCACACATACAAAAATGGTAACTATGTGAGATGGGGTGTTAGCTTGATTGTGGTCATCGTTTCACAATGTATACGTATATCAAAACATCACATACTTTAAATATACACAATTTTTATTTGTCAATCATATTTCAGTAAAGCTGGGGAGAAAACATATGACGCAGGCTCTCAATGTTCTGATCTAAATTCTTAGGAGGCAGAGTCTGTTTGACTCAGCTTAAGTCGGATATAAAGCGGATCCAACCAGCTGCAGGCACTGGGATGGAGCAGAGTTCCTGTGTTACCCCTCAACACTCTCTAACAAATTTGGCAAATTTTATAAAGGCGAAGGACAAGGAGAGGGAGGAAGTGATTGACAGAGGAAATGACTGGCATCTTAGTGTGTGTGTATGTGTTTTTAAAATTCCATGACCTCTCCACTGGTGAGCCTGCCAACAGGCACAACACCTTTGGCCTCCATGTCACCTCCGTGTGAATCACCCGCCTGAATACGCATACCCTTCACACTGCCTGAGTTTTCCCACATGGACACCATGCTGTGTCACGCTCCCACAGCTTAGACCTGAGGCAGTTTCCTCTGCCTTGTCCACCTGGGGAACACCTATTCCCATCTCAAACCCGGCTGCCTTTCATCTTCTCTGAGGTTCTAGATGCCTCTTAGCCCCACCCCCTCCTAAATAAGTTACTCACACCTTCTTTCTTACTATAGTACTTCTTTAATTTTCACACATATTACTTCCTTTATTGCATACATTATATTGCATTGTGTTCATAGATTCCTATAGGGAGCAATGTCATTTAATTCATCTTTAGACCTCTAGGATCTCAAAAACAAAGTAGGTTCTCAACAACAGTGTTCCAGCACACTGAACAAGCATGATTTTGGGGACTAACTTAAAGCAACTTAATTTTTATTTCCCACTGTCCCAGTGAAAACACTCTGTAGGGCCTGGTACTCCCATCCCTGAATGAAAACCTGAGCCGCCCCATTCCTTTTTATGGTCACTTTTAGGTAAGAAAAGTTAGTAATTAAAATTTCCAGTCCAGTATCATAGTCGAAATTTGCCTCCTGACTTACAGTTAGGGCTTTCCCCTTCCTGCCAGTTTGCAGCTGCTGTACCCGGGAAAGCTGACGTTCAGGCAAAGAGTGGAGCCACGTCCCTCTCTCCCTGGTTTGTCTGTCTACTGGCACTCCAACAACTCCACTCAAATATCCTCTCTGCAGAAGCCTTTCCCAGTCTTCCTCGTGACTCCTTTATGCCCCTGATATGGGTGAGAGTTTTAGAGCAGTCTAATCAGTTCTCAGCCTCCTACAGTTTGCAGAGTCCTACAGAGCAGTCTGTCTCTGGTATTTCTTGTCACAGGGTCTCAGGAAGCACTCCTGTTCTGACATACTTTTATAACCATTTAACTAAACTGTCAGCACTTGGGATTTTTCTACTTTGAACTTTCAATATGTCTCCCTCTTCACCCCAAGTCTCCTATCCTTCTACCCCATTCCACTCCTCACTTCTGCATCTACTCACTTCCGTAACCTCTAGTTATTGACCCCTGCAGAGTCTCTGAATCCTGTCTTCTTACCTAGGCAACAATGTTTGGCCATTTCACCAACGCTCTTGCTAGGGATTAAACTAATGTGCTTCTCAAGAAAAGGGACCCAGTGAAAGACAGATTACCCCCTCCCCTTTTGGCAGAAGATACTCCTGGCCATTACTGCTACGTTTGGGTCTTGGCATCAATGACTGAAGTAGTATGGTGGTTTCAACTTCTAAATTACTTATATCTCTAGAAACCAGAGTCGTCCTACAAGAAAGTACCTTGTCTCTTAGAACCTCAAATTCTTGACCCAGACACGCCGTCCCTCCTACTCTGATTCTCTACTCACTGAAAGTCTACAAAACAGACTTGATCCTCGCCTTTCTCATCTGTTAGTACTGACAGGACCACTTGTGTAGTCAGAGCAGCCACATCAACCCTATGAGGCTCTGGGAAGAGGCTTCCTCATCAATGGCCTTTCCACTGGAGAACACCCACATACATACATGTCAGCGATGACTCGATGTCCCTCCCCAACCAATGGAGCAACTGTAAAAGGTCCCCGCACCCCACTACTGCAGTCTGCCACGCTCATGGCCCAAGATCCACAGCGCGGTAAAGCAATAAAGACATCACCATCTGTGTCACCGCTGTTAAATTAGCACCACGCTCTAACCAACTGAGCTAACCAGCCAGAATTGTGTCACCTGTGCTAATCAAAGGCCCAGCTTAGGAGGCTCAAAGTCCTCCATCTCTACAGTAAATCCTGTGTATTCCTGGGGCCTGTATTAATGACCTCATCACTGACCTTTCCCAAATCACGATGCTTACCACCTTCTTATCATAGTGCCCTCTCCCCTGAATACACCTCACTATGCCCTACTCATCTGCCCATTTCAAGCTCTAGCCCTCATACCTCTAGAAATTTTTCAAATATATAGCTATCCAGACAAGTGGTCTTAAACCACAGGTCTAACTTCTTTTCTCCTCCTGCTTAAAGCAGTGGTTCTCAACTTTAGCAGCAAAATGAAGAGCTTTAAAAAATACTGATGCCCAGTTTCCACTCCCAGAGATTCTGATTGAATTGGCCTAGGGTGAAGCCTGGCCATTAGGACTTTCTAAAGCTCCCCAGCTGAGTCTACTGTGGAGGCAAGGTGAAGAATCTGTCTTAAGGCTCTCTGAATACGGATGCATCCATGCTACACAGAACATCCACATTTTGGTGAGGAGATGGCACGCGTAAATGTGGTGGAAGCTCAAGGCAGAAACTCTTATTTGTTGATCATACACTACATATCAAGTTCTACGCTAGGAACTCATGCAGTCTTTTCAACTGTACCTCATTTCCTCTTTACAGTCATCCTATGAGGTAGGCACTATTGTCCTTATTTGACATGCAGGGAAACCGAGGCCCAGACAGGGCACACAGAGTGACTGGTATGCTCAAGGGTCAAACCCTTTCTGTGACACCATCCTGAAGAGGTCACGCCTCTTACAGCTGGATGACCCTGTAACGGAGCGCCGCAGGGCGCAGCCCTTAGCCCTCCGCCGTTGCTGCCCGCCCTCACCCCGCACCCCGTTACCAGGCAACGGTTACCGGGAGATCATTAATGCCGGGGGTTGGAGCCTCAGCGAGAGGTCTTGCTCAGCCATTGGTCGGCACCACAGAGGGCCCCATTCAGCCATCGGTCGGCGCTGCCGTGGGCCCCGCCCCCAAGCGAGCAACTGTCAAGGAGCCACCGTTTGAGGGGCGGTTTTTGAGCTCACGGTCGGCGGAGCAGTGGTCGTCCACGTGGAGAGTGAGGTAAGAGGCCGATCCCGGCCTTCTCCCCGGGGCCCTCCAGCTCACCCGGCCTCGGGCTGGCAGGCGAGCTGGGGGGCCCAGGGAACAGGCTGCAGGTGTGCCCTGCAGGGCTCCCGAGCCTCGCCAGGACCGCCCACGGGCCGGGCCCAGACCCTGAGGCTGCGGTGACCCTCTCCCCCATCCCCGCCTCTGCGACCGAATGGCAGCGGCAGTCTGCATGGGACACAGTCTGGGGGACCTGACCCCCACTGTTTACGCGGCCTGAGGAGCCTGAGGGCCAGCTGGGCCCTGGGCGCCTGGCTCCCTCAGCGATGACAGCTGGGCAGGGTCTGGGGACCTGGCCCGGAGGGAGCCACCGTCTGAGATCTGCCTCTTCAGCCTGGGCACTGGCGGGAGGAGCCAGACTGGGTGCTGGACGGACGCTCCGGGGTTAGGGTGACCGCCCCCCATCCCCCGCAGGGACCGCCTTCTCTCCGCCGGGCCTGGACCTCGGATGGCGAAAGTTGTGCCTTGGGACCTTCCCCTTTTCTTGTCAGAACAGAGAGTAACATTTGTTTTGGTGGAGATTTACAGGAACATCGTGACCTGACCATGACCTGAGCTCAAGGACAAAGGCTCTGACACCAAAAAGTGTGCACCAACTAACCACGCCCCTCCCTCACCTTTCCTATAAAAGGGCTTTGCTGATTGCTTTCAGGGAGTTTGGGGTTTTTTAAGGCGTGAGCCACCCATCTCCTTACATGGCCCTGCAATAAACCTTTCTGTGTTCCAGACTCCAGCATTTTGGTATTGTGTGGCCTCACTGTGCGTCGGGCACACAGGACTTGCGTTTCGGTAACAATCCCACTCCCCCCAAAAGCAGGCTCCAACGCAGAAACCCTAGTCTATTGCATCCATGGATTTTTTTTTTTTTTCCTGGAACATTTTCCCATGAACTCCACACATACAGCCCAGTTACTAGGCTATACTTTAGGCTGCCAAAATGAGGTGAAGTGCTCCGGGCAGAACTTCTTGATAGGGGACTACTAGGTCTGGGCCTTTATTAAAGTACTTCCACTCTATTGACCGATACCTGGATCCTTCTCCCTCACTGCTAACTTAAACCCTGCGGCTTTCTATACTGAGTTTTTCTTACAGATGAAGCTATACTGCTTACCTGCAAGCCATTCCTTTGCTGGTCTACTAAAACCATGTATTGCACCGTTCCTCTGCCTTGTACTCCAGACAGTACACAGAGAATCAAAATATACTGGCTAAGCTGCATACGACTGCTGCTAACATCAAGATGGGACTCTCATACCTAGTGACCTGAGAGGCTAGCGGCGACAAGTCGGTACTTTTGTAACGCGCCACTATCTTGGTAGCTCAATTCCACCACTTCACTCCATGCAATCCACACTGCATTCTGCCTGAGGGATGCTTCGAGGGACCAGGGGACCCACTGGGAGAGGACACTGCAGGTGGTACCTTTCAGACGCTGCAGGGAAAACTCCAGTGCTTGCGCAGGTGTCCCACATACCCTGAGAGAGAAAGAGGTCAGATGGGTCAGTTCTCTCAAGACACTTGCAGAATTCCTGACTCCCGTTACCTTAACTGTTCTTCCTCATCCCAACCTCAGCCCTTGCTCAGGACTCTGGCTTTTAGAATCCTCCTCGTCCCACTCACTTAGGGACTCCCCGATTTCCACCTTACCCACGAGGGACTAAATGTGGAGCATTTCTGCCTTCCTGTTTACAAACACGCACAGGGTCACACTATTTGAAGGAAGGCGTGCTCTACTGCCAAGAGTTCTGTTTTCCTAGTTTCCCCTCTCCACTGTGCTGCATAGCTACTGCCTTCATGCACCGCTTCAATTTTCCCACCTTCTCCCTCCCACTGCACTACCTTATTTACATTCACATCCTCTCTTGGTCTCCAGAAAAAAAATACAAACAAAGAAAAAACAACGTTTTCTTTCTTGGCCCCTCAGATTTACTCCTCTATGTCGCTCCCAGGGTTATGTTTCCAAACACAGAAAGCTCACCACTCTGGTTTAAAGCCTGGACGGCTCTCCCACGCCCACGCCTTTACTACTCGATTCGCTGAAACCTCCTCACAGAGTTCACGGCCGAAACAGAGCAACGGAAAGGAGTGACGACCGTATAAGCATGTGGAGTTGTGACTGCAAAATCTCGAAGAATGTAGTGTTGTGTGCTCGAATCCATCGCGTCCACGTGAATTATCCTCCGACCTTTCTCCAGGGTCAAATTTGGTTGACTATTACCAGCCAAAACGTTTCTAAATGTTTTCGCGCTAAAAATGATCAGTCAAGCGCATGAGCAAACGCCCGGAGGGTGAGGGGGCCGTCCGCTGTTCGCGCAGGCAGATCTCGCGATGTTTGCGCCAGCCTGGGGAGTAGTCATGTTTTTGGGGTGCTTTGAGGCCTTTTTACGCCCCCCCCTCCTCCAGCCCCGATGGATTAAGGCTGTCATCAAATAAAAAAGATCAGGACTCCGCGGCGAGAACAAACGAGGCTAGAAGTAGGCGACACGCCAGCGGCAGGTCTCCGGGGCCGAGGAAGGGCTTCTCTACGAGGCACCGAAGGCCGCACAAGTTCTTCAGAAACAAAAGCCAGAAGTATGTAAAAATGGAAAAAAGCCAACCAGTTTATCACCTTAGAATGCGGTGTGGGGATTTTTGTTGTTGTTTTTCCAGTTTTCACTGTACGAAAAATCCCATTGGCGGACAGCACACCAAGTTTTCCCCTTTTGCTGCTATTGCGCCTGCGCGGGGCTTTGTTTACTACCTCGGGCGGCCGCTGGGTACCCACTTCGGAGTCCGGAGTCTAAGGTCTTGGTGTGTAGTTTATGATGAAAGTCGCGTTTTCAGCCGGGAACACGGGTGGGAGGTTAATAACAGGACAGGTTAAGTGTAAACCTGAAACCAGTGAAAATACGAGCCGTAATGAAAACCAATCTTGATCACTCAGAAATCGTTGCCTTTTCAGATCTGTCGTGGAAGAGCTTCATTATGAACGTAATGAAGGTGATAGCACCACTCTAACCATAACTAAGAAGTGGTAAGCACCAACAATACTAAACCCAAAAGCGTAGGTCGTATTTAGGTACCTTTTAAAAATATGGACTCCTGTAATGGAAAAGATGCAAATAACCCTAACCCTAAGCCCATCTTGCTCAAATTTCGAGCAAGACCTTCATCGTTAAGAATGACTATTTAAAAAAAAAAAAAAAGAATGACTCTCGAAGCAGAGTCAAAAAGGGAGCCATGCAAATTTTGAAACTAAAAACAGAGATGACTCTAGAAGCAATAGCGAGAAAAAGCACAAACCAACAAGCAAATTTTTTTTAATGGTTTTAAGTTCCCTTCAGAATCAGTTTCAGATGGCTTAGAAGGCTATGATACGTACAAAATGAGAAGATCTGGTGAAACTTTGTGTTATAGATATGACTGGATCCGTTTGAAAACAAAGAAAAAGCAGGCAAGCTGATTTTTAAAAACTATCTTTATGGAAGAATTTCCAGTGATGCGTTTTAATGTGCTCAAAACAGCCTTAAGTAACTGGTAGATTCAGCTAAACCTGGATGTTTACCTTAGAGTTGGATAATAGCATAGATGTTAACAATTTGGAAATTTTGTTGGACTCTGTTAGGTTTTAAATGATGGATTTGAAGACTTTAATTTGTAGTAGAAGAAACTTTCTACAAAAGGAAGGTGAAATTTTTAGGTAGCATGAAATGAAGTAGAGGAAAAGTATGGACATGTGTGCAGATGGGGCCAGATTTTGAAGGCTCTGGACACTTCCAGCATGGTTCACAGAGCCTTCACCTTAAAAAATCAGCCTCTGGGTTTTCCTTATTATGTTCGACATGACAGTAAAATTTAGGTAATGTAGCAATTTGGATACTTACCCTTTAAGGCAACAATTTGTACCAAAGTCACAAGGAACTTTAAAATCCTGCTCCGTTATCTAGAGGTACACTCATTTGGTCGAAGTAAGGTGATAGCCAGTTTTCTAAGCCAGGACTGAATTGACATTTTCTTCCTGAAGGAAAAGAAACGTAGATAAGCTGAATTGATTCTTTGTTCGCCTATTAAGGTGATTAAGACTGACTCATAAACACTGCTTACTTGTCAGGGCAATCAACAACTGTAAAAGAAACTGAATGCTTTTATTGCACATGATGAGATGGTTCTAATGGAAATAGAGAATGGGAATTGGATGAAGAGTTGATATAGAACTATGAATCCTTTGAGACTACTGGTTCATTTACATGTGATGAAAATGTTAGTGTAAGACTGGTAAGTGGTCAAATAAAACTTCGTCTTTGTTCACTGAAAAAAAAAAATCCTTTGATGAGAAAAAGAAACTCACTACTGAATTGGTTATCCATTCAGTCTGTCATACGACTCAGGAAATAGACTTCAGAATTTCCACAATCAGTAGCTAAAAAAGTTATCCGTACCATTTCTTTAGCAGCATTCTGAGCATGCTCTCCTGTAATTACCCTGACATTGTAAAGCAGTGAAAAAACTGCTGCCATTTGTGTCCACATATTTATGTAAACCTGGGTTCTTGAATTATTGTGACCCCAAGATAAGAAATTGCTGATCAGTGAATCTTACATGCATTCCCAATTACCCAAAATTGGTTGAATCAACACAAGATAATCTTACTTATTAACTGAGTGATAGAACTTTTTTCAAGATAGATAATTTTAAACATTTTTTTAAAGTATTAAACATGTTATAGCCAAATTGCACTGTTTGTGCATGAATCCTTAATGATAAACAAGGGACTTCGAGAAAACTGTGCTCCTGCTTCTAGCTCTGCTCTCTTGCAAGTGTTGGGAGTAATTCCAGTACTCTTGTCACACCTGAAGAAAGAATGTTCCAGTCAGATGGAAGGGAATCATTAGCAAGGGGGTGGGGGCATATGGGTGGAGAAAGGGTGAACTTTGGTTGTGAATATTAAGCAATGCCCATTAAGGACATATCTGCTGAAGCACTCTTCCTGCTGCTAGGGAACTCCTCTCCCGCCTCCCTCCTACCCCCATCTTTGCCTGGCTGGCTTCTTCATTGCATTTACATCTCTGTAAGGAAAGATGCCTTTCTGTTCTGCCATCTTCAACGTACCAGAGTCTTCTGTCATAGTCACAGAATGGCTGCCACAGCACCAAAAATCATGTTCTCATGTGAAATGTTCAAACAGAAAGGAAGGGATAGAGGGAGAAGAAAAAGAAAAATGCTTTCTCTTTGTGGCCTCCCTTCTTATCAGGGTGAAAAATCTTTCCCATATGATTTAACAGACTTCCCTTCACATTTCATTGCTCAGAACCTTGTCGCATGACTATCTCTAGCTGGGAGGAAGGGTAGGAAAATATGTACAGAAGAAACAAGTATTTTTTTTTTAAGTGGTGCACTAAAAATAATAGGACTTATAGAAAATACAAGCTTAGGAGCAGACCACTGAAAGCCTATGCAGTTTTGTTACCCTAGGACCATAAAAGTTATTAGGCTAATAAAAAATACTAACACAATTAAACCTCCACTGGCATTTGTACTCAACATCACAGTTATCTTTTAGAGCTATGCTGTCCAATATGGTAGCCACTAGCCAAGTGTGGCTCTTGAGAATTTCAATGTACCAATCCAAATTGAGATGTGATGTAAATGTAAAATACACACCAGATTTCAAAGACTTAGTATGAAAAAATAATGTAAATATCTCAATAGTTTTTATATTGATTATATGTTGAAATATTTCACCTGTTTCTTTTTACTTTTTAAAAATATAGCTATTAGAAAGCTTAAAATTGCATGTGTTTCTCGTATTTCTATCAGACGATGCTGCTTTAGAACCTTTAAACCTGGGACATGTGCTTTCTCCTTGGACATATAGGTCCTTGAGGGCATTTGATTCCAATTGAAAGCAGTTTTGTCAAAATTAAAAATCTGATCTAGTATCTCGTGCTCTTGGATTGGAAGAATTAATATTGTTAGAATGGCCATACTACCTAAAGCCATCTACAGATTTAATGTGATCCCTATCAAGTTACCCATGACATTTTTCACAGAACTAGAACAAATAATCCTAAAACTTATATGGAACCATAAAAGATGCAGAATTGCTAAAGCAATCCTGAGGAAAAAGAACAAAGCTTGAGGCATAACCCTCCCAGATTTCAGGCACTACTACAAAGCTACAGTAATCAAAACAGTATAGTATTGGCACAAAAACAGACATACAGATCAATGAAACAGAATACAGAGGCCAGAAATAAACCCACACACCTATGGTCAATTAATCTTTGACAAGGAGGCAAGAATATACAAAGGAGAAAAGGCAGTCTCTTCAGCTAGTGGTGCTGGGAAAGCTGGACAGCCACATGTAAATCAGTGAAGTTAGAACACACCCTCACACCATACACAAAAATAAACTCAAAATGACTTAAAGACTTAAATATAAGACATGATACCATAAAACTCCTAGAAGAGAACATAGGCAAAACATTCTCTGACATAAATCATACTAATGTTTTCTTAGGTCAGTCTTCCAAGGCAATAGAAATAAAAGCAAAAATAAACAAATGGAACCTAATCAAACTTACAAGCTTTTGCACAGCAAAGGAAACCATAACAAAATGAAAAGACAACCTACAGACTGGGAGAAAATATTCGCAAATGATGCTACCGACAAGGGCTTAATTTCCGAAATATACAAACAGTTCATACAACTCAATAACAACAAAAAACCAAACAACCCAATCAAGAAATGGGCAGAAGACCTAAATAGACATTTCACCAAAGAAGGCATAAAGATGGCCAATAGGCACATGAAAAGATGCTCATCATCGCTAATTATTAGAGAAATGCAAATCAAAACTACAATGAGGTACCACCTCACAGCGGTCAGAATGGCCATCATTAAGAAGTCTACAAATAACACATGTTGGAGAGGGTGTGGAGAAAAGGGAACTATCTTACACTGTTGCTGGAAATGTAAATTGGTGCAGCCACTGTGGAAAACAGTATGGAGGTTCCTTAAAAAACTAAAAATAGAGTTGCTATATGATCCAGCAATCCCACTCCTGGGCATATACCCAGACAAAGCTATAATTCGAAAAGATACATGCACCCCTATGTTCATAGCAGCACTACTCACAATAGCCAAGACATGGAAACAACCTAAATGTCCATCAACAGATGAATGGATAAAGAAGATGTGGTATGTATGTGTGTGTGTGTGTGTGTGTGTGTATATATATATATATATATATATATATATATATATATATAACTATGTATATATTTATATGTATATAAAATGGAATATTACTCAGCCATAAAAAAGAATGAAATAATGACATTTTCAGCAACATGGATGGACCTAGAGATTATCACACTAAGTGAAGTAAATCAGAAAGAGAAAGAAAAGCACCATATCATATCACTTATATGTGGAATCTAAAATATGACAAAAATTAACTTATTTACAAAACAGAAACAGACAGACATAGAAAATAAACTTATGATTACCAAAGGGGAAAGGGGGTGGGGGAGGGATAAAGTAGGAGTTTGGGATTAGCAGATACAAGCTACTGTATATAAAATAGATAAACAAGGTCCTACTGTATAGCACAGGGAACTATATTCAATATCCTGTAATAAACCATAATGGAAAAGAATATGTATATCTATCTACAACTGAATCACTTTGCTGTACACCAGAAACTAACACATCGTTGTAAATCAACTATACTTCAATTTTTAAAAAATCCAACCCCCAACCCCACACACAGGACAAAACAGTTTCACACTTTCATTCACACTTTGTAGCTTTACCACATAACAATGTCATAAAAATCTTAAAGGTTTTTGAAGCCACAAACAAGCCTCTATTTGTACTAAAGGAAGGCATTCCTGAAGAATTTCCTGCTTTTTTTCTTAAAGTGTTTATATTGCTAAGGTTTTGTATTTAATTGTAAGAAGACTTGCCCCTGATCACTTCAAAATGTAAGTGTCCTGGGAAAAATAATGAATGAACCAATGTGATTTCTGAATTATATTGACATTATTTCCCCTTGTATCAATTGCATATGAGCTAAAAATGACTATATCTGGCATACAGAGCTTGTATTGTGGGAGATAGGACTGCCGGTAGGCAAAAGGGAGAGAGAATTCCAATCCTATATTTTCAAAGGGGTGGTATACATTTATGAGCTATCTCGGACAGTGTCAGTGAACAATAACGGGGGAATAAGATGATTCTTCTCGTTACCAAGTTTACATTTAGTAAATGTTCCCATTTAATTAATGCAGTTCTCTGCCTCTCCCAACTTAAATCCATTGAATTCTCAAGACCCTTTCAAAAGCAACCTCTGAAGCCTTCCCTGATCTCACCTCTAGAAACTTCATAGCACTTTGCTTGTACCATCTTTTTAAAGCACATATATTTGGCTATGCATTAATGTTATTGTCTCTTTGTTTAACTTTTATATATAGAATAAAGCTCCTGCCATGGAAGATGGTAATTGTATCTTACTTTTCAAATTTTCTCTAGCGATTGGCCTTATGGTTCATACAAATGAGACACACTTAAGTATTTGTCGACTTTAATTGTACTGTATCTATCCTAAAATGACTTATTTAATAGATCTACTATTTAATAGGATATTTCTAAAATTTAAAGTATGAGTTGGTATTTGACTTACATCTCTAGTGCTTAAAAAAACTACAAGAGAACCCTCTGCATATTAGAAAATCAAACTAAACATATTAGAGTATGTACTGGTGGATTTTTAAAAATATTTTAAGTGATTAAGACTGAATCCACAGTTAACATAGACCTATGATAAATCTGGATCCACATATTGATGACATGTTTTAAAAGATTGGTTTTTTAGATCTCCCTCCTTCTCCCTTTTCTCAGGGCCTTTCCCCTTTCCTCCTCTACTTTAAACTCCCTATGTTTTCTTTAATTATCTGTCTTGATAATCGCTCAAATCAAGAAATCAGTAAGTAATGTCTAACTTTTAAGTCTAAAACATCATAACCACGTTTAAAGTCCTGAGAAGCCAGCAGGAAGCAATGGTCATGATGAATGTGGTAATTATTAACCCTGTCCACCTAGTTACACCATTGTACGCCCCAGTCATCAGGGCACTCAAGAATGATGATATGATTCTGTTCTCATCTTTTCACTTGGGTATACAGTATGCTGACACAAATCTCTTGTTGACTGATAAACTGGACTTCGCTAGAAGAGCTCTTTTAGAATGACTTACAAGCAAAAAAGGATCTACCATTTACGCCATCAGTATACAGTTTCCCTAAATTTTCTCAATTTGTTTCCATTCTTGTATGATGCCTTTCCCACTGAGGTGGGAACCCCTCAAATACAGAGACCTTGTCTTATTTGTCTCTTGCTTATTTGTCTCTATAACTCCAGCTCTCACCTAATGCCTGACACATAGGTAATCAATAGATACATAATGAGTGAATGAAGTACAGCTTTGATCAAACAATCATATGTTCCATGTGAGCTTGGTTGTGATTAAATGTTGCTTATTTTGGTTATGGAGCGTTATCTATGGGTGGTGGTTGGCTAAGTTCTTTTGGTTGTAAGGAACAGTCTCATTTGTTCCCTTGAATAGTGTGTGAATGTGTGTTCACATGTGTGATGGGAATCTTAGCCATACTGCCAAGTCCTTAGAACATGGAAACCCAAACTATGGGGCCTTGAAAGAGTCACATGTAAACAGGAATTATAAGTTCATTTGGAATGTTGGGAGCGCTAGACATCTTTGCCATAGACGTCCATGGCCTATGAGTCCAGCACATAGTGACTCTATGTCCCTACATGTCTTCTCTCTGCATCAGCCTATGCTCTTTTCACTGTGACCTTCTGGTTTTTACTATACCTCCCAGTTCTAATTCTTGAGTGAGAGTTTAAGATTGGATTAGCTGATAACCATCTTCCTTTTGGGCAGAGGTGTCCATGCCAGGCCCCATCATAAACCACAGTTCTTGGTCAGGAGCCCACGCCGTGGCCCATGCTAGGGGTGGGGCATTTGCTCTTGGAAGGAGCTGTAGATTTGATGGGTTCCATGACTGCCATATCGAGGACCTAACAGAATTCACTAGGGGATATCTCTTTGAGCTTCACTGCAACTGTGTATATTTGCCAGTAATATCTATTAGGTGCTACCTACTTTGTTTTGTTTAGAGGATGAAAATTGGCCTCATTGGAGGATACAGAAAAGGTTAAAGACTGTAGATTTATATCTGAAGTCAAAGTGAATATGTCATGAAGGCAGTGGAATGTATCCGTGTGTGTTTGGGGGATGGAGGAGTATCTTTCTGAAGAGCTAAGTTTAGTGGAAAAGGATCAGGCTTAGGTTGTTATCTTTGCACCTAATTGCGTATGACCATAGACAAATCACCTTTTATCTTTATTTCTACTTCCTCACTTGTTAAGGGTTGTAACACTTACCTTGACTGCAGAGACAATTATTAAAACACTCTGCTACGGTAAAATACATAAATGTTAAATTCAGATTATTATGTGAATAATGTATGAAAATGATCTGAAAATGTTTAATAGGTAGGGTCTATACAGATTTAGAGTTCAGTTAAATTTGGTGGGGATTAAAACTCTTGTGTATGCATTCAGAAAAGTAGACCATAAGTATGGTTGTGGTTTGGAATATTTGCCGGATTGGGGCCAACAGTTGTGGCCTTGTGCTGCCCTCCTGTGCTGTTTAAACAGCTCAGCAGGTCGATTACATTCCTGCTTCATGAATGCTCCGCGGGGGAATTCTATCTTATTACTTACCCTCTTCTGTCCTCATGTGGCCACAGAGGGCCTAACTATTCTGGATGTTTCTGTTTCTTCGGTAAAGGAAGAGAATGGAAAACTACTCTGAAACATTCTAGGTCAGAAAATCAAATCCCAAGTTAAGGAAAAAGGCAACAAATTTCAAATTGCATTAGACACTTGTTGTATAATTGGTCCACTGATACAGGAAGATCTTAAGCAGATTATTGAGGTTTGGAGAAGAATACCATTATGACAACGTCAGGAAAGGCTTTTTGTCAAGAATAAATAGAAATGCAACTCAATGTCCTTTTATTATGCTAAGAATTTACAATCAAGCCTTACACTCTTAATTTGGTAAATAAGACAGTCTATTATTGTGGGAAGAGAATTTGCTGTTCTGTGATGATTTTCTATTTCTTAGCTGGGTGAAATACGAGACTCACAAGCAAAGCTCATTCTGTGCTAACTCTCTTAGCATCGTCTCCAAAAGGGATTCCTTTCAAAGAGGTTTAAGGTAATTTGTCAACATGACAATTCTTAGGAAAGTTAAGAAAAGATATTGAAGGAACCATAGAATGTGAAAGCATACAAGGAAACAAGTTAAGGTAGTCAATGCGTGGCACCTTCTTCACGTGCTTACTTCCTCATCTGCCAGCTCACAGACCCCACCCCAGGCCTGCTTCCAGACTGGCTCCCTGGTATTAGAACCTAGCCACCCTCCGCTTAGACAAGGTGTGTGTGTGCACATTTTGTTCATGTGGGTTTACAGCATGTATGTACATGACTTTCCTTTTAGTCCACTCCAGTCAGGCTTTCCTATCCTCTACTTGGCCAATACTACTCTTATCAAGATCACCAATGACCTTCATGGCCAAATCCAATGGTCAGTTTTCAGTCCTCATCTTACTTGACTTAGCAGCAGCATTTGAACCATCTGATCTCTCTCTCGTCCTTGAAATACTTTCTTTTACTTGGCCTCTGAGTCACCTCTCCTTGGCTCTCCTTCACTCCATCAGCGGCGCCTTTATATTCTCCTTTGTCTAGAGCCTTTCCATCTTTTTGATTTCTAAAAGTTGTAATGCTCAGGCCTCTTCCCTGTCTAAACTCATTCCCTTTGTGATCTTATCTAGTCCCATGGCTTTAATATCATCTAAATGCTGAAAACTTACAAATTTGTATCTCCAGCACAAACCTCTCTCCCCTAAGAGAGACTCATATATACAACTGCTCACTCAGCATCTCCACTTGGATGTCCATGGATATCTCAAACTTAACACATTCAAAGCAAAATTTGTTCCTCCCTCAGTCAACCCCATTTCGGTAAATGGCCAAACCTTCTTCATTTGCTTAGGCGAAAAAGCCTTGGAATCATTATGGACTCCTCTCTCTCATACACACATTCCATTTCCAATCCTTCAGCAAATCCTGTTGGCTGTATCTTTAAAAACACATCTATTAATAACTCTACCCCTTTTTCTACGTACATTGCTACCGCCCTGGTCTGAACCAGTATGACCTCTTTTTGGATTACTGCAATGGTCTGCTAACTGGTCTCCCTACTTCTCTCTTTCTTTTTTGAAGTACTTCCCACTCAGGAAAGTGACCAAAGTTAGCTGATCAAAGCTCTCTGCTCAAAGGTGGCTTACCTCATTTGGAATAAAATCAAACATCTTTATCATGTCTTATATAATATACATGATCCGGACCTCTACTTTCTCTCTGATCTCATCTCCTACCTCCCAGCCCCTACATACTGTGTCTGGCTTACTAGTTCCCTTACTACTCTTTAACCATCCCAGGCACATTCCTCAGGGCTCTTGGATTTGCTATTTCCTCTGCCTGGAACACAGAAAATGACATAGTCCATGCCCTCATTTCATTCAGGTCTCTATTCAAATGTCAGTTAATCAATGAGTACTTCCTTGTTAATACAGCATCTGCCTTCATTACTCTCTGCATCCTCAACTACACTAGTTTTTTTTTTTTTTTTTAGCACCTATAACAACATGACATACTATGCTTATTTATTTGTGTCTTGTCTGCCTTCCACACTTGAGTGTAAACTCCATTCCATAAAGCAGGACTTTGGCTATCTTTTTTTTCTGCTGTGTCCCCAGAGTGTCTGGCATCTGCTAAGAGCTCATTAAAAATTTAGTGAATGAAGGAATGAACAAATATTCATGTGAACAGTTATTCAGAGAGTGGTCAGGAGCAAAAAATGAGCACTTTCCAGTTTTTTTTTTAGGTATAAGTTTGTGTAAATTGAAGACTGAGATCATAATTGAGGGAGGTTTTCTCCTTTGTATCTTCTCAATGAATGTAGTTGAAAATGGTGAGTTGGTGGTGAATATGTTTTTTTGTTCCAAATTCCATATTCTACCCACAGAGCTTGTCCACTTATGTTTCAGTCATGGAAATTAAGGTCATGGATCCAGGGTTTGCTATTTATTTCCCGTTCTTATGAAACCAGCAATACTGCATTTGCTTACTACATTTTACTTGAAAATGAAGATTTTTCTCTAATTAAAATTGCCTGATGCATTTTTTTCTTTAAAGTCTGACCCCACTGGATCAGTTTCAAACCCTTTCTGAGTCCAGTTTCTTTCGAAGATGCTATTTTTCTTTTTAGGAATTTGAATATCATTTTCCCCAGAACCTTCTTTTTATGAATAGTGCACTGTAGGTAATTTAAGCCAATGAGCATCAGTGATAAAATTTACAAACCCACCACGTCATTACATCTTCCAGAGTCATCACAGTGGACTCTGGACTCAGCTTCCGAAGAGCAGGCATACTGGTCCTAGCGCCTTGTCTGCTCTTTTTTGTGGCTTTGGAGCACTCAGCCTTCTCTATCTCAGGACCTCATCTGCAAGAGAGGATAATAGCATTTGTCTGGCAACCGTGGTCTTATGAGGGTCAAATGTGATGACACCAGAGAAGCTGCTTTCAAGTATGTAAAGTATTATGTTAATCAGGGATGTCTTGGGTTCTAATAGAAACCAGTAACAAACTAGCTTGGAGCAAAATAAGGGGAATTGTTTTACAAACACAGGCTGTCCCACAGAACTGAAATCCAGGGAGTTGGACCTCCTGAGCTGCAGGATCCAGAAACTGGGGAGTTTGGGGGCGCTAAGTGTTATCTGTCTTTCTAAAACCCGTGGTCTCTCTTCTCTGCCCCACTTTGAATGTCCCTTTCTTTCTTCTGACACTGCAGGCAATCTTAATCTGCATCTCCATCACACATGGGCCAAAGATAGTTTTCTTAAAACTGTTCTTTGAATTCCAAATCTACATTCCCTTATTAATCTCTAATTTACGGTTTACTAATTGAAGTTTCTAAGACCTGGTTTCAAATTTTCAGGAGAGGGAATTTGGTTGGCCAAATTCGGGTCAGATAGATACAGCCTCTCCCCTCCTCTGGTCACCTTCAGAAAGAGAATGGGGGGAGTTCCCTGGTGGCCTAGTGGTTAGGATTCTGGGCCTTCACTGCCGTGGCCCGGGTTCAATCCCTGGTCTGGTAACTGAGATCCTGCAAGCCATGTGGCTTGGCAAAAAAAAAAAAAAATCTAGAGAATGGGAACAATGGGATATAATCTCTCAGCAGAAGAGCCTAAGGGAGTAGACTTTCTGAGAAGGGAGGGTGGGACAGTGAAGAAACAATGAGTGTTACACAGCTCAAGTGTGATGAAAAATATTGAGAACACCACACACATCCTTATTCCCACACTTTTGAAAGCTTTAATCTACTCAGGATCTGATCTGGCCATATGATTACTGGCACATTTGTAAATATGGACAGGTCTCAGAGAGCCCCGCCAACCATAGCATCCTTTCACATTATGTGTCAGATTCATGTCTCCAATATTGTCTCAGTTGCCCTCTTAAGGAACATAACCTCTTATTCTTTTTTTCCTCAGGGATCCAGTTAATTTCAATGCATATACTGTCTGCATCAAGTCAAATTCTTAATCTTCCCTATTCCCTATCTCCCAAACTTTTCCCTCTGTATTAGTTTGGATTGACTATAAAATGTTATAACAAATGGACCTCCAAAATATCACAGTTCAACAAAATAGAAATTCATTTTTTCCCTTGGGTCAGGTCAGGGACTCAGGTTGATGGTGGCCCTATCATCTTCAACATGTGGCTTCCAAGGTTACAGTAATATTCACCTTTACAGCCCATGGGAGGGGGAAGCGAGAAGCAGAAGGGAAGGAGTCATGTGATAGGTTTTATGCACTAGGCCTGAAAGACACATATCACTTTTGCTTACATTCTGTTGGAAAACACCTAGCACCAGGCCACATGCAACTGCAAAGGAGGCTGGGAAATTTAGAGTAGCTGGGCAGCTGTATGCCCAGTTACAATTCCGATACTGAGGAAGAAGGTGAGAATGGAATTTGATGGACAACTAGCATTCTCTATGACATCATCTCTCTGTGTTACTTCTCTTAATTAATGGCATTATTCTCTCAAATACCCAAGCGTGTGTCTTTAAAGCCATCCTCCATTTCTCCATCTTTCTCCAGCCCCCGTATCTGTTCTGACTACCTAAGCAAGCCCACATTCATTCCTAGTTTTCCATTCCCTCCTCTGCAGTACAGCTTAAGGCCATTGTATCTCTTGCTTGAGCAACTGCAATCAGCCCGCAAAGTCACCTCCCTGTGTCAGCCCCTCCAGGCTCATCACACCCATCCTCTACTCTGCTGTCAGATGCCACTCCCGAACACAAACATCTGATTGTCCAAGATGGCGTGGGCTTCTTAACAGTTGCCTCCGCTTCCCGTCAAGGCTGTGCGCACCACATACAAAGCATCTGCAGCTGTGCCTTCGTAGCTCAGTAGCTCACACAAGACAGCCTCCTATTCTCTGTTCCAAACCCTCTTATTGTGGTCTCGTGGCTCGTGCTCCTACCCTCTTGCCTCACACACGTACTCTGTCCAACAACCAGCTCCCTTTGGATTAAGACCATAATGGGACAGTCCACCCAGCTTTCGTTTAGCTCTGTCCCTAGACACTGTCTCTCAGGGCCCAGGCTTGCTCTGGGTCAAGAGACAAGTTTGGACAGTGATCACGATATTCTTTTCACCAAACGCTCCATTGCTTACTGAATAAAACATTTTTTTTTTTAGCATGTCATCCATACGCCTGCCACTGTCTGATCCCATCCGCCAATTACCACCCCTGCCAATACATCTTTATAATTTTCTTGACATTTTTCTCATTCTTCAAGACCTGACTCATATCACATCCTTGAAGGCTTCCTCTTTCTCCCTCCTTTGTACTCTATCTTAGGACCACATTCTTCCAGGTTTTGCTTTCTATCTCTGGGGTTTTTGTGCACATGGTGGTCTCCCCATCTAGGAGGTATTCTCCCTAAAGGCAGGGATTGTGACTTCGTCATCCTTAGGCTGCTGAGAAGAGCGCCTAGGGGAATACCTTACACATGGTAAGAGCGCATCATTCCACTGCTTAGAACCGCCTAATGCTTCAGTGGCTTCCCCTATCACTCAGTCATTGATAAAAACCCTCCAGAGGCCTGCATGGTCTTGTATGAGCAGATGTTCCGGCTGCTGCTCTCCCCTTGCTCCTCGATGTTCCTTGAACACATCACACAAGACCACACTTCAGGGCTTTTGTGTTTGCTGTTCCCTTTATCGGGACACTCTCCCCAGATATCCGCATGGCTGCTCTCTCTTGAGTCCTCGGGGCATCTCTCAAAGGCCACTTCCTCAGTGAAGCCTTCCCCAACCACTCTAGTCCCACTGGGACCTCACGGCACTCTCTCCCTCCCCTGCTTGTTGTTTCTCCATAATATGTATCACCTCCTTACACAGTGTATATATTTCACTCATGTATTATTGTGTATCATCTGTCTCCTCTCCCCCTACTAGGGTGTAAACTTCATCCTAGTTTAAATGTTTGTTTACTTCTGTATCCCCAGGGCCTCGGATATCAAAGGCACTCAACAAATATTTGTTGAAAGAAGGAATAAGCAAATTAATAGAAGATGCTCAATAAATATTTATTAAATTGAATGAAAAGTGTCAGAAACAGACGACTGTGAAATTTCCAAACTCTAAAAATATGTCGGTTTAGAAGAATAGTGAAATTGAGTTAACATTGCCTCACCATAAACATCCTGAGGAAGGATTAAAATTGTGTGCTTGTGGTGGGAGGGGCAACAGAGCAAGGAAACCCGCGCCTTCGCAGAAATTTGGGGCTGCCTGACTTCCCCCCTGCGAGGACCACACCTGGGAGGCGAGCTTGCCCTGCCGCCCCGCCGGGACACTGGGCTACCACACAGGTGTTTTCTTTTAAGTTATTTTGGTCTTCCTCGCTCTCAGCTGGTGAAGGACACGCAATCTTGGGTGGCTTATGGGACACCTCTCAGCTCTAAGGAGAAAACTACCAGGAGTGAAAATGACAGGAAAAACATCACCCAGGACTAGATTCTGGGTCTTGGGCCAGCAGAGCCCTTTTTAGAGCAGTGCCAGTGGAACTTTCTGTCTTCTACCCAGGCTCCGCCTTTACGCTGTTTATTGGAAATTCTTCTCCCCCGCTCAGTCTTTTAAAGCCGCCGCCTACTTTCCGCAGGAGGATGGCGCTCTGAGCTCCCAGTTCCCTCTTCCCCCGGGGACTCCATAGTATTTTTTCACGCTTCGTCGCTACTACAGCAGACGCCTGCCTTCTCATTATTTGCTGTGCAGATCTCCGGTGCCTTGACTGTAAACAAAACACTTTAGATCATAGCAAGGTCGGAGTAAGCACAGCCTTTCTGCTGGCAGCCGGACGTCTTAAGGTGGCGTGACTGTGACTCGTTTATTTTTCAAGATTAACAAAGCGACAAAATGGTGGGCCTACATATTAGTTGAAGAAATATTCAGGGTGTGGAGGGGATAGAAGTATTCATTTTTAACTTTTCTGTAAGATATTAATTCCACGAATAAAATCAAACATCTATGGCAAGGTGCAATACTGTAGAATATCTCCATTTACATATATGTGGTAGTTTATGTATTTATGCATCTGAATTGACGCTTATATATAATATAGAATTCCGGTGTAGTCTAGCAATTGTGTAAAAATTTCAACAACAATGATCTAATTTCAGGAATAGGGTATAAATTATGGTATTGAGACCTACCCTAATTTTCCTGTCCCTCTCCCCGTCTTCTCCAACTCAGCAAACTAAGTGGGGCATTCAATGTAAAAAAATAAAGAAGATGAGACCTTTTACTTTGATCCCAGGTGAAATATTTTCTGTCAGTCAGGTAGGAAGTCCCGACCTTGAAACAACTTTAGGGCACTGCCTCCCTCACTGCTCTCTGGGTCTCACCCTGCCCTTTTGGCATCTGCATTTTAGTCAAATTAGTGCCAAGGTCATACCAAAGGCCAGTGACAGCTGTATTAAAATATCAGGGACCACAGGCCGCATCAAGGAAACATCTGCAGGCAGCCCAGGTCATGAGAAGGAGCCATTTTGAATCATTTGTAGGAGAGGGACATAGGCGAATCCAGACGAAAACCCAAACCAGTTGGGGTTATCAGGAGGGAAAGGAACAGAAAATGAACCAGGAGACCTGCCTCTAGTCTGCTACCAACTGGTTATGTGTCCCTGGACAGGAATCCTCTCGGTCTCTATTTCCTCAGTGGTAAAAAAAGAGAGGGTTGAACCACAGGGTTCCCAAGGTCCCCCCCCAGCTCTTACATTCTGGAGAGTATGAAGCAAGGCAGGCACACAAAGTGGACGAATAATACGTGGTTAAGAAAACAAGTTAAAAGTCAAACTCATTTGTAGCATAGACGCCCAAGAAGACTGTTGTGTACAGTTGCCGTTGTGTACTGTTAGAACTGGAGATTAGTTTCCAGTAAAATGTGTAACTTTGACCCAGACCAAGATCATATACGGGGGTTGGGGGGAGGCAGTTAAAGACTCTGAGCTCTGTTTCAGATATGATAGCCCTGTCCATCCTGTTTTAACATCCATCACCTTGCTCAAGATCATATTGCTTAGGTAAATTTCAAGTTGCAAAGGGGAGCAGAGAAATGCCTAAGTAATCATATCAGACGTGAGAACACGGTGGTGGTGGTTTTATACATCACTTCACAATCCGGACTTTCCGGTTACTTTCACTCTTCGACGACCTGCAGCCCTCTAAAGGCGTCACTTGCATCTGAATGGTGTTCTGGGTGGGTTCCGAGAAGTGAGTCTGGTGGGAGAGAAAGGTGGAGGAAGGAAGGAACTGTTGTATTTGGCGGCGGGACTCAGGTTGAGGAAACGGCTACAACCCGGCAAAGAATTGAAAAATACAAAGAGGAGACGAGTTCCCACACGCAGCCCGTGTCAGTGGCCTTAACTGTGACTGGGAAGCCAGAACCTGGGCCAGGGGTGTAATCTCGCTTTTTTGAAACTAAATGTGTCTAAGACAGTTACAAAGTTTATTGGGGACTTGAGAGACCAGTCGACTTTTTGATCTGGAAATCCTTTCTTATTTTTACTGAGGGAGAGCTTGGGTTCAGAATACATTATAAGTGCTGCGTCTATTCCAGGCTAATTTCTAGAAAGACGTTCGCTGTGGCTTCTCCCCTAAGACCCCTGCCCCCCCTAGAACAGCACAGACTTCTAGGTTAAGGGTGAGCTAACCACTGCTCACCCCCACCTAAGTAAGGCACCCAGGCCGAGGGGCTCCCCGCCTCCCCCGCCGTGCGAGCGGCTGGGGCCCCGGGGGAGAGCTCAGCTGGGGGCCGAGCTCCCACCATCCGCCTCCTCCCCCCGGCTGCCCGCCCCCGCCCCCGCCCCCATCCCCCGCTGGGCGAGTGCGGGGAAAACAAGATCGCCAGCGAGGCGCACAACCAGCTGCCGGCAACCTTCGCGCTCCCCAGCTTTCCCGGGCGAGGAGCGTGAGGTCGGGGCTCCGGAGCAGCCGCGCGCCGGCCCGCGCAGCGCCGGGACCAGAACCCGCCGCCCCGCCGGCCCCGCTGCACAGGCCCCTCCCCGGCTCCCCGGCCGTTTGGCGAGCTTGTTTGTCTTATTTTTAATTTCTCCGAGGCCAGCCGGAGCAGGTTTGCTGGCAGCCGTGCGCCTCCAGCAGTCACGCGACCAGCCCATCTCCCGGGCGCGCGCTCGGCGGCGGCGCGCTCGGGAGGCGGGGAGGCCTCGCGGCCGCGCCGGGGCCACCTTAAGGCCGCGCTCGCCAGCCTCGGCGGGGCGGCTCCCGGCGCCGCGACCAATGATCTCCTCCTCTGTTTAAATAGACTTGCGGTGTCAATCATCTTCTTCTTCGTCAGCCTCCCTTCCACCGCCATATTGGGCAACTAAAAAAAGGGGGCTCGTCTTTTCGGGGTGTTTTTCTCCCCCTCCCCTGTCCCCACTCTCTCGCCGCTCCGCGACTCCGACGCCGGCAAGGTTTGGAGATCCGCTCGGTCGGCGGGACCCGCGGGCTCGCAGCTGCCCGGACTCGGACTGGCTCTGCCCCCTCCTCTCTCCGCTGCGCTCCTCTCCCCTCCCCTCCCCTCCCCGCCTCCCGCTCGCCCGTCCACTTGATCGGCGGGGACTCGGGGCTGCCTGGCCGGGGCTGCCCCTCGCCCCCTCCCCCAGCCCCGCGCGCTCCTGACGCTCGGGCACTTACTCGTCCGTGTTTGTTTCTCTTGGCTCGGAGGGCAGTCGCAGGGCTTATAAGAGGGGCTCGGGCTGGGTCGGGGCGTTTTGTTTTGTTCGTTTTGTTTTGCGAGAGCGCAAGAGAGGCGGTCGCCGAGCCCGGGGAGGAAGATGTCAAACGTGCGAGTGTCTAACGGGAGCCCGAGCCTGGAGCGGATGGACGCCAGACAGGCGGAGTACCCCAAGCCCTCGGCCTGCAGAAACCTCTTCGGCCCGGTCAATCACGAAGAGTTAACCCGGGACTTGGAGAAGCACTGCAGAGACATGGAAGAGGCCAGCCAGCGCAAGTGGAATTTTGATTTTCAGAATCACAAGCCCCTGGAGGGCAAATACGAGTGGCAAGAGGTGGAAAAGGGCAACTTGCCCGAGTTCTACTACAGACCCCCGCGGCCACCCAAAGGCGCCTGCAAGGTGCCGGCGCAGGAGGGCCAGGATGTCAGTGGGACCCGCCAGGCGGTGCCTTTAATTGGGTCTCAGGCAAACTCAGAGGACACGCATTTGGTAGACCAGAAGACTGATGCACCGGACAGCCAGACGGGGTTAGCGGAGCAGTGCACTGGGATTAGGAAGCGACCTGCCACAGACGGTAATGACCCTTTCAAATGAGTGAAATGTCTTTCTGTGTGTCTGTGTTGGCGGCACTGCTTTGCCTGCCTGAGGCTCTTTAACCTCAGCTTTGTTTTCAGCGCATTCTGATTTAGCTTTGGGGGAGCGCACTTTCTTAATCTTAGGTTTTAAATGCTATTTATTTAGCTGACTGCTTGTCTGTTTATGACTTTTAAGTCAGAAGCCTGAGACTGTGTTATCTGGTAATTTTTCTAACTGAAAGCATCGCGGCTCCTCCCCGCTCGCCAGCGGTAGGTATGTGACAACGTTGGGATGTTTATCAACGGCCTCCCTCTTCGCTTTGGAGAGAGAGCTTTGGGGGCGTAGAATATACTTTCTGTTATGTGAAAACAACCTCACTTTGTGCCCATAAAGGCCACTGGGAATGATGGATCCAGGATTGTGGGTGTAGGTGGTGGGTTTTTCGTCCTCTGATTCTTGGGTCCACTTCTGTCAGCCATTGTTTTTTCTAATAAAGATTGTTTGTGTGTGTTCTTTTTAAAATTCCCTCCTGCCCTTAGATTCCTCTCCTCAAAACAAAAGAGCAAACAGAACAGAAGAAAATGTTTCAGACGGTTCCCCGAACGCGGGTTCAGTGGAGCAGACGCCCAAGAAGCCCGGCCTCAGAAGGCGTCAAACGTAAAGTACTCGGTGGGTTGATTACTAGGAGCAAAGAAGTGACACCCGAATTGGGCTGCAGGAACTCGTGGGCTTTCAAGCCCCAAGATAACCCGATCTCAGTGGTGGCTGGCAGATTAGAGCTTGTGGGTGTTTGTTTGGTTTATATTTTGGAGGTCAAAAAAAGTAGGAATGGGGAAGACTGGGAATTAGTGTGGAGGTACTGTAATTCTTCCCAGTTTCTACGTCCTGAGATCATTTTCCTTTGAAGTACCAAATGATTACAGCAAGTGTCCCAGGCAAGTACTTGTAACCAAGGCCCTGTGGGGAGGAAGGTCAGTTCTCTGAGAGTCCCATCAAAACATGTTGGGAACAATAGGTTCTTTTTCCATCTGAACAAGAGCGGGGGTCTGCCTCCATCCCACTTCATGAGAATTCATCTCCCAGAAGATCAGGTTGACTCAGATTTTGAGCCGTACATGGAAAAATGATTTAATTCAAATAAATGATTTAATTGAAACTTTGAGGGAAAAGTGAGGCACAAATGGGTCATAGCTGGTTGTTCAAATGGTTAGAAACGTGACAAGAGAGGTATGTGACTTCCTTTGGTTTTTATCATTTTCACAAACTCTCACTTTCCCTGTCTTCTGATAAGTTTGGGGGATGGAGAAGGAACGTGTGTATTTAAAAAAGCCAAAATGGAAGGCTCAAAAATCCTAAGGTTCCGACGGAATTTCTGATAACACTGAAGTTGCAAAGCAAAAGTTAAAGTAACTGCCAGAGTAAGCAATCCAGGAACACGTCAGCATGTGTATGCCAATCGTGCTATAACAGGGGAATTTGGATATTTGTAGGGGAAATGGATAGTAGATATCAGGGCTGGCAGGGGTAGGTGTACCCCAAACAAGGGAAGTGGAGATTTTTGCCATCTACTAAAATATGATCAACATGAAAAGCTAATTTGAATAATTCAGCCCCCAGCTTTACGTGGATTGGTCTCCATAATGATCAAACTACATATATTAATAGTTTGTAAACTTCTTACAGACAACGACCGTGTCCTCTTTTTTTTTTCCAAAACACTCTCATAGCCTAGCATATAAAGAGATCCTAAGAGATGTTGATACTAACTTTTAGAATCCTCATCTATAAAAATTAAAAATTAAAAAAAAAAGGGATGAAGGTGGGGTTCAAGTTTGTTGAATTTTTAAATCAGCGTCATATATAGGATTTCATTACATACATATTTTTCAGAGCTTATACAAAACGGCGCTATTGAACCTCTCCATCACAGCTTATATATGAAGTGGGTAAATTCGTTGAAAAAATTTTCTGAAGCAACCTTACCACCTGCAGCTCTTGTTGGTTTGTGACTTGTGGCCTAGCTCATCAGATGAGCCACAGCAAATCAGACCTACTGGATTTTGATCTGGCCCCATTCTGACATACAGAGAAGCATTTGTTAGTAAATATTGCCAGTTCAGAGAATACAGGAAATAGTAGTAAGGACCTATTCAGAAGCATTCGTGTGTATATTCTATATATGACTAAGACTAAAATATTTTGAGAAAAAAAAAGTGAATAGAATTTTCTTTGGATAGTCTTCATAAGTGTGATTTCCAATTATTTTTCAAACTTAGAAAATTTTGCTACTCTTAAGTGTTACAGTTTCTGAATTTTCCTGTGTCTGTCCTTTCTCACTATCTTAGACCCCCGATTCTCTAGACCAGGGTTTCTCAACCTCTGTACTGTTGACATTTGGGGCCGAATAATTCTTTGTCGTGGGAGGCGGTCCTGCGCATTGTAGAATGTTTTGGCAGCATCCCTGACCTCTCCCAGCAGATGCCAGTAGCACCCCCTCCCCACCCAGTGTGACAACCAAAAATGTCTCCAAACATTGCCAAATGTCCCCCGGGGGTGGAGGGGGAGGCAGAATTACCCACTGTTGAGAACCACTGCTCTAGACAAAAGTCCACAGCACAGGGGAGAGTAAAAATCCAGTGAAGGAAATGTTGGATGGAGATGACTCTCAGCACCAACTTTTAGTACGTTCGTTCTTTCCCATTGCTCAGATATTTCCCAACAAAGACAGTAACAAAATAATTCCCGTAATATATTGACAATGTTATTCTAGTGCTTTTCTCCTAATTCTTCTTGTTTCTTTTGCAGAATTGAGAGTATGTTTCCTTGTTTATCGGATACATCACTGCTTGATGAAGCAAGGAAGATATAAATTAAAAATTTTGAATACATATCGCTGACTCCACGGAGTGGACATCCTTTATAAGCACTGAACAGCAACAACCCAATAACACTAAAGTTTTAGGCACTCTTAAATCATCTGCCTCTAAAAGCATTGGATGTAGCATTGTGCAATTAGGTTTTTCCTTATTTGCTTCATTGTACTACCTGTGTATATAGTTTTTACCTTTTATGTAGCACATAAACTTTGGGGAAGGGAGGGCAGGGGGGGCTGAGGAATTGGCATGGGGGGTGGGGTATGAAGAGCTTGCTTTGATTTAGAGCAAGGAGAAAAATATTTGACTTGCACTAAGAGAAGCAGTTTGGGGGAAGGTTTTGTTTTCTTTAAAGATGTAATGTCCCTTTCAGTGAGAATTGATACTTCATTTAAAAAAATCATCCAAATTTGAACACTGGCTGCAGATAATTGATACTTATTTTTACATGAAGCTTTTTCTCATTTAGGAGCTCTGATGATTCCGTTATATAGCAGCAAATGGCTTTTTTTTTTTTTTTTTTTAAACAAGACTCTACTCAGTGCTCCCCCGCTTCCCCAGTCTCCCTTAAAATTGGAATTTACCAGTTAAAGTATTCAGCTGTTTGGTAATCACTCCAGGTACCTCTGGGCAAAAATCTGGCATGTATGGGGGGAGTTCTGAATGCTCAGAATTGACCATTTAATTTTTATCAGATTTGTTGAGAAAATTTCTTAATTTTATTTTCACTTCAGGGTGTGTAGACACAGTCAAAATAATTCTAAATCCTTGGATATTTTTAAAGATCTGTAAGTAACTTGACATAAAAAACAATGAAATAATGTTTAATTTACAGCTGCTCATTCTATTTGTTAATTTGCCCAAAGGAAAGTGGTGTTTTTAAAGGAAAGTGCGTATAGAGAAAAGTACCCGTGGATAGGTGAAATGGATACTACATCTTTAAACAGTATTTTTACATTGCCTGTGTATGTATGAAACAAAACCATTTGAAGTGTACCTGTGTACATAACTCTGTAAAGACACTGAAAATTATACTAACTTATTTATGTTAAAAAGAGATTTTTTTTTTTTAATCTAGACAATATACAAGCCAAAGCGGCATGTTTTGTGCATTTGTAAATGCTGTATTGGGTAGACTAGGTTTTCCCCCTTCTTCTTTTAAATAATATGGCTGTGCTTAAAAGGTTGCATACTGAGCCAGGTATAATTTTTTGTAATGTGTGAAAAAGATGCCAATTATTGTTACACATCAAGTAGTCAATAAAGAAAACTTCCATAGCTATTTGTTGACTTGAACTGTATGTAATGTACCTTACTATTAAGCTTGAGGTATTTGACCTAGCTTTGTAGTCATATTTCCACAAATATAATGTGAAGTGGCAAACACCTAGATAATTCAGGCCCACCACTCAGATGATGTTTATGTAGGTCCGAATGTAGCAGTCACTCTTTTCCACTTAGTTCTGTATGGGTGGACAAAGCTTTAGAAGTGGAAAGTAGGCAAGCCACATTTTCATATTAATAAGATGGTCAAAGTCTCCCTTAGTTCAAATATTTATGTCTCTAGGATATGAATGTGTCAGAACCAAAAATTGTTACATAAGTGTAGACCGATCACACGTTTGCAGGATTGAAAATGAAACTAACATGGTGACTTCTCTAAATTCTGTATTTACACATGCAGTGTTGTGAGGAATTAGAGCGATTGTTCAGACCATCTAATCTACACCTCTCATCCAAAATATTCAGATATATAGGTCCTTTAGAAATGGGTGTGCATTCCACACTAATTTAGATAGAACAGGTATTCTTCAAATTGAACTGGTCATCACACACGAATTCCTCAATTTCTAAATTTCCTGGTTATAATCTACACAACCTAAACTGGTTAATCTGAATACCGGATTTGAGGGTTTGAGGATCCCATATCCACAGAGCAAAGATATTTTTTATTTAAATAAGAAAAAAAATTAAACACGACATTTTAAAGTCAGATTTATTAAGATAATCCCTGCAATTTGAAATTCTCATAAAATGTGGCTAAGGTGTAAGAGTGAATTATTTTTTCTAGGAATCTGCAAATGGTTAAATGCAAAAATCTGGATTTGGGTTGAATTGTTTCTCTCAAATACTTGCATTTAATTTATTGCACCCCAAAAGGGGCTCTATTTTCAGCTTATTTTGACCCGAAATTGCTTATCAAAAAAAAAAAAAAAAAAAAAACAGGGTTGAGTCTCTTCGACTGCCAGGAAGGGAAAAGTAGGTCCTTTGGTGGCTGGGCCACATCTTCCAAGTTGGTATTATTTTAATTAAAGACTAAAGGTGTTTTTGTGATTCTATTCAAAACACGAAGGCAGGGTGTTTTTCAGGAAGAGACTGAGAAAGCAAGAAAAACAATTCAAAATGGGGAGGAAGGAGTGGAGAGTCAGGAAATAATGAAATAAATTCTCACTGAGCCAAAAAGGATACTTTAAAAAGTGTCTCTAACAGATAGGGGGAAAAGTCCTCTTCTAATTGCTGCTTATAACCCCTGTTTCTTTCCCAAAGAGCCATCTTTAATGTGAATTTTTAGAGATTGCGTTTTAGGAGTGCTGGGCCAGGAAGAAGTGGATGCTCGCCGCGCCAGGCACGTTCACAGGAACGCAGCCCCTAAAGTCACCGTGTCGGTCCTTCACGCGTTCTATGTCAAGTCTCCAAACGTGTCCCCGGGATTCGGAGCGTCCTCTTCCCGACCCCGAACTGCAGGGTCCACCGCGGGCGTCCCTCCGAGGGGATGCGGCCGCCGGCGCCAGCCACCCCCTACCCCGCTACCCCGGCCACTGCGCCGTCGTCTCTCCACCCTGCCCCGCAGCCCCGCGCCGGCCCGCCGCGGTAGTTGCGGGGTCAGGCTGGCTGGAGCCTCGGGACGAAAAGGCTATGAAGTCTAGCTCCTCGTCTGCAACTGGCGGCTCCCGCACCGCCCGGATCGATGCGCGCAGTTCCCGCGCCCCGGGCGCCCGCAGGCCATGGAGGGCGGCTGCGCCTCGGCCCCCGCAGCTGGGCTGGGCGGTTTCTCCGAAACTTGCCTCCCTCATCATCTCTCCTCTGGGCTAAGAAAGAAGCGAAAACCCCCATTCCTCTCCACAATCAGACCCTGCACATCAGTACCCCGCCAACTCCAGGGCGCTGGGGAGATATGAGCGGAGGGGGAACCTTTCCGAATTCGTGGACCCTCCAGGGCAGCAGCCCGCTCCCACCCCCACCCAAGGCTCCAATGATCCGCAGCCCCGCGCATTTCGAAAGGCTTCTCGGCTCGCCGGCGGCCCAGGAGGGCCGCAGCCGCGCGCAGGAGGGGACGCGCGCCACTGCCGCTCGCGGGGGTCGCTTCCTCCCTTACACCCGCTCTGCCAAGTCCCCCGGTTGCATCCCCGCTGCCCAGTGCGGGGGACCAGGGCAGGGAAGAACCAGGAAACTGTGGGTCCAGGGGCATATAACTGGGGACGGAGGGGACCGTGGAAATCAACAGGAGGGGAGCGGGGCGGGCGGCCTTTCAGGCCACGGTGTGCCCACCGGCCGCGCGCCGGGACCTTTCCGGGCTGCCGAGGAACGCTGCCTTCGCCATTTCATCTTCACCCTCGTTAGCGTAGACACTTGCTCTTCCGAAGCTTTTTTGAATTGAAAGAAAGGTGTTTTAGAAGCTCGTCTAGGATCTGCGATCTGTTTTTCAGAGTACGAATTTTTTTTTTTTTTTTAAGTTTGCCATCTTTCACCTGGGCCACACCCTACGTTCGCTCCCCTCCCTCCCGGCCAAAATTAAGGTAAAAATCCTGCGAGCAGAGCTGGGCGGGGGGCTGGGTCAGAGGTTCCACGGTCACGCTAGACCCTCTCCTCCCCCGGGGTGGGGGGGTTGGTGGCACCCCCTGGATCTCGGCTCGCGGGGGGGTAGGGCGGGGTGGGTCAGCGCCAGCCAGACCCCGCAGAACCGAAAGTGTAGCATTTACACGTACACTCAAGTCCCCGTGCGGCCATCCGCGTCCCGGGCCTGTCTCGCGTGGGGACACACACAGAGGAGGCAGGAATCCCCAACTGAAAAATACAAAAAGGAATCGAGGCGTGCTGGGAGCCAAACGTCTACGCGCCTCAAAACGAACGTGAAGAAAAGGCATGGAGAAGGGCGCGCAGCCGGGACGCGGGGCCGGGGGATTGCATCATTGCAGCTCCCCCTCCAGAAAATGGGCTCCGAACCGCGGCCACCATCATGGCGCTCGGGCCGGGCCGCGCTTCCCGTGCGCCTTCCCCGAGCGCTCTGGCCACGGGCACTGAGCCTCGAGCGAGCGTTCTGCAAACATGTCCCCCTTCTCTCTCGAGCGCCTGTCCCCCACCCCCTCCTTCCTTTTGTGTGCCTGTGGACGTGTGTGTGTGCGTGCGTCCGTGTAAGTGTGTGCGCGGACCAGAGAACTTGAAGATTTTTTTTTTTTTTCTCTCTTTTTTCCCTCCCGTGCTGGTGGTTGTAAACTTGATTGGCATTGGCTGCACCCACTGACCCCTGCGCCGAGTCCACTGAAGATTTAAGGTGGATCCGAGAAGCTGCAGCTTCAGGCGGAGTCTCGAGCTTTAGCTAGTTTTGGAGGAAAAAAAAAAAAAAAACCCCAAACCGTGCGCCCGCCGCGTTTTTACGAATCCCCTGCGGTACCAGCCCCCGCGCCCGCCCCGCCCGTCGCGCGCTGGCTCCGCCCCCTCCCGCTTCTTCCCCATTGGCCCGCGAGAGCAGTTTGAATTTTTTTTCTTTTTTCTTTTGGATGCTTGTTTTCTCGTAAAAAAGACGGTGTCCCAGCTCGTGTGGCGAAACCTACTTCGGCGGCCCGAGGTGCGGTGTTGTAGCTGGTTTTGTGAAGGCAGGCGAGAGGAGGGTGGGCGGGGCTTCCGTTCCCAAATTTTATCCCGAAGAGCGGTAGACAGTGTGCGGGCGTGTGGGGGGCGTGTGGGGGGCTGGGGCCTCGGTGTACAATCTGGAGAAGCTCCGGCGGGGGCAGAGTGTAGTATAAAACGTTACTGGACGTCCAGGGCGCGTCGCTTCACCGGCTGCTGGCCAGAGGTACTAGGAGGCGCTGGCAGGAGCCCTGGCGAGGATGCACCTTTCCCCTGCCTTGGAAAGGTAGAACTGGGCAGGGCGGGAGGGTGAAGGTAGCCCGGAAAAGAACACTGTCTCATTTCCAAGGGAAAAAAGAAACAGAAGAAATACAATTATAGCAAAAATGTATTATTTCAAAGGTCACCCAGTCAGAATCCTTCAAAATCAGGCAGTCAGTATCATTTTTACTGAATTAAAAAAAAAAAAGTTTTCTGTCTCTGATTTCCAGGGTGTTTTTGAGTAAGGAGAATGTTAAAATAAAATCGAGATAGGGATTAAGACTTTGAAAGTGCCTCTGATTTCTGGGTCTGAAATTGATTCTTTTGATAAAGTACTTTACCATTTAGGATAATGTTACTTGTAATACAGGTCTAATACAAGTGATATCCTTCCTTAATTTATAACCCAGTTATGTTTCACTTTACTGTGAAAATTTTAAAAGTTTATGATAATTCGAATTATTCTCCAAATCACTGAATCTCCAGATTAGTGAAGTTAGCATATGTACAGTTTTTTTGGGTCCGTTACTCTTGTTGCAGTGTGGCTGACGATTTTAACCAGATGTCCAGACCCAGCCTTCAGTCTAACGGTTCCTATCCTGTCCAACCTACAGTCCATTTTTTTAGTACTAAACTCCCCCAATACTTCCTAACCCAACTAACCCCTTAAGATTAGCCCAAACCAACCAGGCTCCTCAGACCACCATAATCCAACCTGCTTGTGCCCTTAGCAAGGACTTTTGGGAGTTAAGATTGTCCCCCAATGGACTGGCTAGCCTCAGGAAGCAGTGATGTCCTCATTCCTGGAAATGCCAGTCAAGCACTAGTCTGGATGACCCCTTAATAGGGAAATTGTAGAAAAGATTCAAATATCAAGTGAATATTAGGACTAGTGATTTTGAAAGTCTGTTCCAGACCCTTGAGATACTGTATTTCCAAACTTGGAGTTTCTGGATATCTACTAAATCAAGCCATTTGCCTTGCTCATTACCATTTTCTAGAGTTGTGCTATCCAGTGTGTGCTCTCCAGTATGCTATCCATATCCAGCATATCTGGATATGCTATCCAGTATCCAGAAGCCATATGTGGCTATCAAGCACTTGAAAGTGACTAATCCAAATTGAGATGTGCTATGTGTGAAATATACTCAGGGTTTCCAAGAATTAGTATGAAAAAGAGTGTTAAATATCTCATTAATAATTTTTATATTGATTACATGTTGAAATAATCATATTTTTGGTTATTGGGTTAAAAATATTAAATTTAATTTCATCTGTTTCTTTTTAACTTTTTTTTAGTGTGGTTACTAGGCAATTAAAAAAAAAACTCAAACATGATTTTATTTTTATTTTATTTTTTTAATTTTTTGGCCCTGCCTTCCAGCATGTGGGATCTTAGTTCCCCAACCAGGGATTGAACCCATGCCCCCTGCAGTGGAAGCTCAGAGTCTTAACCACTGAACCCCCAGGGAAGTCCCTAGACAGTTTTAATTTATAGATGTGACTCTCATTATATACTTCTATTTGGACGTTGCTGTTCTAGACCAACACCCATGGTAACTCGAAGCCCCATCTTTGAGATTGGTGGCTGATAATACTGAGGAGTAGCTGATAACTTGTAGCTGCCATCCTAAGTTCTCAAGTTAAATCAAGGCCCAAACTCAGCCTCAGGAACCCTAAAGAATTCTACCAACACCTAACACCTATGGTTTAATCTGTAACACATAGTACTTGTTTTGGGCCCAGCCCATGGAAATATGGTACAGCTCTGTCTGATTAAATCAGACTTGATCACAGCTTTCCACATTTATGTAGAGAACCTGGGAGAACCAATATGTTAGGAATGACTCTGGAAAAAAAATTTAGATCCCAAACAAAGTCTCCATGAGTAACTTTTCACTAGCACTTGTCAGCAGAGAGGAAGGTGGTGGGGAGATGGAGCAGTTTCTCATTCTATGATTGCACCTCTATCATAAGATTGGAACTAATGAAAAGGTGTGCCATGTTTTTGGATAGGTATATGCAAAATGATAAAGATGGCAATAAATTTATACCTTTTCAATTAAATTTGTACCTTTGCATTAAATTCTAAGTCTGATCATCCTATTTCGTTCCATTGTTCAATCAGTTTAAACACTGAGGACCATTTTATTTTAATTACTGTAAGTTTAGAATAGTTACAATTACTCAGAGCACTAAACCTCCACACCCCAACCAGTACCTTTACTCTTCTCTTTTTCAGAATTTTCCTGGCTTCTTTGCTTGCCTCTCCTCCCCACCCCCCCAACCCTGATGGATTTAAAATGAATTTTGTCTAGTTGCAAATTCCTTTCGTGTTAAAATAAATAAATAAAGTGGGATCCTTATCTCCCACTTCATACCAGATAAATTCCTCAAGAATTAAAGAGTGAAATTTAAAAAAAAAAAAAAAAAAAAAGGCATAGACATACGAGAAGAGATCTCAGAGAATTTTTAAAGATATAATCTCACAGTGAGGAAGGTCTTTCTAAGTATGACACAACACATAAAATCCATAATGTGAGTCTCTCCAAAATCATTACCTTATTCTGGCTTTCCCTTCATATTCATAAATTCAATGACATAAAAATATTCTGCATGGAAAACCCACCATAGAAAGTCAAAAGACAGTGACGTGGTGGTGAGAGTTGCTCAACAAAGTAAATGTACTTAATGCCGCTGAACTGTACATTTAAAAACGGTTAAAACGGGAAATTTTATGTTATGTTGTAATTAACTATAATAGTAAATAAATAAATATGCAGCTACAGTGGTCCCCCGTTACAGTGGATGTCTGAAACCGAGGGTGGTACCGAAACCTATATATACCATGTTTTTTCCTAAACTAAAGAGCAGGTAGCATATACAGGATGGATATGCTGGACAAAGGGATGATTTTTGTCCTGGGTGGGGAGGAGCCAGACTGTTGAGAGATTTCATCATGCTACTCAGAAGGTCCTGCAATTTAACACCTATGAATTGTTTATTTCTGGAATTTTCCTTGTAATATATCTGGATGCTGGTTAACCATGGGTAACTGAAACTGAGAAAATCAACAACTCGGATAAGGAGAAACTACTGTACTGGAAGAATTTTAAAGTTCATCCATGTTCCATCTCAAAGAATCTCACAGGATTCTGGATCCCATCCTTTTTGAGGCTCTGGAATGAGACTGCTTGGGGTCGAGTCCTATTTACCTAACTTACTGCCTGTGAGACCCTTTTGCAAGTTACTTCATCTTTTATAGTTTCTATTTCTTTAGCTATATAATGAGGATGCTTATAGCTCTCTCAGAGGGTTATTAATACTGTTTGGTGGGATAATGTGTGTGCAGTACTTAGCACAGTATATTATATGGTATATAATAAATAATAACCATTATTTACATAATTAATAGGGACATCCAGGGGGTTTTTTGGGCCATGCCACGCAGCATGCGGGATCTTAGTTCCCTGACCAAGGATCGACCCTGTGCCCCCTGCAGTGGAAGCTCGGAGTCCTAAGCACTGGACCTCCAGGGAATTCCCCGAGACATCCAGTTCTTATTTTGGATTCTCAAGTAACCACAATTTTCTCATTTTTAATTACTGCTATTGTTACCCTTGTTACCCTTAAGAAGAACAAATAATTTTGGAGGGGGGTGGTAATTTAATAAACAGAATGAATATACTGCAAAACTGGTTGAAATGGTAAGTTTAATGTATATTTTACCACAATTTTTTTTTTAAAGTTTAAAAAATAAGGCATTTGTGGGAGTTCCCTGGTGGCCTAGTGGTTAGAATTCCAGGCTTTCACTGCTGTGGCCTGGGTTCAATCCCTGGTCGAGTAACTGAGATGCCACAAGTCACGTGGTGTTGTCAAAAAAAAAAAAAAGGCATTTGTTGACTCTAGGGCCATCTCTAATTATCTTAGAAAGGATCTGGTATAGATTTGTTTGTGGTACTAAATCAATAACACTCACACCCATACACAAAGACAATGGCAAACTGGAAAAAATGTTGGCAACCCATATATCAAAGGGCTAATTTCCCTGATAAATAAAGAGTTTCTACAAATCAATGAGTAAAAGCAAACAAAACAGTAGAAAAGTAAGCAAAGGTTCTGACCACAATTTTCAGAAAAGGAAACACAAAAGGCTCTTAAAATGTGAAAACATGCTCAATTGTAATGTGAGACTATGGGATAAAAGTTACATACAGAATATATAAGTTTAGGTAGAGTTACAGTTAGCGTCACTCAGATACAAAGTTGGCCATTATCGTTTCTTGATAGTGTAACATTTGCTTCCCTCCCTTCTATCCAAAGCTGAGTGATTTTTTCCAGCTTCAGTGATGACCAGAGAAGCAAGGAGTTTACATATGTGGAAGCCATGACCACCTTTCAAGTTCAGTGTGAAATCCCTCTCATCCAAACTGTCTAATTTTTGGCTTATTGGCATCACCTTACTTTGCCCATAGAAACCCCCAGAATCAGCCTCTTAAAACAAGTACATCTCATCCATTCCTGCTTTTAATGCCTGTATATCGTTGGATAACCTGAGTTTCTACAAAATCATTGCCTTATTCTGGCTTTCCCTTCAAATTCTCTATTCTTTTAAAAGGCTTCAAGCAGAATTTATTATATGATAAACATAAATGTCAAATCAGTAGAGAGAGACAATATTATGGAATAATTGGTGTTAGGTTATAGCTTATCATGGAAAAATGTTAAATCCCTCCTACACACACATATACACACATATTGTATTTTATGTTATGTACTGTGGGTTTAGTCTTTCATTTTAGCAGTTCTACAAATTTAGGAAAATAATCACATGTATGACTAAATATATATTTACCAGAATGATCGCTGTTTGTTTAAAAGGAAACAAACAAGTAAATGACCAAACAACCTCCCCTTTGCTATAGGATTACAGGATTGATGATTTGATTGAACCAACTATAGAATATACAAGAATGACACAGATTGCAGCTATTAAAACACCCCAGGTAGCTTTAGATGTATGAATAGGAAAAGTCCATAATATTAAGCCTGGCACAGAACAATATTTATGGTATGATCCTATTTTTGTCAAAAAAATTTTTTAACTCATATATATGCATGGACCCGGCCTGAAAGGTTGCCTGTCCAATTTCTGAGAGGGGGCGTATGAAGAGACTTTCACTTTATACATTTCATTATTGGTTGTATTTTTTTTAATATTTATTTTTTAAAATTTATTTTATTTTTCTTCTTTAATTTTTTGGCTGCATCGGGTCTTAGTTGCGGCACGCGGGCTCTCATTGCGGTGCGTGGGCTTCTCTCTAGTTGTGGTGTGCGGGGTTTTTTCCTCTCTCTAGTTGTGGTGCGTGGGCTCCAGGGCGCATGGGCTCTGTAGTTTGCGGCTCGCGGGCTCTCTAGTTGAGGCATGCGAGCTCAGTAGTTGTGGCGCACGGGCTTAGTTGCCCCCTGGCATGTGGAGTCTCAGTTCCGTGACCAGGGATGGAACCCACATCCCCTGCATTGGAAGGCAGATTCTTTACCACTGGACCACCAGGGAAGTCCCTGTTGTATTTTTTTATAATGGATTTTAACAAGAAAAAAAACAGAAAGATATTTCAAATTTGAAAAATAATTATCCTGATAACTCTTGAACACAGAATAAGTTTCTCTTTGTGTCTCATACAGTCTCTTTTCAGACATTAGCAAAGAACAAGGCATTTCTAGAATTCATTTCCTCTCCATTTTTCTATTTAGTTTCAGATATCGTTAAATGCATATATGAGTTCTGAGGAGTGTGTGTGTTTGGGTGTACGGTGTTGCTTCCAGGGCACGTGAGAGGTGTAAATATCATCCCCACTAACTCAGGGGTATCTTAACAAACCATGGAAAACTGAGCCTGTTCCATCTTTTTTGCCACATGGGATCCCATTGGTAATATTATCCCGAACCTCACATTCCTTGATCTTTGGCATTTGGCATCAACTCCCTGCCATAGTTTAGTTACTTAGGACCTAGTGCTGGGGAGATCGTTTTAAATTTCAAGTTAGTAGGCCAGTCTTGAGCTGTCACGCTCCATGAGACTGACCTGGGGCAAAACTTAGAAACCTCACAATACCCGGAATGGGAGATCACTGCATCCAGTCTTCATTGGACAGATGAGGAAATTCGAATCCATGATTTCCTGTAACGTGGAGAAGTTAAATAAGATGATTTATAGGTTCCTTCTGGCTTACAATTCTGGGATTCCTGTTTCCTAGTCCAGATCACACATTCCATCCCTGTGGATCAGATTATTTTCCAGGGAAGCTAGATTCCTGATTTTTGGCCACAAACCACATAGTCACAGGAGTCGAAGGAAGATGATAGTACAAGAGTATAGGCTGAACCGTTAACATGTATTATCTTACCAGAAAAAGGCACGTGAAGGTATAACTTCGTGGTTGCTCAGCGGTGCCAAACACTGCTTCACCGTTGCCTGAATATCATGGAGCCCCTTCTAAGGGCCAAGCTCTGTGTCTTCAACGTGGCAGACAGGAGCACTGCCCTCACGAAGCCACAGGCCATTGGAGGAGACGGACAGGGAATCATAGCCATGATTGCTAATGAGTCTTCTGAACGATGAGTGCTATGAAGGAACCTCGGAGCTTCTGCTTCGTGCTCCAGCAGCTTGGGCCCTACACAAAGGTGTCCAGCCGAGGTATCAGGCAGGGGCTGAAGTCCAAATGCCAACCCCAGGCCAGCCTGTGTTCAGCAAAAAGAAATAAGCCTTTAAAAATCCATCCCTCTCTGTGGTGCCTTCTGCAGTCCCCCATGTTGTAGTGGCCGCCCTGCAGGATGCTGTAAGAATTTGGGACACAGGGTCTCACCTAGTGGTGGGGACCAGTTGGAAGAAGAGTGATCCAGGCAGAGCCCTGCCCAAGGCCCCAAGTCTGGGAAGGCCTTTGAGGAAGTGAAAGGAGGTGCTTGTGGCTGGGATGCAGCAAACGGGGCTAAGCGGGGCTGATCAGGGCTCGGACTGGAGCGGCAAGTCCACACAACGATGGGCTTTTAAAACCACGTTAGGAATGTTGGACTTTACATCGAGGTGCAATGGGAAACCATTGGATAACTGAAGAGAGTGACTTCAATTAAGCTTAAATTAAACTCTCTCATTTCCTCCTTTTGTCTAATTCTTTCCAAAACCCTTAGTCTCATATTGGGATCATTCCAATAGGGTGTGGGAAAGAAAGTCCAGGCTCACACCTTTGAGATGCTGCTCAACATACACAATATAAAAAACATTTTAAAACTCTGGCCTCAGTGAGTGAAGGAGACGTGAGGTCCTTGGACCATCAGAGCAGATGCCAGTCACAGCTGATTTATTTCAGGTTTTGAAGGAGGACCCAAGCAAGTCCCATGGCCTGGTGTTGGTCTGCTGAATCGGCCAACTGATTTACTTCTGCTGCTTCTGCTACAGATTCAGCTTGCATTCTCTTCATTGTCACAACGAGCTGGCTGCTTGTGTCGTTTTACGGACCAGTCCACGTTTTGTCCTTTGCCGGTACAGTTGGTGTGAAGCTTCTAAGCTAGTGAACAGCTTAGGGGTGAATATGGAATCGTTTTCTTCAAAAAAGCTCAGCATTTTAGTCTTTCATCTTGACTGAGTAAGTGGATTCAGTGTTCACGAATACTTTGGCCAAATGATTCATTATTTACATGTTTGGTTTTGGAAAGTGACTTCAAAAGAAGGATAATAAAAATGGACAACCCACGGGGATTTTTGTTGCTGTTTGGTGTTTTTCAATTGAAGATTAGTAAAAGAGAGACCTCTGCTGGCTAAACTGTTACAGTGACCTAGCATTGGTCCATGTCCGTTAAGCTTTTACAGGTGGTGTTGGCAAATTGACTGCTCACAGTTTGTTCATTATCTCTGCTATCAACTCAGCTTCTTTTGGAGCTGGTCTAAGTGACCTGTAATTCCCAGCTCCAATCACAGTTGTTTCTGCTTCAGTCTTTGGTGTTAGGCTTTCAAATTTCTCAAAAATAATAGCCCTACCTGTCAGCCGCAGCCAAAACCCAGGCCTGAAATACCTCCTGTATCTTATCTTCTCTGTTTCCTTTCACTCTTCTGCCCTCCATCTCCCTTCCTCCTCTCTTGCCAGTAAAATAAAATAAAACAAGTCTTCACTCAAAAGAGAGAACTGCTAATGGAAAGTGAGAAGGAGGGAACAAAACCCTTATCTCTAGCATATCCTCACCTGCCTCTGGAGGCCTGGGGCCCAGGGTTGGCGTTATATACCTGAGAAGAGCTGTGAATCCCATTAGCATCTTCTGATGGATTTGTGTGACCGTGGGAATGTGGGATTTGGTGAATGGGAGACCGAGGACACTGCAGAGTGTAGAGGGTGGTTACATGTGAGGAGAAAGGGGAATGTCTTCATGAGACCTTTTGTTTGTCAACAATAAAAACAATGATCTGGGGCTTCCCTGGTGGTGCAGTGGTTAAGAATCCACCTGCCAATGCAGGGAACACGGGTTCGAGCCCTGGTCCGGAAAGATCCCACATGCCGCGGAGCAACTAAGCCCGTGCACCACAAGTGCTGAGCCTGTGCTCTAGAGCCCATGAGCCACAACTACTGGGCCTGCACTCTAGAGCCCGTGCTCTGCAACAAGAGAAGCCACCGCAACGAGAAGCCCGCCCGCTCACCGCAACTAGAGAAAAGCCCACGGGCAGCAACAAAGACCTAATGCAGCCAAAAATAAATGAATAAATTTATATTTAAAAAAAAGATACTATTAAAAAACAAAAGATCTGTGCCTACTGTGTGCCAGGCCCTGAGCCAAGCCTGTGACATACCTTGTTTCTTGCTTTTCCTCTCTATTGACAATCTTAAGAACACTTTTCTATGGAAAAAAAAATAGTATATGGGAAGAACTTAGAACAGGCCTGCATAGAAATAATAATTATGTGTGTGTTTGCCATTTTATCATTATATTTTTACTCTGGAATATGCCACCACCCCTGCACACGAGAAGTGGCCTTTCTGTGCTGCTAGAGTAGGTCCTAAGCTCACGGCTAGAATAGCATCTCCTGCCCTCTGGAGCAGAGCAGCAGAGATGCCTCTGGTTTGGCACGTTGCTTCCACACAATGGCCTGCATTTCCTGTCTTCCCAGACCTAACCCACTCTCACTCCTTTATTTATTCTCATACATTTTTTGGCCACGCAGCCTGGCATGCATGGGGGATCTTAGTTCCCCGACCAGGGATCTAACCCGCGCCCCCTGCAGTGCAAGCACTGGAGTCTTAACCACTGGACGGCCAGGGAAGTCCCCTCATTCTCATACTTTCAACAACCTCTTCCGGATTGACTGACGCATGAGGGTCAGTATCAAGTTATTGTATTATCATGTTATATAATAATGTTAATGTATCAAGTGATAATCATTTTAATGCTCATTAACGCTAAGCTCATCTCGCCCAAACCACTCCTCTGAGAAAACTGAGGTCCAGAGAGGTGGTCAGTGGCTCAAGGTGACCCAACCAGCGGGTGGCTGAGGCAGGGCTGGAACCCAGATCTCCCGGATTCGGCCCTCCCTGTATGACACCTGCACTCTCCTTGTTCTGCATTGGGCAAGAGACGCTTTTTACTTGTATCTTCTGCTCCCTTCTCAGGTTGCCTATCAACCCGTTTTCTAAGGCCCTCACTCCTCCCTGCTGCACACAGGGAGCCCAGGTCTGTCAGCACAGCCACTAGGCAGCTTCTCTGACCAGCCCGGGACAGCCCTTCCTCCTTCTCCTCAACTTACTTATTCTGTTCGGGCCTTGTCAGGGCACTGACAAATCACTTGACTCGCACATTTACCAAAAGATGTTTGTAGACTTTTATCCTTCTCTGAAATGCCTCCTGATTTTGGCATTTCTATGCTGCTTGATAGTGTTGAGTATTTTTTTGGGGGGGATGCTATAAATTTCCATATGTTAGAAGTTGCCTTATACGTATTTGAACTCTCCCTGCTCCCTCAGCATATTTCCTTTTACTGCAAATATAGTCTCTTAACAGAATAAATCTCTATAAATTAGGTGTTTGGGATTAACATATACATGCTACTATATACAAAGATAGGTAAACAACAAGGACCTACTGTTTAGCCGAAGGCACTGTATTCAATACCTTGTGATAACCTATAAGGGAAAAGAATCTGAAAAAGTACATATATATATATATATATATATATATATTTATATTTATATTTATATCTGAATCATTTTGCTGTACACTTGAAACTAACACAACATTGTACATTAACTATACTTCAATTAAAAAAATAAAGAAAACAACCCAGAATAAATCTCTAACTCTGGGAATTTCAGGTACTGTGGCAAGCGAATTATAGAGATATTTTAAAGCAGGGTGTCAGTTTAAGAGTCGCAATTTACACCTTATAGTTTCTAATATGATGCCCTGGGTGTACTGTTAAAATCTACTAAAGTTTTGTAAATGATAAATCGCCCTGCTTCAGTACTGCTGCCAAATTAATTCATTTGTGGATCTAACAGTTATTTAAAGAGGGTTCATGAAGTATGCTGGACTGTGTTAGGCCCCGAAGGCGTTTGAAACGAAGTTTGACATCTGCCTGTCTGCCTCCTTCTGGCTGCCTAGAAGGTGGATAAGATGGATGCAACTTGAGGAGGCATCCTTTGTTCCTGAGCATAGAAGGTGCATTGTGGAGCAGAAAGATACAGGAGCTCTAGGCGATGCCGTACCAGCTCTGCATTGCTTATCTCCAGAATTCCTTTAAAAGAAAAGAAAAATAAACTTTTATCTTGTTTAAGCCACTATTATTTCTGGGCTCTGTTACTAGCTGCCAAATGCGAATCTTAACTGATATAGAAGTCCTTGAGGATTTTTGAGCAAGGGACTATTCTGATTGGTAGCTATGCAAGAGACTGATTCGGGGAGGGGGGGTGTTCCAGGGCATACAAAGAGATAAAGTTGGCTTGGCAGGTGGGACAGATAGTGAGGGGAGACTTTGAATGAGGAGAATACACATCTTGCACAGGGTCATTGATTTTGTTTTTCTTTTCCCCAGGACACCTCTGCTCAACTCCAATTATACAGTGATTACTTAAATATGTAGTTATTGAGTAATTTGCATTCTGTTCTTGTCCAGTGGCCTGAAAGCTCTGGAGACTGAGAAGATGGGTACTCTTTGTATCTTAAAAAGAAGCAGGCAAAAGCTGAAACAGGAAAAAAGTATCAGTGTTACAGTAAAGTGAAGTTACTATGTTTTCAGAACTCCTGCAGGCATTTTCAAGGAAAGGAACTTTTGTTACATGTGATTGTCTAATCAAGATACATTTGAAATGTATCCACTAGTGGATAGCAAGTGTAAATGATATTTTAAAAATATATCTTGGAGTAACTTTCAGAGTAAAGATAATTTTGTGTGCTAAAACTTTCTAAAAGGGGAAAATTTTATTTTATTAACTTACTCTAGGACTTCCCTCGCGGTCCAGTGGTTAAGATGCTGCGCTTCCAGTGCAGCGGGCGCGGGTTCGAACCCTGGTGGGGGAACTAAGATCCCACATGCCGTGTAGCCAAAAAAAAAAAAAAAAAACTTACTCTAAGCTTCATGTAATCACACTGAGTAGCAGCTGTCTCTTCATAGTAAACTTTTCATCTTGAGGTTGGGTAGGTAATTTCATACCTCTTAGATTAGAAGACATTTTACTATTGTTTAAATGGCTTATAAAAACATAATGTATCTATAATATAACATAACTTCCCTCTGAACTAGATGTACTAACTTAATATCGCAATCTCTGTTTCCTTGAAAATGGGTTGGCAGTTCCAGAGTTCCTTCTAAATCTGGCTTGAACAGGGAATTAGAAGTCTTAATGCAACTACAAATGTCAAGGTCCCTTAAGGCAGTGGCCTTCAGCCTTTCTCCCCACTCCTCACGTGGAAGGGCAGATGTGCCCAGTATTACCTGGAAATTCTTGCTCGTTAATTATGTCTTACCACCCTTTCCTCTCATTTGGAAAAAATACAAATAGAATGCAAGTAACTGAATAGATATTAGGTTGTAGCCTGGACCATCTGTGGCAAACTTCTATACTTTTTCTACCAACTCAGTTTTAATAGTCACATAGGATTATTTCCAGTTTATATTGAGAAGAAATACAAAAAATGATTCCAAATGTTAGGTTTTGAGTTACACCTCCCTGAAGTGCCTGGGTTGCATTTTGCTGCAGTCTGCACACAGGAAAAAACCCCAATAGTCTGATAAGCAGATGTTTTCTCTCTACAGTTAAATAAATTATAACAGTGGCCAACATTTATGGAACACACAGTGTGTGCTGAGGCATTTATCTACATTATTTCTTTTAATCCTGATGAAATTCTGAGAAGTAGCTGTATCGATGAGGAAACGGAGCCTGGGAGCTATTGCTCGAGGTCACGTTAAGCCGCTAAAAAAGGGCTCAAATTTAGGTCCTGCTGACTCTCAGGCTGCCTTTAGAGACTGTCCTGTTATTCTTGTAAATAATCTCAGTGAGAACACAGCCAACTGGCTCAGGGCGACACGCGATCCCCAATCATTCTCTTTCACTTTCTGCCAGATTGGAAGACGGTCTTGTGATTAAATATTTCTGGCCAGCAATGTCTTGCCGTCTACGGAAAACTGATATTCCCAAATCTTTAATAATTGTTTCATTAGACACAAAAACAAAGCTCCTCGGAATGACTACAGGAATACCTCTGTATTTGTCTGTTACCTGTCTTTCCTCAGGCAAGATGGAAAGAACAGTATCAGTTTCCAAAATTGCTCTGGGAAGAAGACAAACAGGGGATACTACTTAGTTATGATTCGTAGACACTTTTGGGGGCAGGCTACACCAACCACTGGACATTTTAAGGTTTGGAAGCCGCTTCTTAAGGGATGAAGGCCATTTTATGGCAGGAGAACCAGAGAAGGCCCAAGGAAGGTGATTGGTTGACTGCTTGATTGATTGATTGACTGACTTGAGATAGGAAGGACTTCTTTAACATGAGCCGGCCTCTGAACCTCTTTTGCTTTTTAGCTCCAAATAGATTCAGGTGTTTCTTAAAGGCCACCTTTTTCTAAAGTAGGTAAGGAGCTGATCAAAAGCTTTATCTTTGCTAAACTTGTTTGGGTAGGTTTCTTCCCTCCTGCATCATTTGCTTGGGAGGGGGTGTCCAGCTTCCTTTGGGGGAGGTGTCGGTAGATAACAGTAGCCAAGTGTTGTTGGCTAATTTGTTTATTTAGTGAGGGGTCTCATTAAAAAGTCATTTCTTTTGGGTGATTAAAGAGCTCCTAGGGAAGTTTTCTCATCATCTGCTTTTCAGTTCCTGTTTTGGAGGGGATTCTATAAAGAACAATTAAGCCCTAGGTCTTCATTTCAGCCTGTCATTCGGGCCCCCAGGGTTTAAGCCCTGGAAAGGCCAATTGCTTTTCAGGCGGCATATACCCAGAGCTGGGCGTGGGGAGTGGGGGCCGGATGGAGGTGGATCTGATTAGTTGACAGGCTTCCTCAGTGGCATGACCAACTTGTAAGTTGGGTCATTATTTTTGTGTAGGATGCCTAGCCTAACGTCTCTAAGCTTATGAGGGAAACTAATAACTTCTCCTCATGCGGTTGTTGTCATGATCAACTGAAATAATGTATCTGAAAGTGCTTTTAAAATCTATTATTATAATGTGTGAAAATGGTGGCTAATGGATGTGCTATGAAATGTCAGCCAAAGTTACCAGGAATGCAAGTTAATATTATGCCTATAAGGTTCTGGGACCAACTTGGATGTGTTGTGCGGGGCAGTGGTTCCCACACCTCCGAGTGGTCTGTGACACCAGTTGGGTGTCCTAGAGTTCTACTCAATTCTGACTCTGTCTACCCGGAGACAGCATCAGATTTCACAGCTTAAGGCCTCCATCCCACAAGACTGCTCCCCACCCCCCATCCTAACTTCAGACGCCAGTCACACTGTTATTACCTGTGCTTCTAACCGACTGGCTACAGATTGGAGGTTCCAGTGACCCCATCTTGGGTTCCACTGATTTGCCAGAGTGGCTCACAGAACTCAGGGAAACATTTTACTTACTAGATTGCCTGTTTATTTTAAAAAGATATAACTCAGGTACAGCCAGATGGAAGAGATGCAGAGGGCAAGGTCTGAGGAAAGGGGGCGGAGCTTCCATGCCCTCTCCCACTGTGCTACTCTCCCCAAATCTCCAGAGGTTCACCAATCTGGAAGCTCTTTGAACCCCATCCTTTTGGCTTTTTATGGAGACTTCATTACCTGGGCATGATTGATCAAATCATTGGCCATTGGCGATTGATTCAGCCTGGGGTGGGGGGGTGGTGAATAGAGGGGAGCCTCTCCTCTCCGTACAGGACAGGGGGTGGGACTGAAAGTTCCAACTCTCTAATCACAGGGTTGGTTCCTCTGGCAACCAACCCCACCCCTTAGATGCTTTCCAAGAGTCACCTCATTAACATGAAATAAGACACCTTGATCACTCATCATCTAGGAAATTTTAAGGGTTTTAAGAGTTCTGTGCCAGAAAAAGAGATGAAGACCAAATATATATTTCTTATGATATATCACAATATCACACACCTAACGGGAGGAAGCTGATTTATTCACACATGTGGCACCTTTTCAAAATACATCCTTCCCTTACCTGTTCACTGATATTCCTCAGCATCTATTCCCATCACTCCTTGCTGTCTCTCAGTTTGCATAGTATATTCATAGAAGTCCATTCTTCCATTCAGTTTTAGCAGCTGGAGCATTGTATTTGTTTTCCTTGGTTGTTCTGTTCTGAGTGGAGACTACACATTATTCTTTACTTGGGAAACACTGAGAACAATTCAAAACTAAGGGCATGTTGTAATGCTACTTAATAATCTGATGTAACATGGCCCATGCTTGGGATAATAAGCATGTTTTCTTCATGGCTGGTGTGCTAGACCTGCTTCCTAGGGCCAGTGCCTCATTCCTCAGCACAATATATCTTAATTAACCAAATGAGAACCAGTACATTGCTGGTATGATGTAACTGCATTAGTGCTTGGCATAATCTATTCTGTGGTCATCTGGCCGAGTCATTAAGAGAGCTAAAATAACGTATGCCCGTGGTGCTCATACATGCTGTGAGGAGGCCCATTTGCACAAAGTTCAGGCAAATATCTATCAGGGAAGGAATTTGTATCAATCAGTTTTCTTTTTTCCTTTCCTTTTTCCTCCCAATAAAAATGTATTGAGCATCTACTGTATGCTAAGCATTAGGTATAAAAACCATTATTCAAGCCCTCAAGCCCTCAAGGAGCTCAGAGGGGTGTGTGTGTGTGTGTGTGTGTGTGTATGTGTGAAATCATAGTATAATGAGTTAGAAACAATAAAATAGATTTGAACAAACTGCTGGGAGGGTACACATGGACAAAGGCAACTCTGGGAAAGTTTTGCTGAGGAAATGTGATTTTAAGTATTGAAGGGTTGGTAGGAATTTGCTTACCGATCAAAAATCAACAAACAAAAAAGTAGAACTGTCCATGAAGCTGAACAGAATCTATGAAGTCATGCAGGAACATGATTGGGAAATATGACATATAGGCTGGTGTTACTATGCTTGAGGTATATATTCTAAAGTGAGTAAGAAGAGTTGTTCCATAAAAAAAGGAGATGCCGACCCTGGAAGAAAGGAGGAGAGTTGGACAAACAAAACAGGCAACATCCACCACAATCCCCCCCCACCATACCTTGTCTAGTCAGTTCCTATAATGGCTCTTTCACAGAGGTCCTATGAATATCCTCTTTTTACAGTTGAGAAAACTGAAGTTAAGAGAAGTTATGTAACTTGCTCAAGGTGACGTATTTTGAGTGATGGAGATTTTTGGATTAAAAAAATAGATTTACCTATTCACCAAAGCTATAGTAATCAAGACAGTGGTGTTTGTTGAAAGGATAGACACAAAGATCAATGGGACAGTATACAGAGTCCAGAAATAGATCCACCCATGTATTGTCAGTCTGTTTTTGACAAAAAAGCAAAACCAATTTAATGTAGGAAGGATAGTCTTTGCAATAAATGGTGTTGAACAAATAACAACCATATGCAAAAAAAAAAAAAAAAAAAAAAAACAGAGGAAGGGGAAGGAGGAAGAGGAGGACGAGGAAAAGAATCTCAACCCATACCTTTTATCTTATGCAAAAATCACCTCAAAATGGATCATATATCTAAATGCAAAATGTAAAACTATAAAGCTTCTAGAAGAAAACATAAGAGAAAATCGTGACCTTGGATGAGGGAAAGGATTCTTAAATACGACGCTGAAAGCATGATCCATGAAAGAAAAAAATTCGTAAATTGGACTTCATCAAAATTAAAAACGTTTGATGTGTGAAATACACCGTTAAGAGAAAGAAGAGACAAGTCACAGACTAGGAGAAATATTTTAAAATCACATACCTGACAAAAGACTTACATGCAGAATATATGAGAACTTTCAAAACTTACCAATAAGAGAACAAACAACCCAATTAACATTGGCAAAAGATTTTGAACAGATACTTCATGAATGGTGAATAAGCACATGAAAATATGCTCAACATCATTAGTAATTAGGGAAATTAAAACCACAGTGAGATAATACCACACATATTAGAATGGATAAAAACCCAACCCAAACCAAACCAAACTGAAACAAAACAAAAAACTGACAATACTAAATGCTGGCAAGGATGTAGAGCAACTGGAACTCTCATACATTCCTGGTAGGAGTGCAAAATGGTACAGCCACTTTGGGAAAGAGCTTCGCAGTTTCTTATAAAGATAAACATACATTTACCATATGACCCAGTAATCCTAGGTGTTTACCCAAGAGAAATGAACACTTAAGTTCACACAAAAAAACTGTACATGAATGTTTATTGCAGCTTTATTCATAATCACCAAAACTGGAAACCCACATGTCCATCTACAATTGAACAGATAAACAAACTGTGGCACATCCATACAATGGAATGCTACTCAGCTATAAAAATGGAAGAACTATTGGTACATACAACAACATGGGTGAATATCAAATGCATTTTGCTCAGTGAAAGGAGCCAGACCCAAAAGACTGCAGATCATATGATTCCATTTATGTAGCATTCTCAGAAAGGCAAAAGCAAAGAGATGGAGACTGGATCAGTGATTGCTGTGGGCTTGGGGTGAGAAGATGTGCTGGTTACACAGAGGCAGCACCAGGGGATTATTTGGGCTGATGTAACTCTTTTGTACCTTGGTGGTGTTGGAGGCATCACACTGCTGCTTCACTTCTGAGTCAAGAGAAAATATGCACACATTTTTCCAGTCTAGGGAGCTAATAGTGAGAAATCTTAACTTCTGCTTTTTGACTAAATTGAAATAATCATACCTACCAGTTGAATTCTGTCCAAGGGCTTTTGACCTTTTTGAGTACAAGTTGGAAATTCAGAGTCATCAACAAACCTAGATGCCTAGAAAATTCTATCATAGGTAAGATGTGGCATGTAGAATAATGGTTCCCCAAATATGTCTACATCCTAATCCCTGGAACCTGTGAATATGTTACCTTAAGTGACAAAAGGGTCTTAATGTTTAATGATTAATGTTAAGGACCTTGAGATGGGGAGAAGATCTCGGATTATCCAGGTCGGCTCAATCTAATCAAGTGAATCCTTAAAAACAAAAACAGAGAACCTTTCCAGCTGTGGTCAGAGGGCAGCACGACTATGGAAGAGTGGTCCCTCCCTCTTTCCCATCCTTGCTCTGTTTTTCTCCACAGTACTTATCACCATGTCGTAGGTAGAATAATGGCTCCCCAAAGGTGCACACATCCTAATCCCCAGACTCTGTGCTTACGTTTTATCACATGGCGAAGGGGAGTTCAGGTTGCAGATGGAATTAAGTTTGCTAATTTGCTGACCTTCGAGTAGGAAGATTATTTTGTGTAATCCAAGTGGACCCAATGTAATCACATGGATCCTGAAAAGTGGAAGAAGAAGGCAGAAGTGGTCAGAGTGAAGTGATGAGAGGAGTCAATTTGCCCTCGTTGGCTGTGAAAATGATGGAAGGGGCCATGAGCCAAGGAATGCGGCAGCCTCTGGAAGCTGGAAAAGGCAAGGAAAAGGATTCTCCCCTGTCAACACCTGGATGTCAGCCCAGTGAGACACGTGTCAGACTCCTAGCCCACAGCACTGCAAGAGACTCTTTGTGTTGTTTCAAGCCACCAAGTTTGTGGTAATTTTTTTTAAAAGATTTATTATTTTTTTAAATGTGGACCATTTTTAAAGTCTTTATTGAATTTGTTACAATATTGGTTCTGTTTTATGTTTTGGCTTTTTGGCCGTGAGGCATGTGGTATCTTAGCTCCCCAACCAGGGATCGAACCCGCACCCCCTCCACTGGAAGGCGATGTCCTAGCCATTGGACCGCCAGGGAAGTCCCTGTGATAATTTGTTAACAGCATCAATAGAAAATGTGTTATTCTTAAGCATGAGGGGAAAATATTAAGAGTAGGGAACGACTTGGTTTCCTGGTCCCTCAACCCTTGACTCTAGGCGGGAGATCTATTTGTCCACTTTCAGAATCAGTCTCATTGCCACAGGAATCAGTTCTGATCCTGGCGGCAAACTTACGGGATGTTTATTGAGTATAAGATTTACTGAGTATTAAACTGAACTGTGCCTGTTCCCAGTATGACTGAAAATCCTTTCCCAGCTCCTGGCCTCCCCTTCACAGGTGATGTGGCCTCATCTGAACCCAGTTTTAGGTCATGTCTGCCCCTGCCTCAAGATTCACGTTCCTGATCTGGAACTTTCCCTCCACCAGACATCACTACAAACTTGTACCTACCTAGACCCATGCTTGCTTCACCCTGACATAACTTTTTCTTCCCTCCACTTCTTGCCGGCTTGGAATTTTGCTTTATGCCTGTGTGACACGGGGAACACATATTAAAAACATGTCCTGGCAATACCTCCCTTCTTGTCTATAAGGAAGAATGAATGCTTTGTGCATTCGGCTCTCTAGAGGGCCTTTGTTGAAATAAGCAGGGTGATTGGCAGTGAGGAAAATTAAAATGCTGAGAGGAGATAGAATTATTCTACCCACCACAGAATGAGGAAGAAAATTTTATTAGAATCTTGAAGAGAAGAGGAAGTAGAGTTGGGTGAGCTCTAAGCTGTGGAACTTTTGAGGAAAGAAACTCAAAGATATTTCAAAGGAAGGTTTCCTATGTATTATGTAAAGCAATCTTCTCTTTGCTTTCCTAAGAAACACTCAGTAAGCGCTGGATTTGTGGCAGACAGGATGCATGCAACCCTGAGTTTGGCTTTTGGGCAAAGGCAAGATGACCCTAAATAGCCCGAGTGGTTTCAGGTGGTAAGAGTGAGGAAAAAGGGAAGAGAGGATGCAAAGTAGTCTTTGAATAGCAGGTCTTTCATTAGGTGTATTTGCTCAGGACTCAGGAATTCTTCAGGAAGGTTTCAGGAAGAAGCTACACCTCAGAGGAGTCCAAGAAAAAGAGCAAGAAGAGGGCATCTATCTGCCTGCTTCCTCCTGCTTCCCTTTCCCTTGGCCACAGTTCATCCTGCGCGGAGCTAAGTCCTCTGAATTCCCAGGTGGCATCATCTGGCCACTCTGTGACCATTTGGGAAATTAATTTCACACCTTGTGGTGTGGCAATTTCATTCAAGTCTGGAAGTGAGGAGTGACTCGCATTGTGGGGATGAAAAGAAAGAACAGAAGGGGTAATGGAAGGAAGCTGAGAAAGCTAAAAACATTTGTCACTGTAATTGAGAAAAACTTGTATTTAAATCTTGCTGCAAACTGTAAATGTTTTTAAGTACATGGCTAATAAATGTATGAACTAAAGTGTTTTCATAAAGACATATGGAAAACTATTTGAAAGAGTGGGAAATCATTTCCTATTGCTAATTGATAATGCCAGAGAAAACTAATCTTCAGACTTTCATATTACAAGCTTGGCACCTCAGTCCCACCAGGTAGCGGCTTCTACCAGCAGCTTTTTTTTTTTTTTTAAATCAAGTTATTCCGTTGTATACAGAGTGAAGTAAGTCAGAAAAAGAAAAACAAATATCGTATATTAACGCATATATGTGGAATCTAGAAAAACGGTATAGGTGAACCTATTTGCAAAGCAGAAATAGAGACATAGATGTAGAGAACAAACGTATGGACACCAAGGGGGGAAAGGGGGGGTGGGATGAACTGGGAGATTGGGAGTGACATATATACACTATGTCACTGATACTATGTATAAAACAGATAACTAGTGAGAACCTACCGTATAGCACAGGGAACTCTACTCAATGCTCTGTGGTGACCTAAACGGGAAGGATATCCAAAAGTGAGGGGATACATGTATACGTATAGCTGATTCACTTTGCTGTACAGCTGAAACTAACACAACATTGTAAAGCAACTATACTCCAATAAAAATTCTTAAAAAATCAAGTTATTTAATTACCCAAGTCATACATACATATATTTTACTAGTAAAAGAAATTCAAACACTGCCTTTCAGGTGAAGGGAGTTGCATTAGTGTGACACCTGGCTTTTTTTGGCCCTTTCTTAACTCTGCCCTGAACTGAAGGAGGGCATGATTTAATTGGCAAATTTGGGGGAAGTGAAGTGGGCTTGCTTAGCTCATTCCTGCCCACTTCCCTCTTTGGCACCCAGCTAGCATGAGGTCCGCTCTAGGAGCAGCTGATGCTCCCATCCTCAGTGAGGCAAGTCTACTTTGGATCAGAGCTGTTGGATCTTATTCTGGGGCCTCATGTCAGGAAGCTCTCCTCTCATAGTAAACCGAATCCTGCAACCCAGCTTTATTAGGAATTAAGTAATCATTTGGTTTTCTTCTTCCATTCCATTATCTTATTTCTTAATTTGTTTTGAACTCAGAAAAGGAGGAAGGGTGCTTTCGATTGGATACCCCTTCAGTGTTCCCACTTTTGATGCATTGGCCAGAAAATTGGTATGTGAGAAATAAGGAGAACAGTCAGGGAGAAGCAAACGAGTACATGTAGAGTGATCGAGGCTTCTAGAGTGGCAAAGGATTGGCATTGGCCCTGGGGTCTTGTTCTTGAGTGTGTGTGCAGGACATTTTGATCTTTTTTTTTTTTTAATTGAAGTATGGTTGATTTACAATGTGTTAATTACTGCTGTACAGTGAAGTGATTCAGTTATACATACATATACATTCTTTTGTGAAATATTCTTTTCCATTATGATTTATTACAGGATGTTGAATATAGTTCCCTGTGCTATACACTAGGATCTTGTTGTTTATCCATTCTATATATAAAAGCTTACATCCACTAACCTCAGCCTCCCACTCCATCCCTTCCCCAGCCCTCTCCCTCTTGGCAACCACTAGTCTGTTCTCCAAGGACATTTTGATCTTGGCAGTTTGTATAGGCTTATATTGGACCAGGTAGTTTTCTATGATGGTGCAGTTGGCTCTTAAGAGATGTGGCGGGGGGAAAAGACCTTGGAAAAGCCACTCAGAGGTTGTAAGAGGGCCTTGGCATGAGCCCAGGGACCAGGAGAGGAACGTAGCAGGGGCCAGTGGGCTGAAGAGGCCTTAATAAGCAGTTACAGCTGGGGCAAGGATTCAATTATAAGGAGAAAGAAACAGTCTTTTCATATGCCGTCCTTTTAGATATTAAAGGAGCGAGAAAATATTTGCTGTTTTTAAACCATGGGGCAGCTGGGTTCTCTCTGGACCACAGAGCATTAGTGAGAGATTAGTTTTCAATGTGCTAGTGCTAAGCCTAGGTAGGTAAGGTAAACAAACGGCCCTACTTTAAATTCCGCTTTTATGTTGTTTTGAACCATCTTCAAGGGCAAAAGAGGGCGGGGTAGATGGACTAAGTTTGAATTCATGTGGCTCAAGAATTACTCCCTCTATTTTTGTCCTCAAGGCTGCCAGAAACCGGTTATTCAGATATGAGGGAGAAATTGTCCCCAGGTGATGGTTTTCTTAGGCCTAAGGAATTCCACAGAAGGAGGCAGTGGAAAGAGCCATTGCAGCACAGGAAGAAAAATGTTTACTGGTTATTGTGGGAGTTCTGTTAGACAGAATTCACCTTCACGGCAACGCTGCAGTGCCGGCACCTCAAGTTCAAAAAGGATGTGAAAATGAAAAGGTTTTGAATATCTGGGTGGGAAAGAATAGTTCCTCCAATGAAATCTGATGACTGAGGTGTTGCTACTGAACGTTTCTAAACTTTTCAAGAAGCCAGCACCCTCAAATGCCGGGCCAGAGAGAGGAGACAGTACCCAGAGGTAGAGCTTCCGGATATGGTAAACGCAAGGTACCGAGGGCAGAAATTAACCTGTAACTAGGAGATTTCTCCTAAATAGGTTTGAATTCACAGACCACAGAATCTGGACTCTTGGAATCAATCAACCAGCATCTTGGTGAAGCTGCACTCTCTCCAACAGTCTTTGGCAACCCAAAATACTGATTCTGGGTATGTATTTTGTTTGAGATACCTGCAAGGAATTGGCTTATTTTCTGAATATGGTGTGTGTAGAGCCAGTGCTGCGGCCCTTTTGTATGTTCTACTAAATCTGTAGACTCTTTAGGAAAAAAAGGTACATCACAGACTTGGATCTTAATATTATTATTTTCTAATTGGGAGGCCCTGTAGGAACTGCCCTCGTTCCAGTGAGATGCAGCTTAGGTTGCTAAAAGATCCCTGACTCCACTCAGGCATTGAAATCCCCTCCAGGGCTTCCCTGGTGGCGCAGTGGTTAAGAATCCGCCTGCCAATGCAGGGGCCACGGGTTCGAGCCCTGGTCCAGGAGGATCCCACATGCTGCGTAGCAACTAAGCCCGAGAGCCACAACTACTGAGCCCATGAGCCACAACTACTGAAGCCCAGATGCCTAGAGCCCGTGCTCTGCAACAAGAGAAGCCACCAAAATGAGAAGCCTGTGCACTGCAATGAAGAGTAGCCCCCGCTCGCCGCAACTAGAGAAAGCCCCTGCACAGCAACAAAGACCCAACACAGCCAATAATAAATAAAAATAAAATAAATAAATTAAAAAAAACAAAGAAATCCCCTCCAGCTGAGACAGAGAACAACAAGTTGGGGAGATGAATTTTTGGCTTTAATTTCTTTGAATTTTAACCCACAAAAACAAGATAATTTTATTCTGAGCTTTCTTTGAACTTTAATATCTCATGATTTTGATTTCATTTCTTGGATATTAATTTCTCCCTAGAAATTTGGTAAAGGGAAGAGGTTTATGTTAAAAATTTTTTTCCCTCAACATTATTGGCATTTTGTTATTGAAGTTTCTTTTTCTTTTTTTAGGTCTTCTTGGTTTATTAAAATCATGACTCTGAGAAGAAGTACTATACTTTGATTTTCTTATTTTATTGAGGTATAATTGACATATAATGTTATATTAGTTTCAGGTGTACAACATAATGATTTGGTATTTGTATATATTGTGAAATGATCACCACAATAAGTCTAGTTAACATCCATTACCACATGTAGTTACAAAATATTTTCTTGGGACGAGAACTTTTAAGATCTATTCTCTTAGCAACTTTCAAATATGCAATACAGTATTATTAACTATAGTCACCATGTTGTACATACATCCCTGAGACTTATTTATTTTATAAGTGGAATTTTGTACCTTTGACCACCTTCACCCATTTCACCACACCACCACCCCTGCCTTTGGCAACCACCAATCTGTTCTCTGTGTCTACGAATTCATTTTTTAAAAATTCCACATATAAGTGAGATATGGTATTTGACTTATTTCACTTAGTATAGTATATAATCTATCTCACATTTTCTTTATTCATTCATCCATTGATAGGCATTTAGGTTGCTTCCATGTCTTGGCTACTGGAAATAATGTTGCAGTGAACATGAAGTGCATATATCTTTTCAGGTTAGTGTTTCGTTTCCTTCAGATAAATACCCAGGAATGAAATTACTGTATCATATGGTAGTTCTATTTTTAATTTTGGGGGGAACCTCCATCCTGTTTCCCATAGTGGTTGCATCAGTTTACATTCCCACCAACAGTGCACAAGGGTTCCCTTTCTTCTGCATCCTCACCAATGCTTGTTATTTCTTGTCTTCTTGATAATAGCTATTCTAACAGGTGTGAAGTGATATTTCATTGTGGTTTTGATTTGCATTTCCCTGATGATTATTTCCAGGTTTCTTTGTGCATATTATTATTAGACTAGTGTAATTTTGTCATTTAATCTCATTGCTGATCCTCTGATATGCTACATGGACTATATGGAGAGGCATAATAAAAAGTAATAGAAAAATGAATGAAATTTTAGCCTTGGATACAGAATGGCATTGAACTATTTAATTAATGTATACTAGGGAACTCTTTTGGAACTTTTCATGAGCAAAATCTCTCTTTCCTACCAGTGTCCCTGGAAGGGTACAAAGTTGGTTGACACAAGAGGGAAAGGTAGCCTCAAGAAAATGGGGCAGGACTGTTCTGATAGGCTGCCGAGATTCTCTCTTGAAGATGTGAGACACACTTCTGGTTGACATAGGCTTAATGGCTAAACCAATGGTTTAAGGGAACAATAATCAAGGGAATATCAGTGGGGAATCATTCTTAACCAGCTATTGATACTACCTCTGTCCTAGGCTGAATAATGTTTCCCCAAACATGTCCACATCCTAATCCCCAGAACCTGTGAATATGTTACCTTGTACAGCAAAAAGGACTTTGCAGTCGTGCTTAAGTTAAGGATCCTGAGGTTGTCCCAATGTAATGGAACAGACTTGGTTGGTATTATTATTATTTTCTAATTGGGAGGCCCTGTAGGAACAGCCCCCATTCTAGTGAGATGTAGCTTAAGTTGCTAAAAGCTCCTGGATAACCTGGTTGTCCCAATGTGATCACAAGGGTCCTTATAAGAGGGACACAGGAGGAGTAAGAGTCGGAGAAGAGGGTGATGTGATGACAGAAGCAGAGATGGGAGTGATGAGCTTTGGAGATGGACGAAGGAGCCACGAGTCAAGAAATACAGGTGGGCATAGAACCTAAAAAGGGCAAGAAAACAGATTTTCCCCTTAGAGTCTCCAGAAGGAACCAGCCCTACCAACACCTTGACTTTAGCTCAGTGAAATGGATTTTGGACTTCTGACCTCCAGAACTGTAAGAGAATAGATTTGTGTTGTTTCAAGCAACTATGTTTGTAGTAATTTGTTACAGTGGCAATAGGACATGAATACATCTTCCATGGGACAAAGTTTAGTACATCTCCTGTGTTTTTGGAGAGAGTGACTTAATCTGATTGGTGAATTCCGGAATAATAAACAGAGCACAATTAGCTTCATTCTCCGTCCTCTCTGGGAGCCAGTCAGCCAGAGAAAGCACAGTTCTATTTCTTGCAAGAGAGAATGCCATCCATATGATGAGACCTGCCCCAGTCGGTGCTGCTGGGCCAGGCTGGTTAAGTTTATAAAATTCTGTGGTTCAGTATTAGTAAGCTCATCTGGCTTTCATGCTAAGCTACGTTCCCCAGTAGCTGTATCAGAATAAGGTGATATTTTGGCCTCCACAGACCACTTCTTTGTCTTATTTCTCTCATTATACATAACTCAAGTGTGGTGAAAAAGTGAATTTGAAGATAATGGATTGAAAAAAATGATACAATCTTCTCTTCAGCTCCAAATTTCTATAAATAATGGAAAAGATAAATGAAGAAAATCACAACTGCATGGGAAATAAGAGAGGAAATTTCTAGGGACCAGACACTGTGACATATCCCTGCATGACACAGAATCAGGTGGAGATAAACCAGAGCTAAAACTAGAACAGTGGGACTTCCCTGGTGGTGCAGTGGTTAAGAATCCGCTTGCCAATGCAGGGGACACAGGTTCGAGCCCTGGTCCAGGAAGATCCCACATGCCGTGGAGCATCTAAGCCCGTGTGCCACAACTCCTGGGCCTGTGCACCACAACTACTGAAGCCTGTGCTCCTAGAGCCCATGCTCTGCAACAAGAGAAGCTGCCGCAATGAGAAGCCTGCGCACCGCAACGAAGAGTAGCCCTCACTCGCCACAACTAGAGAAAGCCCACGTGCAGTAACGAAGACGCAGTACACCAAAAAAAAAAAAAACTAGAACAGTGGCTATTGCTGCAAAATGTAGTAGGGACACCAAGAATGTTCCTTGCCCTAAAGTGATGGATGCTAGCAGCAGGAAGAAGTTCAAAGGTAACCAATAAATTGATCAATTCAGGTACCACAGCAGGAATATCTAGATAGTTTGATTGCTGCTCACCACTACTTTTCTACCCCTTCAGTCAAACAACAGTGATGGTGGTTTCTATCTTCAGTGAAGAAAAATGGGTAGGAGGATGGCAGCAAGAAAGATAAGGCAGTGCCCCACCCCCAGTGTCTGGCAATACCTGGAGGAGTGGGGAACACCCATATCAGAACATTAGCCTTCAAGGTATGCCCAGTGGTAAATTCCCTGCTTCTTTAGAAAAGGCTAAGAAAACAGATGCAACATAGATCTAACAGGAAATGTCCACTAAAGAGATGAGTGAAAAATCAAGAATGGCCAAACTTTAAAGAATGCCACCATGAAAGAGAGATAAGAAACCCAACAGATGATAAAACTTCTATCTGACAAAATATAGTTAATAGGGCAAGAAGATTAAGGCTTTGAAATAGTGATTTGTGTCATCAAATGGGAAAACTTAATACACATATAAATAAGAATAAACAAGGATTGTGGAACTCGATTGTTGAGATAATTTAATAGAAAGGCTAAATTAATTTGCTGAGGAACAAATTAATGAACTGGAAGACAGAGCTATAAACTTCTCCCAGAACATAGACCAAATAGGAAAAAGATAAAATGTATGAAAGAAAAATCAAGAGATGTGGAAGATAGATCCAGAATTCTAACTTTCATTTAATAAGAGTTCCAGAAAGAAAGAATATAGAGTAGGGAAGGGAAGCAGAACATTTAAATAAATCAGAGAATTCTGTCCTCAGATCGAAAGGTCCCTACAAAATCCCTAGAAATAGTGTGAGATTTGTGATAGAAAAGATAAAAAGATAAATCTTAAAGTCTTCCAGATAAAAAAACAACAGATAGACTGCCTACAAAGGAAGGAGCATCAAATTGACATCAGACTTCTCATCAGAAACACTGAATTAAAAAATAAAAGTGCAATATTATCTTCACAGTTTTAAGAGACAGTAACTTTTAATTTAGGATTCTATTAGGCCCAATCAAACAGAAGAAAGAGATGGAGAAACTTTTCCGACCAGACTTCCACCTTTAATATGAAGCTATGGTTATTAAAACAGTGTGATATTAGTGCATGAATGGACAATTGGACAATTAGGAACAGAGCAGACCCATCTATCTATGAAAACACGACTTATATAAAACTGACACTCTGGATCTATAGGGAAAAGATGAACTATTATATCCCAGATGCTGGGATAACCCATTATACAAAATTATATCCCTAGCTCAGACCATACACCCAAAATGAATTTCAGATAAGAACCCAAAGTGAAAAGCAATTTTTAGAGGAAAAAACTAGAGAATATTTTTATGGTCTTGCCTTTTAAGGTGAAAGAAAGCCAAAAACCCAAATCACAAAGGAAGAGGTTGATAATTTCAACTACATTAGAGTGAAAAAAAAAAGTTATTTATTAAAAGACATCATAAAAATTGATTGTTACAAAAACTTACAATGTGAAAGAAGATATTTGTAACGTATATAATGTTACACAAGGATTAGTATCCAGATTACATAAAGAACTCCTACAAATCAATAAAATACCAGTAACCCATTGGGAAAAAAGAGACAAAAATTTAAAAATTCACAGAAAAGAAAAACCAAATGACAAATCATAGGATGACGAACCTTACTAGGAATTATAAAAATGAAAATAAAAACCAAGTTCAATTTTTAGCCAGTTTGGCAAAAATAAATATAAATGTGAAGATACAGATTTCTGGTGAGAGTATGGAGCCATAGGACCTATTATGCACCCCTGGAAGGAATATAAATTGGTATGTCCACTTTGGAGAACAATTTGGTAGTGTCTAGAAGAATTATTAACGCACATAATCTAGGGCCTAGGATTCCACTCTGAGGCATGTACTCTAGAGAAACTCTTGCCATAGTAAGTCAGTAAGACTTGGACAAGAATGTTCAGAGCAGCATAGTAAAAGTAAAAAAAAGATAGAAACATATATTAGAAATATACATCAATAGGAAAATGAGTAGTTAAATTGGATTCATTAATAAAGACTACTACAAAAGAATCTGATTAGATTATGATTAAACTTAAGCTACACATTCAGTATAGGGATGGCTTTTGCAAATATATTGCATGAAAAAAGCAAATTGCTAAAAAAGATATTCAGTAAGATACTGTTTATATAAAATTTAAAACAGGTGATTGAATACTATATACTGATTCACGTTAAATAAGTAGTACTTAAAGCATAATAAAATGCATGGAATGATAAGCACCAAATGCAGGATAGTGTTTACCACTAGCGGTAAAAGAGGAGGATGTGATCACCAAGAAAACAGAGCAAAAGAAGTAACTACAGAGGATTTGAGTCAGACAACTGAAATCTTAAACATATATGCAAACATATACATATATATGCACGTATCAGCAAGAAGAGAAACAGCATTCTTTTCAAATACACATAAAACATACACAAAAACTGAGCACGTTTTTCAAGTTGTATACCATGGGTGACTGAATGGGATCCAGGATGGGCCAGAGGCTTTTGGAGACTGTGGCCTGACTCCCACTGGCATTTTTTTTTTTTTTTGGCCGCACCATGGGACCTGCGAAATCTTAGTTCCCTGACCAGGGATTGAACCCCTGCCCCCTGCAGTGGAAGCGTGGATTGTTAACCGCTGGACTGTCAGGGAAGTCCCCCACTAGCATTCTTATCTGGGACTCTCAATTCCTTTTGGTTTACCCCAATTAGATGCACAAATATGGTTTTCCACATGTGTCACAATACCAAAAAATTTGGGAAGCAGATACTTGACCATAAAGAAAATCTTGACAGATTTCAGGCCACATGCAATGATTACAATGTAATAAAATCAGAAACTGAGGATAAAAAGAACCATCCCCAAAGCTATATACACACTTAACAATTAAAAATAAAAAGAGACATCTAAATAAATCTTGGATTAAAGAGAAAGTAATGATAGAAGTTACAAATTATTTAGAATTGAACAAAAACCCGTGGAATGGGATGAAAGAAGAAAATCTCTGTAGGTTTAAACAGATTTTTAGAAAACGAGAAAGACTGAAAATAAATGCCTAGGCTTTTAACCCAAGAAGCTAGGAAAAACAAAACAAAACAAAAAATACAAAGAAAGGAAAAGAAAAAAAAATAAAGATAAAATGGGAAACTAATGAGGGCACATAGTTATATTCTATATTTTTATTAGCTAAATCTGGCAACCCTAAATGAATAAAAATGAAGAACAGGTTCTTTGAGAAGAAAAAGCAATTAGATAAATTTTGTGACGTTTAATCAAGAGAAAGGAAAAGATAAAATTAACGCTGGGATTAAAAAAGAGACATAATACTGATATAGAGGAGATTTTAAAGAATGTTATATATAATGTATAACAATATATTTTAAAAAGCGAACAATTATTGAAGACTACCTAAATTTTAAAAACTGAATCCGCAAGAAGTGGAAACCTGACCAGGCCAATAACCACAGAAGAAATGGAATGATTGTCTTAAGAAATACCCACCGAAGGCACATGGACCAAATGTTTTACGATGAGTTTTCCCAAGTAGTCAAGGAACAGATAATTCCCATCCTCTCCAAGTCTTTCCAGAGCACAGAATGAAATGGAAAGCTATGTGATTCATTTTATAAGCCCGACTTAACTCTGATACCAGCAAGGACAAAGACAGCATAAGAAAAGAAACAGGCCCAATCACGTATGGGACACAGAAGAATCAATCACTCAAGAACTAGATTTAATTTAGATGTATTCTGAATGAATAATGCATCGTGACTGATTAGAATTTATCTTAGAATGCAAGAAGAGTCTAAATGAGAATGTGACTAATTCACTATGTTAACAGATTCAGTCAACCGATGCTTACTGAGCTCCTATTACATGCAAGGCACAGTTCTGGGAGCTGGGAAAGCAGCAGTAAACCAACAACCTTTTTTTTAAAAAAAAAAAATTTAAATCAACTTTGTTTACAAAAACACTACTGTAAGAATCACAGTTCTATAACTTTTCCATTTGGGTAAAAATATGGACTCTACTTAATCACTTAAGTAACAGCAATTTCCTAAATTAAAAATGAGCCACAGTTCAAAATTAATTTTGAAAAGAGATTTAAAAAAAAAGTCTCTAGTTCAGTAGGAGGTTGGATTGAAAGCTGCATCAGTCCGGAAGAGCACCCACTCTGTCAGGATAAAGAGATAGTGCAGTGATATAGTACATGGGGGAGTGAAAGGAGGCAAACATTTGGTGGATGGGTATGTCTCATCGCTGCTAAAAGATATGGTAGGCCAGGGAAAAATCCTTTGGTGGGAAGGATTCTGGAGTGGTCCATACATGATTTCTGGAGAAGCAGGAGGAAGAAGAGGTTCCCTTGGACCTGCTGGCAACAAGGGACCACGAATTAGAGAATGAGGCATGTGATGGTTAGTTTTATGGGTCAACCTGACTAGGCTCTGGTGCCCAGTTGTTTGGTCAAATACCAGTCTAGATGTTGCTATGAAGGTATGTTTTAGATGTGATTTACATTTAAATCGATAGACTTTGAGTAGAGCAGATTACTCTCCATAATGTGGGTGGGCCTCATCCAATCAGTTGAAGGCCTAAAAAGCAAAGGATGAAGTTTTCCAAAGAAGAGGCAAGTCTGCCTCAAGATTGCAGTGTCTACCCCTGCCTGAGTTTCCTGCTTGCACATTTCACACTCAAAATTGCAACATCAATTCTTCTCTGGATTTCTAGCCTGCCAGCCCCTCCTACAAATTTCAGACTTGCCAGCACCTGGAATCCTGTGAGCCAATTCCTTAAAATTCCTTAACTCTTTCTCTCTCTCTATATCCTATTGGTTCTGTTTCTCTGGAGAATCCAAACACAAGGCAGAAGAACGAACTCTGAGAGCAAAGGGGAGACTCTGAATGGAAAGGCATGAAAATATCTGCTCACAGACGAAGCTGACCCGGTGGTGAAGACCTATATTGAAGGACACTCTCTGGGAGACTGAAACAGCACAAGCTTTATTCAATGACCAGAGAATGAAGAACTGGGAATTTAGTTTGCAAATCAACTTCTCATCAGGGGTGATCAAAGCAAGATTTTTAAAGGTAGGGTTAATGAGGGGGAAGCATAAGCATTGGTTTTCTGGGAATAGGTGGGGTTCTTCCTGGAACTGAGGTGCCACCTCTTTTTCTACCTTCTGTGGTCCACTACTTCCTGTCATGGCGGCAGGTGGGTATGTCATTTAGCATGCTAATGTATGCTAATGGGGCTCAAGGCCTATTGGAGATCAGGCCTTCTGCCATCTTGGGTTTAGCGTGTTCTAACCAGTTCTGGTGGCCTCCTGTTTTTCTCTTCTGGTGGTTTCCTGTGAGACAAAGATAACACTTCCCCACAGCTTACATTCCCTCAGGGAAGGGGGGGTTAGAGTCTGAGGCTAACATGCATGGTAACATTTCTACTAGGAACAGTTTCCCAAAATTTATTTTGACTATCATTCCTCACTCACTGAGCCTTATTGAAGTGTGTTGAGATGGACTGACCTCATCTTCAGCTCCGTTGCTGCCTTGATTAACTTAAGCCAATCAGCATATCCAGTCACCCAGCCCACAGTGACTAGTTTAGAGATCAGCATGACCAGAGTCCATAAAAGACAAGAAGACATTCACTCACTGCAGCTTCTGGGAAAGATGTCAGGATAATTAACCTTCCTTTGGGAAGGAGATATTAAATTTCTACTTCTTACTATTCACAAATATTAATTAAGATCGTATTAAGAACCTAGAAGAGTCTATTATTATTAGAAGACACAGAAAGGCAAAAGCCATACTGATAGGTTGATAATTTGATTACATGATGTCAGGACTACAAAAGACCATGAGTAAAATTAAAAGACAAGCAACTTAGGGACTACCCTGGTGGCTCAGGGGTTAAGAATCCACCTGCCAATGCAGGGGACACGGGTTCGATTCCTGGTCTGGGAAGATCCCACATGCCGCGGAGCAACTAAGCCCATGAGCCACAACTACTGAGCCTGCACTCTAGAGCCCGCGAGCCACAACTACGGAAGCCCGTGTGCCTAGAGACCATGCTCTGCAACAAGAGAAGCCACCGCAATGAGAAGCCCGCTCACTGCAACTAGAGAAAGCCTGCGTGCAGCAACAAAGACCAACACAGCCCAAAATAAATAAATTAAAAATAAATAAATTAAAAGAAAAAGACAAGCAACTTAATTGGAGTAAATATTTGCTACATACATAACAAGAATTAGTATCCATGTCATAATAAACCTTCTATATACAGATAAGAAAAAAAGGCAACCCAATAGAAATATAGGCAAAGGAGATAATGAACAGATAATCCATATAGAAGGATATGGGGGGGAAAAAGACAAAACAAAAACCACCCTAAGGGATATAACCCTTGATCTGTGATTTCCATTATTGCTCTTTCACACTATCATTTGTGTTTTGACTTCATTTCTGGTGTCTTTTGTCATATTAACATATTTATTTATCTATTTATTTAATTTTTTAAAATAAATTTATTTATTTATTTATTTATGGCTGTGTTGGGTCTTCGTTTCTGTGCGAGGGCTTTCTCTAGTTGCGGCGAGCGGGGGCTACTCTTCATCGTGGTGCGTGGGCCTCTCACTATCGCGGCCTATCTTGTTGTGGAGCACAGGCTCCAGACGCGCAGGCTCAGTAGTTGTGGCTCACGGGCCCAGTTGCTCCGCGGCATGTGGGATCCTCCCAGACCAGGGCTCGAACCCGTGTCCCCTGCATTGGCAGGCAGATTCTCAACCACTGCGCCGCCAGGGAAACCCTATATTTATTTTTCTATGATGAATTACACTTGTCTTTTCCTTTAGGCTCTTAAGTTTTCTATCTTGTTTTTTGCCATGTTTCCTGTTTTCTTTAATATTTCTTTTTAAAATTTTGGTCCATCTGGAATTTGATACACGTTGTGAGGAAGGGATCTAACTTTGTTTTCTTCCACACAGATTGCCAATTAGGACAGCATCTTTATTAAATAAACTTGGACTGGGTTTTTATTTTAAATGTAAAAAAGGACGTACACTACTGGAAAATTTTAAATTTTGATGCAATTGCTGTTTTTCTCCATAGGAGAATTACTGGCTGATAGATCTAGGTACTTCTTGAAACTTATTCTACTTACAAAATAAAATTATGTCACAGGCTTAAATGATGATAATTATCTTTAAGCTTATTATAATCTAAGATACTTAAAGACAGAAATCATATTTCATTCTATATCCTACTACAATTCATGGATTACTTTTCATATATTAGGTATTCAATAATACTTATTTAAGTTAACAGTATGGAAGTAGAGCACGTATCTAACTTATCCAAGAGAATTGAAACTATTTTGAAAAGAAGCCCAAACACAACTGTATATGTTCCCATAGAAGAGTCATTTTGCTTGTGCGGTAACATGCCTTACAGTTACTTACAGTTGAACACATTGTGACTGCTATATACCATGCAGTGAATAAGAGCACAGATTTTGAATCAAATCCTAGCTTTACCACATATTACGTTTTATATTGTGATTGAAATAAATTTCTATCTAGTTTCTTCTAACTGGTTTTGTTCTACGTAACTAAAACTAATCCCAACTGAGCCCGTTAATCAATGAAACAGATAATTACAAGCAAAAAGAAGGATGCATAGATATATTAAACATTGTATACTTGTTTAGAAATAGAATTGTACAATTTTTCACCAATCTGTGAAATGAGGACCAAAGGACTTTTCTTTGATTATGGAATCACTTACTGGAGTTCACACCAATATTGTGTGACCATATAATTCATCATCCAAACTAGGACTCTTGAGAGTGAAAGAGGTCACTAAAGTAATTAAAGTTGTATAATTTTTGGAATATTTACTTATTGACAAATAGCTTTTTAAAAAAATTTTATTTCTTTCTAAAAAATAATGTATGTATACAAATATTAAAACAAAAGTTAAAAAAAATCTTCATATTAATTATCTGAATATTTAAAAATACAATAAGCAGAATAATTCAGTAGTCTTGATATGCATTCGCATGCTTTAATCAGTTTCTTAGCCGTATCTTCTAATATTGGGTCACTGGTATTTTTCTAACTGATGTAATTTTTCTAATATGCTTTTACTGATTTGTTTATTTTCTTGTTTGTTTTTTCCCCCACAAAATTGCCTACAACCATCTTCAAAATTGCATTTTATAGTCAATAAACTTAAAAATATTGACACTTTCAATGAAAATAAAAAAACCCACCCTAAGTATATGAAAGGGGCTCAAATTTGCTCATAATCAAGGGAGTGCATTTTAAAACTGCAGCATAAAATTCCATAGTATGGGTGTACCGAAATTTAACCATTTCCCGACTGGTGGAAATTTAGATTATTTTTAATTTATTACATACAATGGTCAATGAACGTCTCTGTCTTGGCTTCTTTTTAAAATTTATTTATTTATTGTTTATGGCTGTGTTGGGTCTTCGTTTCTGTGCGAGGGCTTTCTCTGGTTGCGGCAAGCGGGGGCCACTCTTCATCGCGGTGTGCGGGCCTCTCACTATCGCGGCCTCTCTTGTTGTGGAGCACAGGCTCCAGACGCGCAGGCTCAGTAATTGTGGCTCTAGGCTCACGGGCCTAGTTGCTCCGCGGCATATGGGATCTTCCCAGACCAGGGCTCGAACCCGTGTCCCCTGCATTGGCAGGCAGATTCTCAACCACTGCGCCACCAGGGAAGCCCTTGGCTTCTTTTTTTCTTTTTAATTTAATTAATTAATTAATTAATTTTTGGTTGTGTTGGGTCTTCGTTGCTGCGCGCGGGTTTCTCTAGTTGCAGCGAGCGGAGGCTACTCTTCGTTTCCGTGCACGGGCTTCTCATTGCGGTGGCTTCTCTTGTTGTGGAGCACGAGCTCTAGGCACACGGGCTTCAGTAGTTGTGGCACCCGGGCTCAGTAGTTGTGGCTCGCGGGCTTGGTTGCTCCGCGGCATGTGGGATCTTCCCGGACCAGGGATGGAACCCTTGTCCCCTGCATTGGCAGACTGATTTTTAACCACTGCGCCACCAGGGAAGCCCCTGTCTTGGATTCTTGAATCTATCTCTGCTTTTGAGATATTAAATCTTGTAAACTTAAACCTAGAATGTAGCAGCAAACATCTTGGTATCTGGGCCCCAAATGGAAGCTGCATATTATGTGAATGTACTCTGAAACTTACCATCAGAATGTTCTTTGGATTTTATTCTTAATCATGGGCTTAATCTAATACACTTAGGGACTACAGGAACTTTTTCTGGTCAGATTAGTTCAAACAGTCAGAAATTGTTCTCTTTCCTTGAAATAAAGCTGATTGAAGGATTACATTGTCTGAATAGCTGTAGGATTCAGAAACTCCTTTACAAAGACTTACTTTATTTTTAGGTTTTAAAATATCCATGATTTCTTTTGGATTAATGGTCTAAACATGCATGTTTTACCAGAGCCTTACTTTTTCATTCATCATAGCTATAGCTTGTTTGTTGCTCATTAAATGTAAGTATGTTTCAGGGAGAGGAAACTGTTGACTCCCTGCCCAGGAGGGAGAGAAAATACTTACCAAATTTAAAATTAGTATGTTTTTGTTTCAGCAATTCCAGTTTTAGGAATCTCTCCTACAAAAATACTCACCAAGAGTTTGCACACACTTACACATACCCACACACAAGGATGGTGGCTGAACCATTGTTTGTAATAAACAATGCAATTGAAAATATGATAGATGTCCATCAATAAAAGAATGGTTAAATAAATCATGACCTGTCCATAGGATGAGCGACAGCTACGTGTATCACCTTAGAAAAATGTTTGTATAAGAGAGGGTCCCAGGAGGAAACAGAACTCACCCCCAGATGGGTCAAAGGAAGAAATTTTAAGGAACGGTTTACTTACAAAGCTTGAGCAGTGTTACGCAAACAAAGAAGGTATGAGGATGTACCTACAGACTAGCAATAGTGGAAAGCTATTACCATTCTAGGGCTTAAGAGAGGCCTTAAGGTACATAAGAGAGGACATAAATACCAGAAACAGATTCACAGACATAGAGAACAGACTTATGGTTGCCAAGGGGGAGGGGGGAGAGGGAGGGAAGGACTGGGAGCTTGGGATTAGCAGATGTAAACTATTATATACAGGATGGATAAACAACAAGGTCCTACTGTATAGCACAGGGAACTATATTCAATATCCTGTGATAAACCATAATGGAAAAGAATATGAAAAAAAGAATGTCTAGGGCTTCCCTGGTGGTGCAGTAGTTAAGAATCTGCCTGCCAATGCAGGGGACACGGGTTCGAGCCCTGGTCCAGGAAGATCCCACATGCCGTGGAGGAGCAACTAAGCCCATGCGCTGCAACTACTGAGCCTGCGCTCTAGAGCCCATGAGCCACAACTACTGAGCCCTCGCGCCAGAACTACTGAGCCCGCGTGCCTAGAGCCCATGCTCCGAAACAAGAGAAGCCACCGCAGTGAGAAGCCCGCACACTGCAATGAAGAGGAGCCCCTGCTCGCTGCAACTAGAGAAACCCCGCGTGCAGCATTGAAGACCCAATGCAGCCAAAAATAAATAAATAAAATAAATAAATTTAAAAAAGAAAGAATGTCTCTATGTGTATAACTGAGTCACTTCGCTGTACAGCAGAGATTGCCACAACGTTGTAAATCAACTCTACTTCAATAAAAAAATAAAATTAAAAAATAATAGGAGTACAGTGAAATTTGGAACATAGGGGCAGGGCCACCCAGTGGAACTATAGCCAACGAGGGATTCAGCTACAGTCATCCCTCAGTATCCATGGGAGATTGGTTTCAGGACCCCCTACGGATACCAAAATCTGTGGATGCTCTAGTCCCTTTCAGTTGGTCCTCTGTATTCACAGGGATATATGTGGAACCTGCGGGTATGGAGGGCCGACTGTATTGCAAAAGACAGAGCTGAAGCAAGGGAAAGCAGGGAAGGAATACTCTGACTTCTTTCCTCTTAGGCTCTGATCTCTTGCTGGTATGTCCCATGGGCTGGACCCAATCGGAAGCGTCTGGCAGTGGAAGCTGAGTGAGGCAGTACACAGGAGACAGGCTGCTGGGGCACAGAGCAGGCAGAGGCAAAGGGCAAAAAATAATCTGTGGAGATAGAGAATGACTAGCACAATATTTAGGTCATATTTTCTCAGTGGAAAAAAATTTGCACAGCAATCCATAAACACTATGCTAATTTGTAAAAGAAAATCACAGCCACATATTTGTATAATTGTAGACATTATGAAGAACACATAGCAAACTCTAAACCTTCATATTACTTCTAGAGGGTGAAAACAGACGGAGAGGGAAAACTTTCGAACTTTTCGACATTTTTATACTATATGAATTTATTACAAGAAGTATTTCTATTGTGGTTAGGAAAATAAACTACATTTTCCATGAAAAGAAAGCACTGTTATGCCTAACATGAAGACAAAGGTAGGAGAAACCCCTAAATGGTTGTTAAACAGTTAATTCACTTAAGGGCACTGCATAAACACCCCCCAAAATCTGTTATTATTATTTTTTAATGTTAAAGTAAAAGAGTCAATCTTGTCCACTCTGGTGTTGGTTATAGTTCTCTGTTGCAAAGATCAGAAAGCAATCAAGATTATTCAAAGAGTAAAGGCGGAGTTAAAAAAATAAGGCTATAGGATGGCCCATGGAACAGAGAAATAAAAGTTAAATAGGGGCTTCCCTGGTGGCGCAGTTGTTGAGAATCTGCCTGCCAATGCAGGGAACACGGGTTCGAGCCCTGGTCTGGGAGGATCCCACATGCCGCGGAGCAACTAGGCCCATGAGCCACAACTACTGAGCCTGCGCGTCTGGAGCCTGTGCTCCGCAACAAGAGAGGCCGCGACGGTGAGAGGCCCGCGCACCGCGATGAAGAGTGGCACCCGCTCGCCGCAACTAGAGAAAGCCCTCGCACAGAAACGAAGACCCAACACAGCCAAAAATAAATAAATTAAAAAAAAAAAAAAGTTAAAAGAAATAAAAATTAAGACTTTCTTTCTGTTTGCCTTTCAGGTCCTTGTCTCCTTATTTTTCTCAGCAAACAAACTATCTCTACTCTGGGGACACATAATGGGCAAAATGTAGCTTCCCCACAGAACTTGATATTTCAGTTCCAGCCACTGAGAAGACTAACTTAAGTCTCGCTAGGTCCAACTTCCAAAATCCCACGAGAAAGACTCTGACTGGCCAAGTTTGGTTCTGATGTCCACCTCTGGTCTACCTGGCTACAGTCAGTGCAGCAGGATCATGTAACACAATACAGACACTGATCCTGGAATTCTCTGGATGGAGATAAAGAGATATTGTTAAATCAAGGGTAGGGCATATGTTCCCAGGCTACTTACAACAGTTGCAAAAAGAGTGAGAACATTATAAATTGATAAGCTAAAAATCACTTTTGAATTGCCCCATAGCTGAAAAATAAAGATATTTCTGAGGGAGCCACGGAAAGGCAATGGTAACATACTGATAAAAAAATAAAATCAGCTGATAAATCAAATAATATTCTATCAGAATAATAAAGTACAAATGTTGAACTATTTAAAAGGCTAGGACTTCCCTGGTGGCATGGTGGTTAAGAATCTGCCTGCTAATGCAGGGGACATGGGTTCGAGCCCTGGTCCGGGAAGATCCCACATGCTGCGGAGCAACTAAGCCCGTGCGCCACAACTACTGAGCCTGCGCTCTAGAGCCCTCGAGCCACAACTACTGAGCCCACGTGCCACAACTACTGAAGACCGCGCTCCTAGAGCCCGTGCTCTGCAACAAGAGAAGCCACCGCAATGAGAAGCCCACATACCGCAATGAAGAGTAGCCCCTGCTCACCGCAGCTAGAGAAAAGCCCACGCACAGCAACGAAGACCCAACGCAGCAAAAATAAATAAATAAATAAATAAAAATTAAAAGTAAATAAATAAAAGGCTACAAGGTCATCAGAAATCACAAATAGTCACTGGTTTGGGAAAAGGTACCAATAACTTATATTTGCACCCAAATTTCTAGATCTCAAAAGGATTTCACATTCAATTTCTAATTTAATCACGAAAACTCTGTAAAGGCATTTGAGGCTCAGGGAGGTTAAGTGATTTGCCTAAAGTCACACAGGAACCACAGACTCAGGATTCAAGCCCCATGTTTTCACTGTATACATAGAGGTCTACCTTATAGGAATCTGCTTTCCCTCTTTTTCAAAGGTGGTTTAAACTTTTTTCTTTTAGCATAGAAAGTAAAGGCAGAAATAATTTTTAAAGTGCTAAATTTTTAGGGGAAAAGTAGATTACAAAAAGTTATTTTCTCATCTAACTCAAAAGCAAATAGAGTCAAAAACCCACTATAGTAACCATTTATTTTTAAAAAAGCAAAAAGTAGAACATGAACAATCAACTTTCAGGGTGTTGGAATATACACCCTTGCTTCACTATGATGTTTAATGTGGAATGACTGAGTTCTTCTTATTAAAAATAGGCTTTAAACAAAGTTAAAAAAGAAAACCAATATCTAACATTCTCTTGTCTATAAGGGACATGCTAAAAATGAAACTATTCAAATATCTGAGATTTGAGGGAGCACTTAAGATTTATTATGCTTCTCTACATACAGAGCAAGCAGGTGTTATAATCCAGGTTGCAATGATTGTTGCATATGTCTGAGAACTTGGGAGAAAATGAGTAAGCCTGGGAAAGGAAGAGACAAAGGTAATTGTTGCCCGGTGTCCTGGGAGATAAGAGAATCTTTATGGCTATCGAAGGGATGTGGGCTCAGCTGCAGTCTTTCTGGCACCAGAGGAAAAGGCGTGTGGTAAAGATGTTACTATAATAGGGCCCATGGGGCCAACGCTTCTATATTAATGATGTAATGTGTGTTTCACCCACATGATCCCAGGTGCTCTGTGCAGGTGTGCACACCTGTGGAACAGAAAGTGGAACAAACTTAAACTGGCTTCAGTTGGTCACATTAGGGAGGCTGGGGCAATTGAAGAGCTCCCAGTGTCAGATTTGTCCAGAAGAACAAGCAAGATTTTCCAGGAAGAGGCAATTATGATAGATTCTCTCTTTAAAAATAAAAATCCTATTATCAAGCAGTGATTTTCAAAATTATATTATATTGAATTAAAAACAGGTAAACTGATCAGTAAAATAGAATAGAGTTTCTAGAAGTAGATGTAAACAACAGTAACAAATCAATAAAAGACAAAGACAGCAATAACACATCTATAGAAAAGCATATTACTGTTTTATAAAAGTGATCATTCTGGGCAAGAATAGCTTAACTCCCACCATGTACTATAATAAACTCCAGGTGGGTCAAATTAGATAAAAAACAAAGATGTTTTCTTTTTCTTTTTTTCCTCCAAGCATCAGTTTCCCTCTCCCTAATACACCACCCCAACCATAATTTCCTAGTGTGAATTTTTTTCTGTCTGACTATATGTAGTGTTGATGGGAGGGTAAAGTTCTGTTACTATTTTCCATTTGGAAGCTGAAGGTGATTTACCCTTTCTCTAACCACCCAGTACAGCCAGGGGATGGGCCCTTGACCTAAGCTCAGCCAATCCAGTGGTCACTCCTAGAACTTTGATTCTGATGCTAGGACAAGAAAGAACAGTGGTTGGTCAGTGACACCCGAACAGGTCATTCCAACTACAGAACAGCTGCTGTTCTTCCAGCTCTGGTACTCCAGAGCTCCTTGGTCCTTTCCCAATCTCAAGCATGTTCCCTCAGACTCACAGCAATAGTTTGTATAAATAGTTTTATACTGGCCAGGGTGAGATTCTTTCCATACTCATGTGGAGACTGCAATTCCAAAGAAATAACTGATGAAGGAAAAGACAACATGAAATGGTTGGTGGTGTCACAGTTCATCTCGGCATATCTCCTTTACGAGGAAAGCACTCTGGTAGATGGTCTGATGGTTTGCATTTCTTCCTCTTGCCTCCTCCTACGGGAGAGGTATACTTCTCTAACCCATTGACCTTGTCTTGGCCATGTGACTTGACTGACCAATAGAATGTAAGTGGATATGATGGGTATCATGTCTGAGCAGAAGCTTTAAGAATGATTTGCCAAATTTTGCTTCCAAAATATATATTTTACATTATCCATTCCATTCTTCTACCAACACTGTCCAAACCCATGCTGATCTTGTTCATCTACATCAACAGCCTTCTAACTATCTCCTGGCTTTTAGCTGTGTGCCTCTGAAATCCACCCTTCACACATCTGTCAGTGATGTCAAATCTAACCTTAGCCACAGATTAAAAGCCTTCGATAGTTTCGTCTCCCCGACATGGCATTTGAGAGCCATCATGACTTGCCTCCTACCTATCCCTTCAGCCTCATCCCTGGACATCCCCAGCTTCCCACTTTATGCTGAGCAATAGGAAACTGCCTAAAGCATCCCGAACACTGCACCATGCCTTTGTCCATTCTGTTCTCTTAGCTTGCCCTCTTCTTCCTCCTAATTCTTGTCCAAATAATCACTTCTGTTCAACTCTCAAGGTTTAGCTCAATATCAGTGCTTCTAGAAGGTTGTACCCAGTGCTTTGTAGGCATGCACTTTCCCTGTGCTTCCTTGGTGGATACACCCCTGGCACTTTCCACATGGTATTGAAATTATTTGTCCGGTATCCTTCTTTCCAATGATTGCCTCCATTCTGGATGGCAGGCATGATATCTTATTCAGCTCTTTGTCCTCAGAATCTAGCATGATGTCTGGCACATGTAGGTATTCAATACATGTTTGTGGAGCTGAAATAAACCAAAAAAATTAACCATGAGTATAAGAAAACTGTGAGTAGTGTCATAGCAGCTGGGATTCTTACAAAGCTAAAAACATTATAAATTGGTTCTTCTGGAAAGCAGTATGACAACATACAACAAAAACCATGAAAATGTTCATTCTCCTTCACTTGGTATTTTCCTGTTTGTGAATACTCCCCAAAGAAATAATCCAAACAGGGAAAATTTATGCAGATGTTCCCGGCAACTCTAGTTAAAATAGTGAAAAAAACTGGAAGCAATCCAAGTGTCTAATAGGGAAATGACTAAGCAAACAATGGGATTATAACATAGCTATTAAAAATGACAGGGGTGAGGACGATGTCATCATGGAGAAGTGTGTATCTGCAGGAATGTTAAATGGAAAAGAGAACACAGACCAGTGTTTAAACACTAGTGGTTAAGGATGTGTGGGTACATTAACGAAGATCAGAGGCCAATTTGGAGAAGTGAAAACGGATGGCGTTCAATATTCACTGGGTCTTTTCTTTCCTGTGCAGCTCCATGAGTTTGTGACAATAATAGTTGAGATCTCATGCAACATAGATATCTTGCAGAATAAGGGCTCTAGGGACTTCCCTGGTGACACAGTGGTTAAGAATCTGCCTGCCAGTGCCGGGGACATGGGTTCGAGGCCTGGTCCGCGAAGATCCCACATGCCGCGGAGCAACTAAGCCCGTGAGCCACAACTACTGAGCCCGCGTGCCATAACTACTGAAGCTCGTGTGCCCAGAGCCCGTGCTCCGCAACGAGAGAAGCCACTGCAATAAGCCCGTGCACCGCAACGAAGAGCAGTCCCTGCTCCAGCGAAGACCCAACACAACCAAAAATAAATAAATAAATAAATAAATTTAAAAAAAAGAATAAGAGCTCTAAATTTCCTACCAGGTTCATCAAATTATTATGAAAATAATGACATTTCTTCAAGAACAAAATACTTTAATTCAACAAGCAAATTTGAGTTTAACTATGCGCTAGAGCACTTACATGCTCATGAAATTTACAAAAAACATGGGCAAAGATCCTCAGGTGGATGTGTTATTATTTTAACTTATTTTTGTTTATTTGGGACTGTACACATTAAGACAGTACAAAAGAAAGTCTGAAAGATCTTTGGCCTAAATCTCACATTCACAAATTGTCTCAGTTTTACACTTTTGATATTGTCTCCAAAAAGGGTTCTACGTACAGTCACTGAGATATACTGAGAAAGGTTAAAAGGAAAAAGCCATCATCACATCACTTTAAACTTGTGTCACACCGCCAACGTAGTGCACTGTTTTATAAATCGGTGATTATCTTGTGAATAGCAAAATATTGACATTGTAAGATATATTACATTGCAATTAAATGAAATAAACCACAAATTTTTATATCTTGTTTTAAAATTTCTTCTTTTTTATTTTATTTTTTATTGAAGTATAGTTGATTTATAATGTTGTGTTAATTTCTGCTGTAGCGACATGGATGGATTGTCATACTAAGTAAGTCAGACAGAGAAAAACAAATACCGTATGATCTCGCTTATATGTGGAATCTTAAAAAATGGTACAAATGAACTTATTTACAAAACAGAAATAGAGGCTCAAGAGGGAAGGGATATGGGGATATATGTATACATATAGCTGATTCACTTTGTTGTACAGCAGAAACTAACAACATTGTAAAGCAAGTATACTCCAATAAAGATGTGAAAAAGAAAAACACAGAAATAGAGTCACAGGTGTAGAAAACAAATTTATGGTTACCAAGGGGGAAGCGGGGGAGGGATAAATTGGGAGATTGGGATTGACATATATACACTGCTACATATAAAATAGATAACTAATAAGAACCTACTGTATAGCACAGGGAACTCTACTCAATACTCTGTAATGACCTATATGGGAAAAGAATCTAAAAAAGAGTGGATATATGTATATGTATAACTGATTCACTTTGCTGTACAGCAGAAACTAACACAACATTGTAAATCAACTATACTCCAATAAAAATTTTTAAAAAATTTCTGCTGTACAGCAAAGTGATTCAGTTATACATATATACATTCTTTTCTTTAATATTCTTTTCCATTATGGTTTATCATAGGATACTGAATATAGTTCTCTGTCCTATACAGTAGGACCTTGTTGTTTATAAAATTTCTTCTTTTTTAAAAAAATTCACTGAGACCCTTAAAAAATGGAGGTGGCCCAGGCCTCTCTAGATCTCTGGGAGGCCCAGAACGTAATTATCACTTTATCTTTAAAATGTGATAGTTTTAACTAGGGGCCCCAAACTAATGGGTTGTTAATAACTTAACTATATAAACACCTAACTTACAAACCGCTATCTACTAGCTGTACGTACTGTTTCTGCTGCCATGTAACCAGTGGTCAGAAAAGTCACAGCTTTTACAGAGGTGGTTCACAGCCCTGGTGGCAGGTCAGAATCACCTGTTTTTTCAGACCCCACTCCAGGACGTAGGTTTTCCAGGGCTGAAGTCTAGAGAGTCCTATGCTTAAAAAGCTTTCTTCCTTTTTTCTTTCCTGCACTGTATTTCCTTACAGTTCCAGGACTCAGAATTCAAGCTAGTACTGTTAATCGTATGGTTTAGCTGCATCATAGGTTTAACAGACCTGAAGGCTAATCTGAAGGTCAATCACCATTTTCAATGGAACCTCTCCGGGGTGATGTGTTATAAGGGCCCAAAAAACAATTTAGAAAGGAAGTTTGAGGGTGCGGTCCACAGATTTTGGGAGGAACTGCCTATATAACACTTTTGATCAAAATACCTTCAATTATTCCTCAAATTTCTTATTGTGCTTAAATATATGAAGGTAAATAAATACTGAATCTAAGTGTTATGTTCAAGTGTCCATTCTTAGAAATGATGTGAAGTAATAGGTTTTTTTTTTTTAAAGGGGCGGGGCCTGAGGGGGGACCGAGCGTGACCTCGAGGAGCGGGGGCGGGATGGAGGAGTCTTTTTTTTTTTTTTTTTTTTTTTTTTAATTTATGGCTGTGCTGGGTCTTCGTTCCCGCGCGAGGGCCTTCTCCAGTTGTGGCAAGCGGGGACCACTCCTCATCGCGGTGCGGGGGCCTCTCACTATCGCGGCCTCTCCTGTTGCGGAGCACAGGCTCCAGACGCGCAGGCTCAGCAATTGTGGCACACAGGCCCAGCTGCTCCACGGCATGTGGGATCCTCCCAGACCAGAGCTCGAACCCGTGTTCCCTGCACCGGCAGGCAGACTCTCAACCACTGCGCCACCAGGGAAGCACCAGTAGCAGGTTTTTATAAGCAGTAAAACCGCAACAAGCCCAAACTGTCAAATGACTGAATTCTTTTTGCTTCATAAAAACACAAACCTGAAGAATATGGGTTTATAACACAGAGAAAAACAAATTCCAGGATGTGGGCTGAGGTCAGTACACGTGCTGTCCATTCTCCTGTACCTTCTCCTCTTCTTCCTAGTTCTGTACTATGATTACTGATGCTCTGGAGATGATGACCCTCTCTGTGTCCCAGCAACATTTGCCATCCATGAAATAAAGATTTATTTGTGCTCATCTAAACCCAAAACACACAAGAAAATGTCCAGGGCAGTTAGAGGAGCATATGGGAACTGAGAATCAGGGTTACATTGTCTCACTTCCTGCCTACCCTACTCCCCATTCACCTACCTTACATTCCCTTTGGAGTGATTATGTCTAAGGGGTCAGAGGAAGACATTTTCCTACTTCTTACCTCAAAAGCGCGGGCAGACACTGCAGGCATCTGACTAAGGGTTATGTTTATCCTTTGAGGAGCTGTTACCAGAATATTTGGGCTTGGATCAAATTCAGAAAAGTCAAGTTCAAAAGGACCATGATTGTGAGTAGCAGCAAATGGCATGGCGATGATCAATACAATGTCTAGTTATAATGGTGGCGGATTTAATTGTGTTCCAGAAAGATATGGCTGTTAAGGCTTTCCAGATGAACCAGAGAGCTGAGACAATAATTATTTAAGTTTAAATCCACTTTGGCCTTCCTTATTTGAAGGTAAGAGTGTTAGAAGAAGGATGATATATCTGGGACCCTGTGGTAGGAAGCTTCCAGGCTGAACTGCCACCACCTATGTGATTGCCCCAGAAAGCATCCACAGATGCTATACACGTTTTCCTCTCCCGAATGATCCAGAAAATTGCCCTTCAGCCCGTGCTTCATTACGTGGGGTAGAAGGCATTCATATAACTATTGCCTGGGCTACAATTGCTGCTTCAGATGAAAACCCAGGAAGCCGAATCCCTGCTGCTGTTGAAAGTGTATAATTAGCTCCTTGTGCAGCCTGACCCCACTGATTCTTCTGACGCATTTGGCTTGAGGTGTGCCCTTTCTGGGACCTCCCATATCTTCTCCACAGCTGGAGATGCCCCAAACTGCACGCAGCACTTCCTGTGGGCGTGGTTTTGCATTCTGAGGGCTGCACGGCGCAGAGTGAACCACGTGTTTCAAACGCTCACAGATTCACGGTGCTTCTTTTAAAATACAGGAGTGGGTTGTGAGTGGCTCTGTTAGACATGAGAGAATCCCCTCCTTCCTTTTTCTTTTTAAAAAGTGATTTTGTAATGGAGGCTTCTCAAGAAACACTATAATTGGTCAGCCTGGGGTGCGTTAGATGTCCTACCAGATAACGTCATTAGCTATTCTCAGGAGAGGAAAGGCAGGGTATGCCCCCTGGGACAATGACAACACTTGTTTCAAGTTGGGGAAGAGCCTGTGGTTCTTTTCCTGCGTGTGGGGGAAAGCGAACACACAATGTTCATTTCCTAAATACGGGATGTGCTGCGAGGCTGGTGTGTCATTTTCCACCATGTCACATCCTTCTGGATGAAGGCAGCAGGGGCCAGGACAGGAAATGGCAAATTCTCAGAATGAGACAAGGCTTTCCCAGGGCAGTCATTGGCTCTCTGGAACTATAAGGCATGTTCATCCAGAAACAGCCTCAGATTTTTCTTTCCCGGAGAGAGCCCGAAGTGAATGGTAAGTGGGGAGGCCAGAGGGATGCTGTCTGAAAAAGAGCCATTGGACTTGTAATACTGGGGTTATATCCTTGGTCTATTATATATCTTGAGTAACTTTGTCTCATCTTGCTCAGAGGTGTCTTCATCTGTAAATTTGTCAGTGGTGGGTGGAATTATGGAGGCATGCAAATAAAGTTAAGACTTAGGAGTCAGGAGACCAAGATTCTAGACTGGGCTCTGAAGAATCAGCTGCATCTAGAATGTGTCTGTGTTTCGATTTCCTCATCTTCCAGTTGAGAATAATGATTTCTGCCTTGATATCTCACAGTAGTGAAATCTTCCATTTCTGTGGCTTCTGTGCCTCTTCCGAGAAGTTCCTGATAATAAGGAGTACAGTGGATATGAAGGGAGGGATTTTTGGCAACTAGGAAGGATGTACTTTTACCCAGGATGTACAGTTCTCTGTCAGTCATCTTCGATTGGCTTCATTTCAACTTGGTACAGGTAGCCCTCAGTGAGTTGCTAAAAAAATTTTTGGCCACTTTAAAAATCGTTCCTCACTTTTTTTTTTTTTTTTTTTTTTCTGATTTAGTTTTTTTTTTTTTAATTTTATTTATTTATTTATTTATTTATTTTTGGCTGTGTTGGGTCTTCGTTTCTGTGCGAGGGCTTTCTCCAGTTGTGGTGAGCGGGGGCCACTCTTCATCGCGGTGCGCGGGCCTCTCACTATCGCGGCCTCTCCTGTTGCGAGGCACAGGCTCCAGACGCGCAGGCTCAGTAATTGTGGCTCACGGGCCTAGTTGCTCCGCGGCATGTGGGATCTTCCCAGACCAGGGCTCGAACCCGTGTTCCCTGCATTGGCAGGCAGATTCTCAACCACTGCGCCACCAGGGAAGCCCCGTTCCTCACTTTTAAAGGAAGCTTTCATAATAAAGGGACATAGTGGTGTTAATTGAATGTAGTTTATTTTTAATTAAGCACGCATCAAAGAATGACATTTCTGAAGACCCGATGAGCTCTAATTAGAAGAAGTGGCGCAAATCACATCTTAGGCTTGATTCTAAGATAAGAGCCGGGAAAAAAAACAAGCAGAAGAGTTGCTTCAGGCGAGCATCTAACTTAGAAAGATTAGCTTCCTTACATTTGATAGACAGTATGATTTTTGAGTTTTTGGTGGCTTGTGTTTTTCACTCATCAGAGAGGGAAAAAAAACCCAACCCTTTTGCAATAAGAGTATTGCAAAACTCTTAGGATCCCAGTCTTCATGTAAGGAAAGGGCCTTGTAAAGGGGTACTACATACGTCTTGCAAAGTGTCACCTTTCAGAGAAGAGGCCTCAATATTGCAGTAGACTTCTAATACTACCACTCCCTTATTTAACAGATAAGAAAATCCATCCTTGGCGTACCCTGGGAGAAAAAGCGGACAAGAGCATTATTCCTATTGGCTTACTCGGATTTAAGGTCCTGAGAACTGGAGGACTTGTCCCAGATTATAGAACGGGTCTTTGAGAACTTGACACATGACTCACTGGAAAATGACCCGTTTCCCCTGGGGTGGAAGCAGCTGTTGTGCTTGACTCCGGGCTAATCGCGTGTCGTGTCCCCGCAGGGCATGGAGGGGCCGGACGCCCGGGAGCTGCAGGGCGCCGATGCGCTGCGCCGCTTCCAGGGCCTGTTGCTGGACCGCCGCGGCATGCTGCACGGGCAGCTGCTGCGCCTGCGCGAGGTGGCCCGGCGCCTCGAGCGCCTCCGCCGGCGTTCCCTGGCGGCCAACGTGGCGGGCAGCTCGCTGAGCGCGGCGGGCGCGGTCGCAGCCATCGTGGGACTCTCGCTCAGCCCTGTCACCCTGGGGGTCTCTCTGCTGGCGTCGGCCGTGGGGCTGGGGGTGGCCACCGCCGGAGGGGCCGTCACCATCACGTCCGACCTCTCCCTGATCTTCTGCAACTCCCGGGAGCTGCGGCGGGTGCAGGAGATCGCGGCCACCTGCCAGGACCAGATGCGCGAGATCCTGAGCTGCCTCGACTTCTTCCTTCGCGGGCAGGGCCGCGGGGACCGCCAGCTGCTGCAGAGCGGGAGGAACGCCTCCATCGCGCTGTACAACTCGGTCTACTTCATCGTCTTCTTTGGCTCCCGCGGTTTCCTCATCCCCAGGCGGGCCGAGGGTGCCACCAGGATTAGCCAGGCCGTGCTGAAGGCCAAGATCCAGAAACTGGCCGAGAGCCTGGAGTCCTGCACCGGGGCTCTGGACGAGCTCAGCGAGCTACTGGAGTCCAGAGTCCAGCTCTACACGAAGAGCAGCCGTAGCCACGACCTCAAGATCTCTGCTAACCAGTCCGCTGGGCTATTTTTCTGAGAATATCTTCTCCCCCTAATGACCGAGGCTAGAAACCATCCCCATGGGATGCTCCAGATTTGTAGCTCCCTCAGGAAAACACCAAGTTGGGTTAGGAGCTGAATGCAAAGGATGAGAAAAACTGTTCTTCAAGTGAGGGATGGGGATGTGTCCTCCCAACCCTTTTCCCATCACTGTGACATCCTGCCTGGGGCTGAGGGCTAGGGACTTTTTACCTGCCTGATCCTGGTGGGATATGTGACGTGAAAACTATTTTTCCTTTATCATCACCGTTCAGTCTTCACACCGCTGGGCACTTCTGATTTAAAGGTGTTGCAGCATCCCTGCCCCAGCCCCGGTGGGTGGTTTGAGCCGAGGCTGGAGAGGGTTGCAGACATCGCCACCCTTTGGGTCTTCTCCAAGCCCCACTAGGCTTTGAAGTCCTCAAAATACCTCTAAGAGGAGACACTAGCTTTAAAACCTCTCTGCCAGAGTTTCTGAGTACAAAGAAATCCAGAATCCAGAGCAAATCAGACCCTCTCAGAACTGTGTAGGAGGGTTCAGAACCCAAGAGAGGCACCTTCCACTAACATGCATCCCCTCCCCTCTCAGCGTGCCCACTCATAGATCCAGCCTGGGGATGGAGTGGACCTTCCTGGGTATCTTCATACCCAGACCTCCAAGGTACTCTGAGAGGGGAAACCAACCGAACGGTCACCTAAGTCCCGCCCCCTTGCAGAAGAAACTGAGGCCAAGGAAGAGGAAATGACTAACAGCTTCATTTACTGACATCATAGCGTAGAGAAGGGAGCAATGGCTTTTGAGTTAGTCCTGGGTTTACTGTCTGAGACTTGGCTTACTGGTCTGTAAAATGGATGCTAAAACCTCACCCTGTTGGGAGGTATTAAGTGAGATAAAGTGCCAAGCACAGTGTCTGGGTCACAAAGTGTGGCCCCTGGGCTGGCAGCATCACCTGGGGACTTGTTAGAAAGGCAAGTTCTTGGCCTCAACTCTAGACTTAAGGAGTCAGAAATTCTGGAGGTGGGGCGCAGCAACCTGTGTTTAAACAAGCTCTTGGGGTGATTTGATGCCTGATAAGGTTTGAAAACCGCTGCAAGGGATGTTGGTTTCTGATCCTCTGATGAGCTTTCACGAAGTCTATAGCCTCTCTGGGCTCCATGGTCTTCAGAGTCATTCACAAAAGGTCAAGGACAGTGTCCCAGAAGTAAAAGAAAGAAGGTGCGTGGGGACGGCTGTGTCAATGCTTCCTGGGGCAATTTCCTACCGGGTGAACTAAGGGATGTAACAGAATCAGCCCTTTAGAGGGCAGTGTTGCCCACTCGTTGTAAAAAATGGTACAGAAAGGAATGTGAATTTAATGGAAATTGACCTTTATTACCTTCTCTGAAAACCTCCAGACCATTTTTTAATTATTTATTTTAAGTTTCTTATTTAATTACTGTTTATTATTAAGATTTAATTTTATTTAACCACAATATTAGAAAATAATAGGAATAGCAAGTTTCTGAATGGGAGACTACTGAGGTTCTTTTCGGAAGATGAAGTTGAGTTTGCCTTTCTAAGGTGGGCCATGAGCTGAAAATAGCATTGCTTTCCTTGAATAAGTATCTCTCCTTCAGAGGGGAATTTTTCCCCCCAGTGTTTTAAATGACCCTTTTAAGTAAATGTGGGAAGTTCTGAATAGAGAGACCAGGAGCTGAATTTAAGCTTATAAATGGAGGCTTGACTTGTCAATATAGAGGTGATGCAAGCATATCTATCCTGAAGGTACAAGACTTTGCCAGCAGATAACACTTGACCTGAAAAGCCTTCCCTATTTAGTTCAGGGGGAAAAAAACCAATTAGAGGCATATGAAGGAAGCACTTGGAAGCCTGATGTCCTGTGAAGTTGGGTTTTATGGGCGATAGACAAATTAGCTTGTGTTATGACGGTGATGTGTTATATTTTCACTTTGGGAGCTGTAAGAAATCTGTAAGCTGTCTCTTAGAAAATACTTCCAATTTCTTCAATTTCCATTCCTACAAATGTATTGTTGAAAAGTCTTTGGGACCACACGCACAAAAACACTTGGCTGTATTATTTAATTATCTAATATGCTTTAAATGTACCCAGTTGACCCCCATGCTTCCCAATGATGGCAGGGTGTCTGAGGAAGTGTAATTTCAGTGCTGGGGAGAGGGGTTGATGTTTCTATATTTTTGTTTATCCTATAAATGGCAACGGATCTGTATCCTGGTTTATTTTGAAGTTGGTACCAGTTGTTTTTTTTAAACTGGTGTCATTTCCTAGATTGCCTTGCACAGATGCAGTTTAGATGACCAGAATGTACTTCACAGGTTTGTGTTATGTTATAAAGGTACACTCACTGCCTAACCTCATCTTTTATTAATGCTTAAGTTTGAATTATATTCTTCCAGTGCCTGAGCTGTTCCCTAGAAATAAACTGGGCACTTTTGGAAGCCCCAGCCTCAGCAGCAGCAGCAACCATTTCATATTATTAGGGTATTTTGCATGTATCAAAGTCTTAAACTTTTGAAGTTATAATTTCAGTGACCCACTGTACATCTAAGGCAGGGTGTCTGCTTTGGAACAATACTTTGCACGTTATAGGAGCTCAGTAAATGCATTTGAATAATTTAATGAACTGCTTAACCATATTAAGAGGAATTTGTTGATAATGAAAGAGCATCTATCCTCTTATGTGTCTGTTATAAACATGGAAACCTCTACCAGGATTTAAGTCAAGTTCAGTTAAATGGATCCTAGAGACAAGCATTTTCTTTATTTCTTTTGTGGGAATGTGAATAAGGCTTTTCCTTAAGGTGTTCGTTCTATAAACCAGATTGAAATGGTATGTTGTAAAGGGAAGAAGAGAAAGGGGTATTTCGATTACAAGCATACTTCAGAAAAATATCCGAGTTCGAAAAATAAATATGTTCATATTGAAGGTTTAAGTGCTTCTGCTGGTTTCTGGGGTTTACAATCATTTGGATTGTTTTCTTTCACAATAAAGGAGATTCACTGGGTTCTGCATTTCAAGGATTCAATAAAACTACATTCTACTCTATTAAAAAGATAATCCTTAGCAGACATTTCTGATTCTAATCACTTTGATGCATTTGTCCTCAGGCACCTGGCATTTCCAATGTGGTAAATGTCAAAGTCAAAAGTATTTACTGGGAGAAAAAAGAGAGAGAAGAGTGGTGTAGAAGGCACTCTAGATCAAATGTCAAACAATTTGTCAACTTGATATATTTCTCACTCAAAGCCTTGGCGTGAAAAGAAAGTAGAAGGAATGGAGATGTTGAGAGAAAGACATTGTGCAGAGATAAATGGGGATGCCATTAAATGCAGCAAATTTTGAATTCCACATTTTTTCCCATTGTAGCAAAATCAGTCCTTCCCTTTATTGAAATAAATTGCCCAGTCCTCAGACATCTTCTTCTTCTTCTCATTTTTGGTCGCGCTATGCTGGCTTGTGAGATCTTATTTCCCCGACCAGGGATCAAACCTGGGCCCGGCAGTGAAAGCACCGAGTCCTAACCCCTGGACCGCCAGGAAATTCCCAACTTCTTTATTTTTTTTTTTTTTAAATATTTTCTGATTCGTTAAAATTAAAAAAAAAATTTTATTAAAGTATTGATTTACTCAAACTTCTCGATCTTCTTGGAATTAATTACCTAACCTCATGTTTGCCTGTGTATAAATTAGTAACTTTGAAAAAGGGCAGAGGTTTAATTATTTTTACTTAGAATATTCAGCATCAAACTGTATAGATCAATTTTTAAAGAGTTATCAACTCATGTATAGGAATTCTCTTATTATCTAGAAATCAGACTTCCAGCAGTTTCAAACCTTTGAACATAATTACAACCTGAGAAGTAATTGAAAAGAATCCCAGAATCAGCCAAATTAGGCTTCACAAAACCCAAACACTAGAGAGAGGCAGAGAGGGAAGGCAAGGGGCAGCATCTATATCAGGAAGGCAAAACTTTCCCAGGAGTCTCCAACGGACTTCACCTGGCAAGTCACTGATCTTAACCGTGCAAAGCAGGCTGGGAAATGTAGTACTTTTAGCTAAGAACTAGCTGGTCCCAAAATACCTAGGATTCTGTTTTTAAGGACAAAAAGGAGGATGGACATTGGGTCGAGGGGCCAGCAGTCCAAACAAAGAGCCTACAGTGGTTGCTGCAGTGATTTGAGAACTTCTGCTGAAGGTAATCTGGAGGTAATCTCGCTATCTGAGTGCCAGCCTGAGTCCGCATCTTGGAAACATCCCTGGATGTTGCTCTGTTAATGACTGTGCAACCGAAAAAAGAAAAAAAAAAAAAAGGCTGTGCTGGCAGGATCCTGGCTGTTTGCAAAGGCCAGCCACAAGCTGGGACCCTATCTTTGCTAAAGCGTATGGTATTCCTGTCATAAGAAGTAACCTTTTAGTTAATTGCAATAAATCTCTCCTTGTTGAGTTGACAGGAGATTGGAAAATTGTTACTTTTTGCTCCTGGCAAACTCATAGAGGAAAGTAAACCCTGCTGTGGTCTGGGCTAGGACAAAGAGTGAGCCCTAAGATCTGGAAATAATCCCTTAGCAACCAGAGAGTTGTTAGAAGAGGGGAAATTGTGCTGTTGAAGCGAGACCCCTAAGGGGCAGGAATGAACCTTAGGGACCCTCAGCATCCCCCAGTTCTGACTGGCATTAGCACTGGGTTGTGGAGAGAAGCCCCTCCAACGTGGTCTTGCCTGTACAGGTAAAGCTTGTCCATACGAAGCTACGCCTGCAGAGAATGATGTTTAATCCCATTCTGTATTTCCAGTGTAACCCCAGGGATGGGAGTGCAGGTAGGTCTGCAACCTGATTTGCCCCAGAACTTTAGCAATGAGTCATGGCCAAGGTCTCTGACTCTCAAGAGCACAGGGCAGCCACAGCGGGACTTGTTCCAGCATTTGTGCGCATCCGGTTGCTAAATTAATAAAACAGTTGTAATTGGGAGAAGCTTTTTGTGTAAAGGGAGTTGGGGAAGGGCAGTGATATCTAAAATCTTTCTTTTAGGCTCCAAATTTCTTGTGCCAGTTTCCCTGGTTGACATGGGGACACTTATTAAAACTGATCTTGTTATTAAAACTGCGCTGAACTTATTTACAAAACAGAAACAGACTTACAGATATCAAAAACAAACTTATGGTTACCAAAGGGGAAACGTGGGTGGTGAGGGAGGGATGAATCAGGAGATTGGCATGAACACACACACGCTATATATAAGATAGATAACCAACGAGGACCTACTGTGTAGCACAGGGAACTCTACTCAATATTCTGGGATAACCTATATGAGAAAAGAATCTAAAAAAGAATGAATATATGTATATGTAAAACTGAATCACTATGCTGTACACTTGAAACTAACACAACATTGTAAATCAACTATCCTCCAATAAAATTAAAATTAAAAAAACCACACTGTCAAAATTTCATTACAGAACAATACTTTTCTAAATGCTTAGATAAAATGACATTTAGATAATAAAGTTAGAAAATAAATGTGGATATTTAAAGATGATAATGATAGTTAACATTTATGGAAAACTTACTAGGTATTGTTCTAAGTACAATTTGACATGTGTTATCACGCTTACAAACATCTTATGAGGTAGACACTATAATTACCGCATATCATTAGATAAAGAAAGTAAAGAACTGAAAGGTTGTACAGCTAGCAAGAGCTGCCCCAGGATTTGAATCCTGGTAGCCTGACTCCAGAGTTATGCCCTTAGTTCTTCTGAGGCCAAGTATATTCCTAATATAAAATAATGGCCCACAAGAGTGACAACATTAATAACAAGGCTGACAGATTCATTCATCCAGAAAACATTTATTGAGTACTCACCTTGCATCACCTACTGTCATTTGTGAGCAATGCAGGCAGGGTTCTAGAGCTTATGGCCCCAACAATCTAGTCATTCAGGTAGGGTATACTCTGATGCCAGTAGGTTAATCAATAAGAAATTAGAATGCAGTTTTGCAAATGGCTAGTATGTGCAAACAGCAATATAGGTGCAATTTGAAAATGATGAAACTTCAGTTTGGATTGTAAAAACTTGTGCATAGGTATTTTGTAATGCTGCCCCAGACGTCCCAAACGTGGCAACATTCTTGTGAACAAAACACGTGAAATGGAAGGATGTGATTAATAAGAGAGTTTTGCTAACTGTTGATGTGTTGGGACGAAGGTATGGAAAAAGCCTACACAGACATGAATAAAGGAATTACTGGTTCAACAGGCCTTTCCAGATCTTGCTAAAAACCTCTGAAAATGAAACTTCTTGGGGTCATTGCATCGAAACTACCACTGAACCTGCTTGTCAGTTTTCTTCCGGTTAGGGGTGTGTATTCAATTTCAGTATGGTAGCTATGAACTAAATCTGCTGGACACTTGTGGGTGAGTAGACAGGTGTGAATAGGAATAAGACTCTAATAATCATAAAATTATACAAAATAATAATGCTTTGTCTCTGGATGATTTGTTTTTAACATTGCTCCCTGAGCTTTTGCATGGCGAACACTATTAATTGTTGGACTTTCATTTTTTTTTTTTTTTTACCATCAACAAGTTATTAATTTTCAAGACCTCAAGGAAAGCATTTCTGTTGATTTCTCTGTTACTCAAAGGACCTTTCTTTGATGTTTGAGCACCTCTGGCAATTCACACTCTACCATCATCTAATTATTACTGGAAGGAATTCCCTGGCAGTCCCGTGGTTAGGACTCCGTGCTTCCACTGCCAGGGGCCCGGGTTCGATCCCTGGTCAGGGAACTAAGATCCTATAAGCCGTGTGGCATGGCCAGAAAAAAAAAAATCACTGGAGCAGGATTGGGCATGAAGTCTTGGAAAATCTGAAGCAGATATGTTAAGATTGATGTAGCTATATGAAAAAAAAATTACTAACCTTTTAAACTACAATTTAATTTATGTTTAAGACTTTCTTCCCCTAAGTAGAATTTTAGAGTATATTGAATATTTTAGGTGACATTGTAAAAAGGTGAAATAGTATAAAAAATGATTTTATCTTTCATTTGCTTCACATTTATTTATATATTATGTAAGGATTCAGTCTTCTCTAAAATTGTGTACCCCAAAAGAGTAACAAACAAAGACATTAGCAGACAATATAAAAAAAGAAAAACATGTGCAGATGGTCAATAAATAGGACTTTCATTGTTTCTAACTTTTCTGCCGTTTTGACATTGTTGACTACCCAGTTCTTAGAAGACTCTTCTGTCTTGAATTCTGTGACACCTTTCTTATTTTTCTCTCTGTCTAGCTTCTTTGATTGTTTTCTTTCTCTTCTATTCTTAAACTTCGTACCAGCCTGCTACTCTCCCACTTCCATCATGTAGCCTGGGTCCTTCACATCCAGTGTTTCACTAGTCCTAGGTTGGATGTTGTTATGAACGAAAGCAGTGCTAAAGGATTCTCTTGTGTCAGTTTGAATTTGTTGGGTATTAGATGAGATAAAAACACATCATTGGAAGACAAGGAAGACAAGGCCAAGTTGAGACTCAAAGCTATCCACAGAAGAGACACCTTTTGGGGTGTGTAACTACACAGGACACATTAATTTGGCTTAAGCTAACTGAAAATTTTAAGGGCATATTACTTATATTTCCATCTCCCTTTGCCACACTAGGGAAAACACAGTGACAATACACTATGGTGGTAAGACTGTGGGATCTCAAGCCAGTCTGCTTGGGTGCAAGTCTTTGTTTCTACAGTAACCATTACCTTCTGAACATGACCTTGTTTCCCTATCCTCCCACGTAATTGCCCCTCGTCCAGTGTTTTCTAGCTTTGTAAAGGTTCCACCAAGTCTCTACTTGCTCAAGCCAGAAACCTAGAAATCACGGACACATCCCTGACCTTCATCCTCTGTGTTAAATCAGTCATGAGAATTTATCTAACCTCTACACACCCTTGAACTTTGTCCAGTTCTCCCCAACCCCACTGCCCTTATCTGGTCCAAAATGCCATCATCGGACTTCCCTGGTGGTGCAGTGGTTAAGAATCTGCCTGCCAAGGCAGGCTCACTCTAGAGCCTGCGAGCCACAACTACTGAGCCCTCGTGCCACAACTACTGAAGCCCGCGTGCCTAGAGCCTGTGCTCTGCAACAAGAGAAGCCACCGCAATGAGAAGCCCGTGCACCACAACGAACGATAGTCCCCGCTCACTGCAACTAAAGAAAGCCCACTTGCAGCAACAATGACCCAAAGTAGCCAAAAATAAATAAAATTAATTAATTTTAAAAAATGCCATCATCTTTTGCTTAAACAACTGCTAACTGATCTTCCTGCATCCCTCTCCCTGACCCAATCCGTTCTTCACTGCAGCCGAGTGTCCTTTTCAAATGCATCTCTGATGAAATCTCTTCAAAAGTTTCCCATTGACCTTGGAATAAAGTCCCAAATCCCCAGGTCATTTACATGACCTATAAGGTCCTAAATATTCAGGTCCCTAACTGTATGTCCAGCTTCATCATAAATCACCATTTTATAATCTTTAAAAGCTTCATTTGATTTTTCCCACTGCAAGGCTTAACTGGGAATGTTCTTTCTGTCTGTAAATCGCTCCCTGCTCCCTACACAGCCAGTAAGGGTGCTCATCTTCCAGGTCTCAGTTTAAAAGTCCCTTCCACGGGGAAAATGACCCCGACGTGCAGAGAAAGGCCAGGTCATCCCATCATACGTTGCTCTAGCATATTGCTTTTTTCCTTTTTACCATGCATCTCACTTGTGATTACTTTTTTGTGTCCCACTTGGTTGTGAGGATTTATTTATTTATTGTTATTTAAAACATAGGCTGCCCCCCCTGCAACTGGAGCATGAATTCCATGCTTACTTCTGGTTCCTAATGTGTGGTCCGTGGCCTGCCATAGTGTTTGAGAATGTTTGTTGAATAAAAAAAGAAACATACAGATTTTCTGTATTTTAAAAAACTTTCCAAACTAAAGACAAAAAAAAAAAAAAAAAAGGAAAGAAATCAACAAGTAACCAGAGCTAGTTATCTTTTTTTCCCTAGTCACAAATTGGTTCGATAATGAAGTATTTTGTACAGCATCTCTCTTTTTCTAGATTCCTTGGAGACTGTCCTCTTCTCTCTCTGCCCTCATTATTACATCATCTACATCCTTTCTCCCCTTGGACATACCTACTCATAACAGATTAGAATTCATAAATTATGGGGAATTCCCTGGCGGTCCAGTGGTTAGGACTCTGCGTTTCCACGGCAGGGGGCACAGGTTCGATCCCTGGTCGGGGAACTAAGAGGCTGTGCAGGGCAGACAAAGGAAAAAAAAAAGAATTCATAAGTTAAAGATAGTTTTTTGATGGATTAAATTTTGCATTGCTTCCTTCATGATGAGTATAGAGCACTTTGTTAGAGGGAGCTCTCTCCAAAACAGACTACAGGGTATGCAGCTTCTGGGAGGATCTTGAGCAGAAACTGATTAAGAGTTGATTCTTGTCTGAATCAGTTCCGCAGAACTCTTGTCCGTAATTTTGGGCTCATGTTCCTTTTGGTCCAGGAGCCACCTCTGTCCTCACATGCTCTCACCCCACAGCAGCCTGTGTCACTGGCTTGTTGAAGGCTTCCCTGTGGTCCCCACGCCCTTCCCTCAACCACTAGGGGCGGGAGCCGCAGTGCCTGGGAGACCACCATACTTTCAGAGGCCCACATTAAGGTTTAATTTCTTTTAAAAAATCAAAAGAAAAAGATAAACTTTTAAGTCCAAGAAAATATTTTAATATATATTAATATATTTATGTTAAGGCAGTCATAAACTATAATTTTTACTAGATATTTTTGTGTGTTTGGAGGAAGGGGCACATGAAGGCCTGTGAAAACCTTTCAGAGGGAGAGGGATAAACCAAGACTTTGGGATTAACAGATACACACTACTATATATAAAATGGATAAACAAGGACCTACTGTATAGCACAGGGAACTATATTCAGTATCTTGTAATAACCTATAATGGAAAAGAATCTGAAAAGGAATATGATATGTATAAATAAATCACTCTGTTGTACACCTGAAACTAAAACAACATTGTAAATCAACTGTACTTCAATAAGAAAATTGAAATCAAAAAAGAAAAACCTTTCAGAGGGAGATGGGGGTCAATCACTTTGACTTCTCCTTCTGGGGCCAGTGTATTGTTTCAGGCCTGCTTTGCCCCTTATTTTGAGTGTTTATTTGGATTTCCTCTTTAACCTTTCTCATTTTTCTGCAAGTACAGGATATGACATGGTTCAGTTACTAGAATGGACCTCTATTATTTCCACGACCAGAACGTAAATATCCAAACTACTCCAGACTTGGTAGGAATAGTCAAAAGCAGACAATCCTCTCCGCTGGAATCCGCCTGTGCTTAGCCTGCTGGTCTGACGTGAATCCTGTCACCGAGGTGGGCACTGGCACCAGAGGAAGTTTGAAAAAGAGCCCATGCCTGATTATCCAAGAACACACAGAAGAACTTTTTCCTGGCTAAAATGAGCAGAGTTTGCTATTATAATAGCAGCTTGGTGGTTTAAATCAGTTTCCCTTTAGAGCAGCCCCAGAGCCCCAGAAATCTTAGGCGTAATCTTTTTTTCGTTCCTGTAACACATTTTACCAAAACTTGGGTAACTTTAGACCTGGTATTATACACAGTTTTATAGTCCTCCCAATTGTTTCCAGCTGGGTCCCCTTTTCCAGGCCTCTTCGCTCTGCTTCCCTGAATTTTACGATTGAGTCTTTCACCTTTTCCCAGCACTTTTAATTCCCATTCCACACTCCTACATGAAATCAGAGCGTGAGCCTAAGGGAAGCAAAGTAAGTCCTTCTCTCTTTGTTTTTACAGAAAAATCTGTGTGGCAGAGGAATTCCGAGTGTGACTGTGCAGGGGAAATCGCTTGTTGTTGTGTAAAGCGATCTTTCCGTCAGTAAAAGCACTGGTCTGGGTCTCTCAAGAGGCCTGGGTTCTAGTCTTGTCTCTTGTTACCTTGCCATGTGACATGTCTTTTTACCTTCTGGGACTCGAGTTTCTCATTTGTCAAACAAGGAGCACAGATTGCCCAGCAGGTCTACAAAGCAGAGGACAGTGTTAAAAAAAGAAACAACAGGGACTTCCCTGGTGGCGCAGTGGTTAAGAATCCGCCTGCCAATGCAGGGGACATGGGTTCGAGCCCTCGTCCGGGAAGATCCCACATGCCGTGGAGCAACGAAGCCTGTGAGCCACAACTACTGAGCCTGCGTGCCACGACTACAGGAGCCCGTGTGCCTAGAGTCCGTGCTCGGCAACAAAAGAAGCCACCGCAATGAGAAGCCCGCACACTGCAACGAAGAGTAGCCCCCGCTCACTGCAACTAGTGAAAGCCCGCGCACAGCAACGAAGACCCAACGCAGCCATAAATAAATTAAAAAACAAACAAACAACAGGCCCAAGATGGAGTCACTTATGCTAAGGCCACATCACCAAACCCGGACTTAATACTTAACCTAACTGCAATTTCAGATGCTTTCAGGAAAGTAATCTTAACCAGTCACTTTAGAATTACCTGGTCAGCACTAGGGAGGTAACTGGCCTCATAGACCCATGCTGTGCCCCAAAGGAAGATGACCTGGCCTGAAACAATCAGCTCTTTGATAGAACAACGTCCTTGTCCCACCTCCTCCTGCCTATAAAAGCCTGCCCTTTTGTACAACTCTTTAGAGCTCCTTTCTATCTGCTAGATGGGATGCTGCCCAATTCATGAATCATTGAATAAAGCCAGTCAGATCTTTAAAATGGACTTGTTACCGACCAGGGTTCTCGGACTCCTTAATCAATAGAAATTGATAAGAGGCTGGGACTTCCCTGGTGGTGCGGTGGTTAAGACTCCATGCTTCCACTGCAGGGGGCGTGGGTTCGATTCCTGGTCCTGGGTGGGGGGGAAGAAATTGATAAGAGGCTAGATGCGAAATTCAGGGAAGGCTTTATTGGGACTCGTGCTGCAGCACGAGGGAATGAGGGAGTGAAAATAAGTAACAGGTTCCCTTCCTCACTCCCCGGAGTGGGGGAGCTGGTCCCTTAAATGGGGTGAGGGTAGAGGTGGACACATGGGTGGGGTCAGAGTGGAGGCTTAGGTGGTCTGCCTACCCCCTTGGTGGTGCTGTGTGCAGCTATCATGCACAGTACCCTGCTTTTGCTCCTGACACCTCAGAAGTGGCAGTTGGGTTTTTGGTCTTTTTGTATCTTATCGTTCATAATTTGCCCCAATGGGGAATGGGTGCAGTTATTTTTAGTCTCTTATAGTTTCTTTGTATTCTGAGGCTCAGGAGATGTTTGTCCAGGTGTAAGCACTGCAGCAAAGGGTCCCAGGTCCCAGCCTGTCTCATACTCAGCTGAATTTTGTTTTTATCACAACAGGAAGAGGAAGAGACAGAGCTTTTTGGGTGGGTTTTCTTTAGGATAAATCAACTTCCCCTTATCTCAAAGCATGTTATCTGCTTTGGACATCATCTAAAGTGGCCTAATCCTGGTCCTAGGAAAATGGAGAGGTGGCCATGATGGGGAGCTGAACGGCGGGCCTGAGCGTCTTAGGCTGCCACGGCATGAGCACCCGTTTTCGACTGCCTGATGGAGCCAATTTCAAGGAGACCTCTTGTTTCATACAATGTGTGTCTTTTCTCCTTACCTTTAACTTGGAGTAAATCAACATAAAAAGACAAAAGGCCTATTCTGCAGCGGTGTAATCTCAAAGATGGAAACAACTTCATTCCCTAAAGAAACAACCAGCGATGTCCTTCCTGATCTGCCACCCTACCTGATCACAATGCTCCGCGGAGTTGTAATTCATCCAGGTGGGGTTCCTTGGTGTCTATTTCGTGTCAGGCTGGGGGTATGGAGATCATCTCTTGCCTCTTAGATGGCCTCTCTTGTTCATTATTTCCTCTCTACATATAAAGTTAGAGTGATATTTTAAATATGTAGATCATGTCACTCACCTGCTCAAAACCTTCCAGTGGCTTCTTTCATATTTAGGATAACATCCAAACCCCATACCTTCGACTCTAGGGCCCTGCAGGGTCTGACCTGAGCCTCAGGGCCTTTGTACTTGCTGTTCCCTCAGCCTGAAATCTTTGTCCTCTGGGTTCTTGAAGGAACTTTCCTTTTGCTTCCCAGTGAGGTCTCAGCTCAAACATCACTACTTCAGAGAGGCCTTCCCCAATCTTGCTGTTATTCCCACAATCCACCCCCCCAAGTTGCTCTCCATCATTTGAAAAAATTTTATTTTATTGAAGTATAGCTGTTTTACGATGTTCTGTTAATTTCTGCTGTACACCAGAGTGATTCAGTTATACACACATATACATTCTTTTTCATATTATTTTCCATTATTGTTTATCACAGGATATTGAATACAGTTCCCTGTGCTATACAGTAGGACCTTGTTGTTTATCCATTCTATATATAATAGTTTGCATCTGCTAACCCCAAACTCCCAACCCATCCCTTCCCCAACCCCCTCCCCTTTGGCAACCATAAGTCTGTTCTCTATGTCTGTGAGCCTGTTTCTGTTGTGTAGCTAAGTTCATTTGTGTCATATTTTTTTAATATTTATTTATTTTATTTATTTATTATTTTTGGCTGCGTCAGTCTTAGTTACGGCACTCGGGATCTTCGTTGCGGCACCGCAGGCTTCTCTCTAGTTGTGGTGTGCGGGTTTTCTCTCTCTAGTTGTGGGCTCCAGAGCGCGTGGGCTCTGTAGTCTGCGGCACGTGGGCTCTCTAGTTGAGGCGCTCGGGCTCAGTAGTTGTGGCATGAGGGCTTAGTTGCCCTGCGACACGTGGGATCTTAGTTCCCTGACCAGGGATCAAACCCACGTCCCCTGTGTTGGAAGGCGGATTCTTTACGACTGGTCCATCAGGGAAGTCCCCATTTGTGTCATATTTTAGATCCACATATAAATGATCCAAAATTTACAAACAGCTCATACAACTCAACAACAAAAAACCCAAAAAACCCAATCGAGAAATGGGCAAAAGACCTAAATAGACATTTCCCCAAAGAAGACATACAGATGGCCAACAGGCACATGTAAAATGCTCAACATCGCTAATTATTAGAGAAATGCAAATCAAATCTCTATCTATCTATCTATCTATCTATCGATTTATTTATTTATTTATGGCTGTGCTGGATCTTCGCTTCTGCGCGAGGGCGCTCTCCAGCTGGGGCAAGTGGGGGCCACTCTTCATCGCGGTGCGCGGGCCTCTCACCATCGCGGCCTCTCCCGTTGCAGAGCACAGGCTCCAGACGCGCAGGCTCAGCAGTTGTGGCTCACGGGCCTAGTTGCTCTGCGGCATGTGGGATCTTCCCAGACCAGGGCTCGAACCCGTGTTCCCTGCATTGGCAGGCGGATTCTCAACCACTGCGCCACCAGGGAAGCCCTCTATCATTTTTATATCTGTTGCATCATCACACTTTCCACAAATTGAAATGATCTGTGATCACTTATTTATCATCTATCTTCTCCATGACGGTAGAGGTCGCTGTCCTGTTCAGTAGGCATTTAGCATAGCCCTAGCATATGGTAGGCTCTCAAGATATTATTGAATAAATGAATGAAATAATATTTATAATAAATAAATAGTACTGTAATATGAACCTGTTCAAAACTCTATGGTTAGAAGAGGGAGGAACACAGCGGTTGTGAAAGGTGGGGAAAACTTTCTAAAGGGACCTAAAGGGCAGATTAGAGGTCCTGGTCATCAGGCTCTTCTGCACTTGGCTCAGCTCCACAACTCCAAACGCTTATACCCATCCCTAATTTCTTTTTTTACTGCTTTTCCGCGAAACCCCGCCAAGCCCGCAGGGGGCGCCCACAACACGCCACCCGGGAGAACGAAAACTACATTTCCCAGCATGCCGCGCGCCGCCGACCCACTTCCGCAGCCTGCAGACAGCATGGCGGCGTCCGAGGAGCGCGATTCACCGGCTGCGGTGCCCCAGATGGCGGTGGAGGAGGCGGAAACGAAAACATTTAAAGAGCTGGTAAGAATGGATGACGCCGGTTTCCCTTTTTTCCTGCTGGCGCCATGCGCGGGCAGAGTCCGGTTGCCTTCGATACCGGCCGCTGGTGTGCAAAAAACAGCCGGGGCCTAGCTCAGGTTTCTCCCGGGATGTCCGAAGCTCGGGTTCCCGACGAGCTCCCTCGGCTCTGAGTTTGGGTGGTGGGAGGGCGGCCCGGGAGCCCCCATTTGCCCTTTTGAACTCCACCTCGGTGTGGCAGCGTTGTGTCTGTGCAGGATGTTGTCCATGCGGCGAATCCGCTTTTTGTGCATCTTGGGCTTTGGATTCAGATGAACCGGTATTGAATTCTGACCTAGTCACTGACTAGAGGCAAGTTTTCTCGGTGCCTCACTTTCCACATCTGTAAATTGGGGATTATGATAAGTACCTCATAGAGTTGTGAAGATTAAATGAAGTAACACAGGCAAAGAACTTGGCTTTGTCCCCGGCGAGTGGAGTGATTGGTAAGTCTTAGGTTCCTGTCCCAGTTCTCAGAGTTAAGGAGAAGACTGAGTAGACTCACAATAAAAACCTTTTGAATCAAAGCGTAGGGGACGCACATGTCACCAGCAAGGCGGCCCTAACAGAAATTTAATTATGTGGGAGGTGAGTGTGTGTTTTTCTTTGCTAAACTGTGTTTTTCTGAATTCTAAGGGTGTGACAGATGTGTTGTGTGAAGCTTGTGACCAGTTGGGATGGACAAAGCCAACAAAGATCCAGATTGAAGCTATTCCTTTGGCCTTACAAGGTAGGTTGAAATTAAGTTATGTGGCCTGTTTCAGATTCAGCATGAAGTTACACATACTCAGCTAAATACCACTTTTGAGACCTATTGCTTTGCATATGTCAAGTGAAATAAAATATGGTCCCTAAAGATAAAAAGTTCGTGGCTTACTGGTTTTTGAAACAGTAATTCTCCAGTTTTACGGAGCTTACTTTCTACGAGGGGGTTTGTTGTCTTCTCCTGTTTTTCTAGCTTTTTCTTTCTCAGTTTCTTTTGGCTCTTTTCCCTTTGCCTTGCAGCGTTAATTCTGTCTTTATCCTTTTTTCTCACTCTAAAATGTTACTAAGATTTCTCATCCAGTCCTGAAGCTTTAATACTGTCTGCATCAGTGAGTTTCAGCCAGTGCTCATTAGAATCACCTGTGGAACTTTTAAAACGCTAATGATTTCTGGGCTCCAACCTAGACCTTCTGAATTGGAATTTCCAGGCATGGGACCTAGGCATATATAGATACAAAAGTTAATAGTTCTGGGACTTCCCTGGTGGTCCAGTGGTTAAGAATCCGCCTGCCAATGCAGGGGACACGGGTTTGAGCCCTGGTCCGGGAAGGTCCCACATGCCATGGAGCAACTAAGCCCCTGCGCCACAACTACTGAGCCTGCACTCTAGAGCTCACGTGCCACAACTACTGAAGCCTGCGCGCCTAGAGCCCGTGCTCCGCAGCAAGAGAAGCCACCGCAATGAGAAGCCTGTGCACCGCAACGAAGAGTAGCCCCTGCTCGCTGCAACTAGAGAAAGCCTGCGCACAGCAATGAAGACCCAGTGCAGCCAAAAGTAAAAAAAAAAAAAAAAAATAATAATAATAATAATAATTAATTGAAAAAAAAACTTAATAGTTTATTCTAATGTGTCTGCCCGCACTGGTCATATGCTCATGGCTCCCATGTCTATATTTCTAGCCCACACTTTTTTGCTGAGCTCCAAACAAGTATGTCCAACTGGTTTTTAGATACTTTTCTCTAAGCTTACTGCAGGAAGCTCAAGTTCCCTATGTCCAGAACAGAGTCCTTATTTTTCTCACCAGAACTAATTTCCCTGTAGCCCTTATCTCAGTTTATGGCTTTTGAGTTTCCCAAGCTAGAAACCTCTGTGTCAATCACATTTTCTTTTGTTACTTTCTTTTATTTTTTTTATTTTATTGAAGTATAGTTGATTTGCAATGTTGTGTCAATTTCACTTTCTTTTTTTTTGAAAGTCACATGAAGACAGAAAATGTATTCAATATATTTTTAACAATTTTGAGAATACATGAACTTTACATTTATATTTGCAAAAATGTACATGGAAAATATGATGAGAATAAGTAACAGGTCAACAGTACTAACACCAGCACAAACAATAAATTGTGTACATCACACCTATGAACTTTTACATAAGAATGATTCCAAAGGTCTATAGGATGTTTATAGAAACAAAATAACACGAGAGAAGTTATTTTGTTAATAATCATATATGTGTTGATTCAAATAAATTAGAATTTCATGTTGTAATGCTTTGTCTGTAATGTTCCAATTCTCATACAACTTGAGTTTATTATCCAACACTGCTTAGTCCTTTGGAGTCTCAGCAACAACATAGACTTTTACAGCTTGATGATTTTTCAGTCTCTAACCAGCCACGTAACATTTAACGTCAGGCCTAGTGTTACGGAAGCAGCTCTTGGAAAACCACCTAAAGAGGGCTTGAGAACCCCAGGCAGAGCCTGGTGTTTAAGGTTGAAAGGCAGTCTGTGATAAAGTAGCAAAGTTGAGCCTTTGATTTATTTCTTTATTTTAAATTAATTAATTAGCTAATCTATTTATTCATTTATTTTGGTTGGGCATTGGGTTGTCTGCCTGACAGAGAGCATCCTTCCTCAGGAAATTCTACTCTTGCCCACTAAGGGAGAACAGAATAGTCAGGAAAGGCATGGATGACCTTTTTAATTTTTCTAATATGATACAGTATAACATATCTCCTCAAAACTCTGATTACAAAGGAAAATTCCCCACTGCAGTCTGGTGTGCCATCCCATTATTCAGTTTTAGAAGCATAAAATGAGCCTCAAGGCAAGATATCAGAGAGCTCACTTAACACATATTCTCCAACATAAAGACAAAAAAATAAATGGAAGAATGGAAGGAAGGAAGGGAGGGAGGGAGGGAGGGAGGAAGGAAGGTCTTATTGTTCCACATTGTTTTGGCTATTATCAACTTTTGTTAGATGTTTCCTTCTTTCTCTCCAAGGTGTATGAAACCTAGGAAGCTGTATGTGCCAAACATTTGTCAGGCAATGTGGTCCTAATTATATAGCTATTATTTAAACAAAATTCCAGTCACTAATGCTAACAGCAGGTTATCTGCCTATGGCCTAGAGATTTGGATCTATACTGTACTATTAACTTTTATTGCATATAAACGAAAATTTGAAATTCATAATTATTCTGTTATTTGAAATCCCATTACAGTTTACATATCTGTATCTATACATGTGATCTCATATAATCTTTATTGTATCAGTTTTACAGTAAACAATGTGATCTTTCTCCTTCAAGCTTTATTACCAACTTAATGGGAAATGCACTTATTTTGATGACCAAAAATTGCCCCCCAAAATTGGATGCAAATTTGTCCAGTGGAGTATCATATTCTGACTCTGTAGTTGACTCAACTTAAGGATTTTGATTTATTTTATTCCTACTTACTTCAACTTGATGTGCTTGATAGCCCATTTTTATGCCAACTATCTGCAGGAAAACAAAAAGAATAGTAAAAATCATTAAACACAGCATTTTGTTGTTCATGTTCCAAACTGAGAGCAAAAGTTATGCAAATAGAGTATCTGTCCTATTTCTCTGAATATAATCAACAGTAACAATTCTAAATGCTTGTTTAAAGAATTGTAAGAAATAATTTCAATAAGTTTTATCTATGACTTTTTTTTTAACATCTTTATTGGAGTATAATCGCTTGACATTGTTGTGTTAGTTGCTGCTGTGTAACAAAGTGAATCAACTGTACGTATACATATATCCCCATATCCCCTCCCTCTTGCATCTCCCTCCCACCCTCCCTATCCCACCCCTCTAGGTGGTAACAAAGCATGAGCTGATCTCCCTGTGCTATGCAGCTGCTTCCCACTAGCTATCTATTTTACATTTGGTAGTGTATATATGTCAGTGCCACTCTCTCACTTCATCTCAGCTTACCCTTCCCCCTCCCCATGTCCTCAAGTCCATTCTGTACATCTGTGTCTTTATTCCTGTCCTGTCCCTAGATTCTTCAGAACCATTGTTTTTTTTTTTTTTTTAGATTCCATATATATGTGTTAGTATACGGTATTTGTTTTTCTCTTTCTGACTTACTTCACTCTGTAGGACAGATTCTAGGTCCATCCACCTCACTACAAATAACTCAATTTCATTTCTTTTTATGGCTGAGTAATATTCCGTTGTATATATGTACCACATCTTCTTTAGCCATTCATCTGTCAGTGGACACTTAGATTGCTTCCATGTCCTGGCTGTTGTAAATAGTGCTGCAATGAACATTGTGATACATGACTCTTTTTGAATTATGGTTTTCCCAGGGTATATGCCCAGTAGTGGGATTGCTGGGTCATATGGTAGTTCTATTTTTAATTTTTTAAGGAACCACCATACTGTTCTCCATAGTGGCTGTATCAGTTTACATTCCCACCAACAGTGCAGGAGGGTTCCCTTTTCTCCACACCCTCTCCAGCATTTATTGTTTGTAGAGTTTTTGATGATGGCCATTCTGACCTGTGTGAGGTGATACCTCATTGTAGTTTTGATTGGCATTTCTCTAATGATCAGTGATGTTGAGCATCTTTTCATGTGTTTGTTGGCAATCTGTATATCTTCTTTGGAGAAATGTCTGTTTAGGTCTTCTGCCCGTTTTTGGATTGGGTTGTGTGTCTTTTTGATATTGAGCTGCATGAGCTGCTTGTATATTTGGGAGATTAATCCTTTGTCAACTGCTTCGTTTGCAAATATTTTCTCCCATTCTGAGGGGTGTCTTTTCGTCTTTTTTATGGTTTCCTTTGCTGTGCAAAAGCTTTTAAGTTTCATTAGGTCCCATGTGTTTATTTTTGTTTTTATTTCCATTCCTCTAGGAGGTGGAGCAAAAAGGATCTTGCTGTCATAGAGTGTTCTGCCTGTTTTCCTGTAAGAGTTTTATAGTGTCTGGGCTTACATTTAGGTTTTTAATCCATTTTGAGTTTACTTTTGTATATGGCGTTAGGGAGTGTTCTAATTTCATTCTTTTACATGTAGCTGTCCAGTTTGCCCAGCACCACTTATTAAAGAGGCTGTCTTTTCTCCATTGTACATTCTTGCCTCCTTTATCAAAGATAAGGTAACCATATGTATGTGGGTTTATCTCTGGGCTTTCTACCCTTTTCCATTGATCTATACTTGTTTTTGTGCCAGTACCATACTGTCTTGATTACTGTAGGTTTGTAGTATAGTCTAAAGTCCGGGAGCCTGATTCCTCCAGCTCCATTTTTCTTTCTCAAGATTGCTTTGGCTATTCGGGGTCTTCTTTGTTTCCATACAAATTGTGAATTTTTTGTTCTAGTTCTATGAAAAATGCCATTGGTAGTTTGATAGGGATTGCACTGAATCTGTAGATTGCTTTGGGTAATATAGTCATTTTCACAATGTTGATTCTTCCAATCCAAGAACATGGTATATCTCTCCATCTGTTTGTATCACCTTTAATTTCTTTCATCAGTGTCTTATAGTTTTCTGCATACAGGTCTTTTGTCTCCTTAGGTAGGTTTATTCCTAGGTATTTTATTGTTTTGTTGCAGTGGTGAATGGGAGTGTTTCCTTAATTTCTCTTCCACACTTTTCATCATTAGTCTGTAGGAATGCAAGAGATTTCTGTGCATTAATTTTGTATCCTGCAACTTTACCGAATTCATTGATTAGCTCTAGTAGTTTTCTGGTAGCATCTTTAGGAATCTCTATGTATAGTATCGTGTCATCTGCAAACAGTGACAGTTTTACTTCTTCTTTTCTGATTTGGATTGCTTTTATTTCTTTTTCTCCTCTGATTGCTCTGGCTAAAACTCCCAAAACTATGTTGAATAATAGTGGTGAGAGTGGGCAACCTTTTCTTGTTCTGATCTTAGTGGAAATGGTTTCAGTTTTTCACCACTGAGAATGATGTTTGCTGTGGGTTTGTCATATATGGCCTTTATTAAAGGGTAAGGTCCCTCTATGCCTACTTTCTGGAGAGTTTTTATCATAAATGGGTGTTGAATTTTGTCAGAAGCTTTTTCTGCATCTATTGAGATTATCATATGGTTTTTATTCTTCAATTTGTTAATATGGTGTATCACATTGATTGATTTGTGTATATTGAAGAATCCTTGCATTCCTGGGGTAAACCCCACTTGATCATGGTGTATGATCCTTTCAATGTGTTGCTGGATTCTGTTTGCTAGTATTTTGTTCAGGATTTTTGCATCTATGTTTATCAGTGATATTGGCCTGTAGTTTTCTTTATTTGTAACATCTTTGTCTGGTTTTGGTATCAGGGTGATGGTGGCCTCGTAGAATGAGTTTGGGAGTGTTACTCCCTCTGCAATATTTTGGAAGAGTTTGAGAAGGATAGGTGTTAGCTCTTCTCTAAATGTTTGATAGAATTTACCTGTGAATCCATCTGGTCCTGGTCTTTTGTTTGTTGGAAGATTTCTAATCACAGTTTCAATTTCAGTGCTTGTGATTGGCCTGTTTATATTTTCTCTTTCTTCCTGGTTCAGTCTCGGAAGGTTGTGCTTTTCTAAGAATTTGTCCATTTCTTCCAGGTTGTCCATTTTATTGGCATAGAGTTGCTTGCAGTAATCTGTCATGATCCTTTGCATTTCTGCAGTGTCAGTTGTTAGTCCTCCTTTTTCATTTCTAATTCTGTTGATTTGAGTCTTCTCCCTTTTTATCTTGATGAGTCTGGCTAATGGTTTATCAGTTTTGTTTATCTTCTCAAAGAACCAGCTTTTAGTTTTATTTCTCTAATTGCTCTAGGTGTAAGTTTAGGTTGTTTATTTGAGATTTTTCTTGTTTCTTGAGGTAGGATTGTATTGCTATAAACTTCCCTCTTAGAACTGCTTTTGCTGCATCCCGTAGGTTTTGGTCCGTCGTGTTTTCATTGTCATTTGTTTCTAGGTATTTTTTGATTTCCTCTTTGATTTCTTCAGTGATCTCCTGGTTATTTAGTAGCATATTGTTTAGCCTCCACGTGTTTATATTTTTTACAGTTATTTTCCTGTAATTGATATCTAGTCTCATAGCGTTTTGGTCAGAAAAGATACTTGATATGATTTCAGTTTTCTTAAATTTACCAAGGCTTGATTTGTGACTCAAGATATGATCTCTCCTGGAGAATGTTCCATGAGCACTTGAGAAGAAAGTGTATTCTGTTGTTTTTGGATGGAATGTCCTATAAATATCAATTAAGTCCATCTTGTTTAATGTGTCATTTAAAGCTTGTGTTTCCTTAATTATTTTCAATTTGGTTGATCTGTCCATTGGTGATAGTGGGGTGTTAAAGTCCCCTACAATTATTGTGTTACTGTCAATTTCCCCTTTCATGGCTGTTAGCATTAGCCTTATGTATTGAGGTGCTCCTATGTTGGGTGCATAAATATTTACAATTGTTATATCTTCTTGGATTGATCCCTTGATCATTATGTAGTGTCCTTGTTTGTCTCTTGTAATAGTCTTTATTTTAAAGACTATTTTGTCTGATATGAGAATTGCTACTCCAGCTTTCTTTTGATTTCCATTTGCATGGAATATCTTTTTCCATCCCCTCACTTTCAGTCTGTATGTGTCCCTAAGTCTGAAGTGGGTCTCTTGTAAACAGCATATATACGGGTCTTGTTTTTGTATCCATTCAGCCAGTCTATGTCTTTTTGGTTGGAGCATTTAATCTGTTTACATTTAAGGTAATTATCAGTATGTATATTCCTATTACCATTTTCTTAATTGTTTTGGGTTTGTTATTGTAGGTCTTTTCCTTCTCTTGTGTTTCTTGCCTAGAGAAGTTCCTTTAGCATTTGCTGTAAAACTGGTTTCTTGGTGCTCAGTTCTCTTAACTTTTGCTTGAATATAAAGCTTTTGATTTCTCCATCGAATCTGAATGAGATCCTTGCTGGGTAGAGTAATGTTGGTTGTAGGATTTTCCCTTTCATCTCTTTAAATATGTCCTGCCACTCCCTTCTGGCTTGCAGAGTTTCTGCTGAAACATCAGCTGTTAACCTTATGGGGATTCCCTTGTATGTTGTTTGTTGCTTTTCCCTTGCTGCTTTTAATATTTTTTTTTTGTATTTAATTTTTGATAGTTTGATTAATATGTGTCTTGGTGAATTTCTCCTTGGATATATCCTGTATGGGACTCTCTGCTTCCTGGAGTTGATTGACTATTTCCTTTCCCATATTCGGGAAGTTTTCAACTATAATCTCTTCAAATATTTTCTCAGTCCCTTCCTTTTTCTCTTCTTCTGCTGAGACCCCTATTATTTGAATGTTGGTGCGTTTAATGTTTTCCCAGAAGTCTCTGAGACTGTCCTTAATTCTTTTCTTTCTTTATTCTGCTCTGCGGTAGTTATTTCCACTATTTTATCTTCCAGGTCACTTATCCGTTCTTCTGCCTCAGTTATTCTGCTATTGATTCCTTCTCAGAATTTTTAATTTCATTTATTGTGTTGTTCATCATTGTTTGTTTTCTCTTCAGTTCTTCTACATCTTTGTTAAACGTTTCTTGTATTTTCTCCATTCTATTTCCAAGATTTTGGATCATTGTTACTATCATTACTCAGAATTCTTTTTTTAAAAAAATTAATTAATTAATTAATTAATTTATTGTTGGCTGTGTTGGGTCTTCGTTTCTGTGCGAGGGCTTTCTCTAGTTGCGGCGAGCGGGGGCCACTCTTCATCGCGGTGTGCGGGCCTCTCACTTTCGCGGCCTCTCTTGTTGCGGAGCACAGGCTCCAGACGCGCAGGCTCAGTAGTTGTGGCTCACGGGCCTAGTTGCTCCGCGGCATGTGGGATCTTCACAGACCAGGGCTCAAACCCGTGTCCCCTGCATTGGCAGGCAGATTCTTAACCACTGCGCCACCAGGGAAGCCCTACTCAGAATTCTTTTTCAGGTAGGCTGCTTATTTCCTCTTCATGTGTTTGGTCTGGTGGGTTTTTACTTTGCTCCTTCATCTGCTGTGTGTTTCTCTGTCTTCTCATTTTGCTTAACTTACTGTGTTTGGGGTCTCCTTTTCGCAGGCTGTAGGTTCGTAGTTCCCATTGTTTTTGGTGTCTAACCCCAGTGGGTGGGGTTGGTTCAGTGGGTTGTGTAGGCTTCCTGGTGGAGGGGACTGGTGCCTGTGTTCTGGTGGATGAGGCTGGATCTTGTCTTTCTGGTGGGCAGGTCCGCGTCCGGTGGTGTGTTTTGGGGTGTCTGTGAACTTATTATGATTTTACGCAGCCGCTCTGCTAATGGGCGGGGTTGTGTTCCTCTCTTGCTAGTTGTTTGGCATAGGGTGTCCAGCACTGGAGCTTGCTGGTCGTTGAGTGGAGCTGCGTCTTAGCGTTGAGACGGAGATCTCTAGGAGAGCTCTCACCGATCAGTTTTACGTGGAGCTGGGAGGTCTCTGGTGTTCCAGTGTCCTGAACTCGGCTCTCCCACCTCAAAGGCTCAGGCCTGACACCCGGCCGGAGCACCAAGACCCTGTTAGCCACATGGCTCAACTTGGTACGAGGGATGCTTGCCAGTGAATTAAGGTGCGAAAAAGACACAAGGTGTAAATACCAAAGGTGTTGCCTGCGGTGCCAACTCTCTGGTTCCACGGACCTCTTTCCTTACTTTGTAATTCTCACTTTGGTTGGCCTCCATTCAGGCCACCGTCATAGCTCTCCTGGTACCCTAACTGAGCTCTCATTTTCCTGTGTGTTCCCTATTCTGCCCTTTAGTTCATTTTAAGTTGTAGGGAAGAGAGTCATAGTCAGGTTACCTCAGGGAAAGGGGGTTATTGCAGGGTTATTCTCTAGGTGAGGAAGCCTCAACAGTCAACTGTGGAAGTCATTACTCGACAGGAAGGCTTCCCACTGGGTGCTGGCCTAGTGCTCAGCTACTTTGGGGGTTGCAAGCAGCGTAGAGGCGGTGGTCTTGGCTTGGAAATTAATTGCCAAATCTTCTCCGTTATGGCTTGATTGGTGATAACAAACCATGGGGACCCATTCTTAAGGAATTACTTCTGGCATTCTTCCCTCAGAAGGATCAGTGTAAATGGCTGTGCTGTTAAGCTCCTTGGGTCTTTCTTATGCCATCAGGCCTGGGGTTTATCTTCTTAACGAATAACATTGGTCATGATATTCCCTGTTTAAAATCCTTCAGTTCCTCTCTCTTATAGGAAGATGTCAAAACTCCTTAGCATGGCTGTGGGTTTCCTTATTCTTCTCCCTTTCCCCCTTGACTTCTGTGTTCTGGCCACGTACTTCTCACTCTCTGAACTCATGCTGTGTTCTTTTTTTTTTTAAATTAATTTATTTAATTTATTTATTTTTGGCTGCATTGGGTCTTCATTGCTGTGCACGGGCTTTCTCTAGTTGTGGAGAGCGGGGGCTACTCTTTGTTGCAGTGCGCAGGCTTCATGTTGCGGTGGCTTCTCTTGTTGCGGAGCATGGGCTCTAGAGCGCAGGCTCAGTAGTTGTGGCACACAGGCTCAGTAGTTGTGGCTCACGGGCTCTAGAGCGTAAGCTCAATAGTTGTGGTGCACGGACTTAGTTGCTCTACGGCATTTGGGATCTTCCCGGACCAGGGCTCGAACCCGTGTCCCCTGCATTGGCAGGCAGATTCTTAACCACTGCGCCACCAGGGAAGCCCCATGCTGTGTTCTTTAAAGCGTCTTTCCTCATACGGGACTGCCCTTCCTTTCCTCCTTTGCTTACTTCCAGATTTAATTTACTCATCACCTCTGTTAACCTTTCCTGACTCCTCCTGGCAGTAGGTTGCTCATTCCTTTTTGTTCTCACTGTATCCTGTAGGGACCTATCCTATTAGAACATATTTGTGTATTTCACCCCTGGATTTTGAGCTAATTTAGGACAGAGACCGTGTCTTCTGTCTCATCAACCTCCCCCTCCCCTGAATTCATCAAATATTTATTCGTGGTCTACTTTGTGCCAGCAGTGGGTCCTTGTGGAATAATGTGGAAATGGTGCGAGAGCGTTTCTTTGCTGTGAGGTGTTTTCTTTGTCTTCCAGGTCGTGACATTATTGGGCTGGCGGAAACCGGCTCTGGCAAGACGGGGGCCTTCGCTCTGCCCATTCTGAATGTGCTGCTGGAGACGCCCCAGCGCTTGTTTGCCTTAGTTCTCACCCCCACTCGGGAGCTAGCCTTTCAGATCTCAGAGCAGTTTGAAGCCCTGGGGTCTTCTATCGGGGTGCAGTGTGGTAAGTGTCGAGAGGAAAGGAATCTTCAGAATTTCTTCACAGGTTGAGAATGAGTGTGAAAGGAGAATGGAAGGAAGTGTCGTTAACATAAGTTCATTGACCTAAAGAGCTGATTTGGTATTTTAGCTTCGGGGAAAGTTGTAATTGTAAGGGAAGAAAAATGAAAGTAGAAATGTGTCATTGGCTTTACAGTGAACTATGGAAAAAAATTAAGGATCTCTTTTCAGTATTCTTTTTTTTTTCTGTAGCTGTGATTGTAGGTGGAATTGATTCAATGTCTCAATCTCTGGCCCTGGCCAAAAAACCACATATAATAATAGGTGAGTAATGACAACGGTAAAAGACACTGGTGATGATGAATTGGAGAAAATCTACTGATATTGGGTGTAACTTCTTTGTGTGGAAAGAGTTCAAAGAATGGATTTAATTTTTTGTTTAATTTTTTTTTAATTTCTGAAATTCTGGTTGGGAGGGGGTGGTCACTTTCTTTCTGTCCTTTTTCTTAAACATTGCCCTCTCTCCTCAACTCTTCTTGTTAGCAACTCCTGGTCGACTGATTGACCACTTGGAAAATACAAAAGGTTTCAACTTAAGAGCTCTCAAGTACTTGGTCATGGATGAAGCAGACCGAATACTGAATATGGATTTTGAGACAGAGGTGAGCTCTCAACATCTTTCCTCTTCCTAGAGCATCTCAAAATCTGTTCAAAATCTGGTTCAGTACATACCTGCTTTTGTGGAGCACTTACCATGGTTGGTTAGTTTAACATCTCTGCTGCTTTTTTCATTCTTGATGCTCTTTACCCTGTCAGTGCCTCAGCATCCTCTTTATTTTTATTTTTTCTTTCTTTTTTATTGAAGGATAGTTGATTTATAATATTATATTATTTTTAGGTGTGCAACATAGTGATTCAATATTTCTATAGATTATACTCCATTTAAAATTATTACAAAGTAATGACTATATTTCCCTGTGCTGTACAATATATCCTTGTTGCTTTTAAATTAAATTAAATTAAATTAATTAATTTTTTACTGAAGTATAGTTAATTTACAATGTTGTGTTTCTGGTGTACAGCAAAGTGATTCAGTTATACATACATATATAAATATGTATATATATACATATATATGTGTGTGTGTGTGTGTGTGTGTGTGTGTATATATATACATATACCTACACAAACTCCTAATTTATCCTTCCCTCTTTTCCCCTTTGGTAACCATAAGTTTGTTTTCTATGTCTGTGACTGTGTTTCTGTTTTGTAAATAAGTCCATTTGTATCATATTTTAGATTCCACATATAAGTGATATTATATGATATTTGTCTTTGTCTGACTTCACTTAGTATGATAATCTCTAGGTCCATCCATGTTGCTACAAATGGCATTATTTCATTCTTTTTTATGGCTGAGTAGTATTCCATTCTGTATATATACCACATCTTCTTTATCCATTCATCTGTCGATGGACATTTAGGTTGCTTCCATCTCTTGGATATTGTAAATAGTCTCAGCATCCTCTTTCGAATATAGTCTGACTTGGGGGGCGAGGGATAAATTAGGAATATGGGATTAATATACACACACTACTATATATAAAATAGATAAACAACAAGGACTTACTGTATAGCACAGGGAACTATATTCAATATCTTGTAATAACCTATAATGGAAAAGAATCTGAAAAAGTGTAAATGTGTATGTATGTGTAACTGAATCACTTTGCTGTACACCTGAAACATTGTAAATCAACTATACTTCAATTAAAAAAGTTGGGCAAAAAATGTGTGTGTATATATATATATACACACACACACACATACATACATATAGACTGACTTTGATTTCAGAGATGAGAAATACCAAAACCAGATTTTCTTTTCCATTTCATTTGATTTCAACCTCTTCCATCTTTTCTTTGATGACCCATTCTTCATAGCTTATTTAGTTGATTAATGCTTATTCTTTACTTTCTCTTAGATTAGCTCTACTCTGCTGATTTAAACTGTTCTTTTCTCTGACTGGCATTATTTTTGATAGCATCTGGTATGGTATCAAATAGTAAATATTCAGTCAATTTTAGCTGAACTGAATCAAAGTTTTGAGTCCCCAAATCCCACAGTGATGTATTTAGTTTGTTATCTCCTTCTCTCCTTCACAAGCAGCATTTGCAGGTGTCCAGTCTAAATGTTACGTTGGTATCCTTTGCTCTTTCTGCCTTAGGTTGACAAGATCCTGAAAGTGATTCCCCGAGATCGGAAAACATTTCTCTTCTCTGCTACGATGACCAAGAAGGTGAACTTTTCTAGGACTTCTCTTTTCTTCTTTATAAGAATTGATAAATAGAAACAGTCACAGTAATGATAATAAAAATAGAGTATTTAGGAATCAGTGTACTATTCTAGGTTTTCTTTCTTCAGGTGCAAAAACTTCAGCGAGCAGCGCTGAAGAATCCTGTGAAATGTGCCGTTTCCTCTAAATACCAGACGGTTGAGAAGTTACAGCAATATTATCTTTTTATTCCTTCTAAGTTCAAGGTAAAGTGTTTGCTTTGATCATTCCTGCCTCTCCCTCTCCTTCTTCACCAAGGCATCTGAAAATGTGTCAACTCTTGATTAGCTAAGAGCTGTGCTACAGATTGGAGTCCTTTCTGTTTGTTTTAGAGCTCATGCCGTGCTTATATTTATCACTGATAAAGTCAGACATTCCGGGAATTCACAACATATTAAACCACAGTAATGAAGTCATGATATAATCCCTTCCTAACCCCATCCTTGAGGTAGTTTTTCTTTTGCCTGCTTATTATGTGGCTTTGTTATGGGCAAGGGACCCTAGCTTTGTGCTTTGATGCCAGGGCTTTGCGTGCTTGCTGAGTACAGATCTCCTTGTGCTTGGCTTCAGGCTGTGTGTGAAACTCATGGTTCACAGAGATGATAATGATAGTGCCGGTTAAGGAGTGCAAAGCTGGCGGCTGGGGGTCTGGATAACTGAGAAGCAGCTATGGGCTTAGTCTTTTACGTAATTTATATGCCCAGGACGCCAACCTTCTTCCAGGTTCAGTTACATATATTGTTTTGGCTTTGTGACTTAGGATACCTACCTGGTTTATATTCTAAATGAATTGGCTGGAAACTCCTTTATGATATTCTGCAGCACCTGTAACAATACTCAGAGGACAGCTTTGCTACTCCGAAATCTTGGATTCACTGCCATTCCCCTCAATGGACAGATGAGTCAGGTAACTATTCTTTGGAATCATTAGTGGTGAACTGGGGGCATGAGAAAGCTAAACCTTGTAGCAGGAGATTTCTGCAATAGCAACACATGACATTAATGCATCTTCCCATAGTTGTCCTGATTTTATGGGCATTAAAGTGTTGCTTTGGATGCTACTTCCTCCTTTCAGGATAGCAAGAGGCTCAAATTAGAATATTCCACAGGTAGTTGTCTGGGATGGAAGCTATTGAGTTGATTTATTCAGCCCTCATGGTAATAGTGACTCTCTCGTCTCTAAAGACTTTCAATAAATTATTTCCCAATTATCTTTCTATCATGTTTAACAAACTCTGTTTCATGTTAGTATTTTCTAGCTTTAGTCTTAAATATCTTTTTATTGCTTCCATGTTTCCTTTTGACCTGTGAAGCCTAGTTCAGACTAAGGGGGAAAACATCCTTTTAAAAATTTCTCTCTTGGTTCTTGTATTTATTTAGTGTGTCTAGTTTGTGTGTCTTGGATTCCACGTTTTTCAAGATTAAATTCTTTCCATTTCTTCTTTTCATCGTCTCAGAGCAAGCGCCTAGGATCCCTTAATAAATTTAAGGCAAAGGCTCGTTCCATTCTTTTAGCAACTGATGTTGCCAGCCGTGGTTTGGACATACCTCATGTGGATGTAGTTGTTAACTTTGACATTCCTACGCATTCCAAGGTGAGTCCTGTTGCTGACCTGACTTTCTAGCCCCAAAGTGTTTTTCTTTTCTCTTTTCTTTTCTTTTCCCCTTCCCTTCCCTTCCCTTTCTTTCCTTCCCTGTCCTTTCTTTCCCTTCCTCCTTCCCTCCCTCCCTCCCTTCCTTCTTCTTTCTTTCTCCCCCACCTCCTTCTCTCTCCTTTTCTTTTCTTTTCTTTTAAAATTGAGATGTAATTGACATATAAGTTTCAGGTGTAAAATGTAATGATTTAATATTCGTATATATTGCAAAATGGTCATAGTAAGTCTAGTTAACATCTGTCACCATTCATAATTACGTATTTTTCTTATGATGAGAATTTCAAAGATATTTTCCCTTAGCAACTTTCAAATATGCAGTACAGTATTATTAACTGTAGTCAGCATGTTGTACATTACATCCCCATGACTTATTTATTTTATAACTGAAATTTGTACCTTTTGCCCCCCTTTCACCCATTTCACACACACCCATCCCTGCCTCTGGCAACCACCAAATCTGTTCTCTGTATCTGTGAGTTCAATTTTTTTTTGTTTTTGTTTTTGTTTTAGATTCCACATATAAGTGAGATCTAGTATTTGTCTCTGTCTAACTTATTTCACTTACCTGAATACCCTCAAGGTCTATCCATGTTGTCACAGATGGGAAGATGTCATTCTTTTTTATGGCTGAATAATATTCCATTGTATACAAAGTGTATTTCTTAATGGAATGTTTTCTGTCTTTCCTTAGTTACAGTATTGGAGCTTTTTTTGGTGTGTGTGTGTCCTTGATTAGTTAAGTATCAAAAATAGGGAAAGCTCTTGATCTTTTCATTCTCCTCATCTTGCACATGCCTGTGGATGTGATATTAATGAATGTGAATGAAGGAGCCCAGGAGAGGGGTTAGACGCTCACCGTCGGAGGCGCAGACGGATCACGTGCTCACCTCTGTCGGTCCAGCTGATGCGAAATGGCAGCTTGTGGTCCTCAGTGTATCCCAGGGTTTCCAGCCTCGGCACTGTTAACATCTTGGTCTGGGACTTCTTCGTTGCGGGGCAGTCCTTTGCATTGTAGGATGCTTAGCAGAATTCCTGGCTTCTACTCACAGGTGACATTGTGACAACCAGATATGTTTCCAGCCATTTCCAAATGCCCCCTGGGGAGGATGAAACTGACCCCAGTTGAGAACAACTAGTGTGTGTCAACTTCGTATTAAACTGCTGTAGACAGGGTGCTGTCTCATAGGATTTTCACAGTAACTCTGTGTGAGTTTGGACATGTATTTGTGTCCCTGTTTTATAGATACAAACCAGGGTTCAGAGAAGTTCTGGACTTGTAGACAGTTGCGTCGCTGGTCGGTGGGAAAAGCAGATCTGTGACCCAGGTCTGCCTCTAGATCTAGTGCCATTTTCCTCTGCCTGTGCTATGTCCATGGAGATTTGCTTTGTAGATTTGTCTTTCTGTAAAAGAAAGGAAAAAGGGGGTCAGTTTTGTGCTGTGAGGAGAATAACAAAAGTGAAGTAGATTTATCTCAACAGATTGCGAGTTCATCTCTCCATGTTCTAACACAAATCTGTTTTCTTTCAAAGGTTTGCAGGAAGAATTTACATACAGTTTTTAATTTATATTCCAGCTAACTCAAAGTTACTTACCGTTTTCGTTTCAGGATTACATCCATCGAGTAGGTCGAACAGCTCGAGCAGGGCGCTCTGGAAAGTCTATTACCTTTGTCACACAGTAAGTGACCCGACTTTGGGGCAGAGCAATGTAGAGAAAAGAGCAGAACTGTGGGGCAGACAGACTTGGAACCTGACTTCACCACTTACTGTAACAGTCACTTAACCTCCCTCATCCCGCCTTCATTGTTTGTAAAATAGAAATAATAATACCGACCTAGCAGGGTTTTAATGAAGACTGGAGATGTATATGTAAAGAGCATATACTGTACTACATGTGTGTAGTATAGTACTTGGCATATAGAGGCACACACACACAAAAAACCCTGTTATTTCTTTTAAATGCCGGAGCCAGAGAACAGTGACCGTTCCCTCAACTCACAGTATTACAGTAACTATTTCTGATTTTGTTTTCAAAGGAACAAATTGTTACGTACCCAGGGCTTTTCTGGGAGTAAGGGATATGTTGGGTGGTTTTCTGCTGGGCTATGCACAGAAGGTTACATTTAGTTAGTGTTCTGAAAAGGAATAATAGGTTTGATATTGTTGAAAACTGTGGTGCCTGTTGCATCATAGTTTTGGAATGGACAGACATGTGCATTGTCAGCCAGCCAGAGCCATGGCAATTTTCCTTTTTCAGATACGACGTGGAACTCTTCCAGCGCATAGAACACTTAATTGGGAAGAAATTGCCTGTCTTTCCAACCCAAGATGACGAGGTTATGATGCTGACAGAACGTGTGACTGAGGCCCAAAGATTTGCCCGAATGGTATGCAACGCATTTTCTCGCCAGCAAATGAAATTAACTTACATGCAAGACACTTTATTGTGTTAATCCTCAACTTGGAATATTTTATTCCAAATTTAAGATGAGCATACTAAAGTGCAGATGTAGGTAATTTGCTTTCGACTGTACAACTAAATGGTCGAATCAGGGTTTGGACTCGGTCTGACCACAGTGACCACATTCCCAGCCACTGTTCATGTTTCACATGAGGCAAAAAAAAAAAAACCTTTGGCCTTGAGATCAGGAGGTGCAGCTGAGAACTGTGAGCTCGGACAGGGTGTCTGACGTCTCAGAATCAGCTCCTCATTTGTAGATTGGGAGTAATAGTTACCTTGAATACAGGGTTTTAGGAGCATCAGTCAAGCTGGTGTAAACAGCGTGGTTACCGATGGTAGCGGTAGCGGTAGGAGTGGCGGTGAGAAGGTCTAAAGGAGCAGCCTTCCAGGTGCCGTCTGCTGCCTGGAGTGCTGGTCTGAGGGGTGAAGAAACTTCGCCCATGGGCTGCTTTCTGAGTAGCTGAGATGTGGACTTGTTTTTGTTTTTCTGCCCACATGGAATTCTTTGTTTGGTATTTTTGCTTATAAAAATATTACATGTGCGTTGGGAAACATTTTTAGAAAATACACAAAGGATTAAAATAGTAAGTGAAACACATAAGCCACCCCCCACAGAAAACCATTGATAACAGTTGGCTATTTTTCTTTCTTTAGCCATAATTAGACTTTATCTAATTGTATATGACTTTATCTAAAGGTATATCATTTTTCTCTTTGAACTAGCAGAGATTCATGTGATCACTTCTTTATTTTTTTCTTCACATTTTAAACTTTATTCAAAAAGTGTCATCTAGGCTGTGTCTTAGCCCTGAATCGATTCAGTTACCAGACTTTCCTAAACACCAGTGGCAGGAGTAAGCTCTTGGAGTTGTTGCAAGGTCCTTAACTGCCTTCTGACTCGTCAAGGGAAACCAAATTGGGTCTTCTAGACTTTGCATTAGGTATATTTTATTACTTTCCAATGTTTTGAAAATTGGTAATCTGAGGAGAGAGAATTCAGTTTTTTAAAAATAGCACTGCTTGCAAGTTTAGAAACTGATATCTTAGACACTAGCATCTTAGAATTCTCATGGGATCATTTCTTAATGGCTACAGAGAATTCTGTCATGGAATATATAACGTGATTTACATTGATGTGTGTTTATGCTTTTCCCAGTTTTTTGTATTTTAACTAGAACTCTGTTGAACATCCTGATAGGTACAGCTTTGCACACTTGTCTTGTTTCCTTAGAATAAATTCCTAGAAGTAGAATCAATTGTTGGGTGGAGGAGAATACACAGTTAAAATTCGAATTCATACATAATGTCAAACTGCCCCCCTAGAAAAGCTAAAGCACTTTGACACGATGAGCGACAGTGTATGTGACTGTCCCCACACCCTGACCAGGTCTAGGTATTACCATTCTTTTAAATCTTTGACAGAATAATAATAATAGCTTATTGTTTTAATCTTCCTGTCTTTGATTACTAAATAGATTAACATTTTTGTATCTTGGGATTTTGGCCTTATTCCTTTGCTAATGTGAGGTGTTAGGGAGTTACTTAGTGTTTGATTTGAAGGAGCAGAGACCAGGATGTGTCACTTTCAGTGACAGTCATTCATTTTCAGTCCCATCCTTTCTGTTTCTTGCAGGAGTTAAGGGAGCATGGAGAGAAGAAGAAGCGCTCGTGGGAGGTTGCTGGGGACAATGACGATACGGAGGGTGCGATCGGTGTCAGGAACAAGGTGGCTGGAGGAAAAATGAAGAAACGGAAAGGCCGTTAATCTCTTTTATAAAGACTTGATTTCTGCTTTCTGTTCTGTAAAGAGGATTGAAGGAGAGAATGGGACCTCTCCCTCCAGAGTTCTGCAGGCCGAAATCCATCAGAATTGTGTCCAGGATCTGCCCAGCCCACTCAGTGCTCATCCCCCTTTCCGTGTGTTAGAACATCGTTGCCTGCAGAATATTTTCGAAGTGCTGAGGTCAAGACTCGGACTGTTCTTCAGCTTTGGTTCCTTGCTCCTGACACTAGTAAGATATGCTCTCCTATCCCTTCACACAGACCTGTGCTTTTTTCAGCTGCAAGTCGAGGATTGGGCTCATGAAGCCCTTGACCTGTAATTGTAAAGGAAAGGAGCTTCTAGATCTAAAAACAGTGATACTTCTGCAGTCTCAGCTTGTGTTTCATGAGACCAAATGGGAAATAATAAATTTAAATATTATTTTTTAAAAATTCAAACTCCTTGAGGACCTTTTTGGGTTACAGACTTTATAGATTTAGTAAGATCTTCCTAGTAGGTAAGAAACTGACAGTGGCGATTCCATGGCAAATTCATTGGTTGTCCTTAATTTGAGGTAAACATTATTTATGACTTTAAAAAAATCAACAAAGAAACAAGAGGATGGATGGCTTTGAAAGGGAAGTCCTGTTTGAAAGGAGGTTGTGTTTTTCTTGGGGATGGAGCAGAGTCTCTTAGATCCCTGAATAGATTCACATCCCTGGCTTCTTGGATTAAAATCCTCTGTGGGGGTCTTCCCTGGTGGCACAGTGGTTAAGAATCCACCTGCCAATGCAGGGGACACGGGTTCGAGCCCTGGTCCAGGAAGATCCCACATGCTGTGGAGCAACTAAGCCCGTGCGCCACAACTACTGAGCCTGTGCTCTAGAGCCCGCGAGCCACGACTATTGAAGCCCGCGCGCCTAGAGCCCGTGCTCCGCAACAAGAGAAGCCACCTCAATGAGAAGCGCGCGCGCCGCAATGAAGAGGAGCCCCTGCTCGCCGCAGCTAAAAGCTTGCATGCAGCAATGAAGACCCAACGCAGCCAAAAATAAATAAATTAAAAAAAAAAATTCTCTGTGGGAGTCAGGTGTGCATGTTGATTGCAGGAAGATCTTTATAAATGTAGGGGGTGGGGTGCCTACCTCTGGGGGCTAATTCTCCATTTGTCTTGTTTCCTGATGGGACTCTCCAGAGTGGCTTAGCTAACAGCAACTCTCTCTCCCTCTGGGCCGGTGGGTAAAAGCCAGTGGATGGCTGCTGCTTCAGCTCAGCAGAAGACTTCAGAAGCAAGCTGAATTTGAATCGGGTTATGGGTGCTGGGTAAGAAGGGATCGGAATTATCCTGAAGGAGTCTGAACTTTCTAAATGGGCAAGGTCTCTAACTTAGGGTCTGTGGACCCCTGAGGTATATGCACATTTCTGGGGAGACTAAAAAGGTTAAAAACCTATTTTAAAGCTTATCTGTTGTTTCTGAAGTATATACGTATTATGCTTTGCTAGGATGGGAAGATAGGACTCTAAGGGAAGAGAGGTGGATGATGTGTCTTCAGGCATATTAGTAGGCCCAGACCATAAACTAGAGTCCCAAGCAGAACAGGTAAAGATGTCATTGTGAAGGGCAGGAGGCACAGAAATAAACGAATGCGATCTAGTAGTAAATGAGGGCAAAGCTGTTGGTTTGTGTCACTAATCTGAACCTTTCTTCATGCTCCCTGTCCGCAAAGGCAAGGTTGCAGAAGTCTGGAGGCTGAAACCCTAATCGAGGTGTGTATGAGTTTCCTGGGGCTGCTGTAACAAAGTACCAGAAACCGGGGGGCTTAAAACAGCAATTTGTTGGATCACAGTTCTGGAGTCTAGATGTCCAAGACCAAGTTGTCAGCAGGGTTCCATCTGAAACGTCTCGGGAAGGGTCTGTCCTTGCCTCCTCCTAGCATCTGGTGGTGGCCAGCGGCCCTTGGCTTGTGGCAACGTAGCTCCAGTCTCTGCCTCCATATCTTCACGTAACCTTCTTCCCTGTGTGTCTGCCTTCACATGGCCTTCTTATAAGGATGCGATAATTGGATTTAGGGAACACCCTAATCCAGTATGACCTCGTCTTGACTCATTATCTCCACAAAGACCCTATTTCCAAATAAGGTCACATTCTGGGGTTCCACGTAGACATGAATTTTGGGGGGGACACCATTTAGCCCAGTACAAACCGTCTTTCTGGACTGTTGTGTTTTGGGGGGTTTAAGATTGTGTTGTGGAATACAAGTGGTAGATAGAGTTAATTACAAAGAAAGTGGAGAAAAGACAGGAGACAGGTCTTCAGAAACAGTAGGATGGGTAGAAGTAGAGAAATTTACAATGACATCCTCTTAAATGAAATGTAAATTGTTTTGTAGTCAAGGTCCCAAAGGGTCTCATTTTAGAAGTGGAGGAGGAGGTCTCCGGCCTTTCTTCTAGTCCCATCTTAGTGTATTTCCTTAGTTCTGCTTTCCGGATTTAAGAAACTGAGGGCTTCAAAACAACAAACCAACCTCTCCCCCTCCCCCAATTGCAAACAATTCCCACACCTAACTTTTATGACTTAAAGGGATTATCTTGCAATAGTCATTAGTAATGCTGGCCCAGAGAAAATTCTCCCTTATTTCTCATCTGAATCATAAAACCAGTTTATACAGTATTCATTGTATCATGGCTTCCTGATATTAGCTAGAGTGGTTTTTACTTCCTCTGTACAGAGCTAAAGTGAGATGAGGAAAATATCTCTACCTTATGAAGGGGTCTTAGGATCCCAATGATGGGGTTTCAGCTGAGCAGGCTATTCTAGGCTTAAAAGCAGGCCCAGAATTCCAGGCTCTCTGGAATTTAAGGGCACTCAGGGGATTCTAGTAGTTGCCCGGAGGGATCTAGACTCAACTAGATTATTCTTTTCTTAGTCCCTCAAAAATGTGATGAATATCCTAGAACTTGGCTGACTCTATAAAGACATATGGCTTACAGCCAGAGTGTTTTCCAGGTAGCTTCCTACCTGCAGATATATCCAAAAATCCAAATCAAAGACTCTGTCTACCCCAGGTCCCTCAAAGCCCTGGGAAATGAGACCAGAAAGAGCCACAGGCTGTGGTATTGGTTACAGAAAATGAAGGCGTCCAAGTTATCAAAAGCAGGTAACAAAATAACATCAAGCAAGTATGCTCCAAAGACTTGAATGCAGAATTAGAGAGTTTACAAGAAGTCTTAATCCTCATAGTTCTCAAGGTGAAATCTAGCCTCAGGGCTGATGATAAATCAGGGTGTGAGTCACCCCTCTTCAGCAGGAATGACGAGAGACCCAGACCCTGGCACTAGAGACTCCAGGGCTACCCACACCCACATTCTTTTTCATGCCTCACCTGTCCCAGGTATGCACTAAAAATAACTGCAGAAACTTGAACTCTGGGAAATCACACTGAACAGTCTCACCTAGAAGAAAGAGTTGATTTGTGCCCAGTGGAAGAGAGACGGGGGAAAATGGGCTCATGTAGAGACCATGTAATCTCTAGTTGGTGGGCCCTGATGTCTTCACATGCTTGAAGTTTTTATCTGTGTGTAGTCCACCCAATACCTTCCAAAACTATAATTCTTCATTAACCTGTGGATGCCATCTAGGCACTGGAGGAAACGAGGGATACGGGACACAGCGCAGTGTGGGGAAAGTGTTAGTCAGGAGACTCGTTCACGCTGTAGCTCTGTGACCTCGCGAGAGTTACTGCACCTCGATTTCTCTCACTTGTTACTACGGAAATAGGAGCATCTCGCCAATCTGCCTCAGAGTCTTGAAGCTGGTTTTATTTATTTTTATATTCTGTTCCCTCCCTCTCTCCCTTCCAGTGTCTGCTCTATCCCAGCCACTGTGCCAGGTACCAGGAAGACCATACTGAAGAGAAAAGTCAGACGCTGTCTTGGATGAACTCAGTCTTAGCGTGGTATTGTGGTCGTGCTTGCCCAGGGGGCGGGGCCCAAGGCCTGTTCGTGGGTGTGACTCTAACATCTTGCAGGGCCCAGCACACAGTGAAGGTTCAATATATGTCCTTTTCTGAAACATGCTGTGTATTGGCATCTTCACACGTGTCTTTAGTTCCCTTCAATCCTGAAAGGTGGATGTTATTGTTCCCATTATAAGCTAAGGAGCCGGACTATCCAATCTGCTTCTTACCAGCTGTGAGATCTTGGGCAAAGTATTCAACCTTTTCTTGTTTCAATCTCCTTATCTGAAGAAACACAGATAGTGATAAACCTACCTTGTGAGGTTTAAATGAACTGTACTGTGGCCTTCCTCAAATGATCAATAAGCCATTGTGATTGTCATTATTATTACTATTATTACAGATGAAGAGTGGCTAAGTAGCTTGCCCATACAGCTTGTCATACAGCGTGTAAGGGACCAAATTTGCTTTCAAGCCTCTACTCTTCATGCTAAATACACTGTGTTAAGTGTGTGTGTATAATTTCATATTATTCATTCAGCAAGTGCTTATTGCATGAAGATTGAGCCATCATTTGTAATGTATATTTTTTCCTTTGGAAAAATGTATTCCACATAACAAACAAGTATGACACAAATGAGCTTTCAGACTCCAGCCTATTCAATATTTGCAGATTGGAACGGCCAGGTGGGAGAATATGACATTTTCATTTCCACCAGTAGATGGCAGAAGGGAGAAAAGATACCCCTAAATGGGAGGAGTTTTCACAGTGGCTGATTAAAAGGGCTCTTTGTCTAATGTTTGGCCCACAGTGACTAAGGGCCCGGGGGGTCAGGGTGGGTATGAGAACTACCTTCAGGTATTTGAAGCTGTCAGCCTTCAAGAAGATCTACTAGGTTGACCCAGAAGATGGGGACTGGGGATAGAAGTAAACTGAGGTTCAGATGTAGTAAGAAGAAGAAGCTGCATTCCACTATTATCTCTTCCTCAGTCCCAGCCTGCATTCCCTACCGTTCAGCCTGCAAGCAGCTTTGTTCTTTTGAAAAGTCTGCCCTTCCCTCCTGAGATTTTAAGTCCCTTGTCCTCCGTTTATGCCCCCTCCAACTCCCACCCCAGTCCGTAACCTCAGAGTACTGTTACTCTCCCCCCGACATCACTGCCTACTCCCACTACATGTTCGTGTTTCTGAGTGTAAATTTGCCGAGCTATGAATCCCCCTTCTGTTGTACCTTCCCTTTTACTGCATATCCATCTAGTAAGCTTTGTCCATAGCCCTCACTCCTCCATCAAATAAGCCTGGTGCTGGTTAGCTGGAGAGCCACTTGTTCCTTCATTCTGTCCTAAAGACATATCTTTCAGCTCCAAGTGATGGGGCGTTGTCCCTCTGGTTCCAAAAGAGTGGTAGCAGCCTTCAAGTGTGGTGATCAGAAATAACGGCGCTAACTCCACTGTCACTGACTTCTGTGCCGGCTTTTTCTCCACACATTCCTTTTGCGGCAGGAGTCCACTGGTGACTCCTGCCCAATACCTGACCTCTTAGAAACTCTCCAACCCAAGCTGTTCCATCCCGTGCCGACTTCAAACCAACATCCTTATTGGGTTTGCTGGGTGGGTCAAAGCAGTAGGGACCAGGAGAAGGTTTCTTATTTGACATATTTCTACTTGTATATTTGTAATGGCTTGTTTGTTGCTCTTTACGTAAGGATGTGGAGAGCCTGCTGTGTGCTAGGGATTTGCTAGGTGCTTGGCATATACTGTTTCATTTACTGGAGATCATGAGTCATTTCTTGAGGAAGCAGAAAAGCTTGTTTGTGATATTTTTAAATCACAACCTGGTCACTCCTTATTCTTTATCTTCCATGATTTCTTAAATTCATCCAAAGCTGTTCAGGAAATTAGCATGGTGAGCTGATGCTGACAAAATGAAATAGAGATTTGATCACATCATAGATAATCTGTGACTTCTGTGTCCATTTGGTTGATCTGGGTAGAATCCAAAGGCCTGAGGGTGAGTGGGGGAGTGGAAGAGATGCCTCTCTTCACCATAGTTTTATATTTTCACCAGGTCTCTATAAAATTAATAAATTTGATGTTTGGACTCGGTCATAATATTCATGTGAAACCTCACCCCAAACCAGAATTTTAGGGTTGAGAGGAACTTGGTGATCAACCAGATTGTTAATTTTTCCTTTGAGGATACTTAAAGGCAGTATGTGTATCTTTGTAAGTTTGTATATGTTTTACAATGTGTAAGATTGTGTGTGTTTTATAACATGCTCACAAGGTTATAGCAATTTAAAGAGAGACACTATTCTTCAAAGAAGTTCTACTCACTGCTGAGGGCCTGGGTTTGACCCCTGTTTCAGGAACTAAGATCCCACCAGCCATGCAGCACAGCCAAAAAAAAAAAAAAAAAAAAAAAGCTGTGATGGAATTTTGTTCATAATACCTGCCTAAAGGGAAAAAAACGCTTGCTTTTCAGGATAATAGCTTAAGACTGAAGTCTCCTTTTTGAGAAACGTGGTGGAAGATGTTGAGGGACAAATATGTGTTTTAGGTGGCCCTGGTTAGCCTAATTTTCCTAACAAATGCCAGTGTTGTCCCCAACCAGGTTCCAGGTGCTTTCTTGGGAGGAGTACGGGTAAGTCATATTTCATGGCTCACCTCTTTAACATCTTTACCCAGGTGAACTCCAGTTGATGTGTGATCACCAAGGGTGGCCTGGAAGGAGGCCAAAAGCCCCAAAAGGACAAGGTTCAGACCAGCGGATTCCGTGGGAAAGAGAGAAGAGCCACCTCTGGGCTGATCACATGGGTAGGGTGTGGGGAGGGAAAGGAAAGAAGGAGAGAGTGTATCTCCTGAGATTGATAGCCTGACGTAGGCTGTGGAGTTTATGGTACTGGGCAGGAGTACAGTCATTTCCTGCCTCTTCTCCTCCACTCTGCAGACTCCCTGAGTCACTCACTGGCCAGTGGCCCGTGGCCAGGGCTCGTTTCTTTTCCCTCTGACCTCGAGGAGCAGTGGCCACAGTGGGACACAGACATCCAGGGGAGTGCATCACAGTTTATCGGAGTATGAGAAGAAGATACTAGAATTTTTACTTATATTTATTTTTAACTCATCCTTTTTGAATTTCTATTCTTGTATATTTTTTATAATGCACATAAAGTATTATTTTAATGACAACTTATATACAAGTATGGAAGTATCTTAAAAATGTTAAATAGGGATGCACTATTGGGAAAGTTGGAGACTGAAGCCCTAGGAAATTATTCTGATAACAGTCCTTTAGAAGAATTACGTTTCATTCTGAAATTAATTTTCAAACAAAACTCTGATATATCCTTACAGTTAAAAAATTTTTTTTTTAAAGAGCAGTTTTAGGTTCACAGCAAAATTGAGAGGAAGGTACGGAGATTTCCCATATACCCTGCTGTCCCCGCGCGTGTATAGCCTCCCCCATTATCAACATCCCCTACCAGAGTGGTACATGTGTTAACAATCACTGAACCCACATTGACCCATCATAATCACCTGAAGTCCATAGTTTACCTTAGGGTTCACTCTTGGTGTTGTACCTTCTATGGGTTTGGACAAATGTATAATGATGTGTATCTACCATTGTAGTATCATAGAGTATTTTCACTGCCCTGTAAATCCTCTGTGCTCCACCTGTTGGTCCCTCCCTGTGCCCTGAAACCCTGGCAACCACTGATATTTTTACGGTCTCCATAGTTTTGCCTTTTCCAGGATGTCATATGGTTGGAATCATACAGTATATATATAGCCTTTCCGATTAGCTTCCATCGCATTATAGCTCATTTCTTTTAAGCGCTGAATAATATTCCATTGCCTGGATGTATCATAGTTTATCCATTCACCTACTGAAGGACATCTTGGTTGCTTTCAAGTTTTGGCAATTATGAATAAAGTTGCTAGAAACATTCCTGTGCAGGTTTTTCCTCCCCCCACTTCTCTTTTAATGTGGTAAAATACACATAACATAAAATTTACCATCTTAACCATTTTAAAGTGTATAGTTCAGTGGTATTAAATACATTCACATTGTTGTGCAACCACTACCGCCATCCATCCCCATGGCTCTTTTCATCTTGCAGGATTGAAACTCTACCCATTAAACAATAACTCCCCTTTCTCCCCTCCCCTCAACCCCTGGCAACCACCATTATACTATCCATCCTTATGATTTTGACTAAGTACCTCATGTAAGTAGAATTATACCGTGTTTGTCATTTTGTGACTGGTTTATTTCACTCAGCATAATGTCCTCAAGGTTCATCCATGTTATAGCATATTGCAGAATTGCCTTCCTTTAAAGAAGGCAATAAAGAATTGTATGTATAGACCACTTGTATCTATAGACCACATTTTGCTTATGCATTCATCTGTTAAGTGTGCACTTGGATTGCTTTCATGTTTTAGCTATTGTGAATAAGGCTGCTATGAACATGGGTGTACAAATACCTCTTTGAGACTCTGCTTGCAATTCTTTTGGGTATATATACCCAGAAGGGAAATTGTTGGGTCATAGGTAATTCTATTTTTAATTTTTTGAGGAAGCACCAAACGATTTTCCACAGCAGCTGTACCATTTTGCATTTCCACAAACAGTGCACAAGTGTTCCAGTTTCTACATCCTCACCAAAAGCTGTTTTTTTCTGTTTTTTGTTTGTTTCTTGTTAGCCGCCATCCTAATTTGTGTGAGGTAGAATCCCATTGTAGTTTTGATTTGAATTTCCCTAGGTGATGTTGAATATCTTTTCATGTGCTTACTGGCCATTTGTATATCTTCTTTGGAGAAAAGTATTCAAGTTCTTTGCTCAGTTTTGAATCAGCTGCAAACAGAGATAATGTATTCCTTTCCGATTTGGGTGCCTTTTACTTCTTTTTTCTTGCCTAATTGTTCAGGCTAGCACTTCTAGTACTATGTTAAATAGAAGGGGTGAAAGCGGACATCTTTACCTTGTTCCCAGTCTTAGAGGAAAAGCTTTCAGTCTTTTATCATTGCATATGAGGTTTGCTATGGCTTTTTAATATATGGCTTTTATTATGTTGAAGTAGTTTCCTCTACTCCTAGTTTGCTGAATGTTTTTATCGTGGAAGGGTATCAGATTCTTTTTCTGCATTAATTATATGATCACGTGCCTTTTCCCCTTCATTCTGTTGATGTCATGCATTATATCAATCAATTTTCCAATGTTGAACCATTCTTGCTTTCCAGGAGTAAATCCCAGTTGGTCACTTGTAATCCTTTTAATATGCTGCTGAATTCTGTTTCCTACTATTTTGTTGAGGATTTTTCCATAAATGTTCGTGGGGAATATTGTTTTGTGGTTTTCTTGTAGTGTTTTTGTCTGGCTTTGGTATCAGGGTAATCCAGGCCTCAGATAATCACTTAGAAAGTATTCCTTCCTGGGAATTCCCTGGCAGTCCTGTGGTTAGGACTTGGTGCTTTCACTGCTGTGGCCTGGGTTCAATACCTGGTTGGGGAACTAGGATCCCGCAAGCTGCACAGCATGGCAAAAAAAAAAAAAAAAGTATTCCTTCCTTTTCAGTCTTTTGAAAAAGTTTGAGAAGGATTGGTATCAGTTCTTTAAAGAGGTTTAAAGTCATTTAAAGTATATTTGGTAGAATTCACAAGTGAAACCATCAGGTCCAGGGCTTTTCTTTGTTGAGAGATTTTTATTACTGGTTTACTTTCCTTGCTAGTTATAGATCTGTTTAGATTTTCTATTTCTTCATGATATAGTCTTGGTAGGTCTTGTGTTTCTAGGAATTTGTCCATTTCGTTGAGGTTATCCAATTTGTTGACATACAGTTGTTCATAGTACCCTCTTACAACCCTTTTTATCTCTGAAGAATCAGGAGTAATGTTTCCACTTTCATTTCTTTTTATTTTATTTTGTTTTTTAATTTTTGGCTGCGTTGGGTGTTCATTGCTGCATGCAGGTTTTCTCTAGTTGTGGTGAGCAGGGGCTACTCTTTGTCACTGTGTGCGGGCTTCTCATTGTGGTGGCTTCTCTTGTTGCGGAGCACAGGCTCTAGGTGCGTGGGCTTCAGTAGTTGCAGCACGCAGGCTCAGTAGTTGCAGCACACAGGCCCTAGAGCTTGTGGGCTTCAGTAGTTGTGGCATGTAGGCTCAGAAGTTGTGGCTTGTGGGCTCTAGAGCGCAGGCTCAGTAGCTATGGTGCAACGACTTAGTTGCTCCATGGCATGTGGGATCTTCCTGGACCAGGGATCGAACTTGTGTCCCCTGCATTGGCAGGCGGATTCTTAACCACTGTGCCACCAAGGAAGTCCCTCTACTTTCATTTCTGATTTTAGTAATTTGAGCCTTCTTTTTTCTTAGTCCATCTAGCTAAAAGTTTGTCAATTTTGTTGATCTTTTCAAAGCAACAATTTTTGGTTTCATTGATTTTCGCTATTGTTTTCTATTCTATATTTGTTTCTCTCTGCTCTAATCTTTATTATTTCCTTCCTCCTGCTAGCTTTGAGTTTAGTTTTTTCTTTTTCTAGTTTCTTAAGTTGTAAAATTAGGTTGTTGATTTGAGGTCTTTGTTGGTTTTATTTTTATTTTTCCTTTCTTTACCTTTCTTTATCACTTTTCTTTTAATCTACCTGTGTCTTTATATTTAAAGTGGATTTCTTGTAGACAACATATTACTAGGTCTTGTTTTTTGGTCCACTCTGGCATTCTCTGTCTTTTAATGGGTGTGTTTAGACCATTCACATTTAAAGTGATTATTAATATAGCTAGATGAACATTTACCATGTGTAACTATTTTCTTATCATTGCACTTGTTTTTTGATCCTATTTTTATCTTCCTCTTTCCTCCCTTTTTGTTTTTGTTTTTTAGTGTGTTTATAGCTGTACATTTTCCCCATAGCACCACTTTTGCCACATTCCATAAGTTTTGGTAAGTTGTATTTTCATTTTCACTACCCTGTAAGTATTTTCTAATTTTCCTTGTGACTTCTTCCTTGATCCATTGGTTGTTTAAAAATGTATTGTTTAGTTTCTCCACAATTTTGTCAATTTCCAGCTTTCCTTTTGTTATTGATTTGTAACTTCATCTGGTTATGGTCAGAGATCATACTTTGTATGTTATCTGTTTTTTAAAGTCTACTGAGACTTAATTTGTGGATTATCCTGGACAATGTCCCACATGCACTTGAGAAGAATGTGTATGTTGCTGTTGTTGGGTAGGGTGTTCTGTGTTTGTCTGCTAGAGCTAGTTGGATTATTTTGTTGCTTAAGTCCTCTATTTGCTTACTTCTCTCTCGTTGTTCTATCCATTATTGTGAGTGGGGTATTGAAGTCTCCAACTATTATTGTAGAAGTTTTTCTCCCTTCAATTCTGCCAGTTTTTGCTTCATATATTTTGATGGTCTATCATTAGGTATGTGAATGTTTATAGTTGTTACATCATCTTGCTGTATTGAACATTTTATAATATATAACGCTTTTCTTTGTCTCTTGTAAACTTATTTGATTTAAAGTTGGAACTTCCCAGGTGGTCCAGTGGGTAAGACTCCACACTCCCAATGCAGGGGGCCCGGGTTCAATCCCTGGTCGGGGAACTAGATCCCTCATGCATGCTGCAACTAAGAGTTCACATGTCACAACTAAGAAGCCCACATGTTGCAACTAAGAAGCCCACATGCCGCAACTAAGAGTCCGCATGCCGCAACTAAAGATCCCACATGCCGCAATGAAGATCCTGCGTGCCGCAACTAAGACCCGGCTCAGCCTAAATAAATAAATAAATAAATAAAGTCTATTTTGTCTGATATTAGTAGAGCATCTCTGCTCTCTTTTGGTTACTATTTCCATGGAATATCTTTTCCATCCTTTTACTTTCAATCTGTTTGTGTCTCTGGAGCTGAAGTGTGTCTCTTGTAGACAGTATATGATTGGATCATGTGTTTTTATCCATTCTGCCAATCTCTGTCTTTTGATTGGAGGGTTTAACTCATTTACATTTAAAGTAATTACCAATAAGGAGGGACTTCTGTCATTTTGCTATTTGTTTTCTATATGCCTTATGGCTTTTTTTGGTCCCTCATTTCTGCATTGCTGTCTTCTTTTGTGTTTAGTTGATTTTTTGTAGTGAAGTGTTTACCTTTCCTTTTTCATTTCCTTTTAGCTGTTGTCTTTGTGGTTACCATGGGGATTACATTTAAAATCCTAAAGTTATAGCACTCTAATTTGAATTTATGCCAGCTTAATTTCAATAACATACAAAAACTCTGCTTCTTTACAGTTCTGTCCCCAGTCATTTCTGCTGTTGATGCCACAAAACTGGACTTTTATACATTGTGTGCCCCAAAACATGAGCGAATAATTCTTTTAAATGCATTTGTTTCTTAAGTTATGTAGAAAGCAAGATTTGGAGTTGCAAACCAAAGTTATAGTAATAATAGCTTTTACACAAATAATATTTTTTCTTTAAATGTATTAGTCTCTTAAATCATGTAGAAAACAAAAAGTACAGTTACAAAACATTGTTATAATAATACTAGCTTTTATAATTGCCCATGTATTTACCTTTATTGAGGTCCTTATTTCTTCATATGGCTTCTAGCTACTATCTAGTGTCCTTTCATTTCACCTTGCAGGAATCTGTTGAGCATTTCTTGCAGGGCAGGTCTAGTGACCACAATGTCCCTGAGCTTTTGTTTATCTGGGAATGTCTTAATTTCTCCCTCACTTTTGAAGGACAGTTGCCACTTAGGATTCATAGTTGACAGGTTGTCTGTTGTTGTCGTTTTAGCATTTTGAGTATATCTATCAGCCCACTGGCTTCTGGCCTCCAAGTTTCTGATGAGAACTATGCTGATAATCTTATTTTATCGAGGATCAGTAATATTAATAATCTTATTGTATGTGATGATTCACTTCTCTCTTGCTGCTTTTAATATTCTCTCTTTGTCTATGCCTTTTGAAAGTTTGGTTATAATGTGTCTCAGTGAGGATCTCTTTGAGTTGATCTTACTTGGAGTTCCTTAAGCTTCTTAGATGTTTATACTCATGTCTTTCATCAAATTTGGGAAGTTTTTCAGCTGTTATTTCTTCAAATATTCTCTCTGCCCTCTTTTCTCTCTCTTCTCCTTCTGGGACTCCTCCCATGTGTATGCAGGTCTTCTTGATGGTGTCTCACAGGTCCCTTAGGCTCTGTTTACTTTTTGTCGATCTTTTTTCGTTCTTTTCATCAGATTTGATAATTTCCATTGTCCTTTCTTCAAATTCACTAACTCTTTCTTCTGCCTGCTCAAATCTGCCTTTGAATTCCTCTAGTGAATTTTTTCATTTCAGTTATTGAACTTTTCAGTTCTAGAATTTGTTTTTGGTTTCTTTTTAGGTTTTCTCTCTTTATTAATATTTTCCCCAAATTAATGTCAGACACCAAACCACAGATGCAAGAAGTTCAGAAAACACCAAGCAGATAAATGTCAAAAATCATACACCTAGGCATATCATATTCAAATTACAGAAGTTCAAAGATAAAGAAAAAATCCTGAAAGAAGCTAGAGGAAAAAAATACCTTACCTATAGAGGAACAAAGATAAGAATTTCATCCAACTTTTCTTCAGAAACCATGCAAGCAAGAAGAAAGTGGAGAAAAATATTTAAAGCGTTAAGAGAAAAAAAATCCCACCAACCTAGAATTCTGTACCCTATGAAATTATCCTTCAAAAATGAAGGAGAAACAAAGACTTTCTCAGACAACATGGAGGAAATTTGTTGCCAGTAGATCTGGGGGTGCTGAGGAAGGGAAAATCTTTATCATATATGCCCTTAAGTAACTTATGAGTTTTGAACAATGTGAATACCTATCAAAAACAAATAAAAATAAGTAACATGTAAATATAACTTATTGAATGAATATCCTCAATTAGCTAGGCACTGTGGAGTTCATAAACAGTTAATCCCAGTGCCTACACTTAAGGGGATTATAACCTAGTGGGAGTGAAAAGGTAAGTATGCAAATTACTGTAACGTAATTGATGCAGTGATAATTGCTATATCAAAGAGAAATGAAAAACGATAGAAGCCAATGTCTCACAAATGGTTTATTGTTAGTTATATGACCCATTTCCTAATGGTTTGGGACATTTAACTTTTGTTGATTAGCAGATTCAGGATCCTAGGCTGAGCTTGGCTCTGCTCCAGACACCCCTTCCCTTCCCCCCCACCTACCATCCTACCTCACCCTTACCCTTTCTGGTCTGGTAATTTGTGCAACCATCACCATAATTCAGTTTTAGAACACTTATAACCCCCAAAGTTTTCCTAATACTCATTTGTTTTCTGTTCCTATTGTTTTGCCTTTCCTTGTATATGTTTTTCAAGAGGAAAAAATTATGAATTTGTACGGTTTTTTGCAACTCAGGTTGCCCTGTAGGCAGCATCTTCTTTTGCCACACCTTGTGATTCAGAGACAGGTTTGGTTGGTGTTGAACCTAAACCTGGGATTGCCGCCATGTTAAATGGTGCATGACTCTCCCACTTTCCTTTGGAAGAGCTACCTAAGTGGGTGATAAAAATACTCATTCACCTCTGCCTTCAGCTCTCTGTCAGTTCAACTTGGAGTGGCTTGTCTCATTTTCCCCTTCATCACCTGATTTTGGAAAAATAAAATGAGGATCTCTTCTGCAAGTTAGAAGCCAAAATAGGGTTTCCCTGGTGGCGCAGTGGTTAAGAATCCGCCTGCCAATGCAGGGGACGCAGGTTCGAGCCCTGGTCCAGGAAGATCCCACATGCCGCGGAGCAACTAAGCTGTTGCACCACAACTACTGAGCCTGTGCTCTAGAGCCCACGAGCCACAACTTCTGAGCCTACACGCCACAATTACTGAAGCCCACAAGCTCTAGGGCCTGCGTGCTGCAACTACTGAAGCCCGTGCTCCTAGAGCCTGAGCTCCGCAACAAGAGAAGCCACTGCAATGAGAAACCCGTGCACCACAACGAAGACTAGCTCCCGCTCGCCACAACTAGAGAAAGCCCACGTGCAGCAACGAAGACCAAATGCAGCCAAAAATAAATAAATAAATTTTCAAAAATAAATAATTAATTTTTAAAAAAGCTAAAATAAATGCAGTGATGCCACCTAAGATTTTCTAATTTAACTTTTATCAGATACCAAAATGCACAAAGTACTGTACAAAGCACAGCATTAAACCAAGTCACTAGCTACAGGGGGTGCAGTGGGATTACGGAGGCCAGGAAGACTCAGGAAAATGTATGGCACAGAAGCGTGTCTGGCCTTATCCCAACGGTTGGGAGGTAAATGTGGAGGACAGCTACAGCTCACTTCTACACTGTGGAAGTGTGGACTTCTGATAAGAGTCCCTTCTTTTCACCTCTTGCTTGTCAAATTAGGAAACGGCCAATGGAGAATTCAGGTGATTTGCCTTACACCTCTTACTAGGTGGAGCAGAACACAGCCAGGACTGGCCTGGGCAGCACCCTGCTGCCTGTGGTGCAAGCCCGATGCAGGAGAGACTGCGAAGGAAAAGGGGAGGCAAAGGGAGTCCTGCACAGACCCACGGTGGTGGCAGAAACCTCGAGTCCTCTGTGCTTCCATGACATGGCTGTGCTACGTGTGGGCTATAACACACTGGGTGTTTAAGCTCTCTGCACTGCTGTACCTTCCTTCTTGTATAATGGGGGTAGCAATAATGATACCACCCTCGCAGGGTTATTGTGAGGATTAAAAGAATTAATTCATGTGCTGATAGTAGACACTCAGTAAATATTAATGATGATGGTGATCATGATGATGATGATGATTTCTGTCTCTGAGTCCTGAGCAGTTTCTAAGTGCACCCTGGCATGTGCACTTTGGACCACTCAACTCTGAAGATCAATGTTCATAATCAGAACCAAATTCCCTTCTCCGACCTCTTTTCACCTGCCCACATCATTCTTCCACTTTCCTGTGCTGCCTCCGTCATTCAAAATAAATGGGAGTGGCTATTCGGGGTCTTTTGTGTTTCCATACAAATTGTGAAATTTTTTGTTCTAGTTCTGTGAAAAATGCCATTGGTAGTTTGATAGGGATTGCATTGAATCTGTAGATGGCTTTGGGTAGTATAGTCATTTTCACAATGTTGATTCTTCCAAACCAAGAACATTGCAGTGAGGTGGATGGACCTGGAGACTGTCATACAGAGTGAAGTAAGTCCGAAAGAGAAAAACAAATACCGTATGCTAACACATATATATGGTATCTAAAAAAAAAAAAAAAGGTTCTGAAGATCCTAGGGGCAGGACAGGAATAAATACGCAAACGTAGAGAATGGACTTGAGGACACGGGGAGGGGGAAGGGTAAGCTGGGACGATGTGAGAGAGTAGCATTGACATATACACACTACCAAATGTAAAATAGCTAGTGGGAAGCAGCTGCATAGCACAGGGAGATCAGCTCGGTGCTTTGTGTCCATCTAGACGGGTGGGATAGGGAGGGTGGGAGGGAGACGCAAGAGGGAGGAGAAATGGGGATAAATGTATATGTATAGCTGATTCACTTTATTATACAGCAGAAACTAACACACCATTGTAAAGCAATTATACTCCAATAAAGATGTTAAAAAAATAAAAAATAAATAAATGGGAGTAGATGCAGATCAAACTCTGAAAAACTGATCAATCAACAAATATTTAGGTCAGCACCATGTCAGATGATGACAGAGCTAATTTTTACCTCTAAGGAGCTTTCAGTCTTAATTGGAGGGTTAAAATTAAGTATACAATTAAAGGATGATTCAAGAAAATTAAAATGGAGTGCTGGTTATATGGCATATAATTAAAGAATGGATCAATAAATAATGTAATGCTTACAATGTAATAGTAAAATAACAACAGCTAGTATTTCTGAGCCCATGCTATCATCAGATGCTTTTCTAAGTGCTTTATATGCATGATTTAATTTAATCTAACTTACACAAAAATTCTCAAAGGTAGCTACTATCAGTATCTTTCTTTTCAGAAGAGGAAGCTGAAGCTCAAACAAATAACTTGCTCAAGGTTGCACAGGGAAGGGGGCACAAAAACAACATAGAGTAGATGAGTCCAGAGGAGGCAGACAATGTCAGCCCAAGTAGAGGTTTGTCACTAATTCTGGTCTTTTCCCAGAGTTCTTTGCTAGGTGAAGCAATACTTGTCAACCCTCAAAAAGACAAACCAACAACTAACCCACCCACCCATCTACCCTTCATTGTCTTTCCATTGTTCTTTGGAGAAAGAATAAATACAAAGCCACTTAGCATGGCCTACAAGGCTCTACATGGCCCCACTGACTTCTTCAGCAACTCTTTCACTTGTCCTTCCTCCCCCACGGGCCTTTTTTCAGTCCCAAAGCTCTTGCCTGCCACAGGGCCTTTGCACATGCTGTTTTCTCTACCTGCTCTCCTCTTCTGCTCTCTTCACCTATGCAACTTCTACTCATCCTTCAGATCCCAGCTCAGGCATACCCTTCCTCAGGAAAGTCTTGCTTGACAACACTGACTAGGTTAAATCCCCCTAGTATCATCTCTTGGTAACTTGGTAACTAACACTTGTCACGTATTATATTTGCCTGGTTATTTGATTGGTATCTATTTCTCTCACTACTTTATACGCACAATGAGAGGTAAGACTGAATATGTTTTTACCCATCATTGTATTTTCAGCACCAAGTAACATGCCTAGCACATAATGGGCACTCAATGAATATTTGTGGAATGAGTTGAAGGATAAGTTAAGGAAGACTCCACAGTGGAGCTAGAACATGGAGGGGCCTAATGATAGAAAAGAGTTGCAGAGGTGAGGGGAAGCATTCAAGGCAGAGGACAAGTAGCTCCCAAGAATACATACACTGAGAAAACTTTGTGTCAAAATATAGCTAATATTTAATGAGTGCTTATTGTATGCCAAATCTTTTGCATGTATTATCTAATCAAATCCTTTTTTTGATAATCCTTGTTACAGAGACAGCTAATTGTACTCCAATATTTGTTCGGTCCATTCTTTCTTGGTAATAAATCCTCTAATTTTTAGCTGGACAAATAAAAACTACGTTTCCTTTTTTTTTTTTTTTTTTTGGCCAAGCCATGTGGCATGCGGGATCTTAGTTTCCCGACCAGGAATTGAACCCGGGCCCTTGGCAGTAAGAGCGCCGAGTCCTAACTGCTGGTCTGCCAGGGAATTCCCTAAAGTACCCTTTAGAGTTCTCTTTACATCTTATAGTTACGCTCCTATCTTAGCCTCATAATTCTTTATGTTAAACTTTCCCTGTTAAATTACTGTGTAGTTTTTGCCTCCTGATTGGACCCGGACTGTTATAGGTACATCCCCTCTTTGACAGGAAGCTAAAATGCAGAGCCTTCTGTTTTACTAGAGAGGTTCTTTGTCTCCTGATATCTTGTTTGATCTCCCAGACTGGGATTCCTTTCATCCATGAATTGCAAATATTCAGTTATGATTCTGAGGGTATCTACATGCCTGGCCCTCATTCTGCTCCAGTTATTGGACTGTTATCTCAGCTAGATTGCCTTCACCAACTTATCTTACCTTTCAAAGGTTATTGGCATATTTATGTAATGATTTGAAGATAAACTCTGTGTGGCAGTGAAAGTCCTCTCTAGCTAGTTAAGTCAAGCCACACTTTTCCTTTCTGAAAAAGATCATCCCTGGGGACTTCCCTGGCGGTCCAGTGGTTGACTCTGCGCTTCCAATGTAGGGGTTGAGGGTTTGATCCCTGGTTGGGGAACTAAGATCCCACATGCCACGTGGCACAGCCAAAAAAAATAGATGAAAAAGATCATCCCTGAGTCCATGGTACAAGTAATATGAAACAAGGTGTTGAATGCTGGAGAGTGGTTTCAATCAGAAGTAGCTATATAACCTATATCATAGGGTGGTTATGAGAAGTAGGTGAGACATTCTAGGTAAAATTCTCAGCCTAGATCTTGCACTTCATATTGTGAGTTCTCCTTCTCCTTTATTCATTCATTCATTCACTCATTCATTCATTCAACTTATCCTTAGTAAGCAGCTACCATATACCAGATGCCGTTATCAGCATGGAGAAACGAGGATGAACAAGATTCAGTTCTCGCCCTGAAACAGTGATCAGTCCAGTCTCCTGTTTAATATGCACCAAAGTCTAAGGAATAATCCCCCTCTTCATGCTCTCCCAAAGATATGGGTTTTCCAGTAAATGGAATAGAATGAATGATTTAGTCATAAAATGTACAGCCTGGAGATAAGGTCACATGTCTAGAGGGAATTTTCCGCTGTGTTAGTTTGATGTAAACTTTGACAAGCCTGTATTATTGTTGGACCATATTCTTTTTCTGTAATTAACTATAACTATATTTAACCACATGTGATATATATGTAATATAGTCACTCCAAAAGCAAGTACAGGGCCAGGATTCAAAGACCTCCTTTTGACTCAAAAGCCCATGCTTTTATCACCCCCACCATTCTGCTTTCTTTTGTTGGTTTTCAGCTTGGTGGTGCTAAGGACTGGACAAATAAATAAATAAAATAAATAAATAGCCTCTGACAGGAGCCACTCTAACCTCTTGCCCAAGAACACCCCATGCTTGCTCCTGATTCCACATGGGGCCTTGATCGATAGGGTCCTACACATCCTTCAAGGCACAGCTCAGGTCCCACATCTGTGGGAGCCTCTCTTCGCTCTTTTAGCCCCTGTGGGTCACTGCCCCACACCTATGTCCCCCCCACAACATTTAAAGAACCGCAGAGGAAGTGTAGGCGCCATCTAACTCCGCCCTTACTCACACGCTGTGTATGTTCTTCCCCCAACAGGACGCTACTCTGAGCATCTCCCAGCTTTACTGGAAGCCGTCTGAGGGTTGATGGTTTTCCCTCCATTGTGGCCACAACACGCCTCAGAGTTTTCAGGCAGCCTCTGTTGAGGGACAGATCTAGAAGTTTGGAGGATGTGTTAGCCCTAACTTACAGATTGGGAAGCTGAGGAGGAAAGGGTTAGGTCACCTGCCCAAGGTTGTAAAGGCTGGCATTTGTTCAGGAGCCAAGTGGGAACGGTCCCCAGTTAAACAGTTCCCTTACATGTGTTTTTAATCTTTCCGACAACCCTAAGAGGCAGGTTCTATTATCCACATTTTACCACTGAGGAAACAGAAACGCACAGGTTTTCAAAAAGACCCACCGCACTCGTGTGCCGAACCCACCCAGAACTAAAACCCAGCTGGTCTGGCTGCCAGCTGCTTCCTGTGTCATCACTTCCCGCCTCGTAGCACCTGTGTACAGACCTGTCCCCTCTACAGGTGAGACTATGACCTTTTCTGAGGGCAGGGCCTATGCTTTTGTTTTCATTTATATCTCGGTGACCCCAGGGTCTAGCACAGAACGTGAGACCTAGTTGATGTTCAGTAAGAGATTGTTCAGTAAATGCTGAGCGAGAGTCCATGCGAAAGCTTGCTCTGTCTGCCCCCTTCAGAGTAGGATCTCACGGGAGCCTCTGCTCCCCTCCAGGTGGTGCCATCAGAAGCGTCTTATTTCCTGGTTTCCTCTGAAGGCCCCGTCGGGGGTGGGGGGGGGAGGCTGGGACTGAGTTGCACAGGAAGCTCCCCTGGGGACAGCAGGAGCCTTCAGACCTGCTGGGCTGGGCCTCCCTCCCGGGTTAGAGGTCTAGTTTCAATCCACAGAAATGCTCGGAGAGAGTGACCACCCACCTCAACGGTGGGGATGAAAAGGCCCGTCTCTGGTCAGGGCGACTTGGGGTTGGTCCTGGTTCTCCTCCTGGCCGGGTTTGTGGTCACTGAACCTTAGGAAGCATCCATTTTGTCCCTGTAAAGTGGGGAGACACATAACGCCTGCCTCCTGGGGTTGCAGTGAGGATTAAATGAGAAAACGTGTGCGTGGGGACTTCCCTGGCCGTCCGGTGGTTAGGACTCCACGCTCTCCCCGCCGAGGGTGCGGGTTCAGTGAAAACGTGTGCATGGGCCCCCCTCACGGCATGCGGTGGACGGCAGCCACGGTTGTGGGCTGTTTAAAGGCCTGAGACAGGAACGTGAATGAGGACCACTAACAACAACGTTGGTGGGCTTCCCCGGTGGCCTAGTGATTAGGATTCGGAGCTTTCACTGCCACGGCCCGGGTTCAATCCCTGGTCAGGGAAGATCCCGCAAGCTGCGTGGAGTGGCAAAAAAAATTTTTAATAAATATCAGATAAATAAATAAAACAACGGAACTCAAAAAGCTGAAAGTAAAAAAGATGAATTAAAATATACAGGGCAAACAAAAAGAAAAGTTTAAAAAAACAAAACGACATGGGTCCCTGGGATACTTTGCCCATCACTTTTTTTTTTTTTTTTTGGCTGCACAGCACGGCTGGCGGGATCTTAGTTCCCCCACCAGGGATTGAACTTGCTCCCTCAGCAGTGAAAGTGCGGAGCCCTAACCACTGGACCGCCAGGGAAGTCCCTGCCCATGACTCTCCACAGACTGTGTCTCAGTCCCCTGTGTTCCCTCTCAGAGGGCCTCCCCAGGAAACACTGTCAACAGCGGGAATGTATTGTCCAGGCCTTTCCCTCTTCCCTCTTCAGCTCCTTGGTGCAGCTACCTGAGGTCAGGCTCCCAGAGGAAGTGCTCTCAGGGGGGATGGGGGACAGCCGCACGGGGCAAAGGAAGGCTCCAGGCAAGGTGCGGCTCTGCCAGTCTGCCTGGGAGTGAGGGGTGAGAGTGAGGAGACTGGACCCACCCAGACTTTCAAACTCCTGTTCCAGCAGGCAGCCAGGCCTGGGTTCAGGGCCATGGAGAGGCATCAGTGCCCAGATACTGCTGCCTCTTCACAGGTGCAGGCAGAGTGGGTTCCAAAGGGGGATGATATCTAGCAACTATGAGGAGAGGAGAGGATTTCCCTGGCGGTCCAGTGGTTAAGACTCTGCCCTTCCAATGCAGGGGGCATGGGTTCCATCCCTGGTTGGGGAACTAGGATTCCACGTGCCGCATTGTGAGGCCAAAAAAAAAAAAAAATAAAATAAATAAAAAAAAAGGAGAGGAGAATTGAATTATAATTTACACACAAGGTATGAATAATAATCATCTAATGACCAGATTAATATACTGATGTTTCATCAGATGTAGAGAACGGACTTGAGGACACAGTGGGGGGAAGGGGAAGCTGGGACGAAGTGAGAGAGTAGCATTGGCATGTATACACTACCAAATGTAAAATGGATGGCTAGAGGGAAGCAGCTGCATAGCACAGGGAGATCAGCTCGGTGCTTTGTGATGACCTAGAGGGGTGGGATAGGGAGGGCGGGAGGGAGGCTCAAGCAGGAGGGGATATGGGGCTATATGTACACATATAGCTGATTCACTGTGTTGTACAGCAGAAACTAACACAACACTGTGAAGCAATTATACTCCAATAAAGACATAAAAAAATAAAAAATTTTTTAAAAATGAAAAAAAAAAAACCTGGTGTTTCATGGCACCCTAGCATTTCAAAGTAAGACTCTTGAGAACAAACGTACGGACACCAAGGGGGGAAAGCGGCGGGGGGATGGGGGTGGTGGTGTGATGAATTGGGCGACTGCGATGGACATGTATACACTGATGTGTATAAAATGGATGACTGACAAGAACCTGCTGTATAAAAAATAAGTAAAATAAAATTCAAAAATTAAAAAACAAAAAAAACGAAGTAAGCCTCTTGCTAATGTTCATGGTCCACATTTAGGCAGATGACAAGGTTCTTTCTGGCAGGAGATTTGGGGGTTAGATGGGCCTTCCTGACACAGCTTATGTCAAAGTCTGGCTTTCACTTAGCCAGAATTGGGAGTAGGCTTGAATTGGACTTATAAAGTGCCTGGGCTCACCAACCCCTGCTGTAAAGCGTCTGCCACCCCAGCCAAGATGTTTGCAATGCAAATAGTTTTTCTCACTCGTGCGGAAAGGGGAAAGGGGCAGAGGCCATGGGTGCTTTGACTGTGTGTCATTGCCATCGCAGAGTTGAAGGCTGTATGATTAGTGCTTAGCATGTATGGGTGTTGGATCAGTGTGTGTTGGGTGAGTGCCTTACAGGAATGAGGTGGCCCTCTGCAGGGGCAGCAAGCACTGTGTCTTTTTTATTAGTCTGGTCTTCACTTATTCTTCAGCTCATAAGTCACTTTTCCTATGAAACCTTTCCTGCCTTCTTTATCCTTCCAGGAGAAATTGCCCTCTTTCTTTCGAATTTCCAATTATTTACTTCTTTGCATTTAACTCACTATCTTGTAATCAAGTGCTTAGATGTCTGTCTCTCATTAGACTGTGAGAGCCTTAAGTATGGAACCTACTTTACTTCTGTCCTTAACTCCAGAGCCTGGTTCCAGGTAGGACGATAAATGTTGATTATTTAATAAATGAATGAATGAACCGCATGGCTAAGCAAAGTGTCTGTTGACTTAAATTACAATATAAATACGTACACGGGTGTCTGTGTGTGTGTTTGTGTGTATGAACTTAAACAATGGCTTTTCTCGATGACTCCCTTCACTCAGGGAAAATCTAACCAAGAAAACAAACTAAACAGTAGATTTATAAGGAGGAACAGTACCAAATGGATGAAGTTAAAGAAGAGATTGGCCAGTTCACGGGCCTTTCCGACTCAGCAAGGTGTCTTAGATGGAGTAGCTTGGATAACTGCTCCTTTTGTTTGAGCCCAGATTGATGTGCCATGAGCAGAGGAGAGAGTGCAAGTGAGGAGAGGGTCCTTCTGTTCCCCAAGGTCACAGCATGCCTCCACGACAGATGGTAACAGAGAGAGGAGACTTTGTTTTTCTATGTGTTTACAGATTAGTTCCGCTTCCACGTTCATTCTTTTTACAAAGTATCTTAACACCTGGGGACTTATAACTGAAATCTGTAAAGCAGTCATTCTGAACCACAAGTGAGTTGAAGGTCCTTGAAAATCTCAGAAAGATATGAAACTTCTCCCCTGAGAGGTGTAAAGAGACAGTCATGAACTTTCTGTAGTTTCAAGAGTTTGGCAAGGGGGCACAGTGGTTAAGAATCCGCCTGCCAACGCAGGGGACACGGGTTCGATCCCTGGTCTGGGAAGATCCCACATGCCATGGAGCAACGAAGCCCGTGTGCCACAACTACTGAGCCTGTCCTCTACGGCCCACGAGCCACAACGACTGAGCCCACGTGCTACAACTACTGAAGCCCATGCGCCTAGAGCCTGTGCTCCGAAACAAAGAGAAGCCACCGCAATGAGAAGCCCGTGCACCGCACCTAAGAGGAGCCCCTGCTCGCCGCACCTAGAGAAAGCCTGAGCGCAGCAGTGAAGACCCCACGCAGCCAAAAATAAAATTAAGTTAAAAAAAAAGAGTTCAGCAGCCTCCTTTGTGTTATCAAAGTAATATAATCCCCTCACACAGCAGGTGCTTAATAAGTACCATTGTGTTGAATCTACTGAGTAATGATACATGCCAAGGAAACAGCTTTGCAAAAGAGGCCACAAGTGACCGAGCACCTGATAACATGATTCAAGCTCTTAAAGGAAGGTACCTCCCGTCTATCAAACTAAATCAAACCATGCACTGCCTTCCTTAACTGTAAATACTTTTGTATTTACAGCGACAGACAGCTTTGGTGGAAGTTCTGTTTTTCCGCTAAAGTGTCCCAGGGTTAACCCATTAAACCTTATCTGTCCTATATTCCTTGCCATAAATGTGTTTATCAGCTTCTTCCTGGGAGGGGGGAAAGGATTGAGATAATGGATGTAAAGGATTGAGATAATGCTGTGTCTGGCATAAGAAGGTTCCCAACAGATGTAAACTGAAAACAGAAAACAAACAGAAGAGCAGATTAGACAGGGAAGGTGTTCGGCACACAGAGGAGCTATGGGGAAGGATATGGAATTAGTGGGGTGGTGGTGGCTGGATGGGGTGGTAGGGCGGGGAAAGGAGACCCAGGTCAGGGAGCATCCCCTTCCTAGCTTGTTTTAGAAGCCCTTAAGATTACAGGTGAGCTGCAACCAGGAAATGAGGTAAAGTCCCTGACTAATGCCCGGTGATGTATCTCAGAATGTGTAGAAATACAGCAGTAGCACCAAATCCGAGTCACGGAAAACAAGTGGCGAACGGAGGTGTTTGCTCGGAGATGTCAGCCTGGCCCCAGTGAAGTCAGTTTGTCAGCTCTTTTCACTTGGGAAAGAGAAACGAAGGGAGGAGCCACAGCTCCTGCCAAACCTAAACTGCGGAAAAGCAGGCTGTTGAAGGCCGCAGGGCAACACCAGCTGCAAATGAGCTCAGCAGGGCGAGACCAGCAGGGAGGCCGCCAGAGCTCTCGGGAAAACACGGCAGAAACACAGCCCTGAGGTCCCTGCATAGTCAGCCGCAGGGGGACGAGGAGGCCAAGGGCAGAGGGGGGGCCCAAAGACGGCCTGACTCTGGAGTGAGGAGGGCCCAGCTGTGTGGACGTGGCATCGCATTATGAAGGTTGAACCATGTGCAGGCCGCTTGCCTCTCTGAGCCTCAATTTCCTCATCTGTAAATTGAGGATAATAACACCTGCGTTGGAGAGTTTCTGGAAAGATAGAACATGAGACAGAAAACACGAGTGCTGCAGAAACTGAAAGCTCTGGATAACAGGTTTCCTGATCATGAAAAAGAAAGTAAACTGGTTGTCTGAGTCTGCTCAGACGGCCTTAACAAAATACCACTCCCAGGGAGACTTAAACAACAGAGATTTATTTTCTCACACTTCTGGAGGCTGGAAGTCCAAGATCAAGGTGCCAGCAAGGTAATTTCATCCCGAGGTTGCTTCTCTTGGCCCGCAGGTGACTACCATCTCATAGTGTGCTCACATGACCTCAGTTTTTTTTTTTTTTTTTTGGTTGCACCGTGTGGCATGCGGGATGTTAGTATCTTAGTTCCCTGACCAGGGATGGAACCCCCCCATGCCCCCTGTAGTGGAAGCACGGAGTCCTAACCACTGGACTGCCAGGGAAGTCCCTCTGGTGTCTCTTAGGGCGCTATTCCCACCCTGAAGGCCCCACTCTCATGACCCTAACCCTAATTACTCCTCAAAGGCTCCACCTCCAAATACCATCACTGAGTGTTAGGGCTTCAACATAGGGATTTGGGGGGGACACAAACATCAAGTCCATTACACTGGTTAAAAAGAAACCATTCCTTCTTAGGTATATTTCATGATGTTATATATTTTAGTGAAAAGATCCTGGGTAGTAAGCAGATAGGCTTTAAATAAAATGCCAAAATAGGGAAAATGCTTATCCCCTGGGCTGATCCTGCATTTCCTAGCCAGGCCCTTGTTGGTATATCACTACTGTACTCTTTTTTTTTTTTTAATGTTTGGCTGTGCTGCTCGGCATGCCCGGGATCTTAGTTCCCTGACCAGGAATCGAACCCGGGCCACCTGCAGTGGAAGCATGGAATCTTAATCTTAGTTCCCGGACCAGGGATCAAACCCACACCCTAGGCAGTGAAAGCACGAAGTCCTAACCACTGGATCACCAGGGAATTCCCTATGGCACTTTCTCAAGGAAAATGCACATGTATTTCTGACAGTGGAGAGGGGTTCTCAACTTGAAATCCATCTTTGGATCCCTGGTGTGGGTCCATGGACCATGAAGCCCTGCACTACTGAAAATAGGGAATGTTGGTGGTCCTTGAGAATATCAAGGAATTTCTTCCATGTTTTTGGTGGATGGGAGTAAAAATGCAAGATTTTAAAAATATGCAAGATGTAAAAGAGTTTGCTATCTAAGTTGTTATCCTTAAATAAGTCATGAGATGGGAATTAGGGTGATACAACAGCTGGATGCCTGGAACAGGAGTCTGGTGACCTAGGTTCTAGTTCTGACTCCCCAGTTCACTAGATTTGGGACTTAAGATATGTCTCTCATTCTCTGAACTTCAGTCCTATTATTGGTCAAGCTTATTCCCACCTAGAGCTGCTAATTACTGATGCTATATCATGGGCCAGACATATTATGCTAAGTGTTCCCCTCACCCCCAAATATTATTAACTAACAGTTCAACATTGCAAAGCGTGCGTATATATTTGTATATCACATACACACAGTATTGTTATTATTGTGTTGGAGGACAGCCAAATTACTTTACAATGGGAAAATAAAATTTCCTTAGGTCTCAATTCAGAAGTTCTTTCTCAAGGGATCCAAGACAAGCCTTGGTTCTGGGAAACTGAGTAGTCATACCCAGAAATACCTGGGGCCTTCATCTTTACCAAGATGAAGGCAGCTTGGTCTTCTTCCACTTTCCGTTAAAATCGTCTTCTTTTCTCAATACTCACCTTTGTAGGTACCTATTTACACGGTTCCCTCCCAGGGTCACACCCATCATTTTCTTGAAAAGACGTTTCAAGCAGTCGCGGTTTGGCATAGCACCAGAGAAATAAGGAAGTGACTGGCAGGTAGGTGGCAGGCCCAATAGCACTCTTGTTTTGCTCTGCACCTGCTGTGGGCCAGGGCAGTTTAGAGGGGCCACGGCAGTGTGCCTCTGCTGGTGGGGGCCCCGGGGTGTTGCCCGAGTGCCAGCCCAGAATCTTTCCACAGGAGTTTCACTCTGGTTTGGGTTTGTGTTGTCCTGGGAATTAGCCATTGTCCATCTCTGGGATGAGGCCAGAACCAGACGGGGATGTGGCCTGGGGGCTGAAAAGCAGACTGGAGACCCCTCTCATTCCAGCCCCTGTGGGACATTAGCCCTTTGGGCCATATTCCTTGGGGTCCCCCTCCAACACACTGAATACACTTAGCAACCAAAGGACAGGCAACACAAGGTGATAATCTGCTAATTTTCCAACCCATAAGAACATTTTGATGTAGAGGTGATTTATTGATCTGGGTGAAGCCCTCTTACTCATTGATTCCATTTCATCTGAAACACTATACATACCTGGCACATAGTAGGTGTTTTGTACAAGTTTATACAGAGGATACATGGATAGTTCTTCTTAGTCCTTTTGCACTGAAAAAAGAGCTGGCACAAAATAAGCCTTCGATCAATAGCTGGTTCTTATCTCTTTCTTCCCTCAGGTACTTCATTCTTCTCGTGATAACTCAGGAAATCATGATGGAGGCTGCAGTAGGGAACATATATATATTTAAAAACTTCAGGCCAGTATGTATTGGAAAGCCAAATATTTCCTCTGCACTCAAGGGAGAATTAACTTCATTTACTGACCTTCTTATCTTGGTAGGGATATTTTCCCTGTGTTCCATTGTCTCATCAAGTAAATTTTGGACAAGTCACTTTTCTTCTATGGGTCTTAGCCAAGCCTTTAGGGACAAAGGGAAATCTGGGCATTTGGGGAGTTAGTTTATTTGAAAACAGTTTTAGAAGTGAAGGCCTTCTGTGTCTGTCCAGGTAGAAACTCCGGAGTGCCTCAATTGATGTCAGTAGAAATGTTTTCATTCTTCTCATCTTATTTAATTTGCTGGGAGATAAATGTTATGGATTGAAGGCAGAGGAAGAAATCTGTGGTTCCATGAGAATCTAAATGAATCATCACGGTGAACAATTGTGAAAAAAATCCTAAGACGGTAAACATTTGGAAGATGGTACCAAAGAGGATAAAAACAAGATGGGAAAAGTTATCATTTATGCTCCTCTGATATTTTCCCCCTTTGGCTAAATGATGAATGACTTATTCTAAACCACTCTAGGGACTGACAAACTTTATGTTAATTTCTAAATCTTGGGACTTCCCTGGTGGTCCAGTGGGTAAAACTCCACACTCCCAATGCAGGGGGCCCAGGTTTGATCCCTGGTCAGGGAACTAGATCCTGCATGCCACAACCTAAGAGTTCGCATGCCTCAGCTAAGAAGTCCGCATGCCACAACTACAGATCCCCCACGCCGCAACGAAGATCCTGCGTGCCACAAGTAAGACCTGGAGCAGCCAAAATAAATAAATTAATTAACTGATTAATTTTAAAAAATCCTAAATCTTACATCTGATTGTGTTACCAAACTCCTGCTTCACCATGAAAGTGTTCCACTCCATCCAACTCAGCTGCATTGGTGCAAGTGACTTGACCATGAAATAACTTCTAATTTCATGACTCTTTTGAGAATCAATGAGAAAGCATTTGAGAAAGCATCATTCTGTTGGGGAAAGTTGGTGGTTATAAGGTTTTATAGGATCATCCCAGTTTCAAATATTCATCCCACAACTGACCCCATAAACCATTAAACTATCTTAGGAATTTCAATATTTAGGTCTTTATATTTTTGAAACTGCCTCTTGCACTTTGTGTGTGGCATCAAAACCATTTGGTAGGGGGTGGAGTCAAGATGGTGTACTAGGAGGGCACGGAATTTGCACCTCCTCACAACTATGGCACCTACCAGGCACCGGTGGGGGACCACAGACACCTAAGGAGATGGGAGGAACTCCCAGCGACTGGTTGTTTCAATTATAGTTTTATTTTTCCTAACATATTTTTTATCTTTCTAATTTTATTTTGTTTTTTAGTCTTTGATATTGTACTGCTCCTTTTTTTCTTTCTTTCTTCCTATTTTTTTTTTTAACCGCGCCATGAAGCTTGCGGGATCTTGGTTCCCAGGCCAGAGGTCAGGCCTGAGCTCCTGTGGTGGGAGCTCCGAGTCCAAACTGCTGGACTACCAGAGAACCTCAGACCCCAGGGAATATCAATCAGAGTGAGGGCTCCCAGAGGTCCTCATCTCAGCACCAAGACCCAGCTCTATCCAACTGCCTGCAAACTCCAGTGCTGGATGTCTTAGGTCAAACAACCAGTAAGACAGGAATACAGCACCACCCATCAAAAAAAAAAAAAAAAAAAAGAAATAACAAAAAAAATATGTTACAGACGAAGGAGCAAGGTAAAAACCACAAGACCAAATAAATGAAGATGAAATAGGCAACCTACCTGAAAAAGAATTCAGAGTAAAGATAGTAAAGATGATCCAAAATCTCGGAAACAGAATGGAGAAAATATAAGAAACATCTAACAAGGAACTAGAAGAACTAAAGAGCAAACAAACAGTGATGAACAACACAATTACTGAAATTAAAAATACACTAGAAGGAATCAATAACAGAATAACTGAGGCAGAAGAATGGATAAGTGAGCTGGAAGATAAAATGGTGGAAATAACTGTCAGGGAGCAGAATAAAGAAAAAAGAATGAAAAGAATTGAGGACAGTCTCAGAGACTTCTGGGAAAACATTAAATGCACCAGCATTAAACACACCAACATTCGAATTATAGGGGTTCCAGAAGAAGAAGAGAAAAAGAAAGGGTCTGAGAAAATATTTGAAGAGATTATAGTCGAAAACTTCCCTAACATGGGAAAGGAAATAGTTAATCAAGTCCAGGAAGCACAGAGAGTACCACACAGGATAAACCCAAAGAGAAACACACTGAAACACATATTAATCAAACTATCAAAAATTAAAAACAAAGAAAAAATATTAAAAGCAGCAAGGCAAAAGCAATAAATAACATACAAGGGAATCCCCATAAGGTTAACAGCTGATCTTTCAGCAGAAACTCTGCAAGCCAGAAGGGAGTGGCAGGACATATTTAAAGTGATGAAAGGGAAAAACCTACAACCAAGATTACTCTACCCAGCAAGGATCTCATTCAGATTCGATGGAGAAATGAAAATCTTCACAGATAAGCAAAAGTTAAGAGAATTCAGCACCACCAAGCCAGCTTTACAACAAATGCTAAAGGAACTTCTCTAGGCAGGAAACACAAGTGAAGGAAAAGACCTACAAAAGTAAACCCAAAACAATTAAGAAAATGGTAATAGGAACATACATATCGATAATTACCTTAAATGTAAATGGATTAAATGCTCCATCCAAAAGACATAGACTGACTGAATGGATACAAAAACAAAACCCATACATATGCTGTCTACAAGAGACCCACTTCAGACCTAGAGACACATACAGACTGAAAGTGAGGGGATGGAAAAAGATATTCCATGCAAATGGAAATCAAAAGAAAGCTGGAGTAGCAATTCTCATATCAGACAAAATAGTCTTTAAAATAAAGACTATTACAAGAGACAAAGAAGGACACTACGTAATGGTCAAGGAATCAATCCAAGAAGAAGATATAACAATTGTAAATATTTATGCACCCAACATCGGAGCACCTCAATACATAAGGCTAATGGTAACAGCCATAAAAGGGGAAATCGACAGTAACACAATAATTGTAGGGGACTTTAACACCCCACTTTCACCAATGGACAGATCAACCAAAATGAAAATAAATAAGGAAACACAAGCTTTAAATGATACATTAAACAAGAGGGACTTAATTGATACTTATAGGACATTCCATCCAAAAACAATAGAATACACTTTCTTCTCAAGTGCTCATGGAACATTCACCAGGATAGACCATATCTGGGTCACAAATCAAGCCTTGGTAAATATAAGAAAACTGAAATCACAACAAGTGTGTTTTCTGACCACAATGCTATGCGACTAGATATCAATTACAGGAAACAAACTGTAAAAAATACAAACATATAGAGGCTAAACAATATGCTACTAAAAAACCAAGAGATCACTGAAGAAATCAAAGAGGAAATCAAAAAATACCTAGAAACAAATGACAATGAAAACATGACGACCCGAAACCTATGGGATGCAGCAAAAGCAGTTCTAAGAGGGAAGTTTATAGCAATACAATCTCACCACAAGAAACATGAAAAATCTCAAATAAATAACCTAAGCTTACACCTAAAGCAATTAGAGAAAGAAGAACAAAAAAACTCACAAAGTTAGCAGAAGGAAAGAAATAATAAAGATCAGATCAGAAATAAATGAAGGAAACAATACCAAAGATCAGTAAAACTAAAAGCTGGTTCTTTGAGAAGATAAACAAAATTGATAAACCATTAGCCAGACTCATAAAGAAAAAAAGGGAGAAGACTCAAATCAACAGAATTAGAAATGAAAAAGGAGAACTAACAACTGACACTGCAGAAATACCAAGGACCGTGAGAGATTACTACAAGCAACTCTATGCCAATAAAATGGACAACCTGGAAGAAATGGACGAATTCTTAGAAAAACACCACCTTCCGAGACTGAACCAGGAAGAAATAGAAAATATAAACAGACCAATCACAACCACTGAAATTGAGACTGTGATTAAAAATCTTGCAACAAACAAAAGCCCAGGACCAGATGCCTTCACAGTCGAATTCTATCAAACATTTAGATAGCTAACACCTATCCTTCTCAAACTCTTCCAAAATATACCAGAGGGAGTAACACTCCCAAACTCATTCTAAGAGGCCACTATCACCCTGATACCAAAACCAGACAAAGATGTCACAAAAAAAGAAAACTACAGGCCAATATCACTGATGAACATAGATACAAAAATCCTCAACAAAATACTAGCAAGCAGAATCCAACAGCACATTAAAAGGATCATACACCATGATCAAGTGGGGTTTATCCCAGGAATGCAAGGATTCTTCAATACATGCAAATCAATCAATGTGATACACCATATTAACAAACTGAAGGAGAAAAACCGTACGATCATCTCAATATATGCAGAAAAAACTTTTGACAAAATTCAACACCCATTTATGATAAAAACCCTCCAGAAAGTAGGCATAGAGGGAACTTACCTCAACATAATAAAGGCCATCTATGACAAACCCACAGCCAACATCGTTCTCAATGGTGAAAAACTGAAACCATTTCCTCAAAGATCAGGAGTAAGACAAGGTTGTCCACTCTCACCACTATTATTCAACAGAGTTTTGGAAGTTTTACCCACAGCAATCAGAGAAGAAAAAGAAATAAAAGGAATCCAAATTGGAAGAGAAAAGTAAAGCTGTCACTGTTTGCAGATGACATGATACTATACATAGAGAATCCTAAAGATGCTACCAGAAAACTACTAGAGATAATCAAAGAATTTGGTAGAGTAACAGGATACAAAATTAATGCACAGAGATCTCCTGCATTCCTATACACTAATGATGAAAAATCTGAAAGAGAAATTAAGGAAACACTCCCATTCACCATTGCAACAAAAAGAATAAAATACCCAGGAATTAACCTACCTAGGGAGACAAAAGACCTGTATGCAGAAAACCATAAGACACTGATGAAAGAAATTAAAGATGATTTAACAAACAGATGGAGAGATATACTATGTTCTTGGACTGGAAGAATCAACCTTGTGAAAATGACTATACTACCCAATGCAATCTATAGATTCAGTGCAATCCCTATCAAAACTACTAATGGCATTTTTCACAGAACTGGAATAAAAAATTTCACAATTTGTATGGAAACACAAAAGACCCTGAATAGCCAAAGCAATCTTGAGAAAGAAAAACGGAGCTGGAGGAATCAGGCTCCTGGACTTCAGACTATACTACAAAGCTACAGTAATCAAGACAGTATGGTACTGGCACAAAACCAGAAATATAGATCAATGGAACAGGATAGAAAGCCCAGAGATAAACCCACACACATATGGTCCCCTTATCCTTGATAAAGGAGGCCAGAATATACAATGGAGAAAAGACAGCCTCTTCAATAAGTGGTGCTGGGAAAACTGGACAGCTACATGTAAAAGAATGAAATTAGAACACTTCTTAACACTATACACAAAGATAAGTTAAAATGGATTAAAGACCTAAAGGTAAGGCCAGACACTATTAGACTCTTAGAGGAAAACATAGGCAGAACACTCTATGACATAAATCACAGCAAGATCCTTTTTGACCCAGCTCCTAGAGAAATGGAAATAAAAACAAAAATAAACAAATGGGACCTAACGAAACTTAAAAGCTTTTGCACAGCAAAGGAAACCATAAACAAGACGAAAAGACACCCCTCAGAATGGGAGAAAATATTTGCAAATGAAGCAACTGACAAAGGATTAATCTCCAAAATATACAAGCAGCTCATGCAGCTCAATATCAAAAAAAACAAACAACCCAAACCAAAAATGGGCAGAAGACCTAAATAGACATTTCTCCAAAGAAGATATACAGATTGCCAACAAACACATGAAAAGATGCTCAACATCACTAATCACTAGAGAAATGCCAATCAAAACTACAATGAGGTATCACCTCACACCGGTCAGAATGGCCATCATCAAAAACTCTACAAACAATAAATGCTGGAGAGGGTGTGGAGAAAAGGGAACCCTCTTGCACTGTTGGTGGGAATGTAAATTGACACAGCCACTATGGAGAACAGTATGGAGGTTCCTTAAATAACTAAAAATAGAACTACCATATGACCCAGCAATCCCACTACTGGGCATATACCCTGGGAAAACCATAATTCAAGAAGAGTCATGTACCACAGTGTTCATTGCAGCTCTATTTACAATAGCCAGGACATGGAAGCAACCTAAGTGTCCACCGACAGATGAATGGCTAAAGAAGATGTGGCATGTATGTACAATGGAATATTACTCAGCCATAAAAAGAAACAAAATTGAGTTTTTTGTAGTGAGGTGGATGGACCTAGACTCTGTCATAGAGAGTGAAGTAAGTCAGAAAGAGAAAAACAAATACCGTATGCTAACACATATATATGGAATCTAAAAAAAAAATGGTTCTGATGAACCTAGGGGCAGTACAGGAATAAAGACGCAGATGTAGAGAATGGACTTGCAGACACAGGGAGGGGGAAGGGTAAGCTGGGACAAAGTGAGAGAGTAGCACTGACATATATACACTACCAAATGTAAAATAGATAGCTAGTGGGAAGCAGCTGCATAGCACAGAGAGATCAGCTCGGTGCTTTGCGACCACCTAGAGGGATGGGATAAGGAGGGTGGGAGGGAGACGCAAGAGGGAGGGGATATGGGGATATACGTATGCATATAGCTGATTCACTTTGTTTTACAGCAGAAACTAACACAACACTGTAAAGCAATTATACTCCAATAAAGATGTTAAAAAAAAATAGAAAAGAAATCAGAAAAAAACCCAAACATTCGGTTGTTCCATTTCTTATTTTGAAAAGATGGTCCTTTAAAGAAGAATTTAGTAATAAGGGTCCTAGTTGTTTCTTGATAACACATAGAACAAAAGGAATTTCTTTTCAATTATATCCAAAGCCTCAAACCTTGGAATCATCCTTGATTCCTTTTCTTTCTTTCACATCCCACATTCAATTCACTAGCAAGTCCTGTTGGCTTTATCCTCAGAATGTATCCAGGATCTGGCCACTTCTTACTACTCCCGCTGCTACGCCTGCTCCAAGCAGCCTCCTTGCCTAGCAGTGGCCTCGCACTGTCCAGCCCTGCCCCCAGCTCCCCCCACCCAACGCACATTCTCAGCACAGAGAGGGTGACCCTCGTAAAATGTCCCTCCTCACCGCTACCGGCTTCCCGTCTCATTCAGAGTGAAAGCCAAAGACCTCACAGTGATTCCAAGGCTGGACTTGATCTGCACCTTCTTCCTGCCCCACTCTCTCCCTTGCACCTTTCTCCGGCCTCCTTACTGTTCCATGAACGTGCCAAGCTCAGGGCCCTGCCCAGCTGTTCCCTCTGCCTGGGCTGCTTTCCTAGAGATCCACAAGGCTCACTCCCTGACTGCATTCGGGTCTCTGCCTAAATGTCGCCTTCTCCCAGAGGGCTGTCCTGGCCCCCTGTTTATAACAGCATCTATTCCCTCCAACCCTACCTCCCAACTCTGCTGAACATAACATATTCACTTGCTTATTGTTTTCTTCCCTCTGCTAAAATGTCAGCTCCATGAGCACAGAGACTTTGTCTTGTTCAAGATGGAATCCCCACCATCTGGAACGGTTCCTGGCACGTAGAGATATTCAATACGTATTTTTTGAATGATTCAATATCCTAGCCTCAAGCCAGGGAGCGAAGAACGAACAAGTAGGAGTGTGGGTGATCATTGCATCCTAAATATTCAGTGTCTTAACCAGATTCCCCAAATAGCTTCTTTTGCCTGGAAGGGACACCAAATAATTTTGTCCCACCAAAACGTTCTCCTGAAATGCCCTCTTCCGCCCGGCTCTGTCATCCTTCACTTTCCTTAAAATTCTATTCTGAGGGATTCATTTTTTTAGTGTTAAGATCAACCTCTCAACTAAGGAGCCCGCCGGCTGCAACTAAGACCTGGTGCAACCAAATAAAGAAAGAAAGAAATATTAAAAAAAAAAAAAAAAATCAACCTCTTTAACAGACTCCTTTTTTTCTTTTAAAATCATTTTCATAGCTGTATAATTTACATATATGCATCCATGTTTAAGGTATGGTTTGTTGAGTTTTGACAAATGCATACAGCTGTGTAACAACCATTGCAATGAAGATCTAGAACATTTCCATCACCCCAAAAAAGTGGGCAGGAAATCCTCAGCACTCACCCCTGGCCCTGGACAATCACTGATCTGCTTTCTGTCATCATAGATAAATTCTGCCTGTTCTAGAATTCTATAGGACTGGAAGCATACGGTCTGTACTCTTTCGTCCTCTTCCTTGGTATGTTGTTTTTGAGATTCATCCATGTTGTGGTATGTACCAGTGGTTCGTTTCTCTTTCCTGCTGAATGGAATTGGTAAGCCTTTCTTTTAATAGAAAATACTCCCAGGAGGGGCAAAAGGTAATCCTTTCAGTCCTTGGACACTGTGGTTCGAATGAGTTTTTTTGATTGAGCAGCCGATGGAAAATATAAGGGCGTTCGGGTAACTGGACATGAGGGAGAGGACTGACAAGGGCAAGATACTGAAGGACAATTTTGCCAGCTTCACCGTTTTACTTGTCTTTCATGTACAGACTCAGGAAGCTGCCTTCCTGCCTTCAGTGCCGGAAATCCATGGGTGTGTGGATGTATGTTACTGAATATCTCCTACGTGCCTTGCGTAACGCAATCGAATGCCTGTGAACACTGTGAATTCAATGTAATGAACTTCCTTCTTTCAGATGAGGAAATAGACCTTGGAGCTGTTTGTAGGATTCAGAGCAGATCTTCCTGACCCCAAGGGTCGCCATTCAAATTCATTGCAATATGAACCCCCCTGGTCACTGCCTCCCTGCCCTGGGCTGAGTACAACCAGAGAGAGTGAGAGCGAGAGATCGAGAGAGAGAGAGAGAGAGAGAGAGAGAGAGAGAGATAGGTCAGGGCAGATCCACTGGGCAGGGGCGAGGGAGCTGAAAGAGGAGACTGCCAGCTGCATTGGATTTCTCAGTCACCGAACCCGTCTGGGCACTGAATGGGATTCTCTACTCCAGCCTTGGGGTCACTGGTGGCACCTCTCTGGCGCGCATGGCAGCTTCAGCTCATAACTCTTCTTTGAATCAAGACCCTGAGTACGAGCACAGTCTTAAAGTCAGTCCCAGAACAGGTGGGCAAGTGTGAGCTGTAACCCCGGCATTTTTAATGGCCCAACCCCACGAGGCAGAGGACAGGCAGGGACAGGCAGGAGACAGGCAGGGCTGGTGTTCGGCCAGCGTGCTGACTGCAAGCTCAGGTTCCCCACAGGCTGCATGCCAGGGCCTCAAGTGTTGTGTCTCCCGTGCTACACGTGTTTACCCTCTGCGTGCTCCACTTCTTTGCTTCCATCTCCTGGAGGTGGGGGGATGGAACCAAGGCCACGTCAAGATGAAGGCCTGGGACTCCTGCTGCACTAGGCGGGCTCTTCTTAGCAGCTCACAGGACCTGCTGGCTGATGCAAAATCATCTCCATTTCAGAGTGTTTTACTTTCCCAGGGCTGTGTAATGAAGTATGTCAGACCAGAACAACAGAAGTTTACTCTCTCAGGGTTCTGGAAGCTGGAAGTCTGGAGCCCAGGTGTGGGCAGGGCTGGTTCCTTCTGGAGCTCTGAGGGAGAAGCTTCTGGTGGCTGTCGTCCATCCTTGGTGCTCCTTGGCTGCTGGCAGTGTAACTCCAATCTCTGCCTCTGCCTTCCTGTGGCCTCCTCCTCTGTGTCTCTGCCTCATCTGTGCCTGTGCATCTCTCCGTGTCCTCTTCTTATAAGGACACCAGTTGCTGGGACTTCCCTGGCGGTCCATTGGATAAGAATCCGCGCTTCCATTGCAGAGGGTGCAAGTTCGATCCCTGGTCAGGGAACTAAACTCCCACATGCTGCATGCCATGCAGAGCGGCCAAGAACTAAAAAAAGACACCAGTCGCCAGAGGGGCTGCCCATCTCACACATTCTCAAAGGTCAGGTGGGCCACCTGCTTCCTGCTGCAGTGCCCTTCTGCTTCCAGGGTGAGTCTGGGACTCCACACTCCAGCTGGCCACTGTCTACTTGTCCGGTTTCATCTCCCACTGCCCACACTCAGTGTCCACGCTGTACTGACGGGCAGGGCTGTCACAACCTCTGTGCCTTTGCAAAGTCTGTCCTCTCAGCCTGGAATGCCCTCCAGGCTGTCACTTGCCCTCCTCCCGCTTCACCTGAAAAACTTACTCTTCCTTGAAGTCTCACCCCCTCCGGGGGAGGGCTACCCTGAACGCTGCGGCCTTTCATGCCCAGCTGTGGCCCTGTGCGTTCCTTCCTTCGGCATAACATGTAACACAATGCATACATTTGTTTCGTTACATCCATCTCTCCTCCAGACTGAGCTCCTTCAAGGCAGTTTTCTTATGAGTCCCTAGCATGTTATATAGAAGTTCATCCCCAGCTGCTAAATGGCTGAAAAAACGTTGAGATTCCTTTCAGGCATAGAGACGGAGTAGCATCTTTCTCATACGTGTGTTACATTCCCTGCAATGCTTGGTGTGTAGTTGGCTCTCAGCTGCTTCCTGTTCGGTTTAGTGATTGGATGGAGAAGCCACGATTAGCAGGAAGCTGGCGGGAGCTGAGGTTCAGTGATCCCCTTCATTCCATGAGTGTAATGACCTGAGGACATAAAATTACCCTGTGTTTTTCTCCTCCAACTCAGATGCTTCTTTTTTTTGGCTGTGCCTCGCAGCATGGCATGTGGGATTCCCTGACCAGGAATCAGCCCGTGCCCTCTGCAGTGGAAAATCGGAGTCCTAGCCGCTGGACCTCCAGGGAATTCCTCAGATGCTTTTTTTTTTAAAAAAAAGACCACCTCAACCTCACCTGGCGTTTCCACAAGGGCCCACTTGCTTACAGGTTTCCCAAGGGAGCAGGCTTATTTGTTTTTTTAAAAATATTTATTTATTTATTTGGTTGCACTGGGTCTTAGTTGCGGCTTGCTGGCTCCTTAGTTGTAGCACATGGGCTCCTTAGTTGTGGCATGAGAACTCTCAGTTGCAGCATGCATGTGGGATCTAGTTCCCTGACCAGGGATCGAACCTGGGCCCCCTGCATTGGGAGCTCAGAGTCTTATCTACTGCGCCACCAGGGAAGTCCACTGCGCTTCTTAAATGGGATTTCATGGAGGTCGGGGGGCGGGGGGCGGGCAGGTGGCACCTTCCATCTTGCTGGTGAGGAAGTGTGGGGAGAGAAAGGGGCAGCCCCTGCCCTGAGGTTCTACAGCCCCAGATGCTGAGGTGGCCTTGGTGAAGGGGTCAGAGCACCAGGGCACTGGGAGAGCCACCGCATTCCCGGTTCAGTCCTGCAATCAAGGGTGGGGTCCTGGCGGCGATGGTTGGGTGGTGAGGGCAGGGTCAGCAAGGACCGGGTTCTGGGGCTCCCAGAGGGAGGCAGACCCAGCCCCTCCTCATGGAAAGTGACCTCTGCCGGCCTTGCAGCTGAATGAAGGTGCTCTCCAGCCTCTGGAACAAGCGCCCTTATTGTGAGCCTCTCTCTTCTCATTTCCAGTCACTTGAGCTTCCCTTCTGTGTCCCTCAACAATGTCACCTGTCACTCGAAGCCAGGTGACACTCAGAGGAGGAGAACTTGAGTTGGAGTGTACCTGGGTCTCCAGACTCCCCTTACGGTCTTTCTCCCACTGATTTCCAAGGGCCTCAGCCTTGTTCTCTGGACCATCAGCAAATGAATTATTTCAGCTACTGGGTCCCTCCCTGTCTTCCTTGAGGGCGTCTCACAATTGCTCAGCTACCCCGCCCTCCTCAGTCTCCCTCCCAGTCCCACCCCACCTCTCAGACAGCTGGACCCGCAAGGATCCTGGGGCAGCGCAAGGCACCCAGGGCTCAGATTTTTTTTTTTTTTAAAGATATATCTTATTTATTTATTTATTTATTTATTTATTTTATTTTATTTTTGGCTGTGTTGGGTCTTCGTTTCTGTGCGAGGGCTTTCTCTAGTTGCGGCAAGCGGGGGCCACTCTTCATCGCGGTGCGCGGGCCTCTCACTGTCGCAGCCTCTCTTGTTGTGGAGCATAGGCTCCAGACGCGCAGGCTCAGTAGTTGTGGTTCATGGGCCCAGTTGCTCCGCGGCATGTGGGATCTTCCCAGACCAGGGCTCGAACCCATGTCCCCTGCATTGGCAGGCAGATTCTCAACCACTGCGCCACCAGGGAAGCCCCAGGGCTCAGATTTTAAGAGGGCGCCCACTCTCAGGGCTGTGTTAGTGTCACCTTAAATTTTGTGCCCTGAGTGCCTCGCCCCAGTCCTGGCTTGGCGCTGGGCTGGCTACTGATAAAGGGATGGGAGGAGGAAAGGAGGGTAGAAGGGAGAGTGCTAGGAGGACAAGGTGGGAAATCTGACATCAACAGAAAGGCGGAGACTAATGGGCACAGGTGACCAAGGGCAGGGCTTCAAAGCAGGCATCCCCACAAAGCTCTCCTGCACGCAGCTCTGGACCCGCCAGCCAGACAGACAGCCGGCACTAGAGAAGGAGGAGCAATAGGAAAAATAAAACACATGCACCCCTTTCTCATTAGGTTTCCCCGAGTTTCTTGTGGACGTCGGAGGTAGGGGGATGTGGGGCAAATCCCCAAAGTCATGAGTCCTCTGCTTTCACTCTCTCCTCCGATTTGACATCTTTTTCTTGATGCCATGAACCTCACCCTAGCCTTGGTGATCCAGACCCCTAAAATGCCAGTGCCTGAAGATCCCTTAGAAACGGCTGGTCCAGGGCTGGAAGCTGGTCCAGGGCTGGTCCAATCTGGTCAGGGCTGGAAGCATAAAACACATACTGGGCATTTGAGGATGTAGTTTGAAAAAAAAAGAATGTAAAGTAGCTCATTAATATTTTTAAAAATATTGATTGCATGTGAAATGATAATGTCTGGGGTCTCTTGGGTTACATAAAATACATCATTAAAATTAATTCCTCCTGTTTCTTTTTATTTCTTTTAATGTGGCTGCTAGAAAGTTTAAATTACACACGTGGCTGACCTTCGTGGCTTGAATGACACATCTATGGGACAAGGCTGAACTAGTTCAACTTCCTCCTTCAACAGATGAGAAAACTGTGGTCAAGAGAGGAGACCTGATTTAGCAGATGGCACACACTAAAAAGCACTGTCATTCCCAGTCCCTGACAATCACACACACACACACAAACACACACACATGCACATGCATGCCTAGGGGCCTGGGAGAGGAGCCCGTGGACTTGAGCTGCAGGCCTCAAGGGAAGTGTTCCAGGACTCAAGACGTTGGCTGTGGTTTCTTGAGAGAGAGAAATAAAAACCTAACAAAAGTGGAGGCACTGTCTCCAAAAAGTCACCTTTAAAAAGACTGGAAACTTGGGGTGTGAGGAGACGTGAGGAGAAAGCTGGGGAGCCCTAGGCCTTCCCCGTTCATTATATGCATAGTATCCTAGGTTAGCTGACCAGTGTGCTAACTAAGCAGCACCTTAAAAGCACACAGCGCCCTCCTGCCAGGCAGTGGTGTAGAGCCTTGCCTGAGGCCAGCACCCAGGAGGCAGCCACTCAGGGATTGTTTGACAAGTCAATAAAGACAGGTTTCAGTGGGATTGGCTTGATCACGGCCAAGGAGTGCGCAGCGGAGGGAGGGGGAACCAGACACCAAAGGCAAATTCCTTTATTTCATAATTTTATCTGGCATCCACATTCTCCTCCACCTGCATTGTCAAGGCTTTAAGAGAGGTAGGAAAGTAGAGAGGGAACCATCTCCCCATCTCTCCGCACTGGGGCAGCCTTCACGGTGCCCGTCTGGGGACAGCTCTGACCAGTGGAATTGCAGAGCTGACTCTGGGCCCAGGGAGGAGGCTTTCCTTGGCTTCACCTGCCTTGGCTGAGGAGATCCGAGAGGGTGGCCAGCTCCTCCTCTCCCGGGCCTAGCTTCCCAGGGGTCCCAGGACCCAGGAATCACTCAGGCGCTGCGAGCTGTCTAGCGCTTGCCCTGGGCGCACAGGAGTGCCCGGAGCAAGGGCAGGTGTGGCTCCCTCCTGGAGGTGAAAGCTGGCAGGACGGACACTGAGCAGTCCCCTCTGACTCCTTTCTTTACCCCCGCGCCCTGGGACGTCCTGAGCTGCTGATGCGCCGGGTGGGGTGGGTTGGGTGCCTTGGGTACCCCCTCCCATAACCACCACCTCCTATTTCAAGGGTGACTGTGCCGCTGACGTCAGGCGGCTTTTGGCTCATTCCCTGGCACGGGGACTTTATTTTCATAACAGCACGCAGTGCCGTGGAACTGGAATAGGCGTGTCCTCTCCCCCTACTCCACCCCACCCTGACCCTCCCCCGCCCCTTGAGCCTCTGCTCACCCCCTCTCTCCCTCCTCCCTCCGGCGACAGCCGCCTTTATAACTGCTCCGCGCCGGGAGGGCGGGATTGCTGCCCGCGGGCTCCGCTAGCACCGAGGGACTCCTGTGCTGCCTCTGTGCGTGGGAAGCAGCCCCAAGTTCACTCGCCAAAGCCAAGGTAGCAGAGTAAGTGAAGCGCACTGAGCACAGAGCGCGCCCGGCCTCGGGATTGAAATCCTCCGGGGGGGACGCGTGGCGGGGGAGAGCGGCGCTGGGAGAGGGGATACGAGAGGAAAGAAACCCTGGTAATAGACTACAGCTGGCTCGGAGCAAAAAACAATCCCAGGAAAGGAATTCCTGTAGTTTAATTCAATTCAGATCCCACACTCCCATCCCGGGCTTCCCAGGCTAAGAGGCAGAGACCAAAAAGATAATCAGGATAAATAGTTTCTGCTCAGACACATTGAACAAACTGAGTAGGTGGAATCCCGGCCAGGCAGGTGAGCGGTTCTGGGGTCAGTCTAGGCGAAGAGAAAAGAAGGAGGAAGATCTTAGAGGAATGGCAGGGAATTGGTTGGGTGGGCAGGAAGAAGGAGATGGTGACCACTGCTACTTTACCCAGGTACTATAAAGTGTCCATTTATTTTGTCCTTCCACTACAAGTGTGCCCTTCTGAATTTTGGGAAGTAGATTCTAGAAGCCATCCCTTCTCTTGACGTGAGTGTGGCCCTCAGCTCTGCAGCATTCCCTCCTCTGCTGTCCCTTGATTTGCTCTGGATCCCTGGGTTGAATGTCCATTTGAATGTCCAGTAATAGCCCACCTTCAGGCACCAACCAGATGGGACTCGGGAATGGGCCCAAACTGTCCAAGATGGTCCCTTAAACATCCATGGGGGAAGGAAGGGGAGGCAGCTCAGGTTCAAGGAATTTGAAGGACTTTCCATTCCTGACTTCTTTCCAGACTGATTTTTGCCTCTGAGGGTTTTGTAAACGCCACACCTGTTGAAGGGTTTGGTTGAATCAGCCAGGCCTGTGGGCTCATTCCTGAAGGGGAATACTTGAGCCACTTCAGATACAAGGGGCCTGGGGAGGGGTGAGGATGGGGGGTCAGAACTCCGCCCTCCGGTCTGTGTGCTGGCTTCTCCTAGGAGAGGGAAGAAATGCGGGGGGAAGGAGGGTCGGTCAGCAGAGGTGTCACCCAGGAAAGAGGCTCCTCTGGGGTGTGGAGAGGTAGGTGGGTGCTCCAAGGCCAGATGGGAATGGGCAGAACTCAGAAGGAGCTAACATTCCTGGGAAGTGCTCTTAGCCTTGAGTCAGGAAGCCTGATTTCTCACCCCAGCTCTGCAGGCCATGTAGCTGTGAGCAGGCCTGGGCTGGGCCTTGAGTTCCTCCTAAGGGGTCTTGGAAAGGCCCCCAGCTCCTTCCCAGGGCTGAGATTCTAGCCCTTCTCTATCTGTATGTGTCTCTTTGGGCGTCCTCATTGGAGTCTGCTTCTTTGTATTCCACTCCTTAGTGGGAATTGAAGGTAAGAGGGCGTGAAGAAGAGTTTTGACTGTGATTTTATTCTCATTCTGGGGGTTTGTCTTCAGGTCTACTGCTATTTAAAAATCCACAGACTGAGCTGAGGAAATGGGCAGGAAATGATATGTTGGCACGATAGGGCCTTTAAAAACAATGAATCGAATAATAATTTTGCTTGAGGAGTCTCAAATTTTCTGAGTAGTTTGGTGTTTTTGTTTCTACTTATATTCCTATTTTTTTTGCCTGTGGTCAGATTATATACATTTCTGTGCATTATGTACATTCCTGTACATTTCTTATTTCAGACTTTTTTTTTTTTGGTATGGTCTAAAATATGCTGTTTTTGTAAACATTCCATGACCACTTCAATAAAAGAAATCATATAGAGAGGGCTGGTAAACTAGATTCCTGGCTAAACACTTCCCACAGTCTGTTTTTGTAAATAAAGTTTTATTGGAACTCAGTTATGCTCATTGTCTATGTATCATCTATGACTGCTCTCAGCTACAAACAAATGGCCTGCAAAGCCTAAGTTCCTTATTATCTGGTCCTTTACAAAAGATGTTTGCTGATCACAGATATAGAGGATCTGAATTACATGGTTAATAGTAGAGATCTAATAAAATATGAAGATAGAGCATATTAAAGGATCCATAGAACATTTATAAAAATTTACCATATTACTATTTGCTTTTTCTATTTCATCTGCTGAAGACTGATAAAGAAGTATTAAAGTTTCTGTAACTATAGTATTTCTTTGGATTTCTCCTTGTATTTCTGGTAGCTTTTGTTTTAGGTATTTTGGTGCTGTATTATTCAGTGCATAAAAGTTTATGATGGTTGTATCTTCAATGTGGAGTATTCTTAATTATTATAAAAAAAGCTTTTAGGTCAATATAATAGCTTTTTGTCTTGACTAAACTTTGTGTGATATTAATAACTCAACTCTTACTTAATTTTCTTACCTTGAGCAAGCTATTATTTAACTTTGTACCTGATACATAATACTTGCTAAATAAACATATCTGTTATTGTTGCTTCTTTTTGCACTTATTTTCATTTTTTCCTTTCTTTCGCTTTCAACTTTTCTGAATCTCGTTGTTTTAGGTGAGGTTCTTACAGGTATAATATGGTTTAATTTCATCTTTTCAAAATAAAAAATTACCATTTACATTTATTGTAATAATAGTTGCTTGCTATTGTCATCTAATTTTTGGCCATGTGGTCTGCTCTCTCTATCTTCCCCCACATTAGATAGTCTATATTGTATTTTTAGATACACTGAGTGTATGGTAGTACCATTCTCAGGGTTTAGAAATAAAGGCTTGTAAGGAGAGAGAAGTTTAGCTTGGGAACATAAATATGTTACCTTCATATGTTGAAATAAAATACTTGAAAGAAGGTGTCTTTGAGAGCTTTGAGGCGGTATACCAGTAGAGGTCTTCACTTTATCCACCTATTTCCTGGAAATTTCATATCTTAAAATTCTGGGCCTAAGAGATTTAGTAGTTTCACTCAAAATCTTAAGTTAAAAAAGGGAATTTCCAGTATTTTATTTTATATTTCAGTAATTTATCTGAAGTTCACATGCATTGTTTAGAACAGAGGAAGATGGTAATACCTCCAAAAGTGAATAAATTGGGATGAACACTGTTGTTATACTTGTTTAGATCTGCCTGTGGTGGAATGATGATTTATTTTCTCCCAGTTACTACATAGAAACTCAACTCAGTGATGTTATTCAGATGTTATTCATAAGCTGTTGCCACGATGCATCACTTTTATGTCCTCAGAATCCGGATGGCTTACCCAGAAGAGGGGATCCTGGAGATTTCCCTGTAGACACTTTCCATTTACAGCTAATCCTTCACCTAGGGCAGAGAAATTTCTGTGGGACTCCACCCTCGTCTTAGAGCTCAGCCTAGATAAAAATATAAGGATTAGCATCAGCACGTATTCAGCTCCCCAAATCCTTCCTCCCCATTACTCACACTTGCTAATGAATAACTTGCTTTGAGTTATATTCACGCTCAGTTTTAGTCCAAAACATTTGCTCAACAACCACTGTGCAGAGCACATAGGGAGATACCAACAAATAGAAGACTTGCTCTATTTCCTTAAGAAGCTTGTTATCTGATAGGTGAGTTAGCACTGATATTAATGTTTAATATATGACATATATATGGAGAAACTTGAGCACCGAGAAATACTTAATTGTAAAAACTATGAAGAGACCTACAAATGTAGAATGAAATGGGACTAATAATTAAAAAACCCTCAAGGTAGAGGTAAGTTTTGCGTCAAGTTTCTAAGAAACGTGGTACATGAATTGTGGCTAGGAGGAGAAGGGCCTTTCTGGCAAGGAGAATAATGCATGTGATGAGGCAAAGGGCGACTTTGTAAGAGAGGGTCTTAGATGAGCCCCAGTTCCCTTCCAGATAGAAAATACTCTTGGAAGTTTTGCTTACCTTGCATAGATGTGGGGAGGGGAGTTAGGAAACCAGGAAAAAATGGGTGGGAGGACCAGTTGGAGAAAAACCTTGAAGCTCACACTGAGGCCGAATCTGTTATAACAGACAAAAAGGAGCTGATATGCTTTTAATTATTTATTTATTTTTGTTCTGATATGCTTTTAAATTGCTAAACCCAAAGATTCCTTCCCACACCTTCTCTTCTTTGCTGCCCTTGTAGCATTTAACTCCATCAGCCACTCTTTGGGAAACTGCTCCTTGACTTCTAAGAAACCATCCGGGCTTATTTCTTGTACTAACCCTGGCAGTTTCTTTTGAACAACCTTTGCTGACTCCTGCTTCCATGAGACGGTGTCCCAGGGTTCTGTCCTTGGCCCTCTTGCTGCCGTGCATGCTCCCTGTGTGATCTGGTCTCCTCCAAAGCCTTCCGATACCTGCTATGAGCCCGTGACCCCCCCATCTGTGCTCATAGCCCAAACCTCTCCTGAGCCTCAGGCTCACGTGTTCAAGCACGCAGGGTCAGCACAATCTGGTGTTGTGGAGCCTGGCTTTTATTTATTTTTTATTTTAAATTTTTTTGGCTACGCCACTCGGCTTGCGGGATCTCAGTTCCCTGACCAGGGATTGAACCCGGGCCATGGCGGTGAAAGTGCTGAGTCCTAACCACTGGGCCACCAGGGAACTCCCAGGAGCCTGGCTTCTAAGAGCCAGGTGATCTTGGGCAAGTTATTTAATGTCTCTGTTCCTCTGTTTCCTCCACTGTAAGAAGAGGGCGTAATCTGGCATGAACACACACACACCCCCCACTATATATGAGACAGATTACTGACAAGGACCTACTGTATAGCACAGGGAACTCTACTCAATACTCTGTGATAACCTGTATGAGAAAAGAATCTAAAAAAGAATGAATATATGTATATGTATAACTGAATCACTTAGCTGTACACCTGAAACTAACCCAATATTGTAAATCAACTATACTCCAATAAAAAAAAGATCTTAGTTCCCCGACCAGGGATCGAACCCGTGCCCCCTGTGGTGGAAGCGTGGAGTCTTAACCACTGAACTGCCAGGGAAGTCCCCCCAATTCATCTTAGATTTAACAAAGTTAAACTGGATATCTCTCCCCACGAGCCTGTATTTCTAAGCTCCATTTGGTTCTACCTTCTTAAAATCTCCCACCATTCCCTGCCCATCTTTCGGGCCTCATCTCCCCCTGGTCTCCTCTCTAAAGCCTTTTTTTTTTTTAACCACTTTAGGTAGAGTGGGTCACTGTTTTCCGTGTGCCCTCAGCATTCCCTACACACTCTGCAACCCTTGTTTGTATGTCAGTGTGACTCTGTTGGTGCTCCTAGGGGCAGCAGCCACACTTTCTGTCTGCGGGTCTGCATGATTTGTACACTTAACACAGCAAATGCAGGAAGATTGACCAAATGCAGGACTGCTTATTTTGGAGACTTCTTGGATGTGGTTTAAATAGAGAGAGGCTTGAACAGACTTGTGGTTGCCAAGGGGAGGGGTGTGAGGGGGGGATGGATTGGGAGTTTGGGGTTAGCAGATGCAAACTATTATACAGAGAATGGACAAACAACAAGGTCCTATTGTATAGCACAGGGAACTATATTCAATATCCTGTAATAAACCATAATGGAAAAGAATATGAAAAAGAATATATGCATATGTATAACTGAATCACTTTGCTGTACACCAGGGCCTAACACAGCATTGTAAATCAACTATACTTCAATTTCAAAAAAAAAAAAATAGAGTGAAGCTGGAGTCAGGGAGAAAAGCTTCAGAGAGCATAATAGTGATTTAGAGATGAAACGAAAGATTAAATTCTAATTAAGACTACTCATAAAGGGATATTCTTCCTAACTAATTCACACTGGACGTGTAACTTCATCTCTCCAAGAGTCAGTCTTATCACCTATAAAACGGGTTGTAGGAATATTAAATATGAAAATAGATGTAAAAGCATGTAAATGAGTGAACGCACATAAAAAAACATAAACACTCAGCATCGAGCCTGGCTCATAAGAGGACTCAGTACGTGACAGTAGTTGTCATTAGTTTTAATCATACTTATATTGTGACTATTGTTATTACTACTGACTGAATGTGGCAATTCCAAGAATAGAGAGAAAATTAAAATGCTAGAAAATTGCCAGTTTGCCTGGCTTGGGATGGTGTGAAGGCCCAGCTTTAACAAACACTTGAGTTATTTGATATCATTCCCCAGGCAGTTGTCCTAAGAGGTCAGTATCGTCCTCTTCTTTTTATTTTTATTCATTTTTATTAAAAATATTTTTTTATTGGAGTATAGTTGATTTAGAATGTTGTGTTAGTTTCAGGTGTACAGCAAAGTGAATCAGTTATACATGTATCGTCTTCTTTTTAGATGACAGAAGGAGATAGATCTCATAAGGAGGAACATAAGATCAGCTCTGGGCAAGATTCAGGGCCGCGGGTAATTCCTGGTCAGATAATCTGGGGTGGGCCGCACACAGTCAGCTAGGCAACCTACTAGGTCTGGACGTAAGTAACTCCAGACACCTCCCCACCTCTCTGGGGAAACAGGAGTCTCAGAGGTTGCAAAGAAGAAGCTGAGAGACCCTTCACATGCTGGCATTTGTCCCTGCATCCCAGTCAATGCCGTGTGTCAAGGCCAGTCTAGGGCCAGTCCTGCTCTAGCACCCCTGTGGCTCTGTCTGGCAGGTGAGCGTTCACCCTGCATCCTGAGCCCAGCCCGTACTCAGACCCTTCCACCTCACCTCCAGCCCTGGTCTGGGGTTTGGTTAGGAGTTTGCGGCACATATTCCTTTAATGACAGGAAATGGGGCAGGAAGGAGGATGAGGGGGAGGGAGAAAGTGATTTGGAAATTGTCTACAAGGAGTTCCCCAGAGGGATGAACAGAGGAAATGGACATGGGCTCAGACCGCCTAGTTCAGCACCCAGCCCCGCTTTGGAGAGGATGGAGGTTCCAGGAGATGGTGTCCGCACACAGAGGCCGCTGAAACCCCTCTTTCCTAAAGGGGCGGAGTCACAGGGCTGGGAATTGAGCGCAGCGACTCCCTCTTTCCCGGTCCTCCCCTCCCCCTCAGCCGCGGCTTCTGGTTCTTCTTTTTTCTCCTTTCCTTCTCCCTTTCCTCCCTCTTTCTTTTTCTTTTTTTTTAACCTTTCTGTCATGCCTTGGCTCACCTGTAAAGGGCTTAAGGCAGCGCCGAGGGCTATCAGGGTCTTGGTTGTGGGTGTTGGTGGATTATTGGACGGTGGTAGTTGGCTCAGCTACTGGATGCCAGTGAATCCCTCTGCTTGCTCAGGACCCATGCTACCAGAAGACACCTGGGGTCACTTAGACAGGAGCCCAGCCGCGGCCAGGGCTGCCCCCGTTTGGTCTTTGTAGGAGCAAGTCCTTTCTTGGTTGGACCCTAGGTCTCTCTGCCCTTTTTTGTCTCTGCTGTGCTTCGCAACGCGTGGGATCTTAGTTCCTCGACCAGGGATTGAACCCGGGCCACGGCAGTGACGGCGCAGAGTCCTAAGCCCTGGACCACCAGGGACTTCCCACAGGTCTTTCTGCCCTTGACTCTGGTGATGAGCAGACATAACCAGACCAGAATCTGGTTATGACTCTGGTCCTATGATGTCCATATGACCACCAGTTTCATTTTCTCCTGCTCCAGCCCTTAGGTTCTTCTCTGAGGCTGTCGCTTTAGCTCCTGGCGGTTTCTAATCCCAGATGCTGATGCTTCCTTTTTCTTCCTCAAACCCTGCTTGCTAGAAGACCTCAGCTTCTCAGAACCCTGTCCTTCGTCCCCAGCCACCTTCCTGGTGGCTCATCTGGGCCATTCCCTATGTGACCCAGCACCTTCTCAGTGCAGACCTGCTTGTTAGTGCGTTTGGTGAGTTTGATTTCTCTCTGACAAAATTCAAAGAGCTCAGGACACTTCAGACCCGTTGCGAAATCGCTGTCATGCTGGGGAAGGGGTGGAGGAGGGCTGAGAGGTGAATTAGGAAGGATTATTCCAAAAAAATTAGTCACTCAGATAAAAAATTACTTATTCAGAAGTTTTAAAAAAAGACGTTTGAGAGAATTGAGAACTCTGAACCCTAACTGGATATTTGATATTAAAGGGTCATCGTTAATTTTTAAAGTGGGGTTAAGTTAAAAAGGGTTTTATCTTTTAGAGATACATACTGAAGCATTTATGCATAGAATGATGTCTGGGATTTCTCACTAGATTAAAAATGATCTAGTGAGTGGGATGGGGATGTAGATGAAGGAAAATAGGCCAAATAGTGGTAAGTTTTGAAACCAAATGATGGGCCTTCATTATACTATTCTCTTTATTTTTGAGTATGCTTGAAATTTTCTATAATAAAAACAAACATTAAAAAAGTGGGTTTTTTAAACATCTTTTCTTTTCATGTTTTATTTTTTTATCTTTATCTTGGTAAAATTTATTCTTTTTTTTTAACATCTTTATTGGAGTATAATTGCTTTACAATGGTGTGTTAGTTTCTGCTTTATAACAAAGTGAATCAGCTATACATATACATATATCCCCATATCTCCTCCCTCTTGCGTCTCCCTCCCACCCTCCCTATCCCACGCCTCTAGGTGGTCACAAAGCACCGAGCTGATCTCCCTGTGTCATGCAGCTGCTTCCCACTAGCTATCTATTTTACGTTTGATGGTGTATATATGTCCACGCCAATCTCTCACTTCGTCCCAGCTTACCCTTCCCCCTCCCCGTGTCCTCAAGTCCATTCTCTACGTCTGCGTCTTTATTCCTGTCCTGCCCCTAGGTTCTTCAAAACCATTTTTTTCTTTTTTTTTAGATTCCATATATATGTGTTAGCATACGTTATTTGGTTTTCTCTTTCTGACTTACCTCACTCTCTATGACAGACTAATCTATCCACCTCACTACAAATAACTCAATTTCGTTTCTTTTTATGGCTGAGTAATATTCCATTGTATATATGTGCCACATCTTCTTTACCCATTCATCTGTCAATGGACATTTAGGTTGCTTCCATGTCCTGGCTATTGTAAATAGTGCTGCAATGAACATTGTGGTACATGACTCTTTTTGAATTATGGTTTTCTGAGGGTATATGCCCAGTAGTGGGATTGCTGGATCATATGGTAGTTCTATTTTTACTTACAAAAAAGCGTTTTAAAGGTAATTCAGGGACTGTTTCTCCATCTCCCTTGCATGATTGGGGGTGGGAGGTGGAGGTGAAATTGGGGGAAGTGGGGTTCTTCTCCTCTACATACCCACTGTCAATTGCTCGTGTTGTTACTTGGAAAACTGGATTCACTTCTTGGTGAGTGTTGAGCCAAAAGACACAACCAAGCCAAAGATCAGGAGAAGGAAGGATTTATTATTACTTGCAGCAAGTAAGGAGAACACTGGGGATCTTTCCCAAAGCAGTGTCTCCCCAAATGGCAAAATTGGGGAAGTTTTAAGCTAAGGGTCCATGCATATTCATGAAGGGGCTTGGGCATCGACAGAGTCCAAGCTTTTGTTGACTTAAGTCATGAGGGTCAGAAAAGGTCAACACCATCACCCCTTAGACTCCAGTTGGTCTGGTGGTTGAGCGCTTCAGGCTAATCTTTGAGCAGAACTGGGAGTCTTTACAACTGATCTGTTATCTTTGCTGTTGGTACTTCTCTTGCCTGATCACGGTCGCTTATTTCTGCATTCTTTTGTTCCCTTAAGATCATTAATTGCTGGGACTTCCCTGGTGGTCCAGTGGTTAAGACTTCATCTTCCAATGCAGTGGGTGCGGGTTTGATACCTGGTCCTGGTCGGGGAGCTAAGATCCCACATGCCTCCTGGCCAAAAAACCAAAACATAAAACAGAAGCACTATTGTAACAAATTCAATAAAGACTTTAAAAAAATGGTCCGCATCAAAAAAAAAAAAAAAAACTTAAAAAAAAAAAAAGATCATTAATTTCTGAGACCTGTTCATGGGCAAGCACTGTGACCAGGCTTAGATCACAAAACAACTTAGGCCAAAAATGGCTTCTCTTATGTCAAGAAAGCCATGCCTTGTTCTCTTTCTCCAGGGACCCCCTACCTTACGTGCTTACAGTGTTGGACCCTGGTCTGTGGGCACCAGGAGGCCCCAAGACACAAACCCTTCCTGCACAGCTGCACAGATGGGAAGGGCCTAGAGGTCCAAGTTGCGAGCAGGAGGTCTCTGCCCTGCCATCCCTCTGTGCAGCACCAGAACCTTCCTTTAGGTGAGAACCTCATCAGTCTCTCCAGACTGACAGTCATCAGGTTCAGAGTCCTTTATAATTATCAGGTAATTATGATAACAACTACCTGTCAACAAACAGCACTGCCTTGAGGGGTGGGGAAGGAGCAGTTTCCAGGGAAGGGCGGGGAGGTGAGAGAAATACCTTTCCAGCTGGACACTGCCCTTATGATTAATCTGAGAGGGAGTGAGGTGGGGAGGTGGTGAGTGAAGAAAATGCTGGAGCCTGGTCCCTTCCCCTGTGCCGCTGCCCTTGAATTAGACCTGGCTCTTCCTCTTCTGCATCCTCAGCATAGACAAGGGGGCGTGTCCCCCCGCATCCGGTTCCACCCAGGGTGAAGTGTATCAGACTTTGGGGGGCCTTGTGTTTCAGGGGTTGCCTGTATCTGAAGTGCATTTGCCTTTCTTTTTCCTCCTGTGTCTCATTCTGCACTGCCCTGGGGAGGTGGAACGTAACCCACTCTTTGCTCTGTGCTCTGCATGCGGTCGGGATGACCAGGGTGTCATTTCCCTGGAGTGGACTGCAGGTGACAGGCCCCTGGCCAGGGAAGGCCACAGGAAGGTCATGGCAGTGGTGGTAGATTACGTCCATCTGTCTATTTCTTCTACTACAGCAAGGATCATGTCTGATGTCTGTTTTCCCCTTTACCATTGAGCGTCTAGAAGAGTGATTGACATGATTGACACATAGTGGTGCTGGTTGAATGAATGGCTATATTGTAAAGTGAAGCTTGCAGGGACTTCCCTGGAGGTCCCGTGGTTAAGACTTCGTGCTTCCCCTCCAGGGTACACTGGTTCGATCCCTGGTCGGGAAACTAAGATCCTGCATGCCACCCAGCACGGCCAAAAAAAAAAAAAAGTTAAGCTTGGAGAGGCAAATTTCATTACAAAGTATGGAAGATGGATTTAAGCCATCAATTATTTAACACCACACATATAAAATTCTAGCATCTACATAATAGTCATTCATATATGTATGTACGTGTTATATGGCATATACATATATATAATTTTTTCTAATGGCTATGTGAGTAAAACAATGCTGGGACACAACTATCTCATTGAACTGAAGAGATGATTTTGCATCTTTATTTATTTATTATTATTATTTTAAATTTTATTTATTTATTTTGGCTGAGCTGGGTCTTAGTTGCAGCACGTGGGATCTTCGTTGGCGGCATGGAAACTCTTAGTTGCTGCATGTGGGCTCTTAGTTGTAGCATGTGAGATCTAGTTCCTCGACCAGGGATTGAACCCGGGCCCCCTGCATTGGGAGAGTGGAGTCTTACCCACTGGAACACCAGGGAAGTCCAGATTTTGCATCTTTAAGGGAAGCAGGTGTTTGAATTCTGTCTACGTGGAGGAGGACGCTTGTTTGCTCTGCAGAGTCAGCCAGCAATTGCTCATTATGTGTCCCACCTTGCTGTGCTCCGTCTTGTGATTTGATCTTTTTTTTTTTTTAAATAAATTTATTTATTTATTTTTGACTGCGTTGGGTCTTCGTTGCAGTGCATGGGCTTCTCTTGTTGCGGACCACGGGCTCTAGGCACACGGGTTTCAGTAGTTGTGGCTTGTGGGCTCTAGAGCGCAGGCTCAGTAGTTGTGGCGCACAGGCTTAGTTGCTCCGCGGCATGTGGGATCTTCCCGGACCAGGGATTGAACCTGTGTCCCCTGCATTGGCAGGCAGATTCTTAACCACTGTGCCACTGGGGAAGTCCTTGATCTTTTTTTAAAAAATTCTTTTCCATTACGATTTATTACAGGATATTGAATATAGTTCCCTGTATTATGCAGTAGGACCTTTTTAATCCATTTTACATATAATAGTTTACATCAGCTAACCCAAACTCCCAATCCATCCCTCCCCCACTCCCCTCCCCCTTGGCAACCACAAGTCTGTTCTTTATGTCTGTGAGTCTGTTTCTGTTTCATGGATAAGTTCATTTGTGTCATATTTTGTGATTTGGTTTTGAAGAGACAGGATGGAAGGGGAGGGGAGGGTTTTCTTGTTCGTCTTGGGTTGATCACAGCACCCCTACAGTGCTGTGAAGGGCCTGAGAAATCTTGTTTATAAGCATTCATGGGTATGTGGTGCAGAAATTCTGAGCTGTTTTTTCTGCTATAAGGAAAGAGGCAGGACTCTGGATATTTTTTGCTTTTTCCTGCTTCTCAATCCCAGCTGTCTTCTTCTTGCTGATTTCTTTATGCACATTTTCTCCCAATTTGGCACTAGAAGAGGCCAAGAGCTTTCACTTGTGCTTTTCTATGGAGGGGGGTCTCAACGAGCCTTCCCTTCTTTTAACTCTGCCCCCGCTCCCCGCCCCCTGCCCCCCCAATATTTGTCTTCTAGTCAATTCAAAAGATTTCTCTGTTGAGTGAGCAATCCTATCAGAAAAAGAAAAGCTAGAGCAAAAAAAAAAAAAAAAAGACTACATGCATAAATAGTATACAACAAATCAATAAGAATCGTGCCATAGAAACTTATAAACAGTAATATAATTCAGAAAAAAATTATAGTTTTGTTGAGAAGCTGTTAAAACCAGAGCGGTCCTGAATTTCAACATCTTATCTGACACTGACTTTGGAATTTGAGAATCATACAGTTTGAGGAAATATACAAACTCCTTTCCCTTCCCATTTCCCAACTCATCTTCCCACGTGTGCCCGGAATCCCTAGGAACTCGATTTCATGGGGTTTGGGAAATCAGCTGGGTCTAAAATTGACATGGAGGTTGTGGAAGGAAAAAAGGCAGCAGATCTGGGAGATTAAGGACAGATGTATAGGAAGTAAGCTGCTCTACCTCAAGTCGATTTCTGATTACCCCTGAGTGGGTGAGTAGATTACCTGCTTTGTGGATCATCTATCACCTGGGAGCACCTATCCTTCAGTGGGGCTGAACTAAGAGAGTAGAATTAGGACCACAAATAGCTGGTTTACAGGGCATCTGATGAGGGAAAGAAAGGGGAGGGAATATCTCAGATTGTATTCTAAGGCCCATTAGAACTCCCTGGAGAGGTAGCACCTATAGTAGTTAAGACCAGGGATCCTCACCTAGAGCCAGATAACCTGGATTCAAATCCTGCCTCTGCCATTTCCTGGCTGTGTGATGTTGGGCAAATAACTTGATCTCTCCCTGCCTCAGTTTCCTCATCTGTCAAATAGGGATAATCATTTTTACCTTATAGGATTGCTATCAAATTAAACTAATAAATATATATATGAGAAGTGATTAGAAGGGTTTCTGATTCATAGTAAAAATGAGCATTAGCTATTGGGAATATTTTTTGTTGGGTCACCCACTGTTTTTGTGTCATCCGGGCCATCCCTCCTTACAGGTAGCTAATTAAGAGCTCACTATGGGGAATTCCCTGGCGGTCCAGTGGTTAGGACTCCACACTTTCATTGCTGAGGGCATGGGTTCGATCCCTAGCTGGGGAACTAAGATCCAACAAGCCGCAACGCGTGGCCAACCCTATGACAGGGAATACCCCTTCCATTGCCTTTCTGGATTAGCAGAGCCATCCTTACAAACCTTAATTAAGAAGGGAAAATAATATGTGACAGCAGAGCTGAGGAAGAGGACCCAGGGGCTGAGAGGGGAAGGCTGGCCTTCTGCAGAGAAATCTACAATTCAGATAACTCCTCTTGTCCGTGAGAGAGTGGGATGCTTACAAATAATATCTGAGGCTGGGCCCAAGGTGGAAAAAAACTGGAGACTGACAAATTATGTTTAAAGTGTTTACTTTTTAAATTTTTTGGCCACACTGCCCTGCTTGTGGGATCTTAGTTGCCTGACCAGGGATCCAACCCGGACCCCACCAGTGAGAGCACTGAGTGCTAACCACTGGACCGCCAGGGAATTCCCAAAGTGTTAACTTTATGGTTACATATTTCCATGTTCACCAATTCCTAAAGAAACACTAGCCAAACATATCAGGACCCCTGGCAAGTTATTTGTGACGTAGTTTTTGAGATGTGACTCTGAAACACCTTGTCAGAGCCCTGGGCCCTCTGGCTTCAGGGTAAATATTAACATAGTTAAATTGCGGGGAGGAAGGTATGAGATTGTTTCTTCCCTTCATCAGCCTTTAGAATTTGCCATGAGAGGTGGAGAACAGCTAGTAGCTTGATCTAACGTTGTAAGTTCAGGGGCAAAACCCTGGCTAAATATACAAAATAGTTTCCGAATCGTTTTTGGTCCTCCGTGCCTGAGTTTGTGGGGAGATTCACCCCCACCTGCAACTTTGCTTTCTTGCAGGACGAGAATGGGCACAGTTCCCCCTGACAGTTGCTGCTTGGACCTGGACCCCAGGTACCACAGGCTCTGTGATAGGAAGGCAGCCTGGGGCATCGTCTTAGAGGCCTTGGCTGCGGTGGGCGCTGTGACCTCGGTGGCCTTCATGATCGCCCTCCTGGTCTTCATCTGCAAGGTGCAGGACTCCAACAAGCGCAAAGTGCTCCCCACCCAGTTCCTCTTTCTCCTGGGTGTGCTGGGGATCTTCGGCCTCACCTTCGCCTTCATCATCACCCTTGACAGCAGCACGGGGCCCACACGCTTCTTCCTCTTCGGCATCCTCTTTGCCCTCTGCTTCTCCTGCCTCCTGGTTCACGCCTTCAACCTGACGAAGCTGGTCCAAGGGAGGCAGCCCCTCTCCATGCTGGCGATGCTGGGCCTGGCCCTGGGCTTCAGCCTGGTGCAGGATGTCATCGCCATCGAGTATGTGGTCCTCACCATGAACAGGACCAACGTCAACATCTTCTCTGAGCTTTCTCCGCCTCGGCGCAATGAGGACTTCGTCATGCTGCTCATCTACGTCTTCTTCCTGGTGACACTGACCTTCTTCACAACCTCTTTCACCTTTTGGGGACCCTTCACTGGCTGGAAGAAGCACGGGGCCCACATCTTCCTCGCTACGCTCCTTTCCATTGCCATCTGGGTGACTTGGATCACCCTGCTCTTGGTTCCCACCCCTGGCCCCCAGTGGGATGACACCATCCTCAGTTCAGCCTTGGTGGCCAATGGCTGGGTTTTCCTGTTGGCTTATGTTGCACCCGAGCTTCAGCTGCTCACAAAGCAACGGAACCCCATGGATTACCCTGTGGAGGATGCTTTCTGTAAACCTCAGCTCATGAAGCAGAGCTATGGTGTGGAGAACACAGCTTATTCTCAAGAGGGAATCACTCAAGGTACAGAGCCTGGCTGGGTGGAGAATCCCTTATGGGAAAATGGGGGAGAATCATAAGATATTATTACTGTAAGGAACATGCAAGATTATCAGGTCATACTCCCGATAGAACAGATAAGGTCCCCGCGGCTCAGATCTTACTTAAAATCATCCAGCTAGAGGGACCTCCCTGGTGGCGCAGTGGTTAAGAATCCGCCTGCCAATGCAGGGGACATGGGTTCGAGCCCTGGTCCGGGAAGATCCCACATACCACGGAGCAACTAAGCCCGTGTGTCACAACTACTGAGCCTGCACTCTAGAGCCCGCGTGCCACAACTACTGAAGCCCATGCACCTAGAGCCCGTGCTCCGCAACAAGAGACGCCACCGCAATAAGTCCGCACACCGCAATGAAGAGTAGCCCCCGCTCGCCGCAACTAGAGAAAGCCTGCGCGCAGCAACAAAGACCCAATGCAGCCAAAAAATGAACAAATAAATGAATAAAAATTAAAAAAAGAAAAAATCATCCAGCTAGTTAGAGACAGAACTAGAAGCTGGCCTTGGTAGTCTTTATCTAGTATGTTCTACCCAATACCATGTAGATTTCTCTGAATTAAAACAAGATGAAGCAAAGGAATGGGAAAAGAATGATTAGATAAATTCCCAGAGACAAGTGGGTGAGATAGTGTTCTTTATAAATGTCAACTAGGCAATCCTTCCAGAAATGTGGAGGCTTTGTAGATTTGAATGCACAAAACCCAGCCATGCAGTGACCACAGAGCACAGAGTGGGGAGAAAGCTCTTTTATCATAAACCAGTGGGAATCTCCGTAAATTTACTGAGGATTTCGATGTAGCCTGAAGAGACACATTTTATTGCCCGTCTGTGGCCCATGGGAGGGAATTTTGCTCTTGTCTGGAGTCCTGAGCAGCCAGGCTGCACTGATAGCCAGAAACTGCTTTTGCTCATATGCCTCTATGCATTGATCTCTTGGGTTTATATCAGCCTCCAGGCCTAATGGGGGGAGGGGAGTGGGTATGGGACAGGAGTGAGGGACCTCCAAGGCCAGGTTCGTAGCTCCAGCTAGTAAATTTCTTTGCTCTTGAAGCCTTCAGTGCAAAGCTTGCCGGTGTTTCTCTCTGCAGCCCTGGTCCCTCTCCTGTGTACTGGGAAGAGTGAAGGGAGGGGGAGGGCCGGAGGGGATATTTTACCACCCACCTCCTCCTGTGCGTTCCCAATGGACACTCTCACTCTGTCACCTCACACTTGCACTCTGTGTTATCGGTCCCTAACTAGTCTTCCTTCCCTTATTATTAATTAATTAATTTATTTAGGCTGTGCAGGGTCTTAATTGCGGCACGCGGGATCTTTAGTTGCGGCATGCGGGATCTAGTTCCCTGACCAGGGATGGAACCTGGGCCCCCTGCCTTGGGAGCTTGGAGTCTTACCTACTGGACCACCAGGGAAGTCCCTAGTCTTTCTTCCTTTAATCCTTCTTTCCCTTCATTCTATTGGCCATTGCCAGCTTCCCTTCCCTAAAATGCTTCTCTGGCCACCACCCCTTCCTGCCCACATGCCTCACTGGCGCCCCAGCATCCACTGCATTTCCTGAACCCTTGGTGAGGCTTTTCACAGCCCGAACCCACCACCCCTGAAGCTGTGCTCTCAGTTCAAACAAACCAAGTCCCTGCAATTTCCTGCCTGCGTATCTGGGCTCAAAGAGCGTCTGTCCTCTGCCTGATGTATCCCTCCTTATTCTTGCCCTTTTTCAGAGTCCCTATTCCCCAGTCTCCCTCAGTCTTTGCTCCGCCCGCCTAACTCTAGACCTTTGAGATGATCTTATCAGAGTCTGTCTCATTGCGTAGTTATTTGTGTAGCTGTCATATATTTCGGACTCTCCAGCGGCACCCTCAGGGCAGGAATCATTCTGATTAATCCTTCTATTCCTCACAATATCTTACAGACAGAAGGTGTTTAGGTATTTATTGAGTAAACTGAACAGGTAAATTTGGTGGGAAATAAATGGATTGCTTTACATTGTATTTATTTATTTATTTAGCCGTGCCCTACGGCATGTGGGATCTTAGATCCCCAACCAGGGATCGAACCCAGGCCATGACAGTGAAAGCGCAGAGTCCTAACCACTGGACTGCCAGGGAATTCCCTAAATCGTATTCATGATGAGCGTATGTGTTTACTCGTCTGTTGCTGAGTTTAAATCCCTCTGATTTTGGACTTCCCTGGTGGTCCAGTGGTTAGGACTCGGTACTTCCACTGCAAGGAGCATGGCTTCCATCCCTGGTTGGGGAACTAACATCCCGCATGCTGCGCGGTGCGGCGAAAAAAAAAAAAATCCCTCTGATTTCCCCTAAATACATAGAAAACAATTACTCACAGGTTCTATCCCTTCACAAAGAAAATCATGACTTTTTCCCGCCCTGGTTGGGCAGGTAAGGAAGTGGGTAAATCCCCAGTGAGATTCTCTCTAGGTACACCTCCAGCCAGATCTGTGTCTGAAAAGACTGGTGTCAAATGTGCTTTTGGAGTGGTCCTAGGATGAGGAGGGCTCTGGAGAGGTTTTGGAAAGCATTTCCCTAGTGATTATACGCGGCTAGTTATTCATTTGTTCAACCAGTTTTGGGCTGACTCTGTGCCTGTGCTTGAGGACGCAGTCTCCTCCCACATGAAACTGACCATCTACCAGGGAGACAGAGAATTAAAGGGATAATGCATCATGCTTTATAAATGACTCAACTGGGGCGAGCACAGGTGGGGGCTGTCAAGGAGGGAACCCTGACATTTACCTAACCCACATTGTCTGTTTCAGGTGCTGAAGAGACAGGTGACACGTTCTATGCCCCGTACGCCACCCATTTCCAGCTGCAGGTAAATGAGCTCTTTCTCTTTTTTCCTCAGCAGTGTTAACACCCCAGGAGCATTTGTCCTTTGGGAATAGATGATGTTGCCACTCTGATGGCCCCTAGATGCCACCTAGAAAGGATCGCGGGTCTACTTTCCTGTAATCTGCCTCATGGGGTTAGGACAGGAGACTGGAGTGCAGGGCAGGGGAGGGCTTAGAGGAAGGGAAGGAAAGTTAGACTCCTGCCCAGGTTGGAGTGCAGAGTGCTGTGGAAATGGCCGGGAAGTGGAGTGGGTTGAAGAATATGAATGTTTTCTTTTCAGAATCGGAACTCCCCAAAGGATTACTCCATTCCGCGGGCCCAGACTCGGGTTAGCCCTTACAGTGACTATGAAGGAAGGAAAGATGTCAGTTAACACGTCCCGAAGGGTGGGATGAACACAGCAAGTCAGCAGAGCCAGCGGGGAGTTCATGGGATGTGGGCTGAGTCCTGAGTCTTCCCAGGAAGCTGTACAGAACATCACAGGAAGACCTCGCCTCCCTGCAGCCTTCAGCCATGATTCTTCTGTTCTGGGGTTAACGAGGGCCGACGGGACCGCAGTTCTCAGCAGCACTGTAGTCGTTCCCTTTGTCCCATAGCTAGGCTACTTCTCTCGAGTGGGAGTCTCGGGCCACTCCGGGTGGCTCTTAACCATCCCTGCCATCTTACACATGACTCAGGCTCTGGTCATCTGACCACACACTGGCTCATTCAGCCTCAGAAGCCAACTCTTCCAACTGTGGGCTGATTCTGTGAGAATTGCTTGGCTCAGAGCAGAGCTGAAAATCTGAGCAAACCAGCAAAGGCCTGTCTCTCAGACCACCCCACCCACATCTACACTGGAAGCCAACTTACCGACACTTCCCTTCATGCCCGGATGGGAGAGGCTAAAAGTCACCCGAAATTTGCTAACCTCTGTGATGCTGCCTAACCAGGGTCCCCAGCGCCAATTCACTCCCCGACTCACCACTGGTCCCCAGACTCACCTCCCTGCCCTGTGCTTCACCGGGAGATCTCCCTCCAGGCCTCACCAGCGTGGACGAGCCCAGTTTCTCTTTGCCAGGAGCATGTGTGCACTGGGTTTCCCTAAGTTCTGCTCAGTGTTCTAAGCACTGATTCTTCTCCCACCCCCTTGCTCCTCAGACTCTGTAAATAGGTGTACTCCGTGTTCACCCCCTGCGTTCTGGAAGTGGGTATTGTCCACTCACGGGGGAGTGTTCCTTGTAAAATAAGTTACTCACTGTTCTTCACTGGAGATGCAATAAAGGTGTGGTGGCAGCTCTTGGACTGTTGCTGTGACAGTGTGAGTGGTGGACACCGGACACGGGGAGAGTCGCAGGCTCTCGTCTTCACGTGGGAGCTGAAGTTCAAGGTTCAGTCCCACTGGGTGTGGACTTGACCTTTCTTTCCTCCTCCTTACGTCTACGACAAGTGTGTGTTCCCCAGTTTTGGGGGTGAGCGGCAAAGGTGAGGGGGAAGCTGGGAAGGGTCACGGACCTGAGGTTTTGCTCCAAGAAACAGAGGAGTGGCAACTTCAGAATGGGGTTTGGCAGCCCGGGTCAGACAGGGAGGAGACCTCAAAGGCAGTTTCTCGTTTCATCTGAAGTTTAATTGTAGGAGGGGATAAATCCAGATCCCTAATTTGACAGAATTGGTTCATAATATCTCTCGGAAAAGACAAGGGTACCTAACAATGATCATTTGCTTAATCCCAGAAACGGCTTTGTGGGGCAGGGCAATTGAAACTCGCTTTCGGGTGAAGAAGAAAAAAATAAATCCCCATGCACAGAAACTGAATGACCTTTATGAGATTATAGCTGAGTTAGGGAGTTACCGCCTAAGAGCCTGACGCTTGGCTTCTCATCACAAAGAAAACCCAGTTTTCTGGGGAGAGGTTGGAGAGCAATTAATGACTTGCCGAATTAGGGATATTGACATTCCACAGAGATTTAGTTGATTGTTTCCCATATGACTTCGCACTCACATTAGCCCAGCTTTGTATTGAAAAGGGGAATTACAAATGATGATTTGGATCCTTCTAGACTATTCAAGTCTTCCCAAAGAGGCCATAACCCAGTGAGGTTTGTTGTGAAGAGAAAACAATATCGTTTCATGGATATTATCTATCGTAGTGTGGATACTCAAGAAACATGTATTTCCTTCCCTCTTTTCTTTCCTTCTCTGTCTCTGGCCTGTCAACCAAGCAAAGGGGGCTGAGTGAGAGGTAAAGCCACAAAATACTCTGGATTTGCTTTCTTATTAAGGAAAGAATGTGCCAGGCCTTTGTAGCCCCATGATAGCCATCCTCAAGCCTCTTCAAAAACAGGAGAGGGCATGGAAATGGCACCCATCACTGGAGATTGGTTTCTCCTCCAAGAAATACAGTTTGGGGACTTCCCTGGCAGTCCCGTGGTTAAGCCTCCACGCTTCCACTGCAGGGGGCATGGGTTCGATCCCTGGTTGGGAACTAAGATCCCATGTGCCATGTGGCATGGCCAAAAAAATTTAAAAATTAAAAAAAGAAAGAAGTACAGTTTGGACAAGTAGATCATCACCTCACTGAGTTCTTTTTCTTTCCAGGTGGCAGAAGAATGCTGCCCATTCAAATAGCACTTGTCACCCCTGTTCCCCCACCCATGCTAACCTGACTTCAGGTCTCTGTCTTCTGGACATAATGAAACGCTTTTATTAAAATAGGGACATCTCAGGGACAGGGGGTTTGGGAATCTGAAGATCGCTATGCTACTGGAGAAGAGGGTTTCAAAGCCCTCCTGTAAGTCTCCATCTCCACCTGGGCTGAAATAGAATGTGCAAATTTAGCCCAGCCTGGTCCTTGAGCGACGCCAATTGATTGATGGCTGGAAACCAGAACGGCATCTTCTTGTAACTAAATGGATGATAATGAAATGAAGCTCAACGACCTTCCCCTCATCTTTCACTGTCGGTTGAGAAATAGACCCGAGTGTCGTCTCTGCCTCTCACTTTAGGCTGAGGCCGTCCACAGCGGCCATCCCCCCTGGTTCCACTGGATGGCGGTGACACCTCAGGTATCGGCCCTCAGGGACTCAGCGTAAGTCCACAGCTGCTCTTCCGTGACCGGTACGAGGCAGGGCGGCAGCTACTCAGCTGGCTTGAGGCAAACGTGTCCCATTTTAAAAGGCTTGAACATGTGAGCTGTTTGCATCCAGCCTCCCAGCAATTTTAAAGAAGCCACGCTCCATCTCCTTTCCCAGAGCTTCATTGCCCTGTGTCTCATTTTTGTGAAAAGCTCCAAGGTATTTCCAGCTCAACTGCATGCAACCTGGCATCTTTACAGGTATTGGTCTCATAGGCTGTTGTTATTAATGTCGAAGAGTATTTATGTGGTGAGAACATTGGCTTTTGTCAGGGAAAGTTTGCCAAAACCAAGAGTACAGTCTGGCCCTGGAAATGCAGCGGTGAAATCCCCGCCCCATGCATTCTGGGCTTTCTCCTGTCATTTCTGGACTTGTCATCATCCCTGAGAACTGAACTGCGCCCCGCCAATCTTTCCCTCCTTGTCCACTTCCTCCTGTTGCTACCGGGTTTGCAGGTTTGCCACTGTTCCAGCCCCAACCTGAAACATGGGATTACTTTAGAACTGGAGGTGGCAGCTTCAGAAAAATCTTTCTCAGGTGTCGATCGCTGAGATCCCGGATCTGGGAACTCGGCCTCCAGGGTATAGCCAGCTGCCTTTGGAAATTCTGTGGTCTACCTGTGGTCATTTTCTGGCATCCCTTCCATCGGGGCAGATGATGCTTTGCCTCCTTGGCTTCAGGTTTTCCAGGTATGCAAAGGAGAGTCTGTGTGGCAGAGGTGGGTGCCTGACCCCGATTCCTGCAACCTCCTGATTACCACCACTTCCCTGACCCTTCAGAGTGGGACTCTCCGCTGCCTAAAACGTTAGCGTTTGAGAAGGTCACAGAGCTTCCTTAGCTGGTGACCACAGCCCTCATTTTACAGAGAAGGGAATTCAGGCCTGAAGGACTTAATACAACTGGGCTCAGATTTCTGGTACTGTGCTCCTTCTACTGTCAACACTTGTGTGGTCCGTTTTAGACACTTTTTTTTCCAAAGGGTGTGTTTGAGGAAAGAATCAGACAAAATGACTGTGGTCAGCATATATTTTAAGCTCTCCTCTCATCTTCCTTTGCCTCCCCAGATGCCTTTCCTGCCCCCCGATTTCTCCTCCAGGCATCCCTCCCCTGGGCATGGAAGCTGTGGGGAGAGGGACCAGGTGAGGACTGACATTTTCTGGGTCACCCCAGGTCACTCCTCCGCAACCTGCAAGCCACATGAGCCTCCTTCTGTCAAAGGAGGGGCTGCAAGGGAAGGCAAGAGTTCATCTTCCCAGTTGCTGTAATAATCGTTCCACTTCCTTGAGTCCCAGCCTGTGTCAAAAACCCATACCCAGCCCCTGTTCTTTTCCTTTGCCTGGAGCTGTAGATCCCCTTGGCAATCTCTCACTCCCTATGCGATTTCTTTTTCTTTTTTTCAGATGGAAGTGTAATTGACTTACAATATATTCGTCTCAGGCGTGCGACATAGTGATTCCATATTCATATTCATTACAAAGTGATCACCACCCTATGCGGTTTCTGATGGCAGATTTCAGAGGCAGTCCTTAGGAAAACTTTGCAAGGAGCTGTTGTGTGTGTAGTGGATCTCAAGCACCAGATCCAACCGCGATCTTCAACAGAAAAGAAGATGAAACTTTAATGAAATTTGGGTACCAGCTGCTTTGAGTCAGATCCCCTTCCATAATATGATCTACCAAACCTGCTGGATTTTTATCAACTCAATTTAAAAAGCTCTGAGAAACCCATGTAGCTATGCCCTGAGCTCTGGGACATGGTGGTAGAAGTTAGCACCATACCCTGTGATTATGTAAAGCTACTTCCTTTCTCTTAAGAAGGAATAATTCCAGATCAACTATTTTTTTTACCCACAAGAAATTGAAATAGTAAAAGCATACATTGTTTTAGCAGGTATCTTTTAAAAACATTTTTTATTGAAGTATAGTTGATTTACAATGCTGTGTTAATTTCTGCTTCACAGCAACGTGATTCAATTATACATCTATATATTCGTCTTCATATTCTTTTCCATTATGGTTTACCACAGGATACTGAATGTGGTTCCCTGTGCTATACAGTAGGACCTTGTTGTTTATCCATTCTATATATAATAGTTTGCGTCTAGCATGATATCTTTATGAACAAGCTATCTTCATGAAAAAGGCAGGTCTAATGATCATAGAGTTAGGTGGACTCATAAGTCAAACATCCAAGAAAAGGTCATTTATTAGCTGGAGGTCTCTAGTGGTGTTCCACAGGGCTCTGTTTTTGGATCTGTTTGGATAACATTTTTATTGACCACTTGGATAAAAATAAAGCGTATTTCTCAAATTTTGCACATGACACAAAATTAGGAAAGACTGAATAATAAAACCAGAATACAAATGTATTGCAGTAGACTGGAATAAAGATCCCAGACCAAGAATTTAGTTTAATAGATGTAAATGTATTCATGCCTCCAAAATAAATTACATAAGTATAGGTTGGAGAGGCTTGGTTCGACTGCAATTTTTATGAAAAAGACCTAGTAGTTTTAGGTGTTTATTAGACTTATAAGGACCAAGCAGACAAAAAGCCAACTCAATTGAAGGCAGCACTGATACCATTGTGAAGTCTGGGTCAAGGCAGGTGCTATTCCCACTGAACTTGGGGCAGATTATACCACATCAGAATATTAAATCCATTCCTGTGCATCTCACCGTAATGGAGGAGCTTCTAACGGAGGAGTTATTTTTAGAACTACATGATATACAGCATGGTTGATGGTATTGGAGATATTTCATCTGGAAAGGAGAAGACTTTGCAGTGTGTATGACCATCATCACAGCTAACATTTATTGTGTGCTTCCTCTATGCCAGGCTCCATTTAAGTGCTTTACTTGTTTCATATAATTTAATACTTATAAAAACCATATGAGTTATTATGATCATCTCCCTTTATTTAACAGCTGCAGAAATGGAAGCATTAAGAGGTTAACTAGTGTCAAAGGTGACACAGTTGCCAAGTGGGAAGGCTGGGAGTCAAAGCTGGAGGGCCACCTCTGGATCTCCTATGCACAGCTGCAGCCTGCCTCAACTACCTGTAATCATGACGGCACAGCAGACGGCTCCAGGGTTAGAAATTCGAGGGAGATGGATCCCAGAAGAGCTGCCTGTGAAGTGGTGGGTTATCTCTTGCTAGAAGTGTTCAAGGTCAAGGGTGCTCTGCTGAGGATGATGTGGGGAATTCTGTGTTAGGAATGAGGCTGGACTAGATAACCTCAAGGGGTCCTGTAACCCTCAGGGCTCTGGACTTTTACTCGCAGCGTTGTTGTTCTTGGTGCCCTCACCTTTTAGTAAGTGTTATTGTTGGGTGTCTTAATCCATCCCCTGGCTGGTAATTGTATTTTACAGAACCCTTCTTCATAGCCTTGCTTTAGAATGGAAGGTGCCTTGTGAATAGAGTCTGTGCTATATTTAATTTTGCATTACTGTGGACATGATGATGATGATGTAGAATCCTTTGCAACGATACTTGAACTTTATAAAAACCAGTGTGCCCCTACCCCTTGCCTCGGGTACATGCACTCCATGCCCGGAATATTGCCTGATTTAGTTCTTTACTCAAAAGCTACTATGTCTTAAGTCCAAAAACTACTAGTCCCTGTTGTTCTTCAAGGGTGATTCATGGCATAAGAATGCTATGATTTGTATTGCTCAGCAAAATCAAAAAGGCTTGTGGGTTGCACTTGTACAGCATGAGCTTAGTCCTCTGAGTCATGAGCCCATGAAGTCTGTGAACACTTGGGAGCCAGGATGAGGGTCAGAGGGAGCATCTGATTGTACTTAGCTAGTCGAGAGAGAGAGAGAGACAGAGACAGAGAGAGAGAAGAAGGAGAAGGAGAAGGAAAGAAGAAGAAGAAGAAGAAGAAGAGGAAGAAGAAGAAGAAGGAGGAGGAGGAGGAGGAGGGGGAGGGGGAGGGGGAGGGGGGAGGGGGAGGGAGAGGAGGAGGAGGAGGAGAAGAAGAAGAAGAAGAAGGAGAAGAAGAAGAAGAGGAGGAGGAAGGGGGAGGAGAGGGGAGGGGGAGGACCAGGGCTGTGGAGAGGGGAGAAAGTGTGGGAGTGGGGGTGAGGAGATGGGGAGAGAGGGTTGAAAGGCAGGAGGAAGGGTTTTAACATCAACCAAATAATGGCAAAATAATGAAGAAAAAAGCATTGTAAGGTGAAATAAAAGTTAAGGACTTAAGAATCAGAAATTCAGGAAAACATTAAGTTCCAGTTCCCAGAGTGTCACGAACTGTCTGTGATATTGGGCAGATGGGTTTGACCTCATCACAGAACCTCCTATGAAGAATGGCTGTTTTTCTCTCTAAGTTCCCAGAAGTTCCCTGAATCATTAAAGAGGGGGACGGTGTGAGGAGAAGCAGCCTCTGAAGGCACAGACCCCGGCATGTGGTTCTTCTGACTGCATTGACCCTCCCTCCCCCCCTCCCCTCCCTCCCCCGTCCCCTCCCTCCCCCCCTCCCTCCCCCCCTCCCCTCCCTCCCCCTCCCCCCCCCACCCCCTTCAAAGGCACTGGCTGGGGCCTCTGTCCCCTCCTTTTCCTGACACACCACACCTGGAGGCAGTGACACACCAAAGCGGAAACTGTTTATCTTCCCCAGGTCACTGGGGGTGTGCGTGCGTGCGTGTGTGTGTGTGTGTGTGTGTGTGTGTGTTTTGCATTTAATTTTAGGAGAAAACAAGAGGATGGGGGAAAAAGAGTTCTTGGGAATACCCTGGGGGTCCAGTGGTTAGGATGGTTAGGACTTTCACCAAGGCCTGGGTTTGATCCCTGGTCGGGGAACTAAGATCCCGCAAGCCACATGGCATGGCCAAAAAAAAAAAAAAAAAAAATTGGCCTTGGTTTAAAAAGAAAAAAAATTGTTCTTTATCAAGTCCACATAAGGGATAAATGGAAGAGTTTTCATGCTCTGCAAATACGTTTTCCAGTGGCCTATGGGAGTCTCTGAAATCCCAGTACGTGTGTGAGGTGTCCGCCTGTGTAAGCACATGTGCACTCCAGCCCCCAGCCCTCCCCCCGGCAATACACATATCTACCCTTGCCTAGAGCCACAGATCAGATGGAAGGGTAAGGTTCGGAGAGCCCTTCCCACAAGCGTGAAGAAAACGATTATCCTTGATCCCGGTCACTGCCTGTATGCATACATATTATCACGCCAAAGAAAACATATTTCCATTCAAATCAGTAGCAGATGAGAAGGTTGCTGAGTGCCTAGCTGAGAAGGGATGCATGCCAACCACTGTCCCTTACTCAGGGTGCATGACCCATCCCTGGGACCTTGGTCTCCACAATCTCACGTACCCTAAGGGTTGGGTCACAACCAGACGGCATTACCCCACTTTCTCCAGCTTCCCAGACCCCTGCTTTTCTCAGAGTGTCCCATCAGTCAGAAATGCATTCCAGTCTGAAAAAACCTTTCCATATACAGTGAAGAAATTTGAGCATATAACCTAAATACCTAGTCGAGGTTAATCCCAAGTAGGTTTTCACGAGATGGTTCGGTTTGGGCTGAAAGCCTTAAGTAGGGCCTTCTAATCAGTTCACCTATTGGGACACTTAGAAGTGGTGCAAATAATTTAAGGCACACAGGGGTAAATGGACACTACTGTGCGTTGTCCCACATAGCCAGTCTGGGTCTCTGGTCTCCCCAAACCCTGCCTGCTGCCCCAGTGCCTAGGGAATCAACATTTTGCCACGCTTGTTATCCATTCCACTCAATGCCTCTCTCCTGTCTGGTTCTGACCCTTCCGGGTAGAGTTCTTTTTTTTTTGTTTTTCTGACTTGGAAATAAGTTGTTTTTTTTTTTTAACGTCTTTATTGGAGTATAATTGCTTTACAATGGTGTGTTAGTTTCTGCTTTATAACAAAGTGAATCAGTTATACATATACATATGTTCCCATATCTCCTCCCTCTTGCGTCTCCCTCCCACCCGCCCTATCCCACCCCTCTAGGTGGTCACAAAGCACCGAGCTGATCTCCCTGTGCTGTGCGGCTGCTTCCCACTAGCTATCTATTTTACGTTTGGTAGTGTATATATGTCCATGCCACTCTCTCACTTTGTCACAGCTTGTCCTTCCCCCTCTCCATATCCTCAAGTCCATTCTCTAGTAGGTCTGTGTCTTTATTCCCAGCCGTGCCGCGCAGCATGCGGGATCTTAGTTCCCCGACCAGGCATCGAACCCGTGCCCCCTGCAGTGGAGGCGTGGAGTCTTAACCACTGGACCGCCAGGGAAGTCCCCGAGTTCCTAATGTTTCAATCACTCATTTCTGAGACAAGTTTCTCCATCAGTTCTTCCCTCGAGGGGGCCCAGCTCTACACGCCTCTCACTGGAGTCTCCCTGCCCCCACCGCTGCAGCTCTTCCCCTTCACAACATTTGCATCTCAGCTCAAATGTCGCTTCCTTAATGAGGCCTCCCACCTCCAGTCTATTTAATGCTGGTCTCCCCTAGCGGCTGGTCTTCCGAGTCATCAGTCCGTTTGCTTCAGAGCGCTTACAATTTGCAATTACATTTCTGTGTTGTTTTACTTGCGTTTCTCCCACTATTCTGAATGTTTTACAAAGACAGAAAATTGTTTTGTTTCCTCCTGTAGCCCCAAGGCCTAGCACAGTGCCTGCACACAGAGGAGAAGTTGTTGCAGGAACCAATAAATTTTGGGGGAGAAAGGTAATTCTTTTGTTTGTCACAGGCTAATTAGGATTATGGCACCTCCCTCAGAGAGCACCACGGTCAGATTCCCTCTTGTTTGCTCTGGTGTCTTCGGTGTCATTTATCTTTAAATAGTTCTGATGAATTTCAGCTGATCAACCATCCGATTTTTTTGTTTGTTTCCTTACAAGAACACTTAACTCCAATGTGATAAAAGCTATTCACAAGCCTGAGCCTGGGAGGAAGGAAAGGAAATTCTTTACTTTTTGGGCTGAGTGCATTCATCATGTCCAAGTTTTATTTCCCTGAGGCTTTTCTTTGTCAAGCTTGGGAAAGTGCCGTTTCCTAGGAGAACTACATAAGAACAAACGTCAAATATGAGAAAAGAGAAAAGCAGCCCCCAAGGAAAAAGTCAAAGAAGCATTTTAGATTGATTCCCCCCTCCCCAGCCCCACCAAGATCGATGGCAATCTTTTTTTTTTCAAGTGCATTCCTTTTCTAGACTGACTTGAACCAAATGGATGAACAAGGACCTCTCAGACTGTATAAACCAAACTGGAAATAGATGAGAGTGTCAGCAAAGAGGCTCCAAAGGATTTATCTTCCTAAATCTCAAGGCAGTAAGCTGCTTCTGGCAACATTTTCTCTTAGGACAACTGGGTGAGTGTGTCCTGGGTTGGGACTGGATGGGAGTGGGCGAGGGTCAGCAGGGATGCGGCAGGCGTGGGGTCGGAGTGAGCTGAACATTACACGGGACAAGGGGAGAGAAGAAGATGCAAACTGGAAGCTGAATGTTCCTAGGGACAGGACTGACCCATAAAATCTTTCCATTGATTATGCCATATCATGCCAATCACTTTCTGCCTTCTCGGGCCAAATTGGAAAAGCCCAGGCAGACTTTGCTCCAAACCAGGGCAAAGAGGAAGCCTTCTCTTGTCAGCAGAGCAGCACTTCCCAAACTCATGCTATCTTAAGAGTCACATGGGAACTTGTTAAAAAGGCAGAGTCCCAGGGCCCTCTCTGGAGGTTCTGATTTAGTAGGTCCGGATCCAGGTATGAGAAGTTATATTTGTAACAAGTATCCCAGATGATTCTTCTGATTGGGCAGGTTTGGGGAAAGGCGTTGGAGAGTTAGCTACATTTGTCCTCATTTTCTAATTCCCCAATCTCCCAGGCAAGCCCCAGCAGCTGCCTTCCCCACCTTTGAACTCAAATCCAGAGGAAGACTCTCAGTCTGCTCTCTTGTTTTGGAGCTATAGTGTGATTCTGCAAACAGGGCTCCGGTTCTGTCCCTGGAGGGATCTTGGTGGAGACCTCCCAGTGTTAAAGGTGCAAGTGGCTATGGAAGCAACGGCATCAGGAGGGAATCCCCTTAGGGATGGAGCAGGCTTCTCCACCACTAGGCATTCTGGGGCCCTTTCCTCATGCTCCCCGTAAAAGCACATCTCCTCTCACAACACCCGCCTCCACCTCTAAGCTCATTCCCGAAACTCTCTCTCTGTTTCTGGTGGAACTCCACAGCCTTGGATTCATCTGTGCATTTCCACTTCCAACTCAACTGGTTCAACACAACTCATCTGCTGCCCTCTCCATTTCCAGATCTGTTTCTCCTCCTGGACCCTCCACCTGGGGTCACCTCTTTTACAAAGTGGAAGCATCATCCTCCGAGTTACCCAGGTCAGGATCCTGGCACCTTTCTCTTCCTCATTCTGTACATCGAAACCTAAATATCTGTTTAACCGCAGTGGTTTGCAAGCCTGGCTGCAAAACAGAATCATCTGGAAAGATTTAAGCACATACCCATGCCTGGGCTCCACTCCCAGAAATTCTGATTTAAATTGGTCTGTGGTGAGGTCAGGCCATGGAGAGCTCTTAAAACTTCCTAAGTAATTCTAACATCAGCCAGGGTTCCCTCTCCAGCCGCCGTCCCACCCTTTCCCACCAGGCAAATCTGATCCATCCGCAGGGCTGGGGCCAGGGTGGGGAGAGCGAAGCTCTTACCTCCGGCACAAAATTCAAGGGAGCGCCAAAACCCTCAGTCATCAAGATAAATTACAATATTTAAAAAAACCAAAATTAGTGCAAAAAGTCCATGATCAACAACACAGAGACATTTTATAAAAAACAGGCTGTCACGGTTTGTTTGTTTCATGACCCTGCGTTATTTCGCAACAGAAACAATTTTTTCCAATCAGGCTGCGGTTCCCGGGCTGGTATGCCTGTCAGGTCCCTCCCAGGGGGCTTATGAGGGTTGACAAAGGCGTGTAAACAGATTGTGCAATGAAGGGCTCTAGATCTTTTTTGACTGGAGAGCTTTTGTTAACTTTTTCCATTAGGTTCAAAATGTGGGAGGATTTGTTGATAAGCGTGCTCAGGGGTACACATGCCTCTGCCCCAGCTTCCAGGCTGAACGGCCGCTGCTTTCCGTGTCCTTCACACCCACATCCAGATTCCTGCTTTTTGGATATAAGCCCGGTGTGAGCCGAGAAAGCCCAGTTCTCCAGCCTCATCTCTTACTGCTTTCCGCTTTGTGTGTTTCTGCTCTGGCAATAATGAATGCCTTGCAGTTCTCCAATACGCCTTGGTTTTCTTTGCAGCTATGCCTTTGCACTGACATGCTTTCTGCCCTGCAAATCTGGGTCATTGCAGTCAGTTGCATAGTTGTTGTTGATTTCTGCACTGCGCCAAGACACCTGGCTGAGATGGTGAGTGGGGTTGGAATTCAGCCTTGCTCTGCTTACCAAGCTCCGTGCCCTTAGCATAGGCTGCATCCCTGGGGGCTGCGGGCATGTTTTCTGATTCATCCACCCAGAGGGGGCACGTTTTTCTAACTTAAACAAAGACGCCCTGTTAGCGGCTGCTCAGAGTATCATTCCCAACGTCATCTGCCCCATGAATTCCTACCTACCTCCCATGTAAGACAGAGCTCAAGCTTTGACCTCTATTGGGAAGTCTTTCTTGCCCTCGGTCTCTGAGACAGAGTGACTCTAAGTTACCACCTTGCCCTCTGCATGCTTTTATGACGGCAGCTGTCCCAGTGAAGTGTAATTATGTGAACAGCTGTAAAGCCACACGCCTGGCAGAGAGGTCTGGCCTATATCAGTTAAATTCAGGATGGTTTTTCTTTAATCTAAGGATGCCTTTGTAGAACACTGGAAGAACAAGTGGTAAAGTAAAATATTCAGACAAGTACCTCCTTGTTTTACATTGAGGTACCAGACAATTTGTTCAGTGGCTACGACAGTCAGTCAGGCTGGGCTGGGCAGGCGGAGGTGACAACCCCAAATCTGGGCAGCTTACAATAAGAAAGTTCTATTTCTTGCTTACATCGTATGTTCATCATGGAACCCAGATGGATGCAGCAGCCACTGTTTGAAGCTCTGCTTGCCACATGGTGGAGGAAAAAAGTTCTTGACCTTGTTGGACCAACAATTAATTGCTTCTGCCTGGAATCAGCTTTGGAAATGACATCATTTCTACTCCGACTTATTGGCCAGAATTAATGTCGTAGTCCCACCCAACCTCAAAAGGGACAAAAAGTGCCATCCTACCATGGGCCTGGACGGCAGGAGAGTTTGGAAACATTTGGCAAATAGCACTGCTGACTCCCACAGCTGACATTTTCCATAAAATTGACTGACTTTTCTTATTTCCTAAATAGCCATTTCTACCAGTTGTTTTGGCCTTCACAAAAATGCATTATCAACAGCAGGACATGGCAATAACAACTATAGCTAAAGCACAGTCTTTTTTGGAAACCTTTCAGTGACATCTCGGTCCATAAATAAGGATTCTTTGGAGGTATGTGTCTATTTTATTTTATAGTTCAGATTGTATTGTACAAAACAGCAGAGTGATGGTGGCCCAAGGGCAGTTTTAGATTCTTAGTATCTTAAGAATAAATAAATAAATAAATTGTCTAATCCATCCAATAGATCAAATGAGATAGACAGTGGATGTGAAAACCATTTGTAAATTGTAAGATGCTAAAAAATAAAAACGCATTATTATTAGCCTAATGCACCAGTCAACCCAAATCTTTATGTTCTAAGATCTCCTCCTGCTATAGGTGTCGTCTCATTTCTTTTCCATAGATTTTCATTTGCTTTTAAAACAAACCCCTAATAAGAACAGAACCACAGAAAACATTCTTTCAGTCTGAATCAGCTATATATTCAAAACAAAAATTGGAAAGCTCAGTTTTTCCAGAAACAAATTGCCCTGGGAATGATGCCACTGAATTAGACATTAAGGAATTTAAAAATGAGTTGAAGATGAAGTCTATACAAGTTTCTTCTGCATGCAGATAAAGTCCAGGTGGAAACTACATCCAAACGTTCCCTTTGGAGCATATATTTTAAAAAGCCCAGCCCCCCTCCTTATACGCAGGTGGAAGATGTACAAAGCCTTCAACTCCTAATAACAATAATTAAGGGGTGAATTTCAAAAAGGAATTTTAAAAGCACAGTGTGCTCCCTTAGTGCGTTTATAGCATATAAAGAACATGTTACAGTCAAGAAGTGTCAGTTCTATAAATTGAAATATATATGCAATGCCATAATTTGCATCTTTTCTTTGTCTGTGTTTTACACCTTTTTAAATGGATAGCTTCTTCCCTTCTGCTTCACAGCATAGACTCCATTATCCTACAGTTAGTGGACAGTAATGGATGGCAACTGAAATTCCTACCAGTTTAGTTTATCTTGAATCCTGTGATGACACAGAACTTGTGACTCCAGAATTTGTGACTGTAATCATGTGAAAATCCTGTTGAAATGAAAAATTACGTTAACCTCCAATTAAAGAATTTATGTGTAAAAATGTGACTAAATCTCAGATCAAATATCAAACGTTTAGATGTGAATGGGTTTCTCTAAGAACGTAGAAAAGTCAATATAATCCTCTAAATTTTCACATTAAAAAAAGTCTGCCCAGAGGATTCTTTTCCAAACCCAGACTTGATTTAACCACATCCTAAATATGGTTCAAGCTCTAATAGTTCCACTATCTTTAGAAAAATCCAGGGACTTCCCTGGCGGTCCAGTGGTTAAGACTCCACGCTCCCAGTGCAGGGGGCCCGGGTTTGATCCCTGGTTGGGGAACTAGATCCCACATGCTGCGTGGCGTGGCCAGAATTGGGTTCTTACTATCTAAAACCTTGGTCAAATGGCTTAATCTCCCTGATCCTCAATTTCTTCATCTGCAAAATAACAACATGCCTTGCAAGTGTGTACCTTGCCTACGCATAAAGATTAAACAAAAAAATCCAGAAAGATAGCAGATGGTATTTCCAAAGTGTACTTGGTAGTTCTTTGAGTGATGGATGAGATCAGTAGTAGAAATCCATCCTTGAACTCACCTCTCTGATCTGACAGTTTGACCATCCTAGCAACCCAATCCCTCTGATTTTCCTGAGACATTCTTTTTTTTTTTAAAATAAATTTATTTATTTATTATTTATTTATTGGCTGCATTGGGTCTTTGTTGCTGCACGCCGGCTTTCTCTAGTTGCGGCGAGCAGGGGCTACTCTTCGTTGTGGTGCATGGGCTTCTCACTGTGGTGGCTTCTCTTGTTGCGGAGCACGGGCTCTAGGCTTGCGGGCTTCAGTAGTTGTGGCTCGCGGGCTCAGTAGTTGTGGCTTGTGGGCTCTAGAGCGCAGGCTCAGTAGTTGTGGCGCATGGGCTTAGTTGCTCCGCGGCATGTGGGATCTTCCTGGACCAGGGCTCGAACCCCTGTCCCCTGCATTGGCAGGCGGATTCTTAACCACTGCGCCAGCAGGGAAGCCCCCTGAGACATTCTTGAAGGCAGTCCAGGAAAGGCATTCTAATAATGCTTTAAGTAATGGTGATCTTTATGCCTCCTGAGGTAGTCACTTTGAAGTCCTTTGAATAAATAAGTTCTGATATATGTTAAAATGCAAACATAATTCTAACTAATCTATCTTTGAAGAGTAGCAAACATGATCTCTCACTGGAGACCAGCGGCTTAAAACTGGTCTTAGCCATTAAGACATTTTAAACAACTCCCGGGGACTTCCCTGGTGGTCCAGTGGTTGAGAATCTGTCTTGCAATGCAGGGGACGCTGGTTTGATCCCTGGTTGGGAAACTAGGATTCCACATGCCACAGGGCAACTAAGCCCGCGTGCCACAAGTAGAAGCTCGTGTATCGCAACAAAGTGAAGAGCCCTTGTGCCACAACGAAAGATCCCGCGTGCCGCAACTAAGACCCAACGCAGCCAAAATAAGTAAATAAATAAATATTTAAAAAAAAAAGACATTTTAAACAACTCCAAGAAAAAGTCTTTCTTTACTCAGATGTCAAGCTTGACTTCTCAGAAGTTAAGGATGTTCACTCCCATTTAATGTTAACTGAGAAGCACTTCTTTCAGACGCAAAATACAGAGGCTTTTGTACCAAGGAAGAAAAAACAAGATTTTCTAGTTTATTTCTCATGAATTGTGTACTTTTGAAATAGATGATTAGGCTTATTCAGAGAAAGATGCTACAGAGGTATCTTGTTTACCGTCTGAGTTTGAAAAAAAAAAGAGACTTTTATTCTGCCATAAGTTAAGTAAGGCTTGGTGTGTGACAGCCCTGTGTCTCCATGTCATCAGAGAAAGTTTCTGGGAAAAGGTAGATTCGGAACTGATTGTGGAAGGAGGAAAAGAAGGATAAGAAGGCATGAATCTGGCCAATATGAAGTAGATATAATCCTAGGAAAAGGGAGCATTTGTTTAAAAGAAGAAAGAAGAAGGAATGATGGGTAGAGAGAATGAGGAAACTTGAACCTGACCAAACCACAGGTTGAAAGAAAGCATAAGTAAAAGACCCTTTAAGCTTCTGGAGAGATCATGAAATTTAATGTAGAGAGAAACAAATCTTTGATGCTCTGTATCAGGAAAAAATTCATCAAGATGAAGGATATATTAATTCTACCTGGGCAGGTATTTCATTAGCACCATGCTCTACGGAGCAAACCAGCCATGCTCTACCAGGAAGGCGTTTTATTTTATTTTATCTTATTTTATTTATTTATTTAATTTATTTTTTTGGCCACACTGCGTGGCATGCAGGATCTTAGTTCCCTGACCAGAGATTGAACCCGGGCCCCCTGCAGTGGAAGCGTGGAGTTCTAACTACTGGACCACCAGGGAATTCCCTCCAGCAGGAAGGTATTTTGTAATGAATTTTTTCATTGATACCCTTTCTTTTGGTAAATGAATAAAATCAGAAAAATAAAATCAGAAGAGGATGATCTAAAATACTAAGTGAATAAACAGCTTTTGCATTCAGTAAATGAGTTTAGATCTTCAGATACTCCATGTTGAATTGAGTAATTGAGTAATTGAGTATAATATGCGTATCATAAATAGTTTTTTTAAAATTTATTTATTTTATTTACTTACTTTTGGTTGAGTTTGGTCTTCACCGCTGTGCACGGGCTCTCTCCAGTTGCGGCGAGCGGGGGCTACTCTTTGTTGCAGTGTGCGGGCTTCTCATTGCGGTGGCTTCTCTTGTTGCAGAGCACGGGCCCCAGGTGCATGGGCTTCAGTAGTTGTGCCTCGTGGGCTCAGTAGTTGTGGCTTATGGGTCCAGAGCGCAGGCTCAGCAGCTGTGGCACACGGGCTTAGTTGCTCCGTGGCATGTGGGATCTTCCCAGACCAGGGCTCGAACCAGTGCCCCCCGCATTGGCAGGTGGATTTGCAACCACTGCACCACCAGGGAAGCCCCATAACCAGTTTTATCTATTCTTTTAAGTGGTTCCTCATGGATCCCAACTTAGAAGACTATTGAGGTTTTTAGCTTTACATGAATTGCTGCATAAACTCAAAAGAAATGAATTGGTATTTTCACTAAAATATTCTATAATTTCATAAAATTATATTTTCCTGGATTAATCTCTCCGGAGTAGGTCACTCATCGTGCATGCTATACCTTCCTTAGCTGCCCAGAGGATAATTCCCTGCCCACAGCATCTCACTGAGGGAGCAGACATACAATCAAGTCTGCACCACAAGACCAAGCCACACATAGCTGAATGGACCAATGGTGGGTACTGGATCCAAGGGCAGCCAATCCACAGGCTGAATGTAAGTGAAGAGGCTGGCCAAGGCAAAGGAGTACCCAATCAGAGACAATGGTGATCAGCTGGACCAAGCAGACTCCCTCTCAGGAATCTGAATTATGACATATGGGGAGAGAATAAGTCAGTGGCTAGTGGGTGGATGGACATGTGAAGATACCACAAAAGGAAACAGTGAGGAAAGTATCAAAGTGGCTGAGGGGGATTGTGGGGCTGGGGCAGGAGACAACAGGGTCCACCCAACACCTGACAGTATTCCATCTCCATGAAGCCGGCGGCTGTAGTGGGTTCCCGGAGAGAGTTTTCGCTCCCTCCTCCCACATGTAACCTTACAACTCCATTCCTGAAACAGCCTGAAGGAGATACTTTGCAACCTTACAACCCCCCAAATCTAACTAGTATTAATGCACGGTCCAAAATTTGATAAAATTGTGCTATAAACCTCGGAGGCAATTTGGTACAAAGAGGTTCGATTTTACCTTTACTGATTTTAGGGAAAACATTTTGGGAAACAATATTAGCCATCCTATATGACTTTAATAGGTTTATTGACATTTGTCAGCTGACTTAAACACCTCTCACCTACAAAACTGAACAGAACAAAATTATGTTGAAGGTGTCATTGTCATCATTTTGGGGATAAAAACTAGGAGATCAGTGATGATGTTTTCCCTCCAGAGCAGGTGGAAGCTTGCATGGCTTGCTGTTCTCTCTCACATTAGGTTTCTTATGTGGTTTGTTGAATAGTATGCCACCTAATCAGTAGGTCAGAGTCTTAATGTTTAAACATTTTCTATTTTTTTATTACCAATAAGGGCAGAAGGTCAAACTCTTTGGTCGTTCACCTAGGTGCTTGCTTTGCTGAGAACATTGTTCAGGGCACAGATTTGAAAAAGGGGCAGGTAATCTGAGTGCAGCAGAAAAATATATGAAATCGCTGGAACATTGTGTAGAGGGTGAGCCCTTGAACAGCAGCTGGGAACCTGGATTCTAGTCAGTTCTGCCCCTAACAAGCCATATTATCCTGGGCAAGTCCCTTTCCTTGTCTGTAAAAGGAGGTGTTAACAGAGGAAGAACAGAACTAACACCATGTTGAAACTGCCTCTCTCATTCTTTAGCCTGTGTATTCCATTACTTTAGCCTTGCACATCAAGAGTTAAACATTAGAGAAATGTTGCTTTTACCCAAATAGTTCATTAAACTCCTGAAGAAAGTTTCTATCCCACAGACTGGATCTGGATTAGTTATGGCTATTACTTATAGATAAGTTCTCTTTCAGCCTAGAAACCTTGCAACTAAGCAGAGATAAGAATGGTAAAGTAAAAATAACTGCTAACAACTTGAAGTTTTGCAGAAGCCTCGTGATCCAGCCTACGTGAGCAAGCAGAAGAACAAAGTTATGCTTCCCTTGAAGGCCAGGTGGCTCCAAGAAGCCTGCAATCCACCTTTATCCTTTAATCTTGAACCCTCTTGCTTCCCCTTTTCCCTTAGCATAAAAGAAGACTGAATTCTATTCTGAGTTAAGATGGTCTTTAGGACATTAGCCCTCCATCTTCTCGGTTTTTTGACTTTCCGAATAAAGTTGCCGTTCTTTGCCCCAACACTTTGTCTCTGGACTGATTGGCCTGTTGTGCTGTGAGCAGTATGTGTCTGGACTTGATAACAGAGAAAGTGGTGTTCCTGAAATTCTCTGCATTGTGTTATCTCCCCCACCAAAAACGTAAGCCCCGTCAGAGCAGCGTTGTGTGCCTTGTCTGCCTAGGACTGAGTCCGAGAACAATTCCTGGTACCCTGCAGGTGCTCGGGAAATACTCATCCATGCTGTGCACTGGTCATTAAAAGGGCTTTTTTTCAATATATGGAATCTTAGTTTCTTTTCAAAGTGTTTTCACATAGCAGGCGCTCAACACTCACTGGTCTGAAATATCACATTTGATTCTCAAGGGTGCACGCCTTACTTGTTAATACAGAAATACAGGCATGGAGAAGCCTTGTAGAGTGAGAGAAGAGTGGCCTGAGAGTCAGAAGACCTGGCCCAACACAAACTACCGTGTGACTTTGGACAAGTCATTCCATTTCTCCGAGGCTCTGTTTTCTCATCTGCGAGGTGGGAGGCTGAATTAGACTCTAAAAACCCTTAGGGCAACATGCCTCTGACTCTGGTCCTGTTATACCTGTTATATCTAACAAATGGGTCTTAAGGATGTATATATCCACTGGGAAGGATGTGAAGCTGCATGAGGGATGAAGGAAAAGTAATTACGGCAGAGGCATCAGTGCATTAGAAACATCAAGACAGGTGGACTCTCCTTTTCATGTACACCTGAAATCCTTTATGAGCATCAACTCGGGTGGCTCTCCCTTTGCTGTTTTTAGTTCATCAAAGCAGGTCATTGACCTCAGTCACATCTGCTGCCGTACTCACTGTCATGAGGGTGCTAACGTCATGGAAGAAACCTGCCAGATTGCAAGCCCATGAGATGCACAGTGGGGATCCTGAGGGTTCTGCTATAACTTTTATTGCAAATTCTGGGTCAATCATATTTAGGGGCCCTTTATAAAAATGACTAGAGGGGTAATCCAGTACTAAGTTGCTACTGACATCTATAATTTGTCATATTAGCATGACCCTAATTTCATCAAACTGAGGTCTTTCGGTCCCATTAGTAAGAGGTGCCAATTTGTCCTAGCATTACTGGGGAAGGGAATCTTTCAGTTACATGAATGAAGAAAAAGGGACTCCCCTGGTAGTCCAGTGGTTAAGAATCCGCCTTCCAATGCAGGGGAGGCGGGTTCGATCCCCGGTCGGGGAACTAAGATCCCACATGCCGTGGGGCAACTAAGCCTGTGTGCCGCAACTACTGAGCTCCAGCGCTGGAACAAAGATCCCGCGTGCTGGAACAAAGATCCCGTGTGCAACTAGGACCCAATGCAGCCAAAAAAAAAAAAGAAAAAGAATGAAGAAAGAGACACATAGTCACGGTAGGGTGGCCAGCAAGATTGTAATTCTGCTTGAAAGGGCAGTCTCCTGATGAAGGGTCCAGATGGATGGAGAGGACTAGGTGTCAGGGAAGGAAGGATGAGCCGATGTTTTGTTGGCAGGTGGGCTTCCCAGTGGCCCATCAGGGCTACAGTAGGATGATCTTCTGGGTTTTCGCTACTCATGTTTCCTGTGGACTTTATCATTCTGCATCTTGCTGAGGGCTTACTTTAGCCCAAGAGATGAAATCCTCCTGTGTGGGATCAACAGTCTGCAAAAGAAGAAATGCCATCATCAGCTTTCTGAGGCAACATAGGGGATAATACTCTCCAAAACTATGCTTGAAATATTATCATTTCACCATCATTTAATCTTTTGATAATTAAAAAAAAAGAAAAAAATGTTGAGCCTATCCATATCACAACTACTTTACCATCTTCCCTCTTAGCCATTAACAAGAATCTTTTTGCAGGATTACTGGAAATTGAAAGTAATCCGAAAAATTCTTGGCGGGGTTAGTAAAGATTTTCTCATCGTGTAAAGGCCCTCTGGAGGATTAATTACAGCAGATGATATAGCTGTGTCCTGGTCTGTGTGTCATTCCAGGAAAAGGCAAATTCTCAGATAACAGACCAGAGGGTTTAACCTAGTTAGAGTTGCCTAGTACAGTTCATTGAACAAAGAGTCTGAGCATGGCTTTCCCTCTTGGATCTTAGTGACTTCTGATCCTCATAATAAAACAATTGTGTCCCAAAGTGGTATTTTTAGCTGTTCGGATTTGTGTGTCTTCGAGCCATCACGGCACAAACGCAAGTTACTTCCAGTCCTACTCAGCAGTGTCCCTCTGTTTTCGCAGGCAAGGATTAAAATTGGTACACCCATCTGGGCGTCCAGATGATGCTGACAGACCCAGCCCAGTTCTCGGGGCAGCCTGGGCTGCTGGAGCTAGACAGTGACTCAGAGAGGCAGCCAGCATGGCCCAGAGGATACATTTAGACAACTGATAATAAGAACAGATCTGACACTCATACATATTTATAATCCCCTGTTGTCCCCAAGGCAACAAGCCGTGAGCTTGCATCTCTTCACCCTCACACAAACCCTTCAAGCTGCCTTTTCTTTCAGGGACATTCACCTGCATCAGAATATACTGTCAATGGCAGTGGCGGAGGGGATTGGGAGGGGCTCGGGAGGGGCTCCTGCAGAGGCAAAGGCATGATTTAGCTTTATTGCACTGCCCTGGTGTGGATTCAGTCTGGATGGCTCAAGCTCCACATGCCTGGAGGGATGACCCTGCCCTGCCTCTCCTCTCTCAGGTCAGTACCGCCATTGGAGATGAAGACTGACCGCTCTCCTAAGGAAGGAGTGAGTTGTTCTGTCCTTCCCTGGAGAATGCAGATGGGCACATTTACCTGCTACTGAGTTGGGGTTACCATATTCAGTTAATGCTACATCCTCCTCAGCTCCATCACCGTCTTGGGCTGAAAGTCAAAGGAGAGAAGGGCTGGCTTAGTGTCACGGATTCACCTGGAAACAGCACACGAGGACTATGAGACTCAATGGCTTGCAAAGAGGCTCCTGACCCTTTAAAAAAGGAATTCTCCGCTGAGGCTGTGTGTGTGTGTGTGTGTGTGTGTGTGTGTGTGTGTGTGTTTTAATCTGTGATTTTAAAAAGAGTGTTTTTAAAGCTTCTGAGGAAGGTTGCATAGGGATCACATCTGTGTGCTCAGGAGAAGCACATCTGTGTTTAGTAACTGAAGAGGTTGAAGGCTCATCATCACTTTCTACAGAAAGAACACTAGCAGGGGGTCAGGGTCTTTGTACCTTCGTGACCTTGGGCATCTCACTGTCTTCAGCAGTAAAATAAAAGGCCTTCACTACATCATCTCTAAAGTCCCTTTAGGCTTGATACTCTGCAAGCTTTGGTTCAATTTTAAAAACTGGACATAGGGAATTCCCTGACGGTCCAGTTGTTTGCACTCTGCACTTCCACTGCAGGGGGCATGGGTTCGACCCCTGATCTGGGAATTAAGATCCCGCAGCCCATGCCGTGCGGCCAAAAAAAAAGAAAAGAAAAAAACCGGACATAATTTTTTAAATCCCTAAAGACCATTTTATACTGTCGTAGAATAATCACACTTGGTTGTTTAATATCTGTCTCCTCAACAAGCCTGTAAGCTCTGTGAAGACAGGAGTTGTGTCTGTCTCTTAGGCCAGGTCCTTGCTCGATACATAGTTGTCCTTTGATGGTCTGGGACGTAGCCGTGTCATTTTGTTCCTGCTTAGTGGCTGCAGCGCTGAGCGCACGGACTGTTCTGCCCTCTCACTTGTTGGCTGTGTTACCTGCGGCCAAGTTCCTTAACGTTTTGTTGCTTCTGTTTCCTGATGGGAGTAAAAGAGGGATCATGATGATCATAATAGTCAATCTATCTCATACGGTTGCTTTGAAGATGAAATCTATCAATATCTATAAAGCCCTTGGAATAGGACATGAAATATAGAAAGCAGCATAGTGCTTCCCTTTGTATATTGTTATTGGCGGTGGTGTTGGTGGTATAGTTATAATTGATGCTCTGACATCCTCCTCCTACTGGTGTTTTTTAGAGGGATTGAATCCTGTGAAAATAAAACATTCTTCTTTCAGCAGAAATGAACTGAATCCTTGGTTTAACTTTGTTCCTTGCAGCATAACAAGACTCCTTCCCACTCAGCCCCTTGGTAACCCGTGTTCCTCCAATAGTCTCATCAGACCAGATCATAAATTAGAGAAGCCTAATTCTCCGGCTTGAGTTATTGTTCACGAATTTACCAAAAAGTCGAGTGTTTCTCTCTATTAATCCTGCCACCACCTCCTGGTATGGATCCGAGTTGAGTAAGTAAGACCTTACATTGATACCTGGGGGGGCCAGGGACACTATGACCATCATTTCACTACAAGGAGCCTGAGCTCCCAGAGGTTGGGGAGCTTGGTTGGGTCTCAACGTTGGTAAGAAGCAGAGCTGAGCCTCGAAGCCAGGGCATGTGAGGACAGGGTCTGCACCCTTTCTGCTGCCCCATTATCCTTATCACCCAAGCATAATGACAAAGAGAATGTCATTATCCTTGCCTGGTCTGTCCTCACACAAAGCAAATCCTGCCCAGACTCACGTCTTCTTCTGTACTTTACGCCAGTTCGCTCTTTGTGACCTGTAGCTCTAGAGGGTGACAAAGAGAGGTTTTCAGGCTTGTCCCCCTGAAAGAACAAACAAAACACTGCCTGGGACCATCCAAATTTGGTTTCTCCTAGTAAGGTGGGCACCTTGAAGCAAAAAATGTTGAGAATTGTCCAAAAAAAGGCTATGTTTGCCAAAAGTTGGTATGCCTGGTACTTGCTGTAAGGAAAACAATCTGAAGGACCTCTGTTTGCAAGAACATTTTCCTCTCGTTTTACATCATTTGATATTCATTGACCCATTTTTACATTTCATAGCCTCATTATTTCTGTCTTAATAATACCTTCAAAAAAATCATACTAGATTTGTCTGTAGATATTTAAACACAGGATAGAAAAAATGCCCACAATTATGTGCTCCTTTAAAATATACAGGGGTCTTGCTTTTAGCAAACTTGATATAACAATATTCTAATTCATCTAAAACAGATAAAGCAGGCAATAATTAGAACAGGAGCTTTCCCTTCATAAACAAAGATTCATGGCTGATATTCTATATTTAAGGTCTTTGCAAATTATATCACATTTAAAATTCTCAGTTAAAAGAGCAATTGATTTTAAAAGCTCAATCAGTCTACAGTTTTTAAGGAACACATTTATAACATGGGGCAAAGAATATTTATACCCATTTGTTTGGTGTTTTGTAGTAATACGCCTGATTGCATTTTCATTCTCCATCAAGATGTTTTTATATCTTCGAACTAAGTCCCTAAGCCACTTCCGAGAGATAAAGACTAATCTTTTGAAAGACTTCCAAGGAAATGAAGTCCTTAATCCGCTTTGCTGATCTATTTCAGTGTGTACCAACTCTTAGTTTTGTATTTAATCTAAATGCTTTGTGCTTTGATTTGAGTCTATTTCTACCCTTCGTCTTTAGCTGGAGACAGAAAGCAGGACAACAACTTCTTGGAGAGAGGTATTCATACGTGTGAAATTCCCTGCTAATCCCCTCTTGTCTGACTCTTCTTTCAACTGAATAATTCTGGTCTCACAACCCAGTGGTAAATCAAATAATTATGTGACTGGAGTCATAGCTATAAATCAGAAGAGTCACGTGACAAATGCACGCCTCATGGACTGGTACAAAATGTTGTGTTTCAGTACAGAATTTAGAGAGAACCTGAATGTCCATGAGAAAGGCACATAAAGCTTAAGAACTACCATCTCAGTTTCACTGTCCTAACCTTTCCATGTAGGTCTGACATTATAACTCCTTCATCATCTCTGTGGTTTTCTACCCAGCCTCTCCCACACTTCTCATCAGTGGATCTCAGAACCGGAACGGGTATTCTTGTCAGAGACTGACAGATGCTGAGAACAACGGCCTGATTGTTCCAGCTGACCACTTGTCTGTTTACACAGCACTACGATTGTTTCTTGAGCAAACAAAAACAGACAGCCGTGGGCTGCGCTCCCACCGTCAGCTCATGACCTACAGCAACACTTAGGATTTTTTGAGTCATTGTTATTATACTGTACTGGTCTGGCTCTTATTTATTTTGTATCTCTTTGTATGTTTTTCCTAGCTAGGTGTCATCCTGTACTTTTTCTTGCGTTTTAATCATTCTTCTAATTTTTGATATTTGTACTTTTTCTAGGTGACCTAAATTCTGATTTCCTTCTCTAAGCTTAAGTTTCTGGTTATTCTGCCTAGTTTTGGAGAGCAATCTATATGTTCTTTTCTACACTATTGATTTTTTTTTCTGCCACAAAATATTGAGCTACGTTGACAATGACTCTCACTGGCAGAAATGGATTTTCTACCCACGCTCCAGAAATACGGATAGTTATAAGGAAACATTGTGCTTTTGAAAGCTCTTGCTTTTCCACTAAGACACTTCTTAGAACACTTTAAACACCTGCCTAGTCTTTTGGGCGTATGGAAAATTGATCATTACAAGTCCCAGTGGGTTTTGGGTATTATGAAACTCTAAGAACTTTCTCTCTCTCTCTCTGACTTTTGTTTCCTGGAAACATAACAGCAACAAAGCAAACAGAAGAAGTTTTATCCTATTTTTCGGTGAGAACTATGAGAAGTAGTTTCAAGAAAGATCGACTCTGCAATTCTGCCCCAAACCTCACATCATCAAAAGCAATGAAAAACTCTTAAAAGAAGGATGTATAGTGTCAATTTCCAACTCGTGGTCAACTGAACTGAAAAGAATTAATAGATGCTTCCATCTGCACAGGATTGAATTTGAGTATGTAATTAGCCATAGATTACAGCTCAAAAAAGTGTATGACTTAAAAGGAAAGCTTCTATTAATTTTTTTGAGCCTGGTGAGCATAATGTGTGCTATACAATATGTAAAATAACATCATCTTTGCACATTAGAAATACACTGTGAGAAATCAGATGCCTATTAAGACACAAAATTTGATGTAGAACTGTGATACTGGGTTATGAATAATAGGCCAGATATTTCAGAAAGGGATTAATGAGTTTTGACATATTTCCAGATAACTGAAATTAGCCACTAATCCCCCCAGGTTATTGGGGTCCAAGCCTCCTTGTTATCATGGATAATATATTTTATTCTTTAACAGTATATAGTCAGGTGGCTTGGTCTTATATAAGGATACAAATCCGACCCAGAAATTATTATGAAAATGTCACATAAGCAAGTTCTTTATTTCTATTAATGATTACACATCTGAGACTCTGCTCAGAATTCTGACTTCATGGCTCATCCTGTCACTTTTTGTAAACCTCGAAGGTTTTCAAGGAGTGAATGGTTTACAAAGTAGGAATCCAGTAGTTATTGGGCTTTGAGACTCTAATGAGGGGATGAGTCGTACAAATCAGTCTGTTATGATATTTGGGCAAGTTGGCTTTGAGACTTAAATTTGAAAAATGTCAGTCACTGGTGCCAGGGTTGCTTTTGCACTTGATGGCCAAAACATCTGCACTTAGCATAGTATGTCATGCAATGGCATGGCCCAAGCCTAATTTGGGGCTGGTTAACTCATTTTATAGGGGGTGCCTTTCTTTATCCAGCATGAATACTCAGAGCCACACCCTTTCTATTTAGGGCCTGTGAGTCATTTCTGTCTTGGCCTCTCCCCATAAATCTCTGTATTTCGGAGGAACTGAATTTTCAGAAAAGTTTAACCTTGACTCTGAGTGTCCCCATCTCCAGGCTTGAGCTATGTAGTCACCCACCTAAATTCTGACCATTCCCTTTTCTTTCTCTCTTGGTTCATCCTCTTGCCCTGTTTTTTCTCCTGCTTCTCTTACGGGAGAGCCTCCCCAAGCTTCCCAGGAAAGTACCTCTTGAGAGTTGCTGATTCTCCGCTCTGAAGCTGCGTTCATAAACTGGGAGTGGGCAAGCATTGCCTTGCAGAGGGCAATCCTGCTGACACGATCTATAGAGAAAGCACAGCTCCGGTATGATGTACAGCAGCAGGAAAACCCACGCGTTGGTGACCAGGGCGATGCAGAGGACAGGGTCGTCCCACTCGGGCTGCCGCTGGAGCTGTGGGTTGCCTCTCATGAGCATGGAGATCCACACCACCCAGATGATGATGGAGATGACCACGGTGACGAAGATGAGCCTTCCGTGCTGCTTCCAGTTCTCACACGGCCCACAGAAGGCAGCTTTGGAGACGAAGAACGTGAGGGCCATCAGGAAGAGGACGTAAACCAGGAGGACCACGAAGTCCATGTTGAGTTGACAGGGTGTCATATCCATAAACATCGTACCTCTGGTCATGATGAGAGTCACATACTCGGTGGCGATGATCGTCTGCAATAGGCTGACACCAATAGCAATGCACAGAATTTTCTTCCAAGAGAAGGACACTTGACCCCGGACCAGCTTCACCAGGTTGGAGGCATGAGCCAAGAGGCACGAGAAACAGAGAGCAAAGAGGACCCCAAAGAGAAAGTAGCGGATGGGGGCGGTCTGCTGATTGAGCTGGATGATGAAGGCAAAAGCAAGGCTGAAGAGCCCCAGCACACCCAGGAGGAAGAGGAACTGCGTGGGGAGGACATTCCACTGGCTGCAGTCTTGAACCCTTCTCATGAGGAAGAGAAATGCCAGGAGCAGCAAAATTGTAACTGCTATGCCAGTGGCTGCCAGGGACTCCAGAACAGTGCCCCACGCTCCCGTGGTGTCACAGAGGAAGTAATAGTCCCCAGTGGACTCTCTGCAGTCCTCATACATGGTGACTTGTAGGTGGACCTCACGAGAATGGTCTTTTGTTCCCGTGCAAAAAAAAAAAAAAAAAAAGTAAAAGACAAAGGAACAAACATAACTTCATAACTTGACCTGCACCCTCAAGAACCCCTGTTGGGTAGTCTTGGGCAGGATACTATAATATCTCTGATTCCCACATGAAGATACCTGGACCTACTGAATGAAATAGCTCAAAACTATCAACCCCTCAAAACGATCCTAGCTCTATCCTGCTGGGAAAGGAGAACCGTCTTCACTTAGGGGTTCCAGAAAACTCATGAATTTTCACGTCATAATTTCCACCAAGACTTTTTGAGGGCTAAGGCAGAATCTTTTTCATAAAAATCGGGCATGTGACCACGTTTGCATGATGGTTAGGACTCCAGTTATAGCAGGCTCCAGAACAAGGGTTGTCAACATTAATGGACCATTTGATCATTCAAGACATGAGGCACTGCTCGAAGGAGACAGGCAGATGATCTTTCCCAGTCATTTTAATGACTCTTCCTTCTTTTAATTCAAGTCAATCCAAGGCAGCGCATTACAGTTAAATACCCACTGTTTTAGTCTGTCAAAGAATTTTACAGAAAGGTCTCTGCCTTCAATTAACTTTTTGGAGAGTTTTGCACCAAACTCTATGTCTTGCCTGGGGTTGCCTAGAAAAACATCACACATATTCATTTGGAAACAAGTACCTTGCAGCTGAATACCTCTAGCTCTACTCCCCTTCAGCTATTCCCAAGCCAGCTGGCTGGAGTGACCCAGGCTGACAGCTGAGGGCATGGCCCCTTCAGTCCCACTTACCTCCTCTGTGTGCACGCTGGAGGCCGAGACTGTAGTGGCTGTGAGGTTGTAACTGCCAATGAGTAAGAAGGAGACAACCTCAGTGTCTTTAATCTCTCCCCAAACGGGCGGAAGGATGGAGGCCCGCTCTCGGGTTCCTGCAGGGCCTATAAAGGGGCGTGGCTTTAGGAAAGACCGCCTCCTCCCCACAGCCTCCGATGTGATCTGGAGGCTGCGAGAGGCCCTCTGTTGGGCTCACGTGAGGACACTTCGTTCTTCTTCTGACCTACTCCCTAAAAAGCCATCTCCAGTCTTCCCCACGTCTTGATCATAAGATCCAAAAGAGCATCCATCCCAGAGGAATAAGAGGTTTACTGGGCCATAAAGAAGGGTTATGCACATTAAAAGGGCCAGTGGTTGGCTTCAGTGTGATTAGGGGAACTTTGTCTTCTCTGCTCTGCCCATTTCTTTTCCTCTCCTGTGGAGGTCCTTCCTCAGGCTTTTTTTTTTTTTTTTTTTTTAGTATTTTGTTTATTTATTTATTTATGGCTGTGTTGGGTCTTCGTTTCTGTGCGAGGACTTTCTCTAGTTGCGGCAAGCGGGGGCCACTCTTCATCGCGGTGCGCGGGCCTCTCACTATCGCGGCCTCTCTTGTTGCGGAGCACAGGCTCCAGACGCGCAGGCTCAGTAATTGTGGCTCACGGGTCTAGTTGCTCCGCGGCACGTGGGATCTTCCCAGACCAGGGCTCGAACCCGTGTGCCCTGCATTGGCAGGCAGACTCTCAACCACTGCGCCACCAGGGAAGCCCCTTCCTCAGGCTTTGGCTGCCCATCAAGTGGGGTCCCTACCTGGACCAGCTCTTCTGGGATTGCCAAAGCCTTTGGTATAATTTCCCTCTCTCCTTGCTCTCCTCACCCCCATCAGAACGTACTCTTTCTGGGTCTCATTCCATCGTGGCTTTCCCAGGGCCCAAGATAGAAGAACTGGCAGTTAAAAGGTCCAGCTGATATTGGTATAACATATTCTTTTTCTCTGTGGTGACGTATAATAGAGCACGCAGCACAGGGTCCAAGCTATACTGACCTTAGGCCACCCCCCAACCCCCCCTTCAAATTTACTTAACTCCTTGGTTCTTTTCCTGGATATTTGCATTTTTAAAATATGTTTGGAGGTTTTCCTTGCTTTCATTTTTTTAATGAATTATTATTTTTATTTTATTTTTAAAAATTTTTTATCGGGGTATAGTTGGTTTACGACGCTGTGTTTGTGCTGTACGGCAAAGTGAATCAGTTATACATATACATATATCCACTCTTTTTTTAGATTCCTTTCCCGTATCGGCCATTACAGAGTATTGAGTAGAGTTCCCTGTGCTAGGCATTAGGTCCCTATTAGTTATCTGCAATTAATTTTTTAAAATAGAAGTATAGTTGATTTACAATGTTATGTTAGATTCTGGTGTACAGCAAAGTGGTTCAGAGAGATATATATCTTTGCTGTTGATATATATTCTTTTTCATGTTCTTTTCTGTTATGGTTTATTACAGGATATTGAATATACGGATATTTTCATTTGACAGAGGACTTCTGAAGACCCCAATCAGTGCTTGTTAGTGTGGTTTCAAGTGTCCCTGTGATCTGGCCCCTCCCTCTCCCATCCAACCATATTTCTTTCAGGTCTCCTGACCCTGTGTTTTATTCAGGTTGGTTTTCTCACTCCCATCTGCTTGCCTTCTCTTAGAGGTTGTCCCTGTCCTGAACTGCCTTTTGCTTTATTCCCACTTATCCTCTGTGCTCAATTCCCATTGATCTTGCTTCCTACCCAAATACACTTTCGCTACCTCTGAGGTCTAGTTCATCTTATCTCCCCTGTGAGCTTCCCTGATCACTCTGGCCCTCACTGATCACTCCTGCCGGGAACTCTACAACATGTAGGGTCTGTGCTGTCCAAAATTAGAAATAATATTTTCTGCCCATTTTATTTGTATTAATCAATTTATTAATAACTATAAGCAATAAATGAATTTAAATAATACATCTATTAATTACTTTTATTTGTAATGGTCTCATCCCCTTGATTAGACTTGTAGTTGCTTGGGGGTTAGGCTCTATGTTTTATGTCCCCATAGCACCTGGCCCTGTGGGGAGCACCTCCTAGGTGATGGATGGGTTGATTAATTGAAGGATTCTAATGATAGAATTCCAGGCCATGTGAGGGTACTTTTTAGCAGTGTGGTTTTCCAACCAATGCTTTTAAATGGAAACCACCTGCAAATAAATCAGAATCTTAACAAACCCTGGACAAATTCATTCTGCAGTGGTGTTCTATCATATAAAGGCTCTTTAACTTTATTTTTTATTTTTAAAAATTTATTTATTTATTTATTTATTTATGACTGCATTGGGTCTTTGTTGCTGTGCGTGGGCTTTCTCTAGTTGAGGTGAGCGGGGGCTACTCTTCTTTGTGGTGCGCAGGCTTCTCATTGCGGTGGCTTCTCTGGTTGTGGAGCACGGGCTCTAGGCGCGCGGGCTTCAGTAGTTGTGGCACGTGGGCTCAGCAGTTGTGGCGTGCGGGCTCTAGAGTGCAGGCTCAGTAGTTGTGGTGCACGGGCTTAGTTGCTCTACAGCATGTGGGATCTTTCCGGACCAGGGCTCGAACCCGTGTCCCTGCATTGGCAGGCGGATTCTTAACCACTGCGCCACCAGGGAAGTCCCAAGACGCTTTAACTTTAAAAAGCTTTTTTTTTTCCTCTGAGAGAAGATGATTCTAGGGAGAAGAGTCCTCCCCTTTACTTGCTTTGGGCATAATCACGGTCTGTCTGAAGCTGTAAAAGCTAATCTAAAGTTTACGTGAAGCGTAAAGGAATTTTCCAGATGCTAAAATGTGACATCCAGGAGGATTCACTCAAAGACCCTTGTGAGCTGTGAAACTGCTGTTAGTAGACCAACAGGAAGATTTCCCATTTAATTCTTCCAAGAGGACTATTTTGGTGGCCCTGTCTCTCCTCCCGCCCAGTTCTGGCTGGCCTTTAGTCATGGCATTCCTCACTGTTGTGAGGTCTGAGCTCCTGGTGTGCTAGTCTTCTAAGGAGATTCCTCCTGACCCCCTGAAGGCTTGAAGCAGGTGAATTAATGGGTTAATGACCACAAAGCCCTTTGAGCACCTTAGATAAAAGAACTGTCACAGGTACTAATTATTGTTATTTTAAAATCTGGAGTCATAGGATTAGCCTATCTGCTCTGGGCCCTAAGGAAATGAGGGCTTCCTTTGCTTACTCACACCTCCTTACTTTTGTCTTTTATGTGGTGACAACATCACACCAAACAGCTCAGATATGGCTTTGATAAGTCAAATTATACTGATTACAACGAGTCCATTGAAAATGGAGATAAAACAGTCAAGAGGCCAAACGCCTTTTGCCAAACATCTATTTGCATTGTTTCCTTCTCCCAGAAACAGAGCTGGAGGGAATGTTAGAGGTGACCTAGTCTAACCCTTTCATTAATAATAATAAGGAAGCCACCATTATAACATGAAGAATTTAGCAATAAGGAAGCAGAGGCCCAGAGAGACGAAGGGACGTGCCCAAGGTGTGGAATGTTAGAGGGAGACAACCAGCGTTGTCTGACTCCTGGTCCCATTCTTGCTGCTGTACCAGGTTGCTTTCCTGACACTTCTCACCTTGTGACGACAGGCCCTAAGAGAGATAAGCCCTTAGATGTGATAAGTCGGTCAAGACGTGAAAGAAAAAAAAAGATTAGGAGAGTGCATCACATACCCTTCATCCCCAAACAGCTGTCATGGCAACCATGTGAGGACCAGCTAGCTGTGTGAGATGGGGTGAGTTAGCTGGGAACATCCTTCACTCTTCTGCTCACTGCCCTCTCCAGGGCTGGCTTCATGGGGGTGCCACCAGTGCCATTGTTCAGGGCCCAACACACAGAAGTGTCCTGTACTTGGAATCTAATGCTTTGCTGTCACTGTTTTGAAATTCTTATTAATTTAATCTTTGAATTTGTGTTTTATCAGTGAAGTCAGATGGGACAATGGAGCAGGCACTGGGGGCTTGGAGCCTCGGCTCATGCATGACCTGCCTTCCATGGTGTCTATGTCTCATCGCCCCCCTGTCTCTCTGGGACAGGTTCTCAGCCACCCCTCCATGCCACCCCAGGTGCACTGGGTCACCTGGTTTCCTCATTTCTGCCCCTGTCTCTCGACTGCTGCCACATTCCACCTGGACTCACCTGTCTGACGTGGGTTGGGGTGATGGGGCCTTGGAAACGGGAGATTGACTTATGTCCAAGCAGGGTCCTACATTTTCATTTTGCACTGGGCCCTGCAAATTATGTAGCTGGCCCTGGGCATCTCCTTCAGTTTTCTGGTATATGATGGCTAACTTGATCAATTTCCTATCAGGATGTTAATGTTGTACAGTTTAATTGTATATTATAATGTGCAGTTAGTTGTGAAGAACCACAGTGTTTTATTTGGGTCAGGAAATTGTGAAGACTCTCAACTGAGTATTATTTAATTAGTATTCAGAGTATTTTGGGGGAAGGAAGTTATCTGACATTTTTTCCCCAGTTGGTGGCTATTATAACTTTTTTCTTTTTGGCTACATTGGGTCTTCATTGCTGTGCGCAGGCTGTCTCTAGTTGCGGCGAGCAGGGGCTACTCTTCGTTGTGTTGCGCGGGCTTCTCATTGCGGTGGCTTCTCTTGTTGTGAAGCACAGGCTCTAGGGCACACGGGCTCAGTAGTTGCGGCTTGCAGACTCTGGAGCGCAGGCTCAGTAGTTGTGGCGCATGGGCTTAGTTGCTCCACAGCATGTGGGATCTTCCCAGACCAGGGACCGAACCCGTGTCTCCAGCATTGGCAGGCAAATTCTTAACCCCTGCACCACCACGGAAGTCCCTATTATAACATTTTAATTGAACTAATATACATTGCTCTTATACTGGGTTGTTTTATCATTATTAGTAGAAAGAAGATGATGGGAAAATGTAGAGGTATGTTCAAGTTCAACTTCTCGATCTGGAAGTGTAAACATGACAATATTGAGAAAAATGCTGACCAATAAAAATTTTTATTTTATTTGAGCTGCATTCTGAAAAGGAAGAAGTAGATGCAAAATCTTATAATGAAGATTATTTAAGTGTGATTTAATAAAATATGCAAAGCTTAACAAAAATGAGAGACAACACATAATTTGTGATGAAATTTTTACAAATGAAAACTTAAAATCTTCAAAATTAAAAACACACACGAGAAAATAACATGGTAACCTGTCAATAAGTCCCTCACATTTCCAAAGGGAAAATACATAAATTTATCAATGATTTCTAAGTTGTCATCTACTATTAATGAAAGAGACTTCTAATAATCTATTTAACAACATATTAAGTGGCAAAAAGGAAAACGGGTCACACAGCTGCTAAAAATTATTCTTCCAGTATGTATGGAATAGTACCTATGATTTTTGAGGGTAAAATGATAAATCAGCTGACAAATTAAAAATTAAACCTCTTGGGCTTCCCTGGTGGCGCAGTGGTTGGGAGTCTGCCTGCTAATGCAGGGGACACGGGTTCGAGCCCTGGTCTGGGGAGATCCCACATGCCACAGAGCAACTGGGCCCGTGAGCCACAATTACTGAGCCTGCGCGTCTGGAGCCTGTGCTCCGCAACAAGAGAGGCCGCGATAGTGAGAGGCCCGCGCACCGCGATGAAGAGTGGCCCCCGCTTGCCGCAACTAGAGAAAGCCCTCGCACAGAAACGAGGACCCAACACAGCCAAAAATAAATAAATAAATAAATTAAAAAAAAAAAAAAAAAAAGAAAAAGAAAAAAAAAAAATTAAACCTCTTAGTATCTCATAATATCTCACCAAATCTGTACTACTGCAGAACATAGGGAAGCAACGTTTTAATGCAATTATAGTCTGATATAGAGTTTGTGATTCAGCTTGATAAAAGCACTGATATAAATTTCCAACAGTTTCGATTAGATCGGATATGAGTGACAAAAGGATTTTTTTCTTTTTTTAAAAATATCTTTATTGGAGTATAATTGCTTTACAATGTTGTGTTAGTTTCTGCTGTACAACAAAGTGAATCAGCTATACGTATACATATATCCCCATATCCCCTCCCTCTTGAACCTCCCTCCCACCCTCTCTATTCCACCCCTCTGCCACAAAGTATCCAGCTGATCTCCCTGTGCTATGCGGCTGCTTCCCACTAGCTATCTATTTTACATTTGGTAGTGTATATATGTCAGCGCTACTCTCTCACTTCGTCCCAGCTTACTCTTCCTCCTCCCCGTGTCCTCAAGTCCGTTCTCTACGTCTGAGTCTTTATTTCTGCCTTGCCACTAGGTTCATCAGTACCGTTTTTTTTAGATTCCATATATGCACTTTAGCATATGATATTTGTTTTTCTCTTTCTGACTTACTTCACTCCGTATGACAGACTCTAGGTCCATCCACCTCATTACAAATAACACAATTTTGTTCCTACAAAAAGATTTTTATAGGGGATTTTTTGTGGTGTTTAATTTCACACACAACTGGATTAGATATGATCTCTGAGTTGGAAAATATATATATATATTTAAAATAAATTTATTTATTTATTTATTTATGGCTGCGTTGGGTCTTCGTTGCTGTGTGCGGCCTTTCTCTAGTTGCAGCGAGCGGGGGCTACTCTTCGTTGCAGTGCGCGGGCTTCTCATTGTGGTGGCTTCTCTTATTGCGGAGCATGGGCTCTAGGCGCGTGGGCTTCAGTAGTTGTGGCTCGCAGGCTCAGTAGTTGTGGCTCACGGGCTTCAGTAATAGGCGCGCGGGCTCTAGAGCACAGGCTCGGTAGTTGTGGCGCACGGGCTTAGTTGCTCTGTGGCATGTGGGATCTTCCTGGACCAGGGATCGAACCCACGTCCCCTGCATTGGCAGGCAGATTCTTAACCACTGCACCACCAGGAAAGCCCAAAAATATATTGTTAATTCAGCTGTTTAAACTGGAAAACTGTAGAGGAATTATAAGCTTAGACAACAAATATGACCAGAAAAAATGACTAACAACCATGGTTTATTCATCATGAAGCTTTGGCACCTAAAGAAATTTTACTTGAACCTCACAAATTTATTGAAATCAAATGAAAAGCCAGTGAGCAAAACCTTTAGACATATTTTGTTCAGATGTTGGAGCTGGCTGTATCCATTTACGTACACGGTGGAATTCCTGGTTGCCAGAAGGTAAAATACTAAGCTAAGCATAATACATACACTCAGAAATAAGATGTAGATTTCTTGAACTGAAAAACTATCTCATTTGGCAGATATTTTTGGACATGGTATTCGGATAATAAAAGTGCACATTTAACTGATTTTGGGACATTCTTAAGTACAATTTTGGAAGAAAATCGTGATATATTTTAACGTGTCAAACACATTCAAGGATTCCAAAAGACGTGGTGGTTTTAAAAGATGGCTGTAATTCATCAAGAGATGGGGTCAAATTCCCCTCCATTTGAAGCCCTGGCTGGCCTTAGTGGTTCTCTTGTAACCAATAAAATGGGGTGGAGGTGATGATGTGCACATTCTACCAAGGCTAGGTCAAAAGATGCCTTGCAGCTTCAGTTTTGGTCCCTTGGAATGCTTGGTCTCTGGCTGCTTTCTCCTGAGACACAGTTGCTTTGTTCTTAGAATCCCAAGCCACACAAGAGACCACATGTAGGTTCTCTGGTCAACAGCACCAGCTGAGTCCAGCCTTCCAGCCATGTGGCCAAAGCACCAGACATGGGAATGGAAAAGCCAGTTGGGAAATGGATCCTCTTGTTCCAGCGGTTCAATTAAACCGTCGCTAAACAGGATTTATGTACATGTCAAATGCAAGACTTACTTGCATTGCTATGAGTTTTCTACAAGTTAAAGTTTATTTCTATAGAGTTCTAAAATAGCCTAGTCGAAGCCAAAGGCACACATCTTTATAGGATCAGGTAATCTCAGAGGCACCAGCATTCCATCGAAAGGATGTTCATTCCAAAGTCTTTAAATTTTCCTTATAAAGAAGGTAATTCTAGCTGCTGTATGTTCCCAACAAAATTGTAACACATAGAATGGAAGGTTATAAAGTCAGTTTGAATGAAATAAAGTTAGAGATACGCATTGTTACATTTTGCTTTTCTCTCAAGGTCACAATCATTACTTTTTCGAGGAAAATATGAAGCTTGAAAGAAAAATGTTTGAATAAAAGATCCATTTGAGGGACTTCCCTGGTGGTGCAGTGGTTAAGACTCCGCACTCCCAATGCAGGGGGCCCAGGTTCGATCCCTGGCCAGGGAACTAGATCCCACATGCATGTCGCAACTAAAAGTTCGCATGCCACAACTAAGGAGCCTGAATGCTGCAACTAAGGCCCGGCACAACCAAATAAATAAATAAATATTTAAAAAAAAAAGATCCATTTGCTTTTCAAAACTGTGAATCAATAATTGAATTAAACTTGAACAATGAAGAGAATAAATGATTGCATTTAATTCTTATACTGAAGAATGATAAAAAGACATTATGTTTATCATGTGGATTAAGATTAAAGAAAAATTTCCAGTGCTAAATAGAGAGTATTACTATATTACTAATCACAACAACCTATCTGGGTTAATTTTTAGGGTTTTCAATTTTGGTTGGATTTAAAAAGGGAAAGAACCAGGTCCAACAGTGTACCAGATGTACACACTGCTTTCTCCTCAGGTAGTACATGGAATGAATTTACAAACAGGTAAGCACATTTGTTCACTAAATAAAAATCATGTCTAAATTTTTGTTTCTGTGTTGTTATTTAAAGTTTTTATATTCTATATAAATATCAGTAAAATACTATGCAATGTTGTCTCTGCTATGCTTTTTAAAATGACTTTTTATTATTTATTTATTTATTTTGGCCATGCCGCACAGCATGTGGGATCTTAATTCCTCCACCAGGGATTGAACCCATGCCTCCTGCAGTGGAAGCACGGAGTCTCAACCACAGGATTGCCAGGGAAGTCCCTAACAGACTTTTTTGAAAAAGCAGTTTTAGGTTTACAGAAAAATGGAGTGTAAAATACAGAGTTCCCATTCTCCCCCTTCCCCGCCTCCTACTTCAGTTTCCCCTATTATTAACATCTTGAAATAGTATGGTACCTTTGTTACTATTGATGAACTAATATTGATTCATTATTATTACCTGAAGTCTATTGTTTCTGATGTTTACATTTGTTCTTTTTTTTTTTTTTTCATTCAGATTTGGTTTATGTAGAAAAGTACTAGATTAACTTCAACAATGGGGGGAGGGAATAAAGCTTAATTTGCATTTGGGTAAAGAGGGTCAGCTTAACATATAATTTAGTTTCTTTCTTTTTTTTTTTTTTTCACACACTGTATTTTATTTTTACAAGAGATAAATAGACTGACACCAAGCATTGTACATGGATGACCACAAAAGCAACAATGATTGCAATTACCAAATATGAAACACACTCATACTATGTCATAATATTGACATTCAGTTTGACATACATTTGTTCTTTGTGTTGTAAATTCTATGGATTTTGACAAATGTATAATAACGTGTATCCATCATTACAGGACCATATAGTATCATTTCACTACTCTAAAAATCACCTATGCTCTACCTATTCATCCCTCCCTCTCTCCCCTACTCTGCTTTTACTTTATCATTGGTAGTAATGGGAAATACCGTTTCATAAAACATGTGTTACGTGTGTGTGTGAGCGTTCGTTCTGGATTGAAAGGTAAAATGTATTTCTGATGCTGGGCTGGGGTGAAAAAGAAGCTTGAAAAATACTAGTCTCATCAAATGAGCGCTTGCTCACCCTCTGACTTGAGTTGGATGTTTGCTATGATCTTGGGCAAGTGTCTTGATCTCTTTAAGCTTAATAAATGTTTCCTCTTCCCTGTGGGTATATTTACATAAAGGAAAAAATGATTTTTGTGATCATTTGGTCTGGGCTGAGTTAAAGAGTTTTGAAAGCAACATGATGGTATAAACCACACCCAAAGTTAAGTAAGACTGCTTAGCCTAAGAGTACTAGGAATCTTAAAGGACTTTTATACCTTAATTATCAGCGTGCAAAGTATTATGTTAAATTCAAATGTTAGGTCTTACATATTAAAGTAGCCCATTTATTTACTCCTAGAACCTCTCCCTAGAAATCTGTTGTTGGCATTAACTCACTCATGTGCTTGTTCATTCTTCTAATGACTTTTAAAAAATTTTTTATTTATTTCTTTTTGGCTGCGTTGGGTCTTCGTTGCTGCGCGTGGGCTTTCTCTAGTTGTGTCGAGCGGGGGCTACTCTTCGTTGTGGGCTCAGTAGCTGTGACGTGTGGGCTCAGTAGCTGTGGCTCGCGGGCTCTAGAGCGCAGGCTCAGTAGTTGTGGCTCACGGGCTTAGTTGCTCCGTGGCATGTGGGATCTTCCCGGACCAGGGCTCGAACCCACGTCCCCTGCATTGGCAGGCGGGTTCTTAACCACTGCGCTACCAGGGAAGTCCTTTCTAATGACTTTTTATGAGCATCTATTTCGTGCCAGCCACTGTGCCTGTGCTTGAGCTGTTGTTACCAGGTCCAAGCTCATACTGCTCGCTGCATGACAGGCCAATAAATTGAGGGACGAGCTGTTGGGGCAAGTAATAGCGACTTTACTTGGAAACCAGCAGACCAAGAAGATGGTGGACAAGTGTCCCAAAGAACCATCTTCCCCGAGTTAGAATTCAGGCTTCTTTTATACAGAAGGGGTGGAGGTAAAGTCCTGGTGCCTGCCAGACTCTTCCTGCAGCCGTTCAGATGTGGGCCTGGTTAGGATGTTTCTTGCAAGCTAAACAAAGGTATTTTAGCTTAAAGTTCATTACCTGGGAGGCAGGGTTCCAAGAGATGGGCCATTTTATGTAATTTAGTGCTTAACTTGTAATTGTGATTAACTTGTAATAGAATATAAAGGTTCTTCCCTATTACAATATCACATCACATGAGGCTTAGGGCCCATCACCTGTATTCAAGTTGCTTACAGACTGGGGGTGAGTAGAGGGTAAGCAGGTAATGAAAACAGCAAATATTCTGTGTGTACACCAGCGAGGGGGTCAGAGAAGACGTTTCAAGAGGGAGAGATGTCTAAGCTGAGGGAAGCTTTGTGAAATGAGGGGTAAGAGAGCTCCAGGCAGAGGAAACAGCCCCCATGATGACCAACGTGAGCCATGGCGAGTAGGTGAGTGTGGAGGAAGCACCAATGGGTGAGAGAGAAGGAGGCAGAGGGTCCCAGGCCTTGTATTTTAAGGAGTACAGATGCTATTCGGAGAGTAATTTTATGTATTGTGTTTAAGCTTTATATTGCATTGCGTTTAATATAATTCATTTATTTACTTCTCCAACACATCATTATGGAGCATCTCTATTTCTTTTGCCGAATCCTGTGGCTATAGTGATGAACAAAAGAGACATGTTTCTTGTGCTCAATGAGCTTACAGTTTGGTGGGAGAGCAGCCAATAAAACAGCAAAAAAAAAGAAAAGTATATATATGTATATATTTATATATAAATATTTACTGATTGTGGAAAGTACTATAAAAGATGCTGTGATGGGGAACAATGGAGTGGGGTGCCTCTGTTAGGGTGGGTTAGGGGGGGCCTCTCTGAGAAGCAGAGACCTGGAGGATGGGGAAGAGCCAGCCACGCCCATGCAGAGTGGGAGAAAGAGCGTTCCAGGCAGAGAGGTCAAGATGGGCAGGAGCCTGAAGGTGCCAAAGATCGTGGAAATTTGAGGAATTGCAAGAAGCCCATTGTCTGCATCACGGAGGGTATAGCAAAAGAGGAGAGTGGAGATGGAAGTGGGCATCAGTTGGTACAGGCACTTGCAACCCAGGGAATGGAGTCTGATGTCACAGGAAACCACTAAAGGGCATGAAGTAGGGAAGATGAATTGTGGAAAAATCACTCTGGCTGCAGACTGTCTAACCTCACAAGGAACACGAGGCATTTGAGAATGGATGAGCGGACCAGGACAGGAAGCAGGAGGCTGTCTCGAGAGTCCAGGTGAGCTGTGATGGTGGCTATGAGTTTCCTAGGGTTGGGTGGGGCTGACAGAGAGAGCCAGTAAGGTTCAAGAGACACTTTGGAAGTGGACTCTCTGTCTGGCTGGTGGTTGGGAGACAGAGAATGAAGGAAAACTGGGCTCCTGATACCCACAAACCTGTTCCACCAGCAGCCTTCCGGCGTTTATCAGAAATCCATCCTTCCAGTTGCTCAAATCAGAAGTCTTGGACTCATCTTGACTTTTCTCTTTCATGCCGCATGGATAGATCCTGTTGGTTCTATCTGGAAAATATATACAGACTCTGATCACTTCTCACCACTTTGATGTCACCAGCCGGGCCTGACTCATTGCCATCTCTTGTCAGATGGCTGCAGTGGCCTCTTAACTGGCCGTCTGCTTCCACTTTTGTCTCCCAACCGCAACCCTGACCCTACACCTCTTCCAGTGTATAATCAATACAGCAGCCAGAGGGGTTCTTTAAAAAGTTGAGTTTGATTATGTCAGCCCTCTGCTTAAAATACGGCAGCAGGCTTCTCTATTTTATAAGAGGAAAAGCCAGTCTTTAAAGTGGCCTTTAAGGGAGTTCTCTGGCGGGTCCAGTGGTTAGGATTCAGCGCTCTCATTGACATGGGCCTGGGTTCAATTCCTGGTCTGGGAACTAAGATCCCGCAAGCTGCACGATGCAGCCAGAAAAAAAAAAAAAAAAAAAAAGAATAAGAAAAAGAAGTAGCCTTTTAAGGCCTTAAATGACCAGGCCCTTCTCATTACCTCTCTGACCTTAGCCTTTGCTTATGCCGTTTCAGCCTCTCTGACCTGTTCCATAATCACACAGGCTCGCCTTTCTTAGCGTCTTTGCACTGGCTGTTTCCTCTGCCTAGAATGTACTTCCTTCCCCCCGACAACCAACCACAGGGCTGCCTTCAAGGCTTTGTTCCCTAAGATGCCTCCCCTGACCATACCCATCAAAGTTTCACACAACCCTCTCCATCCCGTACTCTCTAACGCTGCCCAATTTCTTATCCCACTCTACTTTTAAATTTTCCACAGCCTTTATTACTTTCTAAAATATAATGTAACAAAGAATTGTTCACTCTCTCTATTCCCTACCCTACAAGGGCAAGGGTCTTTGTCTGTTTTGTTCACTGATAAATCTAATTGCCCAGAACAGTGCTTGGCATACGGCAGGGGCTCGGGAAATACCTGTGAAATGAAGGAATGATGAGAAGGAATTCAGAATGTGTTTAGCCAGACGGTGGAGCCAAATATCACAAACAATAAGCACAGGCTAAAGCAGGGCTAAGCGGGAAGACTTAGAGGCGGAGTCAGCAAAAGGTGTGTGGTCTCCCAGACTCCCACTCCTGACCGGGCACGGCTGGAGGCACTGCGGCTGACTTCATGCCGCAGGAGAGGGTCCCCACTCCTCCCCACCCTCCCCTCCATCTTCTGTAAGAGACATTGGGAGGCCAAGCCATCAAGTTGAAATGGGGGCTTTCCCGGGGAGGGCGGGGGAAATGGCCCTGTTGGCAGGAGGAATGTTCTGACCTCAGATGATAGCTGCGTGGGGAGGGGAAACTGCCTGAGGACCATCCAGCAAATAAGGAAGATTTGTCTCTTAGGATGAGTTCCGGTTTTTTTTTTTTTTTACTTATTTTTTGGCTGCGTTGGGTCTTCGCTGCTGCGCGCGGGCTTTTCTCTAGTTGCGGCGAGCGGGGGCTACTCTTCGTTGCGGTGCGCGGACTTCTCATTGCGGTGGCTTCTCGTTGCAGAGCACGGGCTCTAGGTGCGTGGGCTTCAGTAGTTGTGGCTCGCAGGCTCTAGAGCGCAGGCTCAGTAGTTGTGGTGCATGGGCTTAGCTGCTCCGTGACATGTGGGATCTTCCCGGACCAGGGCTCGGACCCATGTCCCCTGCATTGGCAGGCGGATTCTTAACCACTGTGCCACCAGGGAAGCCCTGATTTCTGGTTTTTTGACTTGAGCAAGTTCGTGAATGGTGGTGCTATTTAGAGAGTTGAGGAAGATGGAGGGAGGAAAAGGTTTGGGGGGACAGGAGAGTCTGAACCAAGACTTCTGTTCTGGGCGTGTTGAGTCTGAGAAATCTGTGAATTACTTGTGTGGCTACGTCAAGCAGGTCACTGGATCTGTGCGTCTGGAACTTATAGATTTATTTCTGCCTTTTTGTACTTTTTTTATGTCCAACTTCCTGTTGGCATTGTAGATATACACCAAGCTGGATGGCACACAGGTGGGCTGGCTATCCCTCTCCATCCTCATTTCCCAGCTTGCTTTCAGCAGTTGCAAGAATTGGGAAACACAATCATTCATTTATTCATCCCACAATCATACACTGAGCTTTTACTGGGAGCTGAGAGTACAAAAATGAATACTACTAAATATCAGCGCTCAGGAAAATCACATTTAGTTGGTGAGACATACTGACAAATACTTGAGATTTATGTACTCTGAGATGTGTGTAACTTAAAGAACAAATTAATACTTCCACCTCCTGCCAGAAAGAGACCCTCAAAAGAGAATGGATCTTAGCAGTGCCTTATGAGACCTTACAAGTTGTTATTTCAAAGTTTTTATGCTTTTTGTCACAAAACATGCAGGACAAAACTTGAGGGACAGTTCAGAGTATGTCTCAGCAATGAACCCATTTCTTACTTCTGCATGCCTGACGGTCACATTTTGAAAGGAGATGGGATGCATAAAAAAATCAAGTCAGGAAAAGAGATGGGCTGGAAATGAACGCTTGGGAGTCACCAGGACATGGATGGTCAGAGAACCAGTGGGCGTGATCTGCATCGTCACAGATGGGCTCATCTTGGGAGAGTGTGCAGAGTGATGTGATGCGGTAATAAGAGGACAGAGTATGTCATCCTCCCTTCCCCCACCTTGGAGAACGCCAACATTTAAGGGCTGGGCAGGAGACAGAAGCCAATAAAGGAAGTAGGGAAGTGGTCAGAGGTGGGTGCACCTGGAGATTGACAGGTTACAGGTGCCAAAGGAGGAACTCAAGGGGGAAGGAGAGGTGTCAGTGTCAGCTGGTACAGAGGAGCATCCAACCCAGTAGGGACCAAAATGTGCCTGCTGGACTTTGTGGATGAAGATCAGTTTCAGAGGAAGCACCTGTCTACGAATGGAGCGAAGGAGATGAACACTTTGTGTGTGGAGTGACTTGTTAGGCAATTTGTGGGGGAAATGAGAGCCCTGACATGGTGCCTGGAAAGCCAGATGAGACTGAGGCAAGGTTTTGTCTGTTCACATTGGACCGTGCGAGTGAGCATGATTATGTGGTAGGAGGAAAGCGCCACGGAAGAGGGAGAGACTGAAGTCATAAGGACAGAGTAAAACAGACGGGAGTTCCGAGGGAAGGGAGAGACCTGGCTCCCAGCACAAGTGACAGGATTCGCCTTGGCTGGCAGGTGGGACACCTCATTCTCGAGAGAGAGGCAAGGAGGCAAGGAAGGCGTACTCCACTGTGTACCAAGCTGCTTCTCCTAAGAATGAAACTGACTCCCCAAACCCTCCTTCCTCCACGGAGCCCTTGCAGATGCATCCAAGTGCTGAAGGATCCGCCTGATTCTTAGAGTGGCTGAGGCTCGGCTGGGCTCTGCCTCTGGTTTAGGAGACCCCATTCATTTGTGGGTCTGTTCACATGGCACATACCCTGCGTGGGTCCACAGTGTGGCAGCCCGGAGGAAAGGACTCTGGGAGTGGAGACAACATGATTACATACACGCATTATATGTTCAGAGGCACATATGCCGTGGGGTGGGGGGAGAGGGAATTGGATGAAGGTGGCCAAAAGGTAGAAACTTCCAGTTATAAGATAAGTAAGTCCCAGGGATGTCATGCACAACAGGATAAATATAATTCTCACTGATGTCTGTTACACAGGAGAGAGGTTAATAGAGTAAACCTGAAGTTTTCTCATCATAAGGAAAAAATATTTTTTTTTATTTCTTCAACATTGGTTCTTTTTTTTTTTTTGGCTGTGCCACATGGCTTGTGGGATGTTCCCCGACCAGGGATTGAACCTGGGCCCCAGAGGTGAAAGCCCAGAGTCCTAACCACTAGGCCACCAGGGAGCTCCCATTTAATGTTGTTTCTATATAAGATGATGGATGTTTACTAAACTTACTGTAATAATCATTTCATGATGTATGGAAGTCATTATGCTGTACATTTTAAAGTTCTACAGTGCTGTATATTAATTATATCTCACTGAAACCTGAAGAAAAAAAAGTCCATATTTTGTAGACATTATTTAAGGTGGGACAATGGTCCTGTGTTAGTACACCAGAACTTCTTTTAGCTCACTTTTAATCTATAGAGGGAGGGAAGACAGACAGGGCTGCTGATGTGACAGGGGGCAAATAGGTTGCTGCTGGGTCTCCGTGCTGTTTCTGGAGTTATAAGTTCATGGAGTTTGTTTATCTACATTCCAGGCAGCGGCACATGCCTTAGGGACATAGGGATTATATCACTGCCACTGTGGCTGAGCCTCAGAATGAATGATACAGGGAAGAGGGAGTATCCACCCAGTACACTCACTTGTACAGTCACATTCTGCCTCATTTCCCATCTTGCCAGACGAGGAAAACAGACATTGAACTGAGTGTTTAGTAGTATTTGGTCTTGGAGTTAAACTGCCTGCATTTCAATTCTGGCTCAGCTGGGTACCATCTGTGTAGCCTGGAGCGTGTTAATGAACCTCTCCGAGCTGCTCCAGTTCATCTGTAAATGGGGAGAGATGACAGTGCCTGTGACTGCCTCATAGGACTGTGGTGTCTAATAAATAAGGTAATTCGTGTAATGAGTTTGCGCAGTGAATGCTTAATAAATGTTAGCTATCAATAACTTATTTTTAAAAATTCAAACGTATCTACCTTAAGACTGAGTATCTACTGTACACGTACCCTTACGCTAGCGGGTGGCGTGGGGACTATAAATCACTAGGAAGAGGGGTGTAACTGGAGAGATCAGGGAAGAATTCAAAGACTCTTGAGCTGGGACTCGAGGGATGGGTAGAGGATGGATAGGGAGACGTGGGGGGCGGGATTCTAGGTGTGGGAACAGAGCGAGTAAAGTGGGGGACAGTGTAGGGGAACCCCACGGAGGGCTGTTGACAGGGCTGGCCCTGCGCACCCTGGGACGATGGCACGCCCTCCCAGTGCTGTGACCCACTGGCTCTCATCCTTACTGGCTCACCCAGGCACTTGGTTCCAGCTTAGCTACTTTCCCCACCGCCCCTCACAGCCTCGAGTCCCCTTTCCTTCTCTGCTGGCCAAGATGCACATTGATTCTTTCACTTCTATCCTCTTCAGTTAATGAAACTGGACCCCAGCTTTTCTAACCTCATCTCACCATCCTGCATAAACCCTCTGGGCAGGTCTTCCTGTCTCCACGGTTATGCATCTGGGGTAGTGATTTTTCTTCTTGGTCTATCTTTGTGGTCCCTGGAACCCTCTGTGGCCCACAGCTGCAAACAATTTCCTCAACTTCAGAACATGGAATCACTGGGACACAGTCACGGTAAATGTCTGTGGTTTAGAGACGATCAAGCATGTGGTGCATGTTCTCCTTCCCTGGGATCTTTGGGCTTCTATTCTGAAGGGCTTTGGAACTGTAAACACAGGATTCCTGCGCCAGTAAACACCATCAATAGTATCTATACACCTGTGGAATCTTGGAAAATAACTACACTTTGGATTCGTCTCAGCTGTTTAAGTCAAAGATCTTTATTTCCAGTTTCTTTTTAAAGAAAGCTCTTATAAGCATCAGAGATGAAAGATCACACGTAAATCACACTTCTTCCTCAATAACAAAAATACAGTTTCAATAATTTTTAAAAATCAGTTTTTAGGGATCCAGAGAGCTGGGAAAATGCTGCTGGGTTTTTCTGGTCTACCACGGAATTTTCTAAGTCATTTAGAAGGACGCATATGTATCGTGGGTGCCTTATTTCCCTCCACGAGAACAAGAGCCGCAGGATCTGGAACGTGCTTATTTCAGGAAATTGGCAGTGACTGACTGGCTCTGAAGGAAAGTCGGCTCTGCTGGAGCTGCACAGGGAACTTCATTTCCTCCTGGAGGAAGTGGGCACAGACGCAAGCATCCAGGGAGCTCTGGTTCAGCCAATTATTCATTGCTCTTCACCAGCCAGACCTCGTTGCGACGTCCGTAGGGCTTCATGGGAGGGTCATACCCAGTGCAGAAGTAGAAGTCACTCCGGCAGGTGGCTGTACCCTCCAGGCTGGTGCGCAGCTGGGCGGCACGAGCTACGTAGTCAGTTGCCCTGGCATAACCGCCAAACTGCCTGAGGACACAGAGCAAGTCACTGGTTCAGAAAGGACAGGGTCTCTGACAGAGGGGGGGGATTTCAAAAGAGTCACTCACTACTCTTAGACAAGCATGCTCTAGTTGTTAAAATTTCAGATCTGCCCCTTCCTACAGGGGTGGACTGAATCTCACTGAGCGTGAGCCTCGTTTGTAAAACTGGGATACGTTTCCTTTTTCTTCCAATCGGTTATGAGCATTAACTACAATCACGGATGTAAAAAACTCTAATGCAGGGCCTGAAACACAGTACATTCGGCCCTCTGCATCGGGGGGGGTCTGTACCCGCAGATTCAACCAACTGCAGATTGAAAATATTTGGGGAAAAAAAAAACGTTCCAGAAAGTTCCAAAAAGCAAAACTTTCAATTTGCCATGTGCCATCAACTATTTACATAACATTTACAGTAATAGGTATTATAAGTAATCTAGAGATGATTTAAAGTAGATGGAAGGACGTATGTAGATTGTATGCAAATACTATACCACTTTAGATAAGGGACTCTTGGATTTTGGTATCTGTGAGGGTCCTGGAACCAGTCTGGAACCAGTACTGTAGTCTGTACTAAAGGCGAGCTTCCCCTCCCTTTCTGAAATTTCCTGAAGAGATGGGAGGCTGACTTTTCCTAAAGCCATGGCTTTACCCTTTTCTCTAGCTCTCTCTGCTGCCCCAGTCGCCTCTCTTCCCTGCCTCTCTGTCGCCAGCTGTCGGGGAGGAGAACCAAGGGAGTTAGGGTGGAGCTGGAGCTCATGTTTCTCCCATTGCAGAGCAGTTCTAAGGACAAGTAGCAGCTTTGTTAAAAAACAGAGCTACCTTGTGACCACCTAGAGGGGTGGGATAGGGAGGGTGGGAGGGAGACTCAAGAGGGAGGAGATATGGGGATATATGTATATGTATAGCTGATTCACTTTGTTATACAGCAGAAACTAACACACCATTGTAAAGCAATTATACGCCAATAAAGATGTTAAAAAACAAACAAACAAACAAAAAAAACAGAGCTACCAGAGGCAGGGCCCCGAGGCAAGCTTTAAGCATGCCCCAAATAAAGAAATCACGTCTAATAAATCCCTTCTCCTGATCAAATCAGGAAAGCCTTCTTTTTTTAGAAAGTAAAGATGATTTTTCCTAAATCAGGCTTTTCTCTTGATGGCAGAAGGTGGAGACAGAGAAGCAATAAAGTTTGTCTTTTCACGACTATTATTCTCTCCTTACATAACCTGCCTTCGCTCCAAAATTCATCCCGTGACCTACCCTAAATATACCACTCTAAATCTGGGACTGGGGCTGCATTAAAATCTTTACTAGCGTCAAGCACATCCCCATTTCTAACAAGCTTTATGACTCAAAGGTCCGAACCTGCACCAAGCCAAGATTCGGCCAAATGCATTATTTTGGGTGGGGTTCTCTGACTCACGCTTTGCTCTTTTATAAGCGGTTAGTCATGCTCGCTAAGCATTCAGCACATTGATTACAGGGTTACTGCTTTGAAAATACCCAGGATTTCATCTCTAAGGAGTTGGTTATTCTAATGTCTAGACAATAGCTACAGAACATGGACAGGGCTGAGACCAATTTGGGAGACAGGAGGCTTGGTCCTTCAAGTTTTTTGAAGGAAGATTATAAGGCAGATGGAGAAAGGTGAGTTCTAGCTTCATTGAGGCTCAAATGAGATAAAACTGGGTTAGGAGGCAGAGGATGAATATTAAGGAAGGACTGTTCTGACAATAAAAGCCTGTAAGACACTGGGCTTATTTTCGAAGAATGGCTATAGATTGAGGACCACCTGTCTGAAACGAATCAGATGCTGGATGGGGGTGGGGTGGTCACGTGTTAAATGCCTCTGCAGCCCCCTCTCATGCTGTGCTACTAAGCTGTTTTCTGTGTAAATCGATGATGTCAGCTCTTTAAGCTACTGGTTTCTACAAACATCCAAAGGAGTGTCCTCAATTATCTTCATTCATCAGTTGAGAGGCAAAATGGCTAGTTGTGTGCTCACATCCTACCTCTGCCACCATCTAGCTCATGGTCTTGGGCAAATGCTTGCATTTCTCTAACCTTCAGGTCCTTCATCTGTTCAGTAGGAGCGAGGGCGTCAATTTCAGAAGGCTGTCCTAAAGATTAAGAAAGAGAAAACCACGCAAACTCCTCAGCCTCCTGCCCGCCACGTGGGAAACGCACAGCAAACAGTAGCTACTGTGGTTACTTTGCAGTTTGCTCAGAACATTCGTTCAGTTCCCTGACGCCCGAGGTGAGAGACATAACGGTGATGTAAAGTAAGATCCTGAACCGAGCGAGAGAGCTTAATGATGAAGAACTGGCTCAATTAACAACCTCAACTTCTCAGTGAGGCCTCCTCTCAAAATGCTTTCAATCTTGTAACCCCACTCCCCTTCCCCATTCTTCCTTTCCCCTCCCTTCTTTCCTCCCTCCCTCCCTCCCTTCCTTCTTTCCTCCCTCCCTCCCTTCCTTCCTTCTTTCCTCCCTCCGTCCTTTCCTATCCTTTTCTTTCTTCAGAACTTCTCACCTTCTAACATACTATATAATTTATTCTAACATACTATATAAGTTATTCATTGTTTACGGTCTGAGGCCCCTGGTAGAATACAGGCCCCATGAGGGCAGGGATCTTTGTCACTCTTTGCCCACTGGTGTATTCTGAGCACCTAACACACATATTAGACCTCTTGGCTAAATGAACAGTCTGGGATAAATGACAGAAGTTGCTGTCTTCAGGCTGATAGACCTAATGATGAGGGCACTTAAGTCTGTTGGCCTCCATCTTCACTCACTCATAGAATAAAATCTGAAGCACCTACTAAGGGCACAGTGGTGGGAATTCAAACAAACAAAGTGGAGGGACTGGGGCCATGTTGGAAAGGGCCTTGAAGGTCACGCTAAGGACTCTGAGCCTGACCTTAGATGCAAAGATGGACTCAGGAAGGGGTTTTAAAGTTAAGGGACTGCCGTGATCAGACTGTATTTTGGAGAGACCCCTCTGGGGTGGAGGGGTAGGAAAATGAAGGGAAGGGAGTCACGGGAGGCCAGGAACAGCTGACCGAGAGATGATGAAGGCCTGGACAAAGGCAAATGTGGGAGGTGAGCCTGGGGCGGGCAGAGGCCAGGGCGGGGGTGGGGTGGAGGGAGCCAAGGATTCTCCAGGGCTTCCAGTTAAGTCTCTGAATGGAAACTGACACCGCCAACCAGAATAGGGATTCGGGGCTGAAGAGTCCCTTTGGAGAGGAGGGGTGGGTGGGTTTCTCATCTGGTTTGGGGCATATTTCTCCGAAGGTGCCTCGATGAAACGAATTCGTGCAACAATTGTTGAGCCCCTAAGTGTGTGCTGGGCGCTGCGAAATCTCCCTAGACTTGGGCAGGAACTGGAGTCAGAGATACGACTGGGGAAAGAGACGGGTCTAGCGACAGAAACTTGGGCGTCCCCCGTGAGTAGGTGCTGGCTGTGGTCACAGCGAAGAGGGAGATGAGGCCCAGGTGGTGAGCATACAGAAAGGCAGCAGGCTGTTCTCAGAAATCCTGGTCCCCCAGTGCTGGGAGGAGGATGAGGGCTCGGCAAAGGCCACTGAGAAGGACCCACCTGAGTCCAAGGAGACCCGGCAGAGAGTGATGCGGAGAATGTCATCATCATTCAGGGATTCTTAAATTCATTACCAGAAAAAAAAAAAAACCCTTAACTTTTTATAGTTTTTCCCAGGCTGACTAAGATGCTCATAACGAGGATGAAAATTTCCCTATGGCTTCATCAAGGAAGCATTCTACTGGGAAACGAGCAAAGCTGGATGAGCTGCGGAACAGATCCACGTGTGCTCCCCGCTGCCAGTCTAACCAACTGACTCGAACCCCCATCACAGAACCGCACGAACAAGCCAGAAAACCAAACCCTCCCAGGCGCAGAGCCCTAAGATGTGAAGGAGGCCCAGCTCTGGCTGCCTCGTTCCCCGGGCTCAGCTTCCACGCTGCACCCCCAGCTCTCCAAGTCCACGGGCACATCTGAGTGTGAGTTAAGGAATGCTCGTAAAGCGCTTTGAGCTTCTCAAAGGAAAGAAACAGGAAGTCTATACATCATTTCTGCAAGCCTGTTAACAAGTGTCTAAGTCTCCCTCTTCAAAGCTGCTCACCACCAGGGCTCTGTAGTCGGAGCTCAGTATTCCCAAGAATTTGGTTACCATGGGAACCGAGGAAGGACACACATGCCCTGGATTCCAGAAATACAAAAGGAACTGCCTAAAAAGGTCTGGAAGAGTTGGGGTGGGAGGGATGATGCAGGCTTCATTGAGGTGGGATAACAGACGGAGACTTTGGTCCAAGGTCCGAAAAATCAGAACGTGTTATGTTTCAGGGAGTGCCTGGAGCAGGCATGCAGCGAGGAAGAGGAGAAATGGAATGACTCTGAGCCTGACCATCCGACGTGGCCTAGAACTTTCACAATCAACAGGTCAGCACAGATTTGTGGAGAGCCTGCCATGCACATAGCCCTGTGCTAAGCAGGAGAAGCATAAGACGAAGAGCTGATAATTCCACATCAACAGGAAAGAAGCTTAACACCGTATGACATTTCATTCAATCAGATTGAACCAGGCTTATCGAGTTGAGCATCGCTCAAGCAGGAAACACGCTCAAGAGCACAGAGCCGTAAAGACGATGGGGAAGACTTTCTACCCCGGCGAGGTCTAACTGCAGTGGTCAGGACAGAAACACACATACAGATTGGGCAGGGCAGGAGAAAACACCAGAACGGAGGTACACACAGAACGCTCTGGGGGCAGGGAACAGGGAAGGATTGGTTCTGACTTAGAACATGAAGGGGAGGATGCTATGGACGTGATATCAAGCTGCTATCTCTTGAGCGTCTCTTCTGATGCCGGCAATGAACAACATGACAAAAATTCCTGCCCTCACAGAGCTTCCAATGAGCAGAGGTTGGGCAAGGGCTGAGAGGAGCTGGGTGAGTGAGTGAAGGTCTGGGAGTGGATATTGTATGTGTGTGTGTTTGAGGCGGGGCTTGGGAGGTGTGGGTGGGATGCTCTGAGGCTAGGTGGACCCCTCGAGTGGGGCTGTGTTGTGGAGGACAGTACACGCCACAACAAGGCATTTTACTAGGCTTCACTGCCTGGCCAAACATTTGGGGACCCAACCCAAAGTCCACCCATCCCCCTTCTTATTTTATTACTATCTTGGGCTTGGTCCCAAACCTCAGATGTGCCTCGGGCAGAGTCAGGCGAGGCCCACAGCCAGAGCCAAACAGCAGGGGGAAGCAGTGCGATCGGTCCTGTGCTTTAGGGCTGGCGGTGACAAAAGGACATCTCAGAAGAGGCAGAGGTGGAGGAACTAGAAACACTGAGGAGGCTCAGCAACGGTTCAGGCAAGAGGCGATGAAGACCGTGGCCGTGTGGATGGAGGGGAAGGCACAGCCAGGAGGTGACTAGGACTCGGCCAACACTGATGTGGAAGATGAAGGAGTCAGGATGGATGTGAATGGGATGGGTAGGATGGAGGGGGCCTCTAGGAAGACAGAACACTGGGGGTCAGATGTGGGAAGGAATGTGAGTTCCATTCGGACATGCTGATTTGGGAGCCACCTGAGGAGGTTTACACGGCGATGCTGCCCAGGGGGCTTGGGATAAAAGGCGGCAGCACTAGCCATGTTGATCTGGGTTCATCCACCTGGAAATAGTGACTGAAGCCCTTTCCAAGTACTAGACTAAAGGGACAACTGAGCAGCTGTGAGGGGATGAATTAGGTTTTAGTTACAGAATCTTATCACTGGCGGGGCACTCAGAGGGGAAGGGGCTTAAATAGCAGAGGTACCCAATAAACATTTGTCAAACGCAACCAAACTTGCCACTTGGGACAAACGTTGCGTGCATAATTGTCGCACATCTGTTCAGATGGTATTTGAATTCCTCCAGGGCAAGGGCTTCAGCGCCTCATCATCTGTCCATTTTACTCTGAGACAGATTATGCCGGAATGTATGTATACATGTATTTATTTATTTATTTTATTCTATTTTTTGTTTTGGTTGTGCCGCATGGCATGTGGGATCTTAGTTCCCCGACCAGGGATCAAACCTGAGCCCCCTGCATGGGAAGTGTGGAGTCTTAACCACTGGACTGCCAGGGAAGTCCCGAATGTATTTATTTTTGAGTAGAAATAGGCTTCCCTATAATTTCAGTTCAGATACCACTTCTTATCTCTGGAACGACACTGTCCTGAAATATCTCGAGACACTTGCTTTTTGTCTGTTTTCCCCACTAGAATGTTTCTCCCACCTCAAGGGGCAGACCCTTTGCTCGTTCCCTGCTATATTTTCAGCACCTAAAACGCTTCCTGGCACAGAGTAAGTGAATGATGAAGATGTGATTTTTTTGACTGAATGAATGAATGTGGAAATGGCCTCGCCTTTGTCTTCACATTGAGTCTGAGGAATGGTTAAGACGTTTCAGGGAGCTGGATGGAGGTCAGGTAGGAGAGTTACTGATGGAAGGGTGGCAGCTGAAGCTGAAGCTATTGGAAGGGGCCGAGCTCTTGAGGGAGGAGAGTAGGAGGCAAGGTCCAAGACTTTCATTCATTTACTTATTCACCAGCTTTTCTGTTTTTAATTAAAAAAATTTTTTTAAAGAGCCCTCAAATCCCCCTTTTTGTTTTGTTTTATTTTTACTTTTTTTGGCCGCGTGGCTTGTGGAATCTTAGTTCCCAGACGAGGGATTGAACCCGCGCCCTCGGCAGTGAAAGCTCAGGGTCCCAACCAGTGGATTGCCAGGGAGTTCTCCTTATTCACCAACTTTTAACTGAGCACTTAGAAACCAGCCAAAGGCCCTGCCCGCAAGAACATTCTAGTGAGGGAGAGGACAGTAAATAAATGAACAAATAGGTATATAAAACAGGTGACAGTAAGTGATGTGACGAGAACTAAAGCTGAGTAAGGGGGTAGAAAAGGAAGGGGAGCTATTTTCAATAGGATGGTCAGGTGAGAGCCCTGGAAGTTGACACGAGAGCGCTTGGGTGTTGAGCAGGCCAAGTAGGCAAGGCTGTATTGTGTCACCCATGGCCCAAACCTCCTGTGACACAGATGAACGTTGGAACCCTCTAGGAGCTTGGCCTACACTGGTCTGTAGCTCTCCTAGGCAGTAATATGGGAACACCCTAGAGGCTTAGCAGTTGGACCCTTTCTTCCAAACTCCTCTTCCTCTAGGCCAAACTTCCCAAGCTGCTAGTGGCCTCAGTTAGGGCCTGGTCATTCAGAGAGAGAAGCAACATAGGCAGCCCTAGAGGTGTTGCCTCAGGGCCGACAAAGTGCTGTCACATGCACAACCTCGCTGGACCCTCCCGACACTGCGTCCTAAGTTCTATTTTATAAATGGAAAACTGAAGCTCAGAAACCCAAAGTTACAAAACTCATAATTATTAGAGTTCAGGTAGTAGCTTGACTTTTTTGTTAATTCTAGTGAAACTTGACCTAATTCTCAGAGGGCGGTGAAGTCAGGAAGAGAACAGGCTGGCATTCACTGAGTGTTTCCCTAACGTCCAGCAACATGCAGGCACTTGCGGATATTATATTTCATCCTCACAACAACCCCGTGGGGCGCTACTCTTACCCCCATCTCACGGATGAAGACACTGAGTCACAGAGAGGCTCGGTGAGATGCCAAAGGTCCTCTGGCCATTAAGCGGTAGAGCTGAGCTTGGAGCACAGGTCACCCCGACAAGGAGCTCCTTGTTTCCAGCTCTTTCCTTTATACCCAGACATTTCATTAAGATCATGAAAGTCTTGTTAACACCATCGAACCTCTCCTGCTGTTGGTCTCTGTTGAATTGCACTGAGGAGGCTGAGCTCTAACCTAAGTGGCCTTTATAGAACACAGAGGGAGGACAGTGGTCTGGAATGAGGCCATTCATCAAAGTGTGAGGACAACTCCGTTGCCTCTAGTGAATACTGAAAAAACTCTGATCACGTTAATTTGTCATAGCCTTCTATTCATATAAACAGTATTTGTAATACATACTGCTAATCAATGGACATCCCTTCACAAGGTCATAAAAAAGGAAGACTGAGTTGAGGATGCACTGTGTATTTGAAACAGTACTTGTGCCTTCTATTATGTCATCAACTCTGCCTTCCACAGAAAGGTACTTTTAAACGCACACTTGACTGTGCAGTGACACCTAGTGGCTAGTTGAGGAACGAACAGATGCTAACTTAGGATCCGATGCTAACAGGTTAAAAAAAATTCATTGAGCCAGGCTAGATGCCGTCTTTGTCACTTTCCTCTCTGTTTAGGTTGCAGTAAAGGAAACTTTGACAGACCTGGCTTGAATAGTACCTTTTAAAGAGATTCCCTTTCCCACCATAAGCAACCAGGGTTCCTTGGAGAAATGGCTAATTCCAGCTCTAGAGCAAGAAATGTCAAGATGTGCTTGAAATATCCGTCCTACCAGAAACCAAGGAAGTTACTAAAGATTACCAGGGTCATGTCAAAAGGACCAAGAAACCAACTTGAAGAGGTTCCCACTGGCCAAAGACGGGACAGTTTGAGCATCAGTGAGAATAATAACTGCAAAGAACTGAAACATCAATTATGTTTGAATTCATATGTTTATATTGGTACTCAAAAACCAGAGATCAACACTGCCTCCCCTTTGGAGGATGTTAAGAAATGAAATCATTATTCTGAAAACTGATAAAGAGAAGGCATCAAGCTAAAGAGAAGGTACCTGGCCTTTTTTCTACAACTCTATCTCAGGGAAACCAAATAGTAGATGAAGGGAAGTTTCTCTTTACCAAAGTACTCCGGCTAACAAATGAAGAAAGAAAAATAGAGAATATTATCATTTGACAACCTCTAAGGAAACATGGCATCTGGGAAATGGTGATCTAAGGTCACTAATATCACAAAAACAGAGGCAAGCAAACATCATGAGCTCCTGATGGAGGTACACAACACCATCTTTGAAATAAACTTGCCCAAAACTCAAACTTGAATCTGATTATGCCTCTAGTTCTGACTACGAATTTCAGGCAATACAGGGGCAGAGAAACATGTTAAAATGCCACAGTAAGGAAACCAGCAAAATTCAGACTGTGGGAAACACTAGGATAAATGATCCATAAACGGCAAGGAAAAATGAAAACGTGTGGTGGTGAGAAAATCAACAGAGAAATAAAAGCTTAAAAGATGTACCAACCAATTGCAATGGATGCATCTTATTTGGATCCAGATTCAAACAAACTGTAGGAACAAATTATGAGCTAGTAGGAGAAAACTGATCACTGGATATTTAAAATTATTATAACAGTAATGAATTGTTAAAATTTTAGGAATAATAAGATATTATTTTTGTATTTATTTATTTATTTATTTGTTTATTTATTTTTGGCTGTGTTGGGTCTTCGTTTCTGTGCGAGGGCTTTCTCTAGTTGCGGCAAGCGGGGGCCACTCCTCATCGCGGTGCGCGGGGCCTCTCACTATCGCGGCCTCTCTTGTTGCGGAGCACAGGCTCCAGACGCGCAGGCTCAGTAGTTGTGGCTCACGGGCCCAGTTGCTCCGCGGCACGTGGGATCTTCCCAGACCAGGGCTCGAACCCGTGTCCCCTGCATTGGCAGGCGGATTCTCAACCATGGCACCACCAGGGAAGCCCTATTTTTGTATTTTTAAAAAGTCTTCAGTAGTCACAATGAAATATTTATGAATGAAATAATATAATGCCTGGAATTTGCCTAAAAATAATTTAGGGTCGGGACCAGGTTGAAGTTGTGAGGATACACATGACACAAAATTGGCCTTGAGTTAATTATCATTAAAGATGAGTGATGGGTACGTAGGGTTTCATTTTCCTATTCTATCTTTCTATAAGTTTGAAGATTTCCCTACTAAAAAGTTAAAGGCAAAAGAAAAAAACTGGACCAAGTCATTATCCTGGGTTTGGAAAAAGAAATGATTAGAAAATAGTCCGTTCTGCTTGAAGTCTTATGTGACCTGATTTAATCATGTCAACCTCATTTCTTATGAAATAAGAAGGGGCAAAGGGAAAGAATAATTACTGAAACCTACTACAGGTCATAAACATTAAGCAGTTTATAAATAGCATCTCAGTAAATACTGAAAGATAGTCTCTAACAATAATACTATGAGGTAGATTATATTATCAACACTTACAAGATGGGAAAACCAAGTCTTATAGAGGCTGAGTAACTTCCCAAGCATCATCCAGGATTCAAACTAAAATATACTTGTTCATCATATTACACCAGGCTGCCTCCCAAGATGCAGGAAAGAGGATAGAGAGGACAGAGTGGGAACTAGGAGAGGACAGAGTGGGAACTAGGATGAGACAGCTGAGACACCTGGGGCTCAAGATTTAAGGAGGTGCTCACTCTCAGGGCCAACCCTACCTACACTTGGACAACTGTGAGACTGAGTGTCTCCTTATATTTTGCACAACAGGTGAGCCCGCTTCCTCACCCTAGTCCAAGCCCTGGGAAAAGATAGTCTAGGTATTCTTTAAATAGAGTTTGCTTTCTCTGCAGCCTCTGCAGTGAAGGCTGGAAAGTCTGAATGAGGGCTGGAGCAGAAGAGGTGGAGGCTCCTGTCACACAGGAGGATTTTAACAACTGGGGAGTCACTGATTACCTAGAAGAGACCTGGCTTCTGAAGGGAGGTTGAGGCCTAAAGAATAAAATCATGCAACCCCTTGCACCTGTTATTCTCTAAAGTCAAGGGAACTGGACCCCAAGTAAAGCCCTGGAAACAGGACTAGAATAATAGGATGCACATGTGCTCTGCTCAAAGGCCCACAGACCATGAATAACTAAGGCGGTAGCAGTCCGGCTCTGGCAAATGCTCCCTGCCCTTCTGGCATTCAAGGGGAGTGTGGGGTAAAAATGAAGTATCTCTAGCCCTTTATGCTCCCCAGATATTCATGACCCCAAACTACAGATTGACTTAGATATTCTCTGAATCTCCCAGAACCCTGCTGTGGCTAATGTAGGTGTTCAGCTTAAGCTGAGGGGATATTCTCTATATCCAAATCAGTTTGGCAACTGGCAAAGGCGTTTACTTAGATACAGTGCAAATGTTTGTGTGCTGTAGGCTGAAGAAATTCAAGAAGAAAGTCAGTACTCAGTATTTCTTAATTCATCAATAATATGAATTTAGAAAGAGAAATTAAGAAATAATCCCATTTACAATTGCATCAAAAAGAACAAAATACCTAGGAATAAATTTAACCAAGGAGGTGAAAGAGCTTTACACCGAAAACTATTAAGACATTAATGGAAAATCTGGAGAAGACACAAATAAATGGAAAGATATTCTATGCTCATGGATTAGAAGAATTAATATTGTTCAAATGTTCATATTACCCAAAGCAATCTACAGATTTAATGCAATCCTTATTAAAATTTCAACAGAATTTTTTTACAGAAATAGAAAAACAATGTTAAAATTTGTATGGAACCACAAAAGACCCTGAATAGCCAAAGAAATCTGGAGAAAGAAGAACAAAGCTGAAGGCATCACATTTCCTGATTTCAAACTATATTACAAAGCTATCATAATCAAAACAGTATGGTATTGGCATAAAAACAGATACAAAGATCAATGGAACAGAACAGAGAGTCCAGAAATAAACCCAGGCATACATGGTCAACTAATTTACAACAAAGAAGCCAAGAATGTACCATAGGAAAAGGACAGTCTCTTCAATAGATGGTGTTGGGAAAACTGGACAGCTACATGCAAAAGATTGAAACTGGACTACTATCTTACACCATACACAAAAATCAACTCAAAATGGATGAAAGACTTGAACATAAGACCTGAAACTGTAAAATTCCTAGAAGAAACCACAGAGGGTAACCTTCCTGACATTGGTCTTGGCAATGATTTTTTTTGTATTTGACTCTGAAAACACAGGCAACAGAAGCAAAAATAAACAAGTGGGACTACATCAAGCTAAAAACCATCTGCACAGAAAAAGGAAACCATCCACAAAATAAAAAGGCAACATATTAAATGGGAGAAATTATTTGCAAATCATATATATGTAATGGGTTAATATCCAAAATATGTAAAAAATTAATATAACTCGAGAGTAAAAAAACCCAAACAATCAGATTAAAAAGTGGGCAGAGGATCTGAATAGACATTTTTCCAAAAAAGATATACAAATGGCCAAGAGGTACATGAAAAGGTGCTCAACATCACTAATCAGCAGGCAAATGAAAATCGGAGCCACATGAGATGTCACCTCACACTTGTTAGAATGGCTATTATGAAAAAGACAAGAAGTAACAAGTGCTGGTGAGGATGAGGAGAAAACAGAATCCTTATGCACTGTTGGTGGGAATGTATATTGGTGCAGCCACTATGGAAAACAGTATGGAACTTCCTCACAAAATTAAAAATAGAACTACCATATGATCTAGCAATTCCACTTATGAGTATATATCTGAAGGAAATGAAATCACTAGCTTGAAGAGGTATCAGCACCCCTATGTTCACTGCAGCATTATTTACCATAGCCAAGGTGTAGAAATGATGTAAGGGTCCACAGACAGATGAATGGATAAAGAAGATGTGGTACATACATACAATGGAATATCATTTAGCCATAAAAAGAAGGAAATCTTGCCATTTGCAGCAACATGGCTGGACTGTGAAGGCATCATGCTAAATGAAATAAGTCAGAGAAAGGGAAATACTGTATAATCTCACTTATATGTGGAATTAAAAAAAACAACAACTGAACTCACAGATACAGAGAACAGATTGGTGATTGCCAGAGGGCGGGGAGGTGGAGGGTGGGAGATCTAGTTAAAGGTGGTCAAAAGGTAGAAACATTCAGCTATAAGGTAAATTAGTTCTGGGGATGTAATGTACAGCAGTGACCACAGTTAACAATATTGTACATTGTATCGTATATTTGAAAGTTACTAAGAGAGTGGATCTTAAAATTTCTCATGGGGACTTCCCTGGTAGCGCAGTGGTTAAGAATCCACCTGCCAATGCAGGGGACACAGGTTCCAGCCCTGGTCCGGGAAGATCCCACATGCCAGGGAGCAACTAAGCCCGTGCGCCACAACTACTGAGCCTGTGCTCTAGAGCCCATGCTCCACAATCAGAGAAGCCACCGCAATGAGAAGCCCGCGCATCGCAATGAAGAGTAGCCCTTGCTCGCCACAACTAGAGAAAGCCCGCATGCAGCAACGAAGACCTAATGCAGCCAAATAAATAAATAAATTTGTAAAAAAAAAAAAATTTCTCATCTCAGGAAAAAAATTTGTAACTTTGTTTAATGAAGGATGTTAACTAAATGGTGGTAATCATTTCATAAGATAAACATATATCAAAGCATTATGTTGTATTTTAAACTAATGCAATATTATATGTCAATTCCATCTCAAAACTGGAAAAAAAATGCAAATGCTCACTGCAGATGATTCACGTGCTACCCGTGTATGCCTAAAGGATCGTTTCCTTACGTGGAATAGACAGTGATGCCTTCCCTGTCTTCGATCTTAATGCTGTCATCGCTGGGAGCTGGTGGGTTGCTTTGAAACTCATTTGGAATCCGGAACCAGACTTTTAATTTCTTCTGTAGGGACCCATCGGCACTGGGGAACACGGCAAAGGAAATAGGAACTGTCATCCCCATCCCGATTCCTGAAAACACAAAACCCCACAGAGGGACGTGGGTGTTAGAGACAGAACCTGCTCAGGCCCATGGACCATCTGCTGGTCTCATTCTTCTTCCAAGACAATATTTGTTGTTCTTGAAATTTATAATAAGTATTTCAGGCATTAAAACATATCATCAGACACAGACAAAACACGTCTTATTTGTATATATTGGAGGTAAGAGCATAGTGATTCAACTCGTCTGGAAAAAATTATTTGGTAATATATATTTAAGACTGTAAATATATCAGTATCTAATTACTTCCTAATTGTTGATTTTAATCTAATTGTTGATTTTAATGAAGTAATCCAAAATACGGAAAAGGCTATAGGTAATAGGATTTTCCTTGCAGCAGAATTTATAATTGTGAAAAATTGGGATTCATATAAATGTTCAAAATAGGAATATGTCTAAGTAAATTATAGGCACATGATGCAATTTGATTTATCTATTAATAGTTATGCTTAGGACTATTTAGCTACAGTGTAAAATAATTATGAAATAAGTGACAGAAGCAGGATGTATTGCACAAACACTATGATTACATTTTAAAAACCTATTAAAAAGCCCTAAAAAATACATTCGAAGACGACAATGATTATATTAGAAAAGATGGATTAGGGGTGCTGTTTTGTTATTTTCAAAATTTTTTAATGAGTTTATAATTTTTACACATATTTTCTTCTAAAGAAAATGTTATGACAGTGCTAAGAAGGAAAAGATTTCTTCTTGACCTCCTACTGGTCAACTTATGTCCAAAGCCTGATTACTTTGGTCCTAGTAAATGTTACTAAGGTTAATACTAGTTTCTAACTTTCTCAATTATCAACTTGAGATATATCCTAAAAATTCAACACATTGTCTCTTTTTTCACTTTGTGTTCTGACCCATTTTGGGTTTGCACTGATTCCAAAGTGCAGGACAAATTAGAGAGCTAAAGAGTTAAATTCATATTTAAATATGGTTTACATGCTAATAGGCACACTGAAACTTCAGGCCTCTCATTTTAAAAACAGGGAGGCAGCCAGCACAGACTGCCAAGTCTTTTTATTTATTTATTTGTTTGTTTGTTTATTATTTTTAGGCCATGCCACGCGGCTTGTAGGATCTTAGTTCCCCGACCAGGGATCGAACCTGGGCCCCCGGCAGTGAGAGCGCTGAGTCCTAACCACTGGACTGCCAGGGAATTCCCACGGACTGCCAAGACTTTAAGAGGGGAGCAGCCTAAGAATTCTCAGGCTCTTTATTTGCCAGAACAGAGCCAGGGACCCTCCATAATCATCACTCACTGACCCTCAGTATCCCCACACAATCTGAGCTACCAGGGGGCTGACTCTGGAGATTTCCAGCCTGGGGGCAGAGGTCTCATGTCAGAAGCTGGCCTTGTTCTGTGGCCTGGCTTATCGTGGGCACACCTTACCCAGTCCACCAATCCAAAGACATGATAAGCAGTGTAGGGTTAAAAAATAACAAATAAACAAACAAAGACACAAACAAACAGCGTGTGTCTCCACACCTGGGAGAGAAGCATGAACTCAGTGCTACTGAGTGGGGATCCCACAAAGTCGGGGGAGGCTGGCATAAAGTCAGTGGGTCTCCCCAGAGCCTCCCTGCCCACGGAGCACAGCAAGTTCGCGTGCCACTGAAACAGGTAGTGACAGGTGCCTTGTGGTCCCTGCCTGTGTTTTCCATCGAGGACGTGAGACTATGCAGCCCTGGCCTATGAGATCAGGGCCAATCCTTCAGGGATACTCACCCTTGTCATTGGTGCCTCCCACATACTTCATGACTTTGGGCATTGCTTCCCGTAGAGCCTCATCCACAGGCTTATCAGTCACTTCCACTGTGGCAAACTTCCCACCTTCACAGGCCCTCTCCTCATAGGAGACCTCTCCCTAGAGGCAGAGAATATGCAGCGCTTAAGAGATATAAAGTAGCAACCTGTGATGACTCTAGAAACAGTGAAAGTCCAGTGACCAGAGGCACACACTGCTAGGGAACTTTCCATAAAGAGCCCAACTATGGTGACAGGGAAGAGACAGGCCAGAGTATGAAGGGCCATGACAAACAGATTCTGAGATTTCTTACAGATGTAGAGACAGCAGAAAAAGCTTCATATAATCAATATTCACAGAGAAATAACAGAAGATATTACAACCCAAACCACCCAGAACATCCCCAGAATGCTATAAAAATAGACTGTTCTGAGATCAAAGAGCTCTGGGAAATTAAAAATATAACAGACAGGAAAAATTCAGTGGAAAGGCTAGAAAAGAAAATTGAAGGAAATATTCTAGAAAGTCAAGTAAAAAGGCAAAGAAGTAGAAAATAGAAAAGAAAATCAAAGGATCAAGCCAAGAGATCCAACCTCTGAATAATAGGAAACCCAGGAAACGAGAAGAGAAAATTGCAAAGGAGGAAACAAAGAAATACAGCAACAATCCCACAAAACTCTATGGCCCCAAGATTAGCCTCAATCTAGTAGAAGGGCTGCAATTCGAGAAGAATCAGAGTAGTTCTTTTCACACTGTACTCCCAGATGCAATTCCTCTTCCCAATCTGTCTCACTAAGTCACACCCCCCCATGCCCCTCAATGACCAGCTGCACTGTCACTTCCCCCCCAAACCCTTTCTCCTTGGCAGTGATCCCCTCTCTGTGTTGAGTCTCTGACCTAAGGTCATTACCCTTTCCCTATAGACCCACACAGCTCTCTTTCACCCCTCTTCCTCCTCCTCACCATTTGATGTCTCATATGAAATAATTTTGTATTCCTGAACATACTGTAAGGCAGTGCTTTCAAACTTTAAAAAAAACCCACAATCCATAACAAGAAATACATTTTTTACACCACACCCTATCACGAACAAACACGTTTGAAGCAAAGTTTCACAAAATAACACTTTACCCTTATGGACTGGATGCATACATGTCTTTTCTTTTTTTTTTTAAATTGAAGTATAGTTGATTTACAATGTTGTGTGTGTGTGTGTGTATATATATATATATATATATATATATTTTTTATCAGATTCTTTTCCCTTATAAGTTATTACAAAATATTGGGTATAGTTCTCTATGCTATACAGTAGGTCCTTGTTGGTTACCTATTTAATACATAGAGTAGTGTGTATGTGTTAATCCCAAACTCCTAATTTATCCCTCCCCTCACCTTACCCTTTGGTAATCATAAGTTTGTTTTCCATGCCTGTGGATCTATTTCTGTTTTGTATATAAGTTCATTTGTATCATTTTTTTAAAGATTCCACATATAAGCGATATCATGAGATATATATCTTTGTCTGACTTACTTCACTTAGTATGATAATCTCTAGGTCCATTCACGTTGCTGCACATGGCATTGTTTCATTCTTTTTTATGGCTGAGTAACGTTCCATTGTGTATATACACTACACCTTATTTATCCATTCAACTGTCGATGGATGTTTAGGTTGCTTACATGTCTTGGCTATTGTAAATAGTGCTGCAGTGAACATTGGGGTGCATGTATCTTTTCGAATTATGGTTTTTTCTGGATATATGCCCAGCAGTAGGATTTCAGGATCACATAGTAGCTCTATCTTTAGTTTTTAAAGGAACCTCCATACTGTTCTCCATAGCGACATGCCTTTTCTTTCTATCCTGTTTATTTCTATTCTGCTCTACTCAAGTGAATTTTAGTCTAGTCCACTAAAAGAAAAAAACCCTTGATCTATATTGATTTTACTCTCTGGTAATGGAACACCAGTACAGTTTGAAAAATCTGCTAGAAGGTCTTTGTGAACAGAAACTATACCCCAGAGCTTTACATGTTAGATGCTCAAAAGATATTTATTTATTGATTAAGGAGGTGCCTCTCTTACTAATGATTATAAAAAATAGACACATGATAGAGGACCTGGCTGCCCCAGGCTGGTCAAACAGGCCTTCCTACGACATCTTAGACTGAAGATTCAACTTCCAAGGGGATATAATGAATCTCTAGAGGAGGGTAGGACTGTGAGTGGCCTACACAGTCTGAAAAAGTACACTTAATATTATAATCTTATACCTAGAATGCAAAAACACCCATTGTTTTTGTAATGCAAAATTGAAGGACAGTAGTGAGAAAGGGGTCAGGGAAATCTGAACATAAACCCTGAGTGCCAATTTCATATACTTCCCTCCACATGGGGCAGGGGAAATTGCACCAGACCAAGAATCGAGAGGCCACAAATTGGCCTTGACTTTGGGGCACTGTGCCTACTAATTCCGAGGACTGCTATGAGGCCCTCCCCTTAGTCTGACACTTCCAAAGAGCCTTCAGTAGCAAATTGTGTTACGTAAACTTGGGGTATTTTGCTCTTTCTGGCTCCGTCTGTCACAGCAGAGACCAGACCCAGCCTTCTTTTGAGGTCCCACTGAGTCTTGCCACTTAAAATGTTTTAAATTCCAGAGATGTCACTCTGTGAGTCACAGAATTTCAGCCTGAAAGAGGTTTCAAGGTTCACCCAATCAAACTAATTTTACCAAAGAGGAAATGAACCAGAGACACTGAGTTGCCCAAGACCACACAGCTGCTGAGTGGTGAAGCTGGAACCAGAATTCAAATCCCCAAACTCTGGTCTAATGCTTGCCACAAGGCTCTATGCTCCACAGGGGATGAATTGGGTGTTTTTTTAACCTCTTTCTGTAGCTACTGAGGTAGTTATTTCTGACAGACATTTGTAGGTTCGTGTCACACTCAGAACAGGGCCATCAAAAGTCATTCAATGCAGCTCCTTCTCTTACAAATGAAGAAACCAGTGACCAATTCTCACGGGAGAAAGAGCTGGCTGGCTCTCCCCTTTGTTTTCTTTCCTTCTTTTATTCATTCAACCAACAACTAAAGAGATGAAAGACATGGTCCCTGACATCAGGAGGCATGGTCTAACAGAAGTAGCCAGGAAAACAGGTTATAATCTGACGATATGTTTAAGGGGAGAGGCGCTCCAGGGCAGTGTGGGAGCATGGAAGAGGACCACCTAGGTTAGTTTGGGGGACATGGGTGTCTGTTTACAAGTTTGGGTAGGCCAAGCTGAATTTGAGGTGCTTACAGATCGTCCAACTGGACATTCAGTCACCGATGCATTGATTCATCGAATAAACATCTACTGAAAACCTCTGCCAGGTGCTACAGATTTGGAGATTAATATGATACGGGAAGTCTAGTTGGATGGTGAGAACTACGTAATTATTATATGATGTAGTAAATGCTCTGATAGTTTAGGGAGGGCAATTTCAGGTAGAGGGCACCCTAGGGGTAAAAGCAAAGAGCTGAATAACATTATGATGATGGCGAAAAATATAAGTAGTTCACTGCCACTGGAGCAAGAACTGTCCAGCAGGGCATGGCAAGTAAAGGAGGCCAGAGACTCTGGCAGGGGCCAGATTTCCGAAGATCTGAAGGCTCTCACAGGGAGTTGGATTTTGAAACCATTAGTTCAATGACGGTGATCTGACAGCAAGTCCATTTCATCTACCCCAAATTAGTTCAACCTACTTTTGTGATCTAAATATAGGGTTTTGCAGGCGTGTCTGAGTCTTGAGTGAGCATGTTCTCAGATTGTTCCCCGAGGCAGGAAAGTCCACGGCCAGAAAGGAACGGCTGCCGAGAAAGGAATCCAGTTTGATTCAGGGAGCCCAGACCCATGATAAGTCTACCATCCTTTAAGGCTGAGCTTAACTCTACCTCTTCTTCCTGAATGATCCTGTCTTCCCATGAACTTCAAAGACAGGTGACACTAGAGCTGGAAGGGTGCTTACAAATCCATTGGTTCATCTGTCTCTTGTTACAGATGAGCAAACTGTCCATTGTACAGTTGGACACATGGGTCTGGACTCAGCAGGGGCCTGGCTCAGTTAGAATGCATCGGCATAAGGGGCAACCAAAGCTGGGAATGAGGCTGTGTTGCCCAGGGAACATACACAGAGCATTCTATATAAATTAATCACGTTAATTAATCCCCCGCCTAAAAGCTGTCATTCACCAAGTTCTTAACTTATCTGTGATGGTCCAGGCACCACTGAGCTTCTTCCTACTTTGCCGGCCATACCCCGAGCACCTCCTCACTGGCCTTCTGCTATTTCCTTCAATGCCACGGTCATTCCTGCCTCAGGGCCTCCGTACCTGCTTCTTCCTCTGCCTGGGGGATTCCTTTCCTGTCTCTGCCCAATGAATCCCCACTCACCCAACAGGTCCCAACCTAAAGAGTCACTTCCTCAGAGAGGATCCCAGTTTAAAACAGGTTCCCCATGATATTTTTATAGGCCCTTCTATTTTTACAACATAGTATATTGTAATTATAATTACAATGGAATTATAATGGAAGATAATTACAATGGAAATTGTGATGGAATAATAGTGTGTTTAACCTCCAACTGCAATCGTAAGCCCCATGGGGTCAGGGACTGTCTGTATTGTGTACCGCTGTATCTCCCAGCATCTAAGACCACGTCTTACACATATATATAGTAGGCCCTCTATAAGGATTTGTGGGAAAGGAGGCCGTGGAGTGAAGCCTGGCTTTACTCTAATGAAAAGGAATATGGTAGCCATAGCTGGCTGGAGAGATGAGAACCTAGCCTAACTATATATATCCACCCTGGAGGAAGGTTGCGCCACATTGTCTGAAGGTGGTTCTCCGACAGGTACTGCCTGTTTTCACAGCATCTATGTCTGTAACTTCTCATTTGAACCACTGGATCACTATGAAAATTTAGCTTTGAGAGATGGATATTATCCAACTATTCTGATTTTCCAGGGAGCTGAATTTAAATAGAGTTCTATTTCTGCAGAAAATAAAGCACCTAAGTTAACACTGTTAGCACATGTGATTCTTCAAATTTAACATCTTGAGTGCATTTCCTTGTTACGTGTAACAAAATAATGGCCTTCCCTCACCCCACATTCAGCTAGCTTGTGCTCCCACGTCAGTAACTAGATGAGGATTTCAGCCAGTGGCCACAAATAGCAGTTTTCAACATTCAGTGGGAACCCTGGTCAAGTTCAAGTCCCAGACAGAGATGTTGCAAGAATGCCTCTTGCTATGAGATTTGCAAGGTCCTCTGCAAGGCTGTTTTTTTTCTCTTGCCACCTGCTGTGGTTGGTATACATGCTGATTTTGGAAGCCAGCTTTCTCACTATAAGAAAACAACAATAATTATTATAATAATGATCAACCTAATTGAGTACTTTCTATGTGTCACGTATTATTTTAAACAACGCTGTGAAGAAGTAAGTGTTTTTATCTTCATTTTCGGATGAAAACAAGAGGCTAAGTAACGTGCCCAAGATACAGTGGCAAGAGGTGGGGTAGTGGGGTCCTAATCAACGTACACAGTCTGGAAACAAATCCCATAAAGATGTCCATTACTAATATCAGTCCTGCTCTCAGCACCCACAAGACCCACCCAACCCCACACAGAGAGCTGTGCGTCCTCCTTCCTCCCAAAGCAATGCAGAAGGACCTGATAAGGTCCGCAGCAGCCTGGGCCTCCCCACCAGGTGCCTGGAATCAGCCCTGAACATCTGGTTGAGCCTGACTTTGAGCTACGTGGGGCACCCTGTGTAATATATTCATTCACCCAGGAAAGTGAACAACGGTTTCTGACCCAGACTCTTTCCAGGAAGAGAGAGATCATTTCAGAAAGAGGCTCTCTTCACAATAACAACACCCTGAATTTGTATATTTTTTAAAAAAAGATTACAAGGATCTTCGACTGTTTAATTAATTGTCACATAAGGCATTGTCATTCTCATCTTACAGCTGAGGAATTTCAGGGTTCAGAGTGGTTGAGAGGTTAAGTAACTTAACCCAAATTACCTGGAAAACTAAGGGAAAGCTAACAATCAAGTGCTAGGTATTTTGTTGAACAATTTATAATTGGTTTTCTCCTTTAAATTTCAAAACAATGTTATAAGACGTGGATTATTATTTTCTCTCATGATTAGCATCAGAGAGGTTAAATGGGCCGTGACCACGAAGCTAGTAAGAGTGGAGCTGAAATGAGTTCCAACATAACGATATTACTACATTTATAGGGTGTATTAGTTTACAAATCATTTTCATGTTTCTTAAACAATTTAATATTTCTAGCAACTCTGGGAGTGGATGGGGAAGATATTTTGATACCCTTTCTACAGTTGCAGGCACTGAGGTTCATTCAGGTTAAATGATTTGCTTCAGCCTGGTAACAATATCCCGTATGGCTCCACATTCTTATCAAATGTTGAGGGAAGATGCTTATCAGGGAGCTGCATTTATCCCTGGAGACACCAAATCAGTGGCAGGTGACACTGTACTATAAGGGGCTAACAGAAAACCAAATGACTGGAGTGTTCTGAACAGAGGCACCTTGATTCAGAGAATTGATTTCACAGATCATAAAAGAGCTGAGATGCCCAACAGGGACAGTAAAGCAACCCTGAGGTTAGTAAGCGCCCTACAGAGGTAGAGGGAGGGTGATCTTTTACCTGAGCTCAGATACCTGGATCACTTGGTGAGAACCAGAACCACGGTGGCCTGGCTAGCAAGAACTGGAGCCCCAGAGAAGCTCCTGCTTCCAGAGACCTGATAGGGAGGAGAAGGAGAGGGAGAAATACCCTGGCCTCTCCCTTCTTCCTGCCCTCCTATTTCCCTCTAGTGCCCCCCACTGGGAGCCCAGACCCGCAGCCTGCATTGCAAATGATCGTTAACACCAAAGACAAAGTGAGCCCAATTCTACTACAGAAAGGAAGTACTCTGCAAGCTGTGGGTAACACGTGGATTCCTCAAGTGTCAAGGCCAACGAGGACCCTAGAGATCATCGGGCCGAGTCCACAGATTGGCATGCACACAGGCGACATCCCACCACAGACAGATCTTCCTGCCTACCTGACCCGCAGGGTTTACAAACATGTGTAACAGTTAAAAGTGACACAGTTGTCCTACTTAAAACCATAGCCTCACCCCTAACACTCTGTAGTCCCTCCTCCCCTTCCCTGCTTTATTTTTGATCACAGCACTCATCACCACCTGATACATGAAATATTTGACTTACTTGTTCATTAGTCACTAAAGGAGAAGTTCCATGAGGACAGGGATTTTTGCCAGTTTTGTCCACTGCTTTATCCCCGTTGCCTATAAGAGTACCTGGCCCACTCAACAGTTACTTGTTGAATGAATAAATTTTAAATTTCGAGATTTCACATGAAGAGTCTGGATTGCTGGTTTTCCTTAAAAACCCAGCAACCCTGGTTCACATCATTGCATGACAGCTGCCTGGAATTACCCTTTGCAGATGGGGACTTGAGTTCTCTGTCTCCAACTTGCCTCAGTTCGCACCCTGCCTTATAGTTTGTCACTCATTTTCATTATGCGCCTGGCTGCTTGTAGGCACCTGAATAGGTCACCTTTGATCAGGGCTAAAGTGCTTATTCTACATATGGCTAAGGAAACAGATAGAGACAGATGAAGTAGCAGGCCTCTGGCTATAGCTGCTTGAAGAGTCCAGACTCTAGTTGAGGGCTTTTGTGTGATGATCAATGTAACGGGTACCTGACTTTGGCCCCCCAGACAACACGGTCCTTTAAAAGATGAAGCACTGGGCAGGGAGCTGAGTATACAGCCGCGAGGTGCGCAAAGTACCTGCCCACAAGGAGATTATCACCTAGTGGCAGATTTCTTGTTTTCAGGGGGCAGTCCAATTTGCCTGGGTGAGCACTAATGTTAATTTGGGGGAAAACTGCAATGATGCCCTCCTCACTCATCCTGTATTCTAGGCGTCCAACTCCCATAGGCCAACAAGCCATTTGACAGCTCTGGGCCTTTGCATGGGCTCTTCTTGTTTCTGTGCATTCCTGCACATCCCTGAGGCCTAGCTGACGGCACTTCCTCTGCGCAGGCCCCACTATCACCCCCTGGCAGAACGGACTGCTCCTTCCCCTGCGCTCCCGGCCTTGAACAGTTACCTCCTTCGCAGCGCAGATCTTGTTCTTTTATATTCAGTTCGCCACCAAGGACAGTTTGGGAGTTTCTTAAGGACAAGCACTTTTTCAGTCTTTCCTGCAACCGAAGGCCTCTCAGCGAACAAATATTCATAAAGTTTGGAATGTTTAAATGGACGAATGCATTCAAGAGGCGCAGTCCATCTCGGTAAGCTGGGATTCTCCCCTCAAACCCATCCTGCCTCTTTGGCTCCCCTCCTCCCAGCAGAGCCCTTCGCCCAGCTGCACCCGACCTCCTACTCCCCTCCTTCCCAGTCCAAGCGCTGGGCATCGGAGGGCCGTGCCCACGGCAGACGCCAGAACGCACAAGCCCGGGCACATTCCTGCCCCACCTGCCCACGCTCCAGCCGCGAACAGGGTGCGGTGGGCGCGGCCCCCCTTCCGGTCCCCGGCAGCCCTGTGGGCCTACCTTGTCCCCTTTGCTCAGGATCTGCCAAGGCCAAGTCTCTACGCTCCCAAACAGCGAGTTCTTGATCATGCCCAACATGGTGTCGCCGCGGCGCTCTGGATGCGCGGGTAGACGCTGTGTGGCCGCTGCGGCTGGCGTCAGCTGGGCTACCCGGAGGGGGGGGGGGGAGGGCGGGCCGTGGCGAGCGGGGAGGGCGTAGCGCGACGAATGGGCGAGGCGAGCGGGGGGGGTGGGCGGGGCGCCTCGGGCTCCGCCCCTCGGAACGCGCTCGGGGAGGTGGGACTCAGCGGGAGGGGCGGAGCAGGGGCCGCGCTCTGACACCTCCCGGCCGCCCGCCAGGGGCGCGGGGCGGTGGGTAAGCAGGTCGTCCTCTGCTCGCCCTGCCTCCTGTACTGGCTCTGACCTCTTCGCTGGGGGCCTGAAACAGATGCGCCCCGGTGTGGGATTTAGGCAGCGGTGGTGAACACCCCTCTCCCCACCCTCCCATACTGTCCCCCGCCGTGTCCTCTCTCAGGTACCTGGGCGCTAAACTGCAGAACTTTCGGATTCCTCGCGTGCTTTGCCGGGCCTCCACCCTCAGGCCCTGTCCCCAGGCAGGTGCTATATCAGGTTCACAGTCTTTGTAGCCTCCGCCCTTAGGGACCCCTGGCTGCTGCATCTCCACCGACAGATGTCCTATTTTGCCCTCCGCCCCTGCCACCTCTCATCCAGACGATTGAAAAAGCATCTTAACTAGTTTTCTACTTAGCACTTTGTTTCTCCAGCCCGTTTTAATCACAGATTCTACGTTAATTTCTGAAATCACAGCTTTGCTCATTCACTTCTTCTGTTCAAAACCTTCTAACCAATTTTATTACCATTTATTGTCTGCTCTCCCTGCCAAATACTTTACAAATATTCCCTCTCCTCCTCACAGCACTAAATGTATTTTATAGTCATTTTACAAAGGAGGAACCGAAACTCAAAATAATTATGACTTTCCCAGTAAAGTGACTTTAAAAGAATAAAGTGACTTTCCCAAGGTCAAAAACCAGTGTGAGGTTTGGTCAGGATTTGAATCTGTGACTGTGGTTCAGTGTCCATCATGCTTTTGTTGCACCCCTGTCACCCAAACTTTTACAGATCTCCATACACCCCCTGAATTCTGCCATTGTGCCACTCTGACGTCTCCATCAGGACGTCCCCCGCTTCTAACTCACCCCTTGAAATTCGACTTCTCTGAAAATACAACTTTCACTGTGTTTCCAGGAACAATGTGCTCTTTCTGTCTGAACTCATGGTACCATTTTGTTTATTCAAATGTTCTGTCCACATGAGGATTCTTTCTGCACATTTCCCCACTGGTTACACTGTCATCTGAATTTATTAAACTAATTGTTAGCCTAATTTGTGCAGGCTGCTCTGACCCAACGCTGAGGAACCACTTGCTGTTCCTGCCTCTTGGGAAAGAAGACCTTGAACCTGAGCCAGACAGTAGGAATCAATAATGGTGATGCTGATGACCTCCAGTTTTGTGGTAACAGATATTAACTTTATTATCTACGGATAAAACGATTTACTTTTTGGCAAATATCTGTTGATTGCTATTAAAGAAATGGCCATTTAATTATTTTATATTTTCTTGGCTCTTATATAAGAGGCTATTGATTATAAGAGGCATGTTATTTTATGTGCTATTAAGATAGAAAACAACTGCTAACAAGTAAACTGTGATGTTCAATTGATTTTACAGCATCCAGAGATATTAAAGTATGAGGTAGCATGCAGCTTACAATTCATGAGAAACTATGTTGCTTTGTAAGAGTCCCTGAGTATTTTTGCTGCCCATAGGTATGTCCCTTTATTACAGACGAAGCTCTTAAAGGGCAAAGATCTATTTTTCTTTAGGCTTTTCCTCTCTCACCACACCCAGGGGTTGCTTAATAACTGTCAAATGATTAACAAAACTGTTCTTGATATTAGAGCTAATCATCTATTTTAGTTACTAAACTAGGTACAATGAAATGGGGCCTAATTCTCCCTGGGGTCACGTAGCAAAAGCATTTGGAAATCAGAAGACATCTGGTCAGAAGACTACAGGCCTCAGTTTCTACATCTGCAAAGTTGGGGTAATAATGTCACCTCGCAGTGCTGCAGAGTGGATTAAAAGAGCCTGTCAGGCACTTAAAAGCACTGTGTACACTGTTAAGGGCTAGACTCGCTCCCTCCCCTGGTTGAGTTGGTTCTGCTACCAAGAACTGAACCCAGCTACTTCAAGAGCATGGCATAAATGCATCATTTTAAAGCACAGATTGTTAGGTATTTTCCTTTATCTAAAGACTTCGATGTGGTATGAGACACTTTCCTTTGCAATTTATTAGGTATTATGATTGAATAATGTTCAGTGTGTGTGTGTGTGTGTGTGTGCGTGCACGTGTGTGCTGTAGGCAAAAGATGTATGTATTTTTGCAATAGTTTTAATAAAAATATTATTACGATGAAGCAGAATTTGGTAGGAGAGAAATAATAATAACTTACACTTATTGAGGGCTGGTTATGAGCTGGTAAGCATCATAAGTGCTCTATTTGCTTTATCACATTTAACCTTCACAGTAACCCTAGGAGGAAGGTACTATTATTTCCCCAACATTGCAGATTAGGAAATTGGGGCTTAGAGAGGGTAGGTTATCTACCTAAGAGCAGGCAGCTAGTAACAAGCCTGTGCTTTTACTCAACACTTGTCTCACTGCCTAGGGCTGTCAGGGCAGGAAGTTGAACTCCAGCTTTCAAATCACCAAGTGCTGAAAGCGGTGGGAAAAAAGACACCAGAGGACTTTACAGTTAATCAGAGCGGTTGCTGCAGCTCTTGTATTTGTTTCCTTGGAAATGATACCCAGGGAAAGAGATTAGTTCAGAAGATCAAGGTTGAACGAAATAGTGCCATTTGCAGAGATGTGGATGGACCTAGAGATTGTCATACAGAGTGAAATAAGTCAGAAAGAGAAAAACAAATATCGTATAATATCGCTTATATGTGAAATCTAGAAAAATGGTACAGGTGGACTTATTTGCAAAGCAGAAATAGAGTCACAGATGTAGAGAACAAACTTATGGTTACCAAAGGGGGAAGGGAGGAATGGGATGAATTGGGAGATTGGGATTGACATATATACACTACTGTGTATAAAATAGATGACTACAGAGAACCTAAAAAAAAAAAAAAAGGACCAGGGTTGATGTCTGCAACAGAACCCACTCCAAATATGGAACTTGAAAGGAGGAACTTTCAGAAGCAGAGCTTACCTAGCCTGAGAGTGAAGTCACAGAAGTCGTAATATTTATGTGTAAAGCAGAATAAAGCAGAACTCTGTCCATAAAGCTGCATGCATGTTAGTTGTCTATGAAAATTTTACAAGGGGAAGAAAGGAAGACCGTGATGATCTTCCCATGGGAAGAGATGCTCAGGGGTGAATGTCGTAAGGAGAGAGAGGGAATTCAGCTGCTGAGGAGAGAGGAAGATTTTGAGGCAAGAGACTGGAAAGGGAAGCTTTCCTTTCTGATACACAAGACAGTTGCCTCCTCTGTCTCTGCGGGAAATGTTCATCAAACCGACATACTTTCTCAAGTCAGTGGGGTTGTATGGGGCCAGGTTGAGGCCTTAAGAGGAGATAAAATGAGCAAAGAAGATTCAACCACTTTGGGGTTACATTTCGTTGACCTTGATTTTTACCTTTATTCTTCCTTTGAGTTGAAACTCAAAAATAGGCTATCTACTGAGGTGGTGCCATTTTATACAATCTTTCCCCCTAAATAAGACTGAGTAATGAAACCTTGTTCTTCCATTTTTGTTTGTTATTGCGATCAGGTCTGATGAGCCATTTCCCTTTTGGTCTCCCCCCTTTCAGAATGGGTTTTAATTTACTGTTTTAAAAATCGCTCACACATTAAAAAATTGGCATTTTAGTTGCCAATTTTTATTCATGATGGGTGGGATGAATTGGGAGATTGGGATTGACATATATGCACTACTATATATAAAATAGATAACTAATGAGAACCTACTGTATAGCACAAGGAACTCTATTCAGTGCTCTGTGGTGACCTAGATGGAAGGAAATCCAAAAAAGAGGGGATATATGTATAAGTGTGGCTGATTCACTTTACTGTACAGCAGAAACTGACACAGCAGTGTAAAGCAACTATACTCTAATAAAAAAAAAAAGAAACACCCAGAAAACAAACAAAAAAATTCACGACGAATATGCTAACAATACCACCAGTAACATCAATGCAATGAAAGTAGAACCTAACCTTTGGCGTCTTTACTATGTGACAATTATAACTTAGTTTTCCCCAAGAGAAAATGTGCTGCCGCTCTGAATGTGCTGGTAAACCAATTTTCTGAGCCGCAAGAGCTGAGGCTGAGAATTAGGCTCAGGACTGTGGTGTCCCAGGGGAGAGATGTAGGTTGGAGAAATCGATATGAAAGTCATCAGCATCTTTGGCTAGTCCCCGGCACCTTGGAAGTGATGAAATTGCCCAGGTAGAGTATGTAGAATAGGAAAACAGAGCCTAGGACGGGACACTGAGGAATGTCAGCATTCAAGGGGACGGGCAGTGGGGGACAATTGCACTAAGGAGAAGGAGGAAAAGTGGTGACATAAGGAGGGGGAAATCCATGGAGCCACTGAGCCAAGTCACGAGAAGAGGAGTGATGGACAGTGTCAAATGCCGCCAAGAACTCAAGTGAGAAGAGGACTGGGAAGTGGTTATTGGACGCAGCAATGAGAATGCCTCTGACCTTGGCCAGAACAGTCAGAGTGCAGGCTGGTGGGTGCAGACCCCAGGAGTGAGTGGTGGTAAAGAAGTGGACTCAAGACAGTTTGGCTGTTAAAGGGAGGAGGGAAACACACAGCAGCTCAATGAAGAGGTAGGGCCAAGAGACTTTTTTTTTTAACATGGGAAATACTGAAGCAAGCTTTAATTTTGAAAGGAAGGAGCTAGGAAGAAGGAAGATGTTAAAGATTCAGGGGCAAGATGGCTGACTGAGTGATATTCCTGAGAAGTTAAAAACAAATGTGAATCAGAACATGGGAGGTTGGATATAGCTTTCATTACAAAAAGAAGACATACAGATGGCTAAGAAGCACATGAAAAGATGCTCAACATCACTAATTATTAGGGAAATGCAAATCAAAACTACAATGGGGTACCACCTCACACCGGTCAGAATGGCCATCATCAAACAATCTACAAACAATAAATGCTGGAGAGGGTGTGGATAAAAGGGAACCCTCCTACACTGTTGGTACAGCCTCCATGGAGAACAGTATAGTGGTTCCTTAAAAAACTAAAAATAGAGCTCCATGTGACCCTGCAATCCCACTCCTGGGCATATACACAGAAAAAACCATAATTCAAAAAGATACGTGCACCCCAATGTTCATTGCAGCACTATTTACAATAGCCAAGACATGGAAGCAACCTAAATGTCCATCAACAGAGGAGTGGATAGAGAAGATATGGTACATATATACAGCGGAATGTTACTCAGCCATAAAAAAAGAACAAAATAATGCCATTTGCAGCAACATGGATGGACCTAGAGATTGTCATACTGAGTGAAGTAGGTGAGATAGAGAAAGGTAAATATCGTATGATGTCACTTATATGTGGAATCTAAAAAAAATGTACAAATGAACTTATTTATAAAACAGAAATAGAGTTACAGATGTAGAAAACAAACTTACGGTTACCAGGGGGTAAGGGGGGTGGAGGGTTTAATTGGGAGATTGGGATGGACATATACACACTACTATATATAAAATAGATACCTAACAAGGACCTACTGTATAGCACAGGGAACTCTACTCAATACTCTGTAATGGCCTGTATGGGAAAAGAGTCTAAAAAGAGTGGATAGAGGTATATGTATAACTAAATCACTTTGCTGTACACCTGAAACTAACACAACATTGTAAATCAACTATACTCCAATAAAAATTAATTTAAAAAAAGGAAGGAAAGAGGGACAGATGCGTATAGGTGTACAGACTTTTGTAGGTTGGAAGTGGGAGGTTTTGGGAGCTCATGTTGGAAGGCTTTCATTTTCTCTGTGAAATAGGTTATGATGATGATGGAACAGGTAGGAGGATAGAACAGGTACTGGCTGTTCTTTCCATGTTAGCAAGGCATAGGCAAATGCAACAATAATTGGCAATAAGGTATTAGAATACGGTTGTCCTAATACTAAGAAGGCCAGAATTTATTGTCAAGGTAATGGGGATCCATCCCACTAAGATGTTTACATTTTACATGGCTAAATAATTGGTATTCCTGCCTCACATTAGCAGAGAGTGTCTTCTGGTGCAACCAGGACTCTTGGAGAGCGCCGGTCCAAGAGTGTGAAACCCAGGGAGGGAGTTCCCACCTCATTACCCTCTGTCCTCCATCTGCACGAAGCCTACCTTCCCGGTTGGTCAACGTTTCTTATCCAGCACGGGCCTTGTACTGGTGTTGATTATGGACATGTTCCAGCCTTCAGGAGACACCCCCTCCCTGCCCATCACAGTAGTGCTGGTCTCACCTCTGTCTCCTCTTAGAGAACAGTGTGTGATCAGTACCACAGACATCCATTCTCCAGGGAATCACCTCCTTTCATTTTTCCTTCCAAATTACAAGACGAAAGTCATCTCCTTTAATTTTCAATGCTTCTTCAGGTCTGGTTTGTTTAGTCTTAAATTCATTTCACATGTTTGTTTGCTTGTTTATTTTTAAAATTGAAGTATAGTGGATTTACGATGTATTAGTTTCAGGTGTACAACAAAATGTTATACATATGTATATGTCTATTCATTTTTAGATTCTTTTCCGTTATAGGTTATTACAAGATATTGAATATAGTTCCTCGTGCTATACAGTAGGTCCTTGTTGTTTCTGTTTTTTTTTTTTTCTTTTTCTTTTTTTTTTTTTTTTTAAGGTGTAGGCTTATTTATTTATTTTATTTTTGGTTGTGTTGGATCTTCGTTTCTGTGTGAGGGCTTTCTCTAGTTGCGGCAAGTGGGGGCCACTCTTCATCGCGGTGCGCGGGCCTCTCACTATCGCGGCCTCTCTTGTTGCGGAGCACGGGCTCCAGACGCGCAGGCTCAGTAGTTGTGGCTCACGGGCCTAGTTGCTCTGCGGCATGTGGGATCTTCCCAAACCAGGGCTCGAACCAGCGTCCCCTGCATTGGCAGGCAGATTCTCAACCACTGCGCCACCAGGGAAGCCCTATCTGTTTTATATATAGTGTGTGTATCTGTTTTTATAACACTATAAAATAGTGTTTGGTACACACTATTTTATATATAGTGTGTACCAAACTCCTAATTTATCCCTCCCCCAACCTTACCCTTTAGTACCATAAGTTTGTTTTCTATGTCTGTGAGTCTGTTTCTGTTTTGGAAATTAGTTCATTTGTATCATTTTTTTTAGATTCTACATATAAGTTAAATCATATGATATTTGTCTTTCTCTGTCTGACTTACTTCACTTAGTATGATAATCTCTAGGTCCATCCATGTTGCTGCAGATGGCATTATTTCATTTTTTTAATGGCTGAGTAGTATTCCATTGTGTATATATACCACATCTTCTTTATCTGTTCATCTATTGGAAGCAACTTAGGTTGTTTCCATGTCTTGGCTATTGTAAATAGTGCTGCTATAAACATTGGGGTGTATGTATCTTTTCAAGTTAGAGTTTTCGTCTTTTTTGGGTATATGCCCAGGAGTGGGATTGCTGGATCATATAGTAGCTCTATTTTTAGTTTTTTAAGGAACCTTCATACTGTTCTCCATAGTGGCTGCACTAATTTACATTCCCACCAGCAGCGTTTAAGAGGGCTCCCTTTTCTCCACACCCTCTCCAGCGTTTATTATTTGTAGACTTTTTGATGATGGCCATTCTGACTGGTGTGAGGTGGTACCTCATTGTAGTTTTGATTTGCATTTCTCTAATAATGAGCAATATTAAGCACCTTTTCATGTGCCTGTTGGCCATCTGTAGACATGTTTATTTAATACCTGCTATGTTCTCAGGTAGGCTCTGGGGTTATAAACTGTAGCAAATGAGCAAAACAGACAAAAATCCTTGCTTTCTTGGAGTTTACATTTCAGTGCAGGAGACAGGCAGTACATAAGAAAACTAATAAATATATAATAGGTCAGGAGGTGTGGGTAGAGACACAGGTGTGCCAGCATATGCCACTTTAGATGGAGAGGTGACATCTGAACCCAGACCTGAAGAAATGAGGGCATAATCAAGGAGATAGCTGGGGGAGAAGTTTTCAAGTCAGTGAGAAGTGCATGTGCAAGGTCTTGTGGTCGGAGGATACTGGTATGTTGAGGAAAGTGAGGAGGCTGGTGTGGCTGAGGTGACAGAGAGGGAGAAGGTAGTAGCAAGAGTGGCTAAGCCTGGACCCTGGAGCCAAGCTGCCTGGGAGCCAAGCCCCAGTTCTACTGCTTATGAATTGGGAGACCTTGGGCAAGTTACTTGCCTTCTCTGTGCCTCAGTGTTGTGATCTGTAAAATGAGGATAATGATAATATCTTCCTCATAGGCTTGTTATGAGGATGAATACTTGTAAAGCCCTTGGAACAGTGCCTGGCACATCGTAAGTCAAAGAAGATCTGTATATATCTATGTGTTTCATGTGGGTTCATTTCTCCAGAGAGCCCTGGCTAATACAGATGGGATACAGGGAGGATCTTGTAGGACCTTGTGGGTGTGAAAGGAAAATAAACATGGAGTCAGTATTGCTAAGAGAGCTCTCTCTCTAAAATGGAGCCAGGAAGCCATAGAGGAAGTATGACTTATGCACGTCATCCTGGATGGAATCTGGCCCTTTGACCACTTATTGTCCCAGTGCAGGCATCCAGAACATCTGCAAAATGCTCCAGAAGCTCAAGATACCTATCAGACCCTTACCCTAAAGCAACTTGTGACAGTCTACCTGCTTATTAGACCCGTACCCTAAAACAGCTCGTGACAGCCTATCCCTTAGGACAAATATTTCTTTTTTTGTGTCAGGCTATAGCTTTGTGGCTTAATAGGCCCCCGACTCTTCTCTTCCCTGGAACACTCTTTCAGTTTTACCCTAATCTGTGCCTCCTGAATTGCAATTCTTAAGACCCCAAATAAACGCTTTTCTTATTTGCAGCTTTCTGTGGGTTTTGGTTTGTTCGTTTCGTGTTTTTTGGTTTTTGGTTTTGGTTTTTTTTTTTTTTTTTTGGTTCACATAGGTCATTCATAAGGGCTTTGGCTTTATTCTGAGCAAGATAGGAAACCACTGGAGGGTTTAAAAGGGCCTCCCTTACCCCCTAGGCGGTAGGGACAAGGGCAGAAGCAGAGAGACCAGGAAGCCGGCCCTTGGGTGATGCAGTGAGAGATACTGATGCTCAGACAAGGGTGGGGTCTGTGGGGATGGTGAGGAGTGGTTTTGCTCTGGATGAACTGGGAGGAACGGCTAATAGGATATTGCTGGTGAAATGGGCTGTGAGGTGTGGAGGATGACCCCAAGGTGTTTGACCGGAGCACCTGGAAGAATGAAGAACTTTCAAAATCCAGCAAGTGGGACAGCAGCGGTGGGTGATCTTTACAGCCCTTCCTCAGGAGTAGGTGCCGATGCTGTCTGTCCGTCTGCCTCTCCTGAATTCTTCTTTGCCTCACATATTCACCTCTGGGTTGCAATTGTTCAAATAAGGACAAATAGATCTCCCCCAAATAGCCATTAGTTTTTAGCTACAGTACAGTCTAAATGGACATTTTTTTTCCCCCAAAAAGAGATGGTCTGCAGAGCCAGCCTCGGCTCACACACCGACCATAGGCAGTTTGTCAGCGCTCTGACCTCTGGTTCCTGGGAGTCGCAGCTCCTTCAACACTGTCGTTTCCCACCACGGTTTCTGCTGCACATTTGCTAATCTAAATTGCCCATTGGAGCAGTTTTCCCCAACATAACAGTCTGTACCAGGAGGGCATTTGAGCCTCTAAGGTAACACACACACACACACACACACACACACACACACGCACACACACATGTTTGCAGTGTTTGTAGTGAGTCTTTCAGTATGTACCATTCCTGATAACGGTATTTAAATATTTTACAGTCAAATTTCAGCCAGCGTTCAGTCTCTTCTCCACACCAGCGGTCATAGCAAGGAGCACTTTGTCTTGAGTAGCTCAGCCCTGAGGTAATGACCGAGAAGGCCTCTTCCTCCCTGCCACTCCCCCTCCATTTTACATCTTTGCCCCCTGAGTTGGTGGCTTGGATACTTTGTGCCGTGAGCAGGCTCAGTCCAGGACTTTGGCTGACTCGTGTTTTGAAAGTCTGCCCAAGCTCTAGTCCTCACTCAGGAGTGAGATTTCTGAGTCTGGAGAGAACACAGCACAGCCACGACCTGCTGCAGAGGGAGCCGATGTGCGTACATGGTTGGAAGTGAGGACCCAACAGTTCGAGAAAAGTCGGTGAGCTCGATGTGCCAGGCGCTGGAGTAGAATCACCACCCTGCGTGTGTGTCCAGGAAGCTTCTCGATCACGCAATTTCATGCTTGTAAGAACTGGCGAGGATTTATGTTCCCTCGTCATAGACCGAAAGAGACACAAGACATAGCAGCCAAATGCATTGTAAGGACTGTCTTTGGACCCTGATTTAAACAAAAAGTTTGAACATTTTTCCAAATAACCCAGAAAATCGAACCCAGGAATTATTGTCTGTTTTGTTGGGTATAAATTAATGTGTTTATGTTTAAAGGGTTCCTTTGATGAGGAGTAAGATATCTACATGCTCTCAAAGTATCTTTCCACAAAGAGTAACAAGGCAGTGGAGAAACTAACAATACCTTCCCCCAAATAATCACAATTAACATTACCAACAAGGGATAGCATGCCTCTGGTTTGATGCTGAGAACACAAAATCGCCCATGGGGCTTTCCAGCCATAGATTTGTAGCCTGAATCTAACCATAAAGACATCAGAAAAACCCACATAGAAGCAATGAACTTACTTACAAAACAAATAGAGTTACAGTTGTATCAATAGAAAACAAACTTATGGTTACCAAGGGGGAAAGGGGCAGGGGGAGGGATAAATTGGGAGATTGGGATTGACATATACACACTACTGTATATAAAATAGATAACTAATAAGGACCTGCTGTATAGCTCAGGGAACTCTATTTAATACTCTGTAATGGCCTATATGGGAAAAGAATCTAAAAAAGAGTGGATAGATGTATATGTAAAAAAAAATTTAATAAATCCAATCCGAGATAAGCTAAAAAAAAGCAAATTCTATGAAATTACTGACCTGTATTCTTTAAAAATGCCAATATCTTAAAAGACAAGTGAAGGCTGAGGAATTGATCCAGGGGGAAGGAGGCTAAAGAGACGTGACAACTAAATGCTGTCTGTGATTTTGGACTGGACCTTGGACCAGAAAAAATGCTATAAAGAACCTAGTGGAATAGTTGTTTACATTGGAATAAGGACTTTGGATTAGAGAAATGTATCAATGTTAAAGTTCCTCATATTGATGACTGTATTGTGGTCGTGTAAGAGAATATCCTTGTTCTTAGGAAATACACACAGAAGTATTAAGGGGTAAGAGGACATGATACATGTAAGCTACGATGCAATGGTGTAGAGGTGAGTTATAGTACGTATATACACACGCAGCCGCCTTCTTTTATCTAATATTTTAGTATCCTCCTCCTAGTTTACTGTACTCCACCTGTACTGGTCTTTGCACTCCTCAAGAATGTAAGCATGCTCGAGATCAGAGCCTTTGCACTCGCTATTCCTCTGCTTGGAATGTTCTTCCCCCAGAAATTCACGCGGTTGGCTCCTCCTCATCATTCAGGTCTCAGGTCACCTCTTCAGAGAGACTTTGCTTGACTACCCAACCTAAAGTGTTCCGTCTCCCTCAGAGCACTTATTACTACCTGAAAATATATAATTTATTTCTATGCTGTTTTCTTTTGTTTGCCCCCTTCCACTAGAAGGTACACATCATGGGAGGAGGGACCTTGATCAGGACTCTGTCCCTGGTAACTAGAATAGCGCCAGAAACATAAGTTCTCGATATATGCTCGTTGAATGAGTGAAGGCGGGACAGGATGGGATGGTGTGGGAGGAGCAGGACGCTAGGAGGAAAGTTAGCACCATGAACATGGTTATTGGAGAGACTGTGTGTGTGTGTGTGCGTGCGTGTGTGTGTGCGTGCTGGTGTCTACCACTCCATCCTACACCAAGTACATTTTTTAGAAGGGAGAAGGAAAAAAGTTGTGCACAATTCTTATTTGAATCTTAAAGGTTGATCGTCATCAGCAATTTTGGAGAAAAAGAGGAATCCAAAGAGAGGAGCTCTACTGACATGTCTGTAATTTAATTGTCACATCAGCTATTTCTTTCTGATGACACAGTCTATATTAAAATTGCAGTCAGAATGGAGAAAGGATCTAGTTCTCATTTACATCTGCCTGGATGGATTGTCCTTTATTTTGGAAAATTCCCCTTCCATCTTATCCTATGGAGGACAAGGTTATAATTTCCCCATTCTGAGGGACCAGAGCCTGGATTTCATCTTTGGCTCTCTTCATCCTCATTTCCTTGTGCTTCCACTTTTATAATATATATATATTTTTAATGGTTTATTTATTTATTTATTTATTTATTTTTGGCTGTGTTGGGTCTTCGTTTCTGTGCGAGGGCTTTCTCTAGTTGCGGCAAGCGGGGGCCGCTCTTCATCACGGCGCGCGGGCCTGTCACTATCGCGGCCTCTCTTGTTGCGGAGCACAGGCTCCAGACGCGCAGGCTCAGTAATTGTGGCTCACGGGCCCAGTTGCTCCGCGGCATGTGGGATCTTCCCAGACCAGGGCTCGAACCCGTGTCCCCTGCATCGGCAGGCAGATTCTCAACCACTGTGCCACCAGGGAAGCCCCACTTTTATAATAATTTTATATGTGGACCTGTGAGGAGGATTTATGTTACTCACAGTGTGCTCCTTGCATCTCCTGTATCACTTGGGAAACCTGTTAATAATGCAGATTCCTTGGCCCCAAATCAGAATCTCTGGGAGGGAGCAACAGGGAAACTAACTTTTAAAATTCCATATATTTTTGGAGTAGAATATATATTTCAAAAATCAAAAACATACTGAAGGATGTGTAGTAAAGAATTTCCGTCTAGCCTCTGTTTTCCAGCCAACCACTTCCCTTTCTCAGAGGTATGTATTGTTATGTTAGTTTCATATATATTTTTCTGAAGATTTTTTTGTACATAGACAAGCAAATGCACATGTTCTTCTCCCCTCTCCCTATTACACAGATGGTAGCCTACTATACTCATGGTTTCTGTACATTGTTTTCTTTCCATGTGCCTATATATCTTAGAAATTATTCCATATTTGTATATGAGAACTGTCCTCATTTTTTCTGCAGCTGTATAAATTCTCATGTGTGGATGTGCCATACCTTACTGAACAAGTAGTCAATCAATGGACATTTACATTGTTTTCAATCTTTTGATAATAAGAACAATGCTGTAATGAATAACCTACTACATATATCATTTCCCTTGTTTACAAGTTTATATAAAAAAAAATTTCCTGGGCTAAAGGATAGGTACATTTTAAGTTTTGATAGATCTTGCTAAATTATCTTCCATATAGATTGTTAAAATCACCAGTGAAACCATCTGGGCCTTGTGATTTATTTTTTGGAAGGCTACTAATTATTGATTCAATTTCTTTGAGATAGGACTATTCAGGTTATTTATTTTTTCTTGTGTGAGTTTTGGTAGTCTGTGTCTTTCAAGGCATTGGCCCATTTCACCTAAATTATCAAATTTGTTGGCACAGAGTTGTTCATAGTCTTCCTTTATTATCCTTTTAATGTCTATGGAATCAATAGTGATGACCTCTCTTTTATTTCTTTTTAAAAAAATTTTTATTGAAGTATAATTGATTTACAATGTTGTGTTAGTTTCAGGTGTACAGCAAAGTGATTTAGTTATACATATACATATATCCACTCCTTTTGAGATTCTTTTCCCATTTAGGTCATTACAGAGTATTGAGTAGAGTTCCCTGTGCTATATGTTAGGTCCTTGTTGGTTATCTATTTTATATATAGTAGTGTGTGTATGTCAATCCCAATCTCCCAATTTATCCCTCCCCCGCTTTGTCCCCTGGTAACCATAAGATTGTTTTCTACATCTGTAACTATTTCTGTTTTGTAAATAAGTTTATTTGTACCATTTTTTTTAGATTCCACATATAAGCGGTATCACATGATATTTGTCCTTCTCTCTCTGACTTACCGCGCTCAGTATGACAATCTCTAGGTCCATCCATGTTCCTGCAAAAGGCATTATTTCATTTTTTTTTATGGCTGAGTAATATCCCATTGTATATATGTGGCACATCTTCTTTATCCATTCCTCTGTCGATGGACATTTAGGTTGCTTCCATGTCCTGGCTATTGTAAATAGTGCTGCAGTGCATATTGGGGTGTGTGTATCTTTTTCTTTCATTTCTGGTATTGGTAATTTGTGTCTTTTTTCCGTAGGTTGGCTAGAGGATTATCAATTTTACTAATCGTTCAAAAGAACTGGTCTTTGGTTTTGTTGATTCCTTCTATTGATTTCCTGTGTTCAGTATTAGTTCTTTTGTTCTTTCTGCTTTAGGATCAAATTGCTCTTCTTTCCCTAGTTTCCTAAGGTGGAAGTTCAACTTATTGGTTTTAGAGCTTTCTGCTTTTCCAACATGGGCGTTCCGTTTCCCTATAAGGACTGTTTTTGTTGCATCTCTTAAATTTTGATAAGTTGCATTTTTATTTTCATTTAGTTCAAAATATTTAAAAATTTCTCTTGAGACTTCTTCTTTGACTCATGTTATTTAGAAGTGTGTTTAATTTCCAAGTATCTGGGGGATTTTTCAGCTATCTTCCTATTGTTAATTGCTAGTTTAATTCCACTGTGATCTGAGAAATTCTTTTGTGTGATTTTTAGTCTTTTAAATTTGCTAAGTTGTGTCTTAGGGCCCAGAACGTGTTCTTTTGAGGTGAATGTTCTGTGTGGGCTTGAGAAGAATGTCTATTCCTGCTGTTTTTGAAGGCAATGATCTATAATGTTAATTAGATCAAGTGATTGACAGTGCTGCTCAGGTCAACTATCTCCTTATTAATATTCTGCCTGCTTGATCTACCAATTACTAACAGGAAGATGTTGAAGTCTCTGACTATAATAGTCAATTTGTCTGTTTCTCTATTCAGCTTGGAGTTGAACAGCTTTATGATTGGTTTATCTTCTTGGAGAATTGATCCCTTTATCATTATGCAGTACCCCTCTTTATTGCTGAAAATTTTCCTTGTTCTGAAATCTGTCTTAAATTAATAAGCTCTTCTAGCATTCTTTTGGTTAATGTTAGCATTATCTATATAAATATATCTTTCTCCATCCCTTTACTTTTAATCTACCTGTGTCTTTATAATTAAAGTGGGTTTCTTGTCCTGTAGACAATATATAGTTGGTCTTGTTTTTCTTATCCACTCTGACAGTCTCTGTCTTTTAATTGGTGTATTTATAGATATATTTGCTTGAATATCCACTATGTTTGTAACTGTTTTCTATTTGTTGCCAGATGTTTCTTTTCCTGCCTTCTCTAGTTTTGACATCTTTTTTTTTTTTTTTTGGCTGTGCTGCGTGGCTTGCGGGATCTCAGTTCCCCCACCAGGGATTGAACCTGGGCCATAGCAGTGAAAGCCCAGAATCCTGACCACTAGGCCACCAGGGAACTTCCTGCCTTCTCTAGTTTTAATTGAGCATTTTATGTTATTCTATTTTTTATCTACTCTCTTAGTTTATCAATTATACTTCTTAAAAAAATTTAATGGTTGCCCTAGAGTTTATAATATACATTTTGACCCGTCTAAATCTACCTTCTAGTAACACTAAACCATTCCTGTGTAGTGCAGGTGCTGTCCTTACATTATAGTAATTATGCAACTCTGGGGGAGTTTTAGAGGTAAAGGAGTGGGAGAAAAAATGATCTACTTGTTCTTTCATGGGTGGAAAAAGGTTAAAAATTCCCAATCCTATTGTGTTTCTGCCTATTCTTATATCACCTACAGGTTTGTTTTATGACTGTGCAATGTGATTTGGTGCATAGACACTGGTAATTGTTATATCTTTACTGTGAGTTACATACTTTATCATTATAAAGTGCTTTAAAAAAATCTTAATTTTTTTTGTTCTGAAATCAATTTTTATATTAAGACCATAGCCTCAGCTTTCTTTTCAGTTGGATTTTTCTGATATGCTATTGCCATATTCCTTTTTCAAAAAAATCAATTAATTAATTAATTATTTTTGGCTGTGTTGGGTCTTTGTTGCTGCGTGCAGGCTTTCTTTAGTTGCGGCGAGCGGGGGCTACTCTTTGTTGCGGTGCATGGGCTTCTCATTGTGGTGGCTTCTCTTGTTGCGGAGCACGGGCTCTAGGCACGCAGGCTCTAGAGCGCAGGCTCAGTAGTTGTGGTGCATGAGTTTAGTTGCTCCGCGGCATGTGGGATCTTCCTGAACCAGGGCTCGAACCCGTGTACCCTGCATTGGCAGGTGGATTCTTAACCTCTGTGCCACCAGGGAAGTCCCTGCCATATTCTTATTTTTAACTTTTCTGAATTTTGAGCACACATATTTGAACTATGGATAAAGAATCCTACCTCTGGCTATATTAATGCACTTTATAACTGAACTCACACTCTTCATATATACAGAGATGCGTTCATAAACATACGATCAGCACCAGCGAAGTTTCTAAGTGAATTTGTGACAGATGAGGTTGCATATTCAACGGTAATATGGGCCAGGTCATCTTTTTCTTGGCTCAGCTCCTACTTAGCAACTCAAGATTCATTTTCAAATAGACAAAGCAATAGACACTAGGATAATCTCTTTTAGGTGTGTCCTTATGCATAGCAGAATTTTACTCTGTGATCCAATCTGAAAACCTTTTCTTTTCAAAGGTGAATTTAGTCATTTCACATTAATTCAAGGTTAATGTTTGTTCTTGCTTTGTCATAAATTTTTAAGTGTATTTTCTGTTTTCACAATTCATAGATAGCATCTTTGTTTTTATGTGTGGGTTTCTTCTGTTAACACTCAAGTATTTGTATTTTTATACAGGTGGTTTACTTTACAACACACCATTTCACCTGTAGTTCTTGAGATAATGCCAGTTAATTCCCTACAATGATCAATGGTAAATCTAGTATATTGGTACTCCCACCTCCCTTCTTGAATTAGTGTGCTAGGACTGCTGTAACAAAGTACCACAAACTGGGTGACTTAAACAGCAGAAGCTTATTGTCTCATAGTTCTGGAGGCGAGAAGTTGAAGATCAAGGTGTTGGCAGGGCTGGTTCCTACTGAGGGTTGGGAGGGAAAGATCTGTTCCAGGGCTCTCTTCTAGCTTCTGGTGGTCTCAGACATCCTTTGGCAGGTAGATGGCTTTCTCCCTGTGTTTTCACATCATCTTCCCTTTGTATGTGTCTGTCTCTGGTCCAAATGTCCCCTTTTTATACGGAGGCAGTCATATTGGATTACACCCCAATTACTTCATCTTAACTTGATCATAATTCATGACAAAACATTTGGTCTAAATTTTCATCTGGTCTATAGAAATATTTTTCTGTTGTTTTTTGATTCCCTCTTTTTTCTGTTCCTCTCCTCCATTTTTTTCCTTGCTGTGTCTCTGTATAGCTGCTATCCTAGTTCCAATTTGATTACTCAATTTTGAATGGATTTCCCATACCTTCCCACCCCCATGGAGTTGTATATATGAGAGATGAATGCATTTCTATCATAGATGCCATAGAAAAAAGTTTCAGGATGGAGAGCTTAAAGGCATTTCAGTTAAAAACTGACAGACTTGTGTAGGAATGTCTGCCACTGTGCCACCTGAAAACAGCCTGGGGCCTGATCTTTTTTGTCTCTGGGCCCCTGTCTCTGGATACAAGAAGACTGAATGCTATTTTGGGGGATTTTGAAGATTTTAAATGCAGCATCAGAGAGAGAGAGAGTCAGAAGTACCAGTCAGTGAAATAAAAAGTTGAATCATTGAAAAAATTTTTTGGAATGGATTGAGTTTTTACTGGATCAGCTGTTCACTGAATGTCAGTGAGAGAGAGGGGTAAGAACATGCATCAAGTTAGGGACATTTTAAAAAACAATTCTGAGATATATGTGGGAATTCATTTGGTCTCCCCCGCCACTCCTTTCTAACCAGATGAAATCAGTTCACAATGTAAATTGTCTCTTTTCTTACCTCCTTATGGACTGAGATGATGATGATGATGATGATGATGATGGTGGTGGTGATGAAGAGGAGGAGGGGGAGAGCGGGGGAATATGCCCAGTGCAAGGGATTCTTCTTTAAACCTACAGCCTATATATATATATATTTTTTTTTGGATGACCACAACAAAAGCAACAATGATTGCAATTACCAAACACGAAACACACTCATACGATGTCATAATATTGACATTCAGTCCAGTAATCCTCCCCTGTAACAGGTCCTTTACTTTGCAGTGCAAATTGATTTGTATATTTTTTGCCTCTGAGTCCTTGTGGGATTTTTTTTTTTTTCAAACAGAAAGTCACAAAAATTATAATCATCCTCATCAGTTCACTCAGTCCCATGTAATTAATTTTATTTTCGTCTTGATCTTTTGTTAGCACTTTTATGAATTCATCAGTTTTCCATTAGAGTTCTGAAAATGCTTATTCATTCAGTTGCAACCTATATTTTTATGAATCAACCTGTACATCCCATTCCCCACTGTTGTAAACTAATTATTTTGAGTTTGCACTTCAGTGTGTTCCCTTAATCTTGGTAAAATGCCTTTGCCAACTCTTTCTGAAATCTGTAGCCCAGGGTGATCTCTCCCTCTCTGAATTTTCTTGAATCCTTGCTTAATCCTTTCTACTTTTGGCATTCTTTGGCCTACTTAGAGGTTCACGGTTTCAACTGTTTCTTAATTTTATTGAATATTATGTTTGTGTTTGTGTTTCTCCTTCTCCTTGCTGTTTTGGGGTAATTTTCTGAGAGTCAATGGATAAATTCTGCTTTTACACCATCATATTTAATTAAAAAGTTGGTGTCCGGGGACTCCCCTGGTGGCACAGTGGTTAAGAATCTGCCTGCCAATGCAGGGGACATGGGTTTGATCCCTGATCTGGGTCTGGGAAGATCCCACATGCCACGGAGCAACTAAGCCGGAGCACCACGACTACTGAGCCTGTGTTCTGGAGCCCGCAAGCCACAATTACTGAGCCTGCGTGCCACAGCTACTGAAGCCCGCGCGCCTAGAGCCCATGCTCTGCAACAAGAGAAGCCACCGCAGTGAGAAGCCTGCGCACCGCAACGATGAGTAGCCCCTGCTCGCCGCAACTAGAGAAAGCCCGTGGGCAGCAACAGAGACCCATTGCAGCCAAAAATAAATAAATAAATAAATAAAAAAGATAATAATAAAAAAGATAAGCAGTAGCTTCTAGCATTCGCAAAAGCTGTTTTTAAAAAATAATAAAATAAAAAATAAAAGTTGGAGTCTGCATTTTGAATGCTCCTCCAGTGTTAAAGCTTTAAAGATGACAACAAATTCTTTGATATTCTTCCCACTGAGAGGTGAGGTCTAATTTGCCTTCCCCTTGAATCTGGACTGGCTTTAGTCAGTCACTTAGAGTAACTCACTTTTAATAGAATTAAGCAGAAATGACACTACATGAGTTCTGAGGTAGGACAAAGAGGCCATGCAGCTTCTGCCTTGTTTGCTGGAGCACTTGCCCTTGGATCCCTGAGCCACCGTGTAAGAAGTTTGACTACTTGAAGCTGCCACGCTGTGAGGAAGCCCACACCACATGGAAAGGCTCCATGAAAAAAACTGGCTTGATAATCCCAGTTGAGCTCAGCCTTTGAGTCATCCCAGCCCAGGTACCAGACATGTTGGTGAAGAAGACTCCAGCTTATTCCAGCCTCCAGCCATCTGCGACATCCCCAGCTATAAGGCTTTTCAACTGAGCGACCCAGACATTGTGAAGTAGAGACAAGTTACCCTCGCTGTGCTCTGGATTCTTGATCCATAGAAGCCCTGAGAATAATAAAATGGCTGTTGTTTTATGTCACTAATTTGGGGGAAGTTTAGTCTGTAGCAGTAGACAATCAGAATGCCTTATGATACTTTTGCACAATAAAACTTGAGAACTATTGTTTATAACTTACATGGAACTCAAGAAAGTTGGTGGGGTGTTTGAACCTAGCTAAGCTAGAACTGCATTTCTTAGAATTTCTTTCCCTGTGTGGTTCCAGGTTGGGGTTGGTGACAAAAGAAACTTGTGCAAGTTTCTGAAAGGTGGAAGGGAAGAAGCAGCCATTTTTTAATGCTCTCAAGGTCAGTGTAGGGCATCAGTTGCTCTTGCAACTCAGACGTGTTATCACTGATCTGCTGGTTTACCTTGTTGGCCTGGAGCAGAAATCTGTAGCTTCTTCAGCTTCTGATGGACCTTTTCCTTTGACTTCTTTGTGTTTTGGGCGAAGGAAAAAATGCAGCTCCATGATGAAAGATGCCAGAGGCTGGGAGAGTGAGCATACCCCTGGGACAAAACAGTGAATGAGTACTGCTGTCCATCCCACATTAAAAAAAAAAAAGCTTTTGGTCCTCTTTATTGCTAGGAATTGAAAAGAATGCACTTGCCAGGTCAGTAGTGTATACCAAGTGACAGAAACTATGTTGTTCTGTTTCAGGAAAGGTATCACATCTGGTATAGCACCTGTGATTGGGACTACCCCTTGCTTAAGTTTATATCAGTCTACGGTAGTGAACCAGCAGCTGTCAATCTTTTTTCTTTTTCTTTTTTCAGGATTAGAAAGGTAAATTAAACTGGGATATGATGGGGACCACCATCTCTGCTTTCTTGAATACTTTGAAGGTGGTACTAATTTCTGTAATTCTTCCCAGTATGTGGTATTCCTTCTGATATACTATTACGGCTGGAAGAGGAAGCAGGTAATTTCAGAGGCTTTCACTTGGCCATTTCTACCATAATGACTCTTACTGAACAAGTCAAGGAATAAATATGAGGGGTTTTCCTGTTTTTAAGTATATCCATCCCAAGGATGCACTCAGGGACCTGACAACATTCATGCACACATTGTAACCACCATGAGATGAACTTGGGCTAAGATACCATTTCTCTCCTCGCTTTTATAAGCTTCACTCTCACTTGGGAACTATGATGGCATGTTAGGTCCCATGGCATCACTGTCAATCCAGACTGTGTATCCAGTAGGTCTGGGTATTCCCCTTTCCCTAGTGTGTCTAGAAAATGGCTGCAGATTCCTTTGGGGAAGGAATAGGGAAGTGCTTATGTATGTATTTGACGTGGCATTGCAAGGTCTTTTATCAAGGGGATTAGGCATCCTTTTCAGTCAGTAGGTTCTAGGTCTCAGAACTGTCCTAGAACTGATAAATGAGATTGTAAGTAACTACTGTAGTGACTGATATCAACCTTTTTCTCATTAGCTTTCAATTTTTGTGTGGTTACATAAACCAAGTAATATTCTAATCTGTTGTCCATCTGTATTGTTCCTAGTAACACCCTGGTCTATTAGCCATTGCCACAGATCCTGGTAGGTCAAGGGACCTTGACTATCATCCCAAACTTGGTCTGTATTACAATAATCATGTTTATCTTGACTCTTAAGTTTAGGTGCCATCATCTGGTCTCTGCTGGTCTGGAATCCTGTCACCCCGTTTGATAATAGAGAGTTTGACTCCATGGCAGAATCTCCTGCAATCAGTGGTGTTGTACAGAGACCACTTATTGCTGGACTTCTCGAAGATGCTGGCACCCCATGACCAGTGTCATCTCTTGTTGCTCTTGTGATGGGAGTGCCCTCTGGGCCTTCCTGGGGGACCTAGTTAGGTATCTGGTTCTCCGAGTCGTATAGCAATCATTCTAACATTTCTGCTTTCCTGAACCTTCCTCCACACTCTGTCAAGGCAGTTCTAGCATTTCTATCTCATGGCCAACCAACATTGTGTCCAAGCTTGAAGGAGTCATCCCAACAGCATTTGAGGACTGATTCAGGTGTCCTTGTCAGGACAGTAAGCCCCAGGTCATAAAAGAGTGCTCCCATGTCAACAATTGCTCCCTTATCCTGCCTTTTATTTTTCCCTCTCTGTCTAACACCCTTGAGTTCCATTTCTGTACATGCCCCAGCTCCTGTTGCTATATGCTGGCCAGGTATTCATATTCACAGAGTGCATATACAATATCCTTCCAGAGGAGTAATTCCCCACTTGGGTTCCACTCTGACCTGACCCTAGTCATTGGTTTGAAGGCAGGTAGGGAAGGTAGAGCCAGATCTAGAAGAGAACAAGCATCATTTTGTGAACTACCTGCCTCAGGTGTGGTCTTTTGGGAGTCTCCGTTTGAATGGAGGCTGTTCTCCTTCAGCAAGGGGGGAGGAAGCTGCTTTTTTCAACCTGGAAGATTAAGAGGTATCGGAGTTCAAGGTGGTTAGGCTCATGCACCCAGATATCCCCATGGTAGGTCTCTGACTCTCACCATCATGATATCGGGTCCTTGAGCTTGATGTGAGACCTGTTTAGACTGTTGTTCAGTATTCTTTGAGCTCTGCTAGCCTAGCAGTTAAATCCTGGACTTGATTTTCAGGCCCCTGTGAAAAAGGGTAAGAATCTCTTTAAACACTGCCATGGAGGCGTTCTCACTTTCACAGTATGTCTAGAGTTGTCTGGTTAACCTGAGCCCATCTTTTTTTATTTTTTATTTTTTTTCTTAAAGGCCTTTAAGGCCATGAAAAAAAGTCAGCCAAATCCATAGTCTTTCTTACTTATCACCAGTAGTGGAGTCATTACTGATGTTTGACCTATCAGTGACCCAGTTCCAGAATCTTCTTCTGAGGGAACAACTTTTGAAGAACCCTAGGTTCTTCAAAAAGGCAGAGCCTGCGACAAGGACTTGCATGATGGTCATTGTTTTGGAAAATGATCCTCCAAGGAGCAGAAGAAGGGAGAATGAAGCAGGAAAGGAGGAAAAGATAACCTGAGAGCACCTCACTGAGTTGATCCCGCTGTGGGGAACTAGAAGTTCATCCTGCTAGAGACACCCTGGGAAGTCATGTAGAGTGCCCGTGAAGAACTGTTGCTTGAAAGAGAAGAAAGGGGTGTTTACACTGACTCCTGTCCTTGTAGGAGGCTTGCTTCGTGGGGTATTAATTCTCTTGCATTTCCAGTTTTTAGAAAAATTATTTGGTTCTTCTGTATCCTCTAAAGGTGATCAATGAGGTTTGTAAAAAAGTATCATTATAAACTTGTGGATTTTAACATGTTTTATATGTTTCACTCTACTACGATCATTATTCTAATTGATAATGTTCCATCTTTGGCTATTGGGAGCCCCTGCAAATTGTTTCAGTTTTGACCATTGGGAGCTCCTTCAAACTGGTTCCCGTGGACTTTTTTACATGACCCCAGTGAACTTTAATAGCTTCCTTGTTTTCTAGCGTGACTAGGTATTCCAGGCTCATTCCTGCTCCAGACAGGAATTCATCCATTTTCCCAAGGAGCCCTGGTTCCTTTTCATGGGAAATGGTATTTAGAGAATACAGTCTGGGCACTAGGGGTCCTCATTGGGCTGGTCATTGCTTGTAGGTCGTTTCCTTGGGCAGAACTAAAAACATTTGTTTTTGTATTTTAAGTTAATACTCGTATTTCCAATTCAAATAAAATATCACATTTTCAAAACCTAACTTCTTTGATTTTATATTTGTGTCTCTTTATGCTTACTCATTAGCATAATTACTTAATTTGCCTTAGTTTAGTCTATGTGTATATATAATAGTTTCAGACATCATTAACGGATTACTTGTTTTATCCTATTATATATACGTGTGTTTAACAGTTTCATACTTTTGTTATTAGCAATATGACTCCTGAATACAATTTAAGATTACTTTGCAATTCTATTTTTCCTTTAGACTATACCTTACAAGGAAGGTACAAATCGCTGTGTTTTGAAGTTATTGAATTAATTCTTCTCTGTATAGTTAAGCCATCAACTTGATATATTTGATTTTTTTTTGTTTTCAATTTTCAGGATTAATATTTTCCTATCTTGATTTAATTTGGTTTTATAATTACATAAACCATTTACATGGTTTCTAAGTTAAAAGCTATAAAACAAAGTATATTCAGAGAAGTTTATCTTCTAACCCTGTTTCCTCGAACCTGCTTCTTCCTTCCTCCTAAAAGTAGTCATTTCCCATTACATTTTAATTTATTCTTCCATTTTTGAAAATATATGCATTTTCTCATTTTGCCTCCCTTTTTAGGTAAAGGTACACTGCTATACAGTGTACCTGTATCCTGCTTTTTTCACTTAGCTATGCATCATGGAATCACTCCAGAGTGGTACATAGGAATCTTTTTTTTTCCCCACAGCTGCATAGTTCTCCATTGTATGAATTTATACAGGTATAAATGGAGGACAGCACCAAGAGATCTGGAATCAGTATCTAGAAGAATAGAATTATCACTTACTGTAATGGGGAAGACAGCAAAAAGAAGAGGTTTTGGGGGGAATATCAAGAGTTTGGTTGAGGACACATTTTGTTTGAGGTGCCTATTAGACATCCAAGGAGAGTTATGAGTAGACTGTTTTGGATAGACGAGTCTGGAGTTCAAGGGCAAGGTCCAGGCTGGACATATAATTTGGAAGTTAATAGCCAGGGATTATGGTGAAGGGGTGGAGGAATAAATGCTCCAGGCTGGTCACTTCACCCCTGTTTTTGTTAACTCCTAACTCTAGCTGAGATTTTGGTTGCCTGATTTTACCCCCTGGACCCCTATTTCACTGATTTCCCTGATGGACAAGAAGGCAGTCATTGCCTCAAAACGGAGTACGGAAGAGGCAGGAGGGAACGACAACTTGTTTTCACTAACGTATTTCTCCCAGCCAGTCTTCTGCCCCAGGCTCTAGCCAACCCATATGCCCCGACCCCTTTCAGGTAGATAAACCACGTAAATGGTTTATGTAATTATAAAACAAAATTAAATCAAGATAGGATAATATTAATCCTGAAAATTGAAAACAAAAAAAATCAAATATATCAAGCTGATAGCTTAACTATACAGAGAAGAATTAATTCAATAACTTCAAAATACAGCAATTTGTACCTTCCTTGTAAGGTATAGTCTAAAGGAAAAATAGAATTCCCTTTCAGGTGCACTGCTTCTACCACCCCAGAGGTTTCTTACTGTCGATGTCATTAGTTCCTGGAATTCATGTTCTCTTGAAGCTTTTCCTTGTTTGACTCTGGGGAAGAGAGCCAGCCATCTGTGCCAGTTTACCATCTTTGCAGGAACCAGAAATTCTATTTGAGTTTTAAAATTAAGCAAGGGAAAAGAATATTTATTTTTTTTAAGAGGAAAAAATATGGGGGAACTCTAGTTTATCATCTCTTTTCAAATAGCCTGTGAAAACATCCCAAAGAGATTGAACCTGATTAGAGTCAGGTTCAGGAAAACAAGGATTCAACAAAGCTAGGAACTGCGAACTGAGTGAAAATATAAAAAATTGACTCTTTATGAAGAAATGTTATAATATAAGAACTCTGAAGTTCTACTATGGGTAAATGTGTAATGTCTCCTTAAGAAGTATTTCCCTGATCTATAGTATGCATGGGAAAGATGTCAAAGTTCATCACTGACTACTTCACAGAAAAGTTACAATCAACCTTAAATATGATCACCATTAAAATAACAAGACGTAGGTTACGAAATGAAACTAGATGACATAATTTGAGGTTAATAAAATGTAAATAGTTATTAGAAAAGAATTTCAATGGAAATTAACATCTACATTTTATATAATTTCTCTTGATTGATTCTAGGTTCTTAGTATATTTTCTTTTTTCTTTTCTATTTCTGTTTTGATGGCAACTTTAACATTTTTTAGAAGAAATATATGCTTATTATCCACTTATACAAGTGAATATGGAGTCAAAAGTGAAAGTTCTCTTATAACACAGATTCTCTCCTTTCATGGATGCAATGCAACACACCTCCCATAGATAATCATTCTTGACAGTTTTGTATTTACCTTTCCTGTCTTAGTCAATTTAGGCTGTTCTAACAAAAATACCATAGATTGGGTAGCTTATAAACAACAGAAATTTATTTCTCACAGTTCTTGAGGCTGGGAAGTACAAGATCAAGGCGCCAGCAGATTTGGTGTCTGGTGAGGGCCCACTTCCTGGTTCATAGAAGGCCGTCTACTTGCCATGTCCTCATGTAGCAAAGAAGCAAGGGAGCTCTGCAAGGCTCTTTTACAAGGACACTAAGACCTTTCAAGTCCTCACCTCCAAATAACATCACATTGGGGATTACGTTTCAACATATGAATTTCAGGGGGACACAAATATTCAGCCCACTGCACCTTTTATACACGTTAATCATTTTTACACGCACACACACATACACACAATAGAGCATTATAGATTTATTTCTGAAATTTATGATGGGCATGTTCTCATATTAGTACATTTAGATCTATGTCATTATTTTGAGTAGCTAAAATTAATTTTGTACACATATTAATAAATTATATTTTTATTTTGTTGAAATGATATACACAAAAATCAAATTGAAATGAATTATACCTTCTTTTATTCTTTAAAATTAAAACATTGTAAATATAAACTGAAGTAGTGGGACTTCCCTGGTGGCGCAGTGGTTAAGAATCTGCCTGATAATGCAGGGAACACGGGTTCGAGCCCTGGTCCGGGAAGATCCCACATGCCGCGGAGCAACTAAGCCCGTGCGCCACAACTACTGAGCCCGCGTGCCACAACTACTGAAGCCCACGCACCTAGAGCCCGTGCTCTGCAACAAGAGAAGCCACCACAATGAGAAGCCCGTGCACCGCAATGAAGAGTAGCCCCTGCTCACCGCAACTAGAGAAAGCCTGCGCGCAGCAACGAAGACCCAACACAGCAAAAAATAAATAAAGTTATTTTAAATAAATAAATAAACTGAAGTAGTACCTGGTCATTGGTCCCAGTTGTATCTCTTTTTCTCTAAGTTGCCAGTTTGTAACTTTGGTCCCTTCATTAAAAAGGATAACAAATCCACAGATCTATAAGGCTAAGGTGTGGAAAGCAATACTTTTGTAACGGAAGCAAATAGACTCTTGCATCCCTGATCTTTAAGACTGGGGAGTGGAAGAAAATATATTCAACAATTTTTCAGATAAAAAACAGAGATGCAGGATTAAAATTAAGGTTAAAAAAAGAATTTGTAAAAAGAATTTATATGGACTAGGCAGAAAAACTTCATGCAAAAACCCTTTCTCTGAGGTGCTTTCTCTTATTTAAGATTGGTCTAGTGAAGAAGAAAAAGAGCTTCATTCTTAGACATGAGAACAAAACCTCAGGTCTTTATGGTTAACTCAGAAAAAGAAACAAGGAGAGAGTTCTGTGATGTCATAGGTAGCAGTAGCTCCAGGTACATTCTCTTCTCTAAATAATCCATTCTTGCTCTTCACTGGGCATTTTCAGCTTTTAGAATACATGTCTCATGTCTAATGTCTTTAAAGATTTAAAGCCCGAGCAGTGAGAGAAAACATTTCTGAGGGGAAGGAGGAATTAATTCCATTAAAAAAAACCTTCTCTCTAAGGAATGTGAGCTTTGACTGCTGAAGGAGAAATTAATGTCAAAGGAAACCTCTTGCGTTGGGAGACAAAACTTCATGTACTTAAGAGAAAGAGAAAGGAGGGAGGGAGAGAAAATATTTTTGATAGAAAGGAGGAAATAACTTCAAGCAAACAGGCTTCAGTATTTCAGGCCTCTTAAGGGTTGCCATATGGAACAGGGATTAGGCCGTGTTCGCTGCGGCTTTGGGAGAGAAAATTAGCTTGCGGGCTGGTGGGCATGGGCAGCAGTCACGACATCATCCAGCAGTGGATTTCGGCTGCATACCACGAGCTCTCGGGAGCTGATATTGTCCAAGCAGGGGTGACGTGACGGAGGATTACAGAAGCCATTCCAACTCAGCGGGGATTAGATTTGCAGAGCTCTGAGATCCTGTCCAGCATTGAGATCCAGCGCTATTAAAAGAAACAAACACACACTCTCAAATCCCCTTCAGCCAGGCAGACACTGGACACGGGGGTAGGAGTGACGTAGGATGGCTCTGTTGCCATGGAGAGACTGTTGGCGGATGTGGGCAGAGGGATGACCTTGGGAAATATTTCTAGCAGGGCTTCAGCAATATAAAGAGTTTAATTTAAAATGAATGGCAGAATTCGGGGGCATGTGGGACAGAAACGGGAGCTGGCATGGGCAGCTCGGCCTGAATGGCCCACATGCTGGAGGAGATTTAGAGCATTTCCACACAAAGACACTTCAAAGCCAGGGGTGCCCTGAGGCATAAGGCTCCCAACAGAAGCCCCCTTTGCCCCCATGTGAAGGCTGTACTGTCCTTTCCTCTGAAATTGCCATTCTGGATTTGCATAGAAGGCATGAAATTAAAGTTGGTCCATGGGGAATTCCCTGGCGGTCCAGTGGTTAGGACTCCTTGCTTTCACTGCTGAGGACCGGGGTTGGATCCCTGTCCTAAGATCCCACAAGCCGTGAAGTGCGGCCAAAAAATAAATAAATAAATAAAAAATAAATTTGGTCGATGAACAGCATCTGAGGCAAATATATTGAGTGTGATAAAGATTAAAGAAGATTTTTATTTATCATTCCAGTTTAAACTAAATTTTTTTGCCAAATTTTTTCCTTTAAATTAATACTTACGAATATCTAGTTTACCATGTACTAGAAACTGGAAGAGATGGTGTGTCATCAATGAGATTAATATTTTAAAACCTGGATAATGATGTAATGGAAGACAGATTGGAAATTAAATTGTCACTCCACTGGGAAAGAATTACATAATATAAAGCCAAAGGTAATGAAATGAAATTCTTCAGCGTCTGATATTTCTAGCCCTAGTTTCAAGGTGAAAGAAAAGATGTACACAGATTTTCTCAATAAGAGAACTCGATCATTATGTATTGAAGGCTGAGGAAGAAAGAAATTTGTCTTCTGAAAGAACAAGTTAATATTGTGTGAAATGTCCTCTATCAGAAATCTACTTGTCTTAAAAATTTTGTTAGTGAAGGAGAGAGTAGCTTTGTGTAAATAAAAATCTCTGGAATAAGACAACAGAATTTCACAACTGTAAGACCAAGGTATTAAAGAGAAACATAAAAATAAACATTTTTCACAGGAATGAGAAAGTATAAAAGAATCATATCTTACCTCTGAGGGTGGTAGAATGAAAATGAAGTGTATGTGATGGTAATAAGAAAACAGCTTCCTGTAAATCTCCCTAAGAATACTACTAATAATCTTTAAAGCTATTGATAAGGCAAAAACTACAACAACAGAAACCCCCAAGGTCTGTAACTCTAAGGAGAAAGAGAGAATGAGGAAGAAATATGTCTAATGTCATGGACGAGTAACCCCATGCCATATCATCTCTCCAAAAACTCCTCCTTGGTTTTATTTTTAGCCTCTTCCCAAATTAGGACAAGTGCCCTTTCTCAGCTGGACTGTACCTTGATGCTTTTGATCTTGAGATGGAAATGTCAGACCCTAAGAGCCAGAGGCCATCAGAGGATTTCTCATCATCTTTGTGAGCTTTGTGGCTCCTGTTCTCTGCCTGAGCTTGTCTTCCTTAAAGTTCCCTGTGGCCCTCTGCCCAGATTCAGTGTCTTTGTTCATCAGGACATGAATGACAGAGGGCAACTGAGTGTCTGCAGGCATGACCCGGTGACATTTCCAAGGACTTAGATTGTTTTTCACTCCATGTGTTACTCTGCTCAGAGCAGATCCTGTGGGTTCATGGAGATATCCATATTCTCTACTTCATTTGGGTCACCAAGGGGCAAGTTTATTCCTATCCTCTTAGAAACATGGAAACATACACACATGGTTTTTCCATAAAGAGAGGCTTTTAATGGCGAAGTTGTAAAAAAATCCTGACGCTTGTGTCAGATGTTCAGCCTGGCTTCTGGGAAGAGGTTTATGAATCCTGTTGTACCTTGTTTAAGAACAATAATTAAGAATTATTAGGTCTGTTAATCCCATCTGCTTCCCATGAGAAGAAAGAATCACTATGGGGCTGGATTAGGGTCCCTGGCTTCACACTGAGGTATCTATACCTCCTACGGTGGGTGTTAAAAGCCGGACAAGAGAAGAAGAAAGTAGCTTGGGGGAGAATCTTTCTAAGACAGGGCAGGAAGAAGAGAAAATAATATTGGGGAAACCTACTATATATAACAAAACAAAACTTCACATCTATCAAGCAGAGATACACAAAAAGAATATTTGAGATTGTTGAAGCTTTTGAGGGCCAATAAATTAATACCCATCTTCCCTGCATAGCTCCTATTGAAGGGAGAGTAGACCAAAGAGATACGCAGATGAAGATAAAAATATCAGCTTCACTATCGAAAGCTAGACTGAATAACGTGGCTTAGATTTGTGGCCAAAAGGGCTTGCAGCTTCTTTCTTTGAACTAGAGAGGCTTACTCAGTCTGGCATAGCAGGAAAACTGCAGGCTCCTTAAGCCACAGCAGAGTAGACTGAAATGCAAGCTCTGAAAGCATGCAGATCACTCCTAGTCTTTCCTTCCTCGATCTCTCTGTAGCATTTAAACAATTGATTAAATACCGCCCCCCCCCCCACCATCCCCAAACACTTTTTTCTCTTGGTTTCCCGGACACCAAATTCCCCTGGTCATTCTTTGATCTCACTGGCTACTCCTGCTGGTTTCCTGCTGGTTCTCCCTCTTCTCTGTGAACTGTGAATGCTGAAATGCTTCAGGGCTCACTCTCCCCTCCCCTCCTCTCCTCTTCCCTCCCCTCCCCTCCTCTCCTTTCTCACACTCACTCTTTTAGTGACCTCATTCAAATATGGGCTATATGCTAATGCCTCCCAAATTTACATCTTCCCCTAGGACTTCTCCCTGAACTCGAGGTTCTTATATCCAGCTGCCTAGTTCCCACTTCCACTTGCGCGTCCGATTGGATGTCCACTTTAGCACATCCCAACCCAAACCCCTGATCTCCCTTTCTAGCCTGCTTCTCCTCCCACTCCCCTTTTCCAGTTTTCCAGGTGCTCAGGCCAAAGCCTCAAAGCCTCCTTGGTTCCTCTTTCTCTCACATTCAATTCATCAGCAATTCCCATGGGGTCTAACTTCAAAATAAATTAAGAATCTTACCACTTCTCCCCACCTCCAAAGCCACCACCCTTGTCTGAGCCACCATCAGTTCTCGGCTGGTTTATTGCAGTGGCCAAAAGCTATTCATCACCACTACCATCTTCACAGTCTATTCTCAGAAGAGCAAACTGATCCAAAGGGATCCCTTTAAAATCTAAGTCTTACTTATTTGTTTGTTTGATTAATTAATTAATTAATTTTTATTGGAGTACAGTTGATTTACAATGTTGTGTTAGTTTCTGCTGTACAGCAAAGTGAGTCAGTTATACATATACATATATCCACTCTTTTTTAGATTCTATTCCCATATAGGCCATTACAGAGTATTGAGTAGAGTTCCCTGTGCTATACAGTAGGTTCTTATTAGTTATCTATTTTATATATAGTAGTGTGTATATGTCCATCCCAATCTCCCAATTTATCCCTCCCCCTGCCCCTGTCCCCTTTGGTAACCATAAGTTCGTTTTCTATCTGTGACTCAATTTCTGTTTTGTAAATAGGTTCATTTGTACCATTTTTTTTAGATTCCACATATAAGCGATAAAATCTAAGTCTTTTAAAATCAACACTTCTTTGTCCCCAAACTTTAAATAGCTCCCTATTTAACATAGACTAAAAGCCAAAGTTTTTGCTTATACCTGCAAAGTCTACATAACCTGTTTCTGCTCTGGCCATATCTGAGCTCATCTTTTGCTAATTTCCCCCTAGAACCATCCTTTCCAGCCACATTCTTGTTGGTCTTCAAACAGTCCAGGCATGCTTCTGCCTCAAAGGCTTTTCATTTGCTATTCATGCCACCTCCATAAATCTTTGTTCAAGGGTCACCCTCTTACTGAGACCTTCTCTAGACATCAAATTTAAAATTGGAACCCCCTCTCCCATTGCCAGCAACTTTCACACTTCATTCCCCCTTCCCTATTCTATTTTTCTTCATGACATTTATCACCACCTGATACACTATATATTTTATTTATTTATCTATCTTCTCCCCGACCTGGCTCCATTATTTTGTTTGATCTTACATCCCAGCATCTAGAATAGAGCCCAGAAAGTAGCAGTCACTCAAATATTGGTTGAATGAATAATTTAAAAAGTAAATGAATGAATGAATGAATGAATGAGTCCCAAAGAGGAAGCAGCTATGCTAACATGCCCTCCTTCCTTCTTCTGATCTCACCAATCAGAAAACTCACTTCGGTCTTCCCTGGTGGCACAGTGGTTGAGAATCTGCCTGCCAATGCAGGGGACACGGGTTCGAGCCCTGGTTTGGGAAGATCCCACATGCCGCGGAGCAACTGGGCCCCTGAGCCACAATTACTGAGCCTGCGCGTCTGGAGCCTGTGCTCCGCAACAGGAGAGGCCGCGATAGTGAGAGGCCCGCGCACCGCGATGAAGAGTGGCCCCCGCTTGCCACAACTAGACAAAGCCCTCGCACAGAAACGAAGACCCAACACAGTCAAAAATAAATAAATAAATAAATTAAAAAAAAAAAAAAAAAAGAAAAAAAGAAAACTAACTTCTTCCATGGTGCTGTAGCAGAAATGCCTCCATGTGGAAATATGGGACTGGGAAATAAGTGTTCCCCCAAAAAGTGATGGGAGAAAATATAGAAACCCATTACAAAGCATCTCCTCAAATCAGACCAGTGCTGGCTTTTAAGACTGGGGAAGTGGAGGAAAGATTAGCCTCATGCAAAATCTTCCAAGTGAAGAACAAAACTCAGGTTTTTAAGATTAACTCAGAGAAAGAAATTAAACGAGACAGTTGTGTTGGGAAGGAGGAAACACCTTTATGCAAAATCTCATCTATAAGTGCCCACCTGTGGTCTTTAAGACTGGGGTAAAGGAATTTAAAAAAAGTAATTACTTAGATGAAAGAATACAATTTACAGGCTTTGATGACTAAAATAAAAAAGAATATTTATGATAAGGAAGAAGTAAAAGAAATGAATGAGATCTGAAGAACTGGATAAATAAAAGGCAGCTTTATATACACAGTTTCTGGAAATTTCTCAGAGCCTTTAGTTCTTTAAGGACAAGCACTTGGAAGGAAAACAAAGCAAAAGAAAAAAGAATGAATGAAAATATTTGTGGAGGGCTTCCCTGGTGGCGCAGTGGTTGAGAATCTGCTTGCTAATGCAGGGGACACGGGTTCGAGCCCTGGTCTGGGAAGATCCCACATGCTGCGGAGCAACTAGGCCCGTGAGCCACAACTACTGAGCCTGTGCGTCTGGAGCCTGTGCTCTGCAACAAGAGAGGCCACGATAGTGAGAGGCCCGCGCACCGCGATGAAGAGTGGCCCCCGCTCGCCGCAACTAGAGAAAGCCCTCGCACAGAAACGAAGACCCAACACAGCCAAAAATAAAAAAAAAAAAAAAAAAAAAATTTGTGGAGGCAAATGTCGAGTAGATTTATTTGTCTCACAACCTCTGCCCAGTCTGTGGCTACATACATCCTCTCAGCTCTGCCACTGCTCCTCTCAGAACCTCAGATAACATCCTAGTGATGAACTAAGCATCACATCAAGTGCTGTGTTATATTAAACTCCAGGCTGATGAACCAAGCTTGCTGCCAAACCTAGAAGGATGGCCAGAAGTACATGGTGATCAGGTTTTGTTAGTTTATTTTAGAGTTTAGTTTAGTTTAGTTTATTTAAATATTTTATAATATTATAATAAAAATATTTAAGAAATAATTAGATGATGAAAAGTATGAAATAATTTTTAGGTCAAATATTTGAGAAATAATTTTTAGGTTATTCAAAAGTTACATTATTATAATGTGCTTCAAATAAGGAAAACTGAAAGTGTTAATTGTACAGGAATGTGAATAATGGCTAGTATTTAACATGATTGTATGTTAGGGAGAACTTACTTTTTATATAGTATATCTCATAGGATGGCCATTCACCTTCCTTTTGTGACAGATTAATATAGAAGGAAAGTTTATTTCCATACGTTGTGTGTTGGGCTGTCATCTAAGGCGATAGTTCCGCCTAGCCGGGGGCATCCCTCAGGGCAGAGAGATCCAGGGAGCCTCAGTGTCTGTGTGTTATTAGGTCCAGTCCTCCAAGGGATAAGAGCCATCTGTGGCTGCAGATAAGAGCGTGGCTGTTGGAGCGGCAGGTATGCGTCAGACCGGGGGTAGGTAACTGTCCCATCTACAGCCAGGCTCACCGGAGAAGGAATGTGAGTTCTGTAAGCTTCAACAGGTTGTATGATAAGAGGAAGATAAACAGCACCCATATTTTCTTTTTTTGCCAGAACAGGAAAGCAGGTGAAAAGTCAGAATTTGTGCATACACTGTGTCTGAGAGACAAAGCATGAGTAACTGAATCCACCATGATCTCTTTCTTGTAGCTGGTCTCCCCATCTCCATTTTTCGTTTCTTCCAGTTTATTCTCCACATAGCAGCCAACTAGATCATATCCCTTTTTGACCAAAGTCTTTCTAGGTCAAGGCCTGGAGGTCGCTTGCATGATCTGGCTGCTGTTACCTCTTGCTTCTCACCACCAGCTCTCTGCACAGCTGTCCTCCAGGCCCGCTGGTTTCCGCCACAGAACCAGGCTCTTTTCTGACCCGGGTCTTCACACAGCCAACTTCTGCCCATTCTCCAGGCCTCAGGTTCTCAGAGAGCCATCTCCTCGCCCCCTCCGCCCCCCGCCTAAGCTATGTTCTCCCCGTAATTGTCTCTCATGGTACTGGCTTCCTCTCAGTCATACTGCTATCGCCATTTGTAATACTACGCTATTCATAACCTGCTTAATGTCTGTCTCCCCCACTAGACTGCAAGGTCTTTGAAGGCAAGAATCTTATTGGGTTTGTTCACTATCTTATACGCAGCTCTGCGGAAACAACCGGCCAGGAACAGCCCTTGAGAAGGACATAACCAGCGGACTCCAGGGCCCTTGATATCAAGTGTCAGTGTTGCTTATTCTGTATTATGAGGCCTATGGAGACGCAGAGATGAGATGACCAGAGGAAATTATCAGAAAAGCTGAGTCCACCTAACTGGAGGGCAACCGGGAGGCATGTGTGGAGTGTGTAAGCATTCCTGGGGGATAGACATTCAGAGGGACTGGGTTTCCTGAGGTCAAGTAGTCTGGGTGCTGGGACCATGGCACTGGTATGAAGAGGCGCAGTGAAAGAACTTGAGAACATTTGGATTACAAGAAGCAAGGAATGTGACCTTAGAAAAAGAAAGTCTTATTAATTATAAAAAGGTCCCCCATCTGTTTAAAAAATTTTTTTTTTCTAAATGATTTTATTCTTCTCTCATAATGTGATAGTCATTCATTTGTGAATTCAAGTTTATCCAACAAACATCTGGGGCAATGTGCTTTGCATCAGATAGGGCTAAAAAGGATACAAAAATCTCACTTCTTTTTTTTTTTTTTGGCCATGCCAGCGTGGCTTGTGGGATCTTAGTTCCCAACCAGGGATTGAACCCAGGTCCACAGCAGTGAAAGTGTGGAGTCCTAGCCACTGGACAGCCAGGGAACTCCCTCACTTCTATTCTTAAAGAACGCAGCATTTAGTGTGGGGTTTTTAATATGGTAGACATATATTCAAATCATTACAACACACAGCTGCCTATGATAAGTCCTCTAAGAAGGGCAGAAAAATCAGGTGTTCTAATAGTGTGTCGGTTACACAATCAGCAGTACCCTAATTTATGGACTTTCAGAGCATTACTTAGGACTTAACCAGTGAACTAGAAGTGCAGAACTAAAAAGACTCAACCAGGGCTTCCCTGGTGGCGCAGTGGTTAAGAATCCGCTTGCCAATGCAGGGCACACGTGTTCGAGCCCTGGTCCTGGAAGATCCCACATGCCGCGGAGCGACTCAGCGCGTGCACCACAACTACTGAGCCTGCGCTCCAGAGCCCACGAGCCACAACTACTGAAGCCCGCGGTGCTCCGCAACAAGAGAAGCCACTGCAATGAGAAGCCCGCGCACTGCAATGAAGAGTAGCCCCCCCTCGCCGCAACTAGAGAAAGCCTGCGCACAGCAACGAAGACCCAACGCAGCCAAAAGTAAATAAAAATAAAATAAAATTTTTTAAAAAGTCTAAAAAAAAAAGAAAAAGACTCAACCAGGGGTGTAATCCAAATATTAACAAATCAGTACATGTCCTGGCCAATCAGAACATGTCTGACTAATCAGCTAGGACTCCCAACCAATTAGAACAAACGTTGGCCAAATATCAGCCACACTCAATCATTGAACACCTATCATGAATCAAGTACCGTCTTTTTAAAAAAATAAATTTATTTATTTATTTATTTTGGGGGGGCTGCGTTGCTGCGTGAGGGTTTTCTCTAGTTGCCGCCAGCGGGGGCTACTCTTCCTTGTGCTGCACAGGCTTCTCATTGCGGTGGCTTCTCTCGTTGCAGAGCACGGGCTCTAGGTGCGTGGGTAGTTCAGTAGTTGTGGCATGCGGGCTCAGTAGTTGTGGCTCGCGAGCTCTAGAGCACAGGCTCAGTAGTTGTGGCGCACAGGCTTAGTTGCTACGGGGCATGTGGGATCTTCCCGGACCAGGGCTGGAACCCGTATCCCCTGCATTGGCAAGCGGATTCTTAACCACTGCGCCACCAGGGAAGTCCCTCAAGTACCGTCTTGAAGGGGTTTTTAGTCTGGTTAGTATGCTATGAGTGAAGCAGGGATTACAAATAGTTTTAAAATTTTAGGCTGAATCAAATTGATAGATGGTAGCTCCCGGGAAAGCTGGGTTAAGGATTCTAAAGCTGTGTGTAGGCTCACGGTGCAGGAGTGTGTGATTGGCATGTGCCACGGATGAAGAAAGGACAAATTGTAGCACATGTGCCATGTTCTTTCTTATGATTAAACAAACAAACCTGCATTCAAATCCTCCTTCAAGCGCTTAGCAACCCTGTGCCTTTGGGCAAGTGGCTTAATCTATCCACGCTCACGTATCCTCATTGTAAGAATCGGGTGGTAATACCCACCTTGTAGGATAGTTGTGAGTATTAACCAACATTGTGTGAGAATTCCCTTGTATGAAATGACAGCTTCCATGAACAGATTTTGCCCACTGTAGGATGGGGGTGAGATTCCAGCCTCCTGTGGAGGCTAAAGGCAGCAGGAGGCAGGAAAGGGAAGGGGGTAAAGCCTAAAAGTGGGACAGACCCAAGGGGGTCCTCGTGGAGGAAGACATAGTGGTGGAGTGGGAGCAGAGACCTGGGAGAAGAGATGTGCCTAACAGATTTTTTTTGGTGAAATGCTATGTGCCCTGTGACCCCTTCTCTCTCCCCCTCGAATCTTCAGGAAAACTACACAAGTCACAATATGCTTGGTCCACTGGATTGTTTTTTGGAAGCTGGTGAAGGGCTGGGTTTTGGATCAAGTTTGGCAAGGGTCCAAAACAGTGTCTTCTCTGTAGGTGATAAGTGCTCAGTAAATGGAACACATAGGAACAAACTATGATGAGGGCCTAGAGGAAGGAGGGCTACAGTGGCCTGGGTGTCTGTCCTTAATTACACTGTCATTCATTCTTAAATATATGTTCCAGCCAGAGACTTGTTAAGCAGCATTTGTTTCAATCTCAGGGCCCAGAAAACGTTTTATAGTCTAGGCTAGACTAGTCTAGAAAGTTTTATGGTCTGGAAGTCTGTATGAGTCTAATCTGGATGAGCCCTTGTGTTTTATTAGAGGATGCTCTGGGAACATAAACCCGTCTGTCTTCGTGATAAGACATGCAACTCCTGGTGGTAGAGTCAGGTTCTCTGTGATGAGAAGTGAATATGCCACTTGTACCTGCCCTTTTCGAACTTCCTGATCCAAATGCAAGGCTGATGTCATAGGATCCTTGACATTTGCATCTCACCCCCAGATCTTTTGCTGAGCTCCTCTTTTGCTTTTCTCCATCTCCCTGCTGTCATTGCTATTTGCTACAGTATTTTCTTTTTGCTTTTTGATCTCATACGTATTGCTCCCTGATTCAATCTCTTTGGCACCCCTGTAGCAGAGGGTACTGCTCTGAGCCTGAGGTGGGTCTACCAGTGAGTTCAGACTTGTCCAGGCCCTGCTGACTGATATAGGAATGGCCACCCTTGGAGGGGCTGAGGTGCCTCCCGGGAGAGCTTAACTTTAGACGCACTGGCAAGTCCTAACTCAGGACAACAAGCTCAGCTCACGAGCAGAGCTTTGGTCCCTAGAAGAGAAGGGCAGTTCCAAGTAGAGCAGAGCCTGAAGCCCCTCCCCTTCACCAAGAACTTAGGTCTGTATCCTATAAATATGTGGGGTGACTAGTGTAGCAGAGACTGGCTTGATGCTCACCAAACTGTTTCCTTTTCTTCCTGGGCCCATACCTCCCTGGCACACATATTTTGTGTCTAAGTTCTGGCCAAATGAATGTGGGCAGAAGTCACATATACCACCTCCAGGCCTGGCGCATAAAACTTCCTGCATGATCAGGAGATGCAATGATCCAGTGGGGGAGTTGAAGGCCCTGGGATGAAGAAGCGCCAGGCAGAAGGAGCTGGGCCCCTGAATGAGCTGGAGGAATAGAGAGTCTCAGGGCTGCCTGTCCCCGCCCTCGCCTTGACCGTGACATGAGCAGAAATGAACTCCTATTCTTTAAAACCACTGAACTTTTGAGGTTGTTGATAACAGCGATAACCTTGCCCCGATTGACTCACTGGGTAAAAATAAATAGCACTGTTTAATGAAAATACTGCATTTGACCTTGAAGAATAGGCAGCACAGCATTTATTTTTCTAATCAAGTGTAACATAAGAAGAAGAAAGAGACAGTCTTCCCCAGTTGTCACTGCACTGAACAGCTCTGACATTTTCAGCAGCACTCAAATATGAAGTGGCAGTGACTGCTGGGAGATACAGGAAGAAGTAACGGTTTTTGAAAGGAGGCAGAAATGCCCATGAGGCTTGGCGGTTATGGCAGTGCTGGGAGGGAGGGGTGGCAGCTGCTGTGCACACAGTGGTACTTGTTCCAAGAGGACGTGGTAAAAGCTAGTGGGAGGGGCAGGACCAGCAGAAGAGGCCACGGTGTCTAGGGAATGGGATGCACCAGATGATCAGATTTGCTTATGAGCCCATGTAGGACATTTGGAGATTTTTTGAGCAATACTTGGGGCATCACAAAGGTCATAAGAGCCAGCAAATATGGGTTCCCACCACAAAGCATTGGAAGCTTGGAAGGTTAGGGAAGAACAATGCCGCTGCAGATCCTTGTAGGGAGAAGAGGCTCTTCTGGCTTCAGCTGTGATCTTCAGATATAGAGTTTCTTCTCTTCATGGCAGGCACAGCGGTCAGGCAGGGTAGGCTGTCCACAGGCTTGTCTCCCCAGCCAACCCTTGTTTCTCTCCTCTGGGAGGTAAGCCAAGTTGGGAAGTCAGGAAGCCTGGGCGTTTCACTTTCCAGGGCGCCCTCAGCGGGTGTCTGTGCAGCAAGGCACTCAGTCAGCCAGGAGACTAGAGAGGATGTCACAGCTTTTCTTTAGGTTAAAGGCTAGGATTCTGATTTGTTTGGTGGCCGCTTTGAATTTTTTCCTTTAATTGAAGAAAAGGACATTAAATGTGAGAATCACTGTTTTAAGCTGTGGTTCCCATGTTAAAATGGAAAAAAAAAAATGTGGAGGGGATGGGAGAGATTTCCGGAGGGGGCCAGAGTGTCAAAGAGGAGGAAAGGTCAGGGAGCCAGAGGGAGGGATTCCTGGCATCTGCTTCCCCCTGAAAATCATTTCGGCAAAACTGGGGTGATGATTGGGGGAGGAGAGGAAACGCCATAAAGATTAGGCATAAAAAGGGGCTAGAGATGCCACATCTAGGGGATGCATATACCCTTACACATGTTTATGTGCACACACGTAAGTGTGTGTACCCACACGGGTGCTTTGGGTGACGATACAGTTTGCAGCAAAGTTTTAATCAGACTTTGTACAGTTTTATTTTACTTTCGTCACATAAGAAGGGACTTTCCCTAAGAAAAGTGGACAGATTTTTCTCCTTTCCTTCTCTGCTGTGTAACCTGTCTGTTTAAGTCCACCTGCACCCTCTCCTAGAAACCCAAGTTCCTATCCTACAGCAAAAACGGATCCTACTCACCTTAAAGGTTATTTTTCTCAGGCTTCATATCTCAAGAATGTGTTCCAGTTAGCTAATCTGATTTCAGGCAAGCCTCTACTGGTTTATTGTGACCTGTAATGGGGCTTCTCTTAGATGACCCTCATAGATGTAAAATGTGTTTTTTAATCATACCTCCAGAGAAGTGCCAAACAGTAGAAGTTTCAGGTATTGTAGTATGCAGAAAGAATAAACAAATAAATTACTAACCCATTAAAGTGTTATTAAATTTATGATTAAGTTATTAAATTGTCAAAAATAATAAATTGTTAATAAAAAGAGGTGCTAACACTTATAAAACACGAGGTGCCACACACTGTTCTAAGTGCTTTGCATGTGTCCATTTAATTCTCAAGACTACTCTGTGGAATAGGAACTATTTCATCCCCAATTTGCAGATGAGGAAATCGAGGCAGAGAGAGATTAAGCAACTAGCCCTAGATCTGGCAGCTAGGAAATGGTGGAGTCCATTTGAACTCATGTGGCCTGGCTCCAGAAATCTGCGCTCAGTCGGAGTGAGTGACATTTTTGCGGGGGGAAAAGGGTGGTGAGGGTCGCTGTTAGAATCTCTGGGACTGTAACGGCGGCACCGTCCTAGGACAGTTTCTCACGGGAATGAAGCGGTCCAAGTGACAGGTATCTTAGAACTTTTGTTTGACACTGAGAAGTCACATCACCTTTATAGATCTCAGTTTTCTCTTTAGTAAAACAAGGAGCCTCTAAGGTGTGTTTCAGTTCTAAGATGAATAATATCTTCAGCATTCCTGGTCTAAAATGCCGATCTCCTGGTGCCTGTGGGGAAGAAGCAGGTCTGTTCTTGCTTCCTTAGACCCTTCAAGCTAGAAGCTGCGGGGTAGGGTGCTGTGTGGATTACCTGGAAAGAACTGGTAACCAGAGATGAGGCTTAGAGCTCCAGGAAACCTCGACTTTTACCTAAGAAACACATTTACTAGGTGCCTACTGTGTCCTGCGTGTTTTAAACAGATTATATAATATCATCCTCACAATACGCTCATGAAGTAGGTGGTACTGTCTCCATTTAAAAGATGAAGCTGAAGCTTAGCCATACCGAGTGACTTGCCCAAGATGGCCCAGCGAGTGATGGATGCAGGCAGGATTCAAATCCCGTCCGACTCCAAAGTCCACACGCATTTCACAACCCGGGCCTACTTTACTATCTATTATCTCATTCCATACTCACTGCAAGCCTATGCGGTGTATTATTTCCCCATTTCACCGAGAAGGAGAGTGAGGCTCCGAGTGGTGAAGTGACCTGCCCAGTAAGGGGTCTGTTCCCGAGGGGGCGGAGTGGAGCGGGAGGAGAGCTCACGTGGGCGCGGATGCCGCAGCCCGGCCCCTCCTCCCGGACCTGCCTCGCGGTCCGGCTCCCACCTTTCCAGGTCCTGACCTCGCGCACCCCGACTGCGAACTACACTTCCCGGCAGGACGCGAGAGCGCGCACGCGCACCGGGGCCTCCGCCATGGCGACCGTGCTGTCCAGGGCGCTCAAGCTCCCGGGTAAGAAACCGCAGCCCCGCGACCACCCCGCCCCCGCCGGGCCTGGGGAGATGGGGAGGCGAGACTCCGGGGGCGAAGCCGATCGGGGTCTGGCCCCAACCCGGGCGCAGCTGCAGGCGCGGGGAGGCGAGGCGCTGCAGCCCCCGCGGGCTGGGGTCCACGCGCCACCAGGGGGCAAATGAGGCGTTCGGCGGGTTGGGGGTCGCCAGCGCTGGGCGAGCCTGGGAAACACGGAGGGGGGGACGCTGGAGGCGCGTATGGATGGTGGCTCGGCGCTGCGGCGGCGGCGAATGTCAGGGCGCGCGTCGCCACTGTCCCCAGCGGAGGGCGGTGAGGTTAGCATCCTTTCTCGAGCTACGCGAAGGAGGTACCGCAGGGTCTCCAACTCCTTCCCTCTTGGGCTGGACCTGGGCGGGGTCAGGGAGCGGCAGGATGGCGAGTGACCCCTTGGAGCAGCCTCTCCACTTGATGACAACATTGATGCTGCCTTGAGGTAGGTGGGACAGGCATGTCCCCTCCTAAAAAATGAGTTATTTGGCAAATTGACCTGTCCAGGGTCGCACAAGCAGTATTGGAAAAGCCTGGACTTGAACATGGAGGGGGGTGGTCTTCTGACTGTAGATCCTGGGCTTTTGGTTCCACTTGTTCGGCCTCTGGCTCTGGAGCCTGAGCATTTATGAGGGAAATTATTTGGCACCTGCAAGTTGCAGATAATGGATGAAATATTCTTTCAGGAGGCACTCGTGATGTCAACTTCCAGAGCTAATTCAGTACTTTGGGCAGCAGCTCCAAGTTTTTTGTTTTTGTTTTTCCTCTTAAACCTCCAGCATGGGACTGTGCTACTAGAAACGTGCTATTTTAATAAAAGTATATTTATTCTGCCCAAATAAATTTTAGACGTTAAGGCTTTAGAAAAATTTATAGTTTAACCTAAATAAGTTTTAAATATTAAGCTATAAACATTTGTTTGATGGTAACTTAAGGTGTTAGTGGGAAAAACAGTTGTTTTCCCGGCTTGGGTCGAAAGTGCTAGTTGGGTGTCTGGCGGACATCCAGCATAAGGCTTCAGGGGGATTACCGGGTCCTGTTTCTCAAGGAGTTTCCAGTCTGCTACGTGGTGGCACGGATGACACTGGGTTGGATATGAATTTGGTATGAATTTTCATTTCTGTTCCCAGATTTCATGACCTCAGACACCTTTTTTTTTTTTCCCCACATGTGCTCAGTAGAACATCGGAAGGAACACTGATAATATCTCTCTTGGAATGTGTATGTAACATTGGAATGGAATGGGGGACATGTCCCTCTGCCTGCAGGATTAACTTTGAAGAGAGTAGCCTTGTGTATCCTTATTGTAGGATGATATCCTCCCAAGGGGTAATGGGATGTCAGACATATTTAGCTTTATTTCTTGTTTTCTTTTAGATTCCTTGCCCCCCTGCTTCCCCTCCAGCATAGGTAATTGTCATTCTCAAAGGCTGGGAATGCAAACAAAATCCTGCTTTCGAAACTCTTGAGCTCTTTTGCATGAGGAGGCTTTGGTATTATTACTCCTGGAGTATTCAGTTGCAGTCGCTTGGTCAGCCGACAGCGTAGGGGAAGCACAGTCTGGTCGTTGGGCCTGTGTTTGGGTAACAGCAGGCCCTGAGTACTCAGGAGTGTTTGATACTTTTAGGCCCAGGTACAAAGGCCATATGTTCTTTTATGTGATGTGGGTTTTTTGTTTTTTGCTTGTGCTTTTGCTTTTCTCCCTCTTGCCCTTTTCTCCCCTCCACCCCAAATACAGTTTTTAGGTAGAAGTTGCTTTCTTATAGCTCTTTTTGGATACCCTGTAATTGGGTCTGTGAAGCTACTGTCCTGTTTGGGCTACTGTATCATGTTAACTTAGTTAACATTCTCACTATTTTTTTTTTAAATTGAGTATCATTGACATATAACATTATACTAGTTTCAGGTGTACAACCTCATGATTTGATATTTGTAGATACTACAAAATGATCACCACCATGACATCCTCATTATTTTTACGTGTAAGGAAGCAGAGTAGAATGGTGGTGAAGAGCATGTGACAGACTTGGGTTAAATCCACTCTTTATCAGATTAGTTACTTATTCTCTTTAAGCTTTAGTTTCTTCATATGTAATAATAATGTTATTGTGGAACATTCACTGTATGCCACACAGTAGGGTTATTTGGCATAGTAAAAGAGATGGATGTCCTTAAGAAGTTTGTTGACCTTTGACATGTGTTAAGTATTCAGTAAGTGTTAATTAACCATTCTTATCTTCATCATTAGCACCATGATCTTTACAAATGTGTTACCTTGAGGAAGACCTCATGTAATGTGCATATGACAGATGTCCATCAACCTGGTGAAGAAAGAACAGTTGCTGGGGATGTATTTCAGTCTCATACCCTTTCACCAAGCTCAAGATGGAAAGATGTTTGGTCCACATGCATAGAATGAGGTTAATTAGAAACAGAAGGGCAGTGTGACAGTCATAAAGCAGGGGGTGGGGCAACTTATCTCTTAAGAATATATATTTTTAGTCCATTTAAAAGTTTAAAGGTCAAACACTGAAGGGAATATAAGAGCATAATGTTATTGTAATGGTTTGTTTTATTATATGTAACTTGGAAAGATTATGTGCCCCTGGATAAACTAATTCATGATGCGATTGATTTACCTTTAGTTGCAGTAGAGTGTATAGGATAGTCTATGTAAAGTGTAGTGCATGTCATAGAATAGTATATATTATAGTATGTTTTCCTGAAAACACTTGGGGGTGGTACAGTTGCATGTCTTTCCTACTGATGTTTTCCTCCATCCCCTTTTGGGAATGCTATTTACCTAGTAACCCCAGTCTTCCTATAAGGAAAAGTGACAGCCATGGAAAGCTCATTTATGTTGATTTATTCTGAAATCAGTGTCCTCTCTTTATTCTTTGAAAACCTTTCATTGACTAAAAATGTGAGTGGTAGCTGAAATCAGCAGACAAGAGGGTGGGAAAGTTGAAGCAAGGATTTGGTGTCTATTCCTCAGCCTGGGTATAATTTTAGGCAAGTCAGCGTACCGTATACCTCTTTTTCTGTGAGTAGACAGAAAAAAAAAAATTTACTTAGGACTTCTCTAATTAAAACTTGCAGTCTGTAATAATTAAGCTGAGGCTTGTCTTTGCACTTTCTGGAAAAATATATATTAATAGTGTTAAAGTCAATATTTATCTTCCTCTATAATTTGGGCATGAACACGTCGCAGTCTTCTGTGATCCCTTGAAGAAAGCCTCTGCGTTCTTGCATGCTTGCCTCTGTACTTCAGAAGTGTCGTGTGTGGGTCAGTTCTTGGACTTTGCGGCCCCCTCTTCTTTCTCTGAGGATTTTTCTATTTTGCCGCACTGTCGTTTAGAAACGTATGTTACTGTGGAGAAGGCAGCCTGATTTTTGTCCCATCATTAATGACTTGATTCTTTTTCCCTTGGCCTGCCTGCTCATATGATTCCTTCTTTGTCCTTGAAGTTCAGTGCCTTTACTAGGATATGTTTCAATATTGATTATTCTGTATCAGTTTTTCTTGGGGCTCAGTGGACCCCTTATTCTGCAATTTTAGGTCTTGCTTTACTGCAGAACCTTTTTGGTATATCTTTTATATGTCATTTTTGGTTCCATTGTCTTTTCTGTTCTCTTTTTTAGTTATGCATATATTGGATCACTTTTGTTCTTTATATCTATCCCTTTCTCGCTAGTCCTTTTAAAAGCTTTGATCTTTCCCATGGGAAGCACAGAGATAGTTAGTCCAGGCTTCAGGGCAGACTGCCTGGGTTTGAATCCTTGTACTATCACTTACTTGCTATTTAACTATGGGCCAGGTACTTAAACTTCCAAACCTCAGTTTCCTCATCTTTAAAATGGAGATAATACTGTGTCTACCTTTAAGAGTTGCTATGAAGATTTACTGAGCTAAGACAGTAAAAGGGTTTGGAAGAGAGCATAGTAAGTGCTCAAAACTGCCAGCCACTGTTGTTATTTCCATTTCATCCTGCTTGATTTTCACAGTCTATCCTTTAAGTCTCTGATGCTGTTTTTAGCCATGTTGGTTCTTTTTGCTGATCTCCGTAAGGATATCCTTTCTAAAATTGTTTTTTTTTAAAATTTATTTATTTATTTATTTTGGCTGTGCCAGGTCTTAGTTGCGGCACACGGGACTTCGCTGCGGCATGCACGTGGGATAGAGTTCCCCGAACAGGGATTGAACCTGGGCCCCCTGCATTGGGAGCGCGGAGTCTTACCCATTGGACCACTAGGGAAGTCCCTAAAATTGCTTTATTTTCTTCCATCGTTTTCCTGAGCTCTCCTTGTTTACTTTTCATCTTCTTTATTGGATTGTCATTTCTTCTTAGAAATACTATATTTTTCCTATGAGCCCTTATTTCAGAGAAGACTATTTCTTGAATTTCTTGGATCCCAGGGGGAAGTATAGGTTCATTATCTCTTCCGTATCGTGGTATAATTTGTCCAGCATTTGTTCTGTAGCCGGTTTCGTTCGCTAGGTTTTGCTGTAACTTCTTTCTTAGGTATTTGTAGAACTTTGCAGTAGCTTATGGACCAAGTACTAATGATGGCTCCTTTCTGATTTCTCTTCATATTTAAATGGGTGGCTGTTTTACAGCCGGCTATTGGCTGACCCGTGGGCTGGGGCAGCTGGAGGCTGGAATCTAGTTTAGGCTGTCAGCTCAGATCCCTTTCCCATCCGTGCTCTTCCTTTGCAGATGTTTCTCTCCTGGCTGGCGTTTGTCACGGGGCCTTAGAGTGCTGACTTAGTGTTTACTTCTCTTTGCTTCTTGTGCCAGTTATCAATTTATTGCCCCTGAGCTGCACATTCAGTTTTGTTGCCTGATCTGTGAAAGTGGATCTGGACCCTTTAAATACCAAGTTTGTCCTTCCTGGGATACAGTGTCCCCATCCTAGGATACCTTTTGGATTTCTCTTCCCATATTTATATTTACTCTCTTATCACTGTCTAATAATTCTTTATATGAAACTGTCCTCTTTGAATTACTGTCTGCTTTCTGTCTCCCTGTTGGACCCACACTGTCCAAAATATCCTCCTCTCGAGAACTGAGAGCGCTCCAGCGCTTTTTCTAACCTGCCGTGCTGCCAGCCTGCTTCTTATAAAGAGGGAAGCTTGTGCTTTTTCTCCTTCAGTCTTAACCTCGCCTTTGACTCTGTGGTGTTGAATGGGGCTCACTGGTGCTTCTGGGACCCCAAACTTTGTCTTTCCGAGCAAGAGATTATTTGGTTTGGCTTTATATCCGTGGAGCAAGGGAGGCAGCATAACCGATGGGTTAGGACTGTGGACTCTAATCAAATTGCCTGAGGTTGCATCCCGGCTTTTCTTGTTAATTCTGTGATCTTAGGCAACTTACCTCTCTATATTTTCATCTTTTTGATGAAAATGGGAATAATAATAATACCTACCTCTTAGAGTTGTTGTGGGGATTAAATGAGTTAATCCCTGTAAGTGCTTGGACCAGTGCCTGGCATAGTAGCTCTCAGTACCTTTCCAGTTGTCATCCACGTCATCACCATTATTAATTCTGTGAACTCTCCTCATTGCTGGAGACTTGAAATGTATGTCCCTATTCTTACTGTACTTCCTCAGTTGGATACAAGTTTCACTGCCTTTGGCAACGGTTTTTCATAAATTCTAGTTTGGGAATGTGGCTGTTTCCCTTTTTTTTTTTTCTTTTTATCCCCCCGCCCCCTGGTTTTAGGAAGAGACAGACAGAAAGGCCTTCCTTTGCCATCATTAACTAGAAGCATATAATTTTGTTAGAGGGATCAGTTCAACAGCGGCTTTGTTTTTCAAAGAATGCTTGCAATTTATTTTTACGGATTTATTAAAGAATTTACAGATTTCTGCAGCGTGTGCAGTCGAGCTGTCTTCCTGCCTGTGATAGTATATCATATAATAAAAGTGCATTTCCTTTAAACCGTTTTGTTCGCCAGTATTTCAGTCATGATTTCACTTTGGCAAAGGTGCTGTTTTAGGCTGTGTTTGTTGCAAGGTGGAAACTGACTAGCAAGATTGACTAGCGAGACTGAATTCAGTTAAGTGTCGATGCTAACGTTTTCACTAAAAATTGTGCAATGATAGGACAACTTGAGTGTGTGTAGAAGGTGCTTGGGAGTTTTAGCTGAATCAGTTGTGTGATGGGGCTACCAAGGAAGCTGGCCTGACCCTAGGTTACAGGAATTGAACTGTAGTGTCCTCTCTGACTAGGGGGGACACCGTTCTGCTCTCCTCTGCCCTGGTCACACTGCACCCTGGGGACTGTATTCACGTCTGGGAACCGTCCTTTAAAGAGCACAGACATGCCACATCGTGTCCAGAGGGGAGTGGCCAGGATGTGTGAGCATCTGAAACAATGCTTCTTCAAGTAATGGGTTGAAGAGGTAGAGGTACTTAACCGGGGCTGAGGAGATTGGGTGAGGGCAGTGGGGAGATAGAATGCCAACCATAATAACAGAAGCTGAAATTCGCTGAGTGTGACCCTAAGGCAGCACTGAGAACCATGCATATGTTATCTTATTTAATCCTCATAACAGTCATATGAGGTAGGAACGATAATTATCCCATTTCACAAATAAGGAAATTGAGGTTACTGAAGTGAAGAAATTTAATTGAGGTCACACAGTTAATGAGAGATGGAGCCAAGATTTGACTTTAGGTTGCTTATTGTAAAGACTTGAGCTTGTAAATACCGTATCTTACGTTTCTTATGATTGGTATCTTCAAGTACTGGTATCTTCAAGTATTGTGCATGGGGAAGAGGGGTCCCAGAAATTGAAACTAAGACAGGTAGTTGGCAAATGCCCAGAAGTAGATTCCTGAATCGGAGTAAGGCGCTGCTTTCTAGGTGGGAGGGTAGTGGGTTCCCTGATAAGGCCTCCGCTGAGGTGTATGACTGCCTGGTGGGCTTTGGTAAGGAGGTGCATGTTTGGAATAGGGGTGGAGGTGGATTGTGTGACCTTCAAGGTCTCTAAGAACCCTGAGATTTGGGGCTGCTGTGTATGTTTTCCTCTTTGTCAAGTGTATTCTTTTTTTTTAACTTGAAATTTAAAAAATTGTGGTAAAATACACATAATAAAATTTAGCATCTTAACCATTTTTAAGTGCACGGTCTGGTTAAGAATACCCACATCGTTGTACAACCAAGCTCCAGAACTTTTTCATCTTGCAAAGCTGAAATTCTGTACCCACTAAACAACAACCCCACCATGGACCTCTCCCTCCAGGCGCTGGAAACCACCATTCTACTTCCTGTTTCTGTGAATGTGACTACATATAAGTCGAATCATACAGTATTTGTGTTTTGGTGACTGGCTTACTTCACGTAACATAATGACCTCAAGACTCGTCGGTGTTGTATGTAGCATGTGTCAGAATTTCCTTACTTTTGAAGGCTGAATAATACTCCACCATATGCAGGCAGCACATTTAAAGCATTCTGTCAGGTGTATTTTTTTTAGCCAAAAAAAAAAAAAAACAACTTTAAAAAGTATTAGAGTTAATATTACAACAACCTATGGTTATGTTTGCAAACTATTATAAATAAAGTTATCTGGGATGGTTAGGGAATGATGGGCCCTAATTAATAAAACCAATTGTTCATAGAGGAAATATAAAAATTATGGGAATCAGCTGCACTGACTCTGTGGCATATCCTGGAGGTACTATTTTGCATTAAATTTCTAATAATTGCTTTATTTTCTTATAATTTAATACCTTAAAAAATCAAATTCAGGATTTATTGGACAAAATGAAGTGACATCACCAAGATCACAGTGACCAGAGGCAGAGAACATGAGAAATTCTTCCTTTTCCCCTTTTAAATATCTGGGTTGTATTTTCTTTTTTATATGTCTTCTTAACAAAGGATTTAACCATAGAGTTTACATTAGTGATAGCTTACCAGGTAATTTCCAAAACCAGAAACTTTTTCTTGGTTTTTATTTGGCTATAGCCTGAAATAAAGACATAAACACATCCAGTCGCTGGCTGCGAGGGCGAGGCGTGGCTCAGGAGGAGGTGGGCTTAAGCCCCCCGTAATGTCCGCCTCTTGCCACCCCTGCAAAGATACGGTCTAAGTAAAACCAGGGTGCTTGTTGTGTAAACCAGCCTCAAGACAAGTCCTCCACCTCCTTGTGCCGGCTGGATCCCACCCCTCTCGGCATGCAGGCTCAGAGTAGCAATTTTCAGGAAACCACTGTTTACTGAAACATGTCCTGAAAGGGCGATAGACTTGCAGGAAGGTTCTCAAAAGTAAGTTTTTGGTAAGACGTCTCCAGATGACTTTCAGCATTTGACTTTCTACGTGGTTTCCATAGCGACAACTGGGAAGCCACATATATTGGCCTGTGAGGAGCAGTGTGCAGAGAACAGTTGTTCTAAAGGTTTAGTGGAGGGAATTACCTGGCGGTCCAGTGGTTAAGACTTTGCCTTCCAATGCAGGGGGTGTGGATTCAATCCCTGGTTGGTGAGCTAAGATCCCACATGCCTCGGGGTCAAAAAACCGAAACATAAAACAGAAACAATATTGTAACAAATTCAATAAAGACTTTAAAGAGGGGCTTCCCTGGTGGCTCAGTGGTTGGGAGTCTGCCTGCCAATGCAGGGGGCACGGGTTGGAGCCCTGGTCCGGGAAGATCCCACATGCCACGGAGCAACTAAGGCCATGCGCCAGAACTGCTGAGCCTGCCCTCTAGAGCCCGTGAGCCACAGCTACTGAGCCCACATGCCACAACTACTGAAGACCGTGTGTTAGAGCCTGTGCTCCGCAACAAGAGAAGCCACTGCAATGAGAAGCCCGCGCACCGCAATGAAGAGTTGCCCCTGCTCGCTGCAACTAGAGAAAGCCCGTGCGCAGCAATGAAGACCCAAGGCAGCCAAAAATAAATAAATAAAATAAATAAACTGAAAAAAAAAAGACTTTAAAAAAACGGTCCACATCAAAAAATCTTCAAAACAAAAAAAAAGGGACTTCCCTGGTGGCGCAGTGGTTAAGAATCTGCCTGCCAATGGCAGGGGACACGGGTTCGAGCCCTGGTCCGGGAAGATCCCACATGCTGCGGAGCAACTAAGCCCGTGTGCCACAACTACTGAGCCTGCGCTCTAGAGCCCGCGAGCCACAACTACTGAGCCCACGTGCCACAACTACTGAAGCCTGTGCACCTAGAGCCCGTGCTCTGCAACAAGAGAAGCCACCGCAATGAGAAGCCCCACACTGCAACGAAGAGTAGCCCCCCCCTCGCCGCAACTAGAGAGAGCCCGCGCACAGCAACGAAGACCCAAAGCAGCCAAAAATAAATAAATAAATAAATCAAAAAAAATGTTTAAAAAAAAAGTTTACAGGAGTCGCAGGAAAGATCGGAACATCGCCAATCTAAGATAATCAAAGGGAATATGCACATTAGGTGTATGGAAGGTTTCATAGAAGAGCTATGGTCTTTTTCGTTAGTGAGAGTCACACAAATTAAGAGAGGGCATTTTTAAAAAAAAAACAAAGTATTTGAAATTTGCCACTTTCCCTGTTTCTTTTCCAATGTTCTTAAACTCATGAAAGCAATAATTCTAGAGCACTGATTTTCTTTTTTTCCCCCATTCTTTCCCCCTTTTCGCTGGAATCTATTTTATAGACGGCTCCAAGGTTCAGGCTTGTCAACCTAGATTTGTTCCATCCTGTTCTGTTCTGTGTGTTCTCCTAGGTGTTTACTGTTGCTGTGTGTTTGCCGAACGTCCCTCCTTCCAGGTTCTCCTTGACCATCTGGCTTTCTGTCTTTTCAGGGAAGAAGAGCTCGGACCTGGGGGAGTATGACCCCCTCACACAGGCCGACAGCGACGAGAGTGAAGATGATCTCGTGCTTAACCTGCAGCAGAAGAACGGAGGGGTCAAGAACGGGAAGAGTCCGCTGGGAGAAGCACCAGAGCCCGACTCGGATGCTGAGGTCACAGGGGCTGGGAAGCCCCATCTCTCGGAGGTCACCACGGAGGGGTACCCCTTGGAGCCCCTGGGGGGCCTGGAGCAGAAGGCGGCCCCCTCCATCGCGTCCTACGTGCGCACATCCGTCTTTCTGCTGATGCTGGTGATCTCCATGGCCCTGGTGCTCGTGTGTGCCTTCCTGATCCCCTGTCCCCCCCGAGACCTGCACAGCACGTGGAGCCGCCACTTGGGCCCCCAGGGAGGTGAGCTGCGGGGTTTTTAGCTCTAAGTCTGTAAAACTTCACGATCGCACGTCATTCCGGCAAGCTTCTGATTACGTTGAAAATTTCCTCCACGTCTTTACAAATGAACATGTGTGTCATCTAGCATTTCTCCCCCTGTGTGTGGAGGTGGTTAGGAGGTTAGGATTTGAAATAAGACAGAAAGATGGATCTGTACGGCTCCAAAAACTTGGGAGGATCGCTGCGCTGTGTGTCTCTGGGGAAGGTCTTAATTAGACGCAGGGAGGAGAGAACCCTGGTTTGCTGAGTCCTGCTGTGCAGCCGAGGCTGCATCAGGGGAGAGCAAAGCTGTGGGAAGGGCGGTTTACAGAGAAAAGTGAAGCTCCCATCCTGGCCAGGCCAGAGGCCACAGCTCCTGTAGGGCCCTTGGGGTTTTGTTGATTGTAGAAGCCTGATCTAAATTGAATTTTCAAATAATTTCTTTTTCTTTTTCTTTTTTATCGAAGTATAGTTGATTTACAATGTTGTGTTAGTTTCTGGTGTGCAGCAAAGTGATTCAGTTTTGTACACATCTTCTTTTTCATATTCTTTTCCACTATGGAAAAGATTTGTTACAGGGTATTGAATATAGGTCCCTGTGCTAGACAGTAGGACCTTGTTGTTTATCAAATAATTTCTTTTCAAGGAAAAGAGAGTTGCTTCCTTGCTGCAACTTTTCTTTCTTTCTCCTAATGGTTGGGATGGTGCTACCCAAGTAATTTTGGCTATTTTGTCTCATTTTGGAGCAGGTTTCTTTATTTTTTATTGTTATTATTATTTTTTTTATTGAATGAGTCTTTAAATTTTACCGTGCTTTCTAATTTTCAAAAGTTTCACATACATGATTTCCTGTAAACCCCTTTTTTAAAATCCCCTACCCCTACATTGCCCCTCCTCCTTCCCTCTACCCCCTGGTAACCACTAGTTTGTTCTCTGTATCTGTGAGGCTGCTTCTTTTTGTTATATTCAGTAGTATGTTGTATTTTTGAGATTCCACATATAAGTGATATACAGTATTTGTCTTTCTCTGTCTGAGTGAGTTCACTTAGCATAACACCCTCCAAATCCATCCATGTTGCTGCAAACGGCAAAATTACTTTCTTTTTTTATGGCTGAGTAATATTCCACTGTATATATGTACTGTATCTTCTTTATCCATTCATCTGTGGATGGACTTTTAGGTTGTGGAGCAGGTTTCTTTAAAACAGCTTGCTCTGGGTCAAGATTGGGGATCCCACCTAACTGTCAGTGCCGAACGGTCCTGTCCCTCGAAAACTGCACCAGGCCGAAGGGGCTCAGAACACACCAGCCCAACGTGGCGCTTTGCTGTATTGACTATTTTGAGTTAAAGGCATTTGACCAATAGCAGGTGCAAGAGGGCCACAGAGTGGTTCTCCCTGGCCTCTTAGATGATGACCCTCCTGGCCTGAGTGCTGCTAGGTGGGGATGGGAGTCCAGCCTCCCCACCCGGCCTTCTCTGACCTTCGATTCTTCCTGAAAGCAGGAGATGAAACTCCCAGGTGAAAGATGCCCTCCCTATTCCAGGAGGAAAGAACACTCTTATCACCAGAGACAGGGGGTTGAGGCAGAGAGACATTTGTACAAACAGACCTTGTTAGAATAACTCTCATCTTCCCGTAGTTCCCTCGTATATTTTAGTTACTTTTCCAGTCACCACTCTTTGTGCAATGCGGGATATAAACACTGCGGCCTAGCCACGTCTCTGGGTCTTCATTTAACTGTGGGAACTCCCATGCACATGCACAATTTTATTAAATAAAATTTGAGTGCTTTCCCCTTGTTCATCTGTCTTATGTCAGTCCCAGCTAGAAACCTTAAGAAGGCAGAGGAAAAATTTTCCCTTCCCTACAGTATGCCCACACCCCTGCATCATCTTGATCTAGAAACATTTTCTCTCTGACCCTTCTCTGATCCCAGCTGAGTTAGCTTCTGATGAGTTCTGTGTTCTCATCTTTACTTTCTCTTAAGGCAAAACTGGGTGGATATGTCTTACGATATGTTCCTACACATAGAATGTCTCTCCCTCTCTTCCTTCCTTTTTTGTTTTTTCTAAGTTAGCTCTTGTAATATTTATATGCAGCGTAAAGACTAGTAACGAATTCTTGGTGTATCCACCACCGAGTTTAAGAAATAGGACCTTGTAAAGATCTTTGCAATTCCCCATGTGTCGCTCCTCACCGTATCCCCCTCTCCCCGCCAGAGGGTCCTCCTCTCCTGAGTTTTGTGTCGTTATTCCTTTACTTGTGTTTAAAGTTTTACCACATAGATATGCATCTCTAAATGATATGTTCTTTAATTTTGCCTGTTTTTGAATTTCATATAAATATTGATATAATCATGTAGTTGTCTGTGACTTGCTTTTTTGTTCAGCGTATTTAAAGAATATGTTTGAGGTTTATCCGTATTAATGTACTGTCACTGGAGTTTGTTTTCACCACTAATTTTCCATGGTATGAATGTCCTATGATTTATCGATCCACTTTACTGTCGATGAGCATTTAGGTGACTTCTGTTTTTTTAAAAAATAAGTAATGCCACTAAGAAATTCTTGTGCATGTTTCCTGCTGGAGTGTGTAAGGATTTCTCTAGGGCATAAACCTGGGGGTGAAATGGCTGGGTTACAGGGTATGTGCATGCCCAGCCCTAGGAGTTTCTGTTAAATTATTTTCCGCAGTGGTTGTACCAGTTTACACTTCCACTAGCCATGTGTGAGTTCTCTCTGAATTTGGCAAGCATCCTCTGACTCGACACTGTTTGGAGGTGTGTAGGGGGGAATGACACTACCTACCTTGTCACTACCGGGTGGAGATGGAGGTCCAGGCTCCCATCAGGCCTCTGCTGACACCAGGGCTGGGCGGCTGCCCCATTAATGCTCGGTGGGGATAGAACCGTAGGCTTCCCTCGTGTATGGAGGCCTGAGTGCTGCTAGGTGGGGATGGGAGTCCAGCCTCCCCACCCGGCCTTCTCTGACCTGACCCTGGTGGGGTGAGGGGGACCTTGTTACAGCCCGGCAAGGGTTTCCTCTTGGCCTTTGCTATGGGGCTGGCTGGGACCACAGTTTTATCTGTGGTGTTTGGTTGGAGTAGAGCAGTTCTTGTGGAAAACTTTTCTGTCTTGCTAGGCTGTGCCTTTCCTGTCCTTTGGCTGGGGACCAGCTCTTCTGGGGCCTTCTGTGTGTCCCTGTTGGCATTTCTGGGTTGCCAGCTTCTGCAGCACCCTGTCTGGGATATGAGGCCAAAGAAAATCCAGGGGAGCCACCAGCTTCTCCTTCCTTGGGTCTCGCCGTCCCCAGCCGGTCTGCCTTCTCTCCACCTTCCAGAGTCTTCTCCTGTTTGTTTTATGTTTAATGCCCAGGGATTCTAGCTGTCCTTGGCGAGAGGCACAGGCAGAGCTGGGTCTGTGTATCTTATCTAGGACCCAGAAGTCTGCCTGGTTTTTATGGAGCATTCCCTTTCCAGCCTGGAGCAGGGAGCTGGTCTGTGCAACTTGCTGAGGACCCTGTGTTTCTCATGTGTCCATCAGGTGGGGACCTGTCTCCGCTGGACCTGGCGGACGTGAACGGGGACGGCCTGCGTGACGTGCTCCTCTCCTTCGTGACATCAGGGAACGGGAGCACCGCTGGTAAGAGGGTGCCTTTGGAGGCCTCGGCGGGAGAGGCTGGTTGAGTGGAGGGTGTGAGCTAAGAGGACGCGCTGGGGCTGCCTGCTGAGCGGGCTGCAGTGAGGAGAAAGCCCTCCGGGATCCGGCCCACACGATGGGCCTCGTCGGGAGGCTCCTGCACGTATATAACGCCTGGTTCAGGGAATCACAGAGCATGAGAGCTGGAGGGCGCCCTGGTCCAGGGACCAACCTGAGACCCAGGGAGGAGGTTCCGTGGCCACACGCCTGCCCTGAACAGCACCAGCACTTAGGCTGCTTGAGTTTTCTCTGAGTCGGTTCTCCCTGGCCTCTTAGATGATGATAAACACAGACTCTATCTACCTTCCCCTCCCTGGCAGAAAGCTTTTGCTCACGTTCTAACATATCTTTATACACATACCTCTTGGCTGGGTGTTTTCCTTTGACCCCGTCTGTTTGCTCTTCCGTCTCTGCTCTGCATCCTGCTCTCCGCGGGACGGGAGGCTGACCCGTACGCATTGCGTCAGGTCCCAGGCCTGCAGACTTCCACTGGGTTTGGCCAATGGGGAGCACAGGCCAGAAGCTGGAGGAGAGGAAGAGAGTGACCAGAGGGTATTTATTCCCCTGGCTCCCCTCTGCCCGGGCCACCTCAGGCTGGCCACACCCTTGATCAGAGGTCACAGCCTCTCTCAAGGTGGTCCTCTTACAGGACTTTCTTTTTCTGCATTCCAGGAAACGCTTCCTCCCCCTGTCTCTTTGGGCCTGGGCGTGGCAACGGTTCTGAGGGGCTGTACTATCTCTTGTGGTTTCCCTACACCTCAACCACATCTTTGTAAACAGTCTCTTTATTAAACCTCCACAACTTACCCTAATTGAGTGAGCTGGGGTTTTTTGGGACCCCAGCTGATACATGTCAACTGCAAAAAAAAAAAAAAAAAGGTTGCATTTTCATTATAGGTACATGGGGGCTTTTGGTTTGTCCTGCAGCCTCCATTTAAGTGGATTCGAACTGAAGTCTGTAAACTGATACAGGAACTCTGGTTTGAGGCTGAGGATGCCCTACCAACTGTTTTTTAATCATTCAGGCCTTGGAATAAACATTTAGGTATGTTATAGAGAATTCTAGGCTGCATGCCTCTCTGATGTTACTAGAAATACCTTTCTGGGGCTTGTGTAATATGCAGAAGCAATTTGGGCATAGATTTGTTTATGGGAAGGAGCTCCAGCCTAGAAATTGACTTTTATATGATTCAACCTTAATTATGTTTTTTTTCTGCCTATGACTCATTAGCCTTTGAAGTAAAAATTTCCCCCATCCACTTTTAGAGATTTTTTTCAGTCATTTGGTACTTTACATGGTTTGCTACATATCAGGACTCATGATGGCAAGGCCATGAGTTTGGACACAATATGGACCAGCCTGATTTGGTTATAGTTTATACAAGTAATAATAGCGCTAACACATGGTACTTTGTATGTGCTATGCACTGTTGTAAGTACATAACATATTATGAACGAATTTATCCCTCAATATACCTATAATGTGGACTAATATTATTATCCCCGTTTGCAGTTGGGGAAACTGAGGGATAGTGAGGTTAAGGAACTTGATCAGTCTCACAGCTGATAGTGGTAGAGCTGGGATCCAAATGGTTATAGCCGGGAGACTCTGGAGTTCCTGCCCTTGACCCTTATGTCAAATTGCTGTGCCCATAACCCCAGCCAGTGGGTTCAAAGATCTGTGCCACTGAACATGAGGGGGATTGTGTTTCTTATTTGTTTGTTCATTTGTTCATTCATCCAGCAACCTGCTGCGCACCTTACGTAGAGCTGCACTGGTTCTTTTGAGCTAAACGAGAGGAGTGTGGTCTCTGCCTCAAGGAGTCGTGGTGTGAAGGGAAAGGGATGACCCATCACCACCGGGAAAAAGACGAGTCACGCAATTGATGTGGAGTCGATAGGGTCATGAAGGAGGAAGGACAGCACAGTCTATTAATCAGAACATCCCTGGGAAGTCCGGGGGGTAACATACATGGCTGCGATTTGTCATGTAAACCGCTGCTTCTGGCAACAAGGTCTGAAAGGGCAAACCAGTTTGTCACTTGTTTTTGGGTTGTATGTTTAATTAGCAGTTCTGAGGAATAGGTACAGTGAAGCTCTAAAGCCTACGTGTCCTTATCCTTATTAGCTGTTGCTAGAAGTGAAAAGTGGAAGTGTGTGAGGTGGGCCGTATCCCTATCCTGAAAGTGAATGTGAAAGTGGCAAGAGAGAAAGTTATTATTCTGATAGGTTAATTGAGTGACATAAAGGATTGTTTGTTAAAGAGGTGAGCCGCTCGAATCCTTTGCCAGCTAGGTAGTGAGTTTGCCCAAGTATTCTTTCTTGGCTGGGGCCAGATCAGCTGATTCCCTGGAACTCTAGACCACGAGGACCTCCTGATCTTTGCTAAGTATAATCTTCAGGGTTTTTTGTTTGTTTGTTTCACTTTCTGGCTGTGCCACTCGGCTTGTGGGATCTTAATTCCCCGACTAGGGATCGAACCCGTGCCTGCTGCATTGGAAGTGTGGAGTCTTAACTGCTGGACTGCCAGGGAAGTCCCCAGGTTTATTTTATTTATTTATTTTAACATCTTTATTGGAGTATAATTGCTTTACAATGGTGTGTTAGTTTCTGCAAAGTGAATCAGTTATACATATACATATGTTCCCATATCTCTTCCCTCTTGCGTCTCCCTCCCTCCCACCCTCCCTATCCCACCCCTCTAGGTGGTCACAAAGCACCGAGCTGATCTCCCTGTGCTATGCGGCTGCTTCCCACTAGCTATCTGTTTTACATTTGGCAGTGTATATATGTCCACGCCACTCCCTCACTTTGTCACAGCTTACCCTTCCCCCTCCCCATATCCTCAAGTCCATTCTCTGGTAGGTCTGTGTCTTTATTCCCATCTTGCCCTTAGGTTCTTCATGACCTTTTTTATTCCCCAGGTTTATTTTTTAAAGAGATTGTTTTCTGCTCTCAGGGAGCATTTGCTAGCGATGATTAGAATTCAGGTACTTTGCTTCCTGCTCTATACATATTCTAGATCAGTGTCAATTTTCTGAGCCTAGCTTTGCCTCCCGTTTTTTTTTGTTTGTTTGTTTCCAACCACTCCTTTTCCATATTCTTGATTTTGCTCCTTTTATTCAGAAAGCACTTGGCTGCTAGATATGCTCGGCGCTTTGCAAAGCACTGAGGATGCAGAAATGAACGTGACAGGCTTTAGCCTTAAGGATATCCCTGTTTAGCGAGGGCTAAGGTGACAGACACGCCAACAAGTGTGTTGGGAGAGTAGAGGTGCACACGGGTTGCCTGGAGGATGTCGTCTTACATGAGAGATGTGTTGAACAGATGTGACAGGTACTCTGTTTGCAGACCTTGTTGCCAGAAATACAGGAGGGAGCTGAGCGCACAGGTCTGAGTTGCTGCCTTACCTCTATTTCCTTTTGGTTTTCTAGCCCCCCGCTCATCTCTCCCTCTTATCTCCTCTGCCTCCTGCCCTTTCTTGTCTCTTGTGTGCTTTTAGGTGTCTCAAGGCCACCTGCTGTCCTCGTGTGCCTTTCGGGGATGAATGGCAGTACGCTCTGGTCTAGTCCCCTCCCCGAGGAGGCCCGAGATATTACCTGTCTGGATCTAATGCCAGGGAGAGTGGCCGAAACCGTCTGCCTTGTGACGGGGACACACAAGATGCTCAGCGCGTTCAACGCGACATCAGGTAAACATCACTGACTGTGGGGCTTTGCTGGTGGCACAGTGGTTGAGAATCCGCCTGCCAATGTAGGGGACACGGGTTCTTGCCTGGTCCGGGAAGATCCCACGTGCCGCGGAGCCACTAAGCCCGTGTGCCACAACTAGCGAGCCTGTGCTCTAGAGCTCGTGAACCACAACTACTGAGCCTGCGTGCTGCAGCTACTGAGGCCCGCATGCCTAGAGCCCGTGCTCCGCAACAAGAGAAGCCACCACAATGAGAAGCCCGCGCACTGCAACGAAGAGTAGCCCCCGCTCGCCGCAACTAGAGAAAGCCCGTGCGCAGCAACGAAGACCCAGCACAGCAAAAAATAAATAAATTAAAAAAAAAAAAAAAAAAAAAAGATCACTGACCACAAGAGATCCCTGTTCCTGGGAGGCCTAATCTCAGGTTAGAACAGTCTGGTAGGGAAGGGACCGTTCCACTCTCCCACGGTGAGAGGTCTGATTTCCTGCTCTGCAAGGTGGATATTAAGGGAAATAAGGAGAAAGGGTTTGAGCAGAGTGCGTAATAAATAGATCCATGGTTCAACCTGCTTGGTGATAGGATGGGGCTAAACTCAGTCATCCAAACAGAACCTATCCCAAGGCTTTCAGTTTCTAAGTAATCTCCCTTCTCTGTTCTTTGTATAGAAGACCATGGAGCTTTTTCTCTTTGTATTCAATATTTGACATACAAGGGTTCATATGTAAACTTGGGCATTAACCACTGAAAAATATGCCAGTGAAGAAACTAAGGTTTGTGGAGGCATGTTGATTTGGCCTCTTTTATCTTATTATCACATTCAGACATATGTGACAAAAGGAATGGAAGAGAATCAAATATAATGAAGGCTCCTTACAGAGTCTTGTACTTCCAGTATGCTCATTAACCTTCGACTTGAGTAAAGCTGAGTGAAATAGCCTCCTTCCTACTTGTAAAGGTTGGAGTTTGGGAGTGGGGTTCTTCTGAGTGAAAAAAATTTGCGTGTGAGTTAACTCTAGCACTGAATTCATCTTGAAAACCTTTTATGATTTCTCTACTTATATGAACACATGGTAGAAGGAGCGAGTTGGGCTTCTGTTTGGCTGCCCCTGGATGGTTCCTTAGGAGTTGGAATCATCTCTAACAGATCAATTCCTCCATCCCAGACAACTGGGCTCTTCTTTCTTAGAGAGTCTTCAGCATGTCCATGTTACCTAAAAAATCCAGGTGTGAAGTTATTACATGGGCTTGTTAGCCAGATACTTGAGGATTTCAGTTCATACTCCCTGCTCCATTTCTCCCCAGTAAGATAAAAACGAAAGGAAAAAGTGTGTAGGAGTTGCTGTCTGTCATTCAGCCTGTTGAGTCTCTTTTCTGGCCTGGGAGCATTGCATCTGCCTTTTGCAGAGGCAGAAATCCCTAATTGTGATGAGTGTACTTATCTTTCCCCAGGGAAAGCCATTTGGACTTTAGACCCACACTACTTATCCAACGGTACCCTGGCTGCCCCAGGCGTGGTGCTGCCAGACCTGGATGAAGATGGCATTAGAGATCTCGCAGTTCTGGCCATTGGGGAATTGCAGGTATGCTCCATGTTAGGTGGTCCTTGTCTCTAACAGGAAAAGTGTCAACTTTGGTCAGTTCCTAGTATCATTATTAGAAATGCTGCTTGAAACCTTCTCATTACAAGGGCTTAGGTTTAAATAAATTCTCTTTGTGAGATTAAGTGAATAAATTACCATTATGAACCCATTTTCCAGGTTCCATTGACCGGCATGGCAGAGCTTGGGAGCCAGATAGGTCTATGTTTGAATTCCTGCTCTACTGCCCTGTGGCCTTGGGCAAACCACAGAGCCTATCCCAGCCCTGGTTACTTCGTATGTAAAGCAGGGATGTTATTCTACTTGCAGGATGGTTATGAACATTAGAACTAACATATATGAAATGCCCAGAGTGGTGCCTGTTTTTCACCAAGTGTACATATTGTTGATTTTACTATGTATATTTAACTTTTATTGCAACTATAAAACAATGAGACAGACGGATAGAAAGCTCATAAGATATATATAGAAAAAAACTGTAAGTCAAACAAGTAATAACAACAGCAGCCAAAGAAAGAGTTGTCGTTTAAGCTGTGCCTGCAACTTTGCTTCTGGTACAGTGGTCCCTAAATTATGCTTCTCAGTTATGCTTTGCTGGAACTCCAGTGACCTGGAACTAGGTATTCTCTGCACAGATAAAATAATAGTAGTTTTTTTTAAATTTTTCCCCGTAAATCACAGGAAAGAATATATTAATGGACAGAATTATCTCAATTTTAAGTTTTTATTCCTGAAGCTTTTCTCAGAGCTTCTGTCAAACTTTCTCTTAGACTTTTTCTCGGACTGTCTAGGGTGAGTCTGCCAGGAAAGGCTCGTGGACAGCAGTCAGCCAGGAGTATCTGTGGGAAAATGTGGCTACCGATCGTTGCGCCTCATTTGATAGCTGATTTTAATTTTACTAGACCTTGTTGTGATTTTCGTAATGTATATATGGAGTGGAGTTACAAAATCTGCAAGTAAAATTATTTAGAATGGAATTAAATCTATCAGTACTTTACGGTTTTCTGTCAAGGGCACCGTGAACTAACTCAGAGTACTCCCCCAGTCACAAGTTTCAGGAGCCCAGCTCTAGAACCTCAGACGATACTTTATGTTTGTGAGGTGAGAGAAAAGAAGATAGATAATGAGGGACATTTCCGAAGGCTAGTCGCTTTTAGGGGTCCTTTCTGTTTGTTTTTCTTCAGCTGGTCTCGAAGTAGACTGAACCAAAATGTCGGGAATTCTCCACATAATCTTTTTTCATTCCAGTCACTGTGAATAAAGAGACCTGGGAGTAGGGAACATTTTAATGATTACATCCATCAGGGAGTGATTCTCAGAAGGTCCCAAAGTGGAAAGTATGGGGAGTTTCTTTTTTTTTTAATTTAATTTTTATTTTATACTGGAGTATAGTTCATTTCCAATGTTGTGTTAGTTTCAGGTATACAGCAGAGTGATTCAGTTATACATATATATTATATCCACTCTTTTTCAGATTCTTTTCCCATATAGGTTATTGGTTTTTTTTTAATCTTTATTGGAGTATAATTGCTTTACAATGGTGTGTTAGTTTCTGCTGTATAACAAAGTGAATCAGCTATACATATACGTATATCCCCATATCTATCCCCTCCCTCTTGCGTCTCCCTCCCACCCTCCCTATCCCATCCCTCTAGGTGGTCACAGAGCACCGAGCTGATCTCCCTGTGCTATGCGGCTGCTTCCCACTAGCTATCTGTTTTACATTTGGTAGTGTATATATGTCAGTGCCACTCTCTCACTTCGTCCCAGCTTACCCTTCCCCCTCCCCGTGTCCTCAAGTCCATTCTCTACATCTGCGTCTTTATTCCTGTCCTGCCCCTAGGTTCTTCAGAACCTTTTTTTTTTTTTTTTTAAGATTCCATGTATATGTGTTAGCATACGGTATTTGTTTTTCTCTTTCTGACTTACTTCACTCTGTATGACAGACTCTAGGTTCATCCACCTCACTACACATAAGGGAGTTTCTTTTTAAAGGAATTATGGTTGTTAGCAGAAACATAGCACGACATAGTGAACAGGTTTATGTGTCCCGAACAAGTTTAAAACTCTTGGCCTTGACATCACATCTGTCTTCTAGCCAGCGGTGGTGGACGGGATGACAGTTCAGGTCTGACTGAGGGACCCTCCCTAGCAAGGGGGCTGTGTTACGGGAATGGCTTCTCACCTGCTTCTACTCTGTGCCTTTTTTGGTGGTGGAGGGAGGGGATATGGTGGTGGAGGGAGGGGATATAGACGAGTCTCCATTCTGCCTGGAAAGTGATAGACAAGACTAGAAAAATCTTGGCGAAGTGGTGGGTTCAGAGCAGTGGCTTCATCTTCATACTGACTTTTCTGACCTCTATACCAGCAAAAAAGAACCTGAGGGACGTGTCTGCTCCGAGCTGCAGATGTGGAAGGAGGAGTGAGACGTATTAGGCCTATGGTACAGACGGGCGGCATTCTTAGATCTGGGGCTGGAGTGAGGTGGGCCTGGGACACCTGGACACGGTTGGGGTTAGAGGACAGATCTGGGCTGGCATGTCAGTGGGAAGGGACCTCAGAGGCCGTGAAGTTAACCCCCTCACGCTGTGCTCCAGTCGCTGATACACTGTTCCAGATACATTGGCACCCATTCCCTCTGAGTCCTCAGGCTGATGGCAATAGTGTGCATTTGTGAGGCAGTCCATTTTGTTCTTGGTCCACTCTAGAAAATTCTTCTTGGTGAGAAATCTGCTTTCTCATAGCTTCCATTCATGGTGCCGGCTTCAGCTCCATAGAATACTCTGAATGAATCTAATCCTCTTTCTACATGAAAACCCTTTTGCTGGAAGCCTGGTGCCTCTAAAGCCTGCTATTCTCCAGGCTAAACAGTCCCAATTTCTCATACTATTCCTCATGCAAAATGATCCAGACCCCTCTCTTTCTTGATGTCTTTCTTTTTTCACTACACTTTGTCCATATCTCTTTTATAATATGGTACCCATAAATGAAAACAGTATTCTATTTGTAATATAACCAGTTATATCAACATAAGGAAATTGTTGCTTCTTTTGATATAGACTCTGTATATCTATAAATGCAGCCAAAGGCTGTGATAGCCTTTCTAAGAATCAGTTTTTGTTTATAACCAGTTAAAATACCCACGTCTGGACTTCCCTGGTGGCGCAGTGGTTAAGAATCCACCTGCCAGTGCAGGGGACACGGGTTCGATCCCTGGTCCAGGAGGATCCCACATGCTGTGGAGCAACCAAGCCTGTGCTCTAGAGCCCGCCAGCCACGGCTGCTGAGCCCGCATGCCACAACTGCTGAGGCTTGTGTGCCTAGAGCCCGTGCTCCGCAACGAGAGAGGCCATCACAATGAGAGGCCCATGCACTGCAGCGAAGAGTAGTCCCTGCTCACCACGGGTAGAGAGGGGCCGCTCGCAGCAATGAAGACCCAACACAGCCAAAAATAAATAAATAAATTAATTAAAAAAAAAAAAATACCCACGTCTTTTTTCCCTACTTCTTTCATTTCTTTTCCTTCCAGTTTTATTGAGATATAATTGGCATATAGCACTGTATAAGTTTAAGGTGTACAGCATAATGATCTGACTTACATACATCATGAAATGATGACCACAGTAAGTTTAGTGAACATCCATTATCTCGTATTGATACAAAATTAAAGAAATAGAAAAAAATTTTTCCTTGTGATGAGAACTCTTAGGATTTACTCTCTTAACTTTTGTATATAATGTACAGCAGTGTTAATTATGTTTATCATGTTGTGCATTGTATCCCTAGTACTTATTTATCTTATAAGTGGAAGTTTGTACCTTTTGACTGCCTTCATCCAGTTCTCCCTCCTACCACCCCTCCCTCTAGTAACCACAAATCTGATCTCTTTTTCTATGAGTTTATTTGTTTTTGAAATATAACTGACCTACAACACTGTGTTAGTTCCTGGTGAACAACTTACTGATTTGTTATTTCTATACATTTCAAAATGATCACCACGATAAGTCTTGTTACCATAAAATACCCATGTCTTAATTAATGGCCTAATCTTTTCTTCCAGATTTTGACCCATCTTCCAGTCTAAGACTTTTTGGAATTTTGAGTTTGTCAAACAGCATATTACCTATCGTGCTCAGCTTTGTGATAAACTTGAACTCTGTTCATTCAGGTCTTTGATAAGAATGATGAATAGGAATGAGATAATAGCTGGGTGCTGTGACATTCCACTGAAACCTCCCTCTGGGTTGGCATTGGCCCTTTCTCGGGGTACACTGAGAACCACATTTCTTTATCTTGTCCATAAGAATCCATGATGATAAGCTCTGTCAAAAGCTTTACTGAAGTCAAGATATCAATGTAGTCCTTATATTTCCCAATCAGTGACTCTATTCCCAAAAGAAAATCCTCTAGCGCAGGGGTTGGCAAACTATGGCCTGCAGTTTGTTTTCATAAAGTTTTATTGGGACGCAGTCACGCCTGCTCACTCATGTATTATCTATGGCTGCTCTCACGCTAGAGTGGCAGAGTAGAGTAGCTGCTACGGAAACCATCTGGCTGGCAAAACGTAAAATATTTACTGCCTGGCACTTCACAGAAAAGGTTTGCTGATCTCTGCTTGATAGTGAGGTTGATAGTGGCCAGGCCAGATGTGTATGTCATGATGGGAGCACACTGCCTGCGCTGATTCTCCTGGGACCAAATGTTACTGGGGATTTCTGGGTATGGGGGTAGAGACCGGGGGTCGGCTGTACTCTGTTTAGCTCTAGGCTAGAGTTCTTTGCCTCAGGGGACTGCTTGTCAGCAACAACTGTGCTTCGGAGAACTTGCCCGAGCTACCATCTAACAAGGGAATGGGGCATTTGCCCCACTTTCTAGCTTCCAGGGAAATAGAACGAAGTGGGCTTGGCTTTGGGCTTTCCAACTTTGGGAGGTGTTTCTGACCTCTTAGCTAATGAGGAAGCAATGACTATCTAGAGAAACGATTTGATTCGGAAACGATAAGTCTTCTATGGACTCAACCCCCGTCTTTCACTTTGTCAGCCAGATCTGTGCTTTCTGCTGGTGTCTGGCCGGACAGGGAGTCCCGTGGGCCGACCCGTGAAGTACAACATCGTGGGAGTGGGGAATCTGATCGGCCCTCAGGTTTACATCACCACCAGCGGGGCTGCCTACATCCTGTTTGGCTTTGGTAAGAAGCAAGGCTCACTTTTGCTACTGTCCCCATGGGTGTATGTTGAGGCCTCCCTGTGTGACGTAGAGAAAGCCTGGAGTCAGAAAGCCTGGAGTCACTGACACCAGCCCTCTGTCACCACCTCTGCCCGGGCCCCCTGCCGCAGGGCATTCACTCTTCTCCAACGAGAAGCTCTGCCCAGCGTCCCCTTAAGCACTTCCCCACTCGTTCCCTGCTGGGCCGGGCGGGCTGTGTTGGACCATCCACCTGCCCAGGCTCTGGGTCTCTCGCTCCCATCCTCACCCTGGGAAAGTGCTGTAAAGTTCACCTTCTCCGTGTTGGTTCTTCTGTGCTGCTAGGAAATATCCAGGCTGTCGCCCTGCGGGACATTTTTGTTCAGGCCCAAAATCGAGACAGCTTACCACCTTCCCTGCAGATAGACGAGCCCGAGTGGGAGAGGCGGAGATCCATCAACCTGTCTGAGCTCATTGACGTTTACAGGTGGGCAGCCGTCTGGCCCCGTCACAGTGAGACCAAGTCATTGTCTGGTTGGGCTGGTGAACACGTGGGCAGAGGTTTGGGGGGAAAACAGTGCTGGCCTTCATATACCACCTTCTGATCTGGTTAAGGGGAGTTACAAGTGCTCTTCTCTTGGTGACATAAAGCGTTGACGTCTACGTGTGGGTGACCATGAAGTGTGATCACTTCGCACATAGGCGGCGAAGAAGGATATTTGTTTGGCGTGGCAGTCAGAGCAGGGCAGGGTGAGACTGGGGAACCTCAGGTAGGGAGATAGATTTATTTAACACAACTGCTTGTAAAACTGTGCTGAAGGATCGGCCTTACTCTTCGCCCGTATTTTTCTCTTAGTTGAAGAATCACTTTGGCAGAAACAAGGGCAGCATCCATGAAATCTTATTTTTTTTTCTTGTTTATTTCTTAACTAAAAGCATGTTGTTTGTTACCTACCGTGGATTCTACTCATTTCACCCCAGGCCTGGGTAATAATTGTCTTCGTTCTTTTCCTCCCAGAAGCTTCAAATCATTTTCTAGCATTTTCTTAGGCAGTATCACTTTGTGTCAGTGCATTTGACAGATGTTAAATAGAGTCGTCCCGGTTGTACAGAGGGAGAAGTAATTGGATGAAGTGTATAGCGTGAGCAGCTGTCCGAGCTTAATGACAGTTTCAAGCATCCTGTCCCGACCTCCGTCTCCTTCCCTGCCGCTGTCCTCAGCTCTGTTCTCTTTCCCAGAGCATCCAGCGTGAGATGCACTTCTCCTGTCAGTTCCTTCTGAACTTGCCTGTATTTTCTAGGGCTCCTTGGTTTCTAAAGAAACCAAGAAAAGGAGATTCAACTGGAAAGACAGAGTGCCCTGCTTGACAAGACACTGGTGGAAGGCAAATGCGAGGGTCTATACAGACACGTACGCCGAGAGGAAGAGCCACAATAAGCAGGGCAGGAATCTCATCCAAGCCTGAGACTAACTGTCGGGGTCTTGTTTAACGCAGTGATGGGGTGGAGCTCCTGCAGGTGGTGAAGGTGCCGGATTCCAATAGCAGCAAGCTCCTGATCACAACCAGACGAGGCCTCGTCCTGCTTCAGGGGCAAAATCTCACACCTTCCTGGACCTTGAGCCTCCAAGGCCTGCGCAGGTGGGCAGTGTGCTCTCTGTTCCACTTGCCCGCGTTTCAAAATCGCCCAGAACGATTGCTTGATCTCTGGGGCTAGTGCAAGGGAAGGGGGCGGGAAGGAGTTAGGTTCTCCTCTTTTTCTCCTTTACTTCTGATCACTCACGTTGTTCTCGCTTGCAGCCAGCCTACCCCTGGGTATTTCACGGATGATGAGACGTTAGACTTCCTCCTGCAGATACCGAATGGAGTTGGGATGAAAAAGGTAAAACCTGGGGACTCCAGATCAGTCAAAACATATATCCAGTGTAAACTTGGTGTCCAGCCCTGCGCTAGGCATCGTGAGAAATAAAAAGAACCTAAAATATGGTCTCTTCCTTCAAAGAGCTCCAAGTCTAGCTGAATGGATAAAAATGAAAAGTCACAATGCAGTGCTAAACTCTACAGCATCAGAAGCTTTTCTAGCTGCCCTCCTTCCTATGCAGGAGTTCCTTCTGGATTCTCAATGTACAGGAGCCTTCTGAAGTCTCTTGATGGGGAAAGGCAGGTATAAATAAATGTACTACTTCAGTACACATACTCCTAGATTTCACAGAAGGTGGGCTAGCAGGGGTGGCTGGGCTGTTACGGAGGACTTCATGAAGGCGGGAAAGGTGAGCAGAGCCTTGCCGCTGAACTGCGTTTCTAGAGGAGGGTGGTCAGGCAGGCAGGGGCAGGAGCTCCAGCTCCCTGAGATAGACGGTAGGGTGTGTTCCAAGGACACAAATAGGTCATTCTGATTTTACGTCAGGTTGTATATTGTGAGGATTTAACGACTGGATAGACAATTTTCATTCCTTTAACATTACAGGCGGAATTCGAGCTTTTAAAATTTCCTCTTTTTTTATAATCGACTGAGCGTTTTGGTTTATCTTCAGCGTGAAATATGTATTTATATACGATTGTACACTGTTCCCTGAGAGTGACTTCAACAAACACTTAATCACTGCCTCTCATGTATGCCAGGTTCTGTGCCAGGTGCGCAGATGATGGCTGTGGAGACACAGCACCAATGAGAACAAGCCACTGCCTCGTGTGGTTCAGTCACCGGGGTGCCTGTACCTCGTATGTCGTGGTAAGTGCTGGAACGGAAGTTCGCACGATGCCACAGGGACGTGGGGGGCAGATGGAGTGAAGGGTGTCAAGAGATGCTTCCCGTCGGTTGGGGGTTAGATGTGCAGAATCACGAGAGCAGAGAAGAGGCTTGCTGGATGGATATAGGAGGCTGGGCAGAGGGGCCTTCGTAACAGAGCGGTCAGGACACGCTCAGCTGGTGGAGGGCCTGAAAGCCAGGCTGCGGAATTCAGATGACGCGTAGAGCCTAGGGTTACTTAGTCATGAGTAGGGGACAGATCCGAGGACACAAGTATCACTTCGGGGAGAGTCTTCCAGCAGTGCTAGACAGGAAGGAAGCAGTGTCTGAGTGTGTTTCAAAGATAATTCAGGTAGAGACTGAAATGTCCGTTGGCTTTCCCAGCAGGATGGAGGAAGAAGGGTACAAAAGGGGTTTAGTCCCTGACTTATTGGTGACCTTGGGCAGATGACACAGTCTCACCCAGCTGTAGTTTCTGCATCTGTGAAACGGGAGTAATAAGACCACTTGCCTTCATAGGGTTGTCGTGACAGTTAAATGGAATAATACGTGTCACTGGCTAAAGTGTTTTAGTGCAGTGTCTCTAGACTTCTTTTCTCCCCGAGACTAATGAAGGGAATCTTGGACTGCTAGCCTGCTTCCTCTCTGCTTGCTCTCGGCGAAGCAGGGTCTGATCCTGGGCAGAGAACGGCAGGCCCAGGACGATGGGGGCACAGGGAAGGGATTGTCGAAGGAGGTGCAGGGCAGAGACACTGAGGACAGAGGCCGTGGAGATGCTGGGGCTGGAGGTGATGGGGGAGTTTCTCGGGGATTTTGGCAAAGGAGAGGCTGTTTTGTTCTAGAACTGTGTGGTGTGAGGTATTTGGGGTGACAGGAGATACAAGTGTTGCCGGGGATTATAAATCTAATCCCCTTAATTATCCCTTGAGAGATGCAACTAAGGAGTGAATTTTTCTCTTCATTTTATGTTTTTGTGCCTGTTCAGACTATGCTCTTTTAAATTTGAGACTCCCTTTGGGCTGAGCTGCACCTGCCAGGACGCACATGACAGAGTCAAACTTGTAAAGCTTTTAGCACAGGGGACGGGACAGAGCTGTCACCGAATCATGTTCCCCGTAATCGTGGCAGCTGCATCGCTGGAGGGAAGGGACGAGGGTCGGGTTTCAGCCCCTCCACGGTGGGATGGCTGCTCCGTCCTGGACTGTCCCGAACGCAGAATAATCGGCGTCACTTCCTGTCCCTGAGCCTCCATCCCCTCATCTGAGGACGCGAGGAGGCCTAGATGATTTATAATGTCCCTTCCCACCTGGGAAGGCTGCAGTCCTTTAGACTCTATCTAGGGTCCTGGGCCTAGTTGCTATTTAACGCTCTCTGAACACCCCGTTGTTTGCATCTGGTAAGCTCCGCCTGTTAATGTATGTGTTATTTGCATGTCCATGGGTTTTTGTTTGGGTGCGCCTGTGTTTTCCGCTGTCTCTCTGAGGATGGCGTGTACTCACCGTCTTCTCTTCTGCAGGTGATGGTGGTGGATGGGGCCTCTGGCCTGGTCGCTTGGAGTTACAGCATTCCGTGTCACATGGAAGAAACCCCAGCCACCTCAGCAGCCGCTGTGGACCAGAAGTCTGTCTTCCTCTTCTGGGCTGAAGGGCTGTCAGCTGCATCGCCCAATCCTGTGAGTGAGCCTGGGAGGGTCCTTCTGTCACTTCGTCAGATGGCAGCAGCTCTCGGGGCTGACTGGGTCCGGAGGTGTTATTAGACCAGCCGCGCTTCCAAGCAGTTATGGGTAGAGACGAAACAGCCCTCAGGTGGGCAGGGCAGGAACCTGCTTCCTTCTGAGCTGTGCTCTGTCTGCTCTGCCTTTCCGCTGAGCAGCGAAAGCTGACAACGGCTCCCAGCTACTGGCTCCATGACAGTGCGAGGCGTAGATAGAGGGTGGAGTCTAGACTCATATTAACAGATGATTCCTATGTGCTGCAGCTGTTGAAGAGAAATAATCATGCCTGGTCTGCAATGGGCAGGGAGGGTTTCATGGGGGCTGAGGCTGGGCTTTGAGGTGAATAAGCTGAGATTTCGGAAATGGGCGGGGCCGCAGGGTGGCAAAGCAGGGGGGGGGGGACGCTGGGCTGAAGGTGAGGGTTCACCTGGGGGATCACGGGAGAGAAGCTCCGATACACAGAAGGCAGGTTTGAGAATGTCTTAAAGGCTGTCCTGCAGCACTTTAATGGGGTTGAGGAGTCACGGGGCCACCTCTACAAGGTGCCTGGGGATTTTGAGTAAGACTCACCCTGATTGAGTCCAGATAAACACAGCTGACCAGCACCTACTGTGTGCCAGGGACCTCGGGGTAAACTAGGAACAGTGCTGCCCGCCGCAGGAGAAGACGGACGGTCCCTGGCGATTGGGTAGCCTGACAGAGGGGGAGTCCTGCGTTCATCAGCCCTGTGCTCTAGGACTTAACTTTTTTGGGCCCCATGCTCTTTATCCGTTAATGAAGATGCTAATATGGTCCCTCGCTTTCGGATCAGATTTCCATAAATGGTTGTCCTAACTCTGCGGTTCCCTGACATGTGAATGTGGGCAATCTACCTAACATTTAACTTCCTGGTTTTCTCCTTTAATAAAATGAGGGGCTCGGATCAGATGACTCTCAAATGTAAGTGTCTATAAATGACCACAAAACAAAGGCATATTACCAATGTTGTAATAGAGGTGCACATAGGAAGTTTAGATGGAAGCACAAAGGGAGGGGGGTAGTCATTTTGTTGGGGGCGATTAGGGAGCTTTTCTTGAAAGAGGTGGCATCGAGTTGGGGACCTCCGGACAAGAAGTGTTTTAATGTGTGGAAATGGGCTCACGAGGAAGACGTCTAAGGGGGAATAAGATTGGCCAAGGTCAGGTAAAGTCAAGTGAAGCGTGTGCTTGTTTCACAGACGTTCTTGGAGCGTGGGGTGCATAGGCATATAATCGTAGGAGGCCAAGGAAGGCAGATGGGGGTTGAAAGGCATAAGACCTTGGTTTTCACGCTAAGGAGTTTGGGCACCATGCCATAGGCAGTGAGGAGGGAGTTGGGCTATTTTCTTGTCATGTTAGCTGAGCTGGTGCTGGGACCCTGAGGTGTGTGGGAAAGCCCTCTTCTGCTCTGTGACAGTGGTGGGAGCGCACCGCGAGCTTCCCGCACACGTGTCCCCTCCCCTGCCGACAGTGTGGAAGCAGGGCTGACACTCACTTCAGTTGTGGCGAGCGGGGGCTACTCTTCCTTGCGGTGCGCGGGCTTCTCACTGAGGTGGCTTCTCTTTGTTGGGGAGCACGGGCTCTAGGCGTGCGGGCTCAGTAGATGTGGCACACGGGCTTAGTTGTTCCGTGGCGTGTGGGATCTTCCCGGACCAGGGCTCGAACCCATGTCCCCTGCATGGGCAGGCGGATTCTCAACCACTGCGCCATCAGGGAAGTCCCTGATGTGCATTTTTTTCTGCCATCGGGGGTCAGGAGATTGACACTCAGGCCTTGGAATTTTTATTTTACGATTAGTGAGTTCTGTTTGGTCCATTCCTGTTTATTTCAGGAACAGATAAGATTTTTGTGATTTTTTTTTAGCCTGACTCTTGCGATTGGCTTCAATATCCAGTGAAAGCAAATGTCTTTGGCTCAATATTTTTTTTTATATGCAGATTTTGCCTCCACGAAGCCCCCCCCGCCTGCTGTCAGGGAAGAACTTGTTCCTAATACTCCGTTGGCACCAGACTGCGAGGGCCCCCATCAGTTTCTCTCCTGGGGCATGCCCATTTCCTTTCTTCCTTTCTTTTTCTTGTAAGGGAGAAAGCATTTTCTAGCTCTAGTGGTTTGAAGAAGTTAGTGTTTAATCAGTGTTTTCAGCTCTTTGAAATGACATGTCTCTCGTATGTGGGAGTTTCTCTCAGACACACCCTCATAGTTGGGATCGCAGGGGATGAGTAATCACCACCGTCTCCACCACCCTTTCATCTGAGTGACATTGTACGCTAGTGTGTGGACTGACCTTTGCTCTCACTGTTTTTTGTTGTCAGGATGTCGTCCCAGGAACCGAACCACCCAGCCTTCACCACCTGTACCTCCTGCATCCAGCCTTCCCCTCCATTCTTCTGGATCTGGCCAATGCCACTGGCACCGTGACGGCTTCAGAGGGTAAGTCCCAGGGATGGTGGGGGTCTGTGTACACAGAGGAGGGGAGGGGATGTGCTGGCCGTGGTGAGGGTGATTCCATTGTACCACCGAGGGGAGGGTATGTGCCTGCAGGTGCCAGCAGGACGAGTGTGCCGAGCTGCTCCCATGCATTTCCCCTGGTGGCCCTGGTGCCCGGGGCCATCGCCTGAGAGCGCCCTCTGGGGGGAGCTCCTGGCTCACAGGGTGAGGACCCCCAGCCTCCAAACATGCTGGAAGCTGCGGGGCAGTGTTATCCCATCCCCAATGGTCCACGGAGCTAATGTTTCAGCAGGTGTTTACTGATCATCAGCCATACACCAGGCGCTGTGCCCGGTGCTGGGAATACAAATCAGACTAGTTTCTCGACCTTGTAGGAGCTTAGGACCTGGAATTCACTGCAAAGGATAAAGCAGAGGCAGGATGTTTCCTCAGGGCATTCGTTTAGGCTCAGTAGAGACTTTCTTAGGACTAAAGTGCACATGACCATCGCATAGAAACTGGCGCCAGGAGAAAAAGGGAAAAAGAAAAATCACCCGTAATCTGACCGCTCATAACCGCCGTTAACATTTGGAAGTGTTCTACTTTATATGTGCATCTAAATAATATCACAGAGCAAAACTGGGATCACATCTTAGAGACCTGTAATGCAAAGCCCTGGAAAGTCGGCCACCGCAGCTGGTCTGGGCTCGTCCGATGGTCCCTTCCTTGGAGGGTCCCATCCCACACTGGCCTCTGGGAGTCTGCAGTCCTGCTGGGGATGGCCAGGTCGGCCACGGTTCCTTTCTTCACTTCTTTTCCGTATTCCCTTGCCATTCAGAGACTTGCTGTCTCCTTACAAACTCGTTTGCCTTGAAGGTGAGGTTGGTGCTGTGGCTCTGGCCCACTGGGCTGCACTGGGAAGAATAGCTCATCTGGAACCTGCAGGCACTCCTGCCCACTGGCTTTGCACGTGGCAGGGCCGCGGTGGGGAGGCGTGAGTTTGCAAAATCCTGTGACTGGACCTAAATGACCTCTTTTTCAATAGTAGCATAAGTTGTTATTCAGTGAACGTTACGTAATGGTAATTAAGAATCGAGACCATTTTTATTACAATACCTGGTTTATAGATGAGGCAAAATAAACACTGGCTGTGTACATAGCTTATGCCACCAGGTACTGACAGTCTAGGAATTCTCAGAATTTCTAGTTTGTTGTACTCACTTTTCTACCAAGTTGTCGCCACAGTTGGCCATTCCTCTCACTTCCTGATCTGGGGCTTTCTTAGAAGTAGCTTCGGAGAAGCACAGGTACAGAGGCTGAGAATTTGCTGCTTTGCACCCCTGGGCACCCATTGTCTAGTCAGCGCCTCGTGTTGATCAGGTGCTCAGTAAACTTCTATGAATTAGTGAAGGAGGAAATGAGTGAATGAATCCAGTTGCCAAACCAAACCACTCTCCTGTTAGCTGAAGTTTTCTGTCCTTTTTAACTGCTCTTGTTTTTGTCTTTCCTCAGTTGGGATCAACGACCTCTGGAAAGATGCCTTTTATGTTACCAGGACAACAGGGCCAAGCTCTGAAGGGCATCCAGCACCCCTGGTGGTCAGCAAGCTTAGTCTGCGGTGGGCACTGATGGAGGGCCAAGTGGTCCAGCTAAAGGAGACCACCCCCAAAATTGGCCGCGGGGAGCTGAGAAGATTCCTCTCTAGGATAAAGTTCGTTGACTCTCCCTACCAGGTGAAGAGCTTGTGAAAGAAATGTTTGGTTACTATTGAGGGTTTAAAAGACACATACTACCAACCCCGAGTCTGCTCTTTAGAAGATTTGGGGAGTGGGAGCCTTCTCGAGTAGCGGGGTATCAGGAAACAGTTATTTTCAACCAGTGTTATTTTGTAAGGGTACTTCATGACCATGAACTACTACTCAGTTGTTCTGAGCTGGAAATGGTACCAACTCTCTTAGGAGACATTTGGAAGTGTGGGCTCCTGGCTTTTACTGTTACTCCTGGCCTTTCCTGGGTAAGGGCTCGTTGTGCCAGCATTGTGCAGGGCTTGTGGCAGTTACATACCATGAAGAATTATCTTGCTCAAGATACAACCCTCCCTCCCACCCCTCTGAAAATACTACGGTCTAGTTCAATGTTCAAGAGTGTATCATGGAAAAAGATAAAGTCTCTGGGCCTTTCTGGAGGGACACTTACAAACCACTGGGGCTAGACAAAAGGACAGGAAAATAGAGGGATATTCTGACATTTAGGGTCCCTCCATGTCTCTACCGTGAAAAAAATTAAAGTCATTGATACTTGCACTTTTCTCCCTAGATCTAGGCTGCTGGACTCTTCAGTTTCAGAAGAAGTGAACTGAATGGTACCGTCTCTCTCCAGCTGGAGAGGACGACTTCTGTCACCCACTCCACCACCTCTGCGTGAATGTTGCCAAACACTTTGGAAGGCACTTGGAGGTCTTGGATAACAGCACGATCCGTTTGGCTGGGGTGCTGCCCTTCCAACCCCCTAATCAACCCCTCCTAGGTGTTCTGTGTGGATAGTTTGGAAATGTGAATCTTGTGTTATTTTTTGTGTGTCTAATTTATGAACCCTTGCTGGGAAATTCCAGTGAAGTCCTTCCCTGGAACATTTTGTTGTGCGTTACGCCCTGAGTGTGTATCTCTTGGTGTGGTGATGAAACCTTCTCTAGACAAGTATGTCCTAAGCTCCAGGGACCCAGGTTCTCATCCGTCCAAAACACATCTGGTTGGTTTGGGTCTCTTGAGACTCCCAGATAGCCTACCTCTGACTTGGAGGGCCCCTCAGCATTTCTCCCCTCCGTCTCCCCCTACCTGTACCTTGGCTGCAGTAGCGAGAAAGACTGACACAGGGGTGGCGCGGGCCACCCAGAATCCTCATCTCTTCCTTGTTTTGTGGCTCCTGTCTCCTCTCTCCTCACATGTTCCTTTGCTCTGTATTCAGTGACCATAACAATAACCCTGTTCCTATCAGAAGGGGAGCAGGAGAAGTTTAAACGCCCAACCTCTGACAAGGTCCATAGGTTATGACACAGTTCGGGTAGTTCCTCCAGTCATGACTGTTTCTACCGTGGTCACTTCGGACGTGCTTGGGTGTGCACCGTCCACAGCTTAGAGGAAAACTCAAGTCAGGAATGCCTGAGGCTGGCGGCCTCATTCCCTTTATCTCCACCCTGCTTTCTCAGCACCTTCTCCTAGTGGGCGTCCTCCTTTCTGCCTCTCATTTTGCTCTCTTTTATTCGGGGATATTTTTGCTTTGCTTGCATGAGAGCAAAGCTGTTTCTGGACTTTGGCTCCTTGAGTCCAGCATGCAACCATTCTGCCCTGTACCCTCCCTTCCTTGTAGAGCCTTTGAAGCAGAGTATTTTGAGAATATGTCTGTGTAAATACTATAGCTTTTATGAATGGAGAAGTTCTTTGCGATTATCCCCAGAGCTTGCTTCTTCCTTCTTCTGTATGGATATGTTACTTTATCAGGTTCTCCCCTAAACTTCTAGGTCATTGTTTCTATTTTGAGAAAATGTCTATGTAAATACTATAGCTTTTATAAATGGAGAAGTTCTTTAGAATTATCTCCAGAGCTTATTTCTTCCTTCTTCTGTATGAATATGTTACTTTATCAGGTTCTCCCCTAAACTTCTGGGTCATTGTTTATATAGCAGAGAATTGCTGTTCTTCTCGAATAATTTTGATAGGTCATCCCTGAGTGCACTCGGGTTCTCTCTTTACTTGAGCCCGTGTCTTTTTAGCTTGTGTTACTAAAGAGATTCCAGAAAATAGGGATGCCAGATTTAAAGGGGTATGTCTGAATTGCCCACTGGTAGGCATTGTGACGTAACCGAAGGTTGGTAGCCAGAGCTGTAAGCAGGCATGTTGCCTGGCCTATAGACTGGCCTTGCCAGGTTTCTGCCCCCTTCCCGCCCCCGCCCCGCCACCTGAAGTCCCTGAAAGCAAATTTGGTTTCAACACTTTGGAAGGCACGTGTGGGTCCAGCTTATTGTGAACTTGGGAGAGCAATTAGGAGATGCCCAAGAGTATGGGATTGATTCCAGATTCACTTCTAGGGTTTGAATCTGCCTGGGTAGAAGGGGGAAGGATCTAGTTCAGTCTAATAGAGAATTCTAAGGACTGATTCATAGTCAACCGAATACCTGAAGCCTGAGTGGCGGCCTGGGCTGGGCCACCTCGTTCTCTACCACGTGGAGGCTTTCAGGGCTGCCAGCCACTTTAGGCAGGAGTCAAATGCCAAGTTGTTTACAGAGGATCTGGTTTGGGAGGACTGTTTGGGGCAGGAGACTATATTTATGCTGGGTGAGTCCCAGAAATACCTAAGCAGCAGCTAGGGAAGACAGCGTCCCTAAATTCTTTGTGGTGTGTTTGCAGACTAGCTTCACATAGATTGTTTGGACTCTGACCGGTTTGAATCTCTCTTGCTGAACACAGGACGCAAGCTCTAGGGTTCTTCTTCCTCCTGCAGCCAGTACAGGGGGAGTAAATGGTGGCTGAAGATCGAGGAAGCTTCACCTGATCGGTGTGGGTGCTGGTCTCTTGTCAAATGTGTCCCTAAACTTCCTTCTCCTCGCAGGCAACCCCCCAGCCAGACATCAAAGATAGGAAGTGCTCCTCTCTTTCGGGGTTGCCAGCGGAGCCAATCAAGCACTACTTAGAAAGAGTATTGACTTCAGTGAATGCCAGGGTGTTCCTTCTCCCACTCTCTCCTCTTTCCTTCCCGTACAAGCCCTCTACCCTAGACGACATCCTCCCCACCCCCAGAGGGACTCTGCTGCCCCATCTAGTGTGGTTCCCCCCCCATCCTCTCAAATGTGAATGGCCGCCCTTATTGCCTGTGTTAAAGAAGAGCCAGCTGGTACGTTGTCAGGAAGCGCTGTTTAAAATGTGAATTGTTACAGAACAAATAAACACTGTGTATAGGAGCATACGTGTGTGCTGTTCGCATTCTTCTCAGCCATCAAGGATGGTGGGTTTTCCCTGACGGAAAAGAGAAAGGGCGAGTGGATGGATGCAAGGTGGGGCTCAGAGGGGAGTGTAGGCCGCAGCCTGGTCGCTGGGGAGCCGCCATCCTGTCTGCATGGCCTCAGTGGGCCGTTCTGGGGGTGGCCTGTCCCCGCAGGCTGCAGGAGCCTTCTCGTGTGTCCTAGTCTCCTGATGGCTCTGAGGATAATGTGTAATTAATGTGATGTGATCTGTTCCCTATCGCGGGGATGCAGGACACCGTGGTAGGCAGTGCGGAGGATGCCCGTTCTACAGGTCAGAGCTCCTAGGAGAGCCTTCCAGTGTGTGGCTTCCAGGAAAAGTCAAGTGCACCACGGAAAGCTGAGCCACCACCAACTACCCACCTCCATTCTTCCAAATCCAGGACAGATGACCAAGTTGGTCGGCCTCTAAAGGGCAGGAACTATATTTTACTCCTCTTTTTATCTCCCAGAACATGGCATATAACCAACAATCAGAAAAGGCGAGAAGGGACTTCTGAATGAGTGACACGTGGGGCGGGGAGTGGGAGGTGGGAGTGAGACCAAGCTGTGACAGAAAAGGGAACGAGGGCACCGGGCACCCGGGCACACGCCCCATGGACTTGGACTTTAAATGCCCTTGTTCTTAACCTCTGAAAATCATGCTCAAGAAACAGACTTAGGCTTAAGCACGTGTTGATAACAAAGCAACATGTAGGGCTCAGCCTGCTCTCCAAACCCACTAACCCCTAACACTGTTCTTCCTCTACAGATGGCCTGGCCGCCTCTTCCTGAGGCTCCCAGCTGGTCCCGTGTTGAAATTCCTTGTGTGTAGCTCTGAGTAGAAGTCCACTCCTCCGGAGACGGGGCGGACGGGCTGATGGTGGTACTGGGGGCAGCTGGTCAAAGGCCCCTCGGGTGGGCTGTGCACGCCAGCTCCTGAAGGAAACATAGGTGGTGATGCAGTAGGCAGCTCGGCGGGGCTCCTCTGAAGCTCTTACTGTGCTTGCACTTGAACTCCAGCACCAGCCGGGTGTATGTGTTGAAGGTGGTGACAGCTGATGCCATGCAGCAGGTGAAGGAAACCCAGGCCGTGCTAGGGACAAATATACAAAAAACCTGGAATGTCACACTCTGACTTCCTTACGGGTTTGAAAGAAAAATACCGGGATCCCTTCCTACTAGTCAGCTAGGCCGATGCCGCCTTAGGGATTTAAGGATCTCATGGTGTTGCCTTTCACCACCACGTTGCAGGTAAAGAGCTGTGGGCAAGAGGACTGAATTTGGTCTGTCTCAGGGTAGGTTCTGAATGTTTCCTAGTAAAAGACAATGACTCGTATAGTGTTAAAGTCAGGCTAGGAGTTTAATGGATTCATTTTCACTGCACTGATTAGTTTAAGTGCTGTGTTCTTTCATACCTGGTGGCTTATTTTACGTGTGTGTGTATACACACACACACACACACACACACTCACCCCCAACCCTGCCACACAATTTTTTGGACAGTTTCCCAAGCTACAGTTACCCTTGTATAATCTCCAAGATTCCATAGACCTGTAGCTCAGCTGGACACAGTGGACACAGCCCGAGGCACTACATCCCTCCTTTCCCTGACACACATACTTCCTGCCAGATACCTCTTCCATCTTCCTTGGTTTTGCACCTAGCTGTCTTAGGGTCCACAAAGTTGAGCCTCTGAGAGGCATTCAGGAAACACTGACTACACATCTAGAGGTATTATTATAGGTTGCTCTGTGGAATTTGCCTACTATGGAAACAGTGTGGTTCTTGGCTTACGGGAGTTTGTAAAGGATGGAAGAGATGCTGGAGATGAAGAGAAGCTGGATGGATTCAACAAAGAGAAAAAGACACCAGGGAACTGTATCAAACACATTCCTAAAAACTGAGGAAGTCAAACCCCTAAGTCTTCCATGATCATGGGAAGCCCAGGACACCAGGAGTGGTGTAGGTCGGGGGGGTGGTATTTCACAAGGCCAAGTGATGCTTAGAGGCTACGTGCTGCTACTGCGTGTTCCTCTCTGCTGCCTCTGATGGACTAGACTCAGGCTGAAGATGCTTCTGATGGGAGTTTTGAAGTCTGAGCTCTGCAGTTGAAATGCCCAGAATGGCTTGAAAATGGATAAAAGGTGAGAAACGATGAGTCTGGAAAATGAGCTAAACTGATCGGGTGGCTGATGGAGAGATCAAAGGCCCCTGAATCCAATAGCACATATTACACCATGAGAAAAGGGGATGAGATCCTGTGACAGACATATATAGGCTTCCATATGCCTCTTCGGCATGGACTGTCTTTCCAACGCTGTTAAGTGCTTAGCACTCAGCCCAGACGGTTCAGGTAGGTCCAAGTCGGCACCTGTGCAGTGAATGGAGAGTGATCCTCAAGGGAGAAGGTGAGGAACCCAAACAAAGGGGGTGTTTCCCTTGAAGGTGTGTGTTTCATCATGGTTGGTGCTTCCCTCTTTTTAAGAGAAATCTAAACTAACTGAGCCCTTAGTTCTTTAAGGGTTAGAGAGAGACCGGTAGGGGAAGTTTCATTTCTATCACAGTTTGATGGAATAAGAATGGAAGCAGGATGAAGTCACTCTTTGTCACAGGAGAAGAGTGAGCCATTCACAGGAATGGACTCCAATCCAGATTGCAAGGCTGATTCTTCATTTCTGTGTCTCCCAATACCGTGAATCATAAAATATATAAAACAGAGAGCATCGTTTCCATAAGCCATGCAACATTAGTCTCACTTCCCAAGGGCGTCATACATATCAGGTGAAGAAGCACTTGTTACAGCTTTATCAGCAGAAAAAATAAGCCCGAGGAATCCACTCTGTACCTCCTCAGCAGGTGGGGAGAGAATGGGTGTGGGATGCTGGTCCAGCCCTCTGGGTGACTCACGGACATCTGGGATGAGGGAGGAAGAGAAGGCAGAAGGGCACAGAGCAAGCCTCTAGTTGAGGTGGACCAGGGAAGAGAAGAAAGGTGGAGGAGCCCCTACTAAAAGGCCCAGCCACGATTCCAAGCATGGGGCCTCCAGTCTTCTGGACCCAAGTTGGCCATTGCTTGGAAGACTTGTGAATACATCACACGGCCCGCCATCCCCAGAAGCCCTACAGAGGAAGCAGGAAGGCAGCTCCCTTAGAGGCAGGCTGGCATTGCCATGTACAGGGAACACGATTCGGGAGCAACGTCCTCATCTGGCAGCAGGTACAACCTGTGTCGAGGCGTTCCATTACCCCGATGCCACCACATTCCAGGGAGACTACTCTGCAATGGGGGCTTCTCCTTGAAGGCATATTTGCAGTCGCTTCCCCAGATGTTTGGTTTCAAGCTGTGGGAACATTTCTGAGTCAATGCTGCACACAGGCTGCTGCTCTCTTTACTTCTTTCCCACCTGTATCCCTATCCTTCGTCTACACGCATCTCTCACTTTATCCAACAGAGCGTGGAAAAGCTGTGTGTATGTCACGACTCAAAAGTAAACCAAACTGTATTGTACATAATGAGAAAACTTAAAATGAAAAATAAAAAGAACCTAGAGAGAAATCATTTAGCAAAGGACATAATGATCTAATACAACATTTCGCATGTTATTTCAATTTAAAATTAAAGATGCCTGTGCTGTTACCTCCTGGCTCCATTCTTGAGACTGCCTTGGGGCTCCTTCTTCCCTTGGGACAGAGACTCCAGCCTTCCGGCTAGTGCTGCAAAGGCAGCAGAGGACACCCACCCTCCTCTCCAGCTCTGGAGATGCTCACCTGACAAGGCAGAGAAGATGGCGGTGAAGGTGCTCAGCTTGAGGCCACAGCCGGGGTTCCCCGTGAATAGCAAGTCCATCAGTAGGAGGAGGAAGCTGAAGAGTTCAAGTCCGATGTAGGCGAATTGGACTCCCAGTGATAAGCATAGGATCTCTGTCAGAAACCAGAGGAAGAAGAACCCTCACCCTGACAGTTAACTAACTGAGCCGGCGGTGAACAAATGCTGCCCATGAGAAGTGGAGAGCCTCGTAGCACCAGAGGAGGAGACAGAGCTGAAAGCAGCTGGGACAGCCCTTAACCTGGGGCTGTTTGTTCTCACTCTGCTCAGTACCCAATACATAGCCAAGTACACTTGATTGACTGTAAATACTCTGAGGGAGGTTTGAGAAGAAATCATCCAAGTTTCACCAAATCTTGCAGGGATATGACTTTGCTAGTTATCATTTTTGTTTCTCCTTTGTTTTAAAGTTTAATTTTGGAGCAATCCATTTTGTTTCTCTTCTTCCTCCCCCCATCCCCACCCCTGCCTTGCCCTCTTTGACTCCCTTCTTTCTATGTTACGATAAAATTATCAGGGAAAAAAAAAAAAAAGGAAAAACCCAAGCTTTCTACATGGTTACTTGGCAACTGGAGTAGGTTAGAGCTGTTGGTGGATTTCTATTTGCGGACTTTATTTGTCCCTGCTGTTCCTTTTTTGTATTCCTGCATAGGAATGAGAGTCAGCCTAGCAGGAGTTTGTGTCACCCTGTGGGGCTCAGAAGAGAGAAGCAAGAGATCACAGTACAGTTTAGATACTCAGAGGCCCAACTCAATGGCAACTAAATTTGTTATCAAAGCCACATACTTGCCCCAAGCCCCAAGGGAAGGTGGGGGACGAAAGCCTTCTCCATCAACCGCTTCCCTCCAAATCGGAGAGTGGGGTGACATGGGCCTTGCAACGTGGCAAATTCCAGTAGTCCTTTCTCACCTCTCTCGGTTGGTGGTGTGAGTTCAAGGAAACTTCGGCACCTCTCCCCTGAAACAGACAAGGTACAAGGCGATGAGGTGCTGCCCTGGACGACGGATGCAGACTTTTCCCCAGTCCCATCCCAGGTACTGCTCCATTTGGTCCTACACAGGCCTGCCCAGCAGGTGGTAGGCAGGCAATAAATGTCTCTTTGGAAGCAGGGAAGGATGCATGGATGGATGAACAAAATAGGCCAGAGTCATCCAAGATTAATTTCTCTCTCAAGTCCTGATAATGAAGAGTACACTTCCCTGAGTCACCCCGGGGAATGTTCCCAGCATTCGTTCACCAGCCTCTTTTGCTCCTGCTGTACCACTGGCCTGCAGGGCTCTAAACTGTTTCCGGGACTGGAGTTGGAGCAGTGCTAAGTGGCACAATAATAACTCAAGTGTAAATGAAAATACACACGAATTATAATCCTGTCCCATCTCCTTTTCCCCTTAGCCTAAATCAGGGGAAGCAGCAGATTGCAAATTGTACACAGTTCTGGGCTTTAGAAAAACTTCACGACCAGTGGAATCTTTGCATGCTTTGAGCAGGGAGGAGGGGGTGTCCTCAACCCCACTGCTCCCCACCCGAGGACGACCCTTACCTAACGGGCTGGCACAGCGCCTGCTTTGCGAGTGTGAGACCCAGCGGCGTGAGACCTGGGAGGGTCCGTCTGGGTCCACCTTCCACGGTCTAGTTATCCCCTCTGGGCTTCAGTTCCCCTACCGTTTCAATTGTAGCAGTAACACTTAGAATGAGGACACCCTTTTGGGGTCTTATTTAAAGGCGATCTACTCTGATCCCTGCATCTCACAAATGCGAAAATCAAGGCCTGTAGGAATGAAGTTCTTCCTATAAGGTCACAGCTGGGCAGAGCCCGGGCTTTTTCTATGATAGTCTCCTCGTTTTGTCCAGGCAACTCTAGCTCGCTGGGATGGAAATTCTCATAATGTTAAAGGTCTGCATGGGCACAGGGAACTCTACTTCACTTTGCTGTACGGTAGAAACTAACACAACATTGTAAAACAACTCTACCCCAATTAAAAAAAAAAAAAAAAGTCTGCATGAAACCCTTTAAGGGTAATGCTATTTGAAACCAGCGAGTCTGGAGGTGAAACGCCAGATGGATGGACTTTGGACCTTATTACGAGGGAGTCTGATGGGGAAGGGACGCAATGCAGAGTCGGGAGACCCCGAGGCGGAGGTGAGGCCCGGCGGGGGTGAGTGAGGGCTGTACAAAGAGTCCCACTGATTCTTTGCTTGCATGAGATCCCTGGTGGGGAAAAGATATCAGGTGGGTGGGGTGAGGGGCCACCTGGGTCTTCCACGATTTCCTCACAGGAGAGCCACATGCCACTCCGGAAGGCACGGAAGGTGAAGCGGTCATCCCCAGTCTCCCAGCTGTATTGCACCACCTCCTGGGATGATGCATTGGCACTGCTCCCATCCAAGGGCACCGGCACATCAAAGCACTTGGCTGGCAGACCTTTCCCGCACAGGGGCTTGGGCACCTTCTGTATGCCCACAAACCAGTAGTTGCTGAGCAGGGATGCTGTGGAGAAGCTGAGTGATAGCATGTTGAGGAAGGCAGATAGGCATGTCCATTGATCAGAAATGGCCTTCGGGAGCTCCATCTGTAACAGACAAACACAAGAGCGGAGCCTGATTTCAGAGCCTCCTCGGAGATCAGTGCCCTCCCCTGCGGCTCCCTAAGCTCGAGCCACTTTCCTCCAACAAGACGGGCACAACAAGCCACTGCGAGTTTTCTCCAAGTAGCCGTGAGGAAGCTCGGGCTCCAGGAGTGGCCCAGAGTAGGCACCGTAGTGATGATGTTTATTTAAGCCGGACCTTATTATATTAAAACGCTTATTGGGGATAATCTGAATAAGCATCAGATAATAATGAGATTAAGCCACTGAGCTAGTATCTATCTGGATGAGAAAAAGAATTGGGAGCTCTCCAAATGCTCCTGCTGGTAATTTTTGCCTTTGTCTTCATTGAAAGGTAGCAGCACTGACTTGTGGAGGTATGTGTTATTGTGACAACGTAAGTTTTGGATGTCTTCCTCCCTGCGTTAGATTCCTCTGAGAGGAGTAAAGGGGCATATATCCTATCAACGAATGTTAAAGTGGATCATCCCTGGGGGAGCAGATAGAGGCACTGGGCCCTTGAGGATAAGAGGGCAGTGGGCCAACTGGGATGGGGGGATGCTGCGACCTTTGGAGAGGAGATGAAGCTACGGGTTCTCAGAGAGGTGGCGATATGGGTCCAGCTTCCATCCACTGCCCCTGAGATGACAGAATCTCAAACGCCAGCTGGCTGCATGGTACCCATGGAGGCTGGACGCCGAGCGCTGTGACCTTGGAGACATGGGACGGTGCCCTTGGTGGGTGGACAAGGAACGCGCAGGGCCGGGCCCAGAGCCTGATGCAGCCACAGTGCCTGACTCCCGGGGGTAACCCAGTGCGTGGCTGCAGAATGAATGTGGCCCGGGTAGCTCTGGCTGGAGCCCCTGACCTCGTCATTTTTAGCCTAAGAGAAGAGAAGCGCGGGCTGAAAAAGTCCACTATTAGATATTTCAATGTTGGGGAGTGGTGGCTTGGAGCCAGATTTAAGCTGATTTAGAAAAACAAAGAAATCAGACAGGTCTCAGATTTTGAGACCTTTGCATTACGAAGCAGTTTGTACTGTTATATTAATACATACCAAATGGAGAAGAAGCCCATACTTAGTTGCTGACAGACACTTCTTAAAGTAAACCATCTTGAGCTTTCTAGGTGATCGCTCATATCAGAATTAATCAGACCCAAATCTGCTTAGCTTAAGAGATGTAAATAAAACCATAGCTAAATGAGACAGGCCCATCTCCTCTCATCGTCTCCAGCTTAACATTTTCTACATTAAACAGGGAACTTTATCTTAGAAACATAACAGTTTGTTCTTCAAACTGTTATGTCAGTGCATACCACAGACAAAGTGCAGGGTTTTTTTTTTTTTATGGCAATAAGAAATATATCAGATTCACATGTATATAAAAAGCCAGTAAGCAAAACGTATGATGAAACAGCTTCTGAAAAGCAATTTGCTAATATGATTTTTTTTAAGCACTCAACAAATTAACTCTACCAAGAGTTTTCTGGGTGACCCTGCTGAGGACTCAAAAGCCATGGCATCTGGAAGGGGGATGATCTTATATTGCCAGATATGGGAGTCATTATGAGGCCCCCTTCTTCCTGCAAAAGAATGTTTTATTCTTGTTTTTAGTTATGAAAATCCTATTGGTTTTTGTCATTGTTCTGTTACTATGAGTTAGGTATTCTTTCTATTTTTATATCCACTGCTTGACTAGGAAATAGACTTCAAGGTAAAACATCTTCATCAATCATCCTGTATAAAAGTAGAACTAAGGATTTATGCAATTCTACATTTTCGACAACTTTATTTTCAATCACATCACATCAGATTTTAATTCTGCCCTCAATCCATTTCAAATCATATATATTTGTAAGTTATTCTTCAGGCTATTCCGAAATAAGAATAATGAACCACAGTACAACCACTTTGTAGCAGCACTAAGGTGACAACCAAATTAAGGAATTGAGAAACAGAGAATGAAAAAGAGCTTAGAATGAAGCCCAAAGAGGTTGTTTCCAGGAGTGTCCAGCAAGGACAGACTCAAGGAGCCTCATTTAAGAATTATCTTGATCATCGAATGAGAATCCATTCAACAGTATTTTCAAGAATTATCTTCAACACCCGCAGTGCCATGCCCTGCATCGCATATTTTATTCCTCCCCCCAAAATATGCCTTTTCTCACTAGGATCCAGATACTTTTTGAATTGGAAGAACAATCTAATTTGGCAACGGTTTCCTTAAGGGGATCATGGAGAAGTAGCAGCCAGAAGACAAGTTCTGTCTTTGCATGTACTGATAAGCCCCAAGCCAACGGGACTCTTTACTGTCTAGAAAAAGGGACAGAGTGTGGCTTCCCTGCTCAGATCACTAGGAAGTACATAGATGTGAAAATGTCAGTGATTCTTCCATTGACATAGGTTAACAGAAAACGCTCAGATTTAATATAGGCTAGTAAGGAGAGCAAATTGATGAGACTGGCATATCTCTTAAAAGAATCAGGTGCAAAACAGCTATGGAATCTATGTTCTGAGTAATAAGAGAGGGAAGCTGGTTACCTTGGCCATGGTCAGCATCTTGTGGCTTGTCCAGAAGGACTGCAGATGCCATCTGTGCTCCAAATCCCTTTGGTTTAGTGTTGGAAGAAGGAAAACTCCCTTTCCACCCTCCTCCCTCCCCCTCCCACCCCTCCCCTCTATCTCATATTTTTTGGAGTACCTCATGATTAAATGCTGCCTTGCAGGGAACTTGGGCATTTAATAATTGACAGTGCAATCATGACCCAGCTGTTCTGGGAGATTACACAGGAGAGCTTGCCAGTGGGGATCTGGGATTCAGCATAAGAAGCAAGAACCTGGACCTCTGCATGTGCAGAGGGAAATTTCTTTAAAGAGTACATGATCACTGAGTTTCCATCTCACTGCCATTCCCTAGGTAACTAGTGTGAATGGACTGGTCTTGATTTTATGGCAGACAAAATATTCCAGAGTCACCATTACTACAAAATACTACATTCCCTTGTGTTGGGTTTTCCATCCCTTTAATAAACTCTGTGACCTGCAGTGTCAGGGCCTCATGGAGCCATGGATATGAAAAGGCTTCTTGGTGTCATGGGTGGTCTCCACCGTCCAGTTAGTGATATTAGTAAGGATTATTACAACATCCTGAGACCGTCAGAGTGTTAGATAGGGTTGGGGGTGAGGATGTAGTTGGAGGAGGGTTGGAGAGAAATAAATCCCAGGGTCAGCAATGCTATAGCTATCTACCATTTCTCTCCCAATCTTTGGGCAAAGGGATAAAATTTTTTATTTTTTAAAAAATCATTTCTAAAACTTAAAAAAAAAAAAACGAATCTGGCAAATCAATAAGGGTTTGATTGCATCTCTTCTTGCCGTCAGTCCCCTAGAGGTACAAATTGTGCTTTCTGTACTCAAAAATTGTACCAAGTGGGATGAGAAGGTGGGAAGACTGCTGTGAGTTCATCCTCCTCCCCTTGACAGATACTCTTTCTTCCTGGAATGTCTTCTCTTTTACCTGGTGATCTGCTTCTCATCAAGATTAATAAAAGTCACTCATTCTTTAAAAATGTTGCTTCCTGGGGCTTCCCTGGTGGCGCAGTGGTTGAGAATCTGCCTGCCAATGCAGGGCACACAGGTTCGAGCCCTGGTCTGGGAAGATCCCACATGCCGCGGAGACGCTGGGCCCTTGAGCCACAATTACTGAGCCTGTGCGTCTGGAGCCTGTGCTCTGCAACAAGAGAGGCCGCGATAGTGAGAGGCCTGCGCACCGCGATGAAGAGTGGCCCCCGCTTGCCACAACTAGAGAAAGCCCTCGCACAGAAACGAAGACCCAACACAGCCATAAATAAATAAATAAACAAATACTTAAAAAAAAAAATGTTGCTTCCTAAGAACAGTTCCCTTTGCTTTGTCCTTGTCACACTGTACCCCTCCCATGACGCTTTCTATATTCCATTCTAATTGTTTGCCTTGACTGTAAAGTCCTCAAAGGCTGCTGCTTGTTCAAGAGCAGTAGGTCTCAATTCTGACTGAGCATCAGAACAATCTTTGCAACTTTGGAAGATATGCAGATTCCTGGGCTCCATCCTGAGCTGCCATTGTGGTTCTGGGGTGAGGCCCAGGAATCTGTAATTTTAGAAAGATTTTGGTACCCAACCAGGGATGGACTTCTGGTTTCCGGTTCTGCATGTGAGAACCTTGGGAGTCGCCACTCTGACCAAAAAACAAGTAAAAAGCTGAACAGCCTGAAAACTATATAGCCAGGGGATTAATGTACCATAAAATCACACCTCTTTGATTCACTTTGGGCTGACATTTAATGAAAGCCTCTCTACCCTGCCCTGCCCTTCTGCCACCTCGTCCAGATTTGCCACCAACCAAGTCATGGTCTTCCCATCCTATGTTTGTGCAGTTGGTTTAGGGAATCAAAGGCAGGCTTCCCTCGGAGCATTTGAATTGGTCCACACTCCAGCCAAATGAGTCTGTCACCGGATATGTTCTCTACTCTTAACAGCACGTTTTACACATGTCCCTCTGTCCAGGCGTGATGTCTGTATCACCCAAATGGCCCTTTCTTCACGGTGACAGAACTCCCTCTCCTTTGGGAGGAGGGAGCAGGGATGCTTGTGGTCACTTTTTACCCCTGAATTGGCTGTTGGTCTCTAGGCTGCAGCTTTCATCTCAACGCTGGGGGGCACTATCTCCCCATATTTTCCCTCTTCGGACACAAGCTTCCCCCACCAGTTGGCAAAGGTGGGTGGAGGTGGCTGCCCGCTGGGCAGGCTGGCACTCTTGCTTTTTATTCTTCCCTTGGCCTCCTCCCCACACACGAATCTATAGAAGCCGTGAGTCAGCCTTCTGGAATTCAGGGCTCAGAAAGAACTCTGAGGCCGTCCAGCTGCTCCCCTGAGGACATCTTGTAAGACTGTTTGCTGTGGCACATTTTTTTGTGTGGCCAGTTTTAGTTTTCAGTAACTCAATAGGTCCTCATATACTTCCCATGGGAAATACAACTCCGCAGTAACAGAAAATACTGTTAGCCAATGTTTCCTGATGAGTTTTGTGCACATTTTTCTCTACTTAATCGTATCCTCATTCCCTTTCCACCCCAGAACAGTGAGCAATTCTTTTCCCTTCTCTCTGCTTCCACCCTTCAAATACTTGGAGACACGTCTCATATCCCGCTTGAGTCACCGTTTGGCACAGGACTCTGTCTTTGGGTTTTTATTGCCTCTGCCCATAAACCGTGCCCCTTGTGTCTTAATAGCCCGAAGTGTGCCTTCTCCAGGGAAAAGGGGATGGGAGTGGCAGAGTCTCAGGTGAGTCACATGAGGAGGTCTAGAGGTGGATTTCGAGAGTGTAGCTGATGAAACTTCAGCTTTGCGGTCCCCCACTTACTCAGGCCCCTTCCAAGATGCTGTTACCTAATTTGTACTTGTCATTTTGTATTATTTTTCTTAAAGAGGGCCTCTCAAATTATATTATTTTAGCCCTTCCCAAAGCCTGAATCTACCCCTTAGGAGGCTGTGCATTTAGTGTGTGTGCTTGGCTGTCTGGCTGGCTCCTAGCTGGGATCAATGTTGAGACCACCCCCCTTCCCTCCCCAAGGACCCTGGGCCACAATGTCTAATTTCCTCTTTTTGACAAAACATGAGTTTCTCTGCCTGGCCACAAAAATCAGAGCCCAGCATCCCACTCACTTCCTTTCATTGTAATCTGGCCATGTTAATATTTTTTTTTCTTCTCTTAGGACAGAAAAAGTAATCACTAGTCAATGCCACATAAATATAATTTGGTTAGGCTCAGAAGCTCATGATTCAAGACAGATGAGAAGATTCCACATCTCAAAACAATATTGAACTTTTGTGTGTTGGGCTTTTACCATCTCAGGATTGACCTCACAGGGATGTATGTGCAACTGAACATTTATGACATCACAAAGCCAAGGGCTGGGACTAACCTAGTCTTGCTAAGGTCTTAAGTCACCACGCCCTGCACTGTGCAAAACTACATTTACTAGGTATGAATGAAGAGAAACTGGTCTTGGGACACCCACACTTACTTTGTAAACAGGAATTCAATTTGCTTTGTGACTACGCTGAAGATTAGAAGTGATTAAAACAATGGGTAAGAATGCTGAGATGCTGAGCAGTGGAAGATTGTATAGCACACCACTTCCCTCAGGTCCAAGCCTGGGGCTACAGGATCCCCATTTTTTTTTTTTCATATATCCATTCTGGCATTTTGTCCCAAGAGAGGTTTGTTTGGGACAGATAGTAGTATCTCTGTCCTTCTCCCAGGAGTCAGATTTCTGATCCAGGCCCTGTTAACTAACTCCTTTCTGTGACTCAGTAGACAAAAGGCTGGAATGAAGAGTAAATGTTTCGGTTGTCACTGGCTCTGATCTACAGCGCCCTGTTCTCTGTTCCAATGTGTTCTACTGTGTGCCTCTCTCATGTAACTCATCATGTTGTTTACTTGGCTGTTCTGCCCACTTGACTAAGTTTCTAGATACAGTAGCAACTATGCTTTATTCATTGTTGATCCTCAGAGCCTAGCCCTAACAACCACAAATGAATGGAATGAATGAATTAAGTGTGAAATGGAAACCAGGCTCATGAATACAATTAGAATACAATTAGGAAGACTATGGGTGAAGATAAGATAATGAAGAAAGGTGTTCAAACAGCCTTCTATTGTAGAGGAAACACGCATCCTCCTGCTTCACATACAGAAGAGCAGTGAGAAGCTAAAAAGAGGGTCCACAGGTCCACAGAAACACCCTATGCCTTTCTACACAGATGCACCCAGAGTTTCATCAAACAGACCCTCTGCCAATACATTTCCTCCCACCTGTGGAAACATTCCTGCTGTTTGACCAGCCAAGCCCAGAAAACAGCAATGATCTCATGAACCAGTATTATCTTCAGTTCACAGACACCAGGGTACAATCAGATTGCTCACAAGCCAGTGACAGATTGGAAATGTTATGTCCTTTCCCAAGCTCGTTGATTCCCCACTGACTGGAGCCCTTTCGGCTGACATATCTTGGAACCGTTCGAGCTTTCGAAGCTCTAAATTACAATTTTTACTTCAATGCCTGACATGTGACTCATTTATTAACGAAGATAAAGAAGGTTCACACAGGACATTTTTGATATCTGCCTCCCAGCCCTAAAGGGAAGACTAATGCCGCTAAAATGCCCATGCCGAGTATCCAAAATACTAACACCGCTCTAGGACACTGAGCTCTGGGATTTCCTAGCGTCAGGTTAATTCCCATGTAACCATGCTTTATGTCCACATGACCCTAGGGGCTCACAGAATAAAAAACGACTCCTGTCTTCCTAACATGGGTCCCGGAGTTTTGGGAACACCTACTTATGTGGAGTGGGAAGGCCCAAAGAAAAGCATCTGGGGGCCTCTCCTCTCTGTGCCTTTTCCCTTTCCGCTTTTTAATGGAATTGTTTGAGGGCTTTTGCTAATGCGGTCATTTCCAGGAGAGGAAGCCGCCTTTTCTTCCATGCCGCAAGCAGCTGGAGTGAATCAGAGGGGCAGCCCATCTGCACATCCTGTGGGGCAATCGCTCACGCTGGGGTGACAGAGCCCTCGTGGCCTGCTTGGGGAGGGGGTGAGGGTGGTGGTGGGGGGGTGGGTCTCGGGGACCGACGGGTGGGGCGGGGGTCTAACGCGAGAAGCCTCTCGAGGTGTGCTTAGGGCGCGGCCCCGGGCGGGCAGCACTGGGCTGCCCCGTTTCCATCCCGCGTGCGCCCCCCTCGTCCCTTCCTCTCCTGCCCTCTCCTCCTCCCCCCGGCAGCCGCGAGGCCCGAGCATAGGCGAGTCCCCGCCGCCACCCCGCAGCCCCCTCCCTCCCGGAGTAACACCCCAGCCCAAGGTTTACTACGCCTCCCGGTCGCCTAGCAGCGGGCGCGCGTTGCCATGGCGATGCGCGGGCGCGTGCTTTGAATTGTTTGGCTAGGCTCCGCCCAGCGGCCGAGCGCCAGAAGGTCCTGAGCGGGTGGGGCGCCCCCCCAGGGCCCTTCGGGCTCTCCATCTTCCTGCGGGGACGGGAGCGGCGGCCCGGGGGCCCTCCCAGGCGGGGCGGGCGGGAGGGAGTGCGGAGACCCTGCCCATCCCCTGAATTCCGAACACAGGCTGTTGGGCCGAGGGTCGGGAGGAGCCGGGTGCCGTGGAATCCAGTGAAGGCTTTCCCCGCCCCCTGCCCTTCCCCTGAACTTACTCTCCCGGCTCCAGTTCTGCAGGAAGGCCGTGCCTTTGCCTCATTTCGTGGGTCCAAGAGGCTAAACTTCGGGGCCGCGAACCCTCAGCAGATCTGAGTTCTAGTCACTGCTCTACCCACGACCCCAGGACGGGACTAAAGATTTTGGCCAAGTTCCCTAATCTCCCCGAGCGACTGTTTTCTCAGAGGCGAATTAGAAAGAGTTTGACCTTCACGGTTCTGCTGTGAAGATCAAAAGCGGTGGAGTGAACGTGGAAAGGAAGAGGAAGGACCCCGTCCGTGTCCTGGACGGTTTACCAGTCCCTCCACAGACATTTAATCCTCACAACCAGCCCGAAGGAGAGGCGGCCGCTCCGTTCTAGACGCGAGTCCGATTCCCAGAGTCTGACTCGCTCAAGGCCACAGCGCTCATAAATACTGGAAACGTCCTGAGCCATGGCCTGGCCGCCCCGCAGCAAAGGGGAGGCCCAGTCCCCTTAACCATCGCCCAGATTGAGGCCCAGTTAGGAGAACGCACACAGAATGAGGCGATGGATTGCGTACTTTAAACTTCACGGATTTATACCTATAAACAGACTCTCCCATATTTCCTCTGTATCTCTCCTCATAAACCAACAAAATGTTTTTTCACTGTGGCTGGCTATCCTGTCCTATGCCTATCCACTTCTGAGGGTTCTCTTATTTGTGATCTATTCACTTAGGGAGCTTCTGAACCAGGCAAGCGGGCTGAGCCCACCATGAGCTCTTCTCCGCGGCCCCAGAAGGGTCTCTTTCCTAGAACCCGTCCTATCCTTTCTTCTGAGATCCCTAAATTCCAGCCCATGAACAGCACACCACATTGCTCTGTGTGTTTTATTTCCCTGGCTAATTGTAAGCTTCATTTTTCTTTCCTGAGAAAGGCAAGATATAGGAGAATGAACATTGCCTTTTTTGTTAGTAACCCTGAGAGCTGCAGTTTGGTAGTTCCCAACTTTCTCAAAATGGGAGGCAAGTCCCTTCCAGATGTGGGTTCTACCCTAAACAAGCCAAGACATCTTTGCTGGCTGTGAGTGTCTTTCTGGGTCTGGAAGCATCTCTGCAGATTCTTTGAGACCAGAAAGAACCTAAGGTCATGCTGTCCTCCTTAGTTCCAGCAGATTTCCCATCAGAGCTGGCTTTCAGTGGGACCATGGGGCTGCCTCACCATCTCTTTCTGTTCACTAGAGTGATACACATCTCTATCGCTGCCATGGTCGTTGGGCCTTCTACCGGGGACCAGATTTTGTAACAGGAATCATACAGATGGAGAGGAAAAAAGAAGAGCTAGAAGACACTGAGCTGCCCTGGGAACAGAGAGGAAAAGTATGATAAGAATCAAAGGAGGAAGAAATGGAAGTTTTAATGGAAGATGATGGAAAAACAAGAGGCCAAGGTAGGGACATCACGAGGTTTATCAGTAAAAACTGGGCTTGAGTAACACATTTTTACTGCATTTCAGATAATCCTACCATGTGTTCTCAAGCTCCTTACCTTGAGCATGTGAAATAAATTGATGAATTTGTATAACACCTATTACCAATCCAACATTAAGAGTACTATACATGAGATAGTCCTGAGATTTCAGAATTCGGGGTACCTACCTTCTGGGTGAGAGAAACATTTTGAGTCAGCTGAGAGGAATTGCTCATTCACTTTTGAAGTTCTGAGGCAAAGGGATTTCAGTGTTTCTTCTGCTCTGTCTTTATCGGTTGAATGGGATGAGTATGGAGTTGAAGATGAATCAAGGCCCCTCTCGCCAGCAGAGGGGTCAGGTGGTGTGAGGTGGGCTGCAGATGATGAAGAGGATATCCTGCAGCCAGGACACCCATGTAGGTGGGGCTGGCTGACACAGGAGGCTGCCTCTGTGACATCACAGTGGCAGCAGGGGTCTCCCTGCCGCTCCCTCTGCCTCATCCCCCCACTCTCAGAAGGACTGGGGCCGCTCCGGGGGTACCTATCGGAGGCCTGGGTGTCTTCTCTGTCATCTGGATCAGTGCTTTGATTACTATGCATAAGAATCACCTGGGCATCTTAGTAAACGATCAGATTCTGAAGGTTGGGGATGGCTCCCACGTGAAAGTGACCAGACCACATGGGGTTGTAAGACCCTAGACCAGTGCTGACAAAGAGAAATGAGATATGACGTAATTTAAAATTTTCCAGTAGCCACATTTAAAAAAGTAAAATGGACACACACCCTGAAATACAACAATGATATCTTATGCAGTGCTGTCGTCAAAGTCAAATGCAGTCCTCCCCCAAACGATAAAGTTGGGTTCAATGGAAAAATAATTTACACTGTTTCCATTTTTATTTATTTATTTATATTTATTTATTTATTTACTATTTTTGGCCGCATCTTGCGGCGTGCAAGATTTAGTTCCCTGACCAAGGATTGAACCCATGCCCCCTGCACTGGAAGCTTGGAGTCTTAACCACTGGACCGCCAGGGCAATCCTGCTTCCATTTTTGAAATTTCAATTAAAATGAAATAAAATTAGAAATCCAGTGCCTCAGTTGCACTCTGCCAAGGGCTTTGAAGACTGCATAGCTGCATGTGGCTAAACTGGGCTACTGGACATCTCAGCCCTAGACCATTCCCAGAAAAGACAGTGATGTACAGAAATTAGCACTCTAAAGGACTAGTATCTGGAAACTAGTAGGTGTTCACTAATATTATTTTAAGACGTACATAATGAGGATTTGGGGGCTGTTAACACTGAGACGTAACTCTGAGGCTTGAAGAGGGTTTTCCAGCCAAGGGTCTGGCTGGGGACTTTCTGCCCTGTGAAGTGTCATGCTCAGTCCACCTCTGAGCTTTCACTTGGGGGCCCCTCACTGGGACTCCTTTTTCTTCCTTGTCACCCCACGTAAATCCTACATGACCTTCAGGGCACACAATTCCAACCTCAATTCAGCCAAAATTCTTGCCTTGTTATTCTAGCCCTCATTTCTCTCCCTTCCCTTTGAGCTTGCATAGCATGGATGGTCCAGCTGCACTATGGGAGCTTCTTTCCATGGGCTCTTGTGCTGCTTGCTATGCTTCAGGTGTGTTAGCCTGTCTCTCTCATGAGATTCTAAGCTGCTGGAGGACAGACCTACTTCTTTACTTTTATTGTGCTTAATATAGCGTTAAGGGTGTAATAGCTGCTCAATAAATATTATTTGATTTAATGAGCTAAGATACCTAAGTAAATGTCCGAGAGAGAACATCAGATCTCAAAGTACCAATAACTTGAACAAAAGGAATAACATGCCTCGTTCTCAGAACATCTCAATTTGATCAAGATGTCAGTTCTCCCTAAGTTAATTTATAAATGTAATGGAACCCTAATACAAATACTAATGAGCATTTAAAAAGAGACAGATTGATATTAAAGTTCCTATGAAAAACAAATGCCCAAGACTAGCTAGGAAACCACTGGAAAGAAGGAGCTCTGAGGGGGGATTAGCCCTAACATATTAAAGCATGCTAAGCCTCTGTAACTAAAACAATATGGTATTTACTGGTGCATGACTAGACAAACAGACCAGTGGAATAGAAGAGAAAGTCCAGAGATAAACACAGCTACAAGTAGACATCCAGTATCTGACAAGGGTGATATCTATAGCCACTGGGGCAAAGATGATCTTTTAACAAATGGTGTTGGCACAAACTGATAGCCATTTAGAAAAATATAAATTGGATTCATTTTTATACCCTATATAAGAACAAACTCTAAATGAACTAGAGATCTGAATGCAAAAATGAAATTACACAAGTACCAGTAGAAAGCATGGGTAAATTCCTCTACAACTTGGGTGTAAATAAAGGCTTCCTAATGATCTAAAAATCCAGATACTAGGTAAAAAAAGATTGATAAGTTTGACTACACTAAAAAACCAAACAAACGAAACAAACTGGAGGAAAATATTTGTAATACGTATGACAGATAAAAGACTAATATCCCTAATATAGAGAGTAATTTTTAAAATTAAGGGGGGAAAAGGGCCAAACTTCCTATAGAAAAGTGCAAAATTCAGAAATAGGTGGTTCACAAAAAGAGAAATATAAATGGCCCTAAATATATGAAAAGATGTTCAACTTCATTTAAGAGTCATGCAAATTAAAACTATAAAGAAATCATTTCTTATCTCTCAGATTGGCAAAACTATAAAGCTTGACAATATGCTCTGTTGATGAGGCTGTGAGGAAACAGGTCCTTTCATTCACGGCTGGCAGGAATCCAAAATGGTACCACCCCTGTGGAGGAGAATTTGGCAGTATTTAACAAAATTGCATGTGCTTTATCCCTTGACCACAGAAATCCAACTTCTAGGAATTTACCCTGAAGGTGCACCTCCAACAGTATGAAAATATATATGCACAAAGTTATTCACTGCAGCATTATTTATAATTGTAAAATATTGGAAACTACCTATATCTCCAAGCATAGGAGATGGGTTGAATAAAATATGGTATATACATGCAATGGAGTACTGTGCACCTGTATGAAGAAAACCCAATAAACAAAATAAGGGAGTTTTCTCTGAACTAGTATCAAATGATTTCCAGGAAATACTAACTGAAAAAATGGAAAGTACAGAAGAGGATATATAGTATGCCATCTTTTGTGTAAAAAGGGAATGGAAATGAAACATACATATATCTTATCGTTACCAAAACAAACACAGGAAAGATAAATCAGAAAGCAATAAACTTGATTACTTACCAGAGGGAGGGGATGGAAGTGATTTAGGAGGGAGTGACACTTCTATGTGAATAATACTTTTAGTATAGTTTGACTTTTGGAAGCATGTCAATCTTCCACATATTCAAAAATAAAATTAAAACAAGATGGGAAGGGAAAGAAAAGCCTAAAACAAAACAAACTGAAACGAATGAATCCAATTGTATTTCAACCACACTGAAGGAGAAAAAGCAAAAGAAAGAACAAATCTAAGTAACTCATGAACACGTTGTTTGACTATTTATCTTCTGTCTTGGCTGAGGTTGAGTGGAGGAGAATTGTAATCAACTCCCGAACTCTTCTTAGTATATAATCTTATTCATCTCATGGTAAGATGTGTCAAGAAATTTGGAAACTATTTTAGATGTACTGTGACATTGGGCAAATGAAGAAATGTGTTAATGCTATTGGCAGTGAGAAGTCCCATATGGGAAATGGACATCAAAATGTGGAATGGGGGGGCTTCCCTGGTGGCGCAGTGGTTGGGAGTCTGCCTGCCAGTGCAGGGGACACGGGTTCGGGCCCTGGTCTGGGAGGATCCCGCGTGCCGTGGAGCGGCTAAGCCCGTGAGCCACAATTACTGAGCCTGCGCGTCTGCAGCCTGTGCTCCGCAGCAAGAGAGGCCGCGATGGTGGGAGGCCCGCGCGCGGCGATGAAGAGTGGCCCCCGCTCGCCGCAACTGGAGAGGGCCCTCGCACAGAAACGAGGACCCAACACAGCCATAAATAAATAAATTAAAAAAAAAAAAAAAAAATGTGGAATGGGGAAGGCAAGAAGGAACCCTGTGGGGCTGGATTGGAATTAGAGGCATCAATGTGAACTCATGATTTCATGTATATATACATACACACATATGCATATGTATGTATACATATACACATACACACATATGCATATGTATGTATACATATACATATATACATATGCATGTGCACATAAATATGTATACATGTATATGTATTGTGCATGTGTATGTATATATAATATGTATATGGTATTATGTTTGTATGTATGTATACAAATACACGTATATTTTTTCTAGCTTTGTCTACTGAAAGGGCCTAGAAGCAGAGACACCCCAGTAGCAATGAGCACCTACAACTCAAATCTTGGCTGCTAATTCCAAGAGCTCCTCAAAGAAATGGCCAGTTCCAGAGCTGGGACAAGGTAGGTACATGATGAGCTTGGAACATTTGGCCAGAAAGTAAAGAAATGCATGAAAAAAAAATGATGAGGGTCATTCACAAGGACACAGGAACCATCTTGAAGGGATTTCTACTGGTTAAATCTGGTACAGTTTGAGCACCAAAATAATTAAGTATAGCATTGAATAATAAACCATTGGAAAAAGTAGGAATTAATAAGTCCCTACTAATAAATACATAGGCAGATAGATAAACAAATAAATATATAACATTCTATTTTAAAAAGTTGGACTGTGTTCCTAAAAAATGTCAATGTCACAAAAGTCAAAGAAAAGCTAGGGAAATATTTCAGAGTAAAGGAATTAAAGACACATGACATTGCAGCTCTATTTACAATAGCCAGGACATGGAAGCAGCCTACGTGTCCATCGACAGATGAATGGATAAAGAAGATGTGGCACAGATATACAATGGAACATTACTCAGCCATAAAAAGAAACAAAATTGAATTATTTGTAGTGAGGTGGATGGACCTAGAGTCTGTCATATAGAGTGAAGTAAGTCAGAAAGAGAAAAACAAATACGATATGCTAACACATATATATGGAATCTAAAAAAAGAAAAAAAGTGGTTATGAAGAACCTAGAGGCAGGACAGGAATAAAGACTCAGATGTAGAGAATGGGCTTGAGGACACGGGGAGGGGGAAGGGGAAGCTGGGACGAAGTGAGAGAGTGGCATTCACTTATATATACTACCAAATGTAAAATAGATAGCTAGTGGGAAGCGGCTGCATAACACAGGGAGATCAGCTCGGTGCTTTGTGACCACCTAGAGGGGTGGGATAGGGAGGGTGGGAGGGAGGGAGACGCAAGAGGGAAGAGATATGGGGATATGTATATATGTATAACTGATTCACTTTGTTATGAAGCAGAAACTAACACACCATTGTAAAGCAATTATACTCCAATAAAGATGTTTAAAAAAAAATAAAAAAAGACACATGACAACTAAATGCAATACCTGATCCTAGGCTGGATTCTGTACTGAGGGAGGAAAAAAACTAAAGATAAAGGATTTTATTGAGTCAATTTATACCAATTGACTAAATAAAAGTATTGTATTAGTGCTAACTGTTTACTAAAGTTGATAATTGCATTATGATTGTGTGAGAAAATATCCCTATTCTTACTAAATAAACAATAAAGTGTTTAGGAGCAACGGGCCCTGATGTAAGCAATTTATTATCAGAAGGTTCAGAAAAATTTATCTATCTATGAGAGAGAGAATGGGAGAGGGCACAAATGATACAGCAAATGAGGTAAAGTTGTAACAATAGATAAATTTGGGGAAGGATAACAGTTCTTTGTATTATTTGTATTGCAATTTTCCCATGAATTTTAAATTATTTCTGTCCCCCGCCCTCACCCCTCCAAAAAATACTAAAAGTGTCTAGAGACTCCTCAACAGTTCTCAGCTATGCTTACAGAATAATTGTGAACACATCCAGAGCTGGCATTAAATCCTTTCGGGACCAGGGCTTTTGTCCCAGTGTGGCTCCTGGTCTTCGTTCTTCTCCAGCTCTCGTTTATTGTGTTATTGTTCATAAAGGAAAGTGGAACCGCAGTTTCTTCGAGTTCACCTGGTTCATTCCTAGGGGCAAAGAACAAACCTTATTCATCTCTGAAATCCCCACCGTGTACTTGCTCAGTTATCATTTGCAGACTTGAAATGGATTGAATGAACCCAGCTTGTCGTAGTATCTGAGACTTTTGTGTGGTGGTCTGGAGAAAAACCTCTTCAAGTCAAGGAGAGTACTCTAGTCAGCAGCAGCTCCAAGATCTGGCGAAAGTGGTGTAAACAGTGCTGGGGGCAGTGTTTAGCAGATAAAGTGGTTGTGATAGCCTCAAAATGCACTCCTCCCCCCAAAAGAGGATATTAGATATCCTAATCTCTGGAACCTGTGAATGTTACCTAATATGCTAAAAAAGGACTTTGCAGGTATGATGAAGTTAAGGACCTTGAGATAGGGAGATGACCTTGGATCATCAGGGGGGCCCTAAATGCAATCACATGTATCCTTATAAGAGGGAGTAGAGGTAGATTAGACACAAAGAGAAGAGGAGACAATGTGACCATGGATGCAGAGACTGGAGTGATGTCCCACAAGCCCAGGAATGCTGGCAGTCACACCAGGAGTTGGAAGAGGCAGGGGAGGATTCTCCCCTGAGCCTCCAGAAGGAACGTGGGCCCCTGACATCCTGATTTTGGCCTAGTGAAACAACCTTCAGACTTGTGGCCTCCAGAAATCTGGGAAAGTAAATTTCTGATGTTTTAAGCTCTCAAGTTTTGTGTTGATTTGTTAGAGGAGTCTTAGGAAACTAATACAGTGGTAGAAACTGAACTTTCTTCAACTTCTGTCCTCACCCTCCAGCCCATTACATATTCTTTCAGGAAGGTGTGTCCTCCCTGAGCCTTACTGCTTTTAATTTATAACATAGAAAAATAGAATATGTAGGGATACTGAGAGTAAAGGAGCAAAGGTCTGCAAAATACAACCTCATCATGCAAGCCTTTCCTCCCTCTAATACGGAAAGGTAGGTGCTTCCCAACCTTTCCATCTCTCTCTGATCCATCCAGATATCACAGGCACAAGGTGATCCAAATTGACTATATGAATAATCCTACCTCCTGTCTTTTTCTTTCTTAAATCATTATTTGGCTGAGAAAGGATCTAATTCAGAATTTAAAAAGAAATCCAATTGCATGTACTTATTAGTCATACTCCCTTTAATAAAATTTAATGCACTTAAACTCCTCATCATTAATTTGGTGCATTGTCTCATTTAATCCCCATAATGCAACCAGGTAGGTTTATTAATATTATTTTACTGATGAGGATGACCTTGAGGAAGTGACTTTACAGATGATGATTCATGACTTTCTGATAAGTTATGGTAGGATGGCAGATCTAAGGGGAGTTCTATGCAAGCATGGCCTGGACACACATTTTGCCCAACTTACTGGGGGTGATTAGCAAATATGGCAGAAGTTCAGAGAAGGTGAATCTCCATGGAGGCAAACAGAATGGACAGGGCCCGCAGACAGGAATTCCGGTGGAATTTGGAGTTGGTGGAGTCATCAGTGATTCCAACATAACTAAGTCTGCTTAGGTTTCCAACTGTCTCTGGTATCATGTGACTTTGAGAGAGTCCAGGTCAGGAGTTTTCTTGAATGTAGGTCATTTCTATCTTGGCTGTGAAGATTCTAAACCATCTGCATTCTCTACTGGGTAACGGGTAGAATTTGAACATTTGGAGGTGATATTACCCATGTGGCAAAGAACAGTTTAAAAAATGCATGGTTAAAAAATGCAGCTGATACTTCAGTCTCTAAGCCAATTATAATATTCTGGCTTTCCCTCTTGATATAAGTAGTTGCTGGCACTATATAAAGATGACGGGATGGATGGTAGGTAGAATGGAATTGCAGGGTTAGTGCCAAAACTCTTAGGTTAGGTCATTGAAACTTTGAAGAAATCTGTTTCCTCATCTCTAAAATGGGGTTAATAAAATCTTTCCTACTTACTTCATGAGGATGTCGTAAAGGTAAAATGAGGAAATGTGAACTTCTTAAGAGCTTTGGATTTAGACAGATCTTGGTTCTAATCTACTTTTTCCACTTAGAGAACTTTGAACTAGTTTATTCAAAATCTCTCTAGTCTAGTTTCTATGTCTGAACTGTGGAGATAGTAGCAGCTACTTCATAGGGTCTTAGAGGAAATTAAACGAGATAACAAGTACAAAGCATTTAATAGTGCCAGGCATAGAGTAAACATCTCATTCATAGAAGCTCTGATTATTAAGAGTCATAATTGACATACAAGGGATTTAAAAGGTTAAAAGGAACTGTGCAGCATCTTACTGAATAGTAGCAGTAGTAGTTGGTACAAGGCTCACAAAATCTAAGCATGCCTGTGAAAAATGCAAATACGTTTTTATTTATTAATGACAGTGAGCAAGGCAAATATGCTTGTTCGGGCAATTAGCTCTAGACACAGAAGTACGACCAAGCCCTAATGATTTTTCCCCAGCTGAGACCTTGTCCACCTCTATTTCGATTTCAGGTATTCCTACTAATCCTGGCATTTTGTGAAGCTTTTTGCTCCATGTGTAACTTGATATGCATCTTCTACTTCCTAAGACTGTACATTCCTTGAGAATAAAGACAGCATTTTCTCGGTGGCTATTGAGCCGGGTGGGCCTTGGTGAGGACGGCGTGTGTGTTCAATACATTACATACTAATCGGTGTTGGGGCATGGCAGGAATGGTTCACATTTCCGCCCAGTGTGATTCTGGGGAATTGCGCGTAGGCGACATGGAGCAGGGGAGATGCTAATGATTTGCCAGGATTGGGAGCCTCTTATTCAGGAGAGCACACATGGTTTTCTCCCTGGGGCTTTCATCCACAGTGGTATGAAAGAAAGTAAATTCTGAAGCAAAGCCCAGAGGACTGGTTATGGCTCCTTTCTTTCTCTTTTGAAGTAGTGGCTTACATTAATTTAGACGCCAAAGTCTAGGCTCTGATACTTCCTAGCTGTAGGAGCTGGAGTGTGTCATTAGGTCACTTTGAGCCTCAATTTTCTTATTTTTAAAACAGGGGTTGAGAACCTACTGTATAGCACAGGGAACTCTACTCAGTGCTCTGTGGTGACCTAAATGGAAAGGAAATCCAAAAAAGAGGGGATATATGTATACATATAGCTGATTCACTTTGCTGTACAGTAGAAACTAATGCAACATTGTAAAGCCACTATACTCCAATGAAAATTAATTTTAAAAAATTTAAAAGAAGGTAAAATGGGTTGATAACATCCGTTCTATTTGCTTCACGGGGTTGTCCTAAGCACCGATGAGAAGGCATACATAAAAGCTATGCACACTGATACACGGGATTGGGTACACACAGGTACTATTATGATGTCACCCCCACTACAGGCATGGGTCTTTTTGGTGGCTTCTTGCCCAGAGATGACAGTCAGCTACATCTGAAGCACTGAGTACTCCACTGGCTTCCAGGAGAGGTTGCTGTCCAGAACACTTCAGGGGCTGTACCCCCTCAGTGGCCCTCGTCCTCCAGCTCACAGACTGTGCTGTCAATTTCTCCAAAGCAACCAGGGCCCAAACCTGGCTCTCCAGAAGCAGGAGGCGTGCATGAATCTGTTCCCCCAGCTCCAGCACTCATTTGTCAGCACTGACCAGGCACTGTTCTGTCCAGAGTTGCCTGCGGCCACGAGCAGACATTTAGGCAGCAACTGGCTGTATTTGGTGTGCAGTCGAGGACCCCAGAACAGAATTTCTTTGTGGGAGGGTAACCATTCCCCCACTGTTCCGGCTTCCTGGTGCTTCCAGAGTCTTCTATAAGTATTTCCACATTTTGCCAGACTTCTCCTTCCAGAGTCTTTGCTTTAACTCTTGGGGTTGAGTGACCCACTTGTACACCTCGTCCTTGGAGTATGACGCCTGACCTGGCCAATGACAAAATCGTTGGCTGATGCGTCATAGGTCAATTATGTCTCCCCAGGTCCCTCAGGAGAAGGGACATTATCAGTTGTGACCATTACTACCCATCACCTCAATTTTTGAGGAAATTTCCGGAAGAGAGGGGTATATCTGAGATTGCTTTTGCCCCTCGCATTGGTAATCATCAGACGTGAGTAGACAGAGGTAAATGATCCTCTGGAAAAGTCTAGAGGCTTCCCTGCTTACATTTCTCATCGGCTCTGTTCCTTTTTACAAATACTGCAAGACGCGCATGGACAAATTCCCTTCCTGCTACTCCCTCCACTTCTCACTTTACCTGGAGAAAGACATTTCCAGGGCAATTATAACTTCCTTTAGAGTTTAATCACAGAATCACTGAACTTCAGAGTCAGTAGAGGCCTTGGAAACCGCTGTCCTAAGAGTTCCATGTGGACACATGTGGACCTAGGGGCTCAAAGAGATGAGGGGATTTAAGGGACGAGGTGGCTCCAGCTACGTGCTCCCTGCTCTCTCACACTGCATGGGGCTGAAATTCCTCTTTGCAATAAACGAAATATCATAAACTAGAAGGAAACTTGAGTGAGCTTCTGCTCTAGCCCCCTGATTGAGGCAGCATTGACCTGGCACCCAGACTGTAGGCAAATCTATTTGCTTCATCTTCCTACATGATGTTCTTTCACTGAGGTCTCTTATAAGTCTGTCTTTCACTCTCTCTTTTTTGCTTGTTTTTTCTCTTAATTCCTCCCTCCCTATACACTATAATTAAATATTACTATTTTAGTCCCTAGGCTTGTGATGTATTTTCTTTAAAAAAAAAAAAAGGCACAAAGCAAAACAAAGCAGTGCTGCCATGTGGCAAGGCAACTGTATCCCAAACGTTGTTTTCCGCCAGGCACATCGGGACACCAGGCTGGTCCCTGCTCATCCTTTCTGCTCTTCCCTCCCATTTGTTTTGAACTTAGATTCTTTCACCAAGTTCCCTAGACCCCAAAGAACACCCTGTTCAGTGAGCCCAGTCTGTCCTCTACCCTGTCTGCCACATGTTATGGAATTCCAAGTCAAACAGTGCTTTCCTGCCTTTTCCATTCAGCACAACAGGACTGTTTTCTCTGCTGGCAGGGGACTCACAAAAAGAGGAAAATAGAGCAAGGCTGTGAAGGAATAGGCTCAATTACCACAATGGAAACAATGGAAAAGTAAATACGAAGTATAATCCTTGTAGTTACAAATCATTCATAGGATTATTATCTCAAAAAATTTTGTATATGCAAATTTAAAAATTACAGCTTGGAAATGTTTTGGAACCTGCCCAAGTTATCTGGAAGCCAAAGGGCTGTGTTCCCTCCTTCTGCTGACCAGTAATTTTGTTAGGGAACCATTGACCGAAACTGCCTGCCTTGGCCAGGCACGATAATAACTGCTTGCACGAGCTGTCTCACAACAAGAGGTCCTGATAAGGAACATGATGCTGCTGCTGGAAACCTAGCCAGGAGAATTCGGGAGGGGCCAAAAGGAGGGAGGAGACACCAACCCATAATATGTCCTGCCAACCTTCCAGAAACCCTTGCGCTGGAAACCATCTTGACTGAGAGATGTGTGCACCACCAGGAAGGGCCTTGAATTGGACCAAATATGGGCATGGGCAAGATGATTGGCCAGAGACAACCAGGAAAACCTGGTTGTCTAACCAGATTGTCTAACCGCATTACCATAAAACCTGAGACTGTGAGCCACGTGGCAGAGCAGTTCTCCTGGGTTCTCTTACCCCACTGCTCTCTGCCTGGGCGCCCCTCCCCCATAAAGTCTTTTGCTTTGTCAGTACATGTGTCTCCTCAGATAATTTATTTCCGAGTGTTAGACAAGACCCCACTCTTGGGCCCTGGAAGGGGTCCCCTTTCTGGTAACAATTAGACCCAAACTAGGACTCATTTGAGAGTGAAAGGATGCATTACTAACGAGGATGCCAGTGGTCTTCTAGTCTGTACTTAAATACCTTTACTAAGACTAGGCAGTGTTGTTGAATGCACGTTTGTGTGCTTGACGCATGGTGAGACCAAGCAAACCAAAATGTCAGAGTTTGGAGCAGAGAAAGTTTTATTGCAGGGCCAAGCAAGGAGAATGGGCAGCTGGTGCTCAAAAAAACCTGAACTCCGCAATGGTTTTTGGAGAAGAGTTTTTACAGGCAACATTTGGAGTGAGGGCTGCAGGGTGTGTGACTTTCTTCTGATTGGTTGGTGGTGAGGTAACAGGGTGGTACTCTAGGAATCTTGTACTTGTGCTCAGCCTGAAGTTACTATCCTCCACCTGGGCGGGGACCTTAGTTCCTGCAGAAGGACTCAAAGATATTGTTATGTATATCCCTTGAGGAGGGCCTGGATCCTGCCCCATCATTGCACTATTGTTTCTTGACTGCCTCTCCTTTGTTTCTATGCTCCCTTACTTCCATAATTAGTAACTGCTTGAATTTGCCCTTTGGAACTCAGAGAAGGTAGGAGGCTGAAGCCTTTCCCCTACAAATAAGAAACTGAGACATGGAAAGTCTTTTGTACTCAGGAGGGCCCCACAGGGTCCTGCTCGGTTTCAGCAGTGCATTAGTCTCTGGACAGCTCTGAGCATTAGCTGAAATCAGCTTCTTTGCCTGTGTGTGGATTCTCTCCATTGAGCCATCAGGCAGGACCTCATCCTTCTTCCCACAAGAACAGATTGATGTTTGAAGATAGTTCTCCTGTCTACTGAGTCTGTTCTTCCTCAGACTAAATCTCTCTAGTTCCTTCAGCAATTCCTTATTTGGTGTAGTCTTTTGGTCTTTTGCCCTCCGGGCTGCTCTTCTGAAAGAGCTCCACTTTGTCTGTATTTGAAAGTGTCTGCCCGGAGCCAAAAGCAGTCCTCCTTCTGCCTGTAGCTATTAGATCTCTCAACCTGGCCTGACACAGCAGCTTCTTAGACAGACCCGAGGAACAGATGCTCAGCAGATACCCTCTTATTTTCTTGAGCTTCTTTCCACACACTTTCTCGGACATGGTGGGCAAGGATTGGCAGGCATCAGTGATGAGACCACAGGTGCAGAAGGAGGAACAGGGGCCAAACGTCACCTGAGCTGGTCAAGCCTTTTATGAAATGGACAGGATTAAATAGTTTTGGCTGACTTTCTGTCAAGGGCTTAGTTTCCAGACTCAGACTACTTAGATTCAAATCCTGTCTTGTACCACTTATAAGATGTCTAAACTCGAGCAAGTTACTTAATCTCTGTGCCTCAGTTTCCTCATCTGGAAAATGTAAAATCATATTGCTGTTGTCAGGATGGAATTAAAGGTGCTGAGGACAGCCCCTGGTGACAAGTAAGTCTCACCCATGCTATTATTGTTATAAGTGTTGTTACTCTCTCTGCCGTCCTTTTTTCTTGGTGCTGTTGGTCACTCCTGGAGAACTTTTCTGAAGCAGCAAAAACTACAACTCACCTGAGTGCTTCAGGCTGGAGACTCACGTTTGCCTTCCAGATTGCAGGTGTCTCTGTGGGAGGATAATAACATGGAAAGCCTGTCATTAATCCCTTTCAGGCTCCTGGGGCCTTTCATGCTAAAGAATTCCAAGGCCCTTGAATAAATGAAGCCAAAACAATCATTAAAACTCTGGACATTTGTATGGCAGGTACAGAAGTCATTCTGATACAGCTTGTTATCTGTAGTAATTGCTCATTATCTGAAGTTTGGGCTTTAAGAGCTTATTCTAAGTAATCTTTAAATTTCAAAGCTCAACCCAGAGTCTCCTTTCCATTCTTTTTTTCCTTCCCTTCTGGCAAACCAGAGACAAAGGCTCTGAGCACTCCTTCCAGCTCCATTTCCTCAGATGGGGGAAGAGGAAGGCGCAGGCCAAAAGAGGAAAAAGGCAGTAACATGGGATTCCTGCAAAATCACATCACAAACAGCAAAGAGAACTGGACCTTTCATCTTAAGATCTCACAGCTATTTATACTTGACATTTCTGTATCTGCAGTCAGACATAATTGTACTTAATTTATGTAGAGAGTGTTTTGACTTGCCCATGGTTAGAATTTCACCTCTTAGGCATAAGCAAAAACAACAACGATATATTGGTTTGTGAGATCAGTCCCATTGTTTCTGATTTTTAATTAACTCTGCAAAGTTCCTTAATCAAGGAGGTACTGGAGGTCTGTTCTGGTCCCAGCTCTGGGCAGCATGGTTGGCCCGGCCGCCTGCATGGGCGTGACTGCATTGTTGGGGAGGAAGTTTTCCTCCACCCTTCTAGGTTCTTCTGGCTGGTCTAAGAATGAAATTGACACAGAACAGATTAGCAGGAGAAAATCAAACAAAAGTTTAATAACAAGTATACATGGGCGAGACCCAGGAAAATGGGGTAACTCACCACAATGTTGGCCAAAGCCCTCCCCTTAAATACTACCTTCAGCTAAAGACGAAAGAAAATGTTGGGGATAGGGGTTTGGGATTTGGAAGGGGAGGAAAGCAATTCACATGGAGTTAGTAAAACGAATGTTTGGTAAACGAATGTTTGCTGGGCCATCCAGAGACAGTGGGATGCAGAGTGGACTCTGGTCTCCAGGCCCTGCTGAGCTTCCCCACTACACTCAGCCCATACTCTTTGCAGATCCCTTTAGTGACAGCTCTATTCCAGGAACAGGCCCTCTATCTAAATTCTTTTAGGAAATTATGGGGAAGGTCAAAGTTCCTGAGTCTTCTGTTTCCTAAAAATAATAAGTCTAAATTAATCCTCAGGCCAAAAAGGCATATTTTGGGGTGGCAAATTTTGCTTCCCTACAGCATAGTGGGTGATTTGGAGGTTGTCACACGCACAACCATGAATGGTCAAAGGCTGCATTCAACCACATTGCAAATCCCTCATGCTCTGGTGAAAGAAAGAGATGCTATAATTCCATTTCCTGATGGCCACATGAACACTCTCAGTAGGGTGTGTCATCTGCCTAGGGATAACCTGAACCTCTTGGGAAGATTAGGATCTATTAATCCGGGAGAATCTCTTCACAGCACAGACTTTCAAAGATGTGTGTTCCCATCTCCAGTGGCAACAGATGTGCCTGGGTTTCCTCTTGCCCTCTGTCCCACACGTGGCTGGTGGGATGGAGGAAGCATTTGATGAAGTGATCTGTAGTCTCTGTCACTGCCCTCTTGGGTTTGGTGGCACATTCTTGTTCCTAATTTCTGGTTTCTTTAAGGAGAAGGACAGAGAGAAGTGAATTAACATTTGGTGAGTCCTTATAATGAATCAGACACATTACACACATGATGTCACAGGTTGTAACATTCCCTGAGAATCCTGTTTTTTTTTGAAAAGCCATGTTAAGGAACATGGCGGATGATCTACACTTCAGACCAGAACACAGGAGATAAGGGGACAGGAGGATTCTCTTTGTAGAACCTCCTCAGTTCTCTCGGCTCACAGGAGATGAAAATGCTGACACGATGTCAGATTCTAACACCTATAGACTTCCACAATTGGGCACTTTTTGGGAGTGCAAATCTTCCTTTGCAGGTTTGTGAAATGATAGGCTCATATTACTTTGTGGACTGTCATACCCAATGGCAGTAGCGTTTTGGATTTGTACTGGTGACCCTGAAGAAACAATTTAGCATCTTAGCATAACTCATTGAGAGAACATTCTCAGCACTTCATAAATCATGTGTCTGAGATGCATGGCTGTTAGGTGATCAGGCCGTGACCAGGGTACCTCTGCCCATCTTGCAGGACGAGTATCTCAGAGAAAATAAACTCACTGGATACCCTGAACATGTATAATGATGTCAATAGCATGATAACTATTTGTAGTATCTGCTTAATTTTGGTTCTTATTGCCTTAGTTTTGCTTTTGCTCATAAGAGTTATTGCTTGCTGACCATAATAGCTCAGAACTTAATTCCATTGACACCTTTTTTGAATAAATGACACACCTTGTGGCTCACAGATCCCAGGAACAGTGTGAAGATGTGGCTTCTGAAGTTTGACCCTGGCGGTTTCCTGTGGGTGGGCAGGTGGTCTGTTCCACATGCTGAGTTGCTGGAAAGAACTTACATGAATTATTGTATTCTGCTTTGCATATATAAATACTTAAGTCTGTGCTTAATAATATCCTTGATGTAAATATCCTATGAACACATGAACTGCTAAATCAGCCTTTCAGATAAGTTCAATGGGCTTGTCATCCCACAAACAGTTTTTAACAGCCTGCCCTCTCTCCAGGCTACAAAACCTGTATCACAGAGACAGTAAAACTGATTAAAAACAATTAACATTCTTTCCTATTCCTATAAATAATGTAACATTATTTCCTATTCCTATATCTAACATTCATATTCCTATTCTTTCCTATTTCCTTAAGCTTTTCTTAAGCTTCTTCTGGTAATAGGTATGTAGAACGGTGACATATGAGACTTATCAATTTACAAGTGTTTACTGGGCATCTTTACCATAAAGGTAAGTGTAGATGCCTGATCCAAAAGAGGTGGGAGATATTGTCCCTGCCCTCAAACACTAATAATAAAGTCCAGGAGTTAAAAATAACCTCAAGAAGTAAGCATAAAAATGTTTGACAATATGTATAAATTGTGTGACTGACCTCTGTCCTGGAGTGCTGGGGAAGGTCATCATGGAGATCCAGAAATGAGCTGGGACTTGAAAAAATTGTAGAGTTTGTATTATTAATAATAATTATAATAATGGAGCACATTACCATTTATAGTAAGTTCTTTTTATGATCCCTATACCACCTCTCTGAGATAGGTGGTGGAAGGAAGGAATAGAATTTGTTAAAAAATACGCTAAGTGGACCAGATGACACCTGCACACGAAGTGGGTTTCATTACAGAACAGGAATCTTGAGCTTAGGAAACCCAAATCTTTCATAATGGGGAGTAAAAGCCTTGATTTTTGTTCCGAAGGGAGACTCTGTCTTCCAAGGCTGTTTATTATACCAATGTCTTTGAAAAGATAAATCTGGAACAAAGAGTAGTCAGTGCCTCTCTCATAAGACATGCAAACTTATGAGACACCCAAGGAGAATTGTCTCTCATTACTGTCTCAAGATTACCCAGCTAGTAAGCATCAGGGATAGGATTAGAACCAAAGCAGCCAAGATCATTGAAATGGTCTCACTGGTTCCCTGTCCAAGATATCAGACTCAGATTTGTTCCAACACCTGGGACCAGCCCTCATCCTATTTGGGAAGTTTTGTTGCTGGTCTGGCTCATATGAGGCATCACTCATCAATGATTGGGGTCCTTTTTTGCCCTTTGGAGCCAAGTCCCAACCTTGGGCTCCATTCTTGTGGTGTTTCTTGCCTTGTTTCTCATGGCTGAAGTGCCTGTCTTGGTACTTGACCCAGTTCCACAGTCTCAGGGATGCCCCTGCCATTTTCCGGGCCACTCTGGGTCAGCATCATGCCTGGATCTGTGTGTCTTCTACCCCACTGTACTTGGTGCAGTTGTCATAGTTGCAGGAACTCCCGATAGTGACCTGCCTACCAAGAGCTTTGTGCTGTCATTCCTTCTACTAAGGCTACTCTGAAGGCCTAGTTGGGCTTCAGATATCCTCTCCTGTAACATCTCCTCCCACGTGCTTGTATGACCATGTCCAGTGTGTCTTGTTTCTGGGTCATCGTCCAGTTGCTTACTTGATTTCATTCCAGTGGGAGAGGGAGAAGGTGATGGGGAGATCGAAGATGAACAGCATGTGCGGAGTGCTGCCGGGTGATGGCGATACTGGGCCAGCCCGGAGGCCAGTCTGATTAGAGCCAAGGGGAAGAGTGGCACAGAAGAGACTCTGAATGCCAGGCTGAAGAACACTGATGGAGCAACCGCTAAATCATAGAGCATCGTAAAACTTGATGGTAGTGTGCTCGGTTTGATGGAGAGAGCATGGATTTGGGAATCAAACAGAACTGGGTTTGAATCCTGGATCTGCTGTGTACTCGAGCACGACCTTGGAACTTTTGCTCTCTGCCTCACGGTTTCTCATCTGTAAAATGGTAGTAATAGCACCTATTTCATGGGGCTGTGATGAGGATTGTTGGTAACACACATGAAACACCTACCACCATGACCTCAATTTTCAAATGCTATTCTGCATTTATCATTATGGAATGTTTGCCCAGGGTAGACCTTAGAACTTATTTAATCCAACCCTCTTATTTAATTAAATTAATTACTTTATTTATTGAAGTATAGTTGATTTACAATATTGTGTTAGTTTCAGCTGTACAGCATAGTGATTCAGTATTTTTGCAGATTATAGTCCATTTTAGGTTATTACAAGATAATGGGTATAATTCCCTGTGCTCAACAGTATGTCCTTGTTGCGTATCTGTTTTATATAGAGTAGTTTGGATGGTCTAACCCTCTTATTTTACACACAAGAAAAAACGAAGCACAGAGCGGTCAGAAAAATGACCTGTTTGCCCAGCCTTGCCAACTAGTGACAGCATCTTATTCATTGGACACTTATTATCTATCAAACAGTGCGTGAGAGTGTGCAGTCCCACATTTATAACTTGACTTTGCTGCAAGCAGTTAGGAGCATCTTCTGGAGACACGGTCCATGGGTTTGATTCTGGCTTACCCTGTGCAGGGGAACTTGCCTTTCTTAGCCATAGACTATCTACATGTAAACCAGTAAAGTGCTCCTGTGACATAGCCTGTCTCCTAGCACTTGAGCCTCACTCCCTTTCCCCCATTCCTCAAAAATACCTCATCCTTTGCTGCCACTCAGGGTCACCTCAACCAGCTAATTCCTACTCATCCTGCAGGACTCAGCCTAAGTGTCGTTTTCTCAACGAAGCCTTCCCAGAACTCCAGTGAGGCAAGTTTGCCTGTCATATGCTCCTGTAACACACTGTGTTCTCCTTCACAGTATTCCCTCTACTCCTTATGACATCACAAGCACCCTCCTTTTCCGCTGGGTGATCTCTGTGAGAGCAGCGGTTGGTTGATCTTGTTTTCTGGGACATCCCCAGAGCTCGGCAGACAGTAGATGTTTAATGAATGTTGGTTAAATGATTAAACAAGGTTTGGTAACTGCAATAGTTGTTCCAGAATCTTGGCGTTGCTGCTTGGAGTGTAAAAAATACTCTCAAAATTGGAAGATAATAGTCTCAGAAGAAAGGAGAGTTCTTCCCAAGAAAGGCAATTGGAAAAGTTATGCAGACATGGATAAATTTATGTAATCTACATAGTATACGTCTCCACATACACAAGCATATTGCATTGCCCTTATTTTTCCCATTTCATCTTGCCGTGACACTTCATCGTGGACTTACTTGGCCCAAGGACTGGCATTTGGAAACTGCTATGCTAAAAGTCACAGCCATTAATTAACTGTAGCAATTTTCATTGCTCCACATTGCTGAGGAAAGCAAATTTCACAGTCCCAAAGGTTTTCATTACAAAGGTACCAAATATACATCCATCTTTTATTTCCTCTTGGTCCAATTTTTACCCCTAGTTCTACTTTTTTTTTTTTTTTTTATGAAAACCCCACTTTGTCGCCAGGGCTTATTTAGTTCCCAGGACAGTGCATCCCATCCAGGCAAGGGAAGTAACAGTATGTGCAGAAAAGGAGCACTCCTCTGGGAAGTGTCATTTAACCAGAGTGAAACGTGACCCTTATAGCTGCTGAAATGCCTTCATGGATTCATGGTGTCCTCAGATGGGCCCTATCCTGCCCCAAGGTGACAGCAAGGGAACCGTGCTTAGGAAATGGGGCACAGGGACCCCATGTTCAGCTGTGCAGGCTGCCCCATGCCCAGGGGTCCCCAGCTAAAGGGAGGGAGCTCTCTCTCCTAGCTATGCGTCCAGATGGGGACTGGCTCTGCTAGGAAGACAAGGCCATGTGTCTCTAGGTCACACGGAGGAGAAAGGGCCAGAGGTGATGTTGATTCACCGCGTCCGTGGAGTGTTTTGGTTTAGGGGATGTGGGTTTTGCAGTCAAGGAGACAGGGGTGTAGATCTCTGCTCCACCACTTACTGTGTGACTTTAGGCAAGTTTGTAAGTCTCAGTTTCCTTCTCTGTAAAAAAAGGATAATGACAATATCTCTTTCATAAAGTTGGTGGAAGGATTAAATGAGATAATGCAGGCAGAAGCCTCTCAGAGTGGCAGGACCATGTTCAGTGCTTCCTAAATCCTGCCTCTGTCTATCATCGGTGGTGCCATGATGCCCACGGCCATCCAGGAAGTGCTCAAGAGCAGAGAACTCTTATGCCCTTTGCTCACTTCCCCCCATCTCACTGCCCTGTCCCAACCCGTGCCTCCCCTTACTGACCCCATCATTCTTGTTCACTAAAACCAGAAACCCAAGACCATCCTAGCCGCCTCTCTCTTCCTCTCCCTCACCTCTAACATCTAAGCGGTCTCAAAAGTCTATCAGTGCTACCACCTCCGCCTCCATCCCCACTGCTCTCACCCCTGCTGCTTGGCCCAGAAGAGCATGTTTCCTCTCTTAGACCATGGCAGCAGCCCCGGGGCTGGCTCCCCTCGCCCATCTTCCAGAAATGCAAATCTGATCTCATGGACTCTCTTGCTGAAGACTCTCCCTGTTTAGGTTCGGGATAAAGCTCCAAGTTCTTTGGGGGTAATTATGGCTCGGCAAGACCTGGGCCGTCTCCTCTTGCTCGTACCCCCATTTGGGTGTACCAGAGACGTGACACTGTTTGTGAACTCCCAACAGATTTGTGTGGTTTTCTATCTCTGTGCCTTAAACACATTCCTTCTTTCTGGAATGCTGTTAATAATGAGGAGGAGGACGACGAAGCAGAGGAGGATGGTAATAAGAATAACAGCCAACATGTACTGGGAATTTACAATGTACGATTCTCAAGGCTCAGTGCTTTACATTCATAATCTGCCTTTCCCCAACTCATCAAATATAATTATCAGTTTTGTTGTTGTTGTTGAAATCTCAGGACATTTATTTATTTATTCTTTTTTTTTTTTTTTAAACTTTGGGTTTATTTATTTATTTATGGCTGTGTTGGGTCTTCGTTTCTGTGCAAGGGCTTTCTCTAGTTGCGGAAAGCGGGGGCCACTCTTCATCGCGGTGCGCGGGCCTCTCATTATCGCGGCCTCTCTTGTTGCGGAGCACAGGCTCCAGACGCGCAGGCTCAGTAATTGTGGCTCACGGGCCCAGCTGCTCCGCGGCATGTGGGATCTTCCCAGACCAGGGCTCGAACCCGTGTGCCCTGCATTGGCAGGCAGATTCTCAACCACTGAGCCACCAGGGAAGCCCTATTCTTTTTTTTTTTTAAAAAAACTATTTTATATTGGAGTACAGTTGATTAACAATGTTGTGTTAGTTTCAGGTGTGCAGCAAAGTGATTCAGTTATACATATACACGTGTCTATTCTTTTTCAAATTCTTCTCCCAATTAGGTTGTTGCAGAAAATTGAGCAGAGTTCCCTGTGCTATGCAGTAGGTCCTTGCTGGTTATCCATTTTATTTTATTTTATTTTTAAAAAAATAATTATTTATTTATTTATTCAATTTATTTATTTTGGGCTGCGTTGGGCCTTCGTTGCTGGGCGCGGGCTTTCTCTAGTTGCGGAGAGCGGGGGCTCCTCTTGGTTGCGGTGCACGGGCTTCTCATTGTGGTGGCCTCTCGTTGGGGAGCACGGGCTCTAGGCACGCAGGCTCAGTAGCTGTGGCACGTGGGCTCAGTAGTTGTGGCTCACGGGCTCTAGAGCGCAGGCTCAGTAGTTGTGGCGCACGGGCTTAGTTGCTCCGCGGCATGTGGGATCTTCCCGGACCAGGGCTCGAACGCATGTCCCTGCATTGGCAGGCGGATTCTTAACCGCTGCGCCACCAGGGAAGCCCTGGTTATCCATTTGAAATGTAGCAGTGTGTACATGTCAATCTCAAACTCCCTAACTGTCCCTCGCCCCTCCCCCCGCCGTAACCATAAGTTCGTTCTCTAAGTCTGTGAGTCAGTTTCTGTTTTGTAAATAAGTATCATTTTTTTTGGATTCTACCTATAAGCCATATCATACAATATTTCTAACATAATTATCATCTTTTAAAATCTGTCTTTGTGTTTAGTCACAAGAGTGCTTCATGTGTAAACCAGAGGGCTTGACTTTGCCTGGGTCTCTTACCTACTGGAGGAGCTCAAGTTGGCACGTGTAGTAACCAGTGCTGCACCTCCTGCTCATGTTTTTTCCTTTTATTTATTTATTTTAAAAATATTTATTCATTTAGGCTGAGCCAGGTGTTAGTTGCAGCATGTGGGATCTTTAGTTGAGGCATGCGAACTCTTAGTTGCGGCAGGCATGTGGGATCTAGTTCCCTGACCAGGGATCGAACCTGGGCCCCCTGCATTGGGAGTGTGGAGTCTTATCCACTGGACCACCAGGAAGTCCCATTTTTTTCCTTTTAAATAGACCTTACTTTTTAGAGCAGTTTTAGATTTACAGCAAAATTGAGTGGAAGGTATAGAGAGTTCCCATATACTCCGTGCTTTCCCTTCCCAGCCTCCTCTAGTATCAATGCCCCACACCAGAATGGTACATTTATTATAACTGATGAACCAACATTGATATATCATTATCACCCAAGGTCCATAGTGTACATTAGGGTTCATTCTTGATGTTGTACCATCTATGAGTTTTGGCAAATGTCTAATGACATGTATCCACCACTGTAGAATCATACAGTGTAGCTTCACAGCCCTAAAAAATCCTCTGTGCTTTACCTATTCATCCTTCTCTTCCACCAAACCCAGGCAACCACTGATCTTTTTACTGTCTCTAGTTTTACCATTTCCAGTATATCATATCGTTGGAATCACACAGTATGTAGGATTTTCAGATGGGCTTCTTTCATTTACTAATATGCATTTAAAGTTCCTCAATGTCTTTTCATGGCTTGATGGCTCATTTCTTTTTAGTGCTGAATAATATTCCATTTTCTGGATGTACCACAGTTTGTTTCTCCATTCACCTACTGAAGGACATCTTGGTGGTTTCCTGGTTTTGGCAATTATGAATAAAGCTGCTGTAAACATCTGTGTGCAGGTTCCTGGGTGGATATGTATTTTTACCTCCTTTTGGTAAACACCAAGGACTGTGATTGCTGGATTATTTGGTAAAAGTATGTTTAGTTTTATAAGGAACTGCCTAACTGTCATCCAAAGCGGCTCTACCTGTGGGCTGTGGTGTAGTGGTGACAGGCTAGGAGAATGGCCCTCTCCTCAGTTCTGTTATACTTGCACCAAGTTTCACAAAGCCTTTCATGAACACAGCTAGAAACCTCAATAACTGAAGCAAAGTACAAGTAACAAAACAAAACAACAAAAAAACAAGGTGGCTGTACCATTTTGAATTCCCACCAGCAATGAATGAGGGTTCTTTTTGCTCCATATCTCTGCAAGCATTTGGTGTTGTCAGTTTTTGATTTGAGCCATTCTAATAGGTGTGTAGTGGTATCTCATTGTTGTTTTAACTTGCATTTCCCTGACAACGTATGATGTGGAGCGTCTTTTCACGTGCTTATTTGCCATCTGTATATCTTCTTTGGGGAGGTGTCTGCTAAGATTTTTTGCCCATTTTCTAATCAGGTTGTTCTTTTCTTATTCTTGAGTTTTAAGAGTTCTTTGTGTATTTTGGATAACAGTCCTTCATCAGATATGTCTTCTGTAAATATTTTCTCCCAGTCTTTGGCTTATCTTCTCATTCTCTTGAGCTTCTACTCGTTTTTAAAGTGCAGCTCAGTGCTCACTTTCTGTGACATTGGGCTTGTCTCTTCCTTTCCCCAGCAGTTGATCTCTGTTGACTTTGTACTGGCACTTTTACAAACATCCATTGTATTGTAAGTATTTACCCAGCAGACTGTGAGATTCTTGGGGAGAGGGTCGTGCCACTCATTTTTGCGTTTCCACAGCAAAGAGCAGTGTCTGGCATTAATTAAGTCCCCAGTACATGTGTGTTGAGTGAACTGAGGTTTAACCTGAGGACATACTGACCAGGACACCCCTGCCTCCCTCAAAAGTACAGGGGGAGTTTTTCCTTCAGCAGAGGTAATGAGACACGTGCTCTGGGAATGGCATTCTGGTACCAGTTACATTACCTCTTCACCTGGACACAGGTATTTTTGCCGAATTCCAGATGCAAGCCATCTAGTCTGCACCAGAGAAGTCACAGGGGGGCAAGAAGCTGAATGTCCTCCCTACTCATGACAAAATATTTGTGAAAAGCTCTGAGGCTCTTCGTGGGCAGGGAGCCTGTTTGTCGTGGGCACATAATCTTTCAGAGGGTGTATCCCAACTCAGCTCTTTTGCTCCTCTACCCATGTCTGCATATCTGCATAGCTAGAACCTTCACTTAAATGATTTACCATTCTGTCTGCCTCCAGAAAGTCTCTTCTGGTTTCCTGAATGGAGCCATATGCACAAATACACATGCGAGCCTAGGTGGTGAAATTCCTCTTGAATTCTTTCACGGATCAGAATGTTTCAACCTTTAAAATCAAAACCCTTTCCTCACTCTCTTCTCTCTCTACTTCCATCTTCTTTCTGTTTCTTCTCACATATCATCTTTGCCTCTCTTTCCTTTGGCTTGCAGTATTTTTGTAAAATTCCCCCTCCCTGACCCATCTACTCTTTGGCATTTAGCTCAGAATACGTTCCATTATGTTTAAGAACCCTTTTCTCTCAACGGAGCTTCTATTGGGATCAGGCTCTGTGTCCAGGGTTGGGTTAAACCCTCGGGCAAAGTAATTCGGAGAAGAAAGAACTTTCACATGGTTTATAGGCTTGTGACCATTTGGCTTAATAGACATGAATGCTAAGACATTCAGAGGAAAAGTAAAGAAAAATCCCTTAAAAGATCACGATGTTTTGTCTGCAAGACTTCAGGCTTTTGATGTTAGGAAGGAAAAATATGTGGATTCTTGACTGAATTTTGCAACTTCCACAGGGTGTTTCAGGAATATTTAGATAATAGTCATTACTAGCATCTTGAATCAATTTAGGTAATTTAAAAAGTTACCAAAGTATTGCTTACTTGTTGTAAAAAGTCCAGGTAAGATGGGAGTCTACAGGGTAGAAGCTTAAACGTCCTTCTAATGTCATTTCCCCTCCCTCCAATTTCACTGTTTCCTAAGATGAATCAGAGATTGACCATCTTTTCAGACATTTTTTTTCTGTGCATCTGCATACATTCATAGTTGTATTGTTTTTTTTTTTAAATGTAAATGGTCATTTTATACAATTCCCTCTGTGATGTTCATTTTTCCGATGAACAATAGACCTTGGAGATCTCATGTCAGTACACCCTAAGCTACCTCACTCTTCTGTGCTGCTGCCTAAGGTTCTGTACCATGGACACATTGTCATTAATTTAAACATTTCCCCAGGGAGGGGTGTTTGGCTTGTTTTTTTTCTTTTTTTCCCTTTCTTTTCTTTTTAAAAATTTTTCTATATTAAACAAAAAAATCAATAAATGTCCTTACACATATATTTTTTCCCATGTGTGTATATTTCTGTTGCATGTTATCAAACTTTATAAGTTGTTGCTGATTCCAAGTGAGATTGAACATCCTTTTTTATTTGTCTATTTGTTTTTCTTTATTTCAAAGAAATTATTTCTGTAAATTTCCTTGTTTACTCTTCTTAGGAGTTATATGTATTTTCTTATTCCTTTTTAAGGACTTTCCCCCAACATTTTATTATGAAAAATTTCAAGCATACAGACATGTTGAAAGAATTGTGTAGTAGACATCCACACACCCACCATCTAGACTTGATAATTAACATTTTCCTATATTTACTTTATCACTTATCTTTCCATCTATCCATCCCTTTATTCATTTATCAAGCCACCTTATTTTTGTGCATTTCAAAATTAAGTTGTTGATATCCATACACTACTCCAGATGTTTATCAATAACAGACTTTGATATTCATTTACAGTCCTATTTTTTGAAGTAAAATTTACATACAGTAAAATGCACCAATCTTAAGGGTACAATTCAATGTAGGGAGCTTTTTATATATTAAGAGTAGCAATCTGGGACTTCCCTGGTGGTGCAGTAGTTAAGAATCCGCCTGCCAATGCAGGGGACACGGGTTCGATCTGTGGTCTGGGAAGATCCCATATGCCGCGGAGCAACTAAGCCCATGAACCACAGTTACTGAAACCCGCGTGCCTTAGAGCCCGCGGGCCACAACTACTGAGCTCACGTGCCACAACTACCGAAGCCTGAGCGCCTAGAGCCCATACTCTGCAACAAGAGAAGCCACTGCAATGAGAAGTCCACGCACCGCAACAAAACATAGCCCCTGCTCGTTGCAACTAGAGAAAGCCCACGTGCAGCAACAAAGACCCAACGCAGCCAAAAATAAAGTAAATTAAAGGTGTTGCATGTTTCATTGTTTAAAAAAAAAAAGAGTAACAATCTTTCCCCTTATATATATATTGCAAGTATTCTCTCTCAAGCTGCCTCTTAATTTTTAACTTTGTTAATATATCTTTCACATACAGAAATGGAAAATTTACATAGTCAATCTATCAATAATTTTCTTTTTTCATTCTAAGTGTTATGTTTGCTTAGGAAGACGTCTCCCAACCTAATATTACCTTTTTTTTTAAAGCAGAAGTATTTTCACTTTTTAAAAAAAATTTATTTTATTTATTTATTTGGCTGCGTTGGGTCTTTGTTGCTGTGTGCAGGCTTTCTCTAGTTGCAGTGAGCGAGGGCTACTCTTCATTGCAGTGCATGGGCTTCTCATTGGGGTGGCTTCTTTTGTTGCAGAGCATGGGCTCTAGGCACGCGGGCTTCAGTAGTTGTGGCACGCGGGCTCAGTAGTTGTGGCTCGTGGGCTCTAGAGTGCAGGTTCAGTAGTTGTGGCGCACGAGCTCAGCTGCTCTGCGGCATGTGGGATCTGCCCCGAGCAGGGCTCGAACCCGTGTCCCCTGCATTGGCAGGCAGATTCTTAACCACTGGCCCACCAGGGAAGTCCCCTAATATTACTTTTTGACTTCCATATTTTCAGTGCTTTGGTAGTTCTATTTAAAAAATTTAAAGTCCACATTAAATTATATTTTTGTGTAGGGAGGAATATAATATAGCTTTTGCAGTGGGGAAACCAGTTGTCCCAAAGCCAAACACTCTTTTTAGAATTCTCTCCTATAGTCTTTGAGTTTTCTCCAAACCTTAGAAGAAATTGGAAGAGTGAAGAGAGAAAAGGCAGCAAAAAAGCAGAAGGTAGGGCAGAAGGGGATGGAGAGAGAGTGGATGAGATTGCTGGAGTGATGATTTTAAAGGTGTCACTAAAATTTTCTACAACAATTGAGTGGAATGATTTCTGGCATAAAACAGTGAACATGCAAGGCTAGTTTTTGACAGCATCTCCCAAATAATACTATTTTCTAACTTAAACAACATGGTAAGATGATTCAGGGTTTGGGAATTGCAGTTTCTGTATCTTCTTAGTGGAGATATCTGTGAATGAGTTAGAGCCCAGATATGAAGTTTGGAAGATAAAAACTGCAGCGTTAACGATTGATGAGTCTCTACAGACATGGAAATGAGAGAGAGAAAGAAGACAGCAGCCAAGAGCAGGCATATGGGGGATCTGGTCTACATCTTGCTGATTCACTTTCGAGGTGGGGACAATGTAGCCTTTGGTAAGGGGGCATGACCTAGGGTTTGAGAAACAAGGGAGCAAAAGCAATTTGAAAATGTAGTTCTTTTTTTTTTTTAACTTTTTATTATGTATTGGGGTCTAGCCGATTATCAATGTTGTGATAGTTTCAGGTGCACAGCAAAGCGACTTAGTCATAGGAACATGTAGTTCTTTTGAGAACACATCTAGAATATTTTATTCAGTCTTGGAGATGTTACTGTTGTGTAGGGAGAGATAATCAATTGGAGTGAATCGGAGAAACAGAAGAAGAAATTATTTGTTAAGAGGATATGTTAAAATAATATATGCAAAGGCATTTTGTAAATTCCCTTGTGTAACACAAAAGCAAATGCTTTCTATTATTATCATAGTACAAGGAAAGAAAAAGAAGGTATGATTTTTTTTTTTGGTTCCATGATAAACACTTACAGGCATCAAGAGAACTTTATGTAGGGGTTCACATATATCATGCTTTTCTCCAAACACTATCTCTATTTATTTAGGATCTACTCAGAAGATAATATTGTACCATATGACCTAGCCATTCTCCACCTCGGTATTTGCCCAAGAGAAGTGAAAGGATATATCCAGACAACGACTTGTACATGAATGTCCATAACAGCTTTATTCATAATAGCCCCAAAGTGGAAACAACCCAAATGTCCATCAATATGTGAAGAGATAAGCAAATGTGTTATATGCATACAATGGAATACTATTCAGCAATAAAAAGGAATGAACTATGGTAGACCCAACAACATGGAATAAATTTCAAAATAGTTACACTGAATGAAAGAATCCAGGCAAAAGAGAGCACATGTTTTTTGATTCTGTTAATATAAAAGTCTAGAAAATGCAAACTATGGGGGAAGGGGAGACAGTGAGGGATTACAAAAGGGCACAAGGAAAGTTTGGGGGTTGATGGGTATGTTCATTATCTTGATTGGGGTGATGGTTTCACGGACATATATCCTTGTTAAAACTTTTCAAATTGTACAGTTTAAACAGTGTACTTTATTGCATGTCATTTATACCTTAATAAAGCTGTTTAAAAAAAGATAATATCAGAAGGTAGCTATTCACTTTGAAAAACATAATCATTTCTAAAAGATTCAAAATTAAAAATTTTTAGCAAGCACAATTTGCTCCTTTATTCAATCCACGATTTGATTTAGAAAAATCCAGTTTATACCACATATTTTTAGAATTAAAATCTTTTAAAGAATTTTTCTTAGAGTTTAAGGATTTTGTGATCATCTATGAGATGAAAAATGAGTCCGAGGGAAACATAAGAGGTTTGTAAATGCATCTGTTCACCATGACACTCTTAGAGTTATAGAATTAGTTCTCCAGAGGGAAATTATAGAAGTCCCATTTACCATAGTCAAGAAAATCCAACTGTACAGAGACTCAGCTAAGAACAGAGCTCAAAACTTGTAAATGCTTTCATCCAACGATATAAGCTTTTCCAAACACCAATTAACAAAGTCTCACACAATCCTGAGGGCAGAGCGGTACAATCGTCACTCCCTTTATAGACTGAGAATTGGACTCCAAAAGTGCTAAGACAGCCAGCTCAGGGTCCCCTGGTGGGGCAGCTGCTGACACAGGGCAGAAGCTTGAGTTCTGCATCCTGGCCCTTCCCTTACATTCTCCAAACAACAAGAAATTCTCTGGCCCTAAACCAGACCATGGAGGGGGAAGAAAACTCATGCCTTGACCAGTTTGCTTTGGAACCAAGACGGTATTTGAGGCACAACAAGGCTGTGATCTACAACAAGTGTGATGCTAATCTCACTTCCTCCCTCACTATTTTGGACCAGTTCTCTTCTGTCTTCATTGAACTCTTTGTGAGTGAAAGAATGTGTTATTGAAAGCTAAATGATTTCTTGGTAAGCTCAAAATCAGGATTTTCACCCATTTGCTTTTCATCTGTTTTGTGTTTTCACACAAGTTAGAGATTCTCTCAATTCTGTGGAAACTCTGGGAAATGCTCAATCCTGCTGGATTGATGACACAATAAATTTGGAATCTCCAGGACCCAGGGTGGGAAAGCCTAGTAGACTCAAAGCACCAGCAAATGGAAGATTTGGTTTACTTCTGAATTTTGAGGAATTATGTAGCTTATCAGGGCCCCCTCGTTGTCTGGGGTGTGATTTCTGTTGGCTTTGGTTCACAAAGTTGGAGGAACCAGTTAATTTAGATGTCAGAGCCTATGATCAGAAGCATTCTTTTCCTGGATGACAAGGTTTGAGGTTCTAGCCCATGTAAGACTCATTTACCATGAGTTTCTATCGTAGCTCTTCTGGTAATGCTTGACTTACCTGGGAGTCACTCATACAGCAGACGCAGCCTTCTGAAATACAGCTGAGAAAACAGAAGGGAGCAAAAAAGGCCTTTGGGTGGCCAACATGGGCATCAAAAATCCACAGAGCGACGCCTTCTCTCTTAGAGACTATTTCCTTTTATTTCTGGCATGACCTAATAAGTTTAATTCTACTCTACAGCAGATTAGAATCAGTGCATTAATGGGGCAGGGAGGAACTTTTGGAAACAGAAGCAAGAAGCTGGCAACTTTATGGTGTGGGAGCAGAAAGAAGAATTATAAAAGCACAAATAAAAATGCAAGAAACATAGTCTGAGGTAAGGGCAAATAACTCTCTATAATTCCAAGGCCCAAGAGTTCATTACTTTTCGACATCAAAGTTCAGTATTGGAGGTTATAATTATTTATTTGTTCTACAAATGTATATTGGGAGCCTGAGTACACCACCAGGTACTGGGTATGTAATGACAGAAATGGTTCTGTCCTTATGGAGGGTAAATAAATTATGTTGGGTCAGTTCTGTTTAGAAAAATAGAGAATGCTACCATATATTTAGAAAGAGTTCCATACCAATGAAAAATGTTTAAACGATTCGATTCCCCAAATTTTAGGCTCCAGGAATCTGGGAGAATCCATTACGTAGAACAGTTCATTTCCCACTGGACCTAATAAATGAGGCATTAATCATAGCAGCATGACATTGTTATTAGTTTGAAATTAAGAGCAGTATGCATATGTATTATTTTCTGAAGACACAGATGTCTGCTTTATCCTTTAATTATTGCCAACGCCTGTGACATTATACATTTCAGCTCAATTAAGGCTGCCTACTACTCCTGGGGGTGAGGAGACCCGGGCACAAGCTTGCTCTTTGATGAGAGGCAGTGACACATTCCAGAAAGGAGAAAGTAAAGAGACAGCACAGAGTACAAGGGACTCCCAATTTTCATTTGTCTATGGAGGACCCTCTTTTTTTTAGCTTCTCTCCCTACCTTTCTCCCAAGCCCCCCTTTTATTTTTTTTTAACATCTTTATTGGAGTATAATTGCTTTACAATCATGTGTTAGTTTCTGCTTTATAACAAAGTGAATCAGGGACCCTGAACCAAGATGGCGGAGTATAAGGACGTGCTCTCACTCCCTCTTGCGAGAACACCAGAATCACAACTAGCTGCTGGACAATCATCAACAGGAAGACACTGGAACTCACCAAAAAAGATACCCCACATCCAAAGACAAAGGAGAAGCCACAATGAGACGGTAGGAGGGGCGCAATCACAGTAAAATCAAATCCCATAACTGCTGGGTGGGTGACCCACAGACTGGAGAACAATTATACAACAGAATTCCACCCACTGGAGTGAAGGTTTTGAGCCCCACGTCAGGCTTCCCAACCTGGGGGTCCGGCAACAGGAGGAGGAATTCCTAAAGAATCAGACTTTGAAGGCTAGTGGGATTTGATTGCAGGACTTCGACAGGACTGGGGGAAACAGAGACTCCAATCTTGGAGGGCACACACAAAGTAGTGTGTGCATCAGGACCCACGGGAAGGAGCAGTGACCCCAAGGGAGACTGAACCAGACCTACCTGCTAGTGTTGGAGTGTCTCCTGCAGAGGTGGGGGGTGTCTGTGGCTCACCATGGGGACAAGGACACTGGCAGCAGAAGTTCTGGGAAGTACTCCTTTGCGTGAACCCTCCCAGAGTCCGCCATTAGCCCCACCAAAGAGCCCAGGTAGGCTCCAGTGTGTGTTGCCTCAGGCCAAACAACCAACAGGGAGGGAACCCAGCCCCACCCATCAGCAGTCAAGCGGATTAAAGTTTTACTGAGCTCTGCCCACCAGAGCAACAGTCGGCTATACCCACCACCAGTCCCTCCCATCAGAAAACTTGCACAAGCCTCTTAGATAGCCACATCCAACAGAGGGCAGACAGCAGAAGCAGGAAGAACTACAGTCCTGCAGCCTGTGGAACAAAAACCACATTCACAGAAAGATAGAAAAGATGAAAAGGCAGAGGGCTATGTATCAGATGAAGGAACAAGATAAAACCTCAGAAAAACAACCAAATGAAGTGGAGATAGGCAACCTTCCAGAAAAAGAATTCAGAATAATGATAGTGAAGACGATCCAGGACCTCAGAAAAAGAATGGAGGCAAAGATCGAGAAGATGCAAGAAATGTTTAACAAAGACCTAGAAGAATTAAAGAACAAGCAAACAGACATGAACAATACAATAACTGAAATGAAAACTACACTAGAAGGAATCAATAGCAGAATAACTGAGGCAGAAGAACAGATAAGTGACCTGGAAGACAGAATGGTGGAATTCACAGCTGCGGAACAGACTAAAGAAAAAAGAATGAAAAGAAATGAAGACAGCCTAAGAGACCTCTGGCACAACATTAAACGCAACAACATTTGCATTATAGGGGTCCCAGAAGGAGAAGAGACAGAGAAAGGACCAGATAAAATCTTTGAAGAGATTAGAGTCGAAAACTTCCCTAACATGGGAAAGGAAATAGCCACCCAAGTCCAGGAAGCGCAGAGAGTCCCATACAGGATAAACCCAAGGAGAAACACTCCGAGACACATAGTAATCAAAGTAGTAAAAATTAAAGACAAAGAAAAATTATTGAAAGCAACAAGGGAAAAATGACAAATAACATACAAGGGAACTCCCATAAGGTTAACAGCTGATTTCTCAGCAGAAACTCTACAAGCCAGAAGGGAGTGGCATGATATACTTAAAGTGATGAAAGGGAAGAACCTACAACCAAGATTACTCTACCCGGCAAGGATCTCATTTAGATTTGATGGAGAAATCAAAAGCTTTACAGACAAGCAAAAGCTAAGAGAATTCAGCACCACCAAACCAGCTCTACAACAAATGTTAAAGGAACTTCTCTAAGTGGGAAACACAAGAGAAGAAAAGGACCTACAAAAACAAACCCAAAACAATTAAGAAAATGGTCATAGGAACATACATATCGATAATTACCTTAAACGTGAATGGATTAAATGCTCCAGCCAAAAGACACAGGCTTGCTGAATGGATACAAAAACAAGACCCATATATATGCTGTCTACAAGAGACCCACTTTAGACCTAGGGACACATACAGACTGAAAGTGAGGGGATGGAAAAAGATATTCCATGCAAATGGAAATCAAAATAAAGCTGGAGTAGCTATACTCATATCAGATAAAATAGACTTTAAAATAAAGAATGTTACAAGAGACAAGGAAGGACACTACATAATGATCAAGGGATCAATCCAAGAAGAAGATATAACAATTATAAATATATATGCACCCAACATAGGAGCACCTCAATACATAAGGCAACTGCTAACAGCTATAAAAGAGGAAATCAACAGTAACACAATAATAGTGGGGGACTTTAACACCTCACTTACCCCAATGGACAGATCATCCAAAATGAAAATAAATAAGGAAACAGAAGCTTTAAATGACACAATAGACCAGATAGATTTAATTGATATTTATAGGACATTCCATCCAAAAACAGCAGATAACACTTTCTTCTCAAGTGCGCATGGAACATTCTCCAGGATAGATCACATCTTGGGTCACAAATCAAGCCTCAGTAAATTTAAGAAAATTGAAATCATTTCAAGCATCTTTTCTGACCACAATGCTATGAGATTAGAAATCAATTACAGAGAAAAAAAAGGAAAAAACACAGACACATGGAGTCTAAACAGTACGTTATTAAATAACCAAGAGATCACTGAAGAAATAAAAGAGGAAATCAAAAAATACCTAGAGACAAATGACAATGAAAACACAATGATCCAATAACATATGGGATGCAGCAAAAGCAGTTCTAAGAGGTAAGTTTATAGCTATACAAGCCTACCTCAAGAAACAAGAAAAATCTCAAATAAACAATCTAACCTTACACCTAAAGGAACTAGAGAAAGAAGAACAAACAAAACCCAAAGTTAGCAGAAGGAAAGAAATCATAAAGATGAGAGCAGAAATAAATGAAATAGAAACAAAGAAAATGATAACAAAGATCAATAAAACTAAAAGCTGGTTCTTTGAGAAGATAAACAAAATTGATAAACCATTAACCAGACTCATCAAGAAAAAGAGGGAGAGGACTCAAATCAATAAAATTAGAAATGAAAAAGGAGAAGTTACAACAGACACCGCAGAAATACAAAGCATCCTAAGAGACTACTACAAGCAACTCTATGCCAATAAAATGGACAAACTGGAAGAAATGGACAAACTCTTAGAAAGGTATAACCTTCCAAGACTGAACCAGGAAGAAATAGAAAATATGAACAGACCAATCACAAGTAATGAAATTGAAACTGTGATTAAAAATCTTCCAACAAACAAAAGTCCAGGACCAGATGGCTTCACAGGTGAATTCTGTCAAACATTTAGAGAACAGCTAACACCCATCCTTCTCAAACTCTTCCAAAAAATTGCAGAGGGAGAAACACTCCCAAATTCATTCTATGAAGCCACCATCACCCTGATATCCAAACCAGAAAAAGATACCACAAAAAAATAAAATTATAGACCAATATCACTGATGAACATAGATGCAAAAATCCTGAACAAGATACTAGCAAACAGAATCCAACAGCACATTTAAAGGATCATACACCATGATCAAGTGAGATTTATCCCAGGGATGCAAGGATTCTTCAATATACGCAAATCAATCAATGTGATACACCATGTTAACAAACTGAAGAATAAAAACCATATGATCACTTCAATAGATGCAGAAAAAGCTTTTGACAAAATTCAACACCCATTTATGATAAAAACTCTCCAGAAAGTGGGCATAGAGGGAACCTACCTCAACATAATAAAGGCCATATACGACAAACCCACAGCAAACATCATTCTCAATGGTGAAAAACTGAAAGCATTTCCTCTAAGATCAGGAACAAGACAAGGATGTCCACTCTCACCACTATTATTCAACATAGTTTTGGAAGTCCTAGGCATGGCAATCAGAGATGAAAAAGAAATAAAAGGAATACAAATTGGAAAAGAATAGGTAAAACTGTCACTGTTTGCAGATGACATGATACTATACATAGAGAATCCTAAAGATGCCACCAGAAAAGTACTAGAACTAATCAATGAATTTGGTAAAGTTGCAGGATACACAATTAATGCACAGAAATCTCTTGCATTCCTATACATTAATGATGAAAAATCTGAAAGAGAAATTAAGGAAACACTCCCATTTACCATTGCAACAAAAAGAATAAAATACCTAGGAATAAACCTACCTAGGGAGACAAAAGACCTGTATGCCGAAAACTATAAGACACTGATGAAAGAAATTAAAGATGATACCAACAGATGGAGAGATATACCATGTTCTTGGATTGGAAGAATCAATATTGTGAAAATGACTATACTACCCAAAGCAATCTATAGATTCAATGCAATTCCTATCAAATTACCAATGGCATTTTTTACAGAACTAGAACAAAAAATCTTAAAATTTGTACAGAGTCACAAAAGACCCCGAACAGCCAAAGCAGTCTTGAGGGAAAAAAACGGAGCTGGAGGAATCAGACTCCCTAACTTCAGACTATACTACAAAGCTACAGTAATCAAGACAATATGGTACTGGCACAAAAACAGAAACATAGATCAATGGAACAAGATAGAAAGCCCAGAGATAAACCCACACACCTATGGTCAACTGATCTATGACAAAGGAGGCAAGGATATACAATGGAGAAAAGACAGCCTCTTCAATAAGTGGTGCTGGGAAAACTGGACAGCTACATGTAAAAGAATGAAATTAGAACATTCCCTAACACCATACACAAAAATAAACTCAGAATGGATTAGAGACCTAAATGTAAGACCAGACACTATAAAACTCTTAGAGGAAAACATAGGAAGGACACTCTTTGACATAAATCACAGCAAGATCTTTTTTTGATCCACCTCCTAGAGTAATGGAAATAAAAACAAAAATAAACAAATGGGACCTAATGAAACTTAAAAGCTTTTGCATAGCAAAGGAAACCATAAACAAGACGAAAAGACAACCCTCAGAATGGGAGAAAATATTTGCAAACAAATCAGTGGACAAAGGATTAATCTCCAAAATATATAAACAGCTCACGCAGCTCAATATTAAAAAAACAAACAATCCAATCCAAAAATGGACAGAAGACCTAAATAGACATTTCTCCAAAGAAGACATACAGATGGCCAAGAAGCACGTGAAAAGCTGCTCAACATCACTGATTATTAGAGAAATGCAAATCAAAACTACAAGAGGTATCACCTCATACCAGTTAAAATGGGCATCATCAGAAAATCTACAAACAACAAATGCTGGAGAGGGTGTGGAGAAAGGGGAACCCTCTTGCACTGTTGGTGGGAATGTAAACTGATACAGCCACTATGGAGAACAGTATGGAGGTTCCTTAAAAAACTAAAAATAGAATTACCATATGATCCATCATTCCCACTACTGGGCATATACCCAGAGAAAACCATAATTCAAAAAGACACATGCACCCCAATGTTCACTGCAGCACTATTTACAATAGCCAGGTCATGGAAGCAACCTAAATGCCCATCAACAGACAAATGGATAAAGAAGTTGTGGTACATATATACAATGGAATATTACTCAGCCATAAAAAGGAACAAAATTGGGTCATTTGTTGAGACGTGGATGGATCTAGAGACTGTCATACAGAGTGAAGTAAGTCAGAAAGAGAAAAACAAATATCGTGTATTAACGCATATATGTGGAACCTAGAAAAATGGTACGGATGAACTGGTTTGCAGGGCAGAAATTGAGACACAGATGTAGAGAACAAACGTATGGACACCAAGGGGGAAAACGGTGGAGGGGTGTTGGTGGTGGTGTGATGAATTGGGAGATTGGGATAGACATGTATACACTGATGTGCATAAAATTGATGACTAATAAGAACCTGCTGTATAAAAAAATAAATAAAATAAAATTCAAGAATTAAAAAAAAAAAAACCAAAGTGAATCAGCTATACATATACATATATCCCCATATCTCTTCCCTCTTGCGTCTCCCTCCCACCCTCCCTATCCCACCCCTCTAGGTGGTCACAAAGCACGGAGCTGATCTCCCTGTGCTATGCAGCTGCTTCCCACTAGCTATCTAAGCCCCCTTTCTAATGCGTGAAAATAAAGGGCCAAAAGGAATCAACTGAATGGAATTAGAACAGAGGGTGGGGGGGCCTGGGGATGTGCCGTGCATTTAAAATGAAACGAAACCAAATGCCTCTCCGGTTGCCAAGGCAGGAAATTTCTGCCCAACTGGAAGTGCTGGTTGCTGGAATGCTGGAATCCTTGAGGGGCCTTTCTGGAAGGGCTGGAGGAGGCGAGGCTGTGGGAGAGCGCCTTTGGGCATCCACACCCTGCTGCAGCCTGGCTGGGGGAATGAGTCAAGTACACCAGTGGTGTCAGGGCAGCTAGATGAGTCTGGCCCAGCAGAGGGATCATTTCGGAATGGGACAGCATTCCGGCGGGGTCATTTCTGTGTCAGGGAACCCTGGGCCCAGCAGGCCAGAGATGGTTGAATTGAACAGCTAGCGTGGAGCCAGCATTAGAACCAGAGCCAGAATCAATCTAAACTATATTTCTGAAACTACTTGCCATTCCTGATTTAAAACACACACACACACACACATACACACACACACGCATACCGAAGCAAAGCAAACAACACCCCACCTGTTCTAGAACTCCTCACACAGTCAAATCCAAGAAATCAATTAGATACTAAAATTGGGAAAAATTGGGTAAATTATCCCCATATTATTATTATTGGCCATCACTTCACAAAAGTTTCCATAGAATAAAAATAAATATTTTTTTCCTAGTAAAGAGTTTGGTGGTTTCCTGTTATTAACTTACTTACCCTTAGTAATGAAGTATACACTCAGAAGTTTATGGTTAGACAGGTTTTACCCTGAGGAGTTAGCAGTCTGATTATAATGAAGACAAACAAGCATAAATACACGTAAGTGCTCCTCTCATCAAAATAACCTCCAGGCAGGGCCTCTGCTCTGTGGCTTCTGAACACCCCAATCTTTTAAATATGGCGTCTAGGATGGCAGGGTGTTCTAGGCGTCTGTAGTGCTGGGTGACTGCGTTTATGGGGTTAAAATGGTGTTCTGCCTCCTTGGAGCCTGAGCTTTGAACCCACACGTGGGCAGTAGCGACCCTTGCCCACTGCTCAGTTGACAGCACTACTCAAAGTATCCACGGTGGCCAGTCCACATACCCTTAGTGGTCTAGGTCTACCGCCAGTGAAGGAGCTTGCGCCGAAGCGTCGACCACCCGTGCCACTAAGCACACTGTTAGGTTCTACTGCCATTTTAGAATAAGACCTCTAGATCAAAGGTTGGCCAGCTTTCTCTGTAAAGGGCCAGATAGAAAATATTCTAGGCTTTGCTGGACAGTCTCTATCACAACTAGTCAATGCTGCTGTTTGGTAGCGCTAAAAGAGCCATAGGCAACGCACCTCGAATGGGTGTGACTGTGTTCTAATACAATTTTTTTTTTAAATAAATTTTATTTATTTATTTATTTATTTATTTATTTTTGGCTGTGTTGGGTCTTCGTTGCTGTGCACGGGCTTTCTCTAGTTGCGGCGAGCGGGGGCTACTCTTCGTTGCGGTGCGCAGGCTTCTCATGGTGGTGGCTCCTCTTGTTGCGGAGCACGGGCTCTAGGCTCACGGGCTTCAGTAGTTATGGCACGCGGGCTTCAGCAGTTGTGGCTCACGGGCTCTAGAGCGCAGGCTCAGTAGTTGTGGCACACAGGCTTGGTTGCTCCGTGGCATGTGGGATCTTCCCAGACCAGGGCTCGAACCCGTGTCCCCTGCACTGGCGGGTGGATTCTTAACCACTGTGCCACCAGGGAAGTCCCAACTTTTTTTTTTTTTTTTTAAAACAAAAATTGGGGGACTTCCTTGGCGGTCCAGTGGTTAGGACTTCGCCTTCCAATGTAGGGGGTGCTGGTTCAATCCCTGTTTGGGGAGCTAAGATCCCACATGCCTTGCGGCCAAAAAACCAAAACATAAAACAGAAGCCATATTGTAACAAATTCAATAAAGACAAAAAAAAAAATGGGTGATTAAAAAAAAAACGAAAATAAACAAAAACTGGTACAAGCAGGAAGTGGCCAGTGGGTTGGATGTGGCTTGGGGGTGGGGGAGGGGCTGCAGCTGGCCAACCTCTGCTCTAGATGAAGGAGGCTGTTCGTGATTACATTCTGGTGTGAGTTCCTCACCTTGAATGCTGCTGGACTAGACAACATGTGGAGGCCACACGAGGCAGGATCCCAGGGCCCATCCACCTGTTGCTGGGGAGACCACGGACAAAGATGTTCTCTCCTTTCTGATCAGAGGAAACATCTACCCTTTGGCCACCCTGCCTTTTCTCCAAACTCATCCATGGCTTTAGCACCATTGCCAATTCTTATAACTTCACTTAGTAAATGCCCACCCCCTTTTCCCCAGTCTCCTTCTCAGTCTCCTTCTGCACTACTCCCCACCTTCTTGCCTCTCTCTCACTTCTAGTTCTCTGCTCTGGTTAACCTAGTTTGGGGCCAGTTATCCCAACTTCCACTCTCTGCCACCAATAGTGCTGCTTCTACGAATGTCTAGTAAGGCACATCCTCTTTTTCCCACTTGTAGTCGCAAAATGGTCAAGGCCAGGCTTTTTGGGTCATATTTCTTCTTGTTTAGATGTCCAGATCGTCCCTCTGGAGTTCTATGCTATTAAATCTTCTATCTCTTGCTTCTCTGGATGCTAGTTCTTAAAGACTTCCTTGCATTTGTCGTTGATAAGACCCTATCCTCCAAGAGTAAGTTTCCGTGCTATGCTTCTTATTGATGAATGTTTCTCTCCTTTTCCATCTAGTTTCCATCTGAGTTCACCTCTATCATTTCCTAAACTGCTCCCCTGACCTCTTGATCTTTTCTTCTGAGTTGCTGTCAAGAAACACCAATGTTTTCTCTGTATGAAAAGTTACCTAATTGGCCCTTCCTGTCTCTTTCTTGTTTCATTCAGGTTCCTTAATGTTGGATCTTTGTTCTTTACTCTCACAATCAATACAGTGAACCATAGTTTTTTCCAGGAGTCAGCCACCCCTCACTGGGTTGGCAGAGGCTAGCTTTTTTTTTTAACCTTGAATGCAAAGATTCTAGCTAGTACCTGGTACCTGGTGTATAGTCTATAAATTTTTTTTTTTTTATAATTTTTTTTAAACATCTTTATTGAAGTATAATTGCTTTACAATGGTGTGTTAGTTTCTGCTTTATAACAAAGTGAATCAGTTATACATATACATATGTTCCCATATCTCTTCCCTCTTGCATCTCCCTCCCTCCCACCCTCCCTATCCCACCCCTCTAGGTGGTCACAAAGCACCGAGCTGATCTCCCTGTGTAGTCTATAAATTTTTTGGGCTGACAACTGTACAGATCCATCATCACAGCCCGTGATTTCTTGTAACTAGGCAAAGGCACTCTGAGAATAGGCAGTAGTGAGGCTCCAGAGGAGTCGTGTGGCCCTTGGCCAGCTAGACTCACTCTGATAAAGTCTGTCTTTTGTCTCTAAGTGGGTCTTTCCTCCACTGTTACCATATCCGCCCTATCTTCTTTGAGGTGACCACTCTGCCTCCCAGACTTTTGTGGGTCCTACAGGAATCTCCCAGAGAACCTGGATTGTAGACATCGGTAGAATGGCATCATGCACCTGACCATGGCAGAGAACTGGGTAAGAGAGGGTGAGGGAGGCTGTGTCTTCTGCCCTTCTCCTCCCAACGGTGCGACGCTTTGGATGGAAGATAAACTCCTCCACGGGATTGTTGTCAGTGACTGGCACCACCATGAACCCATCACTCGAGCCAGAAACCAAGGTGCCCCCTGGATAACTCCCTGTCCCTCACCTGCTCATTTCCACCATCGAGTCTTGTCATCATCAGCCTTAGTATCTACTTCCTTTCCTCCTGCTGCCACTTTCATTCAGGTGGCCATCAGCTCTTAGTTGGATTACTATAACAACTCCCTTCTCTCTGGTCTTCTTGGCTCCAGTTTGAACCCGAGTAATTCATAATCTCCACGGTAGCCAGAGGGACCTTTCTACAATGCAGTTCTGACCCTTCAGTGGTTATTCATCTTTTTCAGGTTAATGGTCAGATTTCTGAGCCATTCCTCATCTGCCCCTTGGTTACCTTCCCAGACTCACCACTCACTACTCCCAGCACCTTCCCACACTTACCTTGCTTTCGCCTGTGCCCTCGCCCACTCGTCCTTCCCAGATCAGAGTCATTCTCATGGATGACCTTCTCCTCTGCTCTAGGGAGCAGAACAGGGGAGCTGATAGGAGCACAGGCTCTGAAGTCCACCGACTAATCAATTCCCAGCTTTGCCATTTACTTGCTGCATGACTTTGTATAAGTTACGTACCCTCTCTGGGGCTCTGTTTTTCTCTTTTTTTTTTTGGAAAATGGGAATAATAAACTTACCTCCCTCATAAAGTTGTGAAGGTTGAAGAAGTTAATATATATGAAATACGTAGAATAGCATTGGACACACAGCAAACACTGACTATGCTTTTGTCATCTAATTGTTGTCATTGTTATCGTTATTTTCTCTTCCAGTAAGGGGGTAGGTGCCTCTCATATATGCTTCTGTTATGCTGACTGTTACCTGATCCTAGCACTTCCCACACTAGGTTGTTTAATCTTTACTTGTCTCCCTGTGAGACTATGAGCTTTTCCTTTATTGAACGCAAATGCCCAGCACAGTGCCTGGTGCAGAGCAGACGTTCAAAAGACATTTCTTGAATAAATGGATGAATACAAAACAAGGATTTTCAATTCCCTGTAAAATGAAGTAGAAGGAGAAGATAAGAGGAGAAAAAAATTGAAAAAAAAGAAAAAACCAACCAAAACACTGTTAAGACAGCTTTATGCCTCTCCTTACCAAAGACACACTCTCCTCTACACCACCAGCAGTTGGGGCTTATTTTCTTCTTGGCTCAGCCAAGCAGACATCAGCTGTCACCTTCAGGTCCTCATCTTTCTTTGATCCATCATGATGGGTGATCAAGAGTTGATTTATGCACCCCAAAGTCTTTTTTTTTTAATTTAATTTTTATTTTATATTGGGGTATAGTTGATTTACAATGTTGTGTTAGTTTCAGGTGTACAGCAAAGTAATTCAGTTATATCTATCTATCTATCTATCTATTTATCTATCTATATATATATCTCCATTCTTACTTCCACAGTCATAGCCATTCTGAGGATTCCAAAAGGCTGATCTCTGGATAACGGAGATGTTAAAGGCAGATCTCAGATCATTGTCGAGAATGGAACGGACCCTCAACTCCTCAAACCCTGAAAGCCAAAAGCCAGCGTTGTGAGTTCAGTAACGGAAGTCTTCTGATTCCTGGAGTGAATCCCATTGGCAGTGGTGACAGCAGCAGGATTCACTTAATGAAGCTCATGGCGCCATGATGAGCTCTCGGGACAGTCTTCATTTTCTAACAACTGGACCTTGTAGACATTTGCTAACAAAGAAGTGACATGTGCTGCTTTGGAAAGGTCATGGTCAGGTGTCTTCAAAGAAGGGGCTGGATGACAGTTTGGAAAGAGTGAGGAGAGCTGAGTGGGGTGAGACAGTCTCCCTCAGATCCTAACTATGGTGTAGCCAGTGTGAAGCACTGGAATCCTTCAACTTTTCTTCCAACAAATGTTTATTGAGCACCAACTATCTACCAGACACTGTGCTAAGCCCAGGAGACCCCAAAATGAATAACACAAATTGCTGCCCTTCAGAAGCTCACAGCCTGCAGCATTCTGTCTGGGGACAGTCAGAGACATCACCACATGATGTTGTGCAGAAGTGTCACATCTTATTCAGAGACTTAGTCCAAAGTCAGCATATAAAGTGAAATGACAAAGGGAAATCACCCCTGCAAAAACCCCTGAAATCAACTCTAAGAAACTTCCTTCATTTTTCTTTGCATTTCAGCTAGAACTTCCTTTTTGTTTTAATTTTTTTTATTTTTTGAAGCTAAGGTATATTTTGCAGGGGGAGGGGAATTTAAAAAAAAAGATGTCTTTCTCTTTCTTTTCTCTTCCTTTCCCTCTTTTTGTTTACTGAGCATGTGCAGTTAAATCCATGCAAGTTAAATGTGCATATGAGACAGCCCTGCATTATCCCTAAGATGGAAGTTTGTATGAATGTACTAAGTGCTCTGAAAGCACAGAGGGAAAAGGTTCTAACTTTATCCTAGGAAATCTAGGAAGGCTGCACTGAGGAGGTGTCATTCAAACTGGTGGAGGGTTAAGAGCATTCTAAACACAGAGAATAGCATGAACAGAGGCCTGTAGATGTGGGAGAGCAGAGTTTCTTCAGGGAATGATCTAGAGTTTATGTTTAGGGCAGGGAGGATGGTAGTGGAGACCATGGGGAGTGATGGGAAAAGAGAAGTTCATTAGGGCAAGACCATGATGCCAAAATATTGGCTCCCTGTACACCCATGCCTAAATAAGATACAGTGACGGAGTTTTGGAGGAGAAAGGGTGGCTTTATTCTTTGCCAGGCAGAGAGGGGAACACAGCAGGCTAACACCTCAAGAACAGTGCCCCCCTCCCTGAGGCATAGGGAGAGGTCTTATAGTCGGGGCTCGTGGTCAGTGGTATGAGATAAGGATCTAGGCAGTAACAGTCTCACATTCTTCTTTCTTCTGCAAAGTTTCAAAAGGGTGGGGTTGCTGACAAGATGAGGGTGTGTGCAGGATCTCAGGTGGTCGGGTCTCCTAATCTTGATGAACTTCTCTGGTCCCTTTCATCTTGCCTCAGGTGGTTTCCTGGCTGCTCCTCCCTTGATTAGCAACTGTTTACATCTGCCCTTTGGGAAGGTCATGGAGGCTGGAGTCTTGCCTACAAGAAACGGGGGACAAAAAGGCCTCCGTGCCCGGGAGCCCCACAGGGCCTGCTCGGTTTCAACCATGAAGGACCAAAACACACCATGTGGCTGGCGTAGCCGGAGGGAACACTGTGTTCACTCCCTAGCAGCCCCGCAGTCTCCACCCTCCCTTCTCATCACTGGTCACTTCCCTCCAGTGTTAACTACTTCCCGAAGTGGCCAGAGAGACCATTCTAGGCCTCAGTCCTGCTGTGCCAGTTCTGACTCACAGAGTGTTGCTTTCTAGCTGAAAAGGATGCGTTTCTATTTCCTAAGCCTCTTGTCATCTAAGGATCATCAAGTCACCTGGAGACTTTGAATCACTACTAAGCTCACTCATGACCCTAAATGTAGGTGGGTGTTGTTTGCTTATGTAGTAGTTAGACTGTGGCACAGCTGCTCTCGGGGAATCCATGGACTAGACTTTGGCCTGGATGGGAGCCTAGATGATACACTACTTTCCGCTTTGTCATTCAGACCGTGAGATGGGCATCTTCTGGAATCATGGAAATATTGCCTTTTTCACTTCCCTGGAAAAAAAGGGAAGTGAGTTTCATATTTAGAGCCTCTGGAGAAATTAAGGAAACAACAATGGAATTTTTAGACTAGCATTTATTCAAGATAACTTAGGTGTTCTAGCTAAAGCCTGGAAGGAGGCTTTATCAATTAGAATCAGATCAGGTCACATATAACAAAGAAACCAAAATAACAGTGTTTTAAACAAAATAGAAATTTATTTTCTATATTTTCTTCTATATAAGAAGTCTAGGGGTAAGCTGTCTAAGGTTGGTACAATCATGCACAGTGTCAGGGACTCAGACTTTGGTGTTAATACTCTGTTATCCTCTGCGTGTGGTTTCCATCTCATGGCCCTGGGTGGCTGCTCAAGCTCCAGCTATCACATCCATACTCCCAACAGCAGAAATAAGGAAGGGACAATTGAGAAGGGGGTTAAGTGGCACCTAACAACTGTCCTATATAGAGATTTCCTGGAAGCTGTCACACATCACTTCTGCTTATAACACATGGGCCAGAACTTAGTGGAGCCTGGGAAATGTCATTTCTCTAGTTGACAAGGTGAGAATAGATGCTACAGTAGGCAACTAGCAGCCTCTGCCACAAATCCCACAAGCAAGAAACCAGCACTGTACATGTGATCAGGGAGTGAACACACCCTCGCCTCTCCCCTCTGCTTCTTAACAAAGAGGCCTGTGCCTCAGAGAATCATGTAACAGCTGTAGGGGCCCTCCAGAAAGTCACTAAGCCTCACATCTGTGTGATATTTTTAGCACTGGTCTTAATTAAATGCCAGGGAAAAGCGGGGTCACCCCATGTGACCCTAGCCCTCCAAATTTCTTGAGAACATCAGTATGGATGTTCCTAACTTTTCCCCAGACCTTCAGCTGTTTGAATGCTACGCAAGAAGTACCCAGCCTCTTTCTGAGCAATCGTGAACGTGCATTTCCTCTGTCACCTAGACAATACATATATGAGTGGCGACTGAGGACACAGGAGGGAAGAGGAAGTAGCGGTTCAAGCGGAGAAGGGATGGTGGGTGAAGAAGAGGAAGGAAAGGGTGGGCCAGCCCAGCCCTGTACAAATATGTGAATGAATCCAGTTTCTTTCCAGGGTCCGTCCCTATCTTTGGACACGATCCCCTTCCTTTGTTCTCCATGTCCTCACTCCCCTCTGGTCACTCACCCTCAGGTCCTCCTTTGCTCTGCCTTGACCAGTCTCTCCCTCCCTTTGTCCCACTCCAAAGCAACATCGGCTGCACTACGTCTTTAGGGAGTCCCATAAGCGATAGCACTTAAATAATGGCTAATAAATCACAGGCTCTCAAAATACGTTATATTTATTCACTCTCTCCTGTAAGTCTGATAAGCTTGTTCACTGCCAGAATGATCACAATAAGAGTGTGTTCCTCCCAGAAGCCATATTTACATTGTAAGAGAGATTTCTAAGCCTGAACTCAGTGATACATTTATCACCTTCAAAAGAATGCTAGTAATGCGAAAGGAATTAGGAGGTGACCCTGTGGGACTAGGGCTGGGGCTCTGGGGCCCTAGCAGGAAGGAGGAGAGGTAAAGTAGGGCTCACTTCCAGCACTAAACTGGGGTGTGCCTCGCTGTGTCAGTCCTCACCGTGAGTGATCCATAATGAATAAATACGCAAGTGGAGATTTCATGAATGGACAGTTTGCGAAGCTGTGGGATGAGATCGAGAGAACCACAAGGATAAACACGGTGGAAAACCCATGCAACCTCTCAGCCTGATGGCACAGGGGAAAAGGGTGGCTAGCCGCCCTGGAGAGAGTCATGACTTTCAGAGAAGGGCTGTTTGACAGGAGTTGTGGCGTTGGGTAAAAGACCACAGCCACTGCCTGAACATGGCTTGGCAGGAGGGAATGAATCCCCAGACCTCTCTCTTCCCACCCCCCAATCTCTCACCTGAGCCTCCCATTGGCCAAACCCACTGGAAGCCAAAGGTGCAAGGGAGTCTGGGTAATAGTCTGAAGAGTTTAGTCTCTCAAGGGCAGGGTGGAGAAAGATGGAAAGTGGACCTGGAGGGGCAGATAGAAAATGTTTTAGCACATTAGCCTCTGGAAGCTTATACTTTAGTGCAGGAGACTGGTGTGCACATAATTCTAATTAGACAGATCTGACCTGGTGACTTTGCTGGGGAAGAGGGTTCCCTGTAGGAGCTAAGGAAGATAAAGTTGGATTGTTATTAGGACCACATGGTGGAGAATTTCTAGACTTAAGGTTGAAGAAACAAAACAGTACAGAGCAGCCATCAAGGTCATAAATAGAATGTATTATTTGACTCATTTTATACTTTTCAGGGGTTTCTGTCAGTCCCTTAGTACAGTCTGGAAATCCTCAAATCCTCAAATCAGCTATAAATATTAATCAGAATAACCCATCTTTCCTCCATCCCTCCCTTCCTTCCTCCCTTCCTTCCTTCCTTCCTTCCTTCCTCCCTCCCTTCCTTCCTTCCTCCCTCCCTCCCTCCCTCCCTCCCTCCCTCCCTTCCTTCCTTCCTTCCTTCCTTCCTTCCTTCCTTCTTTCCTTCCTTCCAACAAATATTGAGCCCTTGGCACGTGGCAGGCACCATGTTAGCCATCTGCTTCTGGTTGGTATCAGCTCTGGGGTGGCTCTTTGTCATCACGGACCCTTCCTCTCTCTCCTGCAGACTAGCTTTTCCAGACCCTTTTTGAGAGACAGTGATGCTTCATTGTTGCTAAGGTTGGAAAGAAGCAAGAGGTGAAGGTTTTTCATAAGGAATAAGCCATGTGGAATATGTATTTAAGTTCAAGCATGGACAGAGGAGTGGAGGGAAAGATTGGGATTCTGGAAATTCTGAACTAGAAGGTGAAGGCTGTGGGGCAACAGGGAAGGGAATGTCTTGGAAATTCAGTCTTATAGAGGGAACGCCTTTAAATGCTAACTCATGTCACTTTCCTTTCTCCCTCTCCACAAGAAATCAGCACACATGCGGAGGAAAAGCTACCTCAGCAGGTGAAGAGAGAGCCCTCTCTCAGCTCACTTGATCCAGAACTGACCCTGTTTTAGATCTAAACCGGGAATTCAGTAGCGTACAAGTTCCATTCAAATAGTCCTAGAACCATTAAGCAATGCAGACAGACTCTTGGACACTTGGTGTGAATTTCCGGCAATTCCCCTTGCCAACATGCCAACATGCCTCCCTCACCCTGTCTGCCGGCACCTGCCTATTTATCTTTCCCTCATTCTGCCAATAGTCAGTGACCTGATTTCATCATTTCCCTGGAGAACTCCTTTTCAGTCTGTCTCTCCTCTGTTCCTTGGAGCCACTGTTCTTTAATAACTCAGTATGCCTGGCCAGCCTATACTGAAGTATCTCTGAGGCATCCCCCCAAGGATTCCAATTTTTACTGAGTAGCTACCTCTTTGCTAGAAAATGTATTTCGTTGCTTTCACAATGTCTCCTCCCTTCTCTGATGAGTCTTCAAATGTCAACAGGGTCGCCATCTTGGTGTCCACTTTGAACAGCACAGTTGTCAAGAGCACTGATATCAGACTGCCTGGCGTTGAAGTCTGCTCCTGCTGTTAGCATCAATGTGATCTTGGATAAGCCACTTAACCACTCGGAGCCTTAGTTTTCTCATCTGTAAAATGGGAATGCTAATCGTCCTAATTTTGTAGGACTGTTGTGGGGATTGAAGGAGTCAATATGTATAAGATTCTGGGCCCCATGTTTGACCCATTACGTGTTCTCAATAACAGTACGCTTACATCATTACCATGTTGGGGTTATTATTATGGCCCAGGGTACAGTATAGTTCTCTTTAGAGTACAGTGTGCTGATTCCATCTGTAATTCTGCGCTCAGTTACAGGGGTATTCTAAGCAAAGAGATGACTTAGTTCTCAGGCTTATCTCCATGTAAAACTCCATCTTCTCAAGAAGGGGAGACTAGGGTAGGGTTCCAGCTCTGGTCATTAAAGGCAGCTGTCAGCTTCTTCTAGAGCTTCCTTGCAATCAGAGAATCAACTCATGTTGGAGCTGAAGGTCCTTAGAGAAATTTTAGCCCACATTGGGCATTTCTCAGTTGAAAAAAAGATGAGACTGAGAAGTTATGATCACTTGCCTAAGGTCAACTGGGACCTAGTGGCAGCCTGGGCTAGAAGCCTGGTCTCTTAACTCCCAATGCAGTGTTCTCTCTACACAAGAGGGCTTTTCATGTTTTATAGATTTCATCTATATCTATCTATCTATCTATCTATCCATCCATCCATTTCATTTATCTGAATCGTTTCCCCTCAAATTACATCTTTTCCTGAGTTTATGAAGAGGGAAAGCTGTGTGCTCTGGCTGAAGGGAAATGTAGGACCTGGACCCTGCACACTGGCTTTTCCTTTGCCTTCTGCAGCAGCCTTGAGTCTGCCCACATCGCTATCTTATCAGTACTTGTGCATCTGTCTCTTTGACATGGTGTCACATTCCATTTTTCAAACCAGTTTTTCTGGTATGTGGAGTTATGGAACCTATTCTGTCTTAAAAGGGGGTTGTTAGCTAATACTCTCCATATAATATATTGTAAATGGAGAAGTTTGGGGGCAGATTACCTTGAACTTTGGTCGTTGCAAGGAGCCTGGAAGCCAGCCTGACTCCATTAACATGGGCCAAAGTTCTAGAGGATGGGAAGGACCCTAAAGAAAACAAGCCTACACCCCACTTTCATCAACCTGAATATTTCTGTCCTCAGCTTGCAGCACACCCAGTCTCGAGTTCCAAAAATTCCATTTAATTTTTTGGCTTCTATATTCACTCAGTTACAAGGGGACCAGAAGGAGTCTTGGCACTAAAAGTCTGCAAGGAAAATGCTGTTTCTTTTAACTTTATTGCCCAACTCTGCAGACATTTTAGGTTCAGATAAGGTTTTGGGTGGCCAGTCAGTTCTTTCTACATGTTGTTCTGAAATGAACCCAAACTCTGTCACCTTCTGAGAATCCCTGGTCAAATCGTGGCAATAAGAAGCTGACACTCCTGATTCCGAAGCCAAGTTTTCCTAAAGGTCGTTTCTCCTCTGTGGCCCTTCTCTCAGCCTTCTCTTTACCTTCAGGTTATGGGAGGTGGGGGGGTGGGTATAGTCTGAGCCTTTCCCTCTGACCCTGTGAATGTCTGCTTGGCGGCATCTGTATGTACGGTCTGGTTGTTCACTTGAGAAGTAAGAGGAAGATTTTTTGGAAGCGTTATCTCAGCTTTCTGGGCTATTGCTTATTTTTAAACCATCAGTGTCTGCCCTAGCAATTGAGCCTTCCACTGTAGGGGTTATAAGGAGAGTTAAGTGTGTAGTTTCTCTCCTACTCGGTTAGCCGTGTGTGTGTGTGTGTGTGTGTGTGTGTGTGTGTGTGTGTGTTTCAGTGAAAAGGGGAAAGGGCAAGTTCAAGGGGCCCCATTATCTTCTAAGCTCCGGGAGGGCAGGGAACATATCTGCCTTGGTTGATGCTGTTTCTTCTGCCCCTGCCACATACCTGGTACATAGTAAACACTCAATAAAGATTGGTTGAAAGAATGAATGAGCATCTGTCTTCCTGTATCAGTAGATCTTCTCTTCTGTTTCAGACTTAAAAAGTACATTAGCCTCTGAGATCCAGGATATGGACTTCAGTGGATTGTCTGGATCCATGGAAACTGGTCAGTAGGGCAAACTTCAAGTCAAGGAGGTAACTCATGTGGTATGTTTTGAAGGGTGTTGGGAGTTCTTAATGCCCCAAACAATCCTATAATTCAAGGCTCGACAGTCTACCATTTTAGATGAATTTATTTGAGTCTTGAGTGTTATTTATTCAGCAGAAGTTCTCTATGAGAATTTTAGTATTCCTGGTGGGACACCTCCTTTAGATTTCTTTGTAAATTTGTGGACCCGCAAGCTGTGTGGGTGGATCATGGGTTCTGGAGCCAGATGAGCCTGAGTTCTAACTTCATTGCCACCATTTACCATCTGTGGGACTTGGATACATTATTTGACCTCTCTCAGGCTTTCCTTATCTGTAAAATGGGGATAATGATATCTTCCTCTCATAATTATGAACATTAAATGATATTGAACATAGAAGGTGACCAGCCACATGTTGGCACACAGGAGACACTCAGATAATATGAGGTCTTTTTCCTGTGCTTCTGCTTCCTAAATGCCAGGTCCTAGGGAAGAGGTGTTGGTGGGGAAGGGGGTAAGGGAGGGTGGTGAGTACAAATCTTGTCACAGATTTAAAAAATTTGTCTGGCACCAGTCCCATTGACTAATATTGCCTAACTGGCATGCAAAACTAGTAAACAGGGAAATATGAAACTTTTTCCAGTTATATAAATTTTATTGGAACAAACTAACTGGCTTGTACAATACCTTTGTGCAAATTAGAAAAAAGTGCCAACACGTGGGTATCAACCCTCTGGGCATGAGGCTTGACAACCAGACTATGCCTCCAGACACATTTGAAAAGGGGCCATTTCCTCTGGGCAGATGCAGCCCTGAGTCGGGGTGCACAGCTTGGTAGAAAAAGCACAGGCTAGATATTAGTCCCTATCTGCCCCCTCAGCCGGTTGCCCCTTTGCAGTGAACTACCTGCTCGATCATATGAAATCGGCTTGCCAACCAGAGACAGCAGTCTGCCGTAAGCTGGGTCTCCGTCACCAAACATAGTAGAACTTTGTGGAGGAAGCCCTGTTATTTGAAGCAGAAGACTTGGTTCAAATCACTTCTACTTCTAATTCTGTAACCCAGGCCAGAATTATGAAGCAGACAAACACTACAAACCTCAGTTTCTTCATTTATAAAACAGTTATAACTATATTGTATTAGTTATCAATTGCTGCATGACAAATTATCCCATAACTTTGCAGCTTTGAAAAGAATTAACATTTATTATCTCATACAGTTTCTGTGTGTTGGAAATTCAGGAGCAGATTAGCTGGTTCTTGCCTAGGGTCTCTTGTGAGGTCTTGATCAAGATTTTGGTAGGTCAATCAACATAATATGTTATATCAATAGAATGAAAAACAAAACCCACATGATCGTGTTTATGGATACAGAAAAAGCATTTGACAAATCTAACACCCTTTCATGATAAAAACACTCAATAAAGTAGGAATAGAAGGGAACTTCTTTAACTTGGTAATAGAAATCTATGAAAAACTCATAGCTAACATCTACCTAATGCTGAAAGACTAGATGCTTTTCCCTGCAAATCGGGAACAAGATAAGGATGTCACTCACACCACTTCTATTCAACATTGTATTAGAGAATATAGCCAGCGCAGTTAGACAAGAAAAAGAAATAGAGTCATCCAGATTGGAAAGAAAGAAGTAAAACCATCTGTATTTTTAGATGACATGATCTTGTATATAGATAATTCTAAGGAATCCACAAAAACTATTCGAACTAATAAATGAGTTCAGCTAGGTTGCAGGATATATTTGCAATGAAAATGAAATTAAGATATCAATTCTATTTACAATAGTATCAAAAAATAAAACAGAAATACATTTAACAAAAGGAGTGCAAAGTTTATACTGTGAAAACTAAAAATTGAAACAATTAAATAAAGTTCAAATAAATAGAAATCATTCTATGTTCATGGGTCGGAAAACTTAATACTGTTAAGATAGAAATATTCCTCAGATGTTTCTACAAATTCAATGTAATCCTTATTAGAATATCATCTGGCTTCTTAGACAAGCTGACACTAAGATTCATATGGAATTACAAGGGACTCAGAATAAACAAACAATCCTGAAAAAGAAGAACAACATATCTCAAAACTTATTATAAAGCAACAGTAGTCAAGATGTGGTACTGGCATAATGATAGACATATACATAAATGGAATAGAATTGAAAGTCCAGAAACAAATCTTCGTGTCTGTAGTCAACTGGTTTTCGACAAGGGTGCCAAGACCCTTCAGTGGGGGAAAGAATAGTCTTTCCAATTAATTGTGCCGAGCCAACTGGATATCCACATGCAAAATAATGAAATTGGACTCATTTCACACCACATAAAAAATTAACTCAAGGGACTTCCCTGGTTGTGCAGTGGTTAGGAATCTGCCTGCCAATGCAGGAGACACGGGTTCGAGCCCTGGTCGGGGAAGATCCCACGTGCCGCAGAGCAACTAAGCCTGTGAGCCACAACTACTGAGCCTATGTTCTGGAGCCTGTGAGCCACAACTACTGAGCCCGCGTGCCACAACTACTGCAGGCCGCACACCTAGAGCCCATGCTCCACAATACGAGAAGCCACCGCAATGAGAAGCCCGCGCACCGCAACAAAGAGTAACCCCCACTTGCCGCAACTAGAGAAACCCGCGCACAACAATGAGGGCCCAACACAGCCAAAAATAAAATTAAATAAATAAATAAATAAATAAATTTAAAAAATTAACTCAAAATAGATCAAAGATTTAATTGTAGGAGTTAAAACTATAAAACTCTTAGAAGAAAACACAGGGGTAAAACTTCATGATCTTGAATTTGGCAATGGATTCCTACATATAATATCAAAAGCACAATCCATAAAGGAAAAGAATAAGTAAATTGGGCTTCATCAAAATTAAAATATTTTGTGCCTCAGAAAACACTATCAAGAAAGTAAAATGACAAGCCACAGAATGGAAGACAATGTTTGCAATTTATATATTTGTTAAGAGAATTGTGTCTAGAATATGTAAAGACGTCTTACAACTCAATATTAAAAGACATATGACCCAGTTAAAAAAGTGCAAAGTAACTGAACAGACAGACATTTCTCTAAACAAGGTGTATAAATGTCCACTTAGCACATGAAAAGATGCTCAACACAATTAGTCACCAGGGAAATGCAAATCAAAACAGGGAAATGCCACTTCACATTCACTAGGGTAGCTAGAACCAAAAAGTCAGCTATAACAAACGTTGGTGAATATGTACAGAAATCAGAATCTTCATGTACTGCTGTTCCGGACATACACTGGTTCGGCTACTTTGGAAAACAGTCTGTCCGTTCCCCAAATGGTTAAACACAAAGTTACTATATGACCCAAGAATTCTACTCCTAGGTATATACCAAAAAGAAATGAAAACATATGTCCACAGGAAAAGTTGTATATGAATATTTACAGCAGCATTATTCATAGTAGACAAAAGTTGAAAATAACCCAAATGTCCGTGAACTGATGGATGGATAAACAAATGTGGTATATCCATACAATGGAATATTATTTGTCCATTAAAATGAATGATGTAATGATACCTGCTACAACATGGATAAACCTTGAAAACATTATGCTAAGTGAAGAAAGCCAGTCACAAAAGACCACATACTAGATGAATACATTTATGTAAAATGTCCAGAAGAGGCAAATTTATAGAAACTGAAAGTAGATTAGAAGTTGCTTAGGGCCGGGGAGTATGGGGTCATAGGGAGTTAACAGCTAAAAGATACGAGATTTCTTTTGAGGTGATGAAAATGTTCTAAAACTGACAGTGGTGATGGTTACACATGTATGTGAATATACTTAAAAAAACACTTGTACACTTTAAATGCATTGTACACTTTAAATGGGTGAGTTGTATGATATGTAAATTATATTTCAATATAGCTGTTATTTAAAAAAAGATGTTGGGAGAGGCTGCAATTATCTGAATTCTTGATGGGGACTGAAAGATCCAGTTCCAAGTTGCTCCTGGATGTTGTCAGAAGGTCTCCATTCCCCATTATGTAGACTTCTGCATTGGGCTGCTGAATTAGCCAGCATTCTCCAGAGAAACAGAACAGATAGGATATATAGATATAGCTATAGATAGGTAGATAATCTATTTTAATATAGGAACTGACTCATGCATTTATTTATACTCATTTATACTCATGCATTAAGCCCATGATGTAATTCAGAGTCCGAAGGCTTGAGAATTCGGGGAGCCAACCATGTAAGTCCCAGTCTGAGCCTGAAAGCCCAAAAACCAGGAGCGCCAATGTCCACAGGCAGGAGAAGATGGGTGTCTCAGCTTAAGCAGAAAAAGCAAATTTGCACTTCCTCTACTTTTTTCTTTTATTTGGGCCCTTGATGGATTGCTTGATGCCCACCTGCATTGGTGAGGGCAATCTTCTTTCCTCAGTCTGTTGATTCAAATGCTGATCTCCTTCACTCTTACAGATACACCCAGAAATAATGTTTTACCGGCTATCTGGGCATCCCTTAGCCAGGTCAAGTTAACAACATAAAATTAGCCATCAGAGCCGTTGAGTGTCCTCGCAAGATGGCAGCTGGCTCCTCCCAGAAAGAGTGACCCACGAGTGAAGTAAGGTGAAAGCTGCAATGTCTTGGTGAAGTGTGACGCGCCATCATTTCTGCAATATTCTAACAGCTATGCAGGTCAGCCCCATTCCATATGGAAGCGGCTACAGAAAGGCATGAATACTAGGAGGCCAGAATCACTTGGAGCCATCTGGGGGTACCTACCACAAATACATGCCTCACCTGGGGAGCTTTCATCAAATGAGACAATGGGGGACTTCCCTGGTGGCGCAGTGGTTAAGAATCCGCCTGCCAATGCAGGGGACATGGGTTCGAGCTCTGGTCTGGGAAGATCCCACATGCCGCGGAGCAACTAAACCCGTGCGCCACATCTACTGAGCTTGCTCTCTAGAGCCCGCGAGCCACAGCTACTGAAGCCCACGCACCTAGAGCCTGTGCTCCGCAACAAGAGAAGCCACCGCAATGAGAAGCCCACGAACGGCAACGAAGAGTAGGCCCTGCTCGCTGCAACTAGAGAAAGCCGGCGCACAGCAAAAAAAGACCCAATGTAGCCAAAAATAAATAAGTATTAATTTTTAAAAAATGAGACAATGGATGTAAAAGATTTTGTAAACTTTAACCTGCTATTTATTTATTTATTTATTATATTTATAGTGTATTTTATTTAACTCTATATATCCAACTTGTGATCAGTATTTTAAAATTATTAATACGTTTTATCTTATTTCTGTACCAAGTCTTCAAAATCTGCTGTGTGTTTGCCCTCGGAGCACGTTTTAATTAGGACTGGCCACACTTCCAGTGCTCACAGCCACAGCATGCCTGGGGGCTTCCGGGTCAGACATCGTGGGCTGGAAGATAGTGTGAATGCTGCAGGATGGGTGGAGGGAGTGGTAAGGTTCTGGGGTCCAGAGATGCCCGGGGAACATGAGTACCACAGTTCGGCTCAAGTCTTTGGACTTAACATGGAGAATTTAACCTGCTATTTAAACATTAAATAGTACCAGTTTATTATTGACCTGAAGTAATTGTCCAAAGCTAATTGCAGTTTGCTTATTAACGATTCCTGCTTTAGTTGTTCAAAATTCTTACAGTGTTTTGGAATTCTGCAGCTGTCTGCAAAATAGTAGTAAGTTTTTTGAGACTATGTGTCCTTGTTGGCATTTAGTTGACAGGAGGAAACAGATGTAAGGGAAAAGCTGGTCATTCTAGGATTTACCAGGAGTGAGATCCAAAGGACAATTTTAGCTCAATTCTGCAGCCCTCTTTGTCAGTTCAGCACTGGTTTCCTCATAGCTTTTATTGTGTGGGCTCAAAAGATGCAACAGGGTAAAAGGTAAAATTAAACAAAGACAAGGGGGAAAGAAACCCAGGACTGGGAACCAAGAAGTAACACCAAGTCTCCCTGGATTGTCCAGGGAAAGGCACTTTGCATCCCAATTTACTTGGAATCTGGTCCAGCTTCAGCCTGGCCCCAGGAGGGCAGTTTCAGACAGGATGGAGATGACGGTGAGGTGGGACTATAGCCAGGTTTCTGTCAGTGGCCAGCTACCTCCTGCCCATGTTCAGGGCTTCTAGAACACAACACTCCCCAGTCTCTAAAGCCCTTGATAGTGGTGGATTTTAGGCTGCCTTCTGATGTTCTTTGCTTATAATTCTCACAGACAGCATGTAGAGTTTAGGCTCAATACGATTATACAAATATAATCCCAGGTTCCCAAATTACAGAGCAGAGTCTGATTATTTGGATAGCTTCTGTCATGGATGCATCAAGCCAGATGCTTCCTTCCAGCTTTCTGAGTCTAGTCCTTTCTTTGTCTCCAGAGGCTCTCTTTGAAGTCTGGTCTCTCAAGCTCACTCCCCCTGCTGTTAAGAAATTGATTCTTTCACCTATTCAGATATCTCTCTCATAATTTTATAAATGTTAATTACCATCTGTGTTAGACATTTGTAGAATGTTCAAGTCTCTTATCTCATTTAATCATCAATATGACCCTGTGACATAGGTAATTTTGTCATCATTTGGAGTTTGAGAAAACAGAGACACGAAAAGTTGAATAATTTATTTAGTAGTGAGTGCACAGATAGTGACTGGCTCCCAAACCCGGGGTCCCTAGCTTTCCCCAGACCTTATGCCTCCTTTCTTCAGCCCCAGGCACTATGATTTTCCTTAACTTACAGCACCTTTGTTCTTTCTTGGGGAAGAGAGTAACCTGCCGCAAGTAACCCGCCTAGACATAAATAACGCTTTATACATTCTCCCTAAACATTCTGTTCTGGTTTGTGTCATTCCCCAAAGCTCCTATCTAGCTGGTTTAGAAGTTAGTGAGAAGACAGAGCGAATTGTGAGAATGGCCAGAGACCACTTTTAGAGGGAACAATAACTCAAGATTAAGGTCGACTCTGAAAGAGCCAGATGACTTCTGGAATCATTCCTCCCTTCTGAGGCTCCCCTGGATTGGTCTCGCTCAAAGGGAACTGGCATTGGTTTGGGTTCCATCCTGATGTGGATTCCTGCCTTGTGATGGGGTAAAATCGGAACCATCCTTTGTGAGCATGTGACAGTGGGAAGGAGAACACTACATAAGGTTATCCCTTATGTAGACATCTACTCACTCCGGTTATCTCGTGACACTCCTTGGCACCTAGCACGAATTAGCACAGAGCAAGTACTCAAAAAATGTTTTTTTGAATTTAATCCAATGGTAACCAATATTTTGTCTTGTTATTTTCCCCCCTCCAGGAAATCGATTCCACAAATGAAATACACTTAACTGAAATTCCTTCCTGTCTTTCTCCCTTCCCTCCCCCTCTATCTTTCTTTTTTCTTTTTTTTTCTTACCTTCTTCTAAACATTGATGCATATAGAATGTTACTATTTTCAGAGTGACTACCAGTCTCCTCAAGCCCTAGACAGAGACGGGCACAATACAAACAAATAATGCGCCTCCCTCAAATAACCTCATTTGATCTGTCCGTTTCACCACTTTTAACCACAATGCATAGGAAATATAAATTATCATTAATTCATTCCACCCCAAATCCAAGCGTTTTTTCTATTTTATTTTTCCATTTCCTGCATTAAGAAGCTATTATTCATAGCCTTCCTCCCCCACCCCCGAGGGGAGAAAAAAGGATGCTCTTGTTTTTTTGTGGGTGGCCTGTGAGGGTTCCTGAGCAGATGTTCAGAGAATTAGATTTCATCTGTAAATTTGTGTCTGAATCACTTTGGTAAGCTGTTAGTATTCAGTAGTATTAGTTAGTATTCAGTAGGCTGCTACCTGAGTACCTCTCCCCAGCACCTCTATTACTTTTTTCCTTTCTGTTTATTTCTATTATTTAAATGAACTCTTCTATTTTGAGTGTGTCGTGTCTTACAGTAATGATATGTAAGGAATATATCATTCCTCATATACAATCTATTATATTGTATATATTATATGAATATATATATCTCCTAATATATAAGGAAGATTTCAACATTATTTAGCTTATACATATATTGACAGTTCTTTTCTCACCTAACTCAGGGATTTTAAGGACATCAAAAAAAGTGAAATTTAGCAGTTACGCTCAAGAGAAGGATACACCATCTCTTGACCAAACTCCATTTTTCTTTGTACAACTTAGCCCAAAATGTTCAATACAGAATGCAGTAGTGTAGCCCAACAATTTCTGCGTCTCTCTCTGTGAAAGGAGATAGCAGGGAAGTGATGCAAAATAAGTTCTCGGGCTGTTGTGTATTTTTATTTAATAATTTTCCATCCACTGACCACCACCTTTGTTTTTCTTTTTTTTTGTTTGTTTGGTTTTTTTTAATATTTTATTTTATTTTATTTATTGATTTATTTTGGCTGCGTTGGGTCTTTGTTGCTGCGCGGGCTTTCTCTAGTTGTGGCGAGCAGGGGCTACTCTTTGCTGTGGTGAGCGGCATTGTGGTGGCTTCTCTTGTTGCGGAGCACGGGCTCAGTAGTTGTGGCATGCAGGCTCCGCAGCTGTGGCTCGCGGGCTCTAGAGTGCAGGCTCAGTAGTTGTGGTGCACGGGCTTAGTTGCTCCTTGGCATGTGGGATCTTCCCGGACCAGGGATCGAACATGCACCCCCTGCATTGGCAGGCGGATTCTTAACCACTGCGCCACCAGGGAAGTCCCTCTCCGGCTCTTTTAAGGAGAAATAGCCTTTTATGGCAAGAGATGGAGAAGTTAAAGCACTGGATTGAAAACAGAACTTGATGTGATACTCGTGTTCAGGGAAAAAGTATTTCAGATTTTAAATTTAGCAACCTGGTTGAAAGTGACCAGGCATTTATACATTCTAAAATGTTTGATTCTGAAGGACAGAAGGGAGTAAATCTGCAAGGGAAAAAGAATGAAAATCAACGAAGTGGATTCCAGTAGCTTAAAGAGTCTGCTGGGAAGGGTCTTTTTAAAGACAAAGAAGTCTAAGAGGGACTTCCCTGGCGGTCCAGTGGTTAAGACTTTGTCTTCTAATGCAGGGGGTGCAGGTTCGATCCCTGGTCGGGGAGCTAAGATCCCACATGCCTCAGGGCCGAAAAACCAAAACAGAAAACAGAAGCAATATTGTAACAAATTCAATAAAGACTTCAAAAATGGTCCACATTAAAAAAATCAAAAAAAAAAAAAAAAGAAGTCTAAGAGACCTGCTTGTTTCATAAGAAAACAATATGGTTTCAATAACATGTGAAAAAACTATCTTGACCCATGAGAAAGAAGGGAAGGGTAGAAAGAAATTAACTTGGCAGGGCTAAGGGTTGCTTTAAAATGATCTCAGAAGTGGAAGTTTGCCAAGCTACCAGAGAAAAGGGTGGAAAAAATAGAAATAATTTGCTCAGAAAACCAGAAAAGCCAAAACAGGAAATAAAATGCAAGTAGCAAAGAAGAGAAGAAAAAAAATAAGGGAAAAATGTATTATTTAAATACTGACCAATAAATGAGAGATATAGAAAAAATATTATCCTTTGTAAGTGAAAAAAGAAAGCTAGAAATACGCGATACTTGAAGCCAAAATTAATAAAAATGTTAATTAAGAAAATATTTTCTCACATGTAATCCCTCCATTTATACATAATCATTTTGTGTGCATTTTCTTCTAGACCTGAGCTATATAATACTTGGCATAAGGTTTGTTCCCACTGAAATGCTCTTAAGTGTCAAATACACACTAGATTTTGAAGATTTAGTAAAAAAAAAACCCATTAATAATTTTATATTGATTATATGTAAAAATTGTAATATTTTGGATAATTGTGTTAAACACAATATATTATTAAATTAATTTCACTGAAATCACATAAGTGGGTCGCATTGTATTTCTATCTGATGGTACTGTCTACTTTTTATTTTCTGTACATAATAATCAGGAAGTCTTTGTTAACTAGGAATCATCTGAAGTTAATCAATTAAAATGGGAATCAAAATTTCATAAGTAGCATTAAATTAATTAAACAAGGAGGTTGTTAGACTTAGGTGGCTCTAATGCCAAGGTGGCTTATGTAAAGAAATCAAAATCTCAGCCTGTAAATGCCTCAAGGTTACCAAATTGAAACACTAGGGACAACCAATCACAAACAGCCAACTAGGCTTACGTTATAGCCAATCAGATGATTTCCTTTCTTTGCTTCCTAACACTCTCTATGTTAGCCTTTGGAGACTGGCTAGTTAGTCCTGGCTCTTGTCTTTGGAGTGCTTCTAACCATTTCCCGTTTGGTGCTGCCTGATCCCAACAAATTTTTGCTCAGATAAACTCTTAAAATTTTTAATATGCCTCGTTTATCTTTTAACAGTTCTTAAAAAGAATCCTTATGATTTTTACCTTGAAAATGCAATAAAAATATACAAATAACTTTACTATAAGTCTTCTTGAAATGAAATTTAGGTTAAACTTTCAATTACACACCAATTCTTAGAAGAAAATACCAACAAATAAAATGGCAGGAGAGGGGATGGGGGATAATTTTTTCCCAAGGAAATGAAAGTTAATTTAATACTACACGTTTCGCTTCATATTGGATTATTTTGTAACACAGTCATAAAGAGGACCAATTTTGCAAAAACATTTGAAGAGTTCATCAGTTTCCTCAATGGCCTCTCAGAATACTTTACTAGTCAGATTATTCTCTTCTTTATGGCCCATCTTATCATCACCCTTGCCAACTTTACCTTCAATTTTTTATGGATCAAACTCTCTGAATTATTTGCTAGTGGCTTCGCACGTGATTTGTGCAGCTCTCCAGACTCCCTCTCATTTCATTAAATCTTGCAACTCTGGAGACTTGGATAATGACTATGTAGATAACGAGGACCCCTGCGTATGTTTACATAGTGGGGATAACACTGTAATACAGGTCTATACCGTATATTGCTACTTAACCCTACAGCACACTTACTTCACAATGCCTTTAAGAATTCTTTATAAACATCATTGTAAGTGAATGACTGCTAATAGTCTATCTTATAAATAAATTATAATCTATAATTTATTTAAACATTCCCTTATTTTGGATATTTATGCTGTTTCTTTCTTTCTCTTATAAACAATGCAATAAATAACATCTCTGAACACAAATCTTTATTACATTCCTGTTTTTGCTCCTGATAGTTAACTAGAAGTATAATAACAAGGTAAAAAATTATGGACATTTTTATCCGAATTGCCAAATCGTTTTTCTGAATATTAGTTGTAATTTATACTTTTACCAGCAGCATATCAATGTTCATGGAATCAGACTTTTGCCAATATTGAGTATTACCAAGAAAAATATTTTTGATAACCTAATATGTGAAAATTTCTTCTTACTTTTTATTTGAATTTCTTTGATAATGGGTTTTAAGATGTTTATGAATGATTTATATTTTATTTTCTGCAATTCTCCCAATTTTCTTCTAAAAGTTGTGAAGCTTTCTTTTCAAATTTATGTTTTACTTCACTTGGAATTTATTTCTGTGGTTGGTGGAAGACAGAGACATAATTTTGTGGGTAATCAATCATATGAGGATCACTGATTGATTAAATATGCCATCTTTTCTTTAAAAATCTCCATTATTTTTAAAGTCATTTCTCTCATTTATCAAGTTTTAATTTATATGCGAGTCCATTTCTGAGTTCTCTGTTCTCTTCTATTGGCTTTTTTGTCCATCCCCTACTAATACACTCTCAATAATTCGACTTTATAGTTAAGTCTTGATTTCTGGTAGAGAAAGCCTTGTCTTTTCACTTTATTTATCAGGAGTGTCTTGGATATTTTTAACCCCTTTCCCTTACTTGTGAATTTTAAGATCCAATAAATACTTGAATGGAGTTGCATCTCTTTTATAGATTTATTCAGGGAAAATTAATGTCTTTTCAATATTGAATCTTCCATTCACAGACATGTTTTATATCTCCATTCATTCAGGTCTTTTCTTATGTACTTCAATATTGTAATTTTCTAAATAAAGATTTTGTACAATATTTATTCGTTTTCCAGATTCTGTTGATTTTATGGATGAGATTTTTTTTCCATTAAGTTTTCCAATTGTTTATTCCTTACAGACATCTTTTGACTTTTTAGCAGCTTTATTGAGATGTAATTCATGTATCATACAATTCATCCATTTAAAGTATACAATTCATCCATTTAAAGTATACAATTTAATGTTTTTTAGACTATTCAAAGATACGGGCAACCATCACAGCAGTCAATTTTAGAAGGTTTTCATGACCTTAGCAAGAAGCCCAGCATCTTTTAGCTAACCTCCTACTTTTTCATCCCTCCTCCATCCCCCCACAGGGAGGTTTGGACATGTCTTCAGAATGAAACAAACATCCATCTAAGAGAGTGAAGGAAATTAATAAGGGAAAGAGAATACACAGAATAGCAGAGGCCCTGAGAACAAATGTCCATATTAGGAGGCAGTAAAAGGAAGAGGAGTTGACCAGGGGGACATGGGATCCGGCAGAGAAACAGAGATGAAGGTCGTTCACAGGAGCCATGGGGCGAATGAATCCCACTGAGTGGAACATCAACATTGCAGAGGAAGACTGAGGCCTGAAAATCAGTCACTGACCGTTAGACAACTCCTTGGTGACCTTTGGGGGAAAAGTTTCTATGGGGCATGAGGTGGAGCAAAATTTCAGGAAAAGAAGAGACTGCTCCTATAGATCACTGATTTAAGAAGTGTGGCAATGGAAGGAAAATAAGAATAGGATTGAAAATAGTGGAGGAAGCATCGAGGAACATTTCTCAAGTTATTAGAAGCCTGGATAAGCTCATAGGCAGAGGGAAAAAAGTCTGTGGAAAGGAGAAATTGAAGGTGGGGTCTGCTATGCTCATTGAGAGAGGGGGGGTTCAGGAAGTGATGAAACAGGTGTTGTGGTTAACTTGTATAAAAGAGGATGCTCTTTTTCTTTCTTTTTAAAAATTTTAATTTAAGTTTTATTTTATATTGGAGTATAGTTGATTTACAATGTTGTGTTAGTTTCAGGTGTACAGCAAAGTGATTCAGTTATACATATATCTATCCCTTTTCAGATTCTTTTCCCATATAGGTTATTACAGAGTACTGAGTAGAGTTCCCTGTGCTATACAGTAGGTCCTTGTTGGTTGTTTTATATATAATAGTGTGTGTATGTTAATCCCAAGCTCCTAATTTATCCCTCCCCCCACCTTTCCCCTTTGGTAAAAAGAGGCTTCTCTGAACCCCCATCATTGTCATGGGTAAATCTATACCATTGCTTCCAAGTTAAAAAAAAAAAAAAAAAAGGGATGCTCTTTTTCTTGAAGGAACAGTCTTTGGAGATGAAGAAGGACGGTGAGACATTCATGTTAGTTAGGTAGGATACTATCGTTTCTTGTCAAGACTGCTGAAGATAGTGGAGTGGGAGGGAGAAACTCACTGCTTGAAGGACATGAAGTAAGAGAGAAGAGGCGTCCACATCCCTGATATTCTCCACTTGCACAAAATCAGACTGGGAAAAAAAATGAGCTGTTGCCTTAGAGAAAGCTGCCTGTCTGCCAGGCCAGCCGTGACACAGCCTCTTTAAAATGCTCCAGAAGCCATGAGAACCAATCACACACACACACACACACACACACACACACACACACACAGAGCAGCCTCAGGGGCTGACAGGAGAGCAGCCCCAGTGCATTCTGGGCTCCAGCCAGCCTGGGCCCCTGCCACGTCCCCTCTGAGGACGGTGGGAAGCGGCTCTCTCCTGAGTACACAGGTGGGGGAGACCACATTCCCAATCTCCAGGCCAGCCTCTGGCCCAGCCCAGCTGCTGACACCCTTTCTCTGGGCTGTGAACTCTACTCGCGTGATCAGGCTGGAGACAGTTTGGAGGTAGTGATGAAAATCCCTTACGCTTCCTCTCACAACCATTTCAAAAGGGCTTTCCCAAAATATGATGTCATTGCATTCTCATGGCACCATGGCATTACTGTTGCCAGTTTAAAATGCCAGTCATTAAACGTCTTGAGTGAGGCCATGCAGCTGATACTAGTATCTAGGCCTTTTGATTTGAAAACCCCGGCTCTTTCAACCACCCTCATTGTCTGCACCCAATTGATCCACTTGAGTGCTGAGGAGGTGGGTTCTGGGAATTGGGAGGCAGGAATGAAAAAAAAAAAAGGTGAATGACAAGACTGATGACACAAAACCTGTCACCCAGCCTGAGCTTGCTGAGGATGGCACCGCCCTCTGTGGTCAGGAAGCCACTCCCATTTCTGCTGGAAGGCAACGATGGTGCCTATATATTTAAAATCTCCTGGAAATGAAAGACTCAGTGATTTCTTAGAAGCAGTAGGGCAGGCAGCGTAGGTGTGTGTGTTTGGTGATGGTGGTGGTGTTTGGGACACGGACAGGTGAAGGGTACAGTGTTACTTGAAACACAAGCGGGAAATGGCCTCTTTCCTCCTCCTTCACCTTGGATGTGGGCTGGTCCACTCCCAGGTGAAGCGCACTGGCCAGACGTGGGTGAGTTCCTCCATCTCTCCTGTGTTGGGCTTCCTTTCCTGGAAAACGAGATTGGGCTAGATGATTCCTAAGGTCTGACTAAACCTAAATCGTCTCCGAGTCCATCATTCGTAGGAAAACAGAAATCATAGAGCAGGAGAAAAGGTTCTTCAGGTGGACTTCCCGTTCAAGGCCTTTTCTGATTTCCCACAGGGGCAGTGAAATCATGAAAGAGTCTGTGAAACAACATCATTTTCTTGCAGGTGGTTTGTGCCCTTGTGCTATTTACAAAATGAACAAACTAACCAACCAATTAACCAACTGACTACGCAACTAAATCAACTGACTGACCAACACACACCTGAACAGGTAGGAATGTAAACATCCTCTTCTGTGAACAACAGTGAAAGACGCTGAAACAGGGAGTGATGCTGAGCTCTCCCCAGCAGTCCCGGGCCTGCAGGGTCCAGCAGACCCCACGTGTGAACGACAGTAAAGTACGAGACTGGCTAGACTGGTCTTGCAGCCAGGCCAGTGTGCCTTGGAATGAAGAATTTCCAAGGATGGTTTTTCTCTAAAGCTCCCATGGCTGGATGGCAGCCCCGGGGTGTTTCCTGACATGAACCTGTCAGTGTCTGGTGCTCCCTGGCTCGCAGGGCACTGACTATTTTGGTTTCATGTGGCCCTGCCAACAGTGGAGAGGCACCGCGTGCACTTTCAGTCACGTGACCCGGTGACTCAGGCCCTTTCTAGTTCATGCTTGTTGGAGTATGGGAACCAGGGAGGAAGGGTGAAAAGCTCCTGCACCAGCTCTCTGGGAGGGTCTGGGTTGAGTAATAGTTTGTTGTTATGTGGCTCGCCCTGAACCCTTTTTATGCCAGTGTAATAAAGTTATCTTATAGCTGCAGAATTGCCATTTTCAGATGAGGTTTCCAGAGCTCGTGTATTCTAGCTCCTGTCTCCAAACGGAGTAAGCCAAAATCATCCGAGGGAAAAAAAAAAAATCTACATTTCACCACTTCCTTTAATGAAATGGTTTGGTATTTAACCACCTCGTCACCAGAAATATCTCTGTGCTCTTGACCTGAATTCACCCTGCCACGTTTCAGCGTGATTCCAGCTACTCAGGGAGACAGACTGGAAAATTCATTTCATAGCAGTAGGAGTGTCTAAGTAACCTTACGGGAAGGTGCTTATTCCAACTTTATTTTCTCTTCCCTGCCAATCTATAGCCCCCTTTCAAACTAGATTTCAAAAGTTGAACCCCCTTTCCGAATCTTTCGCTGCTGAACCCCTCTCATCCAGAGAGACCAGAACACACAAGCTTGGGGTTTATTTTTTCACGCATTTGTTCTTGTTGACATGCTCTTTTGCAAATATTCTGAGTCTATTTCAGGTCACAGCGCTCTGTATTTGCGAGTAGGGTGGATTCTCTTTAATGCAACTCTGGTGCTGTGAAAAATGCCTGGGCTTGGAGTCAGAAGTCCTGGACTTGTCACTCACCAGCTGTTATTTGAGACACGTTCCTCAGCCTCAGAGAGGTTCCGTTTACTCATCTGGAAAACAGAGAAAATGGGACTTCAACTGCTGGGGTCACTGTGAAGATAAATCAAGGAAAATGTATGCAAGTGCTGAGGATAATGGCTCACATTTAACGGGTGACCCGCAGGCACTAATTCACATTTTTTAAGGGCAGCGCCTATAACTTCTATTTCTATAGTTTTCCTTGTTAAGGGCTCAGGATGCTGCTTTGCCCACTGGAGAAGCTTCATGAGGACTGCTGACTGGCCAGCTTATTTGGTAGCTGAGGACACACAATCGGAAAAGGATTTAGGGTCATGTTGTGGTCTGAAGTCTGGTGAAGTCCCAGATTGAGGATGCCCACACCAGGTGGGTTGCAGGAGATGGAAAGATGGGGCAGTATGTGTCTGCCGGGAAACCAGGTGAGGCAAGATCCATAGAATAGGAATCTAGGGGAAACATAACTGAGGATTTGCTCTGAAAGAGAAGTCTGATGCAGGCATATGGGCAAGAAACGGTCCCATAAAAAACTCTGTCTCTTGTAACTTCTCCAGCTCTTAGAGTTCACCTTTGTGCTGCCTTTCTGTATTACTGCATCACTTCAACAAGTCCATTCTGATCCTTATCTGTGAGAGGTGGGGCTTCTGTATCCAGGTGCTTAGTCTGATTGCCTAGGAAGTTGCAGAAGTAATTGCTGTGAAAATAACTTACTTTCCCCAGAAAACACAGGATCTGGCCTCCATCTAGTTCCTTAAGGCTTCTTCTGCACAAGGGTCCGAGACCCCATGATACGGCTGCAGCGAGGCTCTGGTGAGTGCAGGGGACAAATGTGGACACTGCTCTGATGTGACTCCAGGTGAAGTGGGCAGGGTTACTCAGGGGTTGAACAACCCATTCCACAAATGTTCTACGGAAGGAAATGAGATTTGGGTGGGAAACCCTAAGCCTGGAGATTACTGAGGCCTGGGGAGGGGTTTGTTTCTAGAGGGTGAGGCCAGCTGAATGGATGGGGGAGGGGAGGGAGACTGTTGGAAGGTCAAGGAAAGGGTAGGTCACGTCCATTGCCCAGCTCACCTATTTGGTCAAAGCAAATGAAGAAGTCAGGTGGCAGCTACTCATGTATTTTTCTACCACAAGTGCCTTGACCCATGATAGGATCCTCAGATGCAGAGTTGAACATGTCCCTCAGTTCCTTAACAGGATGTGCAAGGTCACAGTCTGGTTTTACCTTGGTTGCTTTTCCCTTTTATCCCTGATTATCATTCCTATTTCTCTTCTGCCCCCTCCCTCATTTCCCACTCCCCCCAAGTGCCAATCATGGACTCACATAGGACAGTCTCTAATGATAGGACAAGTACCCTTGGACCTGTGTTCCTACAACTTCTGCAAGAGCCTCCTGGGCACATACCCAGCATGGGAGATTGCTGGGCATAAGGTATATGAATACTTCATTTTCACTAAATAATACTTGGTTGCTTTCCAGAATGGTTATGCCTGTTTAATGCTGCTCCAGAAATGCACAAACAAGTCTATTTCCCTGAGTCTTCTCCATCACTTGGTATTACCCTGCTTTCTAATCTTTGTATATCGTGTATGTGTATAAAGTAGTATATTGCTGTTTAAAAGTTTGCATTTTGCTGATGTCTAGGCCTTCCTAGAAATGCATATCTCATCTCATCCTTGGTATCCATTCTCTAAATTGTGTATTGCAAGTTTTGCTCATTTTTCTTTTGGGTTTCTTATCTTTTTCATGCTGATTTGCAAGAGTTTCTTGTATGTGTTAGATATATAATTATCTACGTATGTAGATACTATAATTTGTGCTGTTCTTATCCAGTTTTGGAATCAAGGTTATATTATTAACCTCATAAAGTGATTGATGTTTTAACTTCTATAGCGGTTATTTATCTATGCAAGTTTTAAATTTATTCTTTGCCAACTTGCCTCTTTATTTTATATTTTAATGGCTATTTGTTTATTTTTAAATTTTTAATTATTTTTTAGTTAAGTCATGTAAAATGCCATTGTATTAAATTGTATTTTTTCACATTCTTCTTTTTAAAAAAATTTTTTGTTGAAATATAGTTGATTTACAATGTTGTGCTAGTTTCAGGTATATAGCAACGTGATTCAGTTATACATATACATGTATATCTATTCTTTTTTAGATTCTTTTAAATTATAGGTTATTACAAGACACTGAGTATAGTTCCCTATGGTATACAGTAGGTCCTTGTTGTTTATCTATTTTATATATAATAGAGAGTCTATTTTAATCCCAAACTCCTAATTTATCCCTCCCCCGCTTTTCCCCTTTGGTAACCATAAGTTTGTTTTCTATGTCTGTGAGTCCCTTTCTGTTTTGCAAATAAGCTCATTTGTATCATTTTTAATTTTTTTTAGATTCCACATACAATTTAGCACTTTATAAATTCACTATAATGTATCTAGTTATGGATCCCCCTGCTTATCTATGTTTTATAACACTCAGTAAGTTTTTTTCAATTCTATTTCTCTGCTCTGTATCTTAACTTTCATTTTTTTGCTTCTTTTTTTTAGAAAAAAATAAAAATTTATATGGTGTTTATTTGTTTATTCTTAATTAACATAGTGTCCTCTTGTATTAATTCTCTTCTTAGTGGAGTACTTCTTCCAAGAGAATATTAAGAGAAGTTTTATGTATGCTTGATATATCATTAATTTTGTCCCAAATTTTAAACAGTTTAATTGGTGTTAAAATTCTAGGTTGAAGGTTCTTGTCTTTCAATGCTGAAAAAGTTATTTTCTTGGCCAGCATTTATTATAGATATTAAGAATTCCCATTTCTTTTCAGGGGATCTATACCTTCTCTCTGGAAACTTTTAGAATTGTCATTTTTGTTTTTGGTTTCCTGGAACATATTTATTTTCTTTACCTTCTGAGCCCCATGATGTGACAGCAAAGGAGTAAAAACTGGTATAAACTTCCAATAATGTAGAGAACATGGAGAGAGTCTTCAGAAGATAGGCAATTAAGTGATGTGTGGATTATAAGAAGTAGGACGGTCACCAAATGGAACTTGGGTCCACTCATCCGATGTGCAGCAAAGCCAATCCGCTGACACAGGGCTATGGCGAAGGAAAGTGGAGCGTTTATTACAGGGCACCAAGCAAGGAGATAGCTCCTCCTCAAGGGATATATTGATACATAACAATCTGATACAAATCTTTGAGTTCTTCTATAGGAACTAAGGTCCTCACCCAGGTAACTTCAGGCTGAGCACAAGATTCCTGGAGCACTGCCCTGTTACCTCACCACTAACCAATCAGAAGAAAGTCATGCACCGCACAGCCCTCACCCCAAATTTTGCTTTTTAAAACTCTCCTCCGAAAACCAACAGGGAGTTTGGGTCTTTTGAGCATGACCTGCCTGTTCTCCCTGCTTGGCCTTTGGAATAAACATTTCTCTGCTCCAAACTTTGATGTTTCCATTTGTTTGGCCTTACTGTGAGTAGGGCACATGAACTTGGGTTCAACACAGTTTCGCTCCTGTCTAAAGAAATCAAACAACCTGTTTTTAGTGTGGGCAATAATGCCACATCTGGGATCCATTTCTATTCACCCTGAAACGGAGCCCAATAGTCAACAGCGGCACACCGAGTTCACAGTCAGCTTTAATAATCCCACCAGTGACTACGTACTTGAGGGAATTGTGATACGTGAAAAAGAAATGTCATGGAATAGAGAAATAATCTCATAGGAATACAAGAGATAATTCAGGGTAAATAAGGAGCTTGAGAGAAACTAATTTGTATCCCCAGAGACATTTATGAAGACACCATATCAATTAAACAAGAAGAAGAGGCTATGAAAATGCTAATTAAAAAGCTGGAAGATAAAATAGAGAAAATTAAAAGACAAAGAGTATAAAATGATCAACAACAACAATAAAAACATTTAGAATAACCCAGGGGCTCAACATCCAGCTGATAGGAGATTTAAAAAACAAAAAAAAAGTGAGAAGGAATTACGAAAAAATATTACAAGAGAATTTCCCAGAGTGTAAGGATACAAAAGTTAAGAAAGAAGTGTTCACCTACTCTCCACCATAATGAATAAAAGACAGCAAATGCAACATTTAAAAATTCAGAACACTAATATTAAAAGAGAAATCTTAAATCTTTCCAGAGAGAGAGAGAGGAATGAAGAAAAAATAATGATAACCCACAAATAAATGGGCACCAAAGGCTTGAAAAAGCAACTCTAGATGACAGACTGTAATGAAATACTTCAAATTATGAAGGAAAACTACTTTTCACTAGACTTCTATGTCCAGCAAAAAACTGTGAATTTTGAAGGCAGAAGAAGAGACATTTTCAGACAGTGAAGTGTTGAAAAAGCTTAATTCCACACATCTTTTGAAGGAAGTCATTTGAGGACACACTCCCACAAAAAAATGAGGGACTAAAGCAAGCCAGGAGGAGACATAGGATTCTGGAAGCAGTACGTGCAACCCTGGGCAGGAGTGATGAGAAATGCATATGACAGTTTTGCTGCAGGTCTAAGGAGAGATCAGTACAGATTTTATAGCTGAAGGAAACACGAATGTGTATCTTCTGCCATTTATAAAGACATCATAAGCACAGAAAGTTAAGTCAGTTGAAGTTAGTGATCTGGACCCAGTTAGACTAACTTCAGAGCCTGAACTCTTAATTTTTATCTTACATTGTTTCTTCTTGTAACTTAAAGTGATTTATGGTTTCCATCAGAAAATAAAAATTTTAGTATGTTTCATGTGTGCTAAACATGCATTTATTAGAGTCAGAATGCAAAAAAAAAAAAAAGCTATGCAAAATTGCTAAATTAAGAAATAACTTTCTAGAAATCCAGAAAGAGTTCCTAGAGAAATGAATGTAACCAGGAGGAGATACAATTTTAAAAAGAGTGAAAGGTGGTTTAATTGAGGGAGAAGTCATGGGCAGGGGGAAGAGGAAGGCAAGAGATTTTTCTTTACATTTTAAGTCTTCTGCACCTGAAGAAATTAAATTGTGTGCCCATATTCCTTTGCAAATTTAAAATTTTATTTCTGTGTATTTTAAAAAGGGTAAGTACGGCTTCTTTGGACGATAAGCCAAATGAGGAATTACGGCAATATGCAAAGGCATGGAAGAGCAAAACGTTCATGGCTTTGGGGAGAATGGTATGGTTTAAGTGACTGGACTGAAGGGTCGTTGGGGGCTGGTAGGAGAAGACAGAGATGACTCTGGAAAAGTAGACCAGGGTAAGGTAGTGGAAAGCATCGAATGCCCACGCTAAGTAGATTGGAATTTCCTTTGTTGGCAACGGAATGTTGAAAAGTTTTAAGCAGCATGATTCCATCTGTGTTCTCGGGGGCTCATCCTTATTGCAATGTGAAGCCAGCTCTGGGTGTGGGAAGGCAGGAAGCCGGAGGACCAGAGCAGGGATGGTTATAACCATCCACGACTTGCGGCTCTGAACTAAGGCTTTCAACCTGGGAGGAAACTGGAGCTCCATACCTGTGACTAGAATCAAAATTCCTGCCACTCTAGCTGTCGCCCTGGCCTGCAGTCTGCCGTCCAGCACCCTCTCTCTGGCTGGGTGGCCCCTGCCCAGTGATGCGCTGATGGGCGGCGTGTTGGGGGGCTGTGGGGGGGTCTCATGGAATTGCAGCCCCTCCTCTCTTGGGAGCTGCTAGAAGCCCACGCCTGGGCGGCGTCTCAGTGCAGCTTTTTAGACCTTCCTATAAACTATTTATTGGCCCCTTTTTAAGCCATGGTTTAGTTTTTAGGATGGGACTTCTACCAACTTCTCCCCACACCCCCCATACCCTTTAATGGTTCCCTTGGTTTTTATAAGCAGTTTTTCCGTTTTTTCCTCCTGCCTTGCTAACTCATCTAAGAAGTAGGATTTTCCCCCCTTTTTCTTTTATTATTAATATCTTTAAAATAATAAAATGGAAGGAATGAGTGTTTGTAAACTTCTGGTCTCCTGCTTTCTAGGTCCACACCCAGGGTGCCCTCCCTCTGAGGCTAATTAATATTCCACGTGCTGGGTGTGGGTGTCTGTGTGACTAGAAGCCCTCAGATGGCTTCAGCCCTGTCTCTCCAGGTACCATGATTCCCTCCCTGCCCTCTTATCAACCTACATCCCTGCTTTCCTCCTGCCCTCTGGTTGCCAGGCAACATAGCTCAGGGGCAATAGAGTCTGGCTGGAAGTGCCCAGCTGAAGGACCTCTGGTGTTTCTCCTTGTGGCAGCCTGGCTGGGAGTTGGGCAACTTGCTGAAGGTCAAAGGCAGCCATCCATAGCTGTGGCATTCTCTCCACTAGACGTGAACGTGACTCAGGAGGGGAAATATTCGAAGGCAGGGAGTGGGGTAAAGTAGTTGGTTTTCCCTTCACATCCAAGAGGCCACATGGCTCCTCCCTTCCGTGGCCGGAGCGGATCAAAGTCGAGCTGAACAGGTCTTTGTGCATTTCAGGAATGTGGAGTTCATTTCCCTTCAGGCCTCTCCTGCCACTGACTCTGCCTGACACTGCAAAAGTGACAAACTCATTTGTGAGCAGAGGTTGAATGTGAGGGTTAGGGATCCACCTCTGTAGTACCACGTCACTCAAAATATGGTCTGGGGGCTGGCAGCATAGACATCACCTGGGAGCGTGTTAGGAACGCAAACCTCAGCCGAACCCCAGACCTGTGAACCAGAATCTGCATTTTGTCCGAATGGCTGGGTCATTTGAATACACATTAAGTTTGAGACTCTGATCAGATACTCTACTGTCAATTTGGTTAGAATGAGGGTACGTGGCTCACAGCGGGACTCGAGTTCCGGAGAATTCTGCCTTTCCCTGCTCAGCAGAGCACCACAGAGCCATAGCCTTGGGGTATTCCATGGATTTATGGAGAAGGGGGTGTGCAAATGCACAGACCGTCTCTCCTGATGGGAGCCCTCCCCTTTCTCCATCCACCGTGATCTTACCCAGGTTCGCATGGCCATGCACTCTCAGATTCACGATCCCAACTCGTCCTCACAGAATCCTGGGAGTTAACAAAGCGGGGTTATTAATCCCATGTGAAACAAGGACCCCCCAGTTTTATCTGTGAAGAAATGACTATCTCGTTCAAGGCCACAGAGCTACGAACTGGACTTACCCTTGTGATTCCCACCTTCCTTTTGTATGTGACCTAGACTAGATTTCCAGCCCTTTTCAACACAAAGCTCAGAGAAGTAATTATGGAGGAAAAAAAGCAGTCAGAATCATGATGTTGGGGTTGGTTTGACTCATAAATTCCACCACATAGGGCTGAACCTAAAGACTTCTTCCTGAGACTCTGCAAATCATTCCAGTAGTTCAGAGGCCCTTTGAACAAGAGGTTACATGGATTGAGTTTCAAAGAAAAGAATGTCGAAAGAAATCTCCCAGATGAGGATGGCCTCCAGATGTGAACATGGCTCTTCCAGATGTGGGGGAGAGTGGGGCGGGGGAGTGAGAGACCTCACATGTCTGCAAGATGAAATGGAAAAACCGCTCGCAGCCACCGGGGGAAGGAGGACAAGGGGAAGAGGAATGAGATGGGAGGAACAGAACCCAAGTTCAACTCTTCAGTGCGGGGGCCAGACGAACTGGAAGCGCTCATTCCCAGGCGGGCTGACATTTAAAATCTGTGGTCCACAGGGAAGCCATACCTCAGACTGTGCTGCTGAAGAGAAAACTGAGAAGGGGTTGTGCCTGCAGGTCTCTGAACAGATCTGATCCAGCCCCATCCAGGAGTTTTCCAGGCGCGGCTACAGGGCAGCCCGGGCGCCTGGAGTCTTACTCAGGGCAGCAGGGAACCGAGGCCAGAATGTGGAAGAAGGAGCCAGAAACTGCCCAGTCCTTCCTTCCTTCAGCTTCTGAATCAGCAACTCATTCTCTCGGGCCTCACCTGGTTTGTTCTTTCACCAGGGCTGGGAAGTCCCCTGTTTCTCAGGTGAGTAAATCTGCACAGAAAACGGAGGCCTTGTGGCCAAGTCATCGTGGTTCGTCGTGGTTTGTCACATCTCTGAAAGTCAGAGCTATTGTCCAACTCCTGGCTGCAGGGAATAAAAACCCTTTATTTCCCTCAGCCAACATCTCCCCTGTCTCCGGGAAGACCTGCCAAATCACTGCTCCTGGTGTACGTGTCTCTCCACTTCCCCACTTTCCCAAGCCTTCCTTTCCTTCCATGTAAAGACCGTCTCTGAGCCCCTGTGTCTATGTCACTCTGGACATGTGATTTGCATTCCCTTTTACCTTTTCAGTATTTTTTAGCAACACAAATAACTCACTGTGCTCTGGCCCCACTGGTGAAGTCCACATTTTTATTTCCCTCTAAGGGTTCACAGAATCTGAAGAACACATTCCAACAAAGTGAGTACATTTAAGTTGTTTATTATTATTATTATTTGGCCGCTCTGTGTAGCTTGCAGGATCTTAGTTCCCTGACCAGGGATCGAACCTGGGCCCTTCACAGTGAAAGTGCGGAGTCCTGACCCCTGCACCACCAGAGAATTCCCTGTTAACTTATATTATTAAAACATGTATTGCAAGAGGGAAGAGATATGGGAACATATGTATATGTATAACTGATTCACTTTGTTATAAAGCAGAAACTAACACACCATTGTAAAGCAATTATACTCCAATAAAGATGTTAAAAAACAAAACAAAACAAACAAACAAAAAAACCATGTGCACATGTAACAATGCCTACATACTGATCACACACACACACAGAAGCACAGTCTCTGGCCAATATGCTAATAACACAATACTCCTCAGTTGAAAAAGTTAATTAACATATACACACTACTATATGTAAAATATTTAGATAATCAACAAGGACCTACTGTATAGCACAGGGAACTCTACTCAATATTACTATAATAACCTATATGGGAAAAGAATCTGAAGAAGAATGGATACATGTATATGTATAACTGAATCACTTTGCTGTACACCTGAAACTAACACAACATTGTAAATCAACCATACTCCAATATAAGATAAAAATTATGTTAAAAAAGTAATAAAATAAAATATTCAAAGAGGTAAAAAGAAAAAAGAAAAAGTTAATTAGCCATCTTCTATTTCCCCATGAGGGACCTAACCTTCCCCTGTGATCTGCAGCCTAACACAGTTTTCAAAGCCCACACCAGTCAGAGGGTAGATTATCCAATTAGAAGGTACTGAGATCATTGAAGGGTGAAGTCAGGATCAGTGCACCCTGGGTACAGAGATATGTCATTACTCTGGGAATCAAGTACCAGGAAGTATAGTACTATAACCGAGAATAGGCTCCCACCAATGACCGCCGTCTGCCTGCCTTTTGTCTGTAGAAAAACTTTAGTCAAAGAATAAATTTAATCAGAGGAGTGAGAAAATGCAGAAAGAAAGGAAAACAGTCAAGCAAGACAAAATAATAATAGTTTAGCCATTAAATAACATCAAAGAATGTTTAGTTCTTCCTCAAGGACTATAGATAATATTTTGAGCCATGTCCTTTGAGCTGTTTTGTTGATACTGAAACCCCCCACCAGGTGGAAGAAGTTAACTGTATGCTGCATGTAGACCCCAGACAGGTTGGAACCAGAAGATTGATGATGCTGAGCCCCATTTACGCCACCACCAACCAATCAGAAGAATGTCCACAAACTGATCACACACCCCACAAACCCCCTCCCTCACCCTGCCTTTATAAACCTTTCTCTGAGAGCCTTGGGGAGTTTGGTTCTTTTAAGCACTAGCCGCCTGGACTCCTTGCTTGGTGCCTGCAATAAACGCTACACTTTCCTTCACCACAAGCCAGGGTCAGTAGATTGGCTTTACTGTGTGTGTGCAGGTGGACCCAAGTTTGGTTCGGTAACAATATCATTATCACGATCACCATCATCATCACTACTGGCTAATTGTGAATTCTTTATTTCCTTTGTTTTAATCTAATTGGAGTTGAATTCTCAAGCTATCGTTTGTTTTACGTTTGAGTCTAAGCATATTTTGATATTCCAATTAGTATCTGATTCAGTTTTATAAAATTGACTCTGTCCTGGCTCACTGGAATGTAGATCTTTAAATTTTTATACTTAAACCCACTTAGAATTGGCTTCAGGCTTAGGAAAATAAGTAAGTTAGTCTAAGTTCAGTATGTGATTCAGAAAATGTCTATACTTCATTCTGGCTTTTAGCTACAAACTTGGTGTATTTCATGCTTCTGAATTGGATAGATTTTTATTTGGTATTTTTGGTGGCAAAGGTTATTTTGTTCTTGCAATTGGTTGTATTCACTGTTATTTTTAAAAGATTCCAGAGAGCCTGGTATTACAAGTAGCCTACCTTGCCCCCAAATGCTAGGCCTTTATGCATTCTGCACAAGCTTCTGGATTATAAAGATTCTCCACCTTCTATTTCTAGGCTTTTCCCAGAGTCATACATCTGCTCAGGAGCGATGGCATTTTGGTTCACTCGCTTTTCTGGTTTGAGCAGCTCTGTCCAGAAAGAAGGGAAATGGCCTTTCTTCTATCAGAACTCCCGTCCCTGCTGGAGAGAGGATCCCAGCCTAGGACTCCTCGGCAGTGACTAAGGCTCAAAAGCCCAGCCCTTGTCCTTGGATTCCACCTGTGTAATTTCATTTGGAATGTACCTTTCTGTTGACTTGATCTCCGCCTTTCTTTTCATCTGTCTGTTATGCTTAATTCTACCCTCATGCACGTGTTAATTCTAATCCTTTGGTGACCTAAGCTAGAGAAAATGCCTCAGGAATAAACATTTCTCCATCTGTGAGTTTTCTCCCTCCCATGTTATGGCATCTATTCCTCTAATATTAATGCACTGGTGTTACCGAACGCAAGTTCATGTTCCTGATGCACAGTGAGACCTAACAAACTGAAACGTTGGAGTTTGGAGCAGAGAAAGGTTTACTGCAGGACCATGCAAGAAGACCAGTGGCTCATGACCCCCAAAACCCTGAACTCCCTGAAGGGTTTCAGCAAAGCATTATTAAAGGCCAGGTGAGGGAGGGGCATGGTTGGTTGTTACAAACTTCTTGGTGCCAGAATCCTTTGTTCTTACAGCTGTCCATGTAGGTCAGGTCATGATGTTCCTGTAAACCTCCAACAAAACAAATGTTATTCTCTGTTCTGCAACTTTGAATCTCTATGGAAAAGTGTTATCCCCTTAAAGGTCAGAGCCTTGAGAATGGGCTATCCTGTACATTTCAGGCTAAGACAACATTCTTAACTCTAAGCAAAAGCCATGGAATAAAAAGGTTAAAGTAAAAGAAACAGATCCAATTTGGAGTCAGATTTGTTCTTCCCTATTACATTGGATTAAATCTACCATTTATTATATGCCTATGTGCCAAGCAATTGACTTCTATTGATCACATTTATTGTTACTAACAACCCAACCAGCTAGGTGGTGTTATCCCCATTTTACACATGAGGAAACTGAGGCTCAGAGAGGCTGAATGCCTTGCCCAAGACCCTGCAGCTGGAAATCAGATAAAACCTGGTCCATCTGACTCCAGAACCTCTAGAAGTTCTGGTTCAGGTTACCCCATGAGGCCTTCTGTGATTTCAAGAAATTCTCAAATTCGTTTTATTCATAAAAATAATAATGCCTATAGGTCTCATAGCAATAAAGTGAAAGGAAGGAGAAGAATGTTATAGCCTGAAAAGTTGGAAATTTTACCTCCTCTACACTGGAAAAAAGACTTCAGTTTACAAATTAGATGTTCCAGCAGAATGACTTTGGCTATAAGTGTGTGAACCCGCCACTGCCCTTTCATTTGGTGGATGGATTTAAGTCTGTAGCTGAACCTGATGGAGGAGATTCCTTCCAGGTTCATGACCCTGCTCTTGGGGGTGCAGAATCTTGATCTGACAGGCCCTAAGTGATGGAAAAAAGAGCTGGAGGTTTCAAAGTGAGACACCCAGGATCCAGGGCTGGAAGTTCATTTTGTCAAACAATCGAAAGTGCAGATATTCTTCTTAGAACTTGTAGCAAGATGGTGCTTTCTATTACAAGAAAATACAAACCGCTTCCCCTCAAGGTTATTTTCTTGTGCATACCCACTGGCACCTTTGACAACGACCTCTCTCGGCCTCGGAGGACAAGCCTGTGTAAGTCTAGAGAAGCAGTGTCTAGTGTAGACTTACACCCTTATTCTGCCTGCTTTCACAGAGCACTCGAGGCAGTGCAAACAATATCGTGAACTGACAATGCCATTTTTTCCAATGGTGACAGTCGACAGCTTTGCTTGCTCCTGGAGCTCTGCAGACAGTCCTGAGGGGGTCACACAGTCCTCCGATGGAAGCCCCAAAGCTGAAAGTCACAGTCTAACTCTGCAGTCTTATCGCGAGAAATGGTATTTCTTCTGGAGGATGACCAGGAAGCTTTTCTTATGGCATCAAGGAGACTGTTGAATCCAAAAAGACTGCAGAGGAAAGGGTTGAATTTCTCAGCCTTCAAAACCAGCTTTTAGGAAAGTGCCTTTTCATCCTTTATTAACTGCAAATAAAGGAGAGAAGGCCATAAGCTTCCAGGATTCCCATTTTGGGCATTTTTTGCCAGTAGTGGGGGTGGTATTAGGAGAGAGAGACCGAAGTCTCTTGTTCTTCAGTTTATAAGTGAAGTTTGCTCAGGAAACAGGAGCAAACATCTTGGAATCCTTATCATCACATATAAACTGCTTTACTGGTTGACCCTACAGAGAGTATCATACTTAAAAACAAAATGATACCTCTGTGGAGAGTCTTTCATCATAGGATTTCTTGGCCTTGTCATCTTACCCTAATTTGCAGAGATAAGAAGAAAAACCAAGAGAGGTCACAGTTGAAGAAAAAGCCATCGGCAGAACGTGCTGAGAGCTCAGCCTTCTTCATCCCGGCCTTTGTAGCCAAGCACTGGGCTCTGCACACGAGCCTCGTTCGCACTCCTAACCCTGGATAAGTACCGTCGCTGCAACGGGGCATGTGTAGTTAGCGGGAGGGGGCGAGTCCGATTGCTGTTGAATTAGTTGCAAGTTCAAGATCAGCTAGGTTCTTTCATTATTAACAATCATCCAACGACAATACTGAGCACCTATATGCTACATACTGCATTGGACACCAGACAGGAAGTAGGGTCTGTGACATTTCAACATTTAACTCATACAGAAGAAATGGCGGGCATGGTCTTGTACACTTCTTTAGAGAGAAGGTCAGTAAATAAACATGAAGCCGGTAAAGAATGACACGGAGTATGTTATCAAAATGGCAAAGAAAAGGGTATGAAAGGAACACTAAAGGGAACGAATGGGTGTTGGTCTCCTGGTGGTGTAGCCAGGCCAAGGTTTGGAGGAAGGATGGACAAAGGATGGTTCTGAGAGAAGTGGAAGCCATATGGAAAAGTTATCGTTAAGGCAAAGGGGTGGGAATCTCCGATGAAGGGAGAATAAGATGAAGGGCTGGATAAGAAAGAAGCAGACTGGACCTATAGGGCCATGTTGTGCTGAAACAGGTGATGATGGGGTTGAAGGAGGGGGTGGGCCTGGAAGAGTAAGGAACCATACACAGGTCCCGAGTCAGGTATGAAATGGTTTTTGAAGCTAGTTATTCTCACCAGCAACATGTGGTATCACTTAGCATAAAAAAAATTGAAACCAAGGAAATCCCTAAGAAGACAGCTCTAATAGTCTAGCAATGAGAAGCTTAAAAGATGAACCAGTGTTGATACCTTTGGAATGGAGAAAAAGATCTCAAAACAAGAAGTAAGGCAGAGGAACAGACAGTTAGCAGGGCTCAGAAAAAAAAAAAGAAAAGAAAAAAAAAGGCTATGGGATTGAAGGAATGATATTGAATGTGTTTTGGTGGAATCTTTTTTTTGAATTTTTTGAATTTTTGAGTTGGAAGAACACCCTTAGTTCAATATTCTTATTTTACAAACGAGGAAACCAAAGCCCAGTCAGGTCTGTAAAGAAGTTGTACCTACAGAATTCAAGTGGGCCAGTGAAGTTCAACTAGGCCCTTATTTTATTTAGAAAATAACAATTTTGAGGTTCAGACACAGAAACTTCTTGAAAATGATTGGGAGATCAGAGGAAACAGAATACTAGGTTTGGACTCATGACTTCTGCATTCTGATTCTAGAAAGCTCTGACCCTTGGAAACCTTTGGTGGATGGACAGATACTTTGCACTGGGCTAATCTGGATGGAGAGATTCAGGTCATCACAAAGCCATTGGGAAATGTAGTAGGCAGAGGACCGGGCGGGGGCAGGGGAGGATCCTGGAGCCACACCCTGCTCCTGGGGGCTCCAAGATCTGAGGACCGTCAGGCTAGAGTGAGTGACTGGATCTTTTCCAGGGAGCACCACTCTGGTTGGGGTGACCCGGTTCCTCTTCAGGCTGACATCAGCTTCACGCCCTGTGATTCTCTGTGACACTTAAGCCAGCATCATCTCTCCATACCATATTATATCAAAAAAAAAAATTAGGATCTTTCTCATGGACTAGGAATGCATTTCATGTAGCTTCATTTAAAATACATTGTTAGACTGGTGTTCCACAAATCTGCCAAATACTATAAATATGTATGAAGTCGCAGGGGCCTCCCACACCCATGGAGAGGCCAGTTTTTGGACGGATAACAGACAGGGAGAATTTTAAGTACATCCTGTTCCACTAAAGCTTACTTTTTTCCCATTCTGCTCTCCCTCCTTCTTTTTCTCCCTCTTGCTCATCAACCTCCCTACCGCCAGCAACAGAAGAAATAATTGCTATGAGGGCTGAGCCTGGACAGAGCTGAAGATTTCTTCTTTCTCTTCCTTTAAAGCATTGCAAAACTTTAAAACTATGAGGGAAGAACAGCCCTCCCTACAAACCCAAACACACCTCTCCTCTGGCAAACAGGAAACTTATGCCTGGGCTTGGTCTTTGCAGCTACCTTCCCCTCAGGTTCTTCCTGGCCATTCAACATGCTTAAAATACTAACTACCAAAACCAGAAGAAGAGATGATTTCATTGTCTGCACACTGCCACTGGTGACCTGATTTGGATGGTGGCAGATGGAGCTAGTCTTCTGACTTGGCACCTTGGGAATTCTCGTAGGGTCAAGGCTGGTCCCTCCCACAGTATTTCAACACCCTGGTGCTCTCCCAGGGGCCAGCCTATCTTGAGAGGGCAGTGAATCAGGCAGAGCTGGCTTGCCACGCATGTGTGCACACAGACACATGGGGGCAAGATGGCCATGGACATCCACCACCCTCCCTGGCACAGCCTGTGCACATGCAGACCTCCTGGCTTGTGAAGGCAAGGCCGGGGCAAAACCTCTCTGCCCTCTGAGCCAGTCCCTCCTGCTTTTATCTGGGGAAAATGCACCCTACCTGGACCTGCCAGGTACAAGAATTTGTACAATTTGCTGAATTCTACTCTTGACATTAGGGAGCTGTCAGAGTGACAGGTACAGAAGGGACCCAATGATCTTCCAAGGACGGGAGGAGAGAAAACTAGTTTGAGAAGGAACAAAGGGTTGCTAGCAGTTAATCTTGGGGAATAAAGGAGAAATCATTTTTTTACCATAAAACACCCCACCTCTACCCACTGCCATGGGGATTAAAATCTTCCCAACAGAGGTAAATTCACAATGATGAAAAGATCCTTGTCTTATGGCCCCCCCTTTTACTTAATTTGCTACTCAATTATCAGGCAAGTGGGTTTTAAAATAACTTCTGTGTGCCCAGCATCTCCCACAGTGTTGTGGGCATTTAGAAGATTTATAAGACCTATTTGCTCTCTTTGGTGACTTTATAGTTACTTAAAAGGAAAGAACTGGAACTTCCCTGGCGGTCCAGTGGTTAAGACTTTGCCTTCCAATGCAGGGGGTGAGGGTTCGATCCCTGGTCGGGGAGCTGAGATCCCACATGCCTCCGGCTAAAAAACCAAAACATAAAACAGAAGCAATATTGTAACAAATTCAATAAAGAGTTTAAAAATCGTCCACATCGAAAAAATCTAAAAAAGAAAAGAAAAGAAAAGAAAGAACTAACTCAGTTGAAGTCAACTGGAAACCAAACATGCCAAGCATTCACAAATCATAATAAGTGCCTGCCCTCAGGAGGCTTATGCTCTAATAAGGAGGCAGGAAATAACTAAGAGAAATAAGTAAGGATATATAGCATGCTGGATAGTGTAAGTGCTTAGGAGAAAAATAAAGCAGTGACGAAAGATAGGAAGTGCTGAAGAGAAATTGAAATTTTAGAATAGTGACCAGAAAATTTCTTACTGAGAAGATGACATTTGAGTAAAAACATCAAAGATGTAAGTACTGAAATCGCATCTTCCTGGCAGGTTAAGTACTTTAGTAGAAGGGCAGATCAGTGAGTAGTCAGAGGAAATTCATGCAGGGGGTGAGCCTCAATCTAAACCTTTGAAAGTCAAACAAACTTTATCTAGTCAGAAGGAGGAATGAGAGGACAAAATTGATATCATTATCCTGAAATTCCGTGCACTGCAATAAATGATTTCTCTTATCTGTGTCTCGTATGTTACATACTTTAAAGAAAAACGATTATATTGCCTAATTATACCATTTGGGTAGCTACTTCAGGATCTAGAAATTTACCAGGGATGCCTGGGGGGTGCCCATCATGGCGGGACTGGGAAGCAGTGCAGGTGAGGGGTGTCCCTTGCTCTAGCAGGTCCTCGCTGGGGAGGTGGCATGGGCAGAAGAGCACCGGCTTTGTCCTCAGCCAGAGGGACATGGGTTCAAGTCTTGCTTGGCAACTTCCTATTCCAGACACAATACTTCCTTCTCTGAGCCTGTTTCCTCATCTCTGAATTGGGAATACTAACTGTTTTTCTAAAAAAAACTAGGGCTGTTATAATAGATATATATAAAGCACACGAGAAGGCATACCCGTTATTATCATTATCATGAAATCGCTTAACTATGTGAAATAAAGCAATGGGCTCCCTATGGTTGTTGTGGAATCTTGTCCTAAGTCTGAGGGATGCTAACAGCAGTCAAAGGCATATTTCACTGCAGAGCTGTCAGGATGGGGTGAGTGACTAAGTGGGGGACAAAGAGAGGTTAAGTGATGCACAGTTGTCACTAGACGCAGAGGGTGTGGTTGGATCAGATTGAACACTCTGACCTGGACCCTCAGGGCAGAGAGCACTTTGAGGGCCTTGACGCAGCTGCTGGGAAAGGGGAGTCAAGAAAAGGCAGGGAGAAGGTAGATGGGGCATCAGCCAAGGGGCTTGAGCTCCTGGAAGCCTTCCCACCAGCAGGTGCTTGTTCACCAGCATCGCAGATGCTGATTGCCTGTCAGTCCTTCCCTGGGAGGGTCCCTCAGGATGAGACCTGGTGAGAGCTGGCCTTGGCACTTCCGGCCTCGCCAGGCACTATTTTTTTTTTTTTTTAACTAAATTTATTTATTATTTCTTTTTGGCTGCATTGGGTCTTCATTGCTGCGCGTGGGCTTTCTCTAGTTGCGGCGAGCGGGGGCTACTCTTCGTTGCCGTGCGTGGGCTTCTCATTGCAGTGGCTTCTCTTGTTGCGGAGCACAGGCTCTAGGCGCACGGGCTTCAGTAGTTGTGGCTTGCGGGCTCTAGAGCGCAGGCTCAGTAGATGTGGAGCACGGGCTCAGTTGCCAATGGGCATGCTCACCATTGAGCCCCGGTCTCCCTTTCAGCATAGGGGACAGGCATTTCTGCTGCTTTGTATGCTGTCCCACCCATGCACCATCTAGATTCTGTATCATCATGGTGCCCCGGGCCTCTCTTGGCTTCCAACAGGTCTATCAGACAGACATTCAACTGCTTGCTGATTCATTGATCAACAAGGCCATTACTAGGATTGCTTAACCCTTAATTTCTTTTTAACATTTGTTGAGCACTTATTGTGTGCTAGGCGTTGTGATTTGCCGCACCATCTTGTTTTATTCTCATAAAAACTTTATGAAGCATGTACTCTTATTGTATTTGTTTTGCAGAGAAGGAAAATGAGCTTTAGAGAGGTGACACAATATGTGTAGGCCTGACAGGTAGTAGGGCCAAAATTTAAACTCAGCCTCAGACGCCAACGTCTGTGTGCTTGAACACAATGCTATACAGCCTTACCATCCACCATCACTTAAGTTTCGACTTCTTTATGTCTGTAAAAGTGAGTTCCTAGAGACAGAAGATGAGTGATTTTTTTTTTTTTTGAGAGGGCAGGGAGATTAACGTATTCATAGTACATTTTCAATCTTCCATTCACTTTTAAATATGTTTTGTTCAATAAAAATAATAGAGCACTGGGTGGGGGGGAGAGATAAATTTGGAGTTTGGGATTAACATATACACACTACTGTATATAAAATAATTGTTTTCAGAGTATGTGCGGGAGTTGACTTCTATGGGATTATAAAACAAAGTTATGGTCAGAGAAAAGGCAGTAACCGTGATATTTAGAACTTGGGCAAAGCACTTAAGGTTCTTTTGGGGACAGCGGCACTCCAATTGCCTGAGTAAGGAGCTGCCATGCTGTGGATAATCCATAGTTGGGGAATGGAGAGTCTTTCTTAGATGATGGAGAGCACAGCCCCACTTGAGAGTGGGCTGGAGGGAGCATTCCCCTGGCTGGGAGGAGCCCATCCATCTGTGCACATCCCCAGGGAGCGGCACAGAAATCAACAAGAGCTAAATCATTTAGGCTGCAGGGAAGTAAGTCTGCATGAGCACAGGAGTCCTTCTTTGTTCGGGGGTGCATCCCAAGCACCTAGGACAGTTCCTGGAACACAGTAGGTACCCAATAATTATGTGCTGAATGAATGAAGCGAAACCTCGCCTGTATTTGAAAAAGAATGTGTGATGCTCTCAGGAAGGAGGTAGAGTGATTAACAGCACAGAGAATTTCCCCCTTAAATAATCCACCATACAACAATAATAATACCTAAAAGAAACCAGGTCGTTCGCCACAACAGCAATGATTAAGCTAAAAACAAAACAAGCCCAGGTTCCTTTTACAAATATTGCAATGCCTAAGACGAACAGCTAGGGGGAAGGGAAGCAGGGAAGACACGGATAACAGCGGTCACACCAGCATCTGTGACACTTTCAGCCATGTACCCACTTGTGCTGACCATTTTAATAAAGGGCAAAGGGAAAACATGACGCAAGAAAGGAGTGTGTTGTATGTCTCGACTTTTAACTGTCACAGAGCTAAAAACAACGGAGAGGGGATCAGATCACGGATTAGGCTGAAGTTAAGGTTCAGCTCCACACATTGCAAATCAGTCTCCTGATCTTCTCTCTCACACGTGCACATCTCTGGTTTCCCTTATCAGCAGAGCCGGCCTGACACCTCACTTCCTAAGACTGGGAGAGGTGCTCCTCTGTGTCTCCAAATCCCTGGGCATCTACCCTCCAGCAGGCCTCCTCGATAAATTCCCAGCTCCTCTCACCGTGGTCCTGTGTCTTATTTGTTGCTGTATCTCAGCTCCCAACACAATATCTTGCGTCTAGTAGATTCTCAACATATAATTGTCCCCAAATTGAATGAATTAATGGCTCCATCATCCTCCCAGTCAACCTGGACTCCTCCTTCCAGCTTCCATGTCCAAAGTCACCAGGTTCTATTTAACCCATTTTAAAGTATTTCAGGTCTGCCCCCTTCTCTTCACAGCCACGGCCACAGCCTTTGCTCAGGCCTCTCCTTCCATCTAGACTATCACCATGGCCTCCTGATACTGGTTTCCTTGTCTCTACACGATCTCTATTCCAAGCCACTCTCCACACCAGAGGTGGCAAACTAACAGCCCACATACATAATTTGTTTGGCCCTGAAAATGTTCTAAAAATCATCCTACCTTTTAAAACCAGGAAACGTCTACTAAAATGCTGGTTTTCCAAAGTTTCTTTAAAAATCACAGGGACTGGCAACAAAAGGCCTAGATGAGCTGGCAAGAGCTGGAAGTGTGAAGCCTGCCACCCTCAGTGCGGCCATCCCCCGCCTCCCCACTGGGCCTGATCCCTTGGTTTTAGGGGGCTGGTCCCCGGAAGGCATGGACGTTTATGGCCCTTGCTCTGTCCTGCCATCAGAGTTATCTGTGTAGAACACACGTGGGATCAAATCGGATCACGTGACTGCGATCTAACTTTGCTGGCAAGATAAGATCATGCGTGTGAGGCCCATCACACACTGGCCCTGCCCAACTTTCAAGCCTGGGCTCTCCTCGCACCCGCCCCACACCCCAAGGGTGCTGGGCACGTTCTCATCTCTGACGCTTTGCTCAGGCTCTGTTCTTCAACTTGAGTACCTGCCCCTGTGTTGCAGTGATTGAGAGAATGTGCTAGCGTCAGACTGCTTAAGTGCAAACCCTCTCTAAGTCTTCACTTCCTCAAAGGAGGATAATACTAGTTGACACTTCATGGAGTCATTGGGAGGAGCAAAGAAATAATACCTGTAATGCTCTTAACCCAGGACCTGGCGCATAGCAAGGGCTTAGCAAGTGATACCCATGGTGTCGTTGTTGCTGTCCAGCCCTTCTCGCACTGAAGAAATGCTGTTTCACCTCCATAGCCAGTTCAAATGCCAATTTCTCAGTGAAGCCTTCCCCATCCATCTACCCCACCCTAGGCAGTGTGAGTAATCCCTGCCCATGACCCAGGAGGTTCTGCACATACCTCTAGGATGGCATGTGCCACGCCGTCTCACCTTTGGCTGTACTGTATCCATCTCCTCTGGGTACCACTCACTCCCTAAGGACAAGATGGGCATCTTCAGGCACCCAGTGCCTGGACCTTGTAGGTACTCAGTGTTTCCTGAATGAGTTGGGTTGGATATGAACAAAGAAACAGCCAGAGGGTCAAACAATTTTCTCCCCAGAGTTCTATATACCAAAAGATCGTCATGTGATGCCACTCACCACCTAAATGCAGTTCATAAAAGACAATAAAAAGGAACAAGATAAATTCAGAGCATTAACAGCAAGCTATGTCACTTAGTTGTATGACTTTTGCTTCTCTGAGCCTCGATTTTCTCACCTGTAAGAAGGAGATAATGCCTTTCCCACCTCACTAGAGTGGATGAGGATCTAATAAGGGTAACATAGGTGAAAACATTTTGCAGATTACAAGTCCTTCCATCCAGTGCCTGACACAACCAGTACCCTTATTCAATGACAAGAATTGGAGGGTACAAAAACGAATTTCTTAAAGGACCTGGATTATTAACCAACAGTCATAAAGTGTGGGTGTGGGTGGGAAAGGGAAGAATTAACCCCCAAAACAAATACCAAAAGTCCACAGTGGGACTTCACCAAGAACACTGGGCTTGGTTTGAAGTCAGCTTTGTCACTCTGGAAGACCCTGAGCAAGTTCTTCATCTTTCTGAGCCTCAGTTTCTTCGCTTCTAAAATGAAGAGAATCAAAGCCATCCCAGAAGGTCGAGAGGAAGATGAAATGACATGACCTACATGGAAACTTTGAACAGTATCTGCCACTAAGGCTCTCAATAATGTCTGTAAACTCTATTGGTGACGATCAAAGGGCATTTGATATAAGAAAGGTATAAATACCAATTTGAATTTAAGGATGATGTTAATAACACTAGAAGGAAGGCAGAGTATGTGTTTTCTGATTTGGGATGGAGAAGACTTGAGTGTTTAAGACCCTCTACCCAAATCAAAGCCTTGCACATCCCTGATCCCGGTCACTCACCTGGATCTCTGCAATCACTCCCTATCTTGTCTCCCCACTAAAGGTGTGTTGTCCTGATTCTTTTCGGCTCTTCTGTGAGTGACTTTCCAGAACCACCATGTCTCTCCTCTACAGAAAGGCATACAATGGCACCCCATTGCTCTTAGGATACAAACCCACTACTCATGCAGCACACAAGGCCTTTCATGCCTGATCATACCTCGAACCTCAAGCCTCACATCCCAGCCACATGGTTCTAGCTCACCTCCAAGCCTTCAATGTCCCACCTGGATGAAATACCCTTTTTGTCTGACCTGGTCTTCAAGACTCAACTTGGTCATCAACTTTCCCAGGAAAACACCCCTTTCCCCAGTGAGGATTTGGTGCCCCTCATGGGAGCTCCAGGGAGCACACCTATCTTAACACTCATCGCAAGGAAACACAATATCCATTTACTGGTCTGTCTCCTCTTTTCCAAGATCCTGGATGGCAAGGATGGTCTTTTGTGTTTGAATCCTCACCAATTATCAATCATGCCTAAGTATAGTTGGTGGTCCTTTTTTTTTCTTTGCATGTTTAAATTGAAGTATGGTTAATTTACAATGTTGTGTTAGTTTCAAGTGTACAGCAAAGTGATTCAGTTATACATATATGGATCTATTCTTTTTCAGATTCTTTTCCATTATAGATTATTACATAATATTGAGTTTAGTTCCCTGTGCTATACAGTAGGTCTTTGTTGTTTACCTATTTTATAAACTTTACCTGTTTGGTAAAGCAGGATACTCAAGCAAAGGTCCCTGGGGAAGCTGGTTCCCACCAGATCACGGGGCATGCAAGATAAGCCCGGGATCATCAAGATAAGCCTGGCAGGGGTCATTTGCGCTGAGGGAGTTCCTCACTCAGAGAACATGGATACAGGGATCTCTTGGAGTCATGGCTGCTCTGTGAGTGTCTAGAAACCTCTGATTTGGACAGCATCCAACTGGAGTAGCTCAAAACCATCTGGAAATTCTCCACCCTTTTTATATCATCCTGGATCTATAGCAGACCCTTTCTAGCTTCCATGAGCCACAAAAAGGTCAGCAACATAGACACAGCCCTAAGAGACATAAATGCTATTCCTTAATAGTTCTGTGGGCTTAGTCAAGCAATTAGGCCTCTCTGAACCTCAATTTTGCCCTTCCAATCATGTGAAAAAAGAAAGATATTAAATGCAAAGAAGGTGTGTCTAGAAGATGCTATGCAAATGTTAAGTTTTTGCTTTTGTTGTTATTATTTTTAGCAGGCCTCCTTCTGGAGTCCACACTATTCTGGACTTGAATCCTCAGAGTTGCACCAGGGCTCTCCCTCCTGCAGGCCCAGGACAGCCCAACAGCCAGTGCCCAGCGAGCCACCCCCTGCCCTGCCCATCAGTCAGCCAGCACTGGGCTGAGGGGTCTCGGATCTTGCATTTTATTACTTCTGAGCTAAGGCTGGAAATTCCTTAGCAAGGGCTCCAGCAGCACAGACTGGTCTGTCTCCCTGCCCCCAGTTTGCTGAGGGCACCCCATGGCACCAGGAGACAAGGAGCTAGAAGCCGATCAGAGACAGATCACTGGCTCACCTCCTGCGGCCCCTCTGAGTGCTGTGTAGGCTCTAGCCTGTGCAACTGACGAGGATCACACCCTGAGATGTGGGACGGAGGCATAAAATGGGCGAAATGATGCCATGAGCCTGGAATTTTGGGAAATGGGTATCCTCCAGCTGAGAACATGAATGGGGTAGTCCACGGAGATTTAGCCAGAACCACAGAATCTTTTAAATCTCAAATTCCTGGCAACCACCCAGCACTATATCTTTAGGGTTGGGCAGTCTCATTTGGCTCCGTTTTCTTAGATGAAAAATCAGAAGGACAGCAATATGAACTGTCCATCTTTGTGTATGAGATAAAAAGAGACGGTAGAGGCCAGAGAGAGCTGGTTGGCATCCATTCATACATGCTTTGCATGAGCTTTAGAGTTGGGAAAGTGGCCATAAAATGTTAAGGCTAGAAGGCACCCTCCCAGTCATGAGGAATAGGATCCAGAGGGCTTAAGGCAGTTTTCTAAGATTGCACATCTTTGAGGGATGAAATCCGTACTACATGCGAGTCCAGTGAATGGGGGACAGAATATTTAATAAGATGGCAAATATGTCATTCCATGTAGAGATATGCTATGTACAAAGAGTTTCACCACAGTACTGTTTATAGTGACAAAAAATCAAAGCAACATAAATATCCATTTTCCATTAATAGGGAATCATTTAAATACTTTGATAGTTGCACATGATGGGATACTTTGTAGCCATTACAAATAATGATGTGTCGCCTTGTAAATTAACTATACTTCAATTAAAAAAATAATGATGTGGATCTACATTTATTGACATGGGAAGCTGTGGGGCTTAGCTAGAGGGATTGTGTGACAATAGCAGGTGTCAATGCACCATGTACCTCATCCTGGGTAAAATTTTATATATGTACGTGTATACACAGCTATGAAGCAGTGTTTACATTAATTATCTCAGAGGTGAGGTTTCGGATGATTTTTAACTTTCTTATTTACATTTTCACGCACTGTTGGAATTTTGTTCAAAAATCATGTTTTTTATAATCAGAAAAGCAAACGGTAAATGACATCCTCCTTTCTGTCTGGATCCCGTGTGCAGTTTCAGAGGACTGCAAGATGCTGGGAGTGAATTTCCCCACGTCCGGCTGGTTTAGAGTTGCTTGCCCTTCAAAAATCAGCAAGTGCTTCCCAGCACACAATCCAGAAATAAGCACATTAGGGAAGGCATGAAGCCTTGGATCTTCAAAGGGAAGTTGTTACTACAGGGGGGAGATTAAGATGTTCCCAGAACATTGAGATAAATCTCCATTTAAGAGTAAAAATTAGGAAGAATGGAATGGTTGGTTTGAGTCTCTGCGAATGTGACCACCCTAAAAAGAGTCACCAATGGGTGGCAAAGGAGATGCAGTGTCCCCCAGCTGTAATTAAGATGCTGGGGTGTAGTCACAGGCAAGCATGGCTAAAGTGAATTTATTTATTTATTTAACGGTGTGAAATTTTTTAAAACATTAATTAATTAATTAATTCTTGGCTGTGTTGGGTCTTTGTTGCTGCACGCGGGCTTTCTCTAGTTGCGACGAGCTGGGGCTACTCTTCGTTGCAGTGCCCAGGCTTCTTCTCATTGCGGTGGCTTCTCTTGTTGCAGAGCACGGGCTCTAGGCACGTGGGCTTCAGTAGTTGTGGCAAGTGGGCTCAGTAGTTGTGGCTCGTGGGCTCTAGAGCACCGGGCTCAGTAGTTGTGGCGCACAGGCTTAGTTGCTCTGCGGCATGTGGGATCTTCCCGGACCAGGGCTGGAACGCCTGTCCCCTGCATTGGCAGGCGGATTCTCAGCCACTGCACCACCAGGGAAGTCCAAAAGTGAATTTATAAGTAGAAAGATGAAACGGAATAAATTGTACTGGATAGCCCTGGAATTTGCCTGAAGCATAGCTGAAACCAAAGGAGGATGATCAGTATAGGGTCTGGAAAAGGAGCTTTGTGTGCTCGTCAGCATTTACCCAGTCCTACTAGGGAAGAATGGCTGTGAATCCTATGGCCACAAGCTCTGCCAGGTTCCAGAGCCTTGAGACACCGCCCTACGTACCACCCACAAAGAGTCAGGTGGATCCGGCATCCGTGTGTTCGGAGGGGCAAATCACCTGTGTGTATGGGTGCCTGTGTGAGAGTCGTGAGGATTTGAAAGAGGTCTGTTTAGTCCTGCAAGACTTAATGGTTAAAAATAGTCAACCAATTACCCTAAAATTTAACCAGAAAGAATTTCCAATGAGGCTGAATTTTGGAGTCACTCTACTTAGTGTTTGTTTGTTTTCACCAAGAAACAATGTGTCTCTGAAAGTGTTATAACTTGCTCTCAAAGCTCACTTCGAGAGGGTCCCTATGTCTTGTGGGCTCTGCTGACCGCACGGCCCCAGTGGGAGGCACATTCTAAGACCCCCCCCCGGCTGGCTGTCCAGCTTTGTGCGCCCTTCCCTGACAATTTTCCTCAGGCAAATGGAAAGCTATGTCTTTTTTTTTTTTTTTTTTTTTTTCACACACACTGTATTTTATTTTTACAAGAGATAAATAGACTGACACCAAGCATTGTACATGGATGACCACAACAAAAGCAACAATGATTGCAATTACCAAACATGAAACACACTCATACTATGTCATAATATTGACATTCAGTCCAGTAATCCTCCACTGTAACAGCTCCTTTACTTTGCAGTGAAAATTGATTTGTATATTCTTTGCCTCTGAGTTCTTGTGGGATTTTTTCTTTTTTTAAATTCAACCAGAAAGTCACAAAAATTATACTCATCCTCATCAGTTCACTCAGTCCCATAAAGCTATGTCTTAAATACTTTTCTCACAGCTGCGGGGCCTTAGTGAGCAGGGTGCACTGAGCAGCCCCTGAGTTCAAGGCGAAAGTCTTGAAGGAGGACGTGAGATTCCCTTACTTGGGGAACACAGGCTATGTATTTAGCATCCATCCACTGGGCTTGCTGCCTTCTAGGCAAAGGGAGGGATAGTCAGTCTTTAATTCCTTATAAATATTTAGCCCTTTACCTGAAATGGACCATTAAGCAGTAGGAATAATGTATTCATGAGAGGCCAAGTGGAGAAGGTGACATACCTTCAATATCTACCTTCCAGAACAGACTACAGCTGGCATTAGTTGGAAAAAGGCAGTACCTTTTCACTTTTTTATTTTGGTCACGACTGCTTATTTGTTTCTTTGTTATTCTTCTCTGGTTATGAATCTGTAACCAAGCGGACGTGGATCAGGAGGTCTGTTCTTTTAGCCATTCTGACCATCCGTACACATCCAGCTGCCTGAAGAATTGATCACAGCGATTAGTAGCAGTCTGGTAACTGTCCACGGTGGCAGGGTTGGCTCACTTCTCCCTCCAAGTTCAGATGTCATTGTCAATGCAGCCCTCCCTCTTCTGTAACTACATGCATCGTACTGCGTTGCTAGAGAGACTTTCCACTCAGCTGGGAAATAGCCAACAGCCCGTATTCTTGGAAGCTCTTGGAGTTTCATCAGTTTTATCTTTCAAAAGCAGTTTCAGGACAAGCTCGCCAGAGACAAGAAAGAGGAAGATGCAGGGGGGACTTAGAGACTTCTCATTTTATGAAATTATATGAAAATATCTCACTGAGAGGAATTTAAGAAAGTAAACAATAAAAGCAGGAAGGAAACAGCCTGTGGGAGAAATAGACAGGAGCACAGCAGAAAGAAGGAAAGAGGGAGGAATATGACATTTTTGGTAAATCCTCAAATTTCAAACTATCATTCATTTGACTTTGGAAGATACTATGTAACTTTCATTTCAATCTATTTACCTTTCAAGCAGTGTTTTCTAAAATTAACATTGACATCCCTTGCACATGTAATAGCTTTGGGGAACATGCTTGACATTCTTTAGCTAACTGAGCAAAATCAAGTTCAGGCTATTATTAGTTTTCTTTTCTGGGGGCAAGAGGGGGCCAGACCTACCTTAGACGATCTCTCCTTGTATCTCGTCCTGAAGAGCCCCGGATTTACACATCCATCTAAAGTGTTTACGCCAGTTCAGACTCAAAAATCTGCCCCAAATGGCATTGTGCCACAAGTGAATGCCTATTGCTTCAGAAGGAGGGGGCTTATTCCTGTGTGTGAATGCAATGCTGTGGCACTGGGCAAGAGGGGACATTCCTTTCTAGGGCTTTAATGAGGTCAAATGAAACTTTGCCCAGTTCTTTACCCATGTTGAAAATGAATGTGTCTAATCCAAGCAGGGGAAATGGGAGCAGAGAGGAGAAAGGTAGATTACCCCAAATGGTTTGAAAAGACTGTGTGTGCCAGGGAGAGTGACATTCTCCAGTCCCACGTGGTTTTAGATCCCTGAACCCTTTACCATCTGCAGTCTCGAAACTGTCCGGCTCACGGCCAGGAAAAGAATCAGGCTTAATATTTTAATCACATCCAGAGGCAGAGTAAGCTGGAGCTTCAGCTAGAACACATCCAATTTCCTGCCCAGACCTGATAACTTTATAAAGAGAGCTCAGTGGCATTTCAAGGGTTAATTGCGAGCCTTTAGAAATCCTGGACTGGCATTTATCTTTTAAAAATACAGTATGTCCTCTGTATCTGAAGGGTCTGCATCCATGGAGTCAACCAACCGCAGATCGAAAATATTCAGAAAAATTAAAAATTCCTGAAAGTTCCAAAAAGCAAAACTTGAATTTGCTGTGCACTGGCAACTATTTATGTAGTATTTATTTGTATTTACAATTGTTGACTTAGCATTTACGTTGCAGTAGGTATTATAAGTAATCTAAAGATGATTTAAAGTATATGGAAAGATGTGCATATACATGCAAATACTATGCCATTTTTCATAAGGGACTTGAGCATCCATGGATTTTGGTATCCTTGGGGTCCTGGAACCACTCCCCCAAGTGGATACCAAGGGACAATTGTATTTACACAACCGCTGTGTGTGTGTGTGTGTGTGTGTGTGTGTGTGTTAAGAGATCAAAGCATTTAACATTTTCTCTCCAAACCCTAAACATCTCCAGAAGTTTAAAGGAATGTGAGATTCACTAGGCCCACCTGGAAGGCTATGGCATGGACTCACTTTAAGTTTGAATTGCAGGAGGGCAGATTACTCACTGACCCCCTTACCAGGTGGTGGGAGAGGAAAACTAGAACCGTTTTCTGAGTTCTGTCTTCAGAACCCCTGTCTCAATCCACTGCCTCTCCCTTTCAGACCCCGTGTGGGAATCCAAGAATCCAGAAGGACCAAATGACTCCCCTGCTCAAGTACCATAAGGGAAGTTTCTGCTTTTTTCCTCTGCTCATCTTGAGAGGGAAGCAGGAGGGAGATTGCGTCCCCTCAAGGGGAAGCCCCAGGTTTCTCTTTTAAAAAGGCAACCAGACCACATTCTCCTCAGTATCCCTGGACTCTACCCCTGGACCCAGCCCCCCTGCACATGCTGCTGGGGGAAGGGAGAGTTTGAAACTGGCAGACGGCCTTGGAGGTGAAAGGCAAGCCAACAAAGGATGGTGGAAGGCCTGGGGGTGGGATGGGCCGGCAGACGGCATGCAGCTCAAGTAGGCTGTGCCTTCATTCTGCCCTCAGAGCCGTGAGGGTTCCCAGGTCTGTCCACCAGACACCTCGACTCTCGAGGCTTAGGCTGCTCAGAGATCACGGGGCTCTTAACCCACTGCTGGGAGGGGCTTTTCTCAAACAGACATTTTTATTATCAGATGAGTGATGGAGTATGCGTGTGTGTGTGTGTGTGTGTATGTGTGTGTGTGCTGTTTCCCCATTATTCACTTCAGATAATATTCCCTCCTATCCATTAAAAAATGTTTTTTCCTAAAAATCAAAGTAATGTAGGTTCATGGCAGAAGATTTGGAAAATATAGAAATGTGACCCAGAAGAAACAAAAATTCACCTGTAATTGTACCACCTAGTTTTATAAACATTTCGTTGAACAGTCGTCCGTCCCTTCTCTATTCTTTTATGGAATATAAATTCCAGCAGGACAGGCATCTTGCTCACATCCGTGACCCCGCGCTCCGAACAGTGCCTAGTGCACGGCTATGTGCAAATGCATCGGTTGGATGGATCAATAAATAACTCTAGGAGAATAATTTGAATTGAAATAAGTTGTCATGATACAGCAGTGAACAGCAGAAATAGAGTTGCTTGGGTGTGGCCGACTTGGAAGGCAGCTGCTCCTGCTAATTTGCTGTTCTCCTTGGATCAGTTACTTCACCTCTCTGGGCCTGGGTTCCTTCTTCGGTAACATCCTCATTCTAGTTAATATTTATCAAGTGCTTACTATGCACCAAGTGTTGTTACAAGCTCCCTACGTGTATTTCTCACCATAAGAGGTACTGTCTACCCCACTTGTGCCCGAGGAAATGGAGGCATGCAGTCACATAGCTAAGTGCTGAGCAGCTGGGCACTGGACTCCAGCGGACACCTGGCCTTGGGATGGCATGACTTCTGGGGCCACTCCCGACTCCACTGCTGAGTGAGAGAGGAGTGAGGCAGGGAGGTGGTTGGGATGATTATGCCCGAGGAGCTCAACTGTGGAGCAAGGTCCAGGTGATTATTACCTGGAGGTCAGAGAGCAAAGTTCTTAACTAGACGACTTCCTCCCGACTGTGAGGTGTCTGGCTGGGCGTTCACGGAGCATAATTAAAGGGCCATCCAGCCAGCTCTCCACCACTGAGAGGCAGGGTTCTGAGGGCTCCTGGTGTGTTCCCTTCTTCATCCCCAGCCACCCCCAGGATGGTGCCCAGGGTCAGGCAGGGAAGTAAATCAGAAGTAAATCTGATCATTCCCCACCGTGAGCAGCCTCGGATGCATTTGGTGGGGGAGGAAGAATGGGAGTCTCGTGGGATGATTAGCTAGGATGTCAGTGGGCAGGGCACTGTCCCCCTCCCTGTGCCTCCCCCCCAGATGAAAGTGTGGGCAGATAACCTGTGTTTTGCTTGTATCCATGGTAACCAAGTCTCCGTTTTGATGAGGAGGAATGGGCTTTGGTAAACAGATCTATTTGTGTGACTCCTGTTACTCATTTGAAGCAATGTCACTCCTTTTTCCACTGTGGTCTGTGTGTCTGAGTCACAGGGAGCCTAAACTGGCTTCTCTGAATTGATGGCTCCCTCCCAGCCTCTCTTGACGGACTGCCAGCTTAGCAGGGCGTAGCTTACCAACACATTTTTTTTTTTTTTTTTAAGCCAGACTGATTCATAGAAACTCCTTTAAAGCACAGTGAAAAGAAACCGCCCATCACACACCCCAGCACACCAGCGCAGGAAACTTATAACCTCGGGAGGCCAGCCCTCCCCTCACTGCGGTCACAGACCTCCAGAAGAGCGGACGCCTGCCACCAGCTCCTGTCACTCAGGGCACCTCCGTCTCTGGACCCTCAGGTAGGACAGCTCCCGACACTGTGGGGAAGCCCAGCGAACTTTCCTTCCTTCCCACTGCTCTCCTCCTTCCGACCTCACCGAAGCTTTGCTTTTTCTTTTTTCCTTTGCTATTTTTCCATGACTCTTTGAAGAGAGCCCTTCAAATTTTTGGCTAAAAGTGGGCACCGAGACAACTTTTTCCTTAAGGTTCGGTAAAATCTAGTTTGACGGGGGCCCCGGGGGGTCGGGGCCATCGGGGTGGGGGGGCTGGGCTGTAATTAGGTCTTGCAGGAACTGGGTCCTTGTTCTGAAAGCGTGATGGGAGCAGGGACTTTGGGTATTCCGAAGATTCGTACTAGCTTCCTAGGATACCACTAGCGTATCCTTTATGGGTTTTCTTTATGGGGGGAACCACGACGTACCTTTGAAATGACAGAGTGTGCTTGCCTGATGTTGTCAATTCCTCTGTTTTGATTCAAAGTGCTCCAGGACTTGAATTGTTTCTCTGTTTGCTGGTCTTTTGGGGTGATGGTGGATGGAGATCTGCATTTCAGTTTATTTTCATGGTTACTTTTACTGCTGTCCTTTGGCTTGTTCATTCATTTTATTAAAGTGTAAATATTTTTTCTTTCCACGGGATAGGAGGAGGGGGTTGGTTTGTTTAAAGAAAACCGTTAGAGGGAGAGAGAGAGAGAGAGAGAGAGAAAGAGGAAACTCTTTCTTTCAAGTGGAGTGAAATAAAACGCAGGACGGGTGCCTTTGGTGAAGTTGGGAGCCTGATGTGGATTCCAGAACTCTCTCTCTGGCCAGATATGGAGGATGGGGAGAAGCAGGAGGGAAACTGGGTTTGGAGGGGAGGGCAGAGGAGCTTCATCTGTCCCTGTAAAAAAATCGCTTTGTGCTTTCACTTCAGAAACAACCAAATTTTAGTGCTGAGTGAAAATATGGCATATCAGAAATGTTAAAATAATTTTTTATTTTAGGTGGATGTGGGATTTCTTTTCTGCAGGGAAGGCAGTGATTGTTTTGGAACATTTATCTTCTCACTCTTTCCAAAACATGGCTGTACAAATGCAAACAAACACTCATGCTAATCATGAAAGGGATCTGGAAAAGGAAGACGAGTGATTTCTATTTGCTTTTTTTTTTTTTTTAAGATTAGCATTTTGGTGGAGGCATGGCCCATTTCAACATAGATACTGATGTATTTTTTCCCCCAGGTAAGCAAGATGAGGAGAATGACAGGATTCAGCTTGTCTGATGAAATGAGGCTTTTTCTTTAGAAATGTAGTTCGTAGGAAGAGAAGATTCAAAAGTAATCAGCCTGCGTACCTGGTGCAGGCAAGGCGCCCGGTAAAATTGCCCTCAAGGGGATGATTAAGTTAGCGCAAGGGCAGCTTTTCAAGATGCAGGGAACTCCCGCCTTTGCTTGAAATGTTGATTATTTCCAGTTTACATGGACGTGGATTAGGGAAGCCATTATTAAGTTGATGGTAGTGGTATCCTAGGAAGCTAGTACAAATCTTTTAGTCTGTGCAGGTTAAAGCTAATAAGCTAGATTTAACTGGTCAGCAAATAGACAACACTGACGATTCTGGGGGCGTAAACCATCATGAATTTCATTATTTGTGCGGCATCTCACTTTACGCTGGAGTTTTATAAATGAGCAAGTGTGCTGCGTGTTGTTGCCTGGAGTTTGAGGGCAATTTAAAGAATGCGGTTCTGATTTCCACCTTCCCCTCTTCCTCCAAGAAGTAGTGAGAGAGTTCCGTGGCTGAAGGAGTTTTTGTGGATTTCAGCTGTGAATCTTTGACAAGACTGAACCGGGAGGGTTGTTTTTCCTCCTGCCCTCAGAGGTGGATCAAATTCCACCCCAGACTCTGAGGACTGGGGCGGGCGGGGAGCGCTGTCTGGAGGGCCGCAGGATGTCCGGTCTGGCGTCCCGGTCCAAGGACCCCCTGGATTTTACATTGTTTGAGGGTAGGACACTGTCCTGGGAGTTGGCAGAAGGCCATCGAGGACCAACCCAGGGCAGATCACATCCCAGAGCAGATGCTGGCCCCCTCCCAGGAGTACAGGGCAGCCTCTAGGAGAGGAAAGACGTCCCCTCCACAGACCACAGAAAAGACTGTGGCTTTCTCCACTCTTCCTGCTTCCCTCCTAGGCCAGACTTGGCCCATCCAATTCCCAGGGACATCCAGACTCTGGGGGACCTAGGGAAGGAGTCCCGTAGAGGCCACCCGGGGCATGGAGACCCTCTTGGCTTGGACTCGGTGGCTCTGGGGGTTTCAGCTGGTACCAGACCCCCTGGGACCAGCAGAGAGAAAGCAGTCAGAGACCTAGAAGGCTTAGAGGTGAAGCAAAATGACTTTTCTGTAGACTCCTCAGAGCCTGACAGGGAATAGACCCGAAAAATGGCCTCAGAAAAGGGCACAAGGCAAATACAGTTACATTTCATCCTTGATTTTGTGCCCTGAGTTTGGCAGGGATCTTGGAGGTCAACCCATTCATTCTCTGCCATATGCAGAAATCTTATTTTCACACCACCTTGGACGGATGGGAATTTTACATTTCCCTAAAATTGCCAGAGAAGAGGCTTGGTACCTCAGAAGGTACTGTCATGCTCACCCACCTTTGCTAGATAGCTCTAATTACTAGAGTTTCTTAGATCCAGCAAAATTGGCTTCTCTATAACTTCTATACTTTGTTCCTAGTTCTCCGGTGCTGAAAATACCTATTCTATTTTCATTGTTGTTGACCCATCCAATGCTCCTTATCCTCTAAACACTTGACCCTTATTTAATATTTAATGGATAAAACTTGATGCATCTGTATTATTATTATTACTACCTAAGATTCAGAAAGAGCAGGGAGCGTTTTCGAAGCTTTGAAACTGTGAGCATAGTCGTCCATACGCAAGTGATCTGATTCTGAGGGCCTTCATTTTCTAAACACATGCATATGGTTCCTTCTTGAACCGACCACATGTATACACGTAGCTGCCTAGCACAAAAGCTCAGAGCCATTTGGGACTCTCAGATATACATACTCAGCGGGACACACCCGATTACTACCACGAGGTCATGGTTAAATCAATCCAATGCCAGAAACACAGGCTTCTTTGGCCTTCTGGGGCTGGTCCCTTAACTTGGTCCATAGTTCATGCAGCCCATGCCTTTCCACTGTTAACCTCCTGTCATAGTAAATACAGGAACAGGCTGCCAATCAACATCACCTCGATCCAATTGCTGGTGGGCAGTCTGGATGTCAATCCCTTGAAAAGAGCTCATAACCCTTAACTAACGTAGAACTGGAATTTTCTGACCGTAAATGTCCCTTTTCCAATACTTTTTCCAGTTCTGCCCAGATGACCCTGGATTTCTATTCAGTAGTCAAGGGAGCCCAAATACGCTTCCAGTTAGGAGTTTGCTTGAATTCCCAACACCCCACTCCCCAAACATGCATGTCTCAAGACCACTCATTGTAACACTTCAGTTACAAGTCATTTCTCTCAATTTAATTGGGAGATCCGCTGATACTGAAGCACAAGGATAAAAGTAGAAGCCCTTGTGGGGATTGCTGTGTCTCTCTCTCCCTTTTTAACAAAATATTTGGGTCAACCTTTCCTTCCCTGCTGTGGAAATGGCATTTCTCTGGAGCTAAAATGGACTCCTCTGTTCTTGGGGCTATTGGCCTTACGCAGATCTGGCAGTTTTCATATTTCCCGAGCCTGTTTCATGAATTCTCTTTTCCAGTGGGGTAATTAAAATTGAGAACCCGCTGGGCTTGGGTTGGGCATGCATCCTGGGGTAGGTGCAGGATGGCTGAATAGGAAGCCCGAGGGGCCGTCGTCTTGCCCCGACTCTGCCGTGTGACGTGGGCAGGACACTTGTCTTCTCGATGGAGGGAACTGAGCTTGGTGGTCTCCACGGCCCCTTGTGGCTCTGAGACCCTATTGTTCTAAGATCCTACCATTCCTGTTGTGAGAAATCCCTTGGCTCACGCTAACAGCAAGCTTAATCCGTAAACGTTGGTAGGAAAGTGAAATGAAGCAACGTGTTGCATGGGAACAGGCGTCTCACGGAGGACGGAGGACCCAGGCGGGCTCCTCGGCTTCATACGCTCAGAGATCCCCTAGGGACCGGGTCCGCGGGTAGCAGTGAGCATCCACCCAGCTCTCAGAAGAAAAGTAAGAGGTTTGATTTATGAAACCCGAGGAGCATCCGCTCAGATAAGCAGGGCCAGGCTAGCGAAGCCTTGTGGGGGGTATTGACAACAGCAAGGGATCCGCCAGGAACCAGGCCAGGCTCGGGGAGATGCGAGGAGCTGGTCTCGGGAAAGGAGCCCCACCCTCTTGTCAAGGAGGGTGCGGCCGCAAAGGTGTGGATGAGAGCTGATGGGGAGCCGACCTTGAGGAGGAAAGGGGAGGTGCCAGGAGGAAGGGGGCGGGGAGCAAGGGGACTGCGCGGGTTTCCTTAGGCCTGTGTGTCAGGGGAGGAGGGGGGCAGATGGAAAGGCCTAGAAGAGGGAGAAAGTGGAGAGGGGAAGCCAGGGAGAAGGAGGAAGAACAAGGCAGAAGTGTGAGCATGCCACACTCTTGACTCCCTCCCTCGATGCCTCGGGACAGTCCTTAGGGCCAAGTATTCCTTCTTTGTCTCCCCCCCACCCCCCAATACCCCCCGCCCTGCCCGTGAAGAATCTTCTGTTGCTCATGGATGCAACATTTGAGTTTCCGTCGAATATCTGTGCCAACAGGGCGGTGATCTTCCCCGGGGACGTTTCTTCCCTTTTCAGAAGGGTCATATCAGGGCTGACAGCAGAATGAAGTCCTGGGTACTTTGATGTCTTCTTTGAAATAATCAAAGACCCTGCCTAGGAGGCTAGGTGCGGGGAGCTGGGGAGAGGTTTCCGCTCCTGAAACCAGGAGTCGGACCAGCCAGGTGGGTCCACACTTATTTCAGAGAAAGGGTTGTGAAGCTGAGACCTCGTGCTTCCCTCGGCCCGCCATGCTTCACTGGGGAGGCGGGCTTGTGCTGTAGGTGGGAGCCAGGCTGGAAGGTTTGAAGCTCATCTGGGGTTGGCAGTGGCAGCGGGGGAAGGAGTGGGGGGAGTCGGGTTCGGCGGGGCAGGCTCAGCTGGTGGACCCTCTCAGCAACCTAATGGAAAGAAGCAGCGTCCTTTCAGAGGCCCTTTGTTTCTTCCAATGGCGCTCTTTTGAGGGGCTGTGCTGACCCTCTGATTAACTAGGAGGCGGTGGGAGGAACAGAGTGAAGGAGAGATCTGGTAGAAGTTCTGGAACTTCTGCCCCAACATAGGAGAGAAAAGCTCGTGCTGCAGTGGAGGAGGCCTGACCTGGAAGATGCCAGGGGGTGGGCTTCATCCTGCCGCTGCTTTCACTCTGGAGACCTGCTTTTCCTTTTCTGTCGAGGAACCGGACTGAATAACCTCAGCCCTGCTAAGCCACTAAACAACCAGTTGCCCTTAGAAAGAGCAACAAAGCCCACAGCCCACCCCTGGCACTGGGGCGGCCCCGGCTGCACCTGCATCCGTCCGGCCCTGCCACCTCCCAGGCTGCGGCCCCGCTGGTGCAAGCCTGTTACCGCCACCTACTGTCGGATCCCCCCAAGGGCCCCTGGGGCCGAGCCACACCTTGATTTTCTTCCCAAACCTTAGTTATTATCTTGGCAACCTCTCCCTCGGAGACATTCTGGCCGCCAGAACACTCCTCTTTTGTTAGGAGCAGAAAACAACGAAGCTTCCTTCCTCGCCCAGGGGACATTGCCCGACTGCCTGACCAGCTGCGGGCCGGGACCGGGGGCACGGGCTGGGCCCGGCCTCGCTGCCCAGGTCTGGCCTGAGCCTTGGCAGATGTCCCCCAGATCTAGCCACTCCCCGACACAAAAGAGGACCAGGGGAAACCAGAGAGAGAGGTTATTCTCTTTGGGAACGTTTGGAAAAACAAGCTTCATGTTGCTTGTTTGCTTTTAGCAGAGTTGCTGGCCCTCAGTTTCTGCCCGAGAAGCTTCAAACCCATTTCGCTGGGCCGAGCTTCTCATTTTCCATAAAGGGACACAAAGAATAACCAACAACTGTACAACCTTTGCTCTGTGTCAGGCAGGAGCCCTTCAGTCCTCACACTAAGGCTATGAGGTCTGCAGATCACAGTTAAAAAAACGGGCTGGAGTTTCAACGTGCTTGAAATAGCTTACAATTTTATATGTCAACTATACCCCATTAACACTGAATTTGTTTTTTTTTTAAAGTGGTGCAGTCAGGAGTTGAACCTGGAATTTGTGCTCTTTTTGCTGCTCAATACTGTGTCTCTCTAGGAGCTACTGTTCAGAGAGGGTATGTTATTTTCCCAAAGTTAGCAGTTAGTCAGAGGCAGAATTTTTATGAGAATCTGGTTTTCAAATAGGTGCTCTTTTTTCTTTCTTTCTCTTTTTGTTCCCCTTCAATAACATCCTCCTACCCCCACCCCCAGTTCCTCATCCCTAACTATGGGAGAATCATGCTAGTCTACAGCAGTGCCGGAAAAACACCACCTTTTCTATAATAACCCTCGTTCATGAGAGCCCACATTTGGGAGGTGCGGTCCCCTTACCCCCAGGACCATGAAAGAATAGTTGTTTCCTTTGGAACATGTAGATTCCTGTTACTTTTGCTACTAGATTGGTGATGTTTCTCCTGGTCATAAAAACTGCCCTGTGCGCTTGAAAACATCAGACCCTGGACCGATGTGTATATAGTGAGGTACAGCTTGAAATTCTTTCCTTCCACACCAAACATCAGACATCCAGAAGCAGGAGGAAATAGCCCTTCAGGATTCTTTTTCTCCACATGTTTCCCACAGAGAAATTAATGCCCCCCTCTCCCACCCCTACATAAAAACAATATTTAGAATGGAAAAGTACACTTGACATAAAACAACAAGAACAATGGTCAGAAAAGCTCATCCAAGGTCTCATCCACTCAGCCCTGCCTTTAATCCCAGCCTTTTCCTCCTCCGGATACATCCTCTACGGCTGCTCCCCAAAGAGAGTATTTCCTTTTCTGCTGGACATTCATTTTGCCAACCCAAATGATCCTCAGTGGGAAAGAAACGTATCAAAGTAAACCAACAAAAGCAAAATGATCCTGATGTGTAGAGGACAGAAAGGCATTCGTGCTACCACCCTGCACAGTGTCCCCAGGAGAAGCACAGCCACAGTTTTGGGTATGCCACGAAGGAAGATGGGCAGATGTGGGCTGACTCATGGAGATCGTACGACCAGGAGTGGCTTTGCCTTTCATCTTGTGCCTTGGAGAAAGCACTGTGTCTTGGTCTGAGAAAGCATTCTTCAAAGTCTGCAGGTACCCAGAAAGAGATGGGGATTTCACTGAAAGCATCAATCAATGAAGAGACAGAGTGTGTCCAGCAGTCGGGTCATCTCAGGACAGTGTTATGACTTAGTGAGATTTGGGAATCTCAGGTGATGTCCTCTGGCTAATTCTCTGATAACCTGGAAGTTCTGCTGGAAAAGTGACCACTTTAGAAAAATGCTAACAAGGAAGCATTAGACAAAGGGCAGAAGTAAGATCAAGGTAGTCATTGTCAAGAGCAGCCTCTGACGTGTTGTCAGGACCTTTCTAACGGAAGGGGGTCTTGGTAAGTAGTGAGCTCCCCGTGACTGGAGGAGTTTAAGTATGATTTAGGTAGTTCCTTGGTGTAGATTTATAGATGAGTTTCATGTATTGGGGAGGAATTTTAAAGCCCCCTTTCAGTCAGAGATTCTCATAAAAATGAGAACTCCAGGGCAGAAAGAAAGTTATCTGACCCCTAGCTTAGCAATCACGGAACCAAATTACCAACACCTCAATTGTCTGTTTAGAAGTCAATGATTCTCAAAGTCTCTGCAGTATGAGTTACCCTTCAGAAAAGGAAAGGTGTCCACAGAGGCCTGATTAATTTCTCCTGGTCAGAACGCCCTAAAAGTGTTAGGCTACCTGAAAAAGGCAAAGAGGAAGGCAGTCTCAGGGATACGTTCCTTTGATTCTTTCATTTTTGGGGGGGGGTGGGTATAAGAGGGAGGCAAGAAACCAATGAAGATTTAAGTGGACGGAGCCAACTAGAGAAGGCAGTTATCTTTCTCCCCAACATTAGCTAGTCATTTACAGTTCCAATCACCAGCGACCGTAATCTTCAGGTTCATTTTCACTAACTGGAATAAATGTCCTATTAGCAAAGAACTTCATCCAGATCTAGAATGGTCAGTGGCTGTGAGGCTTGTATCGGGGACAGGAGTGTAAAGAGACCACTGCCCTAGTGTGGTCTGGGCGATGCGGGAAGAACAGGGGAAGCATGGTCAGATACAAAGATGGCGGGGGTGGAAAAGGAACCGGCGGGCCTGTCCATTAGGGCAGAAAGAAGAACAGGAAAGGGATAAAGAGAGCCTGTGTGTGGCTCTAAGTCGCTAACCTCCATTTTTCTTAATGATCACTTCTCTCTAGAGTCAGCATTCATGCCTCCTCTACTTTTCTCAGTTTCCCACCCAACCCCACGGAGCCCTGACCACCCCTGTCCCCAAGCTTGTTGGGTAAATGAGAGTAAAGGGGGCGATCCTACTCTGCTTCCAGTGGTGGGTAGAGAAATGTGTTCCTGGCACCCCACATAGAACAGTCAGTGGATATCCTATCCCTTGAGAATGCAGTGGATTCACTAGCTCTGGTGGCCTGGGTGCAACTCCAAGGACCACAGATCATGTTGTTAGGGAAGTCCCAGCAACCACGTGACAAACTTTGGGACGTTCCCGAGCACCGATGCTCTGTTGGGAGGAAGGTGTGGCACCCAGCTCTTTAGAACCTCCATGCCGTTATCCTCTACTGCCTGGTTTGAGCCGCCCGGCTATGACTAGGGGTCTGCTTTCCGTTGGCGCATGCTATCCATAGCCTTTTGGAGAGGTGGGAGAGAGAACTCAGTTATTGTTTTAGTGAAACGTACTGCCATGAAAGAAAGTTGTAGCAGCCAATACTTCCAAAGATATAAATGCTCAGAAATGGTCTCTTTTCGGTGCTTTTATCTGAAGCAAGATACACACGAGGCCAGGGAATGAGGCTCTCAGAAATCTCCCCTGCCTGTGAAGGGTGGGTGGACCCCCTGGGAGCACGGGGTCTTCTTTTATTTCTACCCAAACCACTCTACTACTTGATAGGTCCCCACTCATCTGCTGAGGGGCCTCTAGTATAGGGACTGAGTACCTAGGGATGATCCAGGCCAGACATTTAAGAAGACAGTTCATTCTGTTTCCAAATGTGTTGGGGAGAGCCATTGAAATTAAAGGAAGCCCCTCTAAGCTGACAATGGATGATACTAATAAAAACCTGACAAATTTGGGGCAATGAAAAATGGAGAGGTTACTATATGTGTTATGCAATAGCTCCAGCTAAACAGCTCCTACTTCCGGCTGGATACAGCAGCCAAAAGTGGAGAGAATTGTGTGTTCCGTGCACTAAGAACACTTGCTAATGCAAGACATTTTGCTCCTTTCTTTGGTGAAAAGATGTGGCATGATTACAGAAATCTAAATACCCTGAAAGAGAGTCGCTTCCTTGCTTGATTCCGCCACTCACTCCTGCCTGCGCCCCGCAGGGGAATAATGATCAGGTGGGGCTGTGGGTTAGATCAGAAGTGAGAGCCATTGGCCAGGAACTCGCACGCCCCAGGGGGTGCAGTGGACCAGCCACGGTGAAGGTGCAGGGTAATTGGAAGGCAATTATGTTCAAGTCATCAAAATGGACAGTGTGAGCCGGGGCGAAAGGAATCAGACTCAACTTTGGAGGGTTACAGACCAGTCCAAGGAGACGGAAAACACTGCTGGATCCCCAACAGCATGTAAGGGAGGAGACTCATAACATTTTCCTCGACCTCATTTAAGAGGCCTCACTTGGTGTGTTATATTCTGTCTTTGGTCCCTCAACCCCTATTAGGAAGAGGGTGTTTGTAAATTAGAAGCAAAGGAATAAAAAAGTCATTTGTAGAGCCCGAGGAGGATTAAACATGACTCGTCATATAATATTTTTTAAAATCAATTTATTTATTTTAATTTTTGGCTGCGTTGGGTCTTCGTTGCTGCGCGCGGGCTTTCTCTAGCTGCGGTGAGCGGGGGCTGCTCTTCGTCGCGGTGCTCGGGCTTCTCATTGCGGTGGCTTCTCTTGTTGCGGAGCATGGGCTCTGGGCGTGTGGGCTTCAGTAGTTGTGGCACAAGGGCTCAGTAGTTGTGGCTCGCGGGCTCTAGAGCGCAGGCTCAGTAGTTGTGGCGCACGGGCTTAGTTGCTCTGCGGCATGTGGGATCTTCCCGGACCAGGGATCGAACATGCACCCCCTGCACTGGCAGACAGATTCTTAACCACTGCGCCACCAGGGAAGCCCACGTTATATAATATTTTAATTCCCTGCATTCAGAGAATTAATTCATGCCTGTTCCTTTCTCCATGAGGGGTGAGATCAGGATCTAGTGATGGTGCGAATCTTGGGGGTGCCGGGAGGATGGGTAGCACAGGGCTGAGAAGAGTGAGATTTCTCCTCCTCATCCCTAAGGGGGTGTTCCCAGTGGTCCTCCCACTCAAGGGGCAAGGATTAGGCATAAAGACAATTTCTAAGAGACCTAAATGATTTTATACACACAGCCTTGTGAACTGGATAGCAGATATCCTATTACTGGCACTTAAAACATGGGGCAGCCTGGTGACGGATGGACTGGGTTGGTTTGGTGCCAGCTACTCAGTTTCATATAATAATAAAATAATAGTAATACTAATAAGCACAACGAAAGCAACCCCGTTAGTATCTGCCTTGTGCCAGGCACTGTGCTGGGAGTTCTCCATATATGATCCAATGTAACCCTCACATTTCCCTGTATGATTAGCATTGCAACCCTCACTTTACATAGGAGGAAACTGAGACTGGAAGGTCAAACAACTTTATATGATTCTAACTCAACATTTGTCTAATTCAAAAAACTCTTTTCACTGTGCATTAAACTCAAGCAGAAAATTGAGGAAGTGTGCAAGGACCCGAGAAAAGCAAAAATGCATTTGAATGTGTGGGGAGATTATTAATAGCAGGCATGAAAGCTCCAAGCTCTCCCCTGAAGCCGCGGGATAAACTTCATCATTTTAGTCATTCACAGTTCAATTGGACACATTTCTACAAAAAGAATCTAGGTGGCAGGAAGTGCTCGGATGGGGAAGGAGGGTGCCGGGGGGGTTGGAATGGGTCGGGTGGGCAGTGGGGGCCAGTGTCTACCTCTCATTCCTGGCCTGTCAAGAGCAAGGCCCCCGGGGTACCGTAGGTCATTCTAGATTTTGAGTGCCTGATGAGGAAAGGGAGAGGAGATCAAAATCATCGGAAGTGTTGGAATGATTGTATCCGTGCTCTCCAGTAAATACCCGGTCCAATGTGAAAGGGGCTCAAGCACACTCAAAGCTTCCATTAAATGAGGTGGAGGGAGAGAGAGAGAAGTGGGACACAGTTGCTGGATGTGCACCGCCAACTCCTCCCTGAGAGGGGATAGCCACACATCCACCCTGCCTAGGGTGTGAATAACCTGAGCCCTTTCCTTCTGAAGTTCCTGAGAGCTGGCACCGCCTCTTAACCTTCTTGGGCGTGAGTGACAAAGCACTCCTGTAGCTGACATTAATCAGAATAGCTGCCCTCTCGTGCATCCTTCACACTTCCTTTATTTTCTAGGTTTGATGACCCACGGGCTCCCGTCTTCTATTCTGCTGAGATTATGGCTGAACGCTTTTGTTTACCCATGCACATTCTTAATCTCTATGAGTTCCCCGTCCTCCCACCCACCGTGTGATGGATGCATTTGCCCATCTGCTCTACTGAGTCCTGAAGGATTGGCGTTTGGGTAAATGTCATGCACAAGCCAAAGGCACCTTTGGTAGTCTCTCAAGCTGCATCCAGCCCCCAGAACTGTCATATTGAATCATAGGAAATATAACCCTATGCCCCCAGACCAACAGTAGAGTCCGTACCATGACGCAGCCCAAAGGCTCCGGTGCAGTAATACCAGTCTAAAATGTTCCATCAGTAGATGATCAGATCATTAGACTGTAATTAGGTAGTTATAATTATTGAATATCGAACAGCATTATTATAATAGAAGTTGTGGCTCTCACGTTTTATATCTCATCTGGGATCAAATTAGTAGCCCGTTCAGTCTCTGGGCATTGAGTAATAGCTGCTGGTCTGAGGAAAATTCGATTAAAATTGCTGGGTGAGCAGTTTGATAGAAGCGTGGACACTTCCCTAGTGGAAAATAGAAATTTATATGACATTGTTGCACAGAGACCTGGAAATTACAGCTGTGAAAGGCCTTTTAAAAACCAAAGTCCTACTTTTGGCCTCTAAAACACAAACAAAATAAAATAATAACAGTTACCATAAAATTTTCTGGTTTCGAAACAGACTGTATCAGAAGGATGAGTATATAAATACCTGAGAGGCAGAATTCTGTTTCTGTTGAGGTCTATTTAAATAGACGAATAGGTACTTGGGGGAACTGGGCTAACTAGTTGTTTGCAGGAATTTATGATGAAATCTTGATGGTTTTCACTGCAGCTCTTCCTGATTTTAGCAGCTAGCCCACCCAAGTAGGAAAGCTGAATTATTGTGTTGAATCTGACAGTAACCTCTCCTTTCTCTTTCGTGTTTTCCTTTCTTTTCAGAACTCTCTTCACTCCCAAGCCATCAAAAAGCCAAGATGTTGGTGTTACTGGCGAGCATCTTTGTGGTCCACATCGCCACCGTCATCATGTTATTTGTTTCCACCATTGCCAACGTGAGTCGTGTTCTTCTGTTCATTCATTCATTTGGAAGTTATTTGCATATTTACATAAAGTGCTACAAAGGACGTTTAAGCCATAATTCCTGCCCTTTGTGAATTTACAGTTTAGTCATGGAAAAAAAAAAAACACATACTTGCACTTCAAACAAGTAAGTAACAAGTGTCTACATGAATGATCCCGCCAGGCTGGAGAACACAGCGAGGCTTCTCAGTGGAGGTGGAACTTGGAGGATGGGTAAATGGGTGGGGTTTCTCTCTGCTAAAGATGCAGAGTGAAAGGAGCATGGGACGCCTTCTAGGTGTGCCAGCCAAGGAGCCCAGCAGGGATGGACAGGCTTTGTTCAGGGCATAATGAGGACACCTGCGTGGCAGGGCAGAACTTCCCTTCCTTCTGGGGACCTTGATTAGAAGGAGAAAAGGGAGTGAGATCATAAGACACTTTGGTGGCCCGACCGCCAAATTCAAGATCTGGGCAGAGAGTAGCATATGAGAGTGGAATTTTGCAAGATTAACCTGATTCCCCTGAATTAACTCAAACAAAACAACCTAAAAATATGGAGGTAGCAGCAGGCTCTTCTCTCTGAACCTTGGGCTACTCTGACCTCTAGTGGTAGTTTGCAGGGTCCATTGTGCTTTTCTCAGAAAAAAAACAAGACAGCTCCTTGGACCTAAAAACCAAGGCCATCCATCACTAGACAGACAAAGATGGTTCCAGACCTGTTTAGGTCCCTGTTACAGTTGAAGGATAAATGGGTTTTAAAGTTCAGAGTTTTGCCAACATCTGTAGGTATAATTATAGGCAAGGCTAATTGAAGCATCACTGTGATAAGCCAGAACCCTCACCCATGTGGCCTCCTCCAGACTCTAATTTAGCCATTCTGTATGCTGCCCTCCAAGTCTCTCAGGATAACAGGTCCGATAAACAACTTCAAACTGTATTAGTGGATGCTGAGTGCTGAATATCTGAATTATCAGCTTCTGATATGGGGCTGGACACAGAGTTGTTTATTAAATCAAGAGCAGGCAGGCGATTTGACATCCTGGCCCTGCTTTTCCAATAAGTCTCATTTTAACAGACACTCTGTGTAGACAGGGCTGGGTGTTTGTTTTCCATCCCGGAAGGATAACTGTTTTGCTGGCACTGTGGTGAGCCTCGGGGAACACATTTTGGTCATTCTTCTACTTTCAGCTGCCGCCACAGGAAGGCTGTGGCTAGACTATGTTATTATGGAATTACTTTGATCAAGGTTTATCTTTCTGTTTAGATGAAAGTGGCTTATTGATCACCCAGCTATTTTCTTCGTTGCCCTTTATGTTTCTTACTTTTTTCCAGTTGAACATTTTTCCTTAACTTTTTTCCCCTCTAGCCAGTCCCTTCCATGAAACAATCTTGGTAGGGTGTACGAATTGTGCCTCCTTAAAACCAATTTCCTCACGCAGGGTTTCCGTTTCTTAGAGCCTTAGAATTTTAAACCGCGATGGTCGAATTACTTCTTTTCTTTTTTTTTTTAAAGTGATGAGGGATGTGAGGCCCAGAGAATGAGGTGACTTTTCCTTGGTCACACGTTCTTCTCTCTCTTTTTTCTTGGGATCTTTGTGACTTCAGTTTTAGTGAGACCTTATTTCCACCAGGAGATGGAAATAAACCATGTTTATGACTAAATATGGAGTCTTGGTTAAGATTTGGTCCTGACACAAGGTGATTTGTTGTTTCCTTTTCTTTCAAAGCAGGAGGTTAGTTTTTAAACAACTTTTTATTTCTTTTTTTAATTTATTTAAAAAATTTTTTACTGGAGTATAGTTGATTTAAAATGTTGTGTTAGTTTCTGCTGTACAGCAAAGTGAATCAGTTATACATATACATATATCCACTCTTTTTTAGATTCTTTTTCCGTATAGGTCATTACAGAGTACTGAGAAGAGTTCCTTTATTTCTTTTTGATTTCAGGTCTGGATGGTTTTAAATAATGGAACAGGATCAGTAGGTCTTTGGAAAAACTGTACTTCCACTGATGGCTACAGTGACAGCCTGTCATACGGCGGTGAAGGTGCGTACAAAGATATTGTACTCAGTGCTGACAGTTGGTGGGCTCAGGGAAATGGCCAGTCCCTCGGGGACTGGGTAGCCTAATGCCCTCACTCCCCCCGCCCTGTGTCCACAGATGCCCTCAAGGCAGTGCAGGCCTTCATGATTCTGTCCATCATCTTCTCCGTCATCTCCCTTGTGGTCTTCGTGTTCCAGCTGTTCACCATGGAGAAAGGCAACCGCTTCTTCCTCTCGGGGGCCACCATGCTGTTGTGCTGTGAGTATCAGCTTACCCAGAAAAAGCTTTCCCGTAGATCTTACCATGGGTGCTCCTGGCAGCTGGAACAGCTGAGCACGTGGGGCAGTGAAACCGCCTTGTACAATTTGTGCTCTTTGGGAGAACCCCTGATAGCTGCTTGGAATAAGAACCCTCGTCGGCTTCATTGTTTAAACCTGGGCTCCTGGGCAGCTACCAAGTGGCTGGAGTCCGCCCATCAGTAGCACTTGTATACAAGACCCTTGAAGGGGGCAGGGATGTGGGATTCCTTAGAAAGATGAAACCGCTGCCAGAATGCCTGCAATGATTGCCATTCCTGCTCTCCTGTCATTCTTCCCCGATACACGCAGTTTGGTGGAAGGCGTGTTCTTTTGCATCCCTCAGGCAGCCTGCCCTTGTGTGCTGGGGTCCAGATGGGAAAGCTGAGGGGTGGACCCGAGATGCTGTGTTTCAGCCACACAAACCAGTGCAGATGTGAGAACTCGAACACCTCTGATTTGCCAACACAACCATCAAGCTTGGTTTGGGGCAAATCGACAGAACTACCGTTGGGGGTCAAATTTCAGATTTCATTTTCCCATCGCCCATGAGGGAAATAGGCTCTTCCTAAAATTATAAAATCTTTTTCTTGGTTTTCATGTTAAGAAACCAAACCAACAGCTAATCGTTGTTTTTCGCCTGCAGGGCTGTGCATCTTGGTGGGGGCCTCCATCTACACTCATCACTATGCCAGCAACTCTCAAGGTCACCACGGCTATTCCTTCATCCTGACCTGGATCTGCTTCTGCTTCAGCTTCATCATCGGCATTCTCTACCTGGTCCTGAGAAAGAAATAAGGCTGAACACGTTATTGGGGATCTGGGGGGTGGGGTGGGGAAGAGGGAGCCCTTGAATCTGGGAGAGGAGTGGAAGTTGCTAAGCAGGAAAAACCAAGAGAGGGAACTGGGGAGAGGGGAAGGCAGGGGGGAGGGGAAGGCAGGGGGGAGGGGCTGAAACCCAAGCATGACTGAGGGGGTCCTGTACTGTCCAGCCCCTGCCCCGGGAGAAAGCCGTGGGCTGGGATGGATGCTCCCTGGATGCAGGCCAGAGGGCCTCCCTCCAGCCTCCAGCTGTTATCAGTTACATACACTGCCTGGGGCCCCAGCAGCTGCCACATCGCTGGCTCCACTTCCGAGGGTGAATTCAGTCTTCAGACCTACTGCACCTAGTTAATATAGCGGTACAAGTTCCGGCAAGGGCAGATACTGTTCTTGTGCGGAATACGCCAGGCTAGGAAGCCATCCTGCCCTTCTGACCCAAAGCAAAACAGCACCATCTCCACACCATGTGTGGGAGGACTTTGGCCAGTGAGCCATTATCCCTCGTTGGAACAGAGATTTAGCTCTGTGGTATTTGTGACAAAATGGGAGGAAGAGAGATAGTGATTAAGGCTAAGTTGGTGGGTTAGCTAAATTGAGAAAGAGAACTTTTCACAGTGGAAGGCCTGGGGCGTGGTCAGAACCCAGACTAGACCTCACACAGCTGCCCCTCGTGGAGACCTCTTGCTGCAGACTTTGCTTGGCCTCCCGTTTAAAGTCAAGGCAGCTCTCTGGAGTTTCTGTAAAGCCACTAATGACCAATTCAGTGGTGGAAGCACCACACAAATTATGGGAAAAAGGGACAGTCTTATAGCAGGGTTATATTAGCTTTATGTTATTAGGAACCTCTCTCCATGCAATCAATGTTTGTTTTAAGTATATAACGTGAGAGAGATGGACAAAGACCCGTGCAACACAATCTGTTACTCTCCCTCTAAATTATACACTTTTGAGGAAGTTTTATCTAATTAGCCACGTTGGGGATCAGGGCTCCTACGCTCAGAGACAGCTCTAGCTTTGACATGAGCTGGAGGGGTTGCCTTTCAGAGGTCCTGCCTATCCTGCAACACAGGTGAGGCAAGGCAATTCTGGAAGCTTCTTAAAATACACACAAACCAAAACCAAACAACAAATCCTTGGATGAAAGGTGCTATATCATTGTCAAGTATTAAGCATACTAGATTTCAGTCACAATAAGAACAGAGTGTCTGTGCTTCCAGGAAAATAAGAAAATTTCCGTGAGAGAAATAAAAATATAGGTGATGGGCAGATATTTTCTTTAAGGAAAAAAAACCCCTAAACACTCTTGTGGTACCCAGTCAGATGATAATTGAGCTTGTCTGCTGCCACAAGAGTGTTTCTATATAGGACTTACAAGTATGGTATTAGTATGGTATTCCTGGTTAAGCAGGCATTGCTCTGGCCTGGCGCAGCTATTTTAAGCCATCTCAGATTCTGGCTAAAGGGTATTTTTTCGGTGGAAGACATTTCCTTTACCAATCTGAGAATATCTACTCTAGGGAGAATCTGAGACATCTTGCCTACTTTTCATCTTCTAGCTCCCTCTTCATCCCATTTCTTATATACGTTTCCTTTTGGGGAGCCATTATGCCACAGTTGCTGGTATTTATGTAAAAGGACTATTACTAAGTATATTTCTTTATGTTCATTCTGGTTAGGGGAATGTTGAGAGCTGGCCACCAAATTATCTGGGCTGTGGGGTAAATTGGTTGGCAAGCAAAAACTGTGGGATGATGAACTTTTAAATTATGATTTAATGATCACATGATTTTAGAAGGCTGTCTTGCGTGCAGAAGCAGATTTACATATCAGATACAGCCAAAAGAGATACTAGCATTGTGTTGAAAAGTCAAACTGTGACTGGAGTGAACCATGTATTCCCTTGTCTTTTACTTTGTTTCTGTGCCATTTATGTCTCATGTAATTTGCATTACGTTGGTGGGTTGTTCTAGTACTGTATTTGGCTTCTTCTTTAATAGATTGGTATTTCATATACTATAATTGTAAATATTTTGATACAAATGTTTATAACTCTAGGCATATAAAAACAGATTCTGATTCCCTTTACTGTGTGAATGTTTCCTTTCAAAAAATGTGTAGGGAAAATATGGATGATAATGACATTTATTCCTAATTAAGTTGTCAATCAGTTCGATTTGGACAAGTTGGCATTTATCAGAGACATTAAGCTACTTTCTGGAACTGAAAGTATAGTTTTATCTTGCTTTAATTAAACCTCTTAAGCAAAAAATGGAACTTCATAAGCTAATACATTAGAGAGAGGTTATTATCTTGAATCAGAATGGGTTATGACATTAAGAAATGAGATACTTGTAAATTTTCTTTGAAGTAGCGAACTCCTGTAATGTGTCTTCAACATATAAAGCAATTCACAATGGTATGCGTCACATACATTTGCAGGAGCCCATTCATTGCATTACCCGGGGCATAATCTGTATGGACTCTATGAGAGAAGGAAAGATTTGAGGCTTTCTGGGCACAGTAAGGACCAGAATGAAGAGTGGAAAGCAGGGTTTGGTGCTGTGTACCCCAGCATCATGTCAACACCAATACGATAAGAGTGGTTTTAATGTGGAGTAGGCCATCTTTCAGTCCCCTGTGGTCTTGGATGAAATAACTGCTCACAGAGTAATGCACAAAAAAAGACACAATGGAACCCGAAAATAAGACTTCAACATATTTTAAATTAAATTAATCAAATTGCATCGGTTATTGATAACCTCTTAGAGACCTATGTGAGTCAGTTCCAAAAGTTATCTTCTTAAGCTGATTGTTTGGGACTCAGAGCATATTTTCCATAGAGACAATTTACAACGATCTTACTTATCATATGGGCTAAAAAGACTTTTGTGAGTCTAGCCTGGAAAAGAAGTTTAATAATGATTTGACTATTATTGTTGTTTTCAATGGGAAATGAGTTAGTTAAATTCTGGAACCTGGAACCCTCTGTTGCCCCTCCAGACCCTTCATGGTAAGAGGAGTATATCTGATGTAGGGGGAGGTGGACATATGGCTGCCTGGGAATCACTCTTCCCCGGTCATGTCAGAGTTTGCCATTGAATATAGGAGAACGTGGCATTTAGAATGACTCTGGCTGTAAATATACATATATAATTTTGTAAACTGGGTGTTCTTAAGCTAGGACTGCTTGTTCCATTCTCTGATCTCATGGTTTAGAATCAATCTTAATTTTCCCACTTTATTAGCATATCAATAGCTTAAACCCAGTTTACCTAGGAACTTTAGAATGATTCTAACTCCTTAGTATAATAATTGACAGTCTTTTGAAAATGATGAAACCTTACTATTTTAGTTTGATTTCACAACCTTTCCTCCCTCTCGTAAAATAATGACAAAGGGCACATATATCTATAATTTTTAAGGTGAATCAAGTGGTTGACAGAGGTGGGGCTGGGGGCTGGGAGAAATGGGTGAACTCTTTGGGGTTTTTTTTCTTAGCTTAAATAAATTGCATTTTTAAAAAATGGTATTAAAAAGGTATACTTTTCAACTGGTGATTCTGATGCCTGACATGATACAAGTTGATTGAAATAGAAAAAAATTTTTTTCTTATGAAAAAAGAAGTAAAGCTGTTTTGAGTATTTGGGTACAATTTTGCCATAGCTCTTGCGGTAACTAGGCATTGCAAAATCAAGTTTTGAGAATTATAGTACTGGATTTATGAGTGACATAGATTACACTAATGAATCTGACACTTGGTCACCTTATTTTAAAAAAGTTAAAATCATCCTGGCCGTAATATTTAAACCCAGATTTGTTTCCAAAAACCAAGTTACCAAACTCACTTCAACATGGCATACTTGAACGGACTCTACTAATTTCTTTCTCCAGAGTAATTCAAATTCTTTACCTCTCATTGTGTTTAATGCTTGTCAGAGCTCCTGGAAGGACAGGTAAAAGCTCGAGGCAGACAACTCATAGTTGTTCAGTTTAACTTCATTTCAGCCACTCATTCCCATGGCCTTTCCTTGGGTGTTCCCATTCCCACCCACATTTTTTGAATTCCATGTTGTTAGTTCCTTAAGGATACTTTTTGGTACACCCCTTTTCCCTGTATCTCCAACCTCTCTCTCCCTCTACTGGAAGTGTCCTCTTGTGGGTAACTTATGTTTAAGTTTATCCTGTCTTAAGCAAAACAAAACAAAACACTCCCTTCTACCCTAATACTTTACCTCTTGCTGTCTCTTCACACTCACGTTTATTGAAAGTGTGTCTTGTTATGTATGTCTCCACCAGGCCTCACCTTGACACCTGTGGGCCCCAAGTAAGAGCACAAATGGAGGTCTGCACACTGCGTCTAAATATTTAAAAGTTACATATCAAGTTAACAAGCTGCTAAATAAAGTGTGTTCTACTGTTCTACCTTGATAAATATACCTAGAAGGTCAGGATCAAATTTAGAATTCTCAGAGTCCTTGGGGTTCTGGGGTAGGACATGGTTTTGCAGGGGAGAGTTGGTACCGGGTTTCTGGCTCACAGCCTGCTTCCCTCACCCTTCACTTCGGGCTCCATCCGTCATCCTCAGGGACCTTGAGTGCATGACTGTGGAGACCCCAGCCCCACACATGCAAAACCAGCCTCACCTCTTCCCCATCCTGCAAATGGCCACCCCTCAGCCATTTCTTGGTCCAAGAGTGTGCACACCCATGACATGGTCTGACCTCTGTATGGACTAGACTTGAGAGAAAGCCCAGGGGAAGGAGGCCTAGAAATGAGCTTGGGGACGTTTGGGCAGGGAATTTGGGGTCCTGGATAATCAGAATATAATCTGGAAGGAGCATGTGGGCTCCAGTGTGTATGCTCCTTTGGCTCCAAGCCCAAGGACTTCTTGTCCGTGTAGGGGTGTGGCTGGAGGACAAGCAGAGCAGAGCCATAAAGCACAGGCCTGGGAAAGGCCCTCTCACCTGGTCTTAGGGCGTGGTTTTACAGACTGACTCTTTGCTGGCTCCTTTACAGCCTCACTCAAGCAGATTTGCTTCTGCCCTCACCATTCCAAAACGATCGCTCTCCTAAGGGTCAACGGTCACTTTAGATTCCCTAGTCCAGTGAATATTCTTTTTTGTTTGTTTGTTTGTTTGGTTGGTTTTCCTTGACCCCCTGTTCATTTTATCTCTGTATTCTGCCCGAGAGACTTAATTAAAATTCATACAATTAATCACCACCGATCTCATAATGATTCCAAAATCTGCATCTTGGCTCAGACCAATTTTCTGGATCCAGTCCCATAAGAACCACAAATTCCACAGAACCCAGTACTTTCCACCCCCTTTTGTATCCCTGGTCTCAGGAAATAACCACCCATCACTTAGATGCAGTTAGACGCTAGAAACCCAAGTGTCATTCACAATTCCACCTTCTCCTTAATTCTTTATATCTAATTAGTAACTGTATCCTCTTGATTTTAAATCCTAAATATTTCTAGACTCTTTCCCTTTCTTTCTAACTCCTTTGCTATGATATTAGTTTAGATCTTTAATAGCATTTATTTAAAGTAGCTGAAAAGTCTCTTAAGAATTCACTGCTATAACTCATTCTCCACTTTGTTGCAAAGATGATTGCTTAAAATGCAAATACCATCATGTCCTTCCTCTGCCTTTTTTTCTTCTTCCTCTGCTGTTAATCCTTCATTGGCGCCTTCATGTTGTTCATGATAAAATTCAGAGTGCTAAACCTGTCCATCTCCACCTTTCCTCCTCATACCATTCTATCCTCGAGCTAAAATGTACTACTCATCCCGTGCTTTGGGAAGCGTTTCCCCATGCTATTCCTTTTCCCCTCCTTTCTTTGGTATTTGGCTCTCCCCTTCTGATTCCTCAAGACTCAGCCATTTCTCATCTTTGGAAGGGTGGCCAGACTACCCCAGGCCCTACTGGGATGCGGTTTGTCAGTGTTTACATAACACCTTGTGCATAGTCATCAGAATGTTTTTTACAAACTATTTTAATTGTGGGTTTAACTACATGGCTTCCTCACTAGAGCACCATGAGGGCAGGGAACCCATTGTTCATTTATTATGTCCACATTTAGCATTCTGCCTGGCAATTAGCAGATGTTTAATATAATTGTGTGGCGCCAGGGAAGGTGCTGGGGGATAGCATGATGAGTGACAGACCCAGTCTGCCATGGTGGCTTAAGGAGAACTGGACAGGTGGTTCCAATGCAGGTACAAGCATGATTGATGCTGAGAAGGAAGAGGGGAAAGATGCCCTTAGGTGGGTGTTTAAAAACCTTTTTGAGGTCATTAAATTTGATAAAAGCTATCTCTGCAAAAACATACATATGTTTTTTCCCCGTAAAATTTAGGACATTCACAAATTGCCCTGGAGCCATCCATGGATTTCCTAAGTAACGCATCCCTTAGACCTGCATTAGAGTGACCCCTGTCTTAGAGGAATCTGCTCTGGCCCTCACCCAGCTGTGCTCTGTGGGCTCATGCCTTTGAGGAGCATCTGAGATGAACTTGAAGGGTGGGTAAAATTTTGGGAGCTGTACCCATAGGAGGAAGAGGGAAGGTAGTTCAGAAGGATGGGCTGATAAAGCGTGGAGCGGGGAGAGCTAGCTGGAGCGAACGAGCTCTTTGGAAATGTAGAGTAGGTTCTCTGCTGCAGAAGGCACTGACTCTCAGAGTTAGGAATTTTAAACTGATTTAGTGGGATCATGAGAAGTCCTTCAATGGTTTTCTTGGGGGGCATGACATAATTGGAGCATGCTCTGAGAGGATGACTTTGGTAGATTATTGAGTGGGTTCTAGGGGAAGAGAAAGAAGATTGGAGAATGTAGGAAGCTGACGCAGTGGTTGAGGAAAGAAGTATAATTGAAGAAACTGCACAAAGTGGATGGGGATGGAAGAGATTAAGGCAAGAGACATGACTTAGACGCCCCATGACTGAGCAGGAATTCAAGGAGAAGCCGATAAAGATTATTCTGATGTTACGAGATTGGACGTTGGGAAACTGGCCATGCTGTTAATGAAACAGGAAAGCTGAAGGAAGAATTAATGTGAGGGGGATGATGATAAGCTCAGATCTGGACTTGCAAAGTATGAGGAACCAGCTGGACATTGAGGAAGCTCTCCCCTTCAAGTCTACAGAGGTTCTAGAAAATCTTAAAGGGTTCCATTCTAGAGTGGTCCTGGAGGTCTCTGAAGCACCCCAGAATCTAAGTCCCGAGGAGGTTGCGTATTTCCCATGTTTAAACTCTAGATAGTTAAGTTTTTCTGGGCACATCCATCATTCTGGGTCAACTCTCTTGGGACTGACCCTTCTTATATCTGTTTTAATTCAGCTGTCACTTGTTTTAAATTTTACTTTTAAATGGTTTTTATGGCCAAATTTAGCTTCCTCAAATTAGCATCATATTTTCTGTTTATGTTAATTCCAACCAGGATCTTGTAGCCCCATGGAGAGCAAGGCAGTTGGAGGGTGGCCATGGAGGGCTGACAAGAGGACAGGGCATAGATCCAGGGCACACTTGGAGTTTTAATTTGGTATCCCACGAAAATTCTTTTTTTTTTTTTTAAAGATTTTTTTTTTTTTTGATGTGGACCATTTTTAAAGTCTTTATTGAATTTGTTACAATATTGCTTCTGTTTTGGTTTTTTGGCCGCGAGGCATGTGGGATCTTAGCTCCCTGACTAGGGATCGAACCCGCACCCCCTGCATTGAAAGGCAAAGTCTTAACCACTGGACTGCCAGGGAAGTCCCCCCACGAAAATTCTTGTTAAAATATCTTATTTGCTTAAATTTGCTTTTCAAAAATGTTGCCTTTTACAAACTTTCCCTTTGGAACATGTCTAACATCTGCTTTTGTTTTAAAAATGTTTGTCTTTTTTCCTTTTTAAAGACATCTTTTATTTTGGTCCAAACTCTGTTACCCTTAAAATGGAGACTTCTTTGGGTCAAACTACTTTGATGCTAAACCTCTGAACATCGATCTCACCAATGAGAGAATGATGCCTGGACACAGGTAACAGGGACCTGGCATGGACATGAGTCACATGACGTTATGAACAAGCCCATGTGATACTAAGATGTATGAAGAAATATGCAGATGAGGGCAATAGTTTCTCTATATTCTGAATTAGTCAGATTATAGTCTGAATTAGAGACTTGAATTATAGTCTGAATTAAAGCACTAGTCACCACTGTTCAAAGGGATGTGAAGAGCTTGGGGTGACTGTAGGAACATGCAACAAAAATGATTAAAGCCTTGGAAAGTAGGTCTCAGGATGAAAGATGAAAAGGTTTTTTGATGTCTCTGGACGAGAAGACTAAGGTGGGACCTGATTCTGAAAGGTCTTTATAAGGGATAGGTTAATGGAAAGATAGAAATAGAATGTATGATGGAGGAAGATTGGGAGCAAACTTAAGAGAAGAAAAAATGCTCTACCCTGTATAATTTAGGCCAGAGTCAACCTTTTGCCCTGTCCTGTACTCTTGGTAGACATTACCAATTAATCACAACACCCTTTTCTACAGAGATTGGGCCAGTCCTCAAAAGTCTTCCATTTGGAATTCCAGGGAGCCTCTACCAGTCCTTTGGAATTTTTACTTGAGAAGAAACACATTTGCAACTCTAAGTTTAGACATTTAACTTTCTGAAGGCTTGAGGTTTTACCCGACGATTTCTCCAAGCTCTTCCCAGAACCATGATTCTACCAAGTCTTTTGGTTAAATGAATTTCGTGAGGATTGGACTTAATTTATAGATAAGAATGGATCTTGGCTCTTTCAGCAAACTGGGACATCTTTGGAACACTTTTAGTTAAGGAATTGTGGGGTTTGCTACTATTTTATCACATAGAGTTTAGTTGTCCTCTCAAAAAAAGCTCTTCAGAGTCAGCCTAGAAAGTCTCATAATGCTGACAAGCTTGAGCAAAAAGCAATATACGGATGGAGCTAGTTACAAGGGAGGAGTTTCTCTAGGATCTTCTCTTTAAAAATGGTCCAGGAGAAGAAAATTGGCTCTAGGTTGACCCTGAATGCTAATTGGCTGGGGAAGGCATCATGATGCATCATGATGCTAATAAAGCTAATTGAAATCTCTGCTTTTTCTGTAGCTCTTTATGTGTTGTTATGAAAAAAACCTGATGAACCGTGGTTTTCTGACATAGAGTCTCTGGGAGGTAAACAGTGATAAATGACAGATCAGGCAGCTGAAGGGCAGAAATCAATACTTGCTGTTACTCTGTAGTAAATTATGAGAAACTTTGGACGAGAGGGACAGATGTTGTTTTTCAAATCACACTGTTTGAACTTTAGTTGTTTACACATTTCCTCTCTCCCTGCGGGTCCAAGTTTCTATCTTTGCCATATATACCCTAAACATATGGGGTTATACATCAGGACAATTAAAAAAGTGGCAGGTAATTCAACTTGTTAATATCTGAATTTTCTTCTCTACCATCTACTTTCTCTAGCTCTTCTAATGGTGACTAGCATCATTTATTTTGTTGAAGGAAAGCCTTTGGATCACAGGATGGATTGAACTAAAATAAAAAGAACTAATTGTGCTTTAAAAAAAAAAACCTTAAGAATTTCCTACGCTGAGTTTCAAGGGCGTCTTCCTTAGTGCCATTTGGCTCACAAACATACATTCTGGAGTCACTAAATTTGAAATACAAAAATAAGAGGGATTTAAAAAAAAAGCCATTTCTTCCAATGAGGTCAGCACAATTTTCACCATATTTTAGACAAATTCACCATGTTCGTCTGAGTCAGATACATACATATACTAACTTGAAGTTTCAACTCTGAAAAATAATAAAGAAAAAAATTCTTCAAAGATATTTTTGCTGTTTTCTGGGCGGTTGTTGCCCTTTAGTGTTTATTGATTTTCCTATCTTTTCCTTATTTATATTCCTTGCACCGCCCACCCCCCTTTTAAAGAATGGAGTAGCTTCTTGAAATTTGAGCTAACAAGGCAGCTATTAGGAAATTTGCTGTTTTATAGATCTTGATCAGGCTGATCACCAGGAGAAATGTACGAGACGTCATTGGAGGAGACTTCTTGCCGCCCGTCACACAGGTGTATGGTGATGCTTTCATTGCTGCTTACCTGAAGGAACCACCAAGTACCTCCTAGAACAATCAGAGTCAAGACTGCGGAGAGAATATACCCAGCCCTGTGCTCCTGTCATGCAGGGACACTGCAACTACAGAGGGGGTGTTGGCTCCTCTTGCCTCCCCTATCCTGTCTGCCTACGGACTGCAGGCTCACCTGACTGATCTAAAGACAGAGCCCAGAAGGGTGGGTAGCCTCCTGCCACTTGATAATGATAATTTAGAAAGAGAAAGAGAGAAAAGGATTTTAAAAAGCAACGAGGAGAACCTGAAAGACCTCAGGGCTGTGAGGCAGAGAAATGATGTTTTGAGGGGCTCTGAATCAGGGCCAGATCATAAAAACTGAGACATGATCTAATTAACTTCAAGTGTCCCTCCCTTGACTGTAAGTACGTGGAGTGCACGTTCTATAACTTTTCTTCCATCGTTTGCCTGGAGCCCACCACATTGCCTGGCTCATATAGTAGACGTTGAATAAACATTTATCGAACAGATTAAACAAGGGGAGGAATGAAAGAATTTTAACTTAAAATGGAGGAGCGATAGATTTTCATTGAAGCATCAGGGATGTAGGATATACTTGCAGGGAATTTCTTGGCAAGGAATATTGTTGAAGTCTGTTATGGGTTATTGAGTAAGTTTCACGTAATCTAAGGGGATGCATGATCACACGTCAACAGCACTGGAATGATTTCAGTGGACTGCCTGGAGGAGGGCACAGAGTAGCTACTCACAGCCTCTCATCCTTCTCTTGCTGTTGATGGTTCTGATTCTCAGGAAGCTTTCCCTCTTCTCTGCTCCCCTAACTGGCTGTGTCTATTTCCCAGATGATCCTAATTTCCTTGTAATCACCGCAGTACAGGAGCCATGGGTCCTGCAGCATTTTTGACAATATGGTCCTGGCAGTCTTTTTCAGAGCAAAGATGATACCTTCTCAATTACATCAGTGGTGTCATGGGCCAAGACGGCTGAAGGACTAAAACGTAAGGGGCCAATGATCCCTCTGCTAAAAAATATAGTGCATCATTACTGGTGCTAGCTAGCAAGTGTTAAGAAAGAGAAGTCAGAAGCTACTCCCACCCATCTTTTTTTTGCATTAGCATCTGTTGACCTATATTGTGCATTCTGTAAAAATTCCATATAGCAGAGAAGTCAAGAGTAAAAAGGTCATGTGAAGGCAGAGAATGAGTTGGAGAGGACGTGGAATAAAAGGACCCGGAATAAGAAGGCAGTTTATAAAGATAGAACCCATGATTTCTGATTTTTTTTTCAGCCAGAAGATAAATAAGCCCAAAGGATGCTGTATCAGTCTTGGGTCAATCAGGCATATTTTACCTGTAAGAAAAATAATGCATTTCCATTTTCTGGGTCCCTCTTTGCTTCTTCTGTCTTGGGGCTACCTGTGAGGTATGAAGTTGCCAGCTGCTTCCTGATGGACCCTGGGACCAAGAGCCAACCCTTAAGGAATGCTGCATGATGTGAATATCCTTATCCTAATGAGTGGCTGGTTCCCTGTCTGTTATTTCACAGTTTGACACTAGATGTCAGGGAAAGACTTAGCATTGTAATTTGCAGGTCTCACACCGCTTCAGCAGAAGGGAAGGCTGCCTGCAGAGAGAAATCAGGTGTTGAAAACCGGCAAATTTCCAACTGTGAGCCGCTGGGGACACCAGGGTTCTTATGTCAAAACATAACTACCCTGCTCATGCTCTATTAGACATACTCTAGACACAGCTGAATCTACTTTATAGAAAGGGTTAGATCAAGGTCATTTCAGAGAAATAGGGTTTTTTTTGGGGGGGGGGAGAGAATCATCAATTTAATCTTTCAACTTTATTATAAAAGATATTCAATTTTACTTAGAAAAAAGACAGTAGATATAACATGATCATGTTCCTATAATCCTTTTTATTAGTGAATTAGGAAACAGCCAAACCAATTAAAAATTACATGAAGTCTCATAAGATCATTCCAATACTCTGTGGTAGTTCCTTTCATTTTGTAAAACTGGCATTTTGTTTTAAATGACATTAAGTAAAAATGTGGTTTTACTGCAGAATAACTAAATCTTGGCCTGCTCTAGTTATATTGCAAGATTCCCAAGGCCCTCAGCCCCTTAGCAAGACTTCCTGATGTGCTTTTTCATTACTATGGATGCCACATTCAAAAAATTTTTTTCTTTCTTTCTTCCTTTTTTTGACCTGAAAGAAGGCAATGTGAGCAAACTGGAATCAGGCAGGACAGTGATAAAGGACAAAGCCAGAAAAGGGGACATGGTTTTCCTCACTATGTACATTTCCCCTCCCCCATCCCAATTCCAAAGGGTCACGGCCACCCTTTGGTGGTGTTCTTAACCACCCTTTGGTGGTGTTCTCAACCACCATTTGGAAATAACTAGTCATCTACCCACCCAAGGTTAAAAATAGCACTCCCACAGCTGGAGGAGGGTCCACCCAGATGTGGTGTAGCAGCCCTGCCTGCAGAAAGACGTTCTAGGAGTCCTCTTGGTGATTCTGGAAGTCTTTATATCATCATCAAAAATAGTATTATTAATATCACATTATTAAAGGCAGGTACATCCTGCATTTATTTGTGAGCTGGATGTTGTATATTCCTGTATAGCAATCTCAACAACCCCATCCACTTGGAACTTTCAGATAAAAAATTGATGGGGACAAAAAATAGAGGCAGTTTCGCAGTGTAACTCAGATTAGAGGATTACTCAGACAGGAATAAAAATATGGAGGGCTGTCAGTATTATTGATTTATTGATGGATGTGTTGACTGATTTATTGATTAATTTATAACAGACACTCATATAGCACATACTATACGCCAGGCATCAAATGTCAATCCATTTCAACCTTAAAACAACCCTACTAAGTAGGTACCGCTATGAGTTTCGTGTTTCAGATAAGTAAACGGAGGCAGACATGTTAAGTAACTAGCCCAAGTATTGACAGGTAGGGCTGCGGTCCTCGGAGGTGGGGGGGAGGGAGGGCTTTCATTTACCTTTCCTTCTACTCAACCTGAGGTCCCATTGGACCAGCTATGCTTTTTCTCTTCCACTCAGAAATGGAGCTTTATGTAGTTTAATGGCCAGATGCCAGGTCACGAGGGCCCTCCAAGAGGCCAGTGGAGACTTCACATGGTGATGAGTCCTCCCACAAACAGCCTGCGTCAACTTGCCAGCCGTGTGAGTGAGCTGTTCTAGAAGTGGATTCTCAGCCCCAGTCTCACCTGATAGCAGCCCTGGCTAAGATCTGGACCACAACCTCATAAAAGACCTTGAGCCAGCACCACCCAGCCAGGCCACTTCCAGATTCCTGACCCTCAGAAGCTATGAAATCATTAGTATTTATTGCTGTTTTAGGCCACTAGGTTTGGGATCGTTTGTTACACAGCAATAGGCAACTAATACACTTTCCCTCACCTATTCTTTCTCCAGTAGGTCAAACGGGACTCTTATCCCCACTTCTCACAGAACATTCTACTCCCGATGTAAATTTAGTGGAGGAAGTTTGCCCTGAGAACCGACCTCTTATGGACCACTGTGATGGAGCAACGCCCCCTGACAGGTGGAAGTGTCTTGGCCTCTTCATGTGGTCAGCCAGTCTTCACTGGCATTCAGCTGCCCACTAGGCGTTAGTGGATGTGAGCTCTCACGTGTCTCTTTGCAGATATTAGTACTCTAGTAGTGGATACGGATGATGAAAAGCCTTTATGGTGTGGTGAGTATCTGTGTCAGGGTGGAGGCAAGTGATGGTTTGAAGGAGACCCCTACTAAGACCCCTACCAAGTCACTTTTAGGGAGATGATTCCTGAGAGTGTTAATTAGCAAGGATGTCTATGTGTACATAGTGTGGGGTATGAAAAGGAATTGCCTGGAGGTTTGAAAACCCTATAAAACTGAAAGCTGTCAACAATTCTGGGGTGAGTACTGTCTATGTTCCTACATAGATTTTTTTTGTTTTTTTTTTTTGCCAGCTTGGAGTTTGAAGCTAGTAAAGACCTAGGTGTTGGCCCAGAATGTCCAGCTTACCACCATTTAACTGCCTGTGCTTATGGGACATCTGGACATGTTAGATTTGGTGGACCTGAGTCCCCAAGGAGATCCCACCGACATAGCGAACGTGCTTAGTGAAAAGAGGCCGGGAATTGAAGTCACACAGACCTGGGTAATATCTCTTTAGACCTGGACAACCAGGGCCCCTGTCCTGGGACCTGAAACTCTAGAGGGCTCTGTTCTGGGGGGAGTCCAAGGGGCCAAGGGGACATTCTTGCCTAGAGCCCAGGCCCCTCCTAGACCACACTTTGGATATGAGGGACCTAGGATTTCCTGCCCAAAGAGACCTCAGCATCCTTCTGGGGCCCCATCACCAGGTTTACCTTCCCAAGGGTGGACACCTGGACTCTTGGCTTGAGAGGTGAGCAAGGGATGGCTGTTTGGGGGGGAGGGAGGGCAGAGCTTACACGTGAGGGGTAGGGTGTCCACACACACGTGTGGGAAGGCACTTGTGGTGCAGGATGGAGCAGAATGGAAGAGAAATTTGGGAAGCCTGGGGCTTCCCTTTAAACTCTTGTCCTGAGCCCTGCAAATGTTAAGTATCGGCCTGGACCCTTCCTATAAGGTTAAATAAAATTCAGATTCCTCGTAATAGCCTACAGGGCCTTTTGGGATTGGGCCACCACCCACATCTCCAGTTCAGCTCTTACCAATCCACCCTTCCTCATCGCACCCAGCCTACTCAGGCCTTTCTGTCCCAGGAGAATGTCAAGGTTATTCCCTCCATGGGGACTTTTGCCCTGGCTGTTCTCCCTGCTGGAATCCTCTTTTCCTGGAAGGTCTTCACTTGAATGTTTCATTCCCATCATCTAGATTTCAACTCAACTGCTCAGAGAGGCTTCCATTTATCAACCCGTTTAGAGGAAGTCCTTCCTGCTACACTCAATCATACCACCAGGCTATGATCTTGATAGCAGTTCTCACTATCTGAATCTCTTCATTCATTTGTTTGTTCACTTGCTTTTTGACACCTCCTCCCCATCGTGTCCCATATGCCTCATGAGAGCAGGGGTTGTCTTGTTCACGCAGTAAATCCCAAGTGCTTTGAAGAGTGCTTGGCATAGAGTAGATGCTCAATTAGTATCTCAGTGAATGAAATTTTCAGACGGTTTTGTTGGCTATAAAATGAGACTATGCATAGTCATCATGTAGCAATCAGGTATAGATTAGAAAGAGCAGAAAAACATTAGCAACAGTCCCTGGTATGTATTAGGAACTCAGTAAATGTGATTTTCCATTATCTCTTGCCCATATTACAAATTCATCTCAAGTTTCCTAAAATGATAAGCATTCCATGCCTCTAGTTCTGAGTTTCCCCCAGATTACCCTACTCGCCCTTCCCCCTTCCCACCTGTGTTCTGCTCCAGTTCTTGGCTTCTGCACCCCTCCTGGGCCTGCTTCTTTTCTGGACCAGAAAAGTTGTCAGTGTAAGTGTGCCCCCTGGTGGCCATTTCAGAAATCACCCTCATTGATTTCCCTTCCACATTGTCCTCCTTCAAGAAGACAGTTATTTTCTTGAAGTTCAGATTGTCACCCGCCATTACTCTGCTCAAAAGACACTCAATGACTCTCTAATGCATGAAGAATAAAGTCCCATCTCCTTAGCCTGGTTTCCCAGACACTTCAAAGTCTGGGTTCAACCTGCCTTTCCAGTGACGGTCTCTTCTACTCATCCCCTTTCTCCCTTTTACATGCTTATGTGTACGGCACCTTGACCTTTCCCCCAAACATGCCTCTACTTCATCAACTTCCACGCTGTTATCTCTGTTGGAAATGCTCTCCCCTCACATTTACCTGCCAGGTTAATCCCACACTCCTCAAAGCCGGCTCAAATGCTGACTCCCATGAACTGACTCTTTCCCCTCTCTTGAAATCCACTGTGCCCGTAGTCTACTGTTCATATTTCCACCACCACGATTATATTATGTCTTAAAATTGGTATGATTTTTTTACAGACTTGTCTTTGCCACTTTTCTAAGTTCCTCTAGTGCAGAGATGGTGTTTGCTTTGCTTATCACAGTGTCACGTGCATGGTAGGTCAATCATACTTGCCGAATGGGTAGATGAATAACAACACTCAGACTGGGATCCATGTCACCTGGAGCCCAGCCAGGTTGCTCTAAGAAGTAAGAGGGCACATATGGTGATGTTGGGACAGGATATTTGAAGTTGCAAGTGCCTTGGGCAATCTGGAATTTATAGTCACCCAGCACTGGAAGTCCCGTCCCCTCTGGGGTTCTGTGAGCCCTAGCCTCCTTAGGCGGACGATGCACAAAATCATTTCTGAATCTCCTTCTCTCTATTGAGAGGATGAAGGTGAAGATCTGGGGATAACGTCTTCTGTAATCTGATGTGCCAAAATAAAAGGCAAATGTAAACGTTGATATTATTAGAATATCGATCACATGTGTATGGGAAATTGTATTCCTGCAACATTCTATCTTTCCCAAAATTTAATTGAGTTTTATATTTCTTTGCTTTGGATCCCAAGGTAGCTTTATATTACAAGAAGTTGAGATGGACAAGATTGACGTTATGGTGTAATCTCTCAACTAATTTTGAGACAAAGGACTCAGGAACATCTAATTAACACAACACAGTCCTGGAGAGTCAGTAACCAGATACATAAGTTTATCTTTTCCCTGAGTCACTTTGTTGTGTCTCTTAATGATCTTTTGTCTTAGTTTTCTCACGCGAAATTTGGAAATATCCGATTTCCAACATTACTAACAAATTAGGCATCCAGTGAACACCAATTGAGTCACACCAACGAAACTGAACATTTTCTAGAAAAATGCCAATTATCCTAGAAAAAAATCAACTGTGAAGTTACACACTTGGGACCTTTTTTTCTAGATCACGTACCTACACCCTGAGACCAGCATCATACAGTGCATTGTCTTTTTTTTTTTCTTTTAATTAATTAATTTATTTGTTTTTATTTTTGGCTGTGTTGGGTCTTCATTGCTGTGTGCTGGCTTTCTCTAGTTGCAGCGAGCGGGGGCTACTCTTCGTTGCGGTGCGTGGGCTTCTCATTGTCATGGCTTCTCTTGTTGCAGAACACGGGCTCTAGGCACGTGGGCTTCAGTAATTGTGGCACACGGGCTCTAGAGTGCAGGCTCAGTAGTTGTGGCGCACGGGCTTAGTTGCTTCGTGGCATGTGGGATCTTCCTGGGCCAGGGATCGAACTCGTGTCCCCTGCATTGGCAGGCGGATTCTTAACCACTGTGCCACCAGGGAAGCCCCCAGTGCATTGTCTTCTATTGCTCTTCTTGGCTCTTGGAGAGGACAGAGAACATCCTTCCTACATTCTTTGATTGATGAGATACCTAACTTCTACACACAAGATCCCCTTCTTGTTCAGAAGGGAGTAACAGGGGGCTAGGTGTGGAAAACCCACTGTCAGGTTCTGTACGGAGATGACATCAGGCCAGGTCCACACAACACAACCTCGCTGGGAGACCCAAACCAGCTGGAGAGACTGCTTGGAGCCACTGAGCCAGTATTTAGGGTTCTGTCTCTATTTCTAGGTGGAGAAATACACTTTCTCACGGGCATGTCCTACCAATGAGAAAAGGGACCAACCATACTACACACAACCACTTGCCCCATGTGGTCTAATAAGCAAGACATGCCGTAAACACTTAGTTCTATGACTTATAACCATGTCAACTAAATACTCAAGTGTAATTTTTAGAGTAATTGGAGTCTGGTGGGTTTGGGGCAGGTTTCCACACCCCCTGTTTCTGTTTTTGTTTTTTTTTTAAAAAATAATCCTAGGCCAATCTTGGATCTTATGTACTTTGAAGGCCAATTAAGTGGAGCTTCTCCTTGACGGTTCAGAATGTTTCATTTAGCACTGATCTGTTGGAGACCCTGAAAGTCATCCTTGGGCCAAGGTTCAGAGGTTCCTTGAGGGCATTAGCAGGAACTTGGCATTCTCAGACCCACCACAAGGAGAAAGTGCTCCTGGAGACCCACTCTGGGTCAGATCTTTCATGCTTGTGCTAACTTATAGAAGAGTTATTCCAACAGTTCCATCCATGACCCAGAAGACAAGTGTACAATTAATATCATGTTCCCCACAAACCCAAGCTCCTGAGCATGGGTCTGGAATTTAGACCACCACCCACGAGGATCAAGCCAAAGCCCCCATCAACAGCATTTCTGTGTTCCCTGGCAAATGTTTCACGTCTCATTACATTCTTCTCACAACCAGATCGGGTCTGTGAGATAAACAGCCAGTTGCACGGTGTGTGGTTATACTGCTTTATTTGAAAGTCTCTTTCAAACACGCCATCCAGTGGTACTACTGAGTCCTGGAGTGACTGGTGATACCCACTCCTAGGCTGTATATGAGCCAAGTTCAATAGCTTTCATGACTCTCCCCCGTGTTCAGGGGGCAGGGAGGCCCACCAGGCACTTGCTGCTATGAGCTAACCAACTGCAGAGCAATGCAAACACAGTTACAGATGAGGCTGCAAATCTGGAGCCCGTGTCCTCTGTTCTGAGGGCGAACAATGTCTTCCTTAAGAGAGATGCCGTCTCGGCCAAATATATTCAGTGGTCCGTTCCTCTCAGCCCTGTTCTAAGGAGATAATGGATAATGCTACTCCACCAGTGGGAGAGGGTCAAGAAAACATTTGCAGCTTAGAGCAACAGGCTGTGGGATGCATCCAGTCTTATGCAATCCTCAATCCCTGGGCGTAAGCTCCGTGAGTAGAATTTGTCAGCAGTGGAGAATTTTTTTAAGTATAAGTTAATTTCTCTGTCAGCTTGAGGTTGTGTGAATGAGTGACAGACAAGTAGAGAGGAAAAGAGGGAGAGAGAATGATGAAAGAGGGGAAGACAATGAGAAAGATGAATGAGGATGAATAATGGGAGGTAGAGATAAACGAAAAGCAATCTAACACAGAGAAGGGAGAGAAATGAAGCAGTGACTTCTGGTGATTGTGGAAATATATCACAAATACAACTGTGGAAAAGAAGGGATTAGGACAGTGACCAGGAACCTTGAGAGTATAGCTGTAGATGGAAGAAGAAAGATGAATAACGGGGGAAGAAAAAGGAAAAGAACAGTTCAACAAATAGGTAGGAAAGGAGATGTGCATTTGGAATTTAAATGAATTACGTTGTCTCCCAAGTTTTTAACTTACAATGTGTCCTGCGATGACAGTCTAATTCCCAATTAAGATATGCTAATAAGGCTGACCATGCACCGTAGACTCACCCTGCCTGATAAGCAGCTTATTTTCCTTTTGGGTTGGGGGGGAAGGCAGTTATCTTCACTTTCCACACCTACGCTTCTCATTGGCATTTTTCCTCCAAAGGCACAAAGTGACTACATATTGTTCCACCTCAGATTTGTTTGGGTCTATTACACTTTCACCTCTGCTGAGCTGACCACTCACTGCTCCTACAGACTTCCTATTCCTCCATCTCCTTTCAGTTACCTTGATGAAAACTCATATTCACATGAACCTTAGATACACATATATGTATAACTGAATCACTTGGCTGTACACCTGAAACTAACACAATATTGTTAGTCAGCTATACTCCAATACAAAATAAAAAGTTAAAAAAATCATATTTCACTTGAATCTTTTTTCTTAATGGGAAAAAATTGGTTTATCCTGGTCGATTTATCTGTGGAGAAATAGAACTATTTTCCAGTATGTAAAGCAGCTTAGGAGGCCGAGAAGATGCCTGAGAAGTGACACTGATAGAAAAGGAGCCATCATGGGACTTCCCTGGTGGTGCAGTGGTTAAGAATCCAATTGCCAGTGCAGGGGACATGGGTTCGAGCCCTCGTCCGGGAAGATCCCACATGCCGTGGAGCAACTAAGCCCATGTGCCACAACTACTGAGCCCAACTGCCACAACTACTGAAGCCCGCACACCTAGAGCCCGTGCTCTGCAACAAGAGAAGTCACTGCAATGAGAAGACTGTGCACCGCAATGAAGAGTAGCCCCCGCTCGCTGCAACTAGAGAAAGCCCGCACGCAGCAAAGGAGACCCAACGCAGCCATAAATAAATAAATAAATAAATTTATTTTAAACAAAAAGAAAAGGAGCTGTCATGTCACAGAGTCATCTTGCTGACCTGCAAATGATCGACAATGAATAGGCACTGAATCGTGGTAATTGAGTGAAAATCTGGATGGTCCTTCAAGGGATGTTAGAAAAAGGATCAGAAAATGGCAGGAAGACTTAACATACAAAGCAACCAATAACTGAGCATCGGAGCCTTGTGAAAAGCACGATGCCTATGTCATCACAGTTCACAGGGGTGGAACTCATCCTTTCCACGTGCAAATTTCTCCAGGGAGAGTCCCTGTTCCACGGTACTGCAGGAACTCAGGGTCCTTCCCGAAGGCTTCTGAGGTTCCCAGAAATTGCTTCTATCCTCCTGATGTCCTTGCCTAGCTTTTGCTTTGGGATTCTCCCATATTTCTCCTGCTGGGCTCATTTCCACCTTTCTGTGTTGTGCCAACATTTGTGGTCCACTCCTCCCCAAAATGTCATCGCAGATCCTCCCTTTCTTTCTTTCCCAGGCTAACATGAACCTAAATGATGATGTAGGGAGTAGCAATGGTTAAGATTATGAGCTCTGCAGTCAGACTTCGTGCGTTCAAATTCAGGCTCTGACCCTTGCTAGTTGGATGATCTTAAACTAGTGGCATAACCTTTCTGTACCTCGGTTTCTTTCTCTGTGAAATGAGGGCGATAATAATAGTTCCTTCCGGAGTTGCCTTGAGGATGAGTTAATGATATGTGGAGCCCTTAGAAGAGCAGCTGGCGCACTGTAAGGCCTCAATAAATGTTAGTTATTATTAGTGACAGGTTGTAACCATGAAGAAACTTTACTGAAGACTTTAGGTTATAGGAAAATTACAGCTTTGGGAAGAACAGTGTGAAACTGTGTATGAGATACCGCCACTGCTAGAGTCTACTGGCCACTCTCTCTCTCTTTTAAAAAATCTTATTGAAATATAGTTGATTTACAATGTTGTGTTAATTTCTGCTGTACAGCAAAGTGATTCAGTCATACATATGTATATTCTTTTTCATTTTCTTTTCCATTATGGTTTATTACAGGATACCGAATACAGTTCCCTGTGTTACAGAGTAGGACCTTGCTGTTTATCTATTCTATATAGAATAGTTTGCACCTGTTAATCCCAAACTCCGACTCCATCCCTCCCCTCCCCCTTGGCAACCACGAGTCTGTTCTCTATGCCTGTGAGTCTGCTTCTGTTTCATAGATAAGTTCATTTGTGTCATATTTTAGATTCCACATGTAAGTGACGTCATACGGTATTTGTCTTTCTCTTTCTGCCTTACTTCGCTTAGTATGATCATCGCTAGGTTCATCATTGGCCACTCTCTGGATCCACAGGCTCTGACGGGTTGTTTTTCTTCTCAGTTCTCAGCCTGCACTGTCCTGCTGGAGTCACACTCTGCCTTAGTTTTTATGCTCCTCTCTCTCATCTCCCACTTCCCCCCACCATGCTGGACCACAGTCCTTAATCTCTGAGTCCTGAGGAAGCCAAGAATAGGTAAACAGCAGGACAGTCTCTGCACTCAAGACAGACAAACCTTTCACTTTCACTATGTAGAAGCTTTGGGTCTTCATGGTCTTAATCCCTTCACCCAGATTGGGGACTGAACCTTACATCTGCATAACCACAAGTCCCATTCAAGAATTTCCCAAACAAAACAACAGTCTCTTCCCAAAGATGAATTCTCCTGGCATTCCTAGGATGGAGCTAGGGCTGCGGGGAGTGGGAGCCCCTCCAGAGGCTCAGGATTTGTCCACTGGCATTAAACATATTAAAAACATATCGCTTGACTAAGACAAACTTATTTTGAGCCCATGAAGCATGTTTGGTGTTGTTGAGGATCATGACCTAGAGGAAAAATCTGAGGTGCTTCCAGAAACGGTCTAGGAACTAGATGAGTGAAGAAATAAAGTTGGTCACAATGACTCTGAGATCTATTCCTTGGAAATAACTGATGAAGCTGGAAATGGAAGCCATATGCTTCCTTTCACTACGAAACATACTGCCTTACATTCTAATCACCCTGGCTTGTATCTCCATCACTCTGCAGAAGAGTTCTCTTATTGAACAGTCAATATTCTCCAAGTTGCTACGTCCAGTGGCCTTTTCGTCCCTTTTATTTCTTTTTCTTTTTTTAAATATTTATTTATTTTGGCTGTACCGCGTCTTAGTTGTGGCACGCGGGATCTTCGTTGCAGCATGAGGGGTCTTCGTTGCGACATGCGAACTTAGTTGCGGCATGAGGACTTCTTAGTTGTGGCATGTGGCCTCTTACTTGTGGCATGCATGCAGGATCTAGTTCCCTGACCAGGGATCGAACCCGGGCCCCCTGCATTGGGAGTGCGGAGTCTTACCCACTGGACCACCAGGGAAGTCCAGTGGCCTTTTCTTTTTTTTTTTTTTTAAACATCTTTATTGAAGTATAATTGCTTTACAATGGTGTGTTAGCTTTTGCTTTATAACAAAGTGAATCAGTTATACATATACATATGTTCCCATATCTCTTCCCTCTTGCATCTCCCTCCCTCCCACCCTCCCTATCCCACCCCTCTAGGTGGTCACAAAGCACCGAGCTGATCTCCCTGTGCTATGCGGCTGCTTCCCACTAGCTATCTATTTTACATTTGGTAGTGTATATATGTCCATGACACTCTCTCACCCTGTCACATCTCACCCCTCCCCCTCCCCATATCCTCAAGTCCATTCTCTAGTAGGTCTGTGTCTTTATTCCCATCTTGCCACTAGGTTCTTCATGACCTCTTTTTTTTTTTTTTTTTTTTTTTTCCCTTAGATTCCATATATATGTGTTAGCATACTGTATTTGTTTTTCTCTTTCTGACTTACTTCACTCTGTATGACAGACTCTAACTCCATCCACCTCATTACAAACACCTCCATTTCATTTCTTTTTATGGCTGAGTAATATTCCATTGTATATATGTGCCACATCTTCTTTATCCATTCATCCGATGATGGACACCTAGGTTGCTTCCATGTCCTGGCTATTGTAAACAGAGCTGCAATGAATATTTTGGTACATGACTCTTTCTGAATTATGGTTTTCTCAGGGTATATGCCCAGTAGTGGGATTGCTGGGTCGTATGGTAGTTCTATTTTTAGTTTTTTAAGGAACCTCCATACTGTTCTCCATAGTGGCTGTATCAATTTACATTCCCACCAACAGTGCAAGAGTGTTCCCTTTTCTCCACACCCTCTCCAGCATTTATTGTTTCTAGATTTTTTGATGATGGCCATTCTGACCGGTGTGAGATGATACCTCATTGTAGTTTTGATTTGCATTTCTCTAATGATTAATGATGTTGAGCATTCTTTCATGTGTCTGTTGGCAATCTGTATATCTTCTTTGGAGAAATGTCTATTTAGGTCTTCTGCCCATTTTTGGATTGGGTTGTTCGTTTTTTTGTTATTGAGCTGCATGAGCTGCTTGTAAATCTTGGAGATTAATCCTTTGTCAGTTGCTTCATTTGCAAATATTTTCTCCCATTCTGAGGGTTGTCTTTTGGTCTTGTTTATGGTTTCCTTTGCTGTGCAAAAGCTTTTAAGTTTCATTAGGTCCCATTTGTTTATTTGTGCTTTTATTTCCATTTCTCTAGGAGCTGGGTCAAAAAGGATCTTGCTGTGATTTATGTCATAGAGTGTTCTGCCTATGTTTTCCTCTAAGAGTTTGATAGTGTCTGGCCTTACACTTAGGTCTTTAATCCATTTTGAGTTTATTTTTGTGTATGGTGTCAGGGAGTGTTCTAATTTCATACTTTTACATGTAGCTGTCCAGTTTTCCCAGCACCACTTATTGAAGGGGCTATCTTTTCTCCACTGTATATGCTTGCCTCCTTTCAGTGGCCTTTTCTTAATTCACGTGTTCCTTCTCAACCCTTTAGAAAATTTGACATGATTGAAATTCTGTTCTCTCTTGGCTCTCCTGGTCCTTCATCTCCTGATTTTTCTTGACCCCCTGGTTGCTCTTTCTCTAACATTTTTTGTGGCTTTATTGTCACACTCTTTTCCCCAAAATGTTATTATGGCCTAAGGCTTCATCCTTGACATTTTTTCTCCCCTTTCCTACACTTTCTCCTCTAGTAACCTTATTCATTGCTATAGTTTCAAATATAATTTCTCTGCAGATAAATCCCAAATTTCTGTCTTTAGCTTTGACATCTACCCTGACTGGACTCACCTTTTCAACTGCCTTCACACTTTTCTATTTAGATATTCAGCTGAAAACTTAAGCTCAAACTCAAAGTCTTCATCTTCAAAGACACTGGCATTTGTTAATGTCTATTTTTTTTTAAATGGTACCACTGTCCTACATTGATGCATATTTAAAACCTCTAAGTTAATTCTTTCAATTTTTTTTTTTTACCATGATCCACTGTAAGAAATACATTTTATGTCATGACTGGTATACATACCCATGTGCACACATGCACACACACACACACAAATGTAACAAAATTTCACAAAATAGTACTTACTATGTGTGGTGCATATTAATCTATTTTATTCTAATCTGTTCCATTAAATAAAATCTGGTTGTAACCCATTAAATTGATTTTATGATCCACTATGGAGATATGAAATGCAGCTTTAAAAATACTGCTTTTAAATAATTTTTGATTCATCTTCCTTTTTAAACTCCCAAATCTAATCAGTCATTAAGCAACATTTATTTTCAAAATGTCTTGCATACTCCATCTCTTTTCCCTATTTTCTCTCTGACTTTTCCAAATGCCCTCTCCTGGGACAGCCATCCTGGGTTCCTCCATTCAGGGTAATCCCCTCCTCCCCCCCACCCCCCCCAACCAAGCAACTTTGTTTCTTTGTTTGCATCTCTCTTAAGTTACTTAAGTATCACACCCCATAACTTTGTTTTCTTATCTTGCTTTATTTCTTTCTTCCTAGCCCTTCTCACTTGACAATATACAATGTATTTATATGTTTCTTTATTTTCCACCTTTTTCACTGGATTGTGAAGATCCAGTATCCCCAACACTTAGAACTGAACTGTGCTTGGGACACAGACCACCAATAAAACAAGGCTGGAGGGAAGAATGAATGAAAGGATGACTCTTAGCAGCAACAGGGACCAAAGCTTCCTCCAGGGATGGAGAGAAGGAGGCTCCTGCAACCTCTTTTTGTTTATTTTATTATTATTATTTTTTAAACTACCTTGGATCTTCTGTCCACGGTGATATGTGCTGGAATTGACATGACCAAGGGATTGACATGTGCTGATTGACTTAATGCCTGAATTCATTGTCCGGCACTGAGTCATCCACTGTGAATGACTCCAATCAAGGCCCACCCTCACAGCCAGGAGTTGGGTGTATTCAACCAAAACCCCTGAGTGTTTCACAGTAGGAATGGGGGGAGGGGTTGGAATGGATATTGTTGAGCGGATGTTGAGAGGCAACCAAAATGCCCATGACAAGAATTCAGAGGAGACCTATCAGAAACAGTTTCTTTCAAAATCGACTTTGCACTGCCACTTGCATGTGCTAAGCTGGCCACTCTACAAAGTCAGTGAAATGACACATCCCCCCACCCTGCCCTTCCCTTCTCCTCCCAGCTAAATCCTTTGGTCTAAAATATAAAGCTCGTCATTCTCCAAAATACATAAAAATGATGCACTGTCACACAGTTGCTTTGAAAGGAATGAAAACACTGAAAGAATGAATCAATTGTTTAAAATGTGAACAAACTAATAAAAATGAGAATGATGTAGAACACTTTCATCTATATTCAAAGACACCCTTGGGGAGAGAAGGGGAGGGGCGTTCAGAGACTTCTAAAGCAGGGCTGAATTGCTTAGGTTGCAGTTGCAAAGAACTTACCCCAGAGGAGGTCATTTCTGTAACTTATAGGTGTTCTCCAGCAGGCCAGGATCATTTTCTGTAGAAGCCCCCTGAGACAGGAAGGGACTGTGGATTCAAATCCTCTGAGATCTCCACATGCTAGATCTTCAGTACCCACTGTGTCTTCCCATATTTAAAAGAGGGACCCTCATCCCTTGCCCTCATCCCTTTTCTCACAGCCTGGAGCCACTCTTGGGAAGATGGGGCCAACTGTGGTGGCCAGTTTCAGGCTCCCTGGAGGCTCACAAGAGGCCTATCAGTCAGTGAAGAGTGGGCAGCTCTAGTGGGGATGACGTTAGCACACATTCTGACACAATGATCCGAACTGTTCCGTGGCTTCTGTAACCCTTAGCAGGAGCAGCCCTGGGGAGGGCAAATTCAGTGAGCACCCCGGGCTCTGCAGAGACCTCATCCAGCCCTGCTAGGAGGGCTCGGGGATGCGGACACGGGGTGGGGCAGTGAGAGGCAGCCAGTGAGCCTGCGTTACAGAAAACCCCAGCTTCTTTTCTGTCCAAGTCAGCTTGGTCAGGATGTCCTTCTGCCAGCAAAAGTCCCCTTGCACACTGACCCACCCTCTTAGGCCACTGCCTCCATTTTACTTAATTTTTACCTTTGATGATCATCTTCATCAGAATCAACTTGAATAAAAGTACAATGCAGGATCTGGAAGTAATGAGATGGTCAAGGGTGGTGTCCACTGCAGAGTAATCTGTGGGGTGGGAGACGTTTGTCCCCAAATATCTCCTTCAATCTGAGAGTGTGAAAGTCCAAGCTTCACGACTCTTTTGGATCAAAGATCAAAGATTCCAACATCCTCTGGGAGGATTAACGCCTCAGCACACGGTTTGTTATCAACCATGAGTCCATTAGCAGAGATTGGTTTTCTCAGATTATCTTGTCTCTTCTGATACTAGAGCAGGATGAAGCTTTACATATAGTATTTCATTGGATTGTCCAGACTACCGTATGTGGCAGATCTTACTATACAGATAAGAAAATTGAGTCCTAAGGGGAATACAACTTTATTCCCTCATCCATCCGTCTCTCTGTCCATTCAGCCAGCGTTATTTATTAAATGCCTACAATGTAACAGATATTGTGCTAGAAGCCAGGATAAAGAGATGAGTATAGATAAGATAAGGCCTCTGACCCTGAGGAATTGCCAATTAAGTAGGAGAGAAAGTGAATTCACACTGGTAATCATACCTGAAGTTGTGTATGTAGCTAGCTAATGGATGAACTGGGGTCATGATTCAGGTCTCAGAACTCCTAATATACTATTTTTTCATTGCATCAAACTATTGCTTTCATTGTAGCAACTGATTTCCTGATTGTGAAATATAGCTAATGTAAGAGATGTGGAATAGCTAATAAAAATGATTGCAGTTCACCTCTTGTGGAGGACTTTTGAACAGACTTAATGAGTCATATGAGATAAAAATAATAATCAGAACACTTTTCAAACTAGCCTGCAAAATTGGCTCTGGTCTTTCTCATTCTTGATCACTCACTGATGTCTCCTCAATAGCAGTGAGTATCCACAGCCTCAAGAATCCTGGGGTAAGTTCTGTGGTTCATAACTTTGAAGTTATGAAGTTAAAATTCTTCCTTTTGCAGAGTAGCATTTCTCTCCCAGTCAAAATAATTCGCTTGGCTTTTGCTAATCTGCATGGCTGTCTAGCTTTATTAGAGGGGCAGGTAGAAGGAAAGCCTAAGATGTCACCTGTCCAGAGAACTGAAGAGCAGCCCGAAGCAGTGCCAGCAACAAACAGATGACAGTAATTCAGAGTCACTGGTGACAATACCATGAGAGTCAGGTGGGACCTCAGAGAGATCATCCAACCCAACACTTGCAATATAACAAAGCTCAGGGTGGTGGAAGGAGTTGTCAAAACCACATAGCAGGTGAATGTCAGAGCCAAGACCAGGTTGAGCCCAAGTCTTCTAATGCTCAATCCTTGATCCTGATGTTGCCATGGCAGGGAGAAGAACCGTGTTCACTTGGCCAAATACTTTGAGAAGAGACACGATTTGACAAAGAAGAATGAAGCTGTAGGAATCTAGGAATCAATTTTCACAGTTATAATTTATGGAAAGTCACTGAACCATGTATGTCAAGCTACATGGGTCATAGAGCTGTAGTTCTGGTCTGTCCTTTTATATCCCAATGACCTTTTGCTGGTTAAAGTTTCTTAATCTTATTTATTTATTTTCTTTGGATGGGGTTGAGTTCTGAAGATGTGATAAAAGCTGTAGACCCTTTCCCCAGATATTTGTACATACATTCATAATTTTATAAACATTTTCAAGGGATTCATGAGCTTCTTGAATCTCATTCATGGCACAAGTACACATTCAGATACCTTTAAAGAGATGCTCTGGGGCTTTCCTCGTGGCACAGTGGTTGAGAATCTGCCTGCCCATGCAGGGGACATGGGTTCGAGCCCTGGTCCGGGAAGATCCCACATGTTGTGGAGCAACTGAGCCCGTGCTCCACAACTACCGAGCCTGCGCTCTAGAGCCCGCGAGCCACAACTCTTGAAGCCCGTGCGCCTAGAGCCTGTGATCCACAACAAGAGATGCCCCTGCAATGAGAAGCCTGTGCACCTCAACTGAGAGTAGCCCCTGCTCGCCACAACTAGAGAAAGCCCGTGCGCAGCAACAAAGACCCAACGCAGCCAAAATAAATAAATAAATAAATAAATAAATTTATTTTTAAAAAATAAAGAGATGCTCTGGCTCAGGGAAGCTGACAAGATGTGATCATGACTCATCTCACTGTCTCCATGAGTTGCTTGATGGTGGGCAAGAAGGAAGTCTGCCAGCAGACGGCCTCTGGACTCGAACTGCACACCTTCCTATTGGTTCTATTTTCTGGAGCATCTCGACTGATACAGATTTCCCCCAAAGGGTATTGATGTTAAAGCTGTGGCAGAGAAAGTCTATGTTGTCCGGAGCACACCTTACTCCTGGCAATGGTAGTTGCGCATACCTCTGCCAAGGGGGCGGATAAAATCTGTGCTTTTGTTCCAATTGATCAGTCTTGCAGCTGCTCCTTGAGACTCATTGTTTTAGGGAAATCTGAGCAACGTTTGCACCTTCAAAAGCACTGGGATGGCCAAACAGACTAAGATCAGATTCCTAAAATCTAGTTTGTGGGAGCAAAGCATAGAGTGATCACGCCAGTCAGTAAGATAGGGCTCTAGAACAGGATTAAATAAACTGACTGAATTACTTGTGGGTGCCCAGAGCTGCCATGCAGCTTCTTGCCTCTGTGCCTTTGCACATGCTTTTCCCTCTGCCAGAATATCCCTACTCACACTGTGTGCTAATCAGCGTTCTCCAGAGAGACAGAACCAGTAGAAACAAAATACATGTATATACTGAAATATATACATCTCTCTCTCTCTCTCTCTCACACACACATATATTTATTTTTAAAATAGTTTCTTTTTAAAAAAATTTTATCGAAGTATAGTTGATTTATAATGTTGTGTTAATTACTGCTGTGCAGCAAAGTGACTCAGTTATACATATATATATTCTTTTTCATATTCTTTTCCATGATAGTTTATCGCAGGGTATTGAATATAGTTGCCTGTGCTATACCGTAGGACCTTGTTGTTTATCCATCCTATATATAATAGTTTGTTTATTTATTTACTTTAAGGACTTGGCTCCTCTGGTTATGGAAGGAGATGGGCATGCCCTAAATCTGCAGGGGGAAGAGCCGATGCTGCAGTTCAAGTTCAAAGGCCATCTGCTGGCAGGAATTCCCTCTTGTTCGGGGAAGGTCAATCTTTTGTTCTATTCAGGTCTTCAATTCGTTGGATGAGACCTACGGACATTTTGGAGGGCCATCTGGTTTACTCAAAGTCCACTGATTCAAATGTTAATCTCATCCAAAACATCCTCACAGAAACGTCCAGAATAACATTTGACCACACATCTGGGCACCAAGGCCCCGCCAAGTTGACACATAACCATCACACATCGTTTGCCTGGGTTCTTCTCCTAATTCCTTAAGGTCTACCCTAAACATCTTACTCCCTCTCTATTTTGCCACTGAACCCAGCATATTCTTATGTTCGAATCCGTGTTCCCCAGTATTGAAATGATTTGATCACATGGCTGTGAACTCTGCTAGACACTGAGGCTTCTGAGGGCAGGCACTGTGGGGTCTATTGGAGGTGATATTACAAGATGACATGCTGGGCTCTACCCAATGCCTAGCACAGGGAGTTGCTTAGTGTAGTTTGTGGAATAATGTGATAAATTAATGGAAGGACTCAGAAGCTAGAAATCTCCAAGTGATGACCTTTTTTTTTTTTTCCTGAGTATTTGTTGCATCAGAGATGCAACAGAGCTTGGTCATCTTGTCCCAGGAACGCAGGTACACACACACCCATATTCATTTTTTCAGACCCCGGAAAGATTTGGAGAGGTCGTTAGAGATGCAATTCAATGATTAGCTCTTCCTGCCCTTCTCAGGGCAGAAAGAAGCAGAGGGAAGAACCGGGTTTATAGCTTCGGGTAGATTTGCCTTTGACTCACGTGGCAGTCCCTTGCTAATTGCCTGGACTTGGGTATGATTTGTATATTCTCAAAGCCTTCTTAAATTAATCATATGAGAACAACAATAATGATACCTACAACATAGTGTTAGAAAGATCAAGTGCCTAGCATAGAGTAGTTCCTTAGTAAATGTTGATCCTCTTTCTCTCTTATTTATGTTTGAATTAATTTCTAGTACATGTGCATTAACTATTGAAACTAACTAAGAACATGTTGATGAATTCTTAAGATAGTCTTCATGTCTCTTGATGCTCTAGGCTTCCTTTTTGTCTTCTTTCGATTTTTGACTGAAAGGGAGAATGTAGATTGTATAGGGGATGGTCCCATATGAAAGAATAGAGAAGAGGGCTTGTGTGTGCACCATTTTGTTTTTCATTGCAGCTGGTAATTTCTGATCTTTCCTGGGACACAGGCACTTTTGAGGATCTTCATAAAGCTAAGGACTCTTTCCCCCAGAAAAATGCATGTACATTTTACACTTTGCATATTATCTCAGGGAGTTCATGAATCTCATCTATTCCAGATTAAGAACCCTGGGTCAAAATATCCTCACCTGCTGTCTGTCTGTCTTCTGTCCCTTGTCTCGCATTCTCTCTTCCTCTCTCTTTTTCTATCTATATTTTCACGTACTTAACTAATGTATTTAGGATTAGGATAAGGATTATGGATGGCTAAATGTGTGAATGGATTAGAAAAGTAGAGGGCAAGAAAGCACTATGGACTTAGAATGGTTCCTTCTTTTTTCCTGGAAAGCTCACTAATATGTCACCTTGGACATACCTTGCTGATCTGTTATAAGGCAGAATGTTATAATGGTTAAACTCTGGAGCTAGACTGCTGGGTTCAAATCCTGGCTGTGTGTGAATTTGGGCAATTAATTGTCTCTCAGTTTCCCTGTTTTTAATGTGATAACACCACCATATTGAATTGTTGTTAAGAATGAAATAAGCTAAGACATATATGGATTTTAGGATAAAATACTTTAGCCAGTGCTCAGTAACAGCTCCTACTATCATTAATTTTGATCATTTAAAATCGCCAATAATATAATTACTTATTCACAAAGCATGACATACTACAAATAATAAATTCAACATTACTAAGAGGAAAACTGCAACTAGAAATCCTCTTTTGAAAAAAAGAACTTGCCTACCCCTAAGGTGACTTACTCTTAAATAGAAATTGTAGGTTAACAGGGTAGCTAGGAAGCCATCGAGGATTTTTTCTTGAGACCCAGTGAGAAGAGGGAACCATTGTCCAGAAGATGGTTTTTTTGTTTTTTAGTTTTTTTTTTTTTTTCCCATACTAACAAGGCCTTGTTAGGAGAGGAAACCAAGCCTACTTCTACACATGACTAGGAGGGTTTATGTCCTTTTGTCTTTTACTTAGGAAGGGTCTCTAGACTGGTAATTACACCTATACCAAGGCAAAAGGTATACCATGATGTCAAATTATGAAGCTGATACTTTCCCATGAGACGTTGCTTAAAAGAAAAAAATATGAAAAAAGAAATGTAAATGTGCGGTCATCACTGTTAACACTTCACATTTTTAAGGTAAAAGACTGTCTAAAATGGAATCTATTTTCTCTAATTTATAGGACCTGTTTACATGTGGCCTTTCATTCTTCTCTTGCAATGTGTTTCTTGCTGCTTTTTATTTTTATTTTTTTTAAACTATGTGTCTCAACCCCAGAGGATTTTTTTAAATTAATTAATTAATTAATATATTTTTCGGCTGCGTTGGGTCTTCGTTGCTGCCCATGGGCTTTCTCTAGTTGCGACGAGCTGGGGCTACTCTTCGTTGCGGTGCGGGGGCTTCTCATTGCGGTGGCTTCTCTTGTTGCGGAGCATGGGCTCTAGGGCACATGGGCTTCAGTAGTTGTGGCACACGGGCTCAGCAGTTGTGGCTCGTGGGCTCTAGAGTGCAGGCTCAGTAGTTGTGGCGCACGGGCTTCGTTGCTCCGTGGCATGTGGGATCTTCCCGGACCGGGGCTCGAACCCATGTCCCCTGCATTGGCAGACGGATTCTTTAACCACTGCGCCACCAGGGAAGTCTCTCTTATTGCTTTTTAAATGGAAAATATTAACTCTTGCAAAACTGCAGCAGAATTGTCCAGTTACTGCAGTGTTAGCAGGAGGGGAAGAACCAATGGTCCCAGGCCAGCTCTTGACACCCCACCTGTGCTACCGGAAGGGGAAGGTGCAGCTGAGTCTGCGTCCAGGAGATGGCGCTGCCTTCAGAACATGGAAGGGAGGGGTGGTCCAGCTGGAGAGGCAGGGAGGGGTCCCTGGGAGAGTGCAGCGGGGAGGGGGATGGGGGCAGGGAGGAGGAGCAGTGGCTGAGGCCTTGTTCTAATGGTTCCAGAGGTATGAATTGTCAATTTCAAAGGCAATGTAATTGAATTCTAATTGTTCTGAGGTGGGAACAAAATCTAAGGACGTTCAGATAGATCTGGGGATGCCTGGAAACCCAATGGCAGGGTCTCCTAGTAGCCTACTTGCGTGACCATTGATGCTCCTCCTGGGACAAACTCTTCCCAAGGGAAGAAGGAGCTTTGACAAGCAGTACCAGTTTGGTCCTGGATCACTGTATGCTAACTGTACGAACGGCCTGGAAGTGGCTCCTGAGTCATGAACACAAGTCTGCATTTTGGGACTTCCCTTGTGGTCCAGTGGTTAAGAATCCGCCTTCCAACTCAGGGGATGAGGGTTCGACCCCTGGTTGGGCAACTAAGACCGCACACGCCATAGGGCAACTAAGTCCGCGTGCTGCAACTTCCGAGCATGAGGGCCACAACTAGAGAGCCCGCATACTGCAACTGCTGAGCTCTGGCACCACAACTGGGGAGAAGCCTGTGTGCTGCATGCTGCAGCAGAGGATCCTGCATGCTGCAAGGAAGATCCTGGAACAACTAAGATCCTGCAGCAAGGAAGACCTGACGCAGCCAAAAATAAAATAAAATTTAAAAATATATTTTAAAAAGTGCTCATAACTTAATAAGAACAATATTCCTAACAAAACAAAACAAAAGAAAAAAATACCAAGTCTGCATCTTGTGGGGCGTAGAGAGAGGAATCTGTAAATGCCCCCCGGAAGAAATGTTTCATTAAAATCCCAGGAGGCAGTGAGGTACAAGTCACACAGCCTTGGGGCTCTCCTGGCAGAAGCTAACGCTGGGGTGATGGGGACATTGCTACCAACGGCTGTAATCGCCGTGTACCCAGGACTTATTTTCTGCCTGACTCTTGCCAAGGGCTTTATAATCTTGTCTCATTTAGGTTTCAAAATAAATCTAGAAGGTAGATTCTACTTCTGGTCTTATTTTACAGAAGAGGAAACTGAGGCGGACTGAACTTGTGGACAGAGCTAGGGAGTTGCAGGCTGGGTTTGCACCACGTGGGCCTGACCCCAGGGCACATGGCGACTGCGGTCCTTGTCCTGGGTGCCTGTTTGAACCTGTGCCAACAACAGGACTTGCCCGCAGTATGTGCCCTGAGGAGATGAGGTTGTGCGGGAGGGCTCAAGGCAGTTCTGACTGGCATTGTCTTGAGGTCAACATGGTGCTGTTGAACTTGAACCAGGCTTTGAAGACTTGAGTTTGGGAAAAGAATTGAGCTTTTCAGGCAGGGGCCTGGAAGGAAGAAAAAAGTGAAGGCAGGTGCAGGTAAGGTGTGATCAGGGGCAGTGAGAGGCCTGTCTGACTGGGTGGAGGGGTCAGTAGCCTGAGGCCCATGCAGGAAGGGTGGCCTGGAGCTGGCAGCCTGGAATGACAAAGACTGATGGTGCCACGTGTGGGCACAAAGAACGCAGTGAAGGGAGGGTGAGGTGGGCTTCACATCCCTAGGACCCCAGAGACCTTGGGTTGTCTTCCACATGGGCTCCCTCTTCAAGCTCTGAGTTCTTGGTGCTGACCAGAAGGCATGGATCGTTTATGGGCCTCTGTCAACCCAGCATGAAGTCGGCATCTCAACCCAGCATGAAGTCGGCATCAGAAGTGAAATACTTTTTTTTTTTCTGAAGAATGTTGCAGAGAAAATAACTTTATTGTCAGTTCGCAATTATCTGTGAGGAAATAAGGTTAATTGAAATCTACAGATTTCAGTAGCTAATAGCTTTGCCTTCTCTTGCAAACCATCCTTCATCACACCTTCCAGAAAATAGCACAATTGACTAAACAGATTTTTGCGTCTTCTCCTTCATGTCCTCCACCTGAAGTGCTAATAAGCAGGGAAATGGCCCAAATGTGGACAGCAGGAGGGAGAGAAAGGAAAAGCAGGGGTCTGGAGAACAGTCCACCTAGATGTTAAACTCCTAAGGAACCCAGAATGAGCGTTGGGATGCGTTTGTGCCGATGCTGTTGTGGCTGGAATGCGTTTGTGCATCCCATCAGGGCTGCTGGCTTGGTGGGGACCAGGAGGTGGGATGGGAGGTAGAAATCTGGGACATAGTAGCTGCAGACGTCATTGAAGTTCAGAGTTCAAGGGCACCCCACAAAGTCGACACGTCCTGAGAAGCTTGACTAAACACCTTGTCGGGGAGGCTTACATGGGGAACATGGGAACAAAACTGGGGTGAGCTGAACTGAGGACCAGCTAGTGGGGTAAAGGCATTCAGCAAACAGCTCCATGACCCTCATCATCACTCTCCTCTTCTGTTCCCCTGGAGAGTGGCTTCAGGTGGTAAATATTTATATAACATCTGAATTAGTGGTGATGTCATCCATGCCTGTGTATCTTAGAATATCTTGTGATTTAGATGGAAATTCTTTATCATCTCCATTTCTGCTAAGTAGGGTCTGTTCCTGATGTGAGGATACAGGGCCTTGGGAAGAACATTTATATTTGAGAGAAGAGGGCCTGATGTGTAATCTCAAGAGTGCCCCTTGTTTCTTTTATAGGGAGAGGAAATGAATTTGGGGTAAATAAGGAGGCTGTAAGTGGGGGTGATGGGGCTGGAGAGAGGGAGGTCTAGTGTTTTTTACCTTTCTTGATGGTAGGAGAACACAGAGCTTACCCCAGGCCCTGGGCAGATGCTCTGGGGCGGGAAGAATCGTCTGCAGCCAGGGCATGTGGAGAAAGAGGACCAGCCTCTGGCAGCAGGAGAGAGGCAGGAGCAGGCTGGGCTCTGTGTGCTTCGGCCTCTGCTCAGACCCTGGTTTGCTGTTCTGACAGAGCCGTACAGAAGATGCTGCTACCGTTCCTTTTCCTCTTGCAGTGTACGGCCCATTCCTCCACGGCCTAGGACTTCTCACCCCTGACAGCTGCCATTCTGGCTTCTTGCAGCCCAAGAACCCATGAGCAATGCCCTGGCCATTGCAGCTTCATGTCACACTGCGCACAAACCTAGAGCCCCATCTTCAAGGAAATCCAGATCCTGATGGGGCTTTCTGTGGGCTGGGTGCCCGGGGCTACATATCACAGCGCAGCAAAGCCTCAGAGAAGAGAATCCCTGAGGACAAATACCCACCAAGCCTTGTCCCACACTCTCAGTAACATCCCATCTTCTTCTTATGGGATATGGGTGACTGTTGGTGGTGGAAAGATGGAGTTGGGCAGGAAATCTGAAGGCTGTTTTGACATGGAGAGGGGATCCTTATAAGAATTTTGGGAAAGTTTACTCCTTTGAGATCTCTTCAGCTATGTTGCATAGTCTTGTGGTGAAGGAACACCCCTTTCCCCCTCTGGGATTCTGGAAGCAGATGTTAACTCTGACCGTGACTCTGGTGACCCCAGGGAGACTCAGCTCCTGAGTTGCTGGGTGGGAAGTCCCAGTTTTGGTGCCACGTTCCTGGAAAAGCTGGACTTCAAGATGGAATGGCTTATGTACCAGGTTGTCAGGAGCCTTAATTTTTGTTTTTGGCTCCATGAAGGGTTCGGTGTGTCATTTGGCCACCAATGATGCAGCCTTGGAAAAGTCAAGCCACCATCCTGACTTCAGTTTCTTTATCTGAGAAATGAGGGGGTTACGTAGATAATGTCAAAGGCGATTATTCACGTCAACTAGGCTTTTATTCTAAATCTCTGGACAAACAACTTACATCTCTGACTCTTTCTTTATCCACAAATGGGGATCATAATACCCACCTCTACCTTCTAATCTGTGTGAAAACACTTAGACCTCTGTGGAGGAAAAGCATTATAAAATCCAGAGTAGAATTATTATTATATTTTATTTGTTCTTTCCTAGTCATTCGTCATGGCTATGCTGTACAATTAGGCCCTGGGGTGAGTTATGTGAATAAACAGTCACACTGGGCAAGCTTATCGGGTGATGGAGCTTTCTGATTGCGTTGGTGGAAAAGTCTTTTATTCAGTCATTTTAGAGTGGAACTTGCTATCTATGTTGTATCCAAATGGAATACATCCCTAGCCCTAGAATATAAGCTTTGCGGTTAATTTAGACTTTGTTTTCTTGCCCTTGAAGTTCGGTGGCTGTTGCTTTGCCTGGTTCTGACCCTGAGGAAGCACAGCACCAGTCTTCTTTGGCTCCCAGCAAGACCCTGCCAGTGCCCCAAACTCTGATGGTACCTGGGGTTTCGAGTATAACCAGGGTCCCCATGCCTGGAAAATCTTTCCAGACCAAGGCACATACATAAAGGCTCACCTCACCTAGCTAAACAAACACACGCTGGCTTATAATTGCTTTTGTATTTTCCCTTTGTAGCCACCAGAGGCCTCCCAAATTGTGGTCGATTTTAATGTCAGTGGAAATCTACTGGGAATTAACCAAAAAAAATATTTTTTTTAATTGAATAGAATGCCTACGAAAGTTCAAAGTCTGTTACCTTGTTCATTCAACATCGCTATTCATGCAAAATGTCATGCAAATCAGTCCTTATTTACTGAGTACTTTGCTTCAGTAACCCAAAAAAAAAATGCTAAGAAAAAAAAATCGCTTATGTTTAGCCATCTATTTTTCCAAAAATAGGACAGCAATTAAAGTAGTACCACATGATATGACTGACGATATCAGTGCAGGAAGAGAACGCCATCTTGGTGGCTGGTGCTCAGGGCTGAGCATCTGAGCATCGTCAGAGGCTGGGCAGTGTATCCTGAAGAGAAGCTCTGGAATGCCAGGGCCATCAGCAATGTAGATGCTACACGGGGCATGGAATGATGAACGCACCCTTTGTGTGATTAATCATGACAGCTGTGCCTTCCAACTGGGGAACTCAGAGACCCTTTGGGAACCTAACTTCACCTCTGTGGTGCTCAGTTTCTTCTTCTCTAAAAATGAGAGGATTGGGCTATGTGATCTCCAAGTTCTTAAGAATCTATGATTGTTTTCTAAGACATTTAGGACCACTTGTTGTGCATCTGTCGTAAGCAATTACAACAAAAGTTGGTTTGCAAATGTTTTCTCACTTAACTCTCGAGACCACCCTCTGAAGTAGGAATAGCCAGCTCCATTTTACAGATGGTGAAACTAAGCTCAAAGAAGTGAAGTCCCTCACCAATGAGGGTTGGTGAGGGACTTCACTTACAGCACAGATTGTAAGTGACAAAGCCAGGATTTGCACTCAGATCAGTTTGATTCCAAAACTTCTCACTGCCTTATCCTATCTTGCATGCATTCTCAAACTGAGAGAATAAACTCAATTAACCTATATAATTTACATAGGGTTAATATAGGTCACTTTGTAAATGGGGTGTACCATTCCTTGCTGGTTACTGTACCGGTTAAGAATTGTGCTCGTGGTAAGCAACAGACCAGACAACTAATGGCTTAAATACACATGAGTTTATTCCCTCTCATTAGTAAGGAGATGGGTTGCCTAGGGCAGGTATGTTGGCTATGGAGTCACCAGAAACCTCAGTGCCTCTGTCTTTCTGCTTTACCATCTCCTAGGATGTTGTTTCCATCCTTAAGTTTGACTCATGGTGCAAGATGGCAGATGGAGATCCAACCATCACACCTGGATTCCAGGCTGGAAGAAGGAGGAAAGCAAAAGAATTCAGTGGGCGGGTCTCTAAGTTGACCTAGCTCCACTTCAGCAACACTTCAAAATGTCAACACAGTGCTCCTGCTTACATCTCATTGGCCACACTTTAATGACATGGCTACACATAGGGGTGAAAGTGTAAAGCTAACCAATGCAATCTTGATTCTGGTTGCCTAACTGCCCAGTTAAACCCTAGGGTTTAATGTTGTTAAGGAAGAAAGGGAAAATTGGTACTGGGAAGCAAATAGCTGTTGTTGCCATAGTGATCAACTCCACAGTGACCCCCAGCTCTCTTCTGCTGTTGGAGCCCTGATTTCATTCAGGTTTCTGCCTTTCCCCAGCCTCTCAGGTAATCCTGAGTAGGTGGAGTCAGTCACGGTGGTAACCACTCCTCTTGCCTGTGATTGTTTGGAATTAGATATATGACTAGTTCTGGACAATGAGATATGAAAGGGCTTCTGGAAAAGGTTTCTTTGCTCTTAAAAATTTGGTGTTTGGGAAGAGACTGCTTTTCTACTAGATGTTGTAATGTCTGGCAATGACATCTGGAATGTGGCAGCCATCTTTGTAACGGTCTGGGGAACCTACCTCTGAGGATGAAGCTGCACCTGGAAGATGGCAAAGGGGAGAGGTGGAAAAAATCTGGGTTCCTGAGGATGAACTGACCAACTTTGGAGCTGGCCTACTTCTGGACTTCTTATGAAATACATTGCACATTGTTTAAGCCAGTCAAATCAGGGTATTTTCTTATTTGCAACCAATGGTGTCCTGACATATATGCAGGAGAAAGAAAGGAAGAGATCCATTCCTTTATGTCAGCAGGCTGGCAAGCGAGACACCAATCTATGCCCATCTTTGACTAAACCCCTGTATTGCTCTATTTCTTATAAGAGGTACTTTGTTTTGATTCCCACAGAGAGGATACATTTACACAGAGTATTTAATAGGCTCAGGTAGGAATGTTTTAGAGTTACAAGGGAGCTTATCCCCCTTGCTCAAGGCTCAGAGAGAATCAGTGATTTCTCCAGGGGAAAATTTACTTAGTTAGGGGTAGAGCTGGGACTGGGGGTCAGGCCTTCTGAACGCCTCCCAATTCAGTGCTCTTCTCACTACATTGCTGTCCCTCTCCTTTGTTTCCAGTGCAACCACTGCTGCAAGGTCTGAAATATCGTGGGTTTGTCTTGGTCATGGTTAGAACTTTCCCAAAGAGATGCCCTCCCCTCCATGCCCCCAGCCTTGCCTTTCTGCCTCTTCCACATGACCCCTCTTAGTTCCAGGCTCCCAGGCTGGTCATGCTGGGAAAGATGACTTACAAGTGTAGGCAGGAAGTAGCTTTCAGCATCAGCTGTTGCCAACCACAGCAGCCATGGCTGTCACTCTTCCTTTCTAACTGCTCTTGCCAAAGCGTGCTGGAAATCCTTAAGATGGCCTCCTTCCCTTGAAATCAAACCTCAAAGGGTTTTGTGCACTCAAGCCCCATCTGCTCTTCCTTCCAGACCATGTCATGTCACAATGATCCCCAATCATGTCTCATTTGGCCAGCCAGGATGCACCGGGCTGGGGAAAATTCCCTTAGTGAGAGTCAGAAGTGTGTGCAGCTGTCCAGGGCTGGGGGGTGGGGGGGCAGGGGGATATGCTCTGGGACCTGAGTGACAGGCTCAGTCATGGTCTGTGGATGTTCTCCAAGAGAGACAGCATGGCAGTCATGGGCTGCGGAGTCACACCAACCCCAGCTCAGCTGCCTACTAGCTGTAAGACCTTGCAGGCTGTTTAAATTCCCAGTGCCTCTGTTTCCTCACCTGTCAGTTGAGTATAATAATATTGATAGTTATCTTGTAGAGCTTTAGTAAACACCAGATGATACAGTATATATAAAGTACTTAGCAGACACTCAATAAACAATTTTTAAAAGTATCTAGAAGGCACTCCATATACTATTAATCAAAAAATAAACTTTTGTCGTGGAGTTACAATAGCAATAAGGCTTCAACTTGCGTCTTGTTTTTTTCTGAGTTGATGTTCTTTGCTCCTCTGACTTGATACTTACCTTGATCCCTGGGATCCAGGGAAGAGGTTAAGTGTCCCTCCTTCCCAATCATAGATTCTTAGAGTTGAAGGGATCTTGGAGCTGTGTATCCTGACCTGCTTGGTCCTGGCCTCTTACACAGTCTTGCTGAGCAAACAGGATCAATTCAACAGGTGGAGCTTGAGTTACTCTTACCCCAGGAGTTATCATCATCCTGCCAGAAGAAAATACCTCCCAAGGGACTACTGAGGCACGAGAAAGAACAGTGACTTGTTATGGGCTTACGGTGGAAGTCAGTCTGGCTCTAACTTGTCCTGTCTCTGCCTGTCTAGGCTACTCTGATCCTTCTTCCATTGGGGTTGCCCCCTTTCCTCTGAGGTCCCCTGGATCTCATCTGACTTTTCAAAGGGTAGACAATCCTTTCCAAAGGGCATCCCCAGGTATTATCTTAACCACCCTTAGCAAGAGATGGAATCAAACGGATGAACTGGGGTGAATCACAGAAATGGTATCACCTTTGTTCTGGCTACCTTTGCTCTGACCATTCATATCCCGATAGGATGACTTAGCATGTCATATTACCTTTGACGTTTACCATCTTCCCTGGCAGTGGAGTGAGGGGAATTGTAGACCCTGAGTTCTCTCATGAGACGCTTAGGGTTGAGCAGCAGTGACCTCATAATAGCTGATAAATTTGGTTAATTCTATCCGTGTCCTCAGTTTCATTGCAGTGGTCCTACTAACTTCCTGTTCAAACACAGCCATATCGTTCACCTCTTGCTATTACACTTCCTTATCTGTACTGTGGAGAGCACGATGGCTACATTAGCACCAGCATTCTCAGATAAACTGCACCATAATTCAGGGAATGCCTTTTATGTCTTCTAACCGAAAACAGGCTAAGGAAAGAGTAAATGAAAAAAAAAAAGTTAAACAGATTCTTAAGGGGAACATTTGCTATTTCACAATTTGCCTAGTTGGAGGATATTTTATGATGGTGTCAGGCAGCCCTCCTATCTTGGGGACACTTGAAAAATCTTCATGAGGCACTTGTTCTAAAGACTGGCCTGAATGTATGGGACAAAGGCTGCTGAGGCAGATTTTCACTGCAGTGTCAAGAGGCCAGCCCCGGAAGACTTCTAGAAGTCTTGGCCATCTGGTCTTAAATACCAGAGCACCTGGTGGGAATTGGTGAAGGACGGATGTCCTTAGGAGCAGGGGCTCAAGGCGGCTCTCGTGACACAAGTGGTTGTCTCCAGTTTGCCCTGAGGAATGTTCAGATGGGGGCTCTGGGTTGCACTGATGTTATCTCATCGCTGAGAACCCTCTTGTGCTGAGCTCCACACTTTCATTCAGAGGCAGTAGATGGCTCCCTCGTCAACGCAGAGGACCAGGCTGCTTGAGTGCTGTTTCCTCCGGCCTCTGTTCCTTTGTTCTTTGTCTCGTTTTCCCCCTAACGTGTGCTCATCAACGTAGGGTCTTCCTTTTATCTTTATTGTCTCTTTAATTCTCTAATTTTCACCATTTCCTGGCCTCTTCCTCTCCATCCTTATCCTCCAACCTGCTTTCACCTCCCTCACGCTTCCTTTCTTCTCTGTATCCTACCCACCAGTTTATTCTTTATTCTCTCTCCCTTGTTATCATCCTACTTCCTTCGTTCTGTTGTCTTTTTTCTCCTCCACAAAGCTTTCTTGGAACACAGTTTAAGACAGATGTTAGCGCTCTGATAAAAACAAGAACTTGACACAGAAATATTTTACTGAGGAACCCTCTCTCCATCCATCCAGCTTTGGGCCCTGCGGTGGCTCTCACACACCTGTCCCATGTCACCATTCACCCAGCGTATATTTAACGTGCTAGATGACTCCAGAATAAGATTGGTTTTCTTAAGATCAGTTTGTTAATTCTTGGAGTGGGCTGTTATTCTAGGTGAGGAAGCTAAATGGTAGAGCGTGGTGTTCTACAAACTCTATGACAACCAAGCTGAAAAGAGCACTCCATCAGGAAGCTGGGATGAGGCGTGGAGGCCAGACCCTCCTGGAGGTCCTCCTTGACTCCCCATGCCGGGTTAGATGCTCCACCTATGTGCCGTTGTGCATTCCTCTCCTTGTGTAGCCCCCATCACCCTGCCTGTGTGCTTGGTTGTCTCCCCCACCAAAGCATAACCTTGCACAGTGTCTGACGGAAGTAGGTGCCCAGTGCACGGAACCCACAGAACACTGAGATTCTAGGGAAAGCCTCTGTCCCGGGCTGCTTTTTTCCAGCTCATCCCTAGAGTAGGGGGATTGCCATGGGTAGCCACATCGAGAATTCCCTTTTGTATGTGAAACCAGAGAGCAATGCATTTTGATCAGGTATCCCAACGACCGATTCAGCATTTCTTCCCAACAAACACTTCTGGGCCTGTGCTAGGAAATCCAGGTATCAGGGACACCAAATTAAATGAGCGTACCTACCGCCCTTGAGGAATGGACAGTCCTGTGATAGGTCCTTCCTCAATTTTGAGTTTAATGTGACATCTGCTGGGGTGGTTCATGGGGCCTGGACAGTGAACTCACGTTTGCTGGAATTTTCCAATGCATAGTTTACCCACGTTAAGTACAAATGTATTTTCCTAACAAGAAATTGTGTAGAATATGCTATCAGGCGCCTTATGTATTTTCTGGAGATTATCGTCCCTGCATGATTTTTATTTGTAAGTAGGTCCACAGCCTTTTTTTTTGTTGTTGTTCCAGAATTATTTCCAGAGTTGTGAACAAGTTTAAAAATCACTTGTTTGGAAAGCTACATTTAGTTCACAAAAATGTCACTGAGCTTTGCAATGGTCACCAGAGCCACTTTTATCCACAAAGTCACCTTGCTTAGAAACTGGTCCAACTTTAGGAAATTAAAAATTCACTTGCTTTGCAGGAGAAAACTTTTGGACATGATAAATAGATTTATTATCTTGAGTGTGGTGATGGTTCATGGATGTCTGCATATGCCCGAACCTATCAGATTTTACACCTTAAATACAGGCAGTTTATTGTATGTCAATTATATCTCAATAAAGTTGTTAAAAAAAAACTCACTGGGCCCCAAATATGTCCCTTTCCTCTGCCTGAAATTCATCATTTTGTTTTCTTTCACTGTCTTTGACTTCTTCCATCAGATAGTCATTTGGTTCTATCAGATTTTATGAAGTAAATGCTACTAGGAGAGTAAAAGTACAGCCAACAGATTCTCACACTCTTGTATCAATTAAATTAATTTACTGACTTTTTAGCAACTGGGGTTCAGAGCTAAAAGGGGACAGGACTGGAGTTCAGATGAGGCAGGGAAAGAGGGAAAAATGATTTTGGAGCCTGGGGAATTTTAGAAGATGAGAAGACAGGGTAAAGTGACTTGGTGACTAACCAGTTTCTAGGGAGGGGTCCCAGGAGATGAAAGTGTTAACATCCGTGAATTTGTGTCAAGGGTCAACCCTGTTATTGATCAAGACAGGTCCTCTCAGTCTTTTCTTTAGGATCAAGGGTGGATCTGCTGGAGGCTTTGAAGTCAGGCAAACATGGATGTGACCACGGTTCCCCCACTGATGAGATAGATGACCTTTGGCAAGTTTTTCAACTGACCTTAACTTCATTTTCCTAGTGTGTCAAAAGGTATAAGAATGTTTATCTCAGAGGGGTGTTGTGAGGCCCAAATGAGATTATTTAAATGGAGAGCTTTACCGAGTGCCCTGCACAGGGTAGGGCCTCCTTTCCTCACTTTAGGAACAATTTTACCAGAGATCTTTTGAAGCTTCATCAAACCCATTTAAAAATAGGTGTAGGGACTTCCTTGGTGGTGCAGTGGTTAAGAATCCACCTGCCAATGCAGGGAACACAGGTTCGATCCCTGGTCCCGGAAGATCCCACATGCCACGAAGCAACGAAGCCTGTGCACCACAACTACTGAGCCTGCACTCTAGAGCCCGCGAGCCACAACTACGGAAGCGTGTGCACCTGAGAGTCTGTGCTCCGCAACAAGAGAAGCAACAGCAATGAGAAACCAGTGCACCGCAACGAAGAGTAGCCCCCGCTCGCCGCAACTACAGAAAGTGTGCAGCAGTGAAGACCCAATGCAGCCAATAAATAGATAAATAAATAAATAAAAAGAAAAAAATTGAAAATAGGTGTATACTTTTTTTTCTAATCACAGAAATAATCCATTGGAATGGTTTTGAAAGAATGCAGAATGCAAATTAGTCAATGGGGGAAAAAATCTCCCTTCCCTGTGAGTTCTTAAGAGAAAATGAACGCCTCAAAATATAAACATTCAGAAATGCCATTTGCAGCAACATGGATGGACCTAGAGATTCTCATACTAAGTGAAGTAAGTCAGAAAGAGAAAGACAAATACCATATGTATCACTTATATGTGGAATCTAAAATATGACACAAATGAACTTATTTACAAAATAGAAACAGACTCAACAGATATAAAAAACAAATTTTTGGTTACCAAAGGGGAAAGGGAGGGGGATAAATTAGGATTTGGGATCAGCAGATACAAACTACTATATATAAAGTGGATAAACAATGAGGTTCTACTGTATAGCACAGGGAACTATATTCAATATCCTGTAGTAAACCATGATGTGAAAGAATATGAAAAAGAATGTATATATATGTATAACTGAATCACTTTGCTGTATGCCAGAAACTAGCACAACTTTGTAAACCCACTATGCTTCAATAAAAAAAAATAATAAACATTCATTGTAACCCTTACAGAGCCCTGTTAAGGGCGAGAGGCTGTGGATGGGTGGAATATGGGACCCTGTGTCCTATCCTGCCTTATTACCTTTGGTCAACTTTGATCTCCTTTTGATTCTGGAAATCCAGGCTGACACTTATTTTCAGATACTACTGTCTTATTTTAAACCCAAGGTAAAAGAAAATTTGGCATAATTTTATATTGCAAAGTTCAAGGATGCTTACTCAGTGTGGAGAGCAGAGGGCGGATGTACCATGTGACCCAAAGCAGATCTTGCAGTTCCGCCGTGTCCTTTTTAATAAGGCCAAACCCAGAGCATCCAGGCTTACTCTTGACTTGCTGTTTTTTCCGACCTCCGAGCACAACAGAATTAGTCTCCGGGTTACCCCTGACCTTTCTCTTCCTTCCTCTCTCGCACCAGCTCAGTCACCAAACCACGCCTGTTCCCTCTGCCCCACATGTTCTGCTCTATCCTTTCTGCTGCCTCTCCAACCATCACGATTCTTTTTTCTGCAAAATCATACTTGCTTTACTTTTTTATCCATATTTTTTCATATTCTTTTCCATTACGGTTTATCCTAGGATATTGAACATAGTTCCCTGTGCCCTACAGTAGGACCCTGTTGGTTATCCATTCCATATATACTAGTTTGCATCTGCTAATCTCAACCTCCCACTCCATCCCTCCCCCAGGCCCCTCCCCCTTGGCAACCACAAGTCTGTGCTCTGTGTCTCCATCACACTACTCTTTACACACACAACATCTTTGTCCCTTGTGAACCACACCACCTTCGGTGCCATCTACCACTCCTTTAAATTCTTTGTGGAATCAAGAGCTAGAAGAGACTTCAGGGTCATCTCGTGTACTCCTCTCATTGTATCAGTGCTTAGCTCAAGGCCACATAGCTGGGGCTGCTGCACTGATGTTCTGATGCCCAGGCACAGGTGGCCCGGAATGGGCTGGAGCAAGGGATCCACCGATCCATGATGCTGGCCACGATCACCTGGAACGACTTACTCGTAAAGCAAGGAAAGGCTTGGGAGCCCCTTAATTTTGGCATTTTGTGCATCACAAGGAAAAACCCTTTAAAGAGTTTAGCTACTTGCGTTGCGCTTAAACCTAAGGACCTCCTGCTTGCTTCCATTAAGGGGGCTGATGAAAGAGTCAGTGCCCCCAGGGTATCGATCTGTGTCCTCACAGCCCAGGCCAAGTCTGCTGCGTCCCTGTCCCCAGACACACAGATCTGACCCTGTGGCGACACAGAAGCACTTTCCCATCTACGCCACCTGTCTCTGCACCTCCTGGTCCCTCTGACTAGAATGTCCTTCCCACTTTTCTCACCTAGAAAATGTCCAGTCCAACCCCTCTTCTGTGCTGCCTTGCACGTTATCACGATCCCTTGACCACCCCAACGATGGTAATCATGATAAGAAAGACAACCATGATCATGAAGATTGATTGACTATGGGCCGCGTGAAGGGCAATATGCTCATCAAGACTCACTATTTTATTTCTTTCATCACCAGAAATGACTTGATTAGGATGCTATGTTTACAGAGGAGATACTTGAGCCTTAAAGAGGTTTAGTTATTCACCCAAAGTTACAGCTAGAAAATGGTGGCCTGAGGCTCAGACTCAAGTCTGTCTGAATCCAGACCCCAAGTCCCTCATCACGACATCACCTCTCGCCACTTATCGTGTTGTCTTAACAACGATCTGTGAGCAAGTCTTACTGATTGAGGACAGGGACCGCCAGGGTATTCCCAGTGCCTAGAATAGTGCCTGGCATATTCCAAGTGTCCGGTAAATGTCTGTGGAATAAATGAATAAACAATACATTTCAACGGGGCACTCCCCACCTCCAGCAGTCTTTGAACTAAACCCAGTGACTTGGGTGGAGGACGCTGGTCTGCGCCCAGGAGTAGCAGTAGATGGTGCTGCTGGGAGATGCTTCTCCCATCACGCCTGCCCTGAGCTGTGCTCTCCATCCCCTCTCCTCCGGAGAAGCCCCCGTGTTCCAGGAAGGCAGCCAAGTGAGGCTGCCAGCAGGAAACACCTGGCTGGTCAAAGGTTTTTGCAAAGCTTTGTTCCTACAATTACCCTTTATTTCTTTCTCTCTCTCTCTCTCGCTTAGATTTCATGCAAGCCAACTGGTATTTCTTTCTAAACAGCTGAGAACACCAGATGGAAGGGGAGGGAGAGGGGGAGGTACAGGGAAAGGCAGGAAGAGGTCGAGCAGGGTCTGTGGATGAGGAGGAAATGTTTCGAAACATGGGAAGTTGGGAAAATGCCGGACAGGTCAGCAGAGGAAGGAAAGGAAAAAAGAGCTGAGAAAGCGAACAGCCACCATATGTGTGATGCACAGACATGCAGGGCTTTCAACATACCATTAAAATAGAGAAGGAAACGTTCTGGTTTCCGTAGCAACAAGGCCTGTTGGTGCCTCAGCCAGAAAAACTTATTGGAAAAAAAAAAGGCATTTGCCTGTTAAGGAGCCTGATGAATTGAGAGATAATTATACAGCGTTCCACCACCACTAAAGACACACAAATATCCTCCAGGAAATATTTTAAAGAGCACGGCTTGTCACAAACCCGTGAAGGCAGGGGATAGCAGAAAGAGGCAGAGGCAAGGATTAAAAGGCTACTGCAATGATTCTAGGGGAACAGCCCAGGGGTGTGTGTGCTTGTGAGGGGCAAACTAGAACCAGTTCGTATGTCAGGCAACAGACATCTAGCGAGAGGCCAGAGCTGGCCATAGCTGTGTTTGATCGGAAGAAGCCAGTACATTGAGTCCTATTCTTTGTCCCTTCATGAAGTGGTGGGTGGATCTGTAAAATCTAAACTATTCGATTCAATATGAGAGAGTCTGTTGACCAGAGTGTTGGGATCTGCATTTATTAGGGTCCTGTTAGTGCCATGGAATGAGTCAAATGAAACTCATGGTACATCTGGTCCCTGAGATAGGGTGGAACAGAAGAGATTCTTTATTTTTTATTATTATTATTTTTAAATTTTTAAATTTTATTTTATTTATTTTTTTATACAGCAGGTTTTTATTAGTCATCAATTTTATACACATCAGTGTATATATGTCAATCCCAATCGCCCAATTCATCACACCACCATCCCCACCCCCCCGTGTAGAAGAGATTCCTGAAAACTGAGTAGGGTAACATAGAATCTTGCTTAGGGTAGAAGGAGAGGAAATAGGTAATTATTTTGTACTCAAAGCTCGGGACACAGTGCCGGGCATATAACAGTTGTTAATATAATAGCGAATGAAGATTGAGTGGATAAATGGATAGATCGATGGTTATGTAAGTGAACTGACGAATGCATGAATAAAGAATCATGAATAACCAGGTCCCCACCTTCTTCCCTCTTGTTCCTCCCTAGGAACTTAGCTGCACTCAGTTTTGTCCTCCAGAAGATGGGCAGGCGTGTGCACACTCTCAGCCATGGAGTCTTTGGAAGAGTCACGTTCCGAGGTAAGCCCTGAGGTCCTGGGGCTAAATTGTCAAGCACCTTCAGGAGTCTTTGAGGAGTGGATTTTCTGTACATGTTCCTCCCCCACCGTGGATGGCATATCCTGTGATACATCCTTCTAGGGATGCATCCTGAATTAGAGGGAAGAGCTCGCCCACTTCATCAAAGCACCAGGACCACTTTCTGTGGCACTTGGGGCTCAGAAGAGCCTTCAAATTTGCTCTGAATCAGTTTTCCATCCTCTGATTTCCTGTAGTGCTGGGTGATGTCTTCATTTGCACCTTATCACATGCCATGTACAATCCTTATTTATTGTTTAGTTTCTCCTGTGTGGACGTCACACCTCTCCAACTAGACTATGCTCCTTAGGGGCAGGGGACTCCCACAGAACCTCTTCTTCCTGCCAGCCCCTAGCAGAGCGCCCTGCATTTCGAAGCATTGAATGTTGGCAGCGCTAACACCGAGGAGAAGGACATTGACCCAGAGCCTTTAGAAGCTGACAGAAAGCATCAGGCTCCAACCCAAGCTGGGTTCAGCTCCATGCTGAGAAGCCCCTTGATCACCAAACACACCTTCACCCACACCTACCATTTTGTGGCTGCTGCCTGGTCAGCTTGCATGTTCAGGCATGGGCTTGAGGGCTGTGTGAACTGATGGGAAAGAAGGGAGGGGTCAGGGAAAGTGATGGAGGACTCATCCCCCTGCTACTCACAGGCACTTGGCCTATTCTTGAACTGAATGTAACACAGTCGCGCCCTAAAGGGGTCCTGCCCGGGAAGGGAATGCTGAACCAGCCTCGGGCAGCTTCTCTGTTCTGAATGTAGAGATGAGGGGATGGGCACCTCAGGCACCACTGCCTCCTTGTCATCACAGTTCTGGAGGAGCATTTGGCTTATATTTTGTTTTCTAGACATGGAAATGGAGGTTCAGAGAGGTTGAGTAAGTTGCTCAAGGTCACACAGCTAGTGAGTGACCATGTTGGACTTACACTCAGGCTTTACACTGTGTCCAGTGTCCAGGCTCTTGACTCCTGTCCTATATTGGCTCTTGTGACTCAGGCTCACTGGAGGAAGCCAAAGTATGTTTGATTTCCCTGAATAGATGCCTCTTCCAAAATACAGCTGGTTTGGGAGTATGAAAGAAAAAAATCGGATCAGAGCCCACTGCTAGTTAAAATAAAGATGAAGGAAGCAGAGTTCAGAGCAGGGGAAAACTTATATGTCTTATTTTGTGTAAGCATCATATTAACAGATTCCGTTCCAACTATAAACAGATTTTCACATTTCCACCTTCCCCCCTCCCATTCCCCTCATCAGCCCCACCATCCCTAACAGATTGTTCCTTTCCTTCTTGTTTAGATTACAAGTAAGCAACATTGGCTTTCTTTTCATTCTCCACCCCCCGCCCTGCACCATCTGCGGGGGGGGGGGGGAGGTGCTTATTTCTTACCCCAGTTTCTTAAATCTTCCCTTGACTTGCTGTCCAGCGGCCCCGTGCGCTTTGGAAGCTCTGCGGAGAGTTTCTCCAGCGGCCGCCAGGGGTCGCGGTCGAGCAGCTGGAGCCTCCTCTCTGCAGGGGCTCAGGGACCGCTTGCCGGGAATCGCCAGCCCATCTCCTGTAGATATCAGCGCGCAGCATTCATCAGGCCGCAGCTCTGCAGTGCTTTGCGAGCGGAGTGAGAGACCGGGGCTGGGAACCAGAACGGACTTTTGCAGGCATCTAGAGCCCGGCCGCCTCAACTCTCCCGCCCCGGGCTCAGAGCAAACAGTGCTCCATCAAGTGAAATGAGGCCACCCACTCGCCCTGGCCCAGGGTCGTGCTGTGCCTTTCAGGGTTCCTGAAGGGAACAGGCGTGGGAAACCCCAGGGCCCGTGACTATGAAGAGGGCAGTGCCCTGCCAGGCCTGACTTCATCAGGGGAGGAGGGGGGTGGTGGTACAGGGGCAGCGCTTGCTATAGGAGGGGAGGGCATCTCTCCCAGCCCGGTCCTCTTACTGCCCCTCCCCCCATCCCTGTCGACAGCCCCGGTCCCCAGAAGCAAAGTGCTGCTTTCCTCCCGCACACACGTGGACGCTCACAGCTCCCCAGTGATTGCTCTGTCACCTCAGACAAACTTGGCCCAGCCTCGCGTGGTCTCCGCCAGAATTTTCTCAGATGAGATGCAGAGGAGGGGCGGGGGAGCACGTGCTGCCTTTAGCATAGGAATTTTTCAGCATTACATTTTCATCTCTCCGTCCTATTTCTCTCCATTCCCTCCCACTACTCTTTTCAGAGGTGGAGCTGCTTAAGATTTGATGCAATTGCTGGGCATCTATAATGGAGGCACAGTGGGGAGGAGGGAGGAGAGGGAGCAGAGGGGGAGGGGGAAGGGGTATGGTAGCCCAGGATGCCAGCAGTATGGCAATGATGAGAATCTGGGGGCTCGGTGGGGCTTTGCCAGTCCTGGGAAGCACTGCTGAACGGCTTGATTCAAGACAGTGAGGTGAACCAGCAGAGACCCAGGAGGCACCTCTGCTTTTCCTTCCTCATTTCTCCTGCCCCTCCCTCTCTTCCTTCCTTCCCTCTGTTCCTTTCTTCCTTCCTTAGAGACAGTTGCGAGCACACATAGAGAAAAATATACAGGCATGAAGACATGCTTACAATACAAGATGCACTTTGATCTTTTATAATAAGTTTGAAAGGAATAAGGAGCTATGAGAAGTTATTTTAATGGAAGGGTCTGGTAAGTTTCCTGAAATGAGTGAGATTTGAGATGGAACTTGAGGGATGGGTAGGACTTCTGCAAGAGGGAACGAGGCATGCCCGGCAGGGAAAAAAAGAGCTTGAACAGAGACATAAAAGTGAGAGGTTTCATAGCGTTGGGGGAGAGTAACAAGTCGACAGCTGCAGTTCAGCAACAGGCACAGGGGAAGGGATGCGTTGGACGTAAGCATGCGAACGTAGGTTGGACCAGAAGATGGAGAGCTCTGCGTGCCCGGATGAGGAGCTAGTATTGCCTTTAAATGGTGAAATCCATCAAAGGTTCCCATGGCACAACAGACTTGTGGTTTAGGGGGATCCTTCCAAAAGATGGACAGATAAAGAGCTGACAGACTAGGAAGTTGCTGGGATGGGAGATCTGTTAGGAGGCCATCATGGTGGTAGGAGTTGGAGACCGTCAGGTCCTGAACTAGAGCTGTCACACTAGGAGTGGAAAGAGAATGTGAGCAACCGTGAGGAAGGGCTTCATGTTTGCTCCTCAACACGCCCGCCCTCTGTTTGGCCGAAAGTTGTACTTTCGTTTTAGGTTCGAAGGATTCATTAACAAAGAGACACCGCTCGTCACACAAATAGACAATTTCAACTTGACTTTAAGAGAAAATCATTAAAAAGAAAGAAATAGAAACGAAAAGGGAGAGAAAAGTAAAAGCACGTACCTCATCAAACTGGGCCGACACCTACATCCAGACTTGAACGGCACTCGGAAGTCCCGAAAACAGCAATCTGGAGTCCCAACTGGGCAAGGTCCCGGGCAGTGCATCCACTCCACGGGTGAGACTTCAAATTGCAGTTTAGGGGAGTCCCGCTTATAATACCAGGCTGCAAACGGATATCATCAGTTTGCCTGCAAATACGCAGCTTTGGGTTTCTTCAACGATGCTGTCTATCTCATTTCGTGTATCATAAGAATTTCTAGATCCCGGGGAACTGGCCAGGTCCCTGAGGCTCAGGAAATTGCACGATCCACTCCCTTCCTCATCTTAAGTGCCGCCGGACTTGCTGGCTGCCTCTCACAAACAGGCACGCAGTCCAGGCAAGGTCACAAATCAGTTAGGGGCCTAATATCGCCTCTGAAGCCTGAACAAGACGACTTCCATTTCAATCCTCCTAACACCCTCCCATCTCTTTCCCTTCTTCCACTGTCATCATAGCTGGTGATCTCCCATCACTCTCTATTGAAACATGGGAACTTTTGGGGAAGAACTCCCGCTTCGCCCAACCACCAAGTCTGCACATGGACCTGTGTGTGTACCACTGTCTCCATCTTCCCTGCTCCTGGGAGGCAAAAAGTCCCCCTTATCAAAGGCCAGTGCCTCCCCTCTGCTCTTCTAAAGGATTTTTCTTCTTCGTGATTCCTTTCTCCTGCATGATCAGTCTCTCCCTCTTTAATATTCATTCCTACCAACATACAAGCTTGCTCTCGTATTCCCCTTCTCCACCAAAGCTTTGACTGATGCTACATTCTTCTCTACCTCTACTTCTGTTTATAGTAAAACTTCCCCCAAAGTATTGTCTGCACGTACTGCATCCATTTCTTCACCTACAAATTGCTATTCAATTTGCTCCAATCTGGCTCGCAGCACTGCTTTGCCAGAGATTACTCTGCAATCTCCATCATCCTAAACCCAAATGGGCAGTTTCCTGGCTTCATTTTGGTCTTTTAGTAATATTTGGCACATTTGACCCCTTCCTCCCTCATGTAACACTCTTCTTTCTCAGTTTTATGAGACGCCCTCCTGGATTTTTTCTATATCACTGGGGCTCTGCTTTTCATGCTGAATATTGCTGACTCATCCCCTTTCCTTTTCTTTCCTTTCTTTTCCTCTCTCTTCTCTTCCTGTCTTGTCTGTTCTCTTCCCCGCATCTGTGCACTCCCGTGGTGTAAATACCATCCCTACAATGATGTCTTCCGAATAGATCTCTATCCCAGAGCTTTACCCATGGAGCTCCAGCTTGTTATATCCAACTGTCAACTTGACATCACCACCAGGATGTCTCACAGGCATCTTAAATTTAGCATGTCTAAAACAAACTCTTTATTCCCTGCTGTACTCAACTGCCAGCTGGCCCTGTTCCTCCTTTTATGTCCCCAACTCACGAAATGGCATTATCAACCACCTAGCTGCTTACACCAGAAGCCCTGAGTCATCCTTGATTCCTCCTTTCCCCCCCATCCGCATATCTAATCCATCAGCAAGTCCTCCAGCGTAGACCTCAAACTGGTCCATTGCTCACCATGGTCATTGCCATCCTGTGGTTCAGGCTGTCACTACCTCTTATCTGGTCCGGTGCAAAAGTTTGAACTTGCTTCCCTACCCCACCTCTTGCCCTCTAATCCCCATCAGTGAAAGTGAACTTTGAAACACATAAATCAGATCAGATCCCTGCTCTGCTTAAATGTTGCCATTTGATTTCCCGTTACACTTGGAATAAAATCTAAATGTCTTGAATGGCCTCCAAGGCCCTTCCTAATCTGGCCCTCTGGCCACCCCTCACCCTAATCCAGTTATAATCAGACCCTCCTCCATAAGGTCTGCCACAAAGGACTCATTGCTGGTCCTTGGACATGTAAAGCTCCCTCTCTTCCTGTAGCCTTGGCATCTGCTGACTCTTGAACCTGGATTGTTTGTTCTTCCCCTGGGTCTTTCAATGAGAGGTTCCCTTCTCGTCCTATAGAGATGCCTTTCCTGACCACCCTCATGGCTCCAATCGTTCACATCACCCTGCTCCCTTCCTTCATAGCATGGGCCACACTGTGCAACACGATGCTCATTCATTTGTCTACTGTCTGCCTCCCAAGAATAGGAAACTTATCTGTCTCACCCGCCCCTATATTCTCAGCACCGAGCAAAGCCCCTGGCTATGAATGAGTCGTGTTATCTGTTAGGTAGAAATGAAAGACTCTGGTGAGTTATCCCATATACAGAGTGTAGAAGAGAGAGATTTCATTAAAGATGGAGGGACTGGAGAATGCTAATGCCTGTCCCTGGATGAAGGGACAAAGGAGAAAGTAGAGGCTCGAGTGGGGAGATGAGTAGGGTGGCGATTTCACATTGAGTGTGAGATGCCTGTAGGACTTCCAGCTGTTGGATGAGGATATAGGTCGACAGCTTGGCTAAGAAGTTAAGGCTCGAGATACAGGTTTGGGAGACAGCTGTGCCAACATCATAATGAAAGCCACGGGCATAGATGAGACTGATCGTGGTGGGTCAGATGGAGGGAGACCAGGAGAGAGACAAGGATGAAACCTGAGGTAATGCCTATAATTAGGGATGGGAAGAAAGGAGGAGCCTTTGAGGGAGCCTGGGAGGCAAGAGGGAAACCAGGAGAAGGAAGTATTCCTGAAGCTCAGGAAAGCTGAAATTTTAAGAAAAAAGGGTAGTAAACTTTCAGTTCAGCCCTACAAATATTTATTTTGCTGTTTCTCCATGCCAAATGCTGTACTTGACTGTAGAACTACAAATATAAATAAACTCTCATTCCTTGCGGGGAGGAGTTAGAGTCTGTTAGGAGAAATAGATATGTGAAAACATTTAAATAAAAAATATGTGCTGACACAAACTAGCACTATGTACTTTATAAGTGTATATCTAGATATAAAGGTATATGTCAAATGTATTAAGAGTGCTTTCCTGTGGGGAGAACAGGAGTGCAGAATGGGGATAAAAAGGAATCAGTACATAAGTAAAACAAGAGAGGGGCTCAAGCACACAAGGATGTTAGAATGCCATGAACAGAGACTCCTGCCCACCTCCCAGATCCTTGCAGGTTTTCCCTTTATTATCAAAACGCTTTTTTTTCTATTATAAAGTGCTAAGCATTTAAAGTGCTAAATATTTATTGTAAAATCTTTAAATGGTAGAGAAAGTATACATAAGAAAATAAGCATCCCTTGACATCCCATTGCCCAGAAACAACCTATGCTAATATTTTTGTAACCAGGTATGCATGCACGTACATGTATGTATATTTTTGGTGCCTTTACTTATTTAAAATTTGCTGACAATTTTTGTTTCAAATCACCTGGAAGCAGATCCTCTTTTGGGGAAGAACCACTTGTATGTGTTCATTTCGATAGTGGATATAAGGGGCGTATCCATCTGCCTGCTGTTCTAGGAGAAAAATATAATAGAATATGTTTTGGTTTTACAAGAGTCCAAAGCTTAGACACTGGGGTGGGTGAAATTAGTTAGTGAACTTCCCAATATCCTTTGGCCTCCATTAATTAAGAAGTCAAAGAGCCTTTATGAAAAAGGAGTGAGTGAGGCAGAAAGAGAGGTGGGGTTGAAGAGGTGGGTGGATTCTATCCTGCAGGCCCTCGTAAGCCAGGTCTGGCCTTTGCATTTTGTTGTTATATATGATTGGAACATCACTGGAGGACTTAGGCAAGTGAGTGACATGACCTGCTTATGTCTTTTACCTGCACATCTAGAATTTTCCATATAAGCGGGCATACGATCCCCTCTGTTCTGTAGCTTGCTAGTTTTGCTCAGGAGTATGTAATATCCAATCACATCTGTTTCGTATGGGAGGTGCAATGCCATACCTTTGCAGAAGGGCCCCGGGAGCACAGAGGAGGGCATGTCCAGCCCTAAGGAATCATGGAAGCTTTCTTGGTAGAGGTGCTTGATCCAGGTCGTAGATGAGAGGTAGCCTAGTAAGGAGCAGTGAATGGACCACATATAGGCACAAAGGAGAGAAGCACAGGAGAGGGTGGGGCAGGGCGTCCGTGTGCATTGCCGCAAAGGTAGAACAGGACAAAGAGGCCACTGGAGTCGATCTTTTTTATTGAGATGTAATTGACCTATTATATTCGTTTCAGGAGTGCAACATAATGACTTGGTATTTGTATATATAGTGAAAATATTGCCACAAGAAGTCTAGTTAACATCCGTCACCACCCATAGCTATGATTTTTTTTCTTGTGGTGAGAGCCTTTAAGATCTACTGGAGTCCATTTTTGGGAATTCCCTGGCAGTCCAGTGGTTAGGACTCCATGCTTTCACTGCTAAGGGCCCGGGTTCGATCCCTGGTTGGGGAACTAAGATCCCACAAGCTGTGTGGAGTGGCCAAAAAAAAAAAAAAGAAAAAAGGGAAAAAAAAGATATACCAGAGTCCATTTTTATGAGGCGATGATCAGCAATCTTGAAAATATCAGCTTCAGGGAGGTTGTGAGAATGTGGGTTCAACAGACATTATCGGATTACAGGGACAGAAATCACTCAACTAAGAAGGGCAGCTGGCTATTTTAAGGATCTCACAGGAGGTCTCACAGATACCCAAGAACAGGATAGGCTGGGATTGAACCTGGAAAGTCAGGAACTGAAGTCATTCTCCCTCTGTGAGAATCTGATTGGCTGAGCCCTGACCATTACTGGATCTGTCCACTCCAGGTCCAGTTGGCTTGGGTGGGTTGGCAATTCCAAAGAAAAGAGCATGGGTTGAGCAGGCTTCCCAAGTATGTCTTCTGCAGCTCTTCCAGTGATGAAGAAGACAGACTCCAGAGCCAGAGTGAGGCAGAACCTCAGCACTACCACTCACCAGCTGTGTGATATTAGGTTAATGGCTTAACCACTCCGTGCTTACTTTCCTGTACTGAAAAATGAGGATGCTAATGATATATATCTCTCTATATATACATATAAAATGTTTATATATGACTGTTCCTCTTCAAAGAACAATCCTGTTGGGGCTCAGATCTGTGGCTTTGGTCTCTGTTGATAGGGGAGCTCTAGTTTTCACCTGTTTGGCAGAGGATCATGAATCGGACTGAGAAAATGCCAGGACCTTCCCTCTCTTGGCTCAGCTCTGAGGTCCCGCCCCGGCCCTTCCTCCGCTGATCTCTCCTCTTACCTTCTTCTTGTGCACGCAATGCAGACCCTGCCCCATACCCTGCTCAGTGCCCAGAGGACCCACACGGCCTCCTTCTGGCAATTGCTTCTGTTCCCCAGTGATTTATGGACCATATTTCCTTTAGTGTGAACATCCCCTGAGGGCAAAACCCATGCTTATTTCACTTGAATATCTCCCTCACACTCCTTCACTAGGATATGTAGCCCAGGGCTGTGAGGTACACAGTGGGCGCTCAATAAATGCAGGTTTTCCAAATGTGGAAAAGAAGTTCTCCGACTCATTCCACTTAGATACCGTTCACCTCGATCTCCATTGGTAACATCCCTTTCACAACACACACTGGCACTTTCAGAGACAACTTTACTTTCAAAATACTTTTAAGGTTCTTGCAGTTCTATTGGAAAGGAGTCAACTCTGGCTTCCAATAAGGCATTTGTCCCCCCCCTGTTAGAATCACTGATTGGGGAAATGCTTTTACTGGAGTTCAGCATGAGATGGGCCTGCTTTCTGCAGCTTTCCACTCTGGAGGCACAGGGATGTTGAAGGCTGTGTGTGGGAAGGAGGAGGCTTATGATTATTGGCAACTAAGAGAAGACTCCTGTGAATCAAGAAAAGCTCAGCTCTTTATCTTCGTGCTTCTGTTTTATATCTCTGTACTTCATCTGTCAAATTGGGTAATGACATCTGTAGAAGTTGCCTACCTATGATTTTAAAATATCTAAGATGATGAAAATGCTTTGAAAAGTGCCAGGTGAGATGTAAAATACCAGGTATTCTATTTCTGCCTGCACACAGATTTTAAGGTTTCAGTTCTGACAGGTATGCCTCAACTACTGAAGAATATCTAGGGGCTGTTCATTATGTGTGTGTGAAATACATACTCGGACACACCAGCATTCTTTTTCTTTATCTCAGGAGAATTTATTTCAAACAAAATGTTATAAATACAGTTAAAATCCACTGGGTACTCCTCCCCAATCTCATTTCTCTCCTTCTTTTCTTAGAAGAAACCAACACCCTGAGTTAGGTGTTTATCATCCCACACATTTAAAAAAAACTTTTACTATATATACATGGTCATAAAAATATATGGAATTGGCGTTCGTGTCCTAAAATTTTTATATAAATGGTTGTACACTGTACATAACATTCTGCAACTTTCTTTTGTTTGCTCAACACGACATGTATATATGTATATACATGTATAAATATATGTATGCATATACTTTATTGAAGTACAATTGATATGTAAAAATTGCATGCATTGAATGTATATTTGATGAGTTTGGACATGTACATACACCTGTGATACCATCACCACAATCAAGGTTCTAAACTGATACATCACTGCATGGAGATTTTTAAGTAGAATCTGCATGTCTGTGTGTGTCTATATTTATGCCAGCAAGGATTTTTTGTAAAGATCTGCCCATGGCAAGTGTATGTCAAATATATCACGATGATGCATTTATATGTCCTGGTTTAGCGGGATGAACTTGAAGTCTGCCCCTGAACATATCCAGTTAAGTTATACACATGTTTATTAGAGATGCTCATATTTATAGATTCAGATATACCATAGGTCAAGTCCTGTCCCCACTAAACACGATAGGCTCCTATTGGGAAGAATTTCTTCTGTGCTTTCATCCTTGATTTTGGACTAATATCCATAAATTGGCACTAACAGTTGCCCATCTATTTCTCAGAGAGCTGTTTGTCTTCTCTTATGAAAGATAATTACTCGCTAGCCCAAGAAAGTTCCTAAGTTTTGGTGGGAACTTTAATTCCAGGAAGAGATCACTGAGACTGGGTGCTACTCGGAAAAGTAAGACTTTGCATTTCAAACATTCCTGGGAAACTCAAGTACACTGCTCCTGACTTACAAGCAATACAGGCTATGATAAACAAAGATTCTACTTCCCATGACTGATTGCACTTGACATGAGAAGTATAGACCAGACCTTGACCCCAATTAATTAAATTGCCAATTGTTATTTACAGAGGTGAGCCCAGTGCCTGTGATATGTTTGTAAAACCTCATTGATTGAAACTTCATTAATGTAGAATTTAGCTTCCTTTGGAGAGGGCCAACCTCTGCATTTATCCTTGTGTTAACTGCAGGAAACAGTCTGCTGCAAGAGCTGGTGAAGTGAAAAGTCACAGTGGGGAAATGTTTAACACACGTTGGCATAATGTAAGCAAACGGAACCTCTTCGTGGTGTTCCACCGGCCTGGATTTGAGTTGCTGCAAGACAAAAATGGGTGTGGTGTGGATGGACCAGCATTGCGTGAAGATTATAACCCAAAACTGTCAGATGAGTTTGGACAGGTACATACACCTATGATGCCATCACCACAATCAAGAATCTAAACTGAGGCATCCCTTCATGGAGATTTTAAAATAGAGTCTGCATGTCTGTGTGTACCTATATTTATACCAGCAAGGATTTTTTGTAAAGATCTGTCCATGGCAACTGTATGTCAGGTATATCATGATGATGCATCTCTATGTCCCAGTTTAGCGGGATGAACTTGAAGTCTGCCCCTGCACGTATCCAGGCAAGTTGTACAAGGCTCTTCCTCCTCTCCTGTGACCACGTGTCTCTTGCTCATGGCACCTCTGTTTCTCTCTGACATCTGTTCCTTTTTCTTTACTAATCAGTTCTTCTGGTCTTATCCATATATATCCATATATATATATATATTCACATTTCCAGGGAAATTCTGATTCCTGTTTAAAAAAAAATTTTTTTTTTGATTCCTGGTTTTTATGGCTCACCCCAATTCACTCGGCACCTCTGGGAAGTGATCCTCTCTTACTCATTTTCCTGTGCCCAGCTTACAGTTGATATTTACTGAATAGACTGTTGACTGTGACCTCAACTAGACACATTTTATCAGAAAGCCATGCCACTTTTCTCACCCTGAGAGAAAAGGTGAGATATATATCTATATGATATATGATATGTATCTATATCTATTTAGATATAGATATAAATATCTATATGTTTATAGATATATAAATCTATATATGGGTGAGGCTGCACCAGTGCAGACACAGCCCTGGCCCGCAGGCAACTCCTCCTGGACTCTGCCGTGGTGGTCTGCTGTGTGCTGCCCTGTGGCAGTGTCTCCTATACACGTGCGCCGGCTGGAACCTCAGCACCCAGGGACGTCACACTTCATATCTTTAACTTAATTATTCCCCCAACATCTTAGGGATGCAAGGCAGACTCAGGTGCGGAGTACAAAAATGGAGACATGAGGTCTTGGACTTTTCCACCATCAGCAGCCTGGAGTCGGGGAGGTCAAGAGAAATCCCTCCGCTGGACCACACAGCTCTCCCTCCTGTCACTCACAATCTGTCACTCTGTAAGTGGGTTCAGTGGTGGAAAGATAGACTGTGATGGGAAGAAGTCCACAATGCCTTCTAGAAGCCCAGGGGAGCTTTTCAGGAGACAGCACATCTGGCATTGCTTCAAACCAAGACTGGCCTAGATTCTGCGATGAAATAAACAAACAAACATGGTGGATGCTTGTAACTCACTGAAACCTTGTTAGAGATCTTAAATGACTTCTCACTGTTCTCCGGCTAAAGTCCTAAATCTTTACAAAAACGGTGCCCTGCAAGATCTGGTCCCTGCCTACTTCTCTGGTTTTCTCTCATCAATATTTTCCTGGCTCTGGACAGCCCAGCCAAGCCAGTCATCTTCCAGCTCTCCAAAGTGGCCTTGGCCTTTGCTCACATTAATTCCTCTCCTGTGATCATTTCCCCTTCCCGTTCCTCCTCCTTCATCTAGCTAACTAACTCACATTCCACTGTAGGTCTCGTGCTTAAATTCACATATTCAAGGAAGACTTTCCTGACACCCTAGGCTATCATATTAGTCAGTGTTCTCCAGAGAAACAGAACCAGTAGAAGCTGTATACAAAGTAAATAATAAATCTATAATAAAGGTATTTATTATAAGGAATTGGCTCACATGAGGATGGAGGCTGAGAAGTTCTACATCTGCTGTCTGTGAGTGGGAGACCCAGGAAGCTGGTGGTATACTTCCAGTTTGAGTCTGAAGGCCTGAGAGCCGAGAGCACGGATGGTGTAGGTGCTCGTTCAAGGGCAGGAGAGATGGATGTCCCAACTCAAGCAGTCAGGAGAGAGAGAACTCTCCCTTCCTCTGCATTTTTGTTCTATTTAAATCCTCAACGGATTGGATGGTACCCACCCACATTAGGGAGGACAATCTGCATTACTCATATTCAGATGCTAATCTCATCCAGAAACATCATCACAGACACACCCAGAAATAATATTTAACCAAATGTCTGGGTACCCCATGACACAGTCAAGCTGACACATAAAATTAACCATTACAATCCCCCTACTATACATAACAATGCACCACAGTTTTTTTTTTAATTTGCTTTTAATTTTTTTAATTTTTAATTTTTATTTTTGGCTGTGCAGCATGTGGGATCTTAGTTCCCTGACCAGGTTTCGAACCCATGGCCCCTGCACTGGAAGCATGAAGTCTTAACTGCTGGACTGCCAGGGAAGTCCAACAATGCACCACAGTTGTAACAAATTATCTGAAGTGGTGTGGTTACTACTTTAAAGTCTGTCTTCCCTTTGTAGCCTGTAAATTCCATAAAGAACTTATTTTGTTCACCACTTTATCCTCTATCCAGCATGGTGCTGGAATAGAGTTGGCACTTAATGAGAATTTATTGAATTAATAGCGTTCCAGGAAAATCCCATCAATTGCTAAGGAAGGTATTACTGAAGAGATAGGGAGGTGGAGAGTTTCGAATTCTATTGCAAATTCTGAGGCAAAGGACTTTATCTTACATTCTTTTACCCCTCAAAATTTCCTCTCTCTCATTCCTTATTCCTAAGTCTTAGCAATTATTGAACAAATACTCAATGAGAGAAGGAAGAGAACTAATGGTATGACATGTGGCAGGGAACTCAAAGAGTGGGCCTGGGTCTCGGGCTGGTTTTGTTGATAACCTGGGAGATGACTGTCGGCAGCTACTTGACTTACCCCTGCATCACCTCTAAGCTTGGTCTCTGCCTCAGCCATGCTACTCTCTGGTCCAGGAGCAGAGGGGCCTCTCCACCTCTGTGAAGGGAGGAATGGTGGATGCATGTCTTTCTGCGAGTCCGCATTGAGAGGTCTTGACATTGCTCCCCAACTTTGCAAAAATGAAGACAGAAGTCAGCTAATGGAGGGAGGATGAACCCAAGTGGTCAGGGCACAGTGGGAAGGAAGAATGAGTTCCCTGAAAAATTGGAGCTGGTAGGAATCATCGAGTTTATCTAGTTCAGGCCGTATTTTACAGGTAAGGCATCCGAGGGCAAGATCAGCTCACCGGTTCATCCTAGATTAGTGACCAAGCCAAGACCCAGATTCACCTGTTAAGACTTCTAACTCAGGGCTCTTCTTACCCTGTCCCTTCCCCTGTCCACTTTAAGGACTTGTGCACACACCTGAACACAAACACACGTAAGCAGTGGGCTTGATAAACCTCCATAACCCAGGTGCTAGCTGGAGTCCCCTGGCCCTTGGAAATGCGGATAATAATGGCCGGAACCCTCATTCCATGGACACTGGGGATCCACCTTCCCTCCCAGTCTCCCCAGAGATTCTTACAGAAATTTACTCTTGGGCTGGTCTCCTCAGGCTCTGAGTTCTTGCTTCCGCTGACTTAATTCCATTTCTGTATCATCTGGGCCACCTGTGCATGCCTTGCCCTTTCCTCACTAAGTTACCCCTCACTAAGTGGGATCCCTTCACCCCTGCAAGAGAGCCCATCCCCTCCTTCGGCTGCGTGCGTAGCAGACTCAGGTGAGGGCTCAGGGTGGTGGAGGCAGCACCACAAAAAACTTCACTACATAGTAGACCCCCTGTACTTGAACCTTCTTGGGCATTTCCTACTGGCCCACATCTCAGCAAGGGGCAGCCTTCAGCCACATTACACAAGCCCCACCCCCGCTCCTGCTCTATATCCCATTACATTTTTGTGCAAAAAATTTAACTAAGTCACTGACTATCTCCTCTTCGTCTAAGTTCTTGGGGCCCATCTTCTGCACTTCAGTGGGCATAGCAGGGTATTTGCCGAACCAGAGGCGGTTCTCTTCCTGAGGTGAACTTTATCTGGTGCCTTCTGTGCGTGTGTGTGTGTGTGTGTTGGTGTGTAAACAAGTATGGCGCAATATTTTAATTTGTTCTTACTGTTTTCCTAATTGTTTAAATATTTTAATATTAATTGTTTCTTAATATTTTCCTAATTTTAGAGAAGGATGGGAGCTCAAAGAAGGATTGGAGGAGAAGAATGCAAATGGCCGTTATAGGCAGGTAAGGAGGGTGCTGCAGAGGGGCAGAAAAGACTCTGAAAACCACAGAGCCAAGACAAGGTCAAGGTACAGATGAAGGGCGGTCCCTGGAGGTGGGTGTGCCAGTGGTGACGCACGTAAGGCCAGGCTTGCAGGGGGCAGAGTAGCTGAGGCCCTCTGATGGGCAGGTGGCAGATGGAGATTGGGCAGGTGTGACTGCAGCGGTTGAACCAATGGTCCAAAGCCCTGCACTCCCGTACTGCAGCTGTGGCTGCAGCCCCAAGTCTGGCTGTCAATCACCATTAAAATAAGATGTTGGGAGGTGCTTCAAGGGGGCCCGGGAGTCAGAGACCAAGACGGAGCCCAGAAAGAGATTGCATTAAGCCATTCTCATTGGATAGAGTGAGCAGGGCAGGGGGGTGGCTGCGGGTTTTGTGAATGGGAGGTTGGGTATGGGGGGGCTTCAGAGAAGGAGCACAGAACCTCAGGGTCTTTACCGCCTCCTTCTAAAACGTGGGTCCAGTCCAAATGGGACGAATTGTCCTTTGCTTCCAGAAGCTTCTCCTAGATCTATTACTGTAGTCAAGGAGATGGACTATTCTAGATGGTCAGCCTGGGTCCATGCTCACCCCTAGGACAGTGGGGGAGGAGGGCTAGGTCATGGGGAACGACAGCCCACTTGGCACACAGGGTGGGTGAGTGGTTCTCCAGTGGGAAAGTGAAGCAGCATTTTCAGACAGCCACTGAAACAGATTTCTGCTAAGTTAAAGTGGCAAGAGAAAGAAGAATCTTTTGGTGCCAGGAGGTTTCCCTGAGCCTTTCGTGGCATTTCTCCTTCTTGTAAAATTCTGTGTGACAGCAGCTGTGCCAGGTGCCTGGGATACAGACACGAAAAAGCCATTTTTCCGGGCCTTTAAAGCCCACGCGATCTTTTAGCTGGATGGAAACATCAAAAGACAAATGCAAGGCAGTGTGACGTTGGCAAAAGGAGGCCTGGGCAAGCTGCATCGGTGCATCTGACGGTGTCTGTGGGTATCAGATGGGGAGCAAATTGAGATAGCCCTACAAGAGGTGAAGCTTGCTGGCAGTTAGCTCGAGGAAGGGCAAGGGTGCCTTCGGGGCAAAGAGAACAGCTTGGCAAAGGCAGAGAAGCACGGTGTTCCATGGAAATCCAAGTTCAGTGTGTTAGCACAGCCGAGACCCTTTGTGCCCTGCCGGCTCCAACCAGGCCAGGCAAGGCAGGGGTTCGGGCACATGAAAGCGGAGGGCAGGAAACAGCATGTTTGGGAGGCAGCCTTAAGGCCAGTGGAGGCTTTGTCCCAAGAGTGGCTGCGTTTCAGCCCCACCAAGGTGGGTCCCGTCCAGGGCTTCTGGGAAGTATGCACAGAGGCTCCACCCTCCCCACCCAGCTTCTCACCAAACAGGATGAGCGCTGCTCAGCTGTCGCTACTTAGGGCACATCCGCGTTTGGGCTGCTCTTTCCCTGAGGTCTTTCTCTCCTCCCCTCTCTTCTTTACGTGCGTGCTCATGCCTGTGTGCTCTGGCGTCTTTCTCTCTCTTTGAAAGGCTGCCTGCCCTGTGTCATGTCGACAAGGTGGAGACACACTGGGAAAATGTCACAGCTGAATGGTCCCAAGGGAGACAGCTTTGTTAGATGCCAAGCGTACAGGAAAGATAAAGGCCTGCTGCCATCTGGGGAGGGAGTGATTGAGTGGAATCCAGGGGCTGGCACCACTGGTGCCCCCAAGATGGCCTTAGCACTTGTTTTAGAGCAAGCCGAGGCCAGGGGCCTGAAATGGGGGAAGGGTGGAGTGAAGCTCCTTTTAAAATTCGTGGCCCGGCCCTGCCAGCCTGGGCTCTGGGGGTGATGAGGGAGGCTGACAGATGAGTTTGGGTGTGGAGGTTCTGCAGCCCCTCCTGGGGTCTGGAGAGGGCACTTTCTCAACCAAGAAGGACACATCTGAATCCTTCAATGGGATTTTGAACACACTTAGTAAGAGGGACAGATGTCGGCGGGAAGCTGAGTTAGACAAGATTTTTAGGACTCCTACCCTAGTTCTATTCTGAATTCCCAGTGCACTTTTCCTGAGATCTTGGAATTTTGCAGATGTAAATGGACACAAGCACAGGTCCTTCTGTAGTTGTGGTGTTTGGACAGGAATTGGTTATGTTTTAGACTTTTCCTGAACCATACTGAAACCAAACCCATGTACTCAGCATGCAACGGGCTAGGATTCTCAAGAAGCAGTGCTCATGCCTAAGAGAAATATGAAGGCTCTTTATTCCATGTAGTAAAGGGTCAGCCCTCATTTCTTTCTCCAGGAGCATGTCAAATACTAGGTTTATTAAACAAAACGCCACAGCTGTCTTTATCCCTGCATCCTGACTGGGCACAGACTTGTAGAAGAAAACAGGCAAAGAGAACTCAGGTACCAGATGGAAGACTGTACCATCATCCTCTAAAACACTGATTTAGGCAGAAATCACTTCCTTTTATTCACAGTCATTCCCCAAATTCATGAGGCTTCTAGTCATGGGAATAAGACAATGGACATTTTCAAATCATTCACTTACCCATTCATTCATTTAATGAACATACTATAAAAACTCATTTTGCTCCATGGTAGGGACGGACTTAGGAGGCATTCAGAACGCCCTGTCTTTAGGAATCTCATAGACTCATAGCAGAAAGAAGACATGTAGACAAATAAGAACAATTCAATGGAAGAAGTAATTGGCATCATAACAAAGGTTTAGGAAAAGGACTGTGCATGCCACTTCTCATTGGCTAGAAGCAAATTATGGCCACCCTAAGCAAAAAGAGATTCATTGGGATTGTGAGATCATAGATTAAGCTTCAAAAGGACAGAAGTAAGGACAACTTTTGGAAAGCACAGATATGGACTCAATTTTTAGGATTCTGCCTTAAGCTCCACCCGCATTTCATTTGCTACTCCTTTTCGCTTCCACCCAGATCAGCTTGCACCAATCTTGCAGTGTCCCTTTCTTACAGTATCTCATGAAAGCCTGCCAGAAGTAGTGGGGACACTCTAGTATCTAAGCCTGCAAGGAGGTGGCTTACACAGCCACACCGTCCTTCACCAGCTCACACTATCCCATATCTTACGGGGCTGTCACTTTCACCAGCCTATTTCTGGGTACTAATATCAAGGCAAGGTGGGTGAGTTACTACACTTGGCTTAGCCTGGGTCAATGCCTGCTTCTGAGACTGGGGGTGAAGGGGGGATCTGTTAAAAGAAAAAACGGTGGAGGGGAAGGCTGCTCAGGAGAAAGGACATCAAACTGTCCCCTACAAGTGATATAGATACTCAAAGGGAAGAGAGGTCTAGATGGTGGAATCAGAGAAAGCTTTGAGAAGGAGCTAGAGTTTGGGCTGGGTTTTTCATGTAGGTAACTTGTAGGGGGTCTTCCTAGGGCATGCCCTGATGCTGTGAGACTGTCCCCCTCTCAGCAACACAGGTATACCTATACAGAAGCTCAGTCAAGTTATATTTGATGATCCTCACCTCCTTGGCCATGGCTGGGCAGATAAAGTTGAACAGCTGATGGTCAGTCTAGTGGAAAGTTGACCCAATGACACCTCCTTCCGCATCCACTGGGAACTGGTATACACTGCAGGATGTTGGTTAGCTGGCTGGTGAGCTTGGAGCTGAGAATCATGGAAAAGCCTTAGGTGGCCATGTTTGATCAATATATATGGAAAGGTAGAAAAAGCAGAGTCTGAAAGCAACAGAGCAGACTCATGGGAGAAAGTAGAGATAGAGCATATTTGACTAGTGAGGAAGGAAAAACTGGGGTGGGCGTGAGGGGCAGAGTGAGAAAAATGAACCATTGCTCCCTATGGCTTTCCTGTGTCTTATTCCAGCCCCTCGTAAGATCTAGTTGTATTTGGTTCTTTTGGTTTTCATGAGATATCCTTCAATCTTTCCAATCAATTCCTTTTGAGTCAATTTCTGTCTCTTGCTATCTTTGAAGCTTTGAAGGACAATGGGATATGGACCTTCAGAGATGGGCCAGGAGGTGAGGAAGAACATTAGAGACAGCTTGAACAAAGCCTAAAGGTGGGAGAGTGTGGGACTTAATAGGCAAAGAACAGTAAGAATAGTTCAGCTTGATTGGTTCATTTTGTAAACAAGGGCTAGGAAGTGGGATGGGAAAGTAAGTAAGGTTAGATTGCAAGGACTAAGGAGTTTGGAAGTTAATTGGGATGTAGGGTTGAACCACTGACTTTTTGAGTGGGAGAATGAGTTCATCTGACCTGGTCTTTGGGAAGATCACAGAGAGTGGACACCACTTTGGTATCCAAAAAAAGTGTGCAATGCTCCTGCTTTCCTAAGAGAGGAGAGGAAATCCCTTCTATGCCCCACTTCCATAAGATCTGGCTTGGGACAGCCTATTTTGTATGGGGTGTGTACTCCTTCTTCACCCTTTATGGTGGGTAGCACCCAAAAAAGAACTTGGGATTCTTCTATTCTGTGTCCCAGATCAGTCATGTCTAAGATGGGTGTGGGGATTTGCCATTGGAACTTTAAAAACCTGAGTGGTCAAAATCTCTGAAAAGATCTATCATCAAGACAAATTTCCTCCCATCTACAATAAAAAGATTATGCAAAACAGTGTGTTCTGAGATATTCCGGTTTTGAGAACATTGTCTGGATGACTCCAAAAAGGCAGAAAAAAAAGTTGCCTAACGATGGAGGTTGTTCATGATGTTTCCTATACTAATTGTACAGAAGAACATCTTCATGCCCACTCCCACGCTCACCCAGCCATGGAGAATCAGCAAGGTGTGGATCTTCGGTCTCATATTTACGAGTGCCTTGTTTGTCACTGCAGGCAGTCACTTTTATGAGTCCTCTGTGACAGGAAGAGAAACATGAGGAGTACAGGAACCTTGAGTCCCAACTCATGTAGCAACCAGCCTGCTCTCAGCAGCGATGGCTAATAACCAGGTTAGAAACCAGAGATGCTTTCAAATAAAAAGGATTGCTGAGGGTGAGTTGAAAGAGCCCAGTAATGGCTTAGTTTAGGCAGGTGTGTTCTGTGCTGGGCTGGGAGGAGACTCTTTTAGCTTGAGGCAGGGGATTCCATAGAGATAGGATATGAAAGGATAAGCCAGAGGGATAGTCATCACGCCCATCCTTTTCGCTGCTTGCTGGATACGTAGCAGTTCTGGCCAATTACCCAGGGCTCTTCCCATTCTCCTGCTTGCCAGCGCTGCTAATGGGGGTGGGGTCACCATGGTACCCTCCCTCCAACATCCACCCCATCACTCTACTTACAACAGTCAGTTCTGCAGCTGACAGTTCTCGGAGGCACGTGTAGAGGTGCCCGTGGGGAGGGAAAAATCCCAAGAGGGAAATCGAGACGGGTGAAAACAGTGGGAAAGCTGGCAAGAAACAGAGGGTAAATGGACGGTAAGCGGTCCATTTATCTTTGCCCAAGTGTGGAAAGGGGGCATTGCCATAGCACGAGAGAAGATGCCCCACTCTCCGTCTCAGTCCCATAATGTCGGAATGTGGACCTTGGAACAGAAGGCTTTGAGGGCTCATTCTAATGCTTATGCGGTGTGATTCCGTGGATTACTGAGCTCCCTGGGGTTCGTTCTCCATCACTTGGGGAGGAGGTGGAAGGAGCACCATGGCTGTGATGGAGACCCTTTCTGCCCAGAGAGACTTGGGTCATAGTTTGAAGAGGAAAACAGGTACAGTAAAGCTTAACTGGTTTCCTGGGGAGGGGTGAGAGGTGGGGCGGGCCGTACTTGGTGGCATTCTGATAAACTGATTGAAAAAACAAAATCTTGCTCTGCTTATTTTCAAGTGTGGTCCAACATCCAACACTCTTTCCTGCTATTTGGGCAGACAGAGGTTTAACTCTAACCAAAGTACGTGGAATGGTAAAGAAGTCTTCTACCTTCATTTATTCAAGTTTTGAAAATTATTGTTTTAGGTTTTTTTTTAAACAGTAGATTCCATATTTTGGAATGTGTTTTGGTGGATGTGATTTAAATTAATGATATTTCAACTAGTCCAATCATCTTACCAACGCAGAAATCTCATCTGTAATTGATTCCTGCCTACCTCCCTCCCTTTCCCCCCTCCGATCGACATGTTTAATATATGTGCTCAGAGCAGGGCAAGAAGAATGAATAGAAATTCAAGTGGTTCATATGTCCAGGGTGGGATGGCCGGGCAGGAGCCATGCAGACACAACATAATATAGATCAAAGCACAGTGTCTGGTACATGTTAGAGTTTACTGAATACATTTTTGTCTAAAAACAAGAAAGAAAGGACTAAATACATCCTCAGTAGTTTTGCTCTCTGCTTTTCAAGGAAGCCTTTTTCACCACTGAATAATTTTATCAGAAAAATCTTTCCTTCTTTATTGAACTGATTTCTGTGTTTCTGTTTTTTCCCTAGCTGGCTTTTGTTCTGCCCTCTATTCCTCTCAAAATTCTTTTCATCCTTTAAGAACCATCTCAACAATCACCTTTATTTGCCTTTCCCTTCCCATAGTTCTCTTTCTCTGTTGGCCAGGGAAGTGACTGAAATAATCCCTAGAAGATGCTCTGGAGAGCAAAAGTCTTGGGCCTGCTTGGTTGCCTTTTTGAATCTCTTTTACTTGGGTTTAGTTTTGTAGAGACAAAGGTCCAAAGGAAACCCAGCTGACATGTTCCCTAACTGGGCATCCTGCACTGGGGCCAGTGCACACCACACCTGTAATCCTGCAGCCCAATTACAATATATCTTTTGAAGGTAGTGCAGATTTTTACTCCCATGTATACCAGAAAGGCTAAGTCACTGATTAGCTTAGGCCTTTAAGGATGCTGTCATAATTTAGGAGTTAGTGAAATGTCACAATGTGTGAGCAAAGCCATGAAACTCTGAGACTGTCTCCATCTGTCCCAGAGTGAAAGGGAAATGGGCACACTATCCGGTTTATAGCAGTATTAGAGGTTGTGAAGAGGACTGTCAGCCATGATTCCACATCTGGCTTGAGCATCTTCCTCTCGTGACTCTTCAACGTGACCTTTCTCTTTCAAGTTAATCTCCTCAGTGGCTTATATTCCCTTAGTTGAGTTTATGTCCATTGGCTACTTCTAAGCCCAAGTTTGTAGCCCACTTTTGATCATATAAATTTCAGTCTTTGTTCCCAGTAGCCCTTGTTTGTTTACTAGGTCACAAAGTTTTAAAACTAAATAAAACATCTTCAAGTTTATGAGGCTGACATTTCTTGGCTATAGATTGGTGATAACGGCAGCAAAATGGAATCAAATTTTAAAACTTGCTTTGAGGTATTGAACAATTGTATTTGTAGTGATTTTACAACCTTTGTGGGCATTTAGTTTGCAGTTATCATTTGATGCCATAGGTTGGTCACTTATATTTTCTCTATGGATTTCTCCTCTAAGCTTGGTGTCTCGGCTCAGCACAGGAGTATTGCTTTTTGAAACGGGGCAATGTTGCTTTGACTCTTGCCCTCTAATCCATTATAGGCTATGAACAGATAAAGCCAGGGCATGCCACACCTACAGGCTGAGGAGGCAGCACCGGTTTAGGGAGGTCTACAGAGACAGAGATGCTCTCTCCCTCTCCCTAGCCCCAAACGTAGCCGAGCAGTGTTTTCCTTCCTCTCAATATAATACCAAGCTCCCAGTGTATCAGCCCTAATTAATAAGATGTTGGAAGTCAGAATCGTGCATGTCTCATAAACTCCTCTGAGTTTGGGCTTTGCCATAGTTGATCAGGGGGAAACTCATCAAAGTATAGCAGAGAGGAAGGCAAGCCCAGACCAGAGCAAAGCCAGGGAAAGAGAGCTAAACTGAGCACCATTTAAATTATTTGTCACGTGGCCTGGAGAAGAGCCTGCAGAAATAGGAGCAATTCAGCTCTTGAAGATTTCACTTTTCCATTTTGGTCTCTCCTCCCTTCTCTCAGTTCTTTATCAGCATGAGAAAAAACTTAATCCATATGCTGACGACTCTCCAATTAACATCTTCATTCCAGATGTCAAATTGCCTTCCTGACTTGCCCATTGGATGACTAAGGGATAACTCAGATTTAATGTGGTCAACCCATGATGCTGAGCTCCTTCTCCCATGCTTGTGTTTTTTGCAGTCTTCCCCCATCTTACTCAATGCTAACTCCAGCCTTCTGGCTGCTGAGGACTAGCACCTTGGAGTCATCCCTGAAATCTTTCTCTCATAGTGGTTACAGCTGCTGTCTCAGTAGCTCGACAGTCAAACCACATCCACAGTCTGATCACTTGTGTGGCTGCCATCCTCATTCAAGCCGCCATGATTTCTCCCTTGGGTCATTGTCATAGTCTTCCGACCAATTCCCCTACTTCTACTCATCTCTCTACACCCTAATCACGGCACGAGGGGGTTAAATGTTCTTTTTAGAATTGTCAGACTAGGCCACTCCCCTACTCAAACTTTACACCTGGGACCTAAAAGGCCCTACATGACCTGTCCCCTTTCTTCCCTGACTTCACCTCCAACTGTTTGCCCCTCGTTTACTCTGCTCCAGCCACTCAGGCTGCCTTGCTCTGTGATCGTGTGGCACACACTCTTGCCTCAGGTCTTTTCATGTGTTTTCCCCTCTTCCTTGAATCTTCTTCCTCCAGAAATCTGAGTGGCCTGTTCCTTCATTCCCTTCAGATCTTGCCCCCATGTCACTTTCTCATTGAGGTCATCTCTGGTCATCTTCAATAAATCATGCCCCCACTGAATACTGCCCGTTCTGCTTCCTTATTTTGTTTTTATCTTGGGACTTATCACTGTCTTGCCACTATCTTCACACTGTAAGAGTTGGCCAGTGCTGAGTAGCAACCCAGTGACATCAGTCATTTATTTTTCATGCTAGCACATCTTGAGTCGGCTGAGGATTAGGTAATCCAGTCTGGGTTTGGCTTCGGGCTCTGCTTCCAGCTGTAGGTCTGGTCTGTCCTTCTCCTGGCAGGTAGGACTCAGGTGGGTTCCTCGTGATTCCATTCTGGAGTCTATGTGGAAAGGGCAGCAAGGACCCAGGGAAGGCTCTTCTCATGGTGATGGCAGAGGTGCAAGACTACACCCCTGGTCTGCAAGCACATTTTAAAGACATTGTCAGCCTTCTCTGAAATAATAGCATGTCTACAGTCAAACATCTTTTGGTGATGTGTTGATGGTCTCTCTCTTGTTTTGAGATGAAATGTTTATATTAGCCAGATAGGACCCCCTCCCATGGCTCACTCCATCACTTCTTTTGTTCAAATATCACCTTTTCAGAGGGACTTTCTCTGACAACTCTTTCAAACATAGCATACCTTACTCTATCTCTGTACTCTGCTGTATTTTATTTTATTTTTAAAATTTATTTAAAAATTTAAAAAACCAATTAATTAATTTTTTATTTTTGGCTCCGTTGGGTCTTCGTTGCTGCGCGCGGGCTTTCTCTAGTTGTGGAGAGCGGGGGCTACTCTTCCTTAGAGTGCACAGGCTTCTCATTGCGGTGGCTTCTCTTTGTTGCGGAGCGCGGGCTCTAGGCGCGCAGGCTTCAGTAGTTGTGGCACGCAGGCTCAGTAGTTGTGGCGCACGGGCTTAGTTACTCTGTGGCATGTGGGATCCTCCCGCACCAGGGCTCGAACCCGTGTCCCCCGCATTGGCAGGCAGATTCTCAACCACCAGGGAAGCCCCTGCTATCTTTTATTTATTTATTTATTTTATTTTTTATTAAAAAAAAATTTTTTTTAAACATCTTTATTGGAGTATAATTGCTTTACAATGGTGTGTTAGTTTCTGCTTTAAAACAAGGTGAATCAGCTATACATATACATATATCCCCATATCTCCTCCCTCTTGCATCTCCCCCTGCTATATTTTAAAATAGCATTTCTCTGTACTTTACATTTTAAAAACTTTTTATTGAAATATAGTTGATTTACAATGTTGTGTTAGTTTCAGGCATACAGCAAAGTGATTCATATATATATATATATATATATATTCTATATATATATAATTTTTTAGATTCTTTTCCACTCTAGGTTATTATAAGACATTGAGTAGAGTTCCCTGTGCTATATGCAGTAGGTCCTTGTTGGTTAGTTATTTTATATATAGTAGTGTGTATATGTTAATCCCAAACTCTTAAGTTATCCCTTCCCCCTTTCCCCTTGGGTAACCATAAGTTTGTTTTCTAACTACATAACATTATAATAAATATTTATTTCTTGTTTCTTTTTGTCTCTCCTACAAGAATATAAGCTTCATGAGGGGAGAGACTTTGTCTTGTGCACGGATGAATTTTCAGCACCTTGAGCGGTGCTTGAAGGCTAGAAGGCTTTCAGTAAATAGTGCTGAATGAATTAGGAAAGACAGTTATGAAAGAGGTCTAAGTCTGCATTACAGACTTCTCCACGGAGGAGAGTTGCTTGCCCCTAAATTATGTGATGTCACTCTACAGTGTCCGTTTATTCAGGGTCGAGCTCTTTTTGACACAACATCAATATTTTTGACATTCTTGTCTTTTTTTTATTTGCTCATAAAACACTGTCTGTGGCCCTGTAAAAGCATCTCTAAATTTTTCCTTCTACTTCATGTGATGTTTTGATTATTTCTGAAGCCATTCTCTGAGCCCCTAATATATCTGTCCCTCTTGTCTGCAGATACTTTGAAGGTGGTAGAGTTGAGCTAACGATATTCGGGAGTGGCTAAGCAGTCGGCTTTGCTTCAACCTTGTGCACTGACTGCGTTTGTGTCTTATCCTCGAATCTGGTATCAAAACAAAAATCTTTAACACGGGAAGATATTCTAGTCCTCAAGCTATCTATTATTGTCACAGATAATGAACAAGGCAGCTTTTAAAAACACCCAAACAACATTCTCTAACCTGTCTCTCCAGGCACCCACCTTCTCCTACAATGAGAATGTTATGATTGGATTCATTCCAAATAACCTTATTTTTATATAACTTAGAACTGTAATGTTTTTTTAAAATCTCACATATTTGTATAGTGTTTGTTCCTTTCTGGAGAACTTGCACATCGTGTATTTTTTCCTTATACATCAACATAGGTATGGCTTCTCCCATTCGACACAGGACAAATCAGATACGGAAGAGTTCATTGACATCCTCAAGTCGCTTGGCTAACTAGTGACTGCGTCAGTACACAATCTATCTCCAGGCTTCTGTGCTATACAGATTTCGAATGTTGAAATATTAAGGTCACTTCATCTGATTCCCAGTACAGACTTCCTGTTTTTTAGATTTGAAAACGTATCAGTAAGCTTAAAAAGGAAACATCAAAGGAACGGAAGTGTGTTTGGCAAAGCTGTGAGGCTGGGGTAATCTACATACTGTACTCTCCCCGCTGTCCCATCACTACATTTATGAGGATAAAACCAGTTGTGTTTAATGGAAGAGGGTGGGCATGAAAGGGCAGCATGAAATGTGAGGGAGATGTGTGTAAGGGGAGGGGGGCTTCATCCAAGAGTGTACATAAGGTGAGAACATGTGTATTAAGGCTCTAGGGATTTCTTGGCCAACCCTGTCTTTCTCATCCCAACTCACAGAGGCTTAGCCGTGTCCATTACTTGAGCCAATCCTGACCAGGTGTCAGCAGCCTCAGGCCACCAGGTGATGTGTTCTAGCATTTGCTGTCATGGATCAGGTGTCTGACATGAGCTATAGGCAACCATACGCCCATCAAGTCCTTGTCTTCTTTGGCCTTCTCTGACTGCAGCGGTCACTTCGTATGATTGGATTTCTGTTTGGAGCTGTGGCCTGAATACCTGATCATCTATCTAGGACCCCAATGACCCCCAAGTAGCTCCCACCAACTCATACCCTGAGGGGGTGGCTGGGTTTTGCTTTCTGAAGATTCAGGCACTGGTTGGGAATATGAAGGTATCAGTTGTCGGTAATATTGCTACAACTGCCTGCCTGACTTCAAGCATGTCCTGTAGGGTCCAATGCTAAAACTCCAATGCCTTCCATCCTACCTGGAAAGGGGTAGACAGTCAATGAATAAGTGAATGAATAAACAGAAACACTTCCTGACTTCCTATATCCACTCACTGGGGAGAGCCTTTTAGATAGGACATCTGTCTGGATATAACCTGAATTACATCATCTTTTTGGAACATGAGTCTTGGGCTCTCTACCATTTGCAGCTAATCCGGTCTTCCTGCTTCCAGATTCATGGACAAGCATGTGCTTTACAAGGGTCTCCCATTCACTTGCCCCTTTATCCATGTCGGCTACCCTACCGCCACTACTTGACAGTGAGTAGAAAGACAGCCCCCTTCCACTTTTGGGGACTGTGAAAGCCATTTCAGAAACCAACAAGTGTGCCCTCACTAAATGGACTCTAAAAATGCTTTTTTGAGGAGCAGGAAGGAGAAATCTCTGGCTCATGCTCAGGATTTTGAAGGCAGAGTTAGATTTGGCAGTAGGAAAAATTCAATTCCATTTAACAGAGATGTATTTAATTTTAAAGTACTTTTATATGCCTAGAACAACGGGAATGAAAAAGGGGAGTCAGACATGTACTCTGCTCTCCAGGGAATGACAATCCAACGCCTGAGGAAGACCCAGTGATAATTGAGGTAGGCACAGTGATTCCAGCATCGGGCAGATTTAGCAAATGCTATAGCAGGGCAAGGGTGGAACCCCTGGGGAGGGCTCAGCAGTTATCATATATTTCTGGGAGACCGAGGGAGGGAGAAGTCCTAGAGTACTATAGCTTGTCCTCGGTGTCTTCCCGTTTCCTTTTCGGGATCCTCTATTCTAAATGAAATGAAATGAATTGAATTAAATTCAAAATTTTGGTTAGTTAATACATTGCAGTGATCAAAACCCAAAAAGTTTTCATGAGACACACATTTCGAAGTCTTACTCCCACCATGATCCCTTTCAGTCCATCCCCCACTCCTATTCCCTGTAGGTAAGCTTTTGTATTGGTATCTAGTGAATTCTTCCAGGGCTACTTTATGTAAACAAAACAGATAAGAATGCACATTCTTATTCCATCCGATTTCTCACACAAAAGTTTACGTTATGTCCGGTTTCCATCTTGTTTTTTTTCTTTACGATCTATCCCAGAGATGATTCTATATCAATAAATGAGGAACTTCTTCCTCTTTTCTTTAAATCAATGCATAGAAAGCCTTGCCATTTATTGAACCAACTCCTTTGGGGTGTTTCCAACTGTTTGCCATTAAAAATATCGTTGCACCATTTATGTACATCATTTCATTTGTGTGCAGGTATATCTGTAGGGTGAATACCCAGAAGCAGGACTGCTCAGTGATCTGCTCTCTTTTCTTTTTCTTTTTCGTTCAAGCTCATCACTATTCCCAGTCTCAGAGATACTTGCTTTGTCATAGAGACTCTCAAGGACCCAAAGACTAGATCTCTTCTGGTTGAATTCCAGTCCGATGAGGAGATAGAAAGTGAGATCTTAAGACACTTGCTACATCTTAAGACCTAAGAAGCCACTTAGTTCTACATGACCCACTTATTGGATTGACTCTATCATCAAATCCTGATTTCCAATTCCATTAATATTTGTTTCGGCCTGGTCAGTGGCTTATTCTGCCCTCATTCACCTGTGCAGCCAACAAATGTTTATTGGGCACTTACTGGACCTTAAGCTCTGATAGACACTGGAGTTAGAATTGGTCCCTGCTCTCTAGCTCACAGTCTAGACAGAGATGTAACTATCTAAGTACACATTCAGTACGGCAGATATTGCTATAAACCTAGCTGTAGGTTGAACTTTGTCTCCAGCCTCCCCACCTTCCCTGTCTATGTTCTTGGCAACCTATCAGGATCCCTAACTGCCACTTGCCATGTGCTTCTCATAAGGCATGGAAATTGGGGTCAGAAAACTTGAATTTGGCTTTAATCTATGTTACTTATCAGCTTGTAGTTTTTCAGAAAATCTAAATCTACATTTCAAATGTATGTGAGTATCAAATGAGAGAAAAGCTTGAAATGCTTTGCAAATTATTGTTTACATTTTTCTCTCCTAGAAAACAGCACTGTGAGTGAGAACAGTTAAGGGTTGTGGGAATAATTTTAGTACTTGCCTCTGGACCGTCAGAACCTCTCAAGTCCCTCTCCTTTTCTGGGTCGATTTGTCCAGGTGACAGGCAGTCAAAGGAAGACGTTAAAGTTTTCTTGTAACACCTGTCAGTGCAATTTCTCAGGTGAGCTTGGCACCGACTTTGGCCCACCTGTACTTGTTGCTGTCAGTGTCACTTCGTCACCACTGAGCCACTGAGCTGACCATCCTGCTCTGACCAAGGAGGGGGAGGGCTTTTTGAGATGATGTCCCTGGGAACTGTACGAGAAACTATGAGAGTTGTACCCAAAGTATTCCTGCATACGGATGGCATGTCAGTGTCAACACAGGGTCAGAATCCGGCATCTGTATCAGCCAGCGTGTGGTCAGGAAAAGAAAGCCCAGGCCAGGGGGTCCCGCAGAAGAGTTATAATATGGGGAGCGCATCTCAAAGGCACTGGAGGAGCTGAAAAGTGAACCTGGGGATAGAGAAACAACTCAGAACTCAGCAACATTCACAGCCGGCCGCCATCCCTCGGGTGGGAGGGAACAAGGGAGCAGGAGGTATTATCAGCGCCCAAAAGACAGACCTGCTGGTCTGTCTTGGATCACAGAGCAGCCTCAGCTCACTGATGGGAATTAGAGAAACTCTGTCTTCTTCCTCTCTCCTCTCCTCCTCCTGCTAGTACCTTCTGTGAGCTGAACCTAGTGAGAAGACTCTTGGCACGGGGGCCTGGGAAATAGATTTTGCTGGAGAAAGTCAGGGAATGAATCCGAGAGCAAACAGGCAAATGACCAGCACAGACTGTGCTCTCTTAGAAAGTGTTCCCTTTAAGTGGGGAAGGTTGCTTCCAACTTTCCTTTTGTTCCTGAGGCCATATTCTTTTGTCTTGAGGCCTATCGGGTTTTACGTTCTTGGTTATTCTTTCTTCCAGCAGGCCCACCAAGCCCAGACCAGAGAGAGCTTCCAGGAGTCCCAGCTGGGACCGTCAATCAACATTGTCCTACCTGTTCTCTTTGATTCCTACAGCTGTCTAGCTAGCCCTTTCGTCAGTGGCTTGGTTGGATGCACAGGTAGGAAAGGGGAGGTCCAGGATCAACACGTCACCTCTTAGAATCATCAAGAAGCCAGAGAATTCTGAGAAGGAACAAGATGATTGCTGAGGCTTCACCTTGGTTATTACCCACCACAACTCCAGTGGTTACAAGGAAAAATTCTCTAAATCGCTTTACTGTCAGCCACAATCTTCTAGCCTTGATTAGAATTGATAGCATTTTAGAGCTAGAAAAGTTGTGAGAAATAACCAGCCTCAACATTTTCTTCTTCATTGTATAAACAGTGGAAATGAGGTCCGGCGAGGTTAAGTGACACTATCAAGACCACATAACAACTTAGTGGTGTGAGCTGATTTTAAAACATTCCTTTTCCATCTCCCCATGTCAATTTCACTTAAGTTCTGTACCGATTCACCACCTTTTAAAAATATTAATTAATTAATTAATTTTTGGCTGCTTTGGTTCTTCATTGCTGTGCGCGGGCTTTCTCTAGTTGCTGCCAGCAGAGGCTACTCTTCGCTGCGGTGCGGTGGCTTCTCTTGCTGCGGAGCACGGGCTCTAGGTGCGTCGGCTTCAGTAGTTGTGGCTCGTGGGCTCTGGAGCGCAGGCTCAGTAGTTGTGGTGCACGGGCTTAGTTGTTTCGCGGCATGCGGGATCTTCCCAGACCAGGACTCGAACCTGTGTCCCCTGCATTGGCAGGAGGATTCTTAACCACTGCGCCACCAGGGAAGCCCATCGATTCACCATCTTAATACATTCTTCCAAAAAGATGTAAGCACTTCCACTCCTACTACTTCAGAATTTCTCAGTATAGAGATCAGTTTAGGTGGTCGCAGATCACTTTCAGCAGATTTTTATTTTCCACTGCTGCCTCCACCTCACTTGATGCAAATGATTCTGAGCTGAGGAATATCTCAGATGAGCTCAGGTTTGAATTGGTTGGTGGCTTACATTATCAGAGGGAGGGCTTGTGTGGCTTTCCCTTCTCCAATGTTGTTTGTGCTTCGAGCATGCGAGGGCTCTTTCTGTGAGAAGTTCTGCGGTTTTATTGCCAGTAAAGCAAAATGGAAAACCAATACTATCATTTTCACTGTAGGTTTTATTTCCCTGGTGATACATGAAGAAATTGGTTCAGTGAAGAAGCCAGCTGTGAGCGTGGAAATCTGCAGAGCGCAGGTCCATGGGAGCCCCGGAGAGGGTGTGGAGTCAAGGGGGAGGAAGGTGTGCTCTTTGATGGGACGGCTGATCCCACAAGGCTTCTCCCCAGCTTCAGGCAGTGGCTTGAAGCGGCAGTTTAGTTTTTATCTGAGTCAGGAAGGAGAAAAAGTCAAAGAAGCCAAGAGAAAAAAGATAGAAAAAAGAAGGGGGGTGGACACAACAGAGACAGAGCACAAAGGAAAGAAGGAAATAGAAGGAAATGCTCCCATAGGAGCAAAGAGCCATGGGAGAATAAGAATCAAAGAAGGGGGCCACATGTCACCAAAAAGTGCATTGAATAGAAATGTGACTTTTTTTTTTTTGGTCTGCAGCACTAAGCTGAATTAGCTATTTTTATCAGTGTGAGGTAATCAGACTCAGGCCATGTTTCTTTGACTGCAGAGAAATCAGTGATCCAAAGACTAGGTCAGTCTGGTTTGCAGCTGCAGGGACTAACGCGCTGAGATCTTACATGGGTTGGAGGTGAGAATGGGGTCAGGGGAGGAAGAGGGGGGCACTGTCTTAATCCATTGGGGATGGGGGCTCGCACATACCAGGTCCTCCATGTGCACTAGTTAAATGTTCATTCCTCCTTTGGCTACTTGTTCGGATGCAGTCATGGTGATGCCAACTTAGCACAAAGATTAATTTGTACGTTTTTTTCAATTGTTGTGAGTCAATATTTGGCTAGAAATTGGGCATCCTGAAGTTTGGAAGGTAGAGGAGTGAGTGGGAGGGGAAACCTCCTGGGTTAACATAGAGGTAGGAAGGTGTTTGTTCTTCTGGGCAGTAGTGGAGGAGAAGGAATCTTCTAGAGTGGGCAGGTGCTAGAGGGCTGTATAAAGTGGAAAACAACTGCGCTTTAATCAGCTGGAAGGAGAGAAGGATAACTGGCTTGAGACCCTCAAAGTACTTTGCAATTACATTGGTTGGTGAGGCCATCAGTCACGATGCTCCAGCTGGACTGTTTCCCGGAACTTAGAATCGTTCGCAGATGAAAAAAGCAGTTGGTAGGATCGTCTCTGGAGAATATTCCTACCTTATCGTCATTAAAGGAGAAAGTAATGAGAGAGCAGGAGATTAACTAGTTAGTTGGGGAATCAAGGAAAAGGTGGGAATTGACCCCTCGGGGCCTAATCTTGAAAATTGTTCTGGCACAGACGTCAGCTTGCTGAACAGAAGAGGAATGGGATGTGGAATGCCAAAAAACAGAAGAGAAAAAAGAAAAAAAAGGTCAAAAATGCTAATCAAAATATAATAAATAGACCTAGAGATTTTCATACTAAGTGAAGAAAGCCAGACAGAGACAAATAGCGCATGATATCGCTTATGTGTGGAATCTAAAAAAACCCCCAAAACAAATGAATTTATTTCCAGAACAGAAAGAGACTCACAGACATAGAAAACAAACTTACGGTTACCAAAGGGGAAAGACGAGGGGGAGGGATAAATTAGGAGGTTGGGATTAACATAAACACACTATTATATATAAAATAGATAAACAACAAGGACCTACTGTATGGCACAGGGAGCTATACTCAATATCTTGTAATAACCTATAATGGAAAAGAATCTGAAAAAGAATATATATATCATTAAAAAGTTATATATATATACATTTATATGTGTATATATATGTATATAACAGAATCACTTTGCTGTACCCTTGAGATGAACACGACATTGCAAATCAATTATACTTCAATAAAAAATTTTAAAAATATGTAATAAATATAAAGTGCTAAACTATTTTAAATAACAATAACAGCTTTGGTATGACATCTTTATTCAGTCATAGATGACATTTATTAAAAATGCTCCCATTCCTCAAGCTGTTTCAGCACAGGAGCCAGAGAGAGAAACCCAAGAGTTAAACTGGTGATGGTTGCAGATAGATTCCTTATCTCTCCACACTGTGTGGGACGCCAGTCCTGATGACAGCGACAATAGCTAAACACGGCTCTGAATTATAATTGTCATAAGGCTCTTTCCCGAGTTCATCTACCTTACTTAGCATTTTAAGTCTCTCCTGCTTAATGAAATGTCATCTTTTCAAAGCTGGTGGCCAAATAATTGTTTAAAGTGAATCAGAATGTGAAAGGTGAAGGTTTTCATAACTCAAAGCTTAATTCATTGTGATACTGAGAATCATGCCTCACACTAACTTAAAGGATGTCATATTTCAGGACGTGTGACCTTTCACCACCCCACGCTTCACCAATTACAGCATTTCCCTTTCTCCAGAGTAGCTGGGCAGAGGTGGTTTCAATTTCCAATATTCTGATTAACTGGGTATTGACATATAATCCAATTATCAGAGAATGAAAATTCGTCTTCTCTGAATGATGGCTTTACCTTTGTAACCTTTCTGTATTTTCTACTCTCTCTTTAGGTTAATCTTCTTGAAGACCAACTCATTTCTCCCCAGCTCAAAACTTTCAATAACTGAACTTCCCTGGTGGTCCAGTGGTTAAGAACCTGTACTTCCCCTGCAGGGGGCATGGGTTCAATCTCTGGTCAGGGAACTAAGATCCCACAAGCTTCACGGCCAAAGAAAAAAACCCTTCAGTAACCTCCCGTAACCCATGGGATAAAGCTCCCATTCAAAGTTGTTCATGATCGTTCCCATTGTATCCTATTTTTACCTCAATTTCTGTACCCACTGTGCCTCTCACACTCTTCTTCATAAACACCCTGACCTTTCTCCATGCTTGGTGTTCCCTCCACAGAAGGTTGTTTCTGCATATTCAAATCCTACCTATTCTTAAAGACTCGGGTCAGTTCCCTCTTCTTTGGAAAGCCTTCCTCAATCTCTCCCTCCCCCCACCTCCTGGTTTTACTAATATCTTCTCCTTCTGAAATCTCGTATTCTTTCTTTTTAATTCTCTGTAACATTCTCTGTAACATTCTCTGAAATTTCTTTTAAAAAAATTATTGAAATATAGTTGATTTCCAATGTTGTGTTAGTTTCTGGTGTACAGCAAAGTGATTCAGTTGTATATATATATATGTATATGTACACATATATATTCTTTTTTCATATTCTTTTTCATTATAAGTTATCACAAGATATTGAATATAGTTCCCTATGCTATATAGTAGGACCTTGTTGTTTATCTATTTTATATATAGTAGTGTGTATCTGCTAATCCCAAATTCCTAATTTATCCCCCCATGCCTTTGGTAACCATAAGGTTGTTTTCTAGGTCTGTGAGTCTGTTTCTGTTTTTTAAATAAGTTCATTTTTGTCATATTTTAGATTTCACATATAAGGGATGTCTTATATTTGTCTCTCTTTGTCTGACTTACTTCACTTAGTATGTTAATCTCTAGGTCCATCTATGTTGCTGCAAATGGCAGTATTTCATTCTTTTTTGTGACTGAGTAATATTCCATCATATATATGTACCACATCTTTATCTACTCATCTGTTGATGGACATTGAGGTAGCTTCCATGTCTTAGCAATTGTAAATAGTGCTACTATGAATATTGGGGTGCCTGCATCTTTTCAAATTAGAGTTTTCTCTGGATGTATAGCCAGAAGTGGGATTGCTGGGTCGTATGGTAGTTCTATTTTTAGTTTTTTAAGGAGCCTCCATACTGTTCTCCATAGTGACTGCACCAATTTACATTCCCACCAGCAGTGTAGGAGGGTTCCCTTTTCTCTACACCCTCTTCAGCTTTTATTGTTTGTAGATTTTTTTGATAATGGCCATTCTGACTGGTATAGATGATACCTCATTGTAACTTTGATTTGCTTTTCTCTGATAATTAGTGTTATTGAGCATCTATCATGTGTCTCTTGGCCATTTGTATGTCTTCTTCGGAGAAATGTCTTTTCAGGTGTTCTGCCCATGAAATCTCATATTCATCTCTGCCTCTTTTGGGAAATGACTTTCCCCTTTAAGCCATTATCATTTACATCTACTTTATCTTACCAATTAGTCACAGTTTCCCTGAATGTATAATTTGTGACAGATACATCTCTGTCAGTCCCCTAGGTGCCACCACATGTCTTGCACACAGTAGGTGTTCATTAAATAAATGAACCAACAGAACCATAATTTCATCACTAGGATGGGTCAGAAGGTGATTTTCTCTTTCTTAGATGATTCATAGCAGGATCTCACAGTGCTTTTGATTTATTATGATTAACGTCAGCCATCATTAGAGAGGCTGCAAATAAGTCTGGGTATTTAAATTTTCTGGTTTGGATTTCTGAACAAAACTGAGAGTGAGTACATTTAGCAACCAGGGGACTGACAGAACCTAAAGGAAAAATGCAAGCGTTCATTGACTTCACATAAAACACGGTAAAACGTTCAGGGAATTAGGAGAAAATTAAATCCATCTAGATGTGGAGTGATTTTGTCTGAGAGAATCTAATTAGTCATGTCAGAGTGTGATCAGAACCTCAGTGTTAATACTACCAGCATCCCCACTCTCTGAGGAAAATGACTTCAGGAAATGTAGCCATCCCAAGGGACAGGACCAGGCACTAGGCAGGAGGTAGGCAGCTTCCTTCTTAATCACCAGAACCACAACTCAGATTGAAAATTCACTGTGGTTTCCTGCCCCAAGGGCTGCAGGACATGGCATTTATTTCAAGGCTGGCATAGTCACTGCCTCTGATGCCATGCCTGCGGGCCGACAAGAGTTCGTGCAGAGTCATGCACATCCAGATAAAAATAGGAAAGAGGCCAGTGACCAAGCATGGGTGAGAGGGCAGTGTCCGTGATGCCAGGCCATGCTGGGAACAGGATCAGGTCAAGTGATCTGAGGAAGAAAGAAAAGGGGATGTAGGAGCTCATGGTAGGATACGGTCAGGGTAGCAGTGTGTCGGCTGCCAAATAAGCTAATAGAAATCAATCAAAGATGTAGATGTCAGGAAAAAATAGAAGACCAGTCCAGGCTAAGAATCAGCATCTTTGAAATCTGAAGAAGTTGAAGGGACAAAGCAAGATGGATTACCAATATGAAGCTATCTGGAGCATTTTGCAGCTTTCTCTCCAGAAAGCAGCTGCAGGGTCCCAGCATCCAGGAAAGAAATGAGATGCCAGGGGAATTTGCTATTCCAGCCCCAGCTGCATCGATGTGCCCTCTCACTCTAGTGAAACCCACTGTGAGGTCTCCTGTCTCGAGGGTTGGCGGACGATGCTCACTGAAGGCTGGTGGCAGGAAATGTGGCGGTGATCATTGGAGGCGATTATCCAGGCAGAATAATTTTCTCAATACACGGGCAAATAGTTGTTTGGAAATGGACCCTCCCTGGAGCATTGAGCTGATCACGACATCTACTAGGGATTCTCTTTCTTAGACTTTTATCTGATTTCTCCTCGAGGTTATGGGAACCCAGAGTCCACTAAAATCCTCTCCAAGAGCTCCCTGTCTTGGTCTTTGACACTGACCGACGCTTAACTGTGGATCTTCCCACAGCTGGTTGTATTGTTCTCGTAACAGCTGGCGGCAATGGGAGCCAGGTGCACATGCCCTCTTAGAGCAGCCCAAGCCCATCCTAGAGTAACTTCCAGGTGGACAGCTAAGTGCAGTTCTTTGTGTAATGGAACTGTCTAAATTATAGACTCTGTAACGTTAAAGCTAGAAGAAGACAACTCTGTGTTTCATACAGAGAGAAACAAGTTCAGAGTAGTTAAGTAACTGGCCCAAGGTCACAGAGTCAGAACCAAGAGAACCCAGATCTTCTGAATTCCTGTCTATTAAATCATATCCACATGGCCATCAGGGACCACACCAATTCCAAGTCAAGCTTTTAGGTTCCCATCTGATTAGTGAACAGGAAATTCTGGTCCATTGTCCATGCAGTGGAAATTGATTCTTAAAATGATTATCATGAGAATATGTAAGAATGGGTGAAGATGTGTGAGCAATTTACCAAAACTGCTCTGAGCCCCCGCTTTCTTATTTGGAAAATGAAGACTTATCACCCCCCTCAAAGGATTACTGTAGAGATTAAATGTATAAAAATGTAAGTATAACGTTAACTAGATGCATGGTAAGTCCTTGCTTCATCAAAAGAAAGATTCAAGAATGTTTAGTTTTGGTGCTCTTTCATTGCATTAAGTTTCTTGGAGTTTAGTTAACTCCTGCAGGGTTTTTTGTTTGTTTGTTTGTTTGTTTGTTTTGTTTTGTTTTTTGCAATGTTCTGCTGACCAGAAAGAAGCACGGTACGTGAGAGTTATATGTACTTACGTGACCAAGAAACAAAGATATCTAAGAGTCAGTTCTAGCTCTGCTACCTACGAACTGGATAATCCTGTGTAAACCATTTAGAGTTTATGGCTATCAGTTTCTTCTTCTCTAAAATTCAATAATAGACTGTGTTTTCTGTATCTCCTTCATAGGATTACTGTGAAGATCAGATAAAGTAACAAATGAGCAAGTGTTGTTACCATTAACTCAGTGGCCATGTATCGAGTGCGTCAGTTTCCAGCCGTCATTTAATCTCCGCAATAATCCCGTGCGGCAGACATAGCTTGCTCCATTCGAAAACCTGAGCTCAGAGAGGCATTCAGTGACTTTCTAAAGCTTCGCAGTTACTGAGCAGGAGAGCCAGGGCTCAAAACCAAGCCTCTCAACTACAAGTGCCTTTCTCACTATTATGTGGAATCAAATAAAATTGCTATTTTGTAGGTCAAAAAAAAAAATCGAATGTCAGCAATTTCACATGGTTTAACCTGATATAACACCTCTGTATAAAGAACTATTGAAATTCAAGAGAGCAGAACTATTGAGTAGTAGCTTAGGCTCTGATTAGCACCATTCAAAAAAGTGTGCCTTTATACCATGTAGAGGATCAGAAAGGGGTCATAAATTTCACGTTTCATCCAAATGGGAAACGTGACAGAACCCTGCTCTGGTTGGGCATATTCACACAGTAGTTCAGCCACAGCTCATGCATAGGAGACAAGCTCTATCAGCAGCGCCGTCCTTAAGCTGGGGTCCTGATAGACTATGTGATGTACAATATCTACCTATTGTCATAGAAAAGTGTAAACTCATGATGAACCTGAATCCAGGTGCAGACTGGGATACTAAATAATTTATTTAGTAATGTAAAGTGCACGCCTTTAGCAAATACGCCTTTCTGAGATTGAGATTTTTTTTTGGACTATTCTTTTTTTATTGAAGTATAGTTGACTTACAATATTATATTAGTTTCAGGTGTACAGCAAAGTGAATTTTATAGTGAATTATATAGATTATACTCCATATAAAGTTGTTATAAAATATTAGCTATATTCCCTGGGTTGTACGTTACATCCTTGTCACTTATTTATTTATTTATTTATTTGTAGAGTCTTTATTGAATTTGTTACACTATTGCTCCCGTTTTATGTTTCGGTTTTTTGGCCTCGAGACATATGGGATCTTAGCTCCCCAACCAGGGACTGAACCCGCACCCCTGCATTGGAAGGCGAAGTCTTCACTACTGGACTGCTAGGACAGTCCCATTTATTCATTTTATACCTAGTCGTTTGTACCTCCTCACCTTTCTTGCCAAGTCCTGTTGACTCTTACTCTAAGATCTCTCCAGCATCTGTTTACTTCTCACCATCCTTGTGACCCCCATGGTGGTCTAGGCCATCAGCATCTCTCACCTGGATGACTACAATAGCCTTGTAAATGATGAGATTATTTTTTAATATGAACTTAGATTGGTCTATTCATGAAAATTGCTGAATTTTGGGAGGAGATCTACAACTATTGGCTGATAGGGTCCTGTTAATCCTATGAGGGATGCTGGTTTGAGTTTCTCTTCACTCATGCAGGAAAAGACTGTGAATGGGTTCTGGGATGAGCTTGACCTAGCATTGCCTGTACTGGAGATGTTGGGTCCTCCATATGGTGTCACACAAGGTTGGACAGCTGACCTCTGGGGAGATGTATACAGAGTATCACGATTGCTTTGATCACAAGGCCGGATTATACCCCACAGATAAGGGTGGGGATTTTCCCTGAAGATAGTAAATGTTCCTACTGTTGGTTATCCTGGGGGACTGGAAACAGGAGGGCTTTGGATTAGGAAGGGGAAATCTTCTCTCTGTAGGTTGAAGGGCAGCTAGGGGCCAGGATTGCAAGTTAGGAAGAAGTTTGGACATTCCTGTAGGATTGAATTCGGCCAGCTATTTCTAGATAGTGGCCTTGACGTGTAACATTTAGAGAATTTCCTCCTGGAGCTGCATACCTTTTATACCAAGCCTTCAGAACAATTTCACTAATTGTTACAGATCAGCTTCCAGGTAAAAGCAACAAGTTGGCCACATATATTTATTTTCATTTCCCCACAAAACCCCACTAAAATAATAGAAAAAGAAATTTAAAAAACAGTCTTTATTCATGAAGACAAAGAATAGGAGAGGACAAAATGACAATTAAATTTTGGAGGCCGGGAACCAGGTGGATAAGTGATAACTGACTTAGCAAGCCTGAGAATGTGTGGGAAATGAATGGAAAAAACTGAAAAGTAATTGAAGTTACATTGAAGAACTCCAGAATTTGTGTCACTATGGAAGCGAGTATGAAGATGGGACTGATACCAGGGAGGCTGGTTGAAAGTCTGTTTAAGAAGGAAGCAGTTATAGGCCCAAATCCTTCCTCCCATGCAGTGTAGCTGGGCTGCTGCCTCTGCCCAACACTGGCAGAGGTGAGAGAAGGTAAAAAGTCACTAAAGTGAGACGATAGTAAGTACGATTGAGACTGGAATTATTATAGTGAAAGTATCCATGGGAGGGAGCATCAGCCAAGCTGACTGTCTCCATAGTAAACCTACTCACTCGTTCAGAACCGTCAGTCGGCATTTTCAACCAACACTTGCACGTATAAACAGATCACCAAGATGACCATGCATGTCAGAGGGAAGTCTGCAACATGAAAGCAATAGATAGGAACAAATACACAGAGAAAATTAAAACAACTTGGAGGAAACAAAGATTATACAGGCACAGGAACACTTAAAGTATTTTCTATTCTCTACGACTCAGCCATAAAAAAGAATGAAATATTGCTATTTACAGCAACATGCATGGGCTTGGAGGGTATTATCCTAAGTGAAATAAGTCAGACAGAGAAAGACATATACTGTATAATATCACTTATATGTGAAATCTAAAAAATACAACAAACTAGTGAACAGAGGAGAAGCAGACAAAAAAGAAGCAGACTCACAGATAGAAAGAACAAACTAGTGGTTACCAGTGGGAGGAGAGAAGGGAGGAGGGACAATACAGGGATAGGGAATTAAGAGGTACGAACTATCAGGTATGAAATAAGCTACAAGGATGTATTGTACAACATGGGGAATATAGCAAATATTTTCTAATAACTATAAATGGAGTATAACCTTTAAAAATTGTGAATTACTGTATTGTCCACCTATAATTTATATAATATTATACATCAACTATACTTAAATTAAAAAAAATTGTAAGTCAGAGAAAGACAAATATCATATGATATTGCTTACATGTGGAATCTAAAAAAAGTGGTACAAATGAACTTATTTACGAAACAGAAATAGAGTCACAGATGTAGATAAAAAACTTATGGTTACCAGGGGCGAAAGGGGTGGGAGAGGGATAAATTGGCAGACGGGGATTGACATATATACACTACTATATATAAAATAGATAACTAATAAGAACCTAATGTATAGCACAGGGAACTCTACTCAATACTCTGTAATGGCCTATATGGAAAAAGAATCTAAAAAGAGTGGATATATGTATACATATAACTGATTCACTTTGCTGTACAGCAGAAACTAACACAACATTGTAAATCAACTAAATTTTAAAAATTTTTAAAAAGAAAAAAAAAAGAAAAAAAGAAAAAAGAAAAAAATTGCTATTCTCAGAGACATGAGAGGATAATATATCTACAGACCAAGGATACAATATTGTAGAAAACAAAAACTTACAGAAAAAAAATAAAAAAGCTCTTGGAAATTAAAAATGACAGCAGAAATTAAAAACTTGGAAGAGTTGGAAGATAAGATTGAGAAAATCTCCAGGAAATAGAACAAGAAGGCAAGAGATGCAGAATAGGAAAGAAAAGAGCAGAAAATGATATAATCAGGATATAGGAGCTTCAGAAAAAAAGAACAAAAACACTTAAGGGAAAATATTTATTAAAGAAACAATTAAAATGAACAAGTGGTCAGCACAAAGGAGGGTGAATCCTTTGTGACCCATAGCTGTTACAGGGGATGTTGTCTGGGCAAGCTCCAGAGGCTCCCAACACACTCCACACGTAATAGTTTGGTCCTGACCTCAAAAAATGTTCTTCTTGGGTCTCTGAGGGCTGGAAAAGCCTTGTTCCCCAGAGCCAGTGTGTATCAGTCAAAGTAGGCTAGGTTGCACTGTAGTAACAAATAATCCTCAAGTCTCAGTGGCTTAACACAACAGAAAGTTATCGCTTGTGCAGGCAGGGGGTAGGCTCACTGTAGTGACCCAGGAACCGGGAGTGGTAGGTACCCCATCTCTACACAGTCTTCCACAATTCCCAAAGCAGGAAAAATAGGATATAGAAACACACATTGTCTCTTAAAAACTTTCACCTGTTAATGATACATCACACTTCTGTTCACACTTCTGTTTAGCTCCATATCATTGGCTAAAGCAAGTCACATGGCCATGTCTAACTTCTAAGGAAGCAAGAAAGTGCAATCCTATCTTGTGCTGGGAAAGTGAGGAGAGCTGGACTATTCGTGAGTATCCCTAAAACCAGCAGTGTTTGAAGAGTCAGCAGCGAACTTCTTATCTTTTGGGATTTCACACTAGCCTGTGAGCTTCTGGAAGCCAGAGCTTGTGCCTTGCGTATCTCTCTATTCTAAAAGCCTAGCACAATGCCCAGCATGAAACAAACTCTCAATAGATACCTGTTGAATGAATTAACAAGTAACTAGATGAAGACTCTTTCCTTAAAGAATAATCCTTCTCACTGCTGACCAGAAAAGTCTACATCACCTTTCATATTTTTAAATTAAGCTTCAGGGACTGAGTTCCATTGCTATATGCGCTCTTCTAACATGGGTAGAAAGGCACCCTGGAGGCATGTTCAGCCCTGCCCAGATGAGCAAACTCAGGTAACTTCATTTCAAGCCTCACTGGTGACTTTTGGAAATTACAGCCAGTGCAGTCCCTTGTGTGCAAGTCTTAGGGAGATGGTAGGGGAAGGTGGGCAAGCGATTTCCAAATTTGAGAACTGGTGATCAAAGCCCGGCCCCAGGAGGGCAGTGAGGGACCCGGGTTATCTTCCTCAAACATTGATGAAGTCAGGGGCTACAGATGCTGAGACTGGACCCCTGGCTCTATTTGAGTAGAAACCCTTAGAAAGGCTCCCAGAACAGATATTCTGTTTCCAAAGTAGCAATGCCAATGCCAAGTTTCTGGGCCAAGTAAAGACCACAAAATCAAATAATATAGCTGCTCTCAAAGGACAGCTAAGTCACTGGATGACTGCTAAAGCGAGTTTATAGCAGCCACAGAAGTCAACAGACTAGGATGGGTAAAAAACAGGCCATAATCTGATAGGCCCCCCATTTATCATTGCCCTTCGTGGTCCACGATGTTGAAGCCCTGGCAGTGATCTCTATCTTTATTGGTCTGCCTTAGACAAAAAGATTAGTGCATGGTCATGGGTGTATCCGCAAGGAGACTGACAAAAGGCCTGGAGGAAAGAGCAGCCTCAGCCCACTGCCCTGGGCAGAGTGTGAACCCGGGGACCGGCACAGAAGCCAAGACGGAGTGCCTTCCCTTGGGAGCGGGTGTTGGTATATCCAGGACAAATAATGCAGGCCTTTGCCGTGAGAAGAAATTGAAGCCAGCCCACTGCCCGAAGCGTGGGACAATTTATGGTCATCCTTTGTTGCCAGGATATGCATCACTCCCTGGTGGATGTGTGCCCCCTGCCTTCCTCACCCGCTTAGCTTCTATGTTGCACACAGGCCTGCTGTGTCCCTCTCAGGGGCTGGCCCATCATGGTATGTGCGCTGAGTGTGCTGGAATTATTTGAGCGGTAAGAGGGTCAAGGTGGTGCACAGAGATGTGTGTAATGACATGACTCCTGCTCTTCCTTCCAACCATTTTTCCCAAGCTGGATCCAAGGATGCTGGGAATCTCTGCAACCAGAGGCTGGGGGCACATCTCCCCAGGGGGTACCCCTAATCCTTCTTCAACAGGTTTGGCTGGGCTCCCTGGCAGACTTCTGAGTGGTTGCCTTTCCCTATGCCTGATGCTCAGGGGGTGAAGACGTGAATTTGACCTTGTATCACTGGAAAGTAGCAGCTTGTGACTAAGAGGTCACCTGCAAAATCCTACCTGATGCTACAGAAGCAAGAATAGCTCCCTAACTTTGTAAGCCATCAGAGTCCTAGAAAATAATGGGAGTTTTAATTTCTTCTGGGGAAGGGTAATCTAGTTTGAATGACCTGCTTTGAATGAGCCCTTGAAGATAATAGATTCTCATCCCAAACTATCTTATGAACTTGATTCAAGAGTTTCTTCTTTACATTTTCTGAAAAGGTCCAAATAGTAACTATTTGAGGCTTTGCTGGCCACATATGGTCTCTGTGCTCCTCTTCCTCCTCCTTCCTCTCATTAAAACTATAAAAACCATTCTTAGCTCAAGGACCGTATATAAACTGGCCTTGGGCTGGATTTTGCCCACAGGCTTGGTTGCAGGTCCATGCTCTAGAACATAAAGTGAAGAAAACCATCTAGTGTCATACAGGGGACCGGAGCATTTTTCAAAGACTTAAGTCGAGTGGGACCATGACTCTAAGTTGGCGGCCCTTCACTGGGATGGTTGCACATTTATGTAGGTCAAGTAGATCTGAGAGGAGCTGAGAACTCAGAAGTACTTTTCCATCCATCTGACAAGAAGAACATGAAAGTCTACCTGAGATATGTTCCTACAGGTCAAAGCTTACACATCCCAGGATTCCCAGTTAAAAGATAGTCCAGGCAGGTTAAGATTCATTTCTCCAGATGGTTTTCTAGATTAAGAGGTGAGTTAAAAGGGAACGAAATGTGAGACAGGTGGGTTGAGACGCCTTCCGGACCAGAGGAGCACAGCTCAAGTGGTAATAGGGTGTAACAGCGGCAGAGGGCAAAGAGGCTCTTAAGTGCCATCCAAGCAGGTGACATAGGTGGGTCTCAGAGGGTCTGCATGTTCAGCAGGAACCAATGAAGATGACCAGTCAGCAAAGGGACTGCATAGGCTTCCACAGGGCTAAGACACAGGACACTGAGTACATCGCTGTGGATTCCAGCAACGCATCCAGCAAGAGACAGGCAGCAGCGTACGGGCTGGATGTGTTCTCTCCCCTGCCCACTGGCACGACTTGGAGCCTGAGAACCCTCCTTGGGTAAAGGGAAGGAGAAGGGCAAGGGCAAGGAACTACTGACTATCGGATGCTCTTTACTCTACGGGGATTAAGTTCACCCTGAAAGAGACTTTCAAACCAGAGGATGCTGAATTCCCATCAACTGGTAAATTTAAATTCCCCCACCTTCTCCCCCCACCTCCATCATCAGGAATAGAGGCTTAGAAGTAGAAAATAAAGTCCTCTTTCTATGTCCCTCCCCCATCTGAATCATACTTTGGTCTCCCTATACATATTAAAACGATTATTGCCCACCACGTGCGAGCTCCTGCTGTTGCACGTAACCGAGATGGACATGACCTCTGCCCTCATGGAGCCAGTGGTCTTCCTGAGCGCTGGTCTGTCATTGTAAAAGCGCTGGCCAATCTCTCTTCTATGCCTTCCCTCTGGTCATCTCCAATAGTACTGCCCGAAATAGCCACCCACTGGTTTCTCAGTTCCAGTATTTTCCCGCTGAAACCCATTGTTCTCGCTGCTACTAGAGTGCTTTTTCTAAAAAGTGCAAATCTAATCATGTTCTTCTTTTCAAAAGCATTTAATATACACAATATATAGGCATTTACTATACACCAATATTGAATCATTGTCTTGTGCCCCTGACACTAATGTAATGTTATAGATCAATTATATTTCAATAAAAAAAATTTAAAAGAAATAACAGGGTATTGAGAAGTATCAAAAGGAATATGACAAAAAAGGGCCAGCCTATGCTTTATAATCAGAACGTTGAGAGGCAGTTTCATTCATCAAATTTTAAAAGGGAAATACAAGAACAGTATAAGCAAATAAAGGGGCAAAAATGGAAGGTTTCTGTTATGTTGTTGTTGTTGTCATTTTTAACAAGAGCCAAAGTAATGAGGGCTAACAGAGTCAAAAAAATAATAAGTCCAATAATGACGATGGTGCTCAAGTACAGAGAGCTAGGGAGGAAGATACTGATTAGCTGATCTCTGCAATAAATCTGTGGAGGTCTGTGCAAGAGGAAATGGGCTTAACTATGAAAAAAAGATATATATCCCCTGGAAGTAATAAAGCATCTCCCAATACATACCTCTCATGAAAAAAAAAGGCATTTACTGGTCTTCTACTGCCCGCAGGGTAAAATCCTAATTTCTCATTGTTAGGAAAACCCCACGTGAACCCCACCCCAGACATATGGGGCTCTTGCTGCTCCCCAAACAGATCAAGCTGCTTTGCATCTTTCAAGCTGTGTGTGTGACCCCTTGTGCTCTGCTGTGGTCTGGAAACTACTACTCATTCTTCAAGTCTCCCTTGATGTCCATCTGTTGGAGCTTGGCTAAGAACCTCCTTTGCTAGGCTCCCACAACACCTTATGCCACCAGAGCACTTACCATAGCGAAGCGCCACTGCTTATCAATGTCCCGCATTGGGTTCATTCCTTCATTTATTCATTCACTTAATATTTGTTGAGCACCTACAATGTGCTAGACATTGAAAAACACACAGTCCTAGCCTTTCAGGAGCTAATATTCTAGTGAAGGAGACACACAATACATTTAGAATGCACAATAGCTAGTGAGCATTTTAGGGTCAGGAATGGGGGTTTTCTTTATCTTTATGTCCCTGGTGCTTAGCACATGTGTGACACACACATGACCCTCCATGATGCTTGTGAATGAATGAATGGATAAGAGAAGCAGAATGTTATGCCACTGACTACATGAGTATTTGGAGAAATTATGTTTGTTTTCGATTCATCTGAAATTCTCTTTTCCTCAAAATGCTCTTCCATCCTCCCCAGTAGAACTCTAAAGACTTTTCACTTGGTTCTCCTTATTTCCCCTTCTCTTGGATCCCATTCCCTCATGATTGTCCTTCCCTCAGGACATTCACCGTCTGGCAGATTTCTCACTCTTCTCCAGACAGAACAAACCATCAGCCTTTCTGGGAAAAAGAGAGGTATCTCCTGGGCTCTTTCCCCTCCTATTTCATAAACACTGGATCTTCCTCATAATCACACACGACAGCATACTCACAACCAAGGTATGGCAGAGTCAAATCACTCTCATGTAACAGAATCTCATTAATATCTGTTTCTCCAAAAGGCTTGAAGAAGGCAAACATGATGCACACGGAGATGCATGTGTCGCCCTAGGTGGGGAAACTCACAGGTACACATGCACACAGCCACGTGGAGTCACCCAAATTGGCACCCCTGGCCCCTGAGACACACTGAAGCAGCGCCTGTCTGAGCCTCCCTTTCTGCATCCTTACAGACTTCTCTGCAGTCATCAGGGCTTCCTGACCTTCCTCCTCCACTTCAGACCTGCCTTGAACCCTCTCATTGGTTTCCTCTCCCTATTCGTGGGTCAATAACCCCTCTTCTTTTGCAACATCCATACCGAGATGAAATCCACATTTGCTGATTCTCTTAACTGAGCTCTGTCCCCCACAATTTATTAAAAATTAACCTTGCATGCCACTACCTTGACACTGTACTTTTCTGTGGGGCCCCCTTTGACCAATGTCACCATGCTATGGAGATCCTACAGTGAGAGGAGGATACAATTTTATAGCTTGGTCCTCTTAGGCAGGCTCATGACTTTCTCAAGACACAGACTAACAAATAGTGACTCCAGAAGCTTCCAAAAAAGGCTAGACAAGATGGCTAGTCCTTTAAAACATGGCCTGTAGCTAAACCTCATGTAAATACACAGGCAACTTGGATAGTCAGGATGAGCTGGATTCTGCTCATTGCTGTGGTAACAAACATCCCCCACCCCTCAATGGTTTACAACAGCAAAGGTTTCTTTCTCACTCATTCCGCTCTTCCACCACACCTGACCACACTCTCCTCCCTATCTCCACTCTAGGGCCCAGGTCAACAGAGCAGCCTCTGGCTGGAACACGACAAATCTCATGGCAGAGGGAAAAAGAGATCATGGGGACACACAAGCTGGCTCTTGAGGCTTCTGTCATATTCACTCTCACCTCATTAGCCAGAACAGTCACATGACCAAACCTGATGGGTATCCTGGGTGAGGGCCAGCAAATAATTTGGTTGGTGATACAATCTATCACATAGTGGAAACTTAAACTAACCTCTGAATAACTCTTCCTCTTCTTCCTCCAAGCTATCTCTCCCTTCTTTCAGATTGGGTGAATGGCACTAACATCTACTCAGTCACATTTCCCCAGGATGCTTCCAGAATTGTCTCTCCAATTCATAAAATGAATCATACCACACCCCTGCCTTAAACCTTTCAGTACCTGTGCTCCGCTCATGGGATAAAGTCCCAACTTATCAGGAGGGTCTATGCAGTTCTTCACAATAGGGCTCCTGCCAAACTTTTATCTCCAGCTATGCCCTCCCCTGAACACTCTGTGCTGCATCAATTCTAAGTAACCTAATGTTGATTTTTTTACAAATCCCGTTTTCACGGCTTCATGTCCATTTTCATGGTCATGAAAACTTGGTATACTCTTCCTGTCTTCAGTCTAAAAAGGTCTTACCTATCTTTCAACCATCAACACAAATTTCACCCCCACTATAATGTGTAGACCCCCAGGCAGTATTCCCCCAAACTACCCCCCAGGTAAAACTGGCAATTTTCTCCTTTGTGCCTCTACTACATCTTATAGATAGCAGCTTTTAAACTTCTTTGATTGTGCCCCTCTAAGAAACATATTTGATATCACAACTCAGAACATACATACATATACATAAACATAACACATATATATGTGGGGCTGTATATATATGTATGTGTATATACACACACAAAGTGAAACAACAGTATTAGGAAATAATATATCTACCTTTACTACGTGTGACAAATTTTGTTATTTTCTATTCTTTCTACTTCATTTAAAAGATGTTGCTAGGCCCCACTGAATTGGTTCCATGACTCACTAACAGGTCATAACCCACGCTTTGATAAACACTACTATATAGCATAGATGGATCTTAGGAACCTAGTGCTTAGTAAAAAAGTTAGAAATAGATTGTGATCTGCAATTCAGTACCATTTATTTGAATTAAATACACTACCATGTGTAAAATAGATAGCTAGTGGGAACCTGCTGTATAGCACAGGGAGATCAGCTCCGTGCTCTGTAACGACCTAGATGGGTGGGATGGTGGGGAAGGGAGGTCCAAGAGGGAGGGGATATAGGTATACATATAGCTGATTCACTTCACTGTACAGCAGAAACTAACACAACATTGTAAAACAGTTATACTCGAATTTTTTAAAAAAACCAAACACGCACAAAAAGTAACAACATACGTTTTGCAGGAGCACACACAAAGAAAAATGATATGCTTAAAAATCGTTGTCTATGAGGCAGGGAGGAGAATGGGAATGTTTGGAGATGATATAGAGGACAAATAAACAAATAAATGGATCAATTAATAACTGGTAGGGCTTGCAAATAGAATAATACTAACAGGTAATGACTTTACATTTAGGGTCCAAAAGAAGCTATAACAAGGATTCGCTATTATGGAAACTTCTATAATATTATCTAAGATCCTTTTCTTTGCCTTTGGTGTTCTGTAGTTTCATTATGATTTACAGAGGATGTGTATTCATTTTATTTATCCTGTTTAGGGCACATTGGACTTCATGAATCCATAGATTTAGGTCTTTCTTCAGTTCTGGAAAATCCTCAGGCATTATCTCCTCAAATATTGCCTTTCTTTCACTCTGATTAAACATCTATTAAATGTTCTCTTCTCTCTTCCACATTGCTTAATATCTCATGTTTTCCATCTCCTCATCCGGCCATGGGGTTTTATGGATTTTTTTGTTAGCTCTAATTTACAGTTGACTAATTCTGTCTTTAGATGTGTATAATCTGCTGTGTAACTGAAGTTCCACGGACCCCATGTTACTGACCAGTGTTCTTGGCCTCCTTAATCAACAGAAATTGAGAAATTGATCACATGCCAGACAAGAAATTCAGGCAAGGCTTTACTGGGGCCTCTGTTGCAGCAGTGGGGAGTGAGAACAAATAACAGTTTCCCTTGCTTGCTCGCTCCCTGACTGGGGGGCTAAGATGCTTCCTTACATGGGGTGAGGGTAGGGGTGTGTCCAGGGGTCTGGCCGGAGGGGTGGCTTAGGTGTCTGCCCACCCCTTTGTGGTGTTGAGTGCAGGGAGCATACACAGTACCCCGCTTTTGCTCCCAACCCCCCGCTTTTGTTCCTAACTCTTCAGAAGCAGCAGTTGGTATTTTTGGCCTTTTTGTATCTCGTTGTCCATAATTTGCCCCAACTGCACATGCACGTGGTAATGTTTAGTCCCTTATAGTTTCTTTGGATTCTGTTGCTCGAGGAGATGTTTGTCCAGGTGCAAGCACTGCAGCCGAGGGTCCCAGGTCCCAGGTCCCAGCCTGTCTCACCCACAGTGAGTCCAGCTTTGCCCTGACCCAAGCACACCTCTCTTTGGGATGTCAGGAGCCTGGAGGACTCCTGTGGTTGCTGCCTTTCTGCTGATAGCTCCAGCCCTCAGAGATGACAGCAAAGACATATGCCTGGCCCTTATTTTATGGGACCCTGATCCTCAGTCATGGTGGGTTTTGATTGTGAGCCCATTTTTGCTTGCTCTCTTAATCTGTGAGAATCCTGAAGGTCTAAATCAGGGATATTTCCCTTCCAGAGAGGGTCTGTATCTACTTCTGCTGAGAGGTAGTGTCTTATCCTGACTTGTGACCCTTCAAGGACCTGCAAGTGTCTCAGGTTTAATTTCCCCATTTTGCTGCTGGCCCAGTGCTGATATCCTGAGAGCATTGCTAGTAGAATTCACTGTTGGGGCAACTCCATCTTTTCCACTAGCTTATAGCTCTCCACCTCCAGCAACCCATTCAGCTCACATTTTGGGGGCAGAGGGGAGGGTTTGTGTGAATAATTCTTGGAGATTCCTTTTGAGTACAGCACTGAATTACAAGGTGTGTTATACCCAGGATCTAGTAGTTTGGTAGCAGAAGGATCCTTCCAGGGTATCTAATCAGCCATATTACAGGAGGCAGAAGGTTTTTACACACATCTGTCTCCCTCTACTAGACTCTGAGCTTTCTGAGGAACAAAATATGCCTATACCCAGCACCCAGCACAGTGCCTAGACTATGATAGGTCTTCAAAAAATGTTTGTTAAAAGAATATATGATGTGACAACACTTTCCTCCCTCAAAACACTACCAAAGCAGCCCCTCACCCCCAAACACATAGCATGTATTTCTTAGTCTGAATCTTATCTTTTAAAATTATTTTCTGAATTTCTACTTTTATCGGAAAACAAGAAGGAAGAATCACTTGGGTTTGTTTTAGGTCTAAATGACCACTCCTAGACTGTCACCCGACTTCTCACCGCCCCCCCCCCCGCCCCCCCCCACAAGGAGCAAGGGATGATTACTGTGAAGTTAAGAGGTGGTAGAGAAATTCATAGTAAAGTTCAGTCTGCTCTGGTGCTTGGAGATCCTTGGGGATAGTATCGGTGTACACATTTTAAATACTTATATTATTCACATTTATTACTATTAGTATCTAGAGTCCCTTGCAGTTTTCTAGTTCAGACATTCTGATCCATTCTGCATTTCCTGATGCCCAGCAAAGTAAGGATTCCCTGCAACTAAGTCGCAGGGATTGGCAGAATGCCAAGCTGGTATTATTGCCAGGCTAATAGTGCTTAATAATCAATTAGGCTTATTCATTAGTATTAACTCTCTCCAGCACCACCTGCAGTCCATTACACGATGGCAGACAGATGCTTTCCAGATGTTCACAAGGCCAGTTTTGTGGGTTTTCTTTTTTTTTTTTAACTTTGGGTTTATTTATTTATTTATTTATTTATTTTTGGCTGTGTTGGGTCTTCGTTTCTGTGCAAGGGCTTTCTCTAGTTGCGGCGAGCGGGGGCCACTCTTCATCGCGGTGCGCAGGCCTCTCATTATCGCGGCCTCTCTTGTTGCTGAGCACAGGCTCCAGATGTGCAGGCTCAGCAGTTGTGGCTCACGGGCCTAGTTGCTCCGCGGCACGTGGGATCTTCCCAGACCAGGGCTCAAACCCGTGTGCCCTGCATTGGCAGGCCGATTCTCAACCACTGCGCCACCAGGGAAGCCCGGGTTTTCCTGACTCTAATGAGGCAGGCTGTGAAGATGCCTGAGGTGGAGAGAAAGGAGTTGGGGGTGGAGGAGGAAAGATGGGGAGAACGAGGAATGAGCGCTTGTTTTCAGGGTCTGTGGTGAATTAATGTCGGGTTCGTGGAGAACACGGTGTCCAGGCTGCGGCAGACAGAAGGTGCACCCCATCTGCGACAAACTCTGGCCAGAGCAAGGGATTGGATACAGGAAACAACTGGCCCCACCCTGGTCCCCCTCCCACTGCCTGATGAGCACATTCTACCCCAGTAGAGTCGGGTTGGAGTGGGTTCCATGGTGACTCCAAATACTTTCCAGTTGTCTGGGAAGTGGGCATTGTGAGCTTCTGGATGAGTCACAGTGGCATCATTAGTTTGTAGACCTACGGCCAGCTTTTCAAGAATGTGAAAACTGAGGGTTTTCACATTCCCAGCAGCTTGGATATAAATCACATCCTGCTGATCAAAACCGCGCAGTAGCAGGGAAGGTATGTGGCCTGGGGAGACCGATTCCACAGCCCAGGTTTGTGTCTTTTGTGTTGGATTTGTGCCCTGTCTCTGGGCGGGTGGACTCCCCTTCCCAGATCCCGGAGGAAGCAGATGGAGAGTGGGAGGAACAAACAGCTCCGGCAGCCACGGAGCCGGCTGCTGGAAAGCTGTCGTAATTATGATAATAAAAATAAAATTGTCACCAGTTATTTGCCAGGCATGCGTTTAACCATCACAACAACCCCGTTAGTTTTGTGGCATTATTGTTCCCATTTTACAGATGCAAAAACAAGTCCAGAGATTGTAAGTTCTCATGCACCTCTTCTAAGTACACATCCACATACATTGCTAAAAGTTGCACAGTCAGAATTCAAACCTATATCGTCCAGTTCCCAGTTGTGCCTTCATATCCCTGTTCAAAAAAATTCACCGTTCTCAACCCTAGGACTGTTTTTCGTGATTGTGGTAGGTTGGGCAGAAGGTCTAATGCAGTCTTATTTTTGGTAGGGGGTGTTCAGAATTAACGTATGGTGCAGTCAATGGATAAAGAATTCTTTCAAGCTAAGAACTTGTGAGTCTCTGTAGTGTCAAAGAAAATTCAGAGAGCTTTACTTGATATGAATATTTGATTAGCAACAAACAAACCATTTGTGGACAGAGAGACTTCAAAGTTGAAACTGGTCTGAAGCTCAGAGTCTGAAGCTCAGCTGTTACAGGACAGGTTATAAAGGAAAAAGGAAAAAGTTGTTTAACCTGTATAATGATTGATTATTACAATGGGGGTTTCCAGACAGTGGGGGATTGGTTAAAAGTGATTATCTTATATCATTTAAGGAAGATAACTTAAGTTTTATTTATAATTATCAGAGGCATTTACAAGAAATAACCTAAGTTAAGTTTCACTTATGTTCTTGAAATAAACTAGATTATTTTGCTTACATTGCTGAACTGGTTTTCTCTACTTGGAGTATTTTCAAGCCTGATCTTCTTTTTATTTTATTTTAACAGAAGGTAGGTTTAGGTAAAAAATTGGAGGAAGCATGTTTATAGATATATATTTTTTAGGCGTTAAGACTAGAGAAACAACACACACACATGCACACACACGAACACTTACAATCTTTGTAACTGAATAACTGTTTTGGTTTCCTGATTGCATCAGCTGCCTGGGAGCAAGATGGGCTCTGAGAACAAAGGTTCAAACACAAGAGGGCAGAGAGTGTCCTGAGAAGAACAGGTGGCTGTGTGGTTTGGAGACAAAGCCCCTGCCTCCAGGGCTGCCCTTCAGGCTCTCATCCTGGGGTTGTTCACCCCATCAGTTCCCTGGGTAAAGCTGACTGGGAGATGGCCTGGGGCAGATGTGCCCCGAGGCTGCTTTCTCACTGGAAAGTCCCTCAAATGTAACAAAGACTCTTCCTTGTCTGTGGGAAGTACCAGGGCTGGGAGGGCTGTGAACTCAGAGACACGCAATTGCTGGATTGAAGCCCTTACTTGCTCCACACGAAAGGGCCTGAATGCTGAACTCCCAGCATACTTCCAGCCTTGGGGCAACTGAGATATTTGCTGGGAATGCCTGATTTGCTCATTTCTACCTCATTACCCTTCATGCGGCTAACATATATTAAGCACTGATAAAAGTTGCTAGAATGAATTAATAAATGCATAACTCATTTCTTGAGCAAGAAGTCAGAGATCAAGCTGTGGGAAAACGTTTCACACCATATTTAATAACCGTATTCATTCAGTATCTATTGAGCTCCTTTTTATAGGGACCATGTAAAGCATTGTGAGGGATACAAAAATAAAATATATGGTTCCTATACCTAAGGACTGGGAACTGTAGTTAGGAAGGATAACTGTTAACACTGACAATTCTTGTCTTTACCTGGATTCTTTTCCCTTATTCTCATGTCCAGATGGTTCCCATCCTTTAAGATCCTGTTCAAATGATGCCTCTTCCATGAACCTTCCCCCTTCTCTGCATTCCCAGAGTGTATATAATTATTTCTGTATATGCATTTGGTACTATTTTAGGCTATAAGCTTCTTCAGAGTATCATTGGCATCTGAATCATGGATGTATTTTCTCATCTGAGAGCCTAATGCAAACCTAGAACATAGCAGAATCTCAAAGTTTTTAAAATTAATTAACTATTAAACCAATGAAAATACACTAACAAAGAAAACAAATTTTGAGGATGGCACAGGAATCGGGATAGGTGAAGAGGGAGGTAAGGAATCCAGAATGTAGAAAGGAGCAATGACTTCACAAGTGGAATGAATTATTTCATGGGTAGAACCATTGAGAAGCGAAGAGAGCCCAGTGTATTAGTGGTCTGGAGCTGACAAGGGGGAAGGTGAGCTATTCCACTGGCCCATAGAATCCAGAGGAGTGGAAGAAGCTGAGGGTGTCCAGAGAGAAATACACAGGAAAGTTTAAGCTGTAAGGAAAGCCTCATTATATTTCATTCTGGGTGATGAGACCCAAGATGAAGTTGATAAGTAGATTTAGGCTGTAAAGGGGTTTAAGAAATTTCTGGTCAAGATGTCATTGAAAGGTCACTCTTTGAAGTCTTTCAATGACTTCTACATGTAGAAAATTTTAAAAAGGGAAAATTTCAAAGACAAAGCTATGTTCAAACACCAGATAAATATCTCTGTGCAGCACAAATAAAATGAATACAAAGTGCGAATTGGGCTGAGACTGGGAGCCTTCTGGGCTCTAGGTCCAGAGATAGGCAGAGAAAACCAGGTGGTTCAACTCTTGCAGAGTGACACAGACAAAAAGGGCCTCACTCCAGGTGATGATCAGACTCTGTGGTGGGGGGGCTGCCACCCACAAAAAGAGGCTAATAGAACTGCATCTGTTTCCTGGGGCTCTGCTTCAGTGAGGGTGGGAGGAAGCAGACCCAGACGTCCACCTAGAGCCATGGCCAAGAAAATCTCTGTCCAGGATGGGCAATATGAGTTCTGGTTCCATTCTGGGGGCCCTGGGTGGCTACATGGAAGCAACTGCAAAGCTGCTAGACCACGAAGGATGGAGGGATAGGGAGAGAGGAGAGATGGAAAGCGAGAGAGACAGACAGACAGAGAGAGATAAAGAGACAGAGGGACATAAAGAAGATGTGGCACATATATACAGTGGAATATTACTCAGCCAGAAAAAGAAACAAAATTGAGCTATTTGTAGTGAGGTGGATGGACCTAGAGTCTGTCATACAGAGTGAAGTAAGTCAGAAAGAGAAAAACAAATACCGTATGCTAACACATATATATGGAATCTAAAAAAAAAAAAAAAATGTTATGAAGATCCTAGGTACAGGACAGGAATAAAGATGCAGACGTAGAGAATGGACTTGAGGACACGGGGAAGGAGAAGGGTAAGCTGGGACGAAGTGAGAGAGTGGCATGGACATAGATACACTACCAAATGTAAAATAGATAGCTAGTGGGAAGCAGCCGCATAGCACGGGGAGATCAGCTCGGTGCTTTGTGACCACCTAGAGGGGTGAGATAGGGAGGGTGGGAGGGAGACGCAAGAGGGAGGAGATATGGGGATATATGTATATGTATAGCTGATTCACTTCGTTACACAGCAGAAACTAACACAACATTGTAAAGCAATTATACTCCAATAAAGATGTTAAAAAAAAAAAGGAGACAGAGAGTCAAAGAGACAGAGAGGCAGAGAGAGACAGACAGAGAATGAATAAACTTTTAAAATAAGATTGCAAACTAAAATTCCCAAAACATGAAGGGAAAGTAATGCTAAGAAGAAAGCAAAACCAATAATTTGGGACATGAGTTCATCTCAATGAAATGAAAATAATAGAGCAATCTAAAGAGGACTTTAAGGCATGTGGACTTTAAGATATTCAGACTCTTCACAGAGATAAAGGAAGGAAGAATAGCTCCCCTCCCCCAAATAAATTATGACACACTAGAGTAAGAAATAAAACAAGAAGAGAATTTTATAAAAATGAAACCATTGGAAATCCTGGAAGTAAAAAATGATCATTGAATTGAAAAAAATCTCAACAGCCAAGACGAATTTCACACTGGACACAAAGGGAGAATTAGTGAATTGGAAGGCATTAGTGAGAAGGCACCTAGAATAGAGCAGATAAAAGTATGGAAGGGCAGTTAAGAGATGTGGATAATAGCACTTGTCCCAGGAATTCTAGACGAGGAAATAAGAGAGGACCAGTACTTAAAAAGATAATATCTAAAAATTTTCCAGAATTGAAGAAAACATGCATCTTCAGACTGAAAGTGCACATAATGGCCTAAAAATAAATCTACATCACCTAGACACATTGTGGTGAAATTGAAGAATATAAAGTATAAGGGAAATTTTTTTAGATCTACCAGAGAAGGAAAAAGTCCAGACCATTTTAGAAAAAGGAATTTCTCTTATACCATCAGTAGGCCACTCAGTAACAGCAATAGAAAAGTCAGTGAAGCAGTATCTTCCAAGTACAGAGGGAAAGTAAGGGTTCAGATGGGTTAGAAATAATCTGGGTTTAAAAATGTAATTGGGTTCCATCTCTGGTTGGGGATCTAAGATTCTGCATGCCATAAATAAATAAAAAATTTTTCAAAAAGGGGGACTTCCTTAGTGGTCCAGTGGTTAAGACTCCGTGCTTCCACTGCAGGGGGCATGGGTTCCATTGCTGGTAAGGGAACTAAGATCCCGCATACCATAAATAAATAAAAAATTTTTTAAAAATGTAATGTAAGGTGGGGAGGGGCAAAATAGGTGAAGGGGATTAAGAGGTATAAAATAAGTAAGTTACAAGGATGTAATGTACAATACAAGAAATATAGTTAATATTTTATAATAACTTTGTATGGAGTATAATCTATAAAAATATCAAACTACTATGTTGTACATCTGAAACTAACATAATATTGTAAGTCAATTATCCTTCAATAAATTAATTAATTAATTAAAAAATGTAATGCAAGGGCAAAATAAGGATCAACTGAATTTCTGCTACCCTCTTTTCCCCTCCACTCCATCCCCTGAGCCTTGCTAGCAGAACTACTACAAAAGGCATACCTCAGCTAGAACAGTGGTTCTTAACTGTGGGAATTTTGCCTCTCAAGGGACATTTGGCAATCTCTGGAGACATTTTTTGATCGTCATGACTTGGGAGATGCTCCTTGTTTCTAGTGGGTAGAGGCCAGGGATACTGCTGAACATACCTGCAGTGCATAGGACACCATGCCACAGGAAAGAATTAATCCATTCAGAATGTGAATAGTGCCACTGCTGAGAAACCCTGAGTTAGAAGAAATCAAGAAACAACATGAGCCTCCAAACCAGTAAAATATATTAATGTACTCAACGATGGATTATTTAAAAAAACATTGGTAATGTATAAAAAAGGTGGAAATAAATTCTAGCAGTGGGAGGTGGTTTTAAGTAGTTGGTTAAAACATGGTAAAGTCTTTATTTTGTTAAAGAGGAAGATAGAAATAATAATTTTATACTTTAAAATGTAAATTGTGTGTTTGTTAAAAATCTGGGAATAACAATGAAAAAAAAATAGAAACATACTCTATAGGTTCCAAACCAGTAAATGAGGAAAAGCAGGACTAAGACAACTTTATTAACTTAACAGGAGGCAGGAAAAGAGGGGCAATGAGGCAAAAAAGTATGGAAAACAAAAGATACAAAATAAGATAGAAATAAGTTCAAACATATTAGTAGACCCAAAAATGAAAAGGAATAATCTCACCTAGTACAGATCTCAAAAACATCATGTTGAATGGAAAAATCAAGTGGTATGTTGATATATACAAGCTGATGATACCATTTGTGTAAAAATGATATATTTAAATGAATGTCAATTATAGATAAATGCATACACAGTAAATATTTTAAAACATGAAAGGGAAAGATACACACTACCTACTGGTTTGTTGTGGGGTGGGAGAGGAATGAGACTGGAAAAAGAGAACATAGGAAACTTCAACTTTTTCTCTGAAATACTTCATTTCAAGAAAAGGAAAAATCTGAAGCAAAGATGGCCAACATTTGGGTATTGAGTACACACGTGTTCGTTAGCTTTCATAGTTTTCTGAATGTTCAAATTATTTTTAAAAATCATTATAATTGGATTGAAAAATGGAATAAAAGCTGTCCCAAGAAAAAATGAAAAAGCATTCTGATAGTTTTAGAAGTGAATCTGCAGTTTTTATAACGATGCTTTCTTACACATCTGGTTTCGTTCCTTATTAAAAATGTCTAGTAATTATTTTTAGATTGTCGTATTTAATTGCATATTCATTCTCTTTCTATCAGATAGTCATATAACAAATGTATGTAAAATAAACCAACCAACAAACAGGTAAATAAATACATTCATAAATAGGTAAATACATAAATAAAATATCTTAAGTTCACCCATAAGAGAATGCAGTGTCTGCAGGACATAGTGTAAGGAAATCATAGACATGAAACGTGTAACGGAGAGAGGTCTGCTCCTATCCCAGCTCTGCCATGCGGAACCGCGGGCAGGCATTAATCACCAGGAGATCGGATTCCTTGTAAAAAATAAAAGAGGTTAATAGTCCTTGCCTGATATGATTGAAATGACAAGGGGGAAAGCACTGTGCAAAATTTAACAGGCAAATAAGATGTGTGAAATAAGAACAGAAATGAGCTGAGTTGGCTGTGAAAATTCAGGTAGGGGAAATGAGACTAGAATGTATGCCCCCAATGGTGGGGTATGGAGAGGGGAGATGCTTGTGAAGTAGGACATTTCCACCCCCTATTCAACATGTACCTTAGGCCAAAATGGACCAAAACTAATTGCAAGCACTCTATCCCAGAGGGCATCTCCCTACCTGCTGCTAGAACTGGGTAACAGGCAATGATGCAGGACAGGTCAACTGGAAGTCAGCATTCATCGGAGCAGTCAGCTGCTGAATACAGATGCACTTTACATATATATGTAATAAAACTGACAAAGGTATCGGTGGAAAGTATGCTGAGAAGGGTAATTGCTTTGGAGGCCACATCTCCAAATATTGACCCAACTTGGGAGCATAAGCATAACTATTGTCTCCTGATACCTGGGGAGATGGTAGGCATACTAGCCATAGGCTAAATGAGTTTCCACAAATTCTCTGGTCCCCGTCAATCTAGCAGTTACTGCCATGCTGGTCCCTGTGGCAGCTGGGCAGCAAGTTATATTGGTTTAATATAATTTGGAAATCTATAACACTTTTCATTTTCCTATGTATCCCAAAGAGTTTATTGTTTAAAGAAATTAAGTTAGAATTTTCTCAGGACTATAATTGGAGCAGAGAAGAAAAAGAACTTCTCAGCTGCAATGGATATAAAAAGAGGTCTCACAGAAGTCCCCAGTGGTCCATGGAAATTATACTTAGATAAAAGCTTCTATCATTCCCCCAAGCAACCACCACAATAACAACAAATATCATTTATTGAGTGATTACTATGTGGCATGCACTTTGCTGAGTGCTTTATATGTATTATCTCATTTATACCTTACAACTATCCTATTAGGTAGTTATAATTATTGTATTGATTCTGTAGGTGAGGATATTGAAGCCTAGAGATCACACAGCCAATAACTAACAGAATAGGAATTTCAACCCCCATTTGTGGCTTTCCAGAACCTGAACTCTTAAACACTATTTTAGTGTATTTTGAACCTTAGGCAGCTAGGTTCTGTCATGACTTTTTCCAAATCCACCTACCGCCTGAATGATTATTTATTAAATATTTGTTTAACTCAATTTCCCCTCCCCAACTTAAAAAAACATTTCATAAATAAGAAACAGATATAGAAAACCACACAAACATATATATTAATTAATGAAGGCAAACATCTTTGTAATTATCACCCAGGTCAAGAAATAGAACTTTGCTACCCACCTCAGAACCTCCTTCATGTGCCGTGTCTCAACCAGAAGTCCCTTCCCTTCCCCCACAGGTAACCACTATCTTGACTTTTTGGGTGTTTCCTTATAGTTTTATCATCCCAGTTTGTATTCCTGGGCATAATAGTTTAGTCGTGCTCTTTATAGAAACATGATATGCCTTTAATGCATTCTTTAATCTATAGGTTCTCCTACCATTCTTTTATTTTACTTAACATTTATTGTCACAGATCTGGGCTGTTTGCCCGGTAGAGTCTTATTCAGTCTGGATTTTGCTGATTGCATACTCATGATGCGGTCCAATATATTCCTTTTTCCTCCAGGTTTTCTGTAAATTTGCAGGTGGATTCAGAGGCTTGGATAGATTCAGGCTCAATCCATTTGGCAAAAATATAGGTGGTAGTGATGTGCTCTTTCACTGGGAGGCACATGATACCTGTCAACTTCAAAGCCCGGATCCATTAATTCATTAGGGGATACAAAGTGATGATATTCTAATTCTATTATTTCATTCTTCGAAAGTGGCCAATTAGCTTCTTCTTCCTATCATTATAAACTCGTAGATATTTGAAGGGTTTAAATCAATTCTAATTATTGTACTTAATGAAGCTCAAAATGTCCTATCTTTGGCCTTCTGGAGCCTATTCAATTTAGCTCCTGAGTTCTTTTGTGATGACCCTAGTACTCTTTGATAGCTTTCTTGCTATCTTAAAAAATATTCCAAGATGATCTTGTATCTTTCATGCCTCAGACCTGGAATCTGCCATTTCTCCAAGAAGCTCTGTATCTCTTAGTGAAGAATCTTATTTTGAGAGCAAAATCTGGGTCCTAGGGAGGCTTATGGCTACAGGATTGGTCATAGTTTCTACATATTTTCAAAGGACAGAGCTAGGACATAAATAAATAAAATACTGCTGTGTATTTATAAATATGTATCAATATGAAATATCATATGAACTCATACTGCTACTTCAAGTTCACATTCAGGACTATAGAATTTTTGCTTAACTTTTTCTAGATTACATTTTTTATCTCATTTGTATATTATGTATACTTTTATCTTGTTGCTTCCACACTGAGAATTCTGTTTCCTAAGGACACAGGGAATATTAGAATTAAAGTATCCCATATTACTTGTTTGCTTTGTCTCACATCACACACACAGCAATCTTAGTGTAATGAGTCTCAAACTCCACTTTGGACGTTTGAGTGCTGAGAGCTTTCAAGCTTCACTTTTCCTTCTTTCCCTCGAGCCTTATGTCTGGGTAAGCCCATAACAAAGCTCGTATATTCCCTCTCTTGGTGCTGTTGGAAAGTTCAAAACATACAAGGCCCAGACTATGCATGGGAACCCTCATCCCAGACTCATCTCCGACCACAATATTGCCCCTCCTTATTCTCTGAAGACATTTTGGACCTACTGGGAGTCCACACTGTCGTCCCTAGAAAGTCTTATCACGTGAGTAAGACATTTTCATACCCTTTTGGTCCATTTGTGGCATCATCAGTCTTAACATCTGATCTATTAATTGGGAGGAAGTTCATCCTATAATAATAATACTACCACCATCAGAATGACTACTAAATGATGTTAAAATTATATATATACACTGCCCATTTTCCTCCCCCATTTTTTATAGTTCTACTATATCTTCATTGTCAGAGTTATAACCATTTCATACTATACTTTGTCTTTCTCAGCCCTCAGTCATAGCTGTTCAAGTAATTATATCCTTAATGCTTGTGTAAAGGGTGCTGTAGTCATTTTAGTTGTCTGAAGCTTGTCCTCTACTAGATTTCTCAAGAAATGCTCATGAGAACAATATTCTCTGGGTTCTTGTATGTCATTAACAGTTTGTGTTCTTCATCCTTGAAGGTTAGTTTTGCTTGATATAAAATCCTTAGGTCATTCTTTCTTTCCTTGATTATATTACTAATGTTTCTCCATTGTCTTCTACTATCATTTTTTTTTCTGAGTTCGCATTTTTTAAAAAATTCGATTTATTGAGGTATAATTTACATGCAGTCAAATTCACCAGTTTTAAGTTTCTTGAATTTATTGAAAAGATTGCATTATTCTTAGGTCACTTGTATATTGTTTGAGAAGTTGGAGGTTAACTTGGTATTCATTCAGTTTAAGTGACTTGAGTTTTTTGTCTGGCATAAAGCATTGCTGGCAGACATCTGATAATGATCTAATTTTCTTTCCTTTATAAGTCACCTGCTCTTTTCATCTAGTTATTGCTCATTTTCTTTCTTTTTTTAAAGTCAGTTAATTATACAAATCTGTCTTGCTCATGGTCATTCTGAGTTGATATGCTCGGATATGGGTTGTGCTTTTTCAATATTTTTTTCATTACAGGAAAGTTTCCTTGGATTATATATATATATATATATATATTTTAATTTATGATGTTCTTTTGCTTTGATTTCCTTCTTCAGGGATTTCTATTATCTGTATACTAGATTTTCCTTGCCTAGCTTTAATGTTTTTCTCTTTATCTCATTTTTTCTTTCCTTATTCCTATTTGATTTAAAAACTTCCTTCTTTTCACCTCTAATTTCTCTTAAGGAGCTGTCTATTGTACTTATTCCCCCATGTATTCTTTTTTGTTTAGTTCTCACTTCTGAGATGAATTGTTCTTTTGTTTTTTTTTAAAGACAGTGAAATAGAGAGAAAGTCTATTTATTTGTTTGTTTGTTTGTTTGTTTGTTTATTTATTTATTTATGGCTGTGTTGGCTCTTCGTTTCTGTGCGAGGGCTTTCTCTAGTTGTGGCAAGCGGGGGCCACTCTTCATCGCGGTGCGCGGGCCTCTCACTATCGCGGCCTCTCTTGTTGCGGAGCACAGGCTCCAGACGCGCAGGCTCAGTAATTGTGGCTCACGGGCCTAGTTGCTCCGCGGCACGTGGGATCTTCCCAGACCAGGGCCCGAACCTGTGTCCCCTGCACTGGCAGGCAGATTCTCAACCACTGCACCACTAGGGAAGCCCCTGTTCTTTTGTTTTTATTTCCTGAGTTCTGTTACCTCATTTCTGAGTTTTATGTAGTTCTGATTTATGTTATTCATTCATCTCTTTTATCACTTTTAAATGTCTTTCAGTTAGTTTTGAAACAGAAGGTTACAGTTTTGATCTCTTTGTGGGCATTTTTTTTTTCCTGGAAGGCTTATTATTCTGCTTTTTATTCTTATTTTCTTCTTATGGTTATTCTGTGTGGGATTTGACCTCAATACTTTTTGCATGCTTTTATTTATATGAAATGTTTCCCTGAAATTTTAGAAAAGAGCTGTGTTCAGGTCAAAATAGACTTTCTAACTTCAGAGAGCTCTCTCTTCTGTGGTTTTGTGTAGTACTGAAAAAATAGCACTTGGCTTTCTCAAGTCTGCTGGCTGTGCTACTCTTCCCCAATTTATTCTACATTTTTTCTTCATCTCTATTTTCCTTATCCTGCTCAATTTTAATCTCATCCCAGCAGTTTCTCCTCAGTCTGAGTCTTTCTCTTGGAAGGGGTCCTTAACTGGTCAGTTTTGAGAGCTTATAGATGCTAGACTTCTCCATTGCCTTCAAACCTTACTGCAGTTCACTTGTACTCAGCCACAACTGAGAGGGAAAAATAACTCTTTGTCTCAGCTTCTTTTGTCAAATTGGTCTGCCAAGCTTTCCAATCAACACCTGTTAGCTATTTTGACATTCTCCTCATGTTGCCTGTGAACTTGTGGTTTTGCTCTCTAGTTGTGTTCTTTGTTTTAGTGTGAGGATTCAGAAAGATTTAAAAAAACAAAAAACAAAAGAACTATGCGGTTGCTGTCTTCTGATTTCCACAGAATCTTCTGCTAACTTTTTTTTAGTTCCATTAAAAAAAAAAGGGTGTATTGAGGTGAAATCTACATGTAAAAAATGCACCAATTTTATGTTTCTTGAGTTATTGGCAATGTTGTTTCATTATTGAGTTGCTTTGTGTATTTTTTTGAGGAGGTGGAGGCTAAATTTGTGTCCATGAATTGTAAATGATTTAGTCTTTATGTCTGGAGTCCCAGAAAAAAAAGTTTTAATTAACTTCAGCGTCTTAATAATTTTACTAGGCTATGTCCTAGTGTTAATTATTTGGGTTCCAGTGTTTTGAGGTATACTATAGACTCTTTCAATATGTAGATTCAGTTCTTTTTTTTATTTTTTGAAAGTTTTCTTGCATTATAGTTTAGACATTTTTGTTTTGTTCTCCTGCTTGCTTTTCCTCTATGGAATTATTTCACCTACTTCTTTATTTTCTTATCATTCTCTTAGCTGTTTCCATTTCTCTTCTCAATTTCACTTAATATACTTTCAATCAAATCTATTTTCACCTGAGCTCATAAAAATTTAGTCTTCATTTCTGAGAAGAATTTGTCTTTTTCTTCAATTTTTTTCATTGAGTTCAAGTTCAGCCAGCTCTCATTTTATGTCTTTTTTTTTCTAAGTCTGTAATGAGTTTTTGAATTTCTGGTTGAAAGAGGTCTTTCTTCTACAAATGCTATTTAAATGATATTTAATTCACGTTGAGGCACTGTGTTACAGTTTTCCTCTGCTTCATGGTTGATTTGGGGGAGAATTTTTTTTATTGTTTGAGAAGTTTTGATTCTCAATTTCTATTTTCTTTTTGTAGCAGCTTTGCATGATGTTTCCTGATATTTTCCATTTATTTTAAAATGTCTTGTAATTTTTGTAGTCCAGCAATAGCAGAGGTTTATATGGAGGAGTGAGAGGAGTTGGTTGACTTGTGAAGTCTCTTCACTTTTCTTTTATACAGTGAAGGACGCTTTCTTTAAAAACTGGTGTCTATTTGGGGAGAGGGAAGCTCTTGATTTTCTGATGGAGTCTTCTATGATTTCTGTAGAACTCTTATTTCAACTGCTTGCTTCCTACTTTCCCTTCACCACTAGGCCACTCCAAGGGACACTAGATCAGTCAGGGTCCAGTCAGAAGATAAAAATACGCCAGTAACTGGAAATTGAAAACTTAATATAAAGAATTGTTACCTAGTAGTAGGTAGTTGACTACTAAGGGATAAAAGAGGACTCTCAGAATTCCAGAAGTAACAAGTTAAAGAAATCAGCTACTGCTTTTAGGCTGAGGGAAAATAGAAATAAAGCAACTAAGGATTTAGAAGAACATCCTTATATCCCTTAAGCATGAGATTCAGACTTATTTAAAGAGGAATGTGCAGCCTGCCTGTAATGACAAGACTTGCTGGAAGGCATGGATTAAGTGGCAAAGCAGTTGCCTAAGGGTGTAGCTGCAGCTGCTGTGGAAGTGGCTCACTGGAACCAACCAGAACCAGCTGTTAAGTGGGGAGAGGATGGCTTGAAGATGTAATTGGAGGTACCAAGGAAGTAGCCCACTAGAGTGGGTCAGAAGTGGTTACCAGACAGGGACAGAGAGGCCTGAGGGCACAGCTAGAATGGGTCCATTATGGCCACTAGGCTGCAATGCTGAATAAAGAATGGTGAACTAGAATCTGGAAGAAGCACCTCTTCATGTGGCTATCACTTTGGTGTTACTCCAGCATCTCCTGTTGATAAAGCTTCACATTGTGTCAGCTGGCAAAGGAGACATGTTTACAGGGTGTAGCTTCAGTATCACAAAGTGGGTCAAGGAAGGGTGGGTTTGGAACAGGGAGACAGTAAATTGATACCTGGTACAGAGAAGTTCTTTTTCAACTTGTCTTCTCTCCCAGAAGCTGTGCCTTTCCAATATTGCCAGCTTTGAAACAGTACCCTTTCAACTCCCTTATTTTCAATTCCCAGTTACCAGTAGTCTTATTTACTATCCCAGACATTTTCTCAGTATTTCTCAGCTCAGGATGAAATCCTCACTTTCTGAAGGTATATTTATATTTCTTCTGCCATCTCTAGGACATTGCACTCTCCTTTTCTTCACAGTCGTCCCTGGAATGTCTGCTCTAGCATGAGCTACAGATGTGGTTCTGCTGGTCTAGATGTTTATTTTCCCACTTACTTGTAAAATGAAGCTTGTAGCTTTCTTTTTTGTATCAGTAAGCTATTATCATGTAAGGAATCACCTATGTAGCATGTAACAACAAGCATTTATTTCTTGCTTAATCATCTTTGGGTTTGCTGGAATTTGGCTGATCTAGACTGAGCTTGACTGGTCTTAATTACGAACTGTGGGCTGGGTCCACGTCTATTGAATGTGCCTTTCATTCTCCTAGTGGCTCTGGAAGGCATGTTATTTCAGGACAAAAGACAGGAGTGCAAGAAACCAAGCCCCTCTGTGAGAACACATTTCAAATCTCTACTTACAACACATCCCATTGACCAAAGAAAGGCATACGAATGAATCCAAAATCAATGGGGCAGAAAAATTTGTTTTCTCTGTGGAAGTTGGAAGAGACAGGAAGTGAATATTTTCCAAACAATAATCTTATGTACTGTAGGCTTCCCTCTTGTTCATAAATAAATATCTATGTCCCTCCCATATTCAAAATAAACTCACTCCTATCCCAAGAGCCCCCGAATTCTTATCAAATCATGGCATAAGGCTTGAAGTCCAGGATCTCATAATCTACACCAAATCTGTATTTGGCTTCTTCTCTTGATCCGGAGATTTGTGAACTAAGAAGACAAATTGTTATCTACCACCACACCATGTATAGCCAGTATACAACTGTGGACCGGAAGCAGGTAAACTGCACCCTCATCAATTAACTGCATTCTAAACTTTCTAATTTTAAAAGGGAAAGAATAGCAATCACATAGCACATAGTCACTGATCCACAGAAATTCTGCAATCCTGCTGGGAAAATGTTGTCAGGTTCTTCTATATTGGGAGTAGCAATTTTCCTCCATTAGGTCCTGGCGATCCCCTGTAGGAGCAGTCCTAAGTCCATTGTTCCTCGCTATTCTTGGCTCTACCTTTTGGGAGTTCTTTCTTGTTTTATCATTTGATTCCTATCAACACAAATGCCAAAAGCCACACACACACACACACACACACACACACACACACATATTTTTTGATACATGCCTTTCTCTTTCTAGACTTAAATTGCAACAAATTTGGACACACCACTCTTCCATGGGATCATGTTCTCCAGCTTTCTACTTGCCCTTTTGTTGAGTTGAAAGGACCTAATAGACTTTACCTTCATCTCTTCAGAGATATAAGCACGTCTTATAGCCACACCCTTGATCTGATGCTTATTCTGAGGTCATGTTTTACTGGAAGAACCTGGATTTGGCATTTTCTCTGAGGCTGTGTCATAATGGTAACAATTTGATTTAGTAATAAGCACTTTTATTTTACAACCCTGTAATTTTCTTCTAAATATTGCTTGCAAACTGGGTAGTATTTTTCTGATCTAATCACTTTCATGTATATCAAATGCAACTAGTCGCAACCAGCTCACACTTTGAATGTTCTACCTCAAAACTTCATTGAACACTAAATATTTATTAGGTACATTTTCTGCCTTCTAAGATACTACAGGTAATATTTACCAAATAATGTGCCACTGCATAACATAGACATTATTTTTCATCATTTCATCGCCTACCTCCCAGTCCCAAAATGAATGCCAAATGTTTCAAGTTTGTTACAGCAACATCTCACTTCTGGTACTAATTTCTTTTCAAAAATATATATATAAATGTATATATATATATATTTTACAGTAGGTCCTTGCTGGTTATCTATTTTAAAAATAGCAGTGTGTACATGTCAATCCCAAACTCCCAATCTGTCCCTTCCCCCCTTCCCTCCCCTCCCCGTAACCATAAGTTCTCGAAGTTCATTTTGTGAGTCTGTTTCTGTTTCGTAAATAAGTTCATTTGTATCGTATATTAACACATATATGTGGAATCTAGAAAAATGGTACAGATGAACTTATTTGCAGGGCAGGAATAGAGATGCAGACGTAGAGAACGGACATGTGGACACGGAGGCAGGGGGAAAGGGAGGGTGGGATGAATTGGGAGATTAGGATTGACATATATACACTACCATGTGTAAAATAGATAGCTAGTGGGAACCTGCTGTACAGCACAGGGAGCTCAGCTTGGTGCTCTGTGATGACCTAGATGGGTGGGATGGGGGGTGCGGAAGGGAGGTCCAAGAGGGATCCATAGAAATTCTGAAATCCTGCTGGGATATATATATACATATAGCTGATTCACTTCGTTGTACAGCAGAAACTAACACAACATTGTAAAGCAACTATACTCCAATAAAAAAACTTTGAAAAATTAAAAAAAATCTTTACTTTTAAAAATTAGACTCTGCATGTGAGTGATATCATATGATATTTGTCTTTGTCTGACTTACTTCACTTAGTATGATCATCTCTAGGTCCATGTATGTTGCTGCAAATGGCAGTATTTCATTCTTTTTGTGGCTGAGTAATATTCCATTGTATATATGTATATATACACCACATCTTCTTTATCCATTCATCTGTTGATGGACATTTAGGTTGCTTCCATGCCTTCGCTATTGTAAACAGTGCTGCAATAAACATTGGGGTGCATGTATCCTTTCGAACCATGTTTTTCTCCAGATATATGCCCAGGAGTGGAATTGCTGGGTCATATGGTAGTTCTATTTTTAGTTTTTTATGGAATCTCCATACTGTCCTCCATAGTGGCTGTATCCATTTACAGTCCCACCAACAGTGTAAGAGAGTTCCCTTTTCTCCACACCCTCTGCAGCATTTATTGTTTGTAGATTTTTTGATGGTGGCCATTCTGACTGGTGTGAGGTGATATCTCCTTGTAGTTTTTACTTGCATTTTTCTAATAATTAGTGATGTTGAGCATCTTTTCATGTGCCTCTTGGCCATCTGTATGTCTTCTTTGGAGAAATGTCTCTTTAGGTCTTCTGCCCATTTTTTGATTGGGTTGTTTGTTTTTTGGATATTGAGCTACATGTACTGTTTGTAAATTTTGGAGACTAATCCTTTGTTGGTCGCATCGTTTGCAAATACTTTCTCCCATTCCATGGGTTGTCTTTCCTTTTGTCTGTGGTTTCCTTTGCTGTGGAAAAGCTTTTGAGTTTAATTAGGTCCCATTTGTTTATTTTTGTTTTTCTTTCCATTACTCTGGGAGATGGGTCAAAAAAGATATTGCTGTAATTTATGTCAAACAGTGCTCTGCCTATGTTTTCCTCTAAGATTTTTATAGTATCCAATCTTACATTTAGGTCTTTAATCCATTTTGAGTTTATTTTTGTGTATGGTGTTAAAGAACGTTCTAGTTTTATTTTTTTACATGTACCTGTCTAGTTTTCCCAGCACCATTTATTGAAGAGACTGTCTTTTCTCCATTGTATAGTCTTGCCTCCTTTGTCATTGATTGATTGACCATAGGTGCATGGGTTTATTTCTGGGCTTTCTATCCTGTTCCATTGATCTATATTTCTGTTTTTGTGCCAGTACCATACTGTTTGGTACTAATTTCTATGTTTGTCAACTATTGCTGCCAAACAAATAACCCTAAAACTCAGGAGTATAAAACAATATTCCCTAAGAGACTATTACAAGCAACACTATGCCAATAAAACGGACAACCTGGAAGAAATGGACCAATTCTTAGAAAGGTGTAACCTTCCAAGACTGAACCAGGAAGAAATAGAAAATATGAACAGACCACAAGTAATGAAACTGAAAAGATTAAAAATCTTCCAACAAACAAAAGTCCAGGACCAGATGGCTTCACAGGTGAATTCTATCAAACATTTAGAGAAGAGCTAACACCCATCCTTCTCAAACGCCTCCGAAAAATTGCAGAGGAAGGAACACTCCCAAGCTCATTCTATGAGGCCACCATCACCCTGATACCAAAACCAGAAAAAGATACTACAGAAAAAGAAAATTACAGACCAATATCACTGATGAATATAGATGCAAAAATCCTCAACAAAATACTAGCAAACAGAACCCAATAACACATTAAAAGGATCATACACCATGATAAAGTGGGATTTATCCCAGGGATGCAAGGATTCTTCAATATATGCAAATCAATCAATGTGATACACCATATTAACAAATTGAAGAATAAAAACCATATGATCATCTCAACAGATGCAGAAGAAGCTTTTGACAAAATTCAACACCCATTTGTGATAAAAACTCTCCAGAAAGTGGGCATAGAGGGAACCTACCTCAACATAATAAAGGCCATATATGACAAACCCACAGAAAACATCATTCTCAATGGTGAAAAACTGAAAGCATTTCCTCTAAGATCAGGAACAAGACAAGGACGTCCACTCTCACCACTATTATTCAACATAGTTTTGGAAGTCCTAGCCGTGGCAATCAGAGAAGAAAAAGAAACAAAAAGAATACAAATTGGAAAAGAAGAAGTAAAACTGTCACTGTTTGCAGATGATATGACACTACACATAGAGAATCCTAAAGATGCCACCAGGAAACTACTAGAGCTAATTAATGAATTTGGTAAAGTTGCAGGATACAAAATTAATGCACAGAAATCTCTTGCATTCCTATACACTAATGATGAAAAATCTGAAAGAGAAATTAAGGAAACACTCCCATTTACCATTGCAACAAAAAGAATAAAATACCTAGGAATAAACCTACCTAGGGAGACAAAAGACCTTTATGCAGAAAACTATAAGACACAAGAAATGAAAGATGATACCAACAGATGGAGAGATATACCATGTTCTTGGATTGGAAGAATCAATATTGTGAAAATGACTATACTACCCAAAGCAATCTACAGATTCAGTGCAATCCCTATCAAATTACCAATGGCATTTTTTACAGAACTAGAACAAAAAATCTTAAAATTTGTATGGAGACACAAAAGACCCCAAATAACCAAAGCAGTCTTGAGGGAAAAAAACGGAGATGGAGGAATCAGACTCCCTGACTTCAGACTATACTACAAAGCTACAGTAATCAAGACAATATGGTACTGGCACAAAAACAGAAACATAGATCAATGGAACAAGATAGAAAGCCCAGAGATAAACCCACGCACCTTTGGTCCACTAATCTATGACAAAGGAGGCAAGGATATACAATGGAAATAAGATAGTCTCTTCAATAAGTGGTGCTGGGAAAACTGGACAGCTACATGTAAAAGAATGAAATTAGAACACTCCCTAACACCATACACAAAAATAAACTCAGAATGGATTAGAGACCTAAATGTAAGACCAGACACTATAAAACTCTTAGAGGAAAACATAGGAAGAACACTCTTTGACATAAATCACAGCAAGATCTTTTTTGATCCACCTCCTAGAGTAATGGAAATAAAAACAAAAATGGGACCTAATGAAACTTCAAAGCTTTTGCACAGCAAAGGAAACCACAAACAAGACAAAAAGACAAGCCTCAGAATGGGAGAAAATATTTGCAAACGAATCAACAGACAAAGGATTAATGTCCAAAATATATAAACAGCTCATGCAGCTCAATATTAAAAAAACAAACAACCCAATCCAAAAATGGGCAGAAGACCTAAATAGGCATTTCTCCAAAGAAGACATACAGATGGCCAAGAAGCCATGAAAAGCTGCTCAACATCACTAATTATTAGAGAAATGCAAATCAAAACTACAATGAGGTATCACCTCACACCAGTTAGAATGGGCATCATCAGAAAATCTACAAACAACAAATGCTGGAGAGGGTGTGGAGAAAAGGGAACCCTCTTGCACTGTTGGTGGGAATGTAAATTGATACAGCCACTATGGAGAACAGTATGGAGGTTCCTTAAAAAACTAAAAATAGAATTACCATATGATCCAGCAATCCCACTACTGGGCATATACCCAGAGAAAACCATAATTCAAAAAGACACATGCACCCCAATGTTCATTGCAGCACTATTTACAATAGCCAGGTCATGGAAGCAGCCTAAATGCCCATCGACAGCCGAATGGATAAAGAAGTTGTGGTACATATATACAATGGAATATTACTCAGCCATAAAAAGGAACGAAATTGGGTCATTTGTTGAGACGTGGATGGATCTAGAGACTCTCATACAGAGTGAAGTAAGTCAGAAAGAGAAAAACAAATATCGTATATTAATGCATATATGTGAAACTAGAAAAATGGTACAGATGAATTGGTTTGCAGGGCAGAAATTGAGACACAGATGTAGAGAACAAACTTATGGACACCAAGGGGGGAAAGCGGTGGGGGTTTGGGGGTGGTGGTGTGATGAATTTGGCGTTTGGGATTGACATGTATACACTGATGTGTACAAAATTGATGACTAACAAGAACCTGCTGTATAAAAAAATAAATAAAATTAAATTAAAAAATAAATAAATAAAACAATATTCATTTTCACTTATGTTTTTGCATGTTAACTGGGACTCAGCTGATATACTCTGGGTTAGGTTGGGTTTGCATCCACATCTTCTTCAAGTGTCTCTCATCCTTTTTGGACCAGCTGCTAAATAAGGCATATTCTTTTCATGGCAAAAGACCAGACCCAACCACACAAGCACATATCAGGTTTCTGCCTGCATCATGTCCCCAACATGTGACTGGCTGAAGCAAGTCACATCACCCTGCTCAATGTCAGAGGTGGTGGTGGTGATTCTTAGGTGGGAGGGAAAGTGAACTATACTCTATCTCCTAGTGATGCACTAGGGCCAGAGGTTTGACTATATTTGTTCCACTTGTTGTCCATTTGTTTTTTGGGGGGTACGTGAGAAATTTAAAACAACTGCCATTATCCTATGAAAAACTAGAAGTTCTCTGTTTAAATCAACTTAATTTTTTAAAACTAAATTTATTAAATAGTAATATCCATTAAAAAATTTAATGTGTGACATATATTTGTCATATGATTTTACACATATATTAAAATTCTAAGAAAAAAATTCCCTATACTGCATACAACCTTCTGATTTACCAACTTGGGCACATGTACCAAACTTTTGGAAAAATACTGTCTTAACCTGTAAAGTTTCCCTAAATCGCTGATGTAGGTGTCCCTTGTCCTTTCGACCCATACAAGAAAGGTGTCTTCATCCTATGGATCTTAATAGCCTGGGTGATAGTCTAACCAAAAGTGGGAGTCCGGCTGCTTGCTACTCAAAAGCCAATGAAGAGGCAAGTTTGGTGGAAAGGAAAGTTTGGTTTATTTTGGATGCCAGCAACTGGGTGGGGGGGTGGGAGGTACGGCGGACTCCTGTTCAAAGGCCAGCTCCTTACCACTGACAACCAGTGGGCAAGATCTTTTGCAGATGGAGGGAGGGGGCTACATGCAGAAACAGTCATCTGTCACAGTCATCTTGAAATTGGTCATCGGTGGTCTGACCAGCATCCTCTTGATTGTTTTAGGTACAGTTAGTCTTCAGTTCCAGGGCTGGTTTGTTTCCATTTCTTTGAGGCAAATTCTCAGAACTGTGGCAGCTTATGTCATGGCTACAGTCTGGTCATCATGTAGTTAACGTCTTCCACCTGGTGAGGGTTTCAGTATCGACAAGACAGCTCCCAGGATATGGCTCAGAATATTATCTACAGTCCTTGAGAAGGAACTGAAAGTCCTTGAGTATGCTTAATGACTAAACTATTATTATTTAGTCTTGTTGGACAGTTTTCCTTTGTTTCTGCGTTTGCTCACTTCTCTGATTAAACTTATTCTTCGTCCACAGACAAAAGGCAGGCAGAGGACATGGTGGGGGGGGTGGTGAGGACCAGAGTCCTGCTCCGCTTCAATAGGTTTGACTACTGCACTTGGCATGCAATAATAACCAACACTTACACAGCACTCACCATGTCATAGAGGTGCTCCAAGTGCTTTACACATTAGCTAATATATCCTCACAACAACCCTCCAAAATTGGTACTATTATTATCCCCACTTTACAGATAAAGTAACTGAGGCACAGGGAATATAAGCAATTTGCCCAGAGTCACAGATTTAACAAGTAGCTAAGCCCAGATTCAGACCCAGACAGTATGGTTCCAGAATCCAAGTTCTTAAGGACTTGAATGTTCTACCTCTCGTGGCAGGTGCTCAGTAAGGGTTTGTTGAGTGAATGGTTGCACAAAATCCGCTACAAGGTTGAGCAGAAAGAAACAAATTTAGGGCCACTGGATGGCATTTAGATTTACAGGACACCTTATAGCACAGACCACCTCTGTAATGTTAGGACCTGCTGTTTGTTTCATAAATGGATATCAAACAGCCCTGTCCCCCAACCAGCTATTAAAGCAGTACTCTGTTTAAAAAGAACTAAATGCACTGTGCTATTTGCTTGGTACTTTGCCTGCACACAGGCATTAACTCACCACTAGACAGAAGTGAACCTCCTTCTCCTCACTGCTCTGCAGCCTCCTTGCTAAAACAGTATCGGATGCCCCTGTGAGAGACTGATGTGTATCCCGAATGGGTTAAGAGCTCCAGGCACCATCCTTAGTAACAGATGATCTCTTTTCTTTTTCCTTTCTCCCTGGAGGCAAACATTAACTCAGCTGGCTCCTAGAATTTATTTGTGCTTAAGATAAATTAACTAGAACCAAAGAGCCTTTCTGAGGTGATGGTACTAGTCTAGAGTGCCCTGAAGACAGTAATCCATTTCAATTCCAATATCTCTGCCTTTTGGGCAACATGATGGGAGCCCACAGTGTTTGCCATGGTCTCGGGCCAAGCACCGGGCAGGCTTCTGGAGCTGGAAGGCCCTTACACTTTGAGGCTTTGATACAGATTTCTCTGTCTGCTCGCCTGTACGTAATTGGGAGGAGCACCAGAGCAAGAAAGAATAATGTGACCTTTCAGTGCTGTGTAAACACTCATGTCCTCTCTGAATTTGTAGGTTGAGTGATGATGCAAATTAGGGCTTTGGCTTATTCTTCAGGGTGAAGTACCCAGACCTTGAGTTACCTTGAGAATATTTCATCATTATTTCTTCATACCCAGTAAGAGCTCTGCCCTGCCCCCTTCTTAATTAAAGAATCCTTACGTCCTTGTAATAAAATTTCACTCTGTGCTCTCGTCTCCTATCCCACACTTCAACTCTGTCTCCTCCCTCCTCAGTGACGGTAAAGAATCAAAGAACATCCCAGCCTGACCAACAGCCATACAAAAGAATTTACTTAGCATCCATTTTTTAAGTATTTACTGAGCATCTTCTAGATATTGGGAGAGTCTTAGCAGAGCCCTGTTGTTCCATGCTAAGTCCTGGGAGAGTAGACAAAAAAGGGAAACCTGGATTTCATTTTTGGTCCAGCTCTGTGACCTGGTAGTAAATTAACCTCTGCGTTGCTTCATCTGCAGGTTTGGGATTACACTGTTTATATTGTGAGTTTTAAAAGAAATACTTTATGTATGATGTGTCACATAGTGTTCCCCTTAATAAAAGCTCAACAGGGACTTGCCTGGTGGTCCAGTGGTTAAGACTCAGTGCTCCCAATTCAGGGGGCCCAGGTTCGATCCCCGGTCAGGGAACTAGATCCCGAATGCCACAACTAAGACCTTGTGCAGCCAAACAAATAAATAAATATTAAACAACAAAAAAAGAGGTCAACAAATGCTGGTACTACGCCATCCCCTTTCCCCCCCTCCTCCCCAGGAACAGAAGAAACAAAGATAACTATGATACAGCCTTTCTTCTTGAGAGGCTCATAGTTCAGTGGGGAAATAGTTTGTAAAGAGATAAACTCTAATAAAATGTCTACAGAGGATGAACAACATGCTGTGGGAGCCCAGAGGAGGAAGCAACTGATTTTCTACCAAAATGAAAGCTGGAGCGGCTTTACTGGTAGGATAGCTCAGCTTCTTTATTTTACAGGTGAGAAAACTCATTCCCAGAGAGGTCATGTGACTTGTACAAGGTCATGTGACTTTTTCAAGGTCATGGTGCATTCCTGGAAGAGCTGAGAGTAAAACTCAGGACTCCAGATCCCCAGCTTGGGGCTTATGCCACACAGACTATGAGGCAGTCATTGAAACAGGAAAGAATAAAGATATCTTACTAAACAGAAAAGTGCAAAGCTGGATTTTGAGTAGATGGGTCTAGAAGCTGGAAGAGGGCTCTAGAGCGAGGGAACCCGGGACTCATCTCATGCTGGACAGAGTGCCTACTCTGTAATTGGAAACTTGAGTACAGTTCATGCTCTGATGATCTCCGTGCTCTCTCAGAAAGTAGGTTTATTGTTCCAGAAGCCAGACCTGAGAGTGAATTCTGCAGGACAGCTCATTCTAAGGCAGGACACAGCAGAGAAAGAGAAGCAGGAGGAGGATGGTGTATGTCCTTGACGTTGGAACCACCATGAAGGTCCTCAAGAACCTTGGTGTTGAACAGGAACCTGCAACTGAAACTAAACCATATTTAAATCTGGAGCAAAAGCTTCATTTCATCTAGACCCAAGTTATGGTTTTGGATTATGCAGATGTTTAACGAATGTAATTTTAAAAATTAAATTGTAAATTAATTAATTAAAAATTAATTTTTAAATTGTCATTTTAAGAATTTACAAATTTTTCATGCCTATAGAATTGTCTTCAGAGACCCTGACCCGAGACCTGAAACTTATCCTCCACTCCTCCCTGCCGCCCTCACTGGGTGGCCCTAGGAGCTCCCGAAGACCATTGGCAGGAGGGGAGGGAGAAGTTGATGTGTTTGTTCATGTTGTTACAAGTGGCTTCAGGATTAGCCTGAGATATTAAGGACCAGTTTACCTAAATCCTCCCTAGCCCACCAATGTTTCAATTGCATTGCATGTTTTAAACTCTAGAGCAAAATAGGAAAAGCAGCCTAATGACTTGGGTGTTGGAAAACAGAGAAAGAAATAGAAATAATCAGCCACTTCACTCTTCATCTCCTACCTCTGGTTCCAATATGAGATCGTATTTACACTTCAGGTGTTCTAAGGAGGATGTAGTCCCCATTTTTTATTTTGTAGGGGAAAAAAGATCACAAGTGAGTTGAGCCTCAAAGCAGCAATAAAACAGAGCTGTATTTCCTGGCATCCTAAGTCCCTGGAAGGTGGGTGGCAGTCTTAGGGGGTCTCCACTCCCCCTGCCTTCTTCCCCTCTGTCCTCCCCACCTCCCCCCCCCCCCCCACCAAACAGAGCAGAGGTTCTTGTCAGAATGGGGGACTGTTTTTCTTTCTAAGATTTCCTTCTTCTTAAGGCCAGGTCAGAGTCTAATTATTATTATTGGCCAATCAATTTATCTTATTTAAAAATTTGGTGTTTAAGAGCAGAAATAAAATTATTTTTCTGGCTAAGTTTGATGACCCTTAGAAGATTGTCTCTTATTTTGAGTCTATATTAAGTGAAAATATACTCATTCTCTGAGTTTTGGATACTGTATTAATATGACTTTTGTTTCCTTATTCTAAGGGGGTTGGAAACAAACTAAAACAATTATCCTTTTGGGAAAATGTTCAGTGTTTAAGCCCACATCTAATTTCCAGTTCCTCATCTCCCAAGGCTCCCTAATTACAGTGAGAACTTTAAGGACTCTCCTGCGTGTCTATTTGTTCTTTGGGCTTAAATTGCCTTCCTCAGCAAGAGAGCAAATTGGGCAGGACCATCAGCATTCAGCACCTCACGGCATCCAACTGCACTTCCGATGGGCCGTCCATGGCTTTTTTTTTTTTTTTAATTTATTTATTTTTAACATCTTTATTGGAGTACAATTGCTTTATAATGGTGTGTTAGTTTCTGCTGTATAACAAAGTGAATCAGCTATACATATACATATATCCCCATATCTCCTCCCTCTTGCGTCTCCCTCCCACCCTCCCTATCCATTCCAACCATGGCTTTTTTCTTTTTTAAACTTTTTAATATGAGAATTTTCAAATACATAGACAAAAGTAGAGAGAATGATGAACCCACATACCCATCGGCCAACTTTAACAGTTATCCTTTTTAAAACCCTCTCTCCTCTCTTCCCAGCATCCCCACTGCTGCAAAGAAAAGTGCGACCAGGTCCGGGGCTGTTGCCTTTCCAAAGCTCTTAGGAGATTCATAGAGCGGAGGTTGTGATACCCAATGTTATCCAATGTGATGGCCCAAAGTGGGAGCCTTTCAGCCTTGCCTCCCACTCCCGTGAGGCTGACAGCCTTTGGTGTCTACGCAGATTGTAAGTGAGCCGGAGGAGTTCGCACGTCCCCTAATTTGTCATCACCTTGGAGCAGTCAGAACGGATAGGTCATGTGAGTGCAGTATTTGCAAAAGCAGGGTGCTAGGGTGCAGGAGGCTGGACGGTGCCATTGAGGACTTTGGCAGCCACCCGCCCTTCCCGGCAGAGCTCTGCAGCTACCAGATAGGGATGAGAATCCTCCCTCAAATTTCCCACTCGGAGAACGAAAGCTCGATGGAGAAAAGTGCTTTAAAGAGGTAGAGAAAGTTTGTGTTTTAAAGCTGGCTAATGCTAAATTATGGAGGAGCTCTTTGGGAATCCTTTTCGATCTACATAAATGACAGAGCTGCAACGTGAGCCATGTCACAGGGCACCTCCTGGGACTGACATTTCCCTTTAGTTTCTGCCCACCCCCTTCCTCATTTGCAGCCTTCTCTGCAGTCCCCAGCCCTGTCCCCTCCCAGCAATTCTTCCTTCTGGTCTTGGTGGATTTTGTGAGGAACTGGCACAGTCAATGAGAATGTGTCTAACTAAGAGCACACAGACTGTCCTGGGGGATGACTCCTGACGCCCAGCTCTATTGCTGGAAATGAGCAGGAGGTTGTACTTTCCTGAGGCCTGGACGTGGCTCGAGCACCCAAAGGAACATCAAACTACTAGAGGAAAAAGGAGAGAAGGGTGATACCGGCGCATTTTGTTTGCATCAGGCAAGAGGTGAAGGCCTGGAGAAAATGCTGCCCTTTGATTCTTCAGAGAGATACGGACAATCCGTATGAAAATGGCACCAACGAGGCGATGGTTTTTCACGTTGTTTTCTTACTTCAGTTGCTACAAAGGTCAGTGGAACTCAGATGTTTGGAGGTGGCTCCTCTCAAATGAGAGTAAGAGCCCAGGGGAAGGGCGTGGGTTCTGACCTCGTTTTCCTTCTGTCTGCCTGAGCCACCACTGGGGGGTTTTTAACATCTCAGTTTCTGCATCTGGAAAACAAAGGGGGGGATGGCAATGAGTTGGGTGATTTTCCACTCTCTTCCCACCAGGAGCAGAAAGCTTTTTCAAACGTCGCCCTTCCACTCCCCGCTGTGTGTTTTCACTGGTTTCTTTGTTTTCGTCACTTAGTTCCCTCAAGGCCACCCTCCTGTAGTAAGATGATCCTGTAGGAAGACGGGTTGTTCCACCCTGTCTCTTCCACCCTGTGGACCTGGTCCTGTGATGAGGTGAAGCAGGTCATTGCCTCAGCCGTGTGATTTAGGGGGGGGTTGTGTGTGTTGGGAGAAACGAAGACCTTGTCTTTCCCCAAATGCCGCATCATTGCCTAAAATTTTGCCATTGATTGTTCGTCCCTTCCTCTCCAAGATCATTTGTTAAAATATCAGGAACCTTGAGAGCGATCATATAGGTCTAATCAGTCATTGCCTCTTTAAAGTATATACGTCTTTCCTGACAGCAGGTTTCCTGATAGGAGGGTAGGGGGAGACTGGGACCGCTGAAGCAGTGCATCCCTTCAGATTTTAGTCCAAAGCTGGTTTTGATGGCTGTTCCTCTGGTGGCCTGGGTGCGGACACAGTGACCTGTTCTCACACCCAGTTCTAAAGCTAAATTGCCCCGCTGAGGAAACGGACAGCCCTTTGTCACCCCGAACTGGGCGCATCCAGAGCTGCATGTTTGTGGGAGTAAAATCTGAAGCCAGAGTTGTGGAACTCAGCTCTTAGCAGCTGTTTTTGGGGCTTGGGACTCAAAGAATGTTAATTTAAATGTACATTATCAGTAGTTGCTTGATGCAAAGGAAAAAAAAAAAATCCCAGAAAATTTCCTTTAACTATCCCTAAGGTGACTCTGGTCCAATGAAAGCGGGGCCTCCAGAAATCCCAAGATTATAGGTAATAGGGCCTGCCCTCCCATAGCCATGTGGTTTATGAGGAGAACATCATTTTAATTTGCATTGCTCTTGTCCTTGCTCTTGTATTCTAATACCCAGTAGCACGATAAGGAGAAAGGGAACTAATTTCCAAATATTAACAGAGTTGTTCAAGGGAACTGCATTTTCTGATGCTGCACATCTTTTTCAGAAAGCTTGCCTGTGGCTGACAGCCTGCTTGGCACACTCCTGCTGAAGTCCTTTGGTGATGAAGAGCAGGGCTGACAAATGACCAGATTCCAGATAGGCCAGTGAGGGCAACAGTCTGCGAACTGGGGGAGATTGAGGCCTTAGAAGGGCATCCGCGGATGAATGTATCCAGTCTAGGAGGGAGGGGGGCAGCCAAAGAGAGTCACCTAGGGAAAGTAGATTGAAAGCAGCTTTGAAAAATTCTTTTTTCTTCTTTATTTAAAAAATTTTTTTAGTTTGCGAATTGATTTACAATATTGTGTTAGTTTCAGGTGTACAGCAAAATGATTCAGTATTTTCTTTTCAGGTTCTTTTCTGTTATCAGTTATTATCGATAAACGATATCGATTTATATAATAAATACCATCTGTTATAATATTATCGATATTATCAGTTATTATCGTTACAAAATATTGAATAGAGTTCCCTGTGCTATACAGTAACTCCTTGTTGCTTATTTATTTTATGCATAGTAGTGTGTATATATTAATCCCATAGTCCTAATTTATCCCTCCCCCGCTTTCCCCTCTGGTAACCATAAATTTGTTTTCTATGTCTATGAGTCTGTTTCTGTTTTGTAACTAAGTTCATTTGTATCATATTTTAGATTCCACATATAAGTGATATCATGTGATATTTGTCTTTGTCCGACTTACTTCACTTAATATGATAATCTCTAAGTCCATCCATGTTGCTACAAATGGCATTATTTCATCCTTTTTAATGGCTAAGTAATATTCCATTGTATATATATGTACCACATCTTCTTTATCCATTCATCTGTCAATGGACTTATAGGTTGATTCCATGTCTTGGCTACTGTAAATAGTGCTGCAATGAACACTGGGGTGCATGTATCTTTCCGAATTAGAATTTTCATCTTTTTTGGGTATATGCCCAGGAGTGGGATTGCTGGATCATACGGTAGCTCTATTTTCAGTTTTTTAAGGAACCTCCATACTGTTTCCTATAGTGGAAACTATACATTCCCACCAACAGCATAGGAGGGTTCCCTTTGAAGAATTCTGAAATAAGGATATGTAATAATGCTGGTCACCTCCACATCCCCACATAGAAACCTGCTTAATTAAAAAAGCTGGGCTTATTAGGAGATGTTGAGCACCAGCCTCCTAGGTATTAAGCACTTTTCTGTGTATAATATGATGGAAACTACCACTGATTTCTGAGCAAACCCAGGGTAATAGAATTTTAGCTGAGAGGTAATTATTCAGCCAAGGACTAATTTCTGGTTCCTTTTGGAACCAGGTGTGGCCATATGACAAAGCTCTCATCTATAGACTGTGAATGGAAGTGATGTGAGCTCTTTTCAGACCTGGCCGTAAACCTTGTTCATGAGCTCGTGCCTACCTCCACCCTCCCTGATTGCTGGGATGGCAATCCCCCAGTAGCCATTGGAGCCATGAGTTGAAGATGATAGAGCCACCATCTGTCTGGACCCCCCAAAAGAATGCTTGGAGCACAGCACTCCCCAACTGCCTGCTCTAGGCTATTAACATGAAAAAGAAAAAACTTCTATTATTCTTGGGCCATTGCATTTTGGGGTTCATCCATTGTAGCAATTTAGACCCCACTGTCCTAGTCCATTCGGGCTGCTATAACAAAATACTATAGACTGGGTAGCTTATAACAGAAATTTCTTACAGTTCTAGGGACTGGGAAATCCATGGTCAAGGTGACAGCAGATTCACTGTCTGGTTCTTAGACTGTTATCTTTTCACTGTGTCCTCATATAGCAGAAAGGGCTAGGGAGCTCTCTGGGGTCTCTTTTATAAGAACACTAATCCCATTCATGAGGATTCTGCCCTTACGACATAAGCACCTCCCAAAGGCCCCACCTCCTAATACCATCACCTGGGGGGTTAGGATTTCAACATACGAGTTTTGAGGGACACAAACATTCAGCCCATTGCACTGCTTAATATATACAACAACTGTGGAAAGTAGGTGATATCACTGTTTTATAGGTTAAGAATTTGCAACTCTGAGAATCTAAGGGATTTGTTTATTTACCCAAAGTCATGTGGATTTGATTTGAATGTGGAGTCATGATTTGGACTGGAGTCTGTCTGGTTTAAACCTCTGGCTCCTCAAAGTTCAGGCCTCCAGAGAAAAAGAGGGAAGAATAGATGGTTTGGTGTCTGATTCAGTTGGGATGTCCACTAACCCAAGCCCACATTCACACCACCCTTCCTGCAGCTCATCATCACCATGGAAATGGTCACGTAGGGAAATTGGTCTCTCCATTTCCAGTTCATCTCCTCACCTATGTCCAAATCATTCTCTTTCTAAAAAGCAAATTTGATTGTCACTCCTCAAAACCCTTCAGGGATCCTTACAGCTTACAGGAGAAAGCATAATTTTTCAGCAGAGCATTATAGGACCTCCATGATCTTGGATCCTTGCATCTCACCCTCATATTCCCTCATTCTCTGCTTTTCAAATCTAGCTGGAGCCACAGCGCACTGCCTGCCCTTCCCCAAAGTACCAAAATGTTGGGGTCATCATCTTACTTTGCACATGCAGATGTGCCTACCTGGAGTGCCTTCCCCCACTGGATCACATGGGAAACTTGTACCTGTCTATTAAGTCTCATGTATGAATTCTTCCTAATTCACCCCTTCTTTCCCGGGAGCCCTGTACATATTTTTCTCCTAGCACCTAATCACACTACAATTATAATTATTTATTTGTCTCCCCTACTGGACTTTGAGATCATTAAGTACATCAGCTTCAGTATTTATTTCTGGAAGCCTCGGGTCGAGCACACGTGTCTAGCGCATCAAAGACATTCAGTATGCTACCATTACTACAGTGTGTGCTTGACCAATGGATTAGAATATTGATGTTTCTCCCAGTTCCTTTCATGGATCTGTATTGACGTGCATTTTATTATTCTATGTGGGATTGTTAGTTGTTCAAAGTCTAATTCTTTCAAACCCAAAGAGAAATGTTTTAGTTGTCAGAAATACCCACCCTCTACCCCAAGAGCTCAGCACATGACCTTGGGATCCTTGAATATTTATGGAATTGAACTAAAATCTGCAAGTGTTAATTGAGCCTCTTGTTCTACTGAGGCCCTAGAAGGAGGTGCTTGGGGAAAATGTCAGACTGTAATAACCTATATGGGAAGAGAATCTGGAAAAAAATGGATATATGTCTATGTGTAACTGAATCACTTTGCTGTACACCTGAAACTAACACAACATTGTAAATCAACTATACTCTATTATAAAATAAAAATTAAATTAAAAAAAATTTAAAAAGCCTATGGGGTGGGGGAGGGATAAATTAGGAGTTGGGGATTAACAGATACACACTACTGTATATAAAATAGATAAACAACAAGGACCTACTATATTACAAGCTATATTTAATAGCTTGTAGTAACCTATAATGAAAAAGAATCTGAAAAAGTATATATATGTATGTATATATATGCACATGTATATGTAACTGAATAATTTTGCTATACACCTGAAACTAACACAACATTGTAAATCAACTATTCTTCACTAAAAAAGCAAAACAAAACAAAACAGAACCCCAAAGCTGTCACAACAGCCTCAGATGGTGTGTAGCCCTGTGTCCAGCCTACGTATGAGAAAACCGAATCCCATGGAAAAGAGGAAGAGGCAGAGGCAGGGCTCATACCAAACTGCCTGCTGCCAGGGCTCCAGACTCCCACCTGCAGTGACTACTGCCCGGTAGCCATATGTGGTTAATATAAATCAATCACTCCAGCTGGGAGGGAAGCTCTTCTCGCTTCCTCCCATCCCCTCCATCTGTTAATGCTTTGCAACCCCGGGGATTGTCCGCACATCAAAGCCTGTCAGATTGGACAAAATGAGATAACAACGCAGAGATTAAACTCTTGCCCAAAGTGGTAGCCTTTGTGCAGCCCAGAAGTCGCTTTGTTTGGGGACTTTTTAAAACTGAATCACAGAGTCTCAAAATGAGGACAGTTAAGCCCCATAAGAGAAGAGAATTGTTCAGGGTGGTCTTCCCGGTACCTAAAAAGATACCTTGCACACAGTAGGCACTTAATAAATCTTTAAGAAAAATACTGCAAATGGTGGAAACAGGAGCATTTCAGCAGTGTTTAGAAAGCCATGCCCATTCTTATTCTTACGCTTACTTATACCAGGAACACCTATGAGATGCTGAGTTGCTTTGCATACACTCAGCCCTGTTCTTGTCTCTCTCCTCCATCAGCCCAGAGGGGAAATCCATAGCACAGCCTGCATGACCTGCAGAGTGGGAGGCTGTGGGTTGCCCGCTTCCTGGAGCAGCCTCTTCACCCTTAGTTCACTAAAAGGCAAAATTTCAAAACAGGCGTGGGACTAGGGTGAACATTAAGACGCACTGAGGTGCAGAATTCAAGGAGGCACTCTCTCTCAGGCTGACCACATTGTCTCACTCATCTTATTATAGGCCTTGCTCTCAAGAAACTCATTCTGTCAGCTCTAAATAAATGGGAGTCTAATCGCCTGTAAAAAAATATATATAAACTTTCTCCTAAAATGTATTACATTAAATCATATATTTGGACCTCACCCTGGGTGAGTTTATCCAATTCTTTCCTGAAATGGATGAAACAATGTCCATATAATGATATTTAAATCATGCCCTGTGGATCCCAATCTTCTTTTAAGTGAAATTTTGGCTGAGATAATCATAGATGTGAATGCAGTTTTATGAAATAATACGGAGAGACCCCTTATGCTCTTTACCCAGTTTTCCCCAATGGTTAACATCTTGCAAAACTATAGTACAATATTGCAACCAGAATATTGAGGTTGGTAAAATCCGCAGATTTTACTCAGATCTTCCTCATGTTACTTTTACTCGTTTTGGCATGTGTATTTAGTTCTACACAATTTGATCCCATGTATAGGTTGTGCATCTACCACCATAATGGGATGGTGAGCTATACCGTCACCACAGGGATTTCTCATGTTCCCTTAATGACCACAGCCTACACCCTACCCACACCCCCCTCCCCATTACATTTTCACGTTACATGACTTTCCATGGTCTTTCCCAATTTGATGGCTATAAGTACTCCATTTTAAGAATTTATCAATACCATATTCGCCTAATCATCGATAGTTGAACATTTTTTAGATGTATCTTTTTTTGTTGTTTGTTCATTTCACTCTTATGCGACCACTTCACTTAATCTTTTCACACATCCAGATTTATTTTCCTAGGATAAGTTCAAGGAACTTATCCTTCATTTTCTAAATTCTTAATTTGATTACTCAGAAAAGGCACCAATCCTAAAAGTGAAGAGGAGAAGGGGCAAACGATGGTCACCGTCACTAATTAGCCAGAGCACTGGCTGCGGTGTCAAGAGCTGGGAGCCCACACTGGCTTTTTCACCTATATCTGTCCCTAGACAGGACTCTGATTTTCCAAGTGCCCCAAAGGAAGGCATATTCTCTAAACTACGGCTTGTGAGCTTGACACTAAAACACACCCTAAATTCCACCAGGTTATTGAAGAGGCAGCTGGAAAAAGATTCTAGGGTTTCTTGGATGCAACCTGGGTCTACGGAGGGCACATCAGAGCAGGTTAAGCGCGCCTTTTAAGGACGTCTTTCTCTGACAAGGTCAGGGTAGACTGGTCAGCGAGGAGCAAGTGAACTTTAGTTAGCTGACCGACAAGGGCTCCTGTGGTCTCGTGGACCAAAGTGAAACACATGGTTGGATACATGGATATATTGGCATGCTGGTAACCAGCAGAACATCTGGGCAATGAAGGTACGGTTTAATGGATGTGGAGAAAAACCGTCTGTAGTTGCCTGGTTTAGAAGCCCTCCTTTTGCTCTGCTGCATTCAAGTTTATTATCTATGACTTAGATGGAAATTTAGATTTTCAGAAGAAAGGGAACTGAGAAAAACCTCTCTCTCATACACACACACACACACATACACACAGAGAGATGATGGATGGATAGATAGATAGATAGATAGATAGATGATAGATAGGAAGATTTTTGAAAGGCTGGATTAAAGAGTGGATTTGGGCAAGATGATAGTTAACAAATGCATGACAAGAGAGGACACGGCTTGGCAGTATCTCACGTGAAAAAGTTTAGCAGTGTGTGTCCACACAATCTGTAATTGTGGTGCGAGGTCTCCTGTAAGGCTGCTTGGATCTTGGACTGTAATAATAGAAGCAGAGAGTTTGCAGCTGAGATGATCTTCCATTCTGCATTGTCCTGGTCTGATATCATTAGGAATTTTGCCTTCCACTCTGGACATCATGCTAAGAAGCTGGGACGGTCTGAAATGGAAGAGAGAAGCTACATTTAAAAAAATGACTGAAACACTCTCAATTGAGGAAGAGAGAAGAAACATAGACGGGACATTTCAGGAGTCACATGGACAGAGCTTCAACGTGTGAAGTTGTCTGAGATTTCTCTGATGCTCTCAAAGGTGGAAGGAGCATGTATGTGAGAAAGCCCTGGAGGACCGAGTTAGGGCTCCATATAAAGAAAGTTCTCCAGAGATGGAATGCTGGGTTCTAACTAATCCCAACACACAATGGAACGGATAAGTCAAGACAACATACAGCTGCTGTGGACATTGTCAGAAAGGCCCTCCTAGACAGCTAGAATAGGAAACTCTATATTCAGTTTGGCTTCAGAAACTCCTGAAAGGCCTTAATGGTCAGAAACATCTTTCCCGGCCATCCTGAAATGTCCCCGCTAGCATTCTGTCCCTATAGCTGAAGGCTTTGATTCCTGTTCTATGCAAACACCCCTGGAGGTTCTATCAATAACTTGTATATAAATGTGAAAGAAGGAGAGAAGTGAAAAGTTTTAATAAAGGGAAGAGAGTAAAGAGAGGGTGTGAATACGGGAGGATGGAGGTAAATTGGGGGATTTTAAGTGTAGGAAACCTGTCTTCATCTCGATTTGCCTGGCCCGAATCCCCACTGCTAATGAACTCGGGTGATCTGACGTTCTCTGATCCAGGGCTCCGTTCGGCCTCTCTCCCAGCCCAGGTCCTGGTGTCGGTATTTCCAGGCACAGGTGGAGTTTCTGCTGCTGACTCAGGCCTGGGAGGAGACCGTGCACAGGCTCCCCTGGCTCCTGCCCAAGGATCCCCAGTCAGCAAAGCCGGGCACGAAAACCCCACACCAGTGACAGCACAGGGAGCAGGTGCCTGGCCCCCTGCACCACCCATCCTGGCAAGCTGGGAGTCTGGCTGGCATCACGCCCGGCTCATTTCTAAGAGCTCGCTAGCTAGATATTTACTGGGAGGGAGCCTTGGCAAGGGGAGGAAGCTGGGCAGAAATGGTGCCCAGGCCCATTCACCCACTGCGCTGTGGCAACTAAGGTTTATTGCCCTGATGGAGTTTGGTTTATGACACAACATAAGCAAGCTTCTTCCTCAGGCTGTCCCTCACCCGGATGGCCTCCGGGGGAAGAGGCGAGGCAACCCTTCCATCGCCAGAGGCAGGATGGAATGCTTATTGTGTGTCCCTCACTCTGTAGCAAGGGAAATTTGATTTATTTTAGAGTTAATCCATCACCCTCTGGCATCCTTTCAAGATGGGCCTTGAGCATAATTGCAGAATCTGGAGAAAATGGGGAAGTCAAGTTCAATTTATTCCATTAACATTTAAAAGACATTTAATTACGATAAAAACTGAAAAGCATTTAATGTGAATGGGACCATGGCTTTATCTTCTCCGTGTGTTTTCCCCACCAATCTCTCTCTCCCTGTTACCATTGGCCTGTTGGAACTTTGTTTCCTGGTTTTGAGGGTTCCCATGAGCCTCGGCCCCATTGTCACCTTGGCCGGCTACGGCAGGGGGAGAGGAGGTGGCATGTCCTCTCATCGCCCTTTGTGCAGACCTAGATCCATTTATTCCTTTCTGCATGGTCATTGCATTGTCTCCTCTGCTGCACTTTACTTTTCATATCTTATCCCGTCCCCTCTTCCCGTCGAGAGCCAGGGAGTAGGGCAGATGGGATGCAGTCACATCTGCCTCTTTCAGCTGTCCCCTCGCCAAGCCCTCAGTCCATGCTGGACTGTCCAGCAGCCAGAGGAGACACACTCGCAGAGCACCACAAAGCAGGGGCAGCTAAGGATGTGATTTTAGAAAAAGATACTATATTTCATTTTTCTCCAAGGTCACCAAGGTAGGCAAGAAAGACTAGCATTTGGTCAGATTTCTTCATACTTATTTTATGATTAGGTATTGCTTTTACTTTTAATTCTATATGGGATTGTGGTAGGCAGACAAATGATCCCCCAAAGATGTGCGTGCCCTAATCTCGGAAACCGTAAATGTGCTATGTTATATGGTCAAGGGAAATTAAGGTGGCAAGTGAATTAAGGTTGCTAATGAGCTGCTTTATTTTATTTTATTTTTTAAAAAATATTTATTTATTTGGTTGCCCTGGGTCTTAGTTGTGGCAGGTGGGCTCCTTAGTTGCGGCATGCAAACTCTTAGTTGCAACATGCATGTGGGATCTAGTTCCCTGACCAAGGATCAAACCCAGGCCCCCTGCATTGGGAGCATGGAGTCTTTTTTTTTTTTTTTTGAGGAATTGTCAGACTGTCCCCAAAGCAGCTGCACCGTTTGTATTATTTTTGTTGTTGTTATTTATTTATTTTGGGTGGGGGGCTGTGTTGGGTCTTTGTTTCTGTGCGAGGGCTTTCTCTAGTTGCGGCAAGCGGGGGCCACTCTTCATCATGGTGCGCGGGCCTCTCACTGATGCGGCCTCTCTTGTTGCGGAGCACAGGCTCTAGACGCGCAGGCTCAGTAGCTGTGGCTCATGGGCCTAGTTGCTCCGCGGCATGTGGGATCTTCCCAGACCAGGGCTCGAACCCATGTCCCCTGCATTAGCAGGCAGATTCTCAACCACTGCGCCACCAGGGAAGTCCCATGAGCTGACTTTAAAATAGGAAGGTGACCCTGGATTATCCAGGCGGCCCAATGTAACGAAAAACGTTCCTAAAAGTGGAAGAGGGGGCAGAAGACAAAGCCAAAGTGCTATAATGTGAGAAGGACTTGACCTGCTCTTGCCGGCTTTGAAAATGGAGGAAGGGGCCACGGTCCAAGGAACACAGACGGCCTCTAGTAGCTTGCTAGGGAAGGAAAAGGATTCTGCACCGAGAAGCCTGCAGAAAGGAACACAGCCCAGCTGACACCTTGATTTTAGCCAGTGGGACCTATGTTGGACTCCAAATCTCCAGAACTGTGAGATAATAAATCTGTATTGTTTTATATCACTGAATTCGTGGGTGTTTGTTAAAGTTTGGAAACTAATCCAGGCCCTGCCTAGATTAGGGGAGGAGAGAGATGCTTGGAGCCACACCATCATCCACAGCAAACATATTCATTCCCAAGCATCTTCCAGGTGAAAGGCAATGTGTTGGGGCCTGGTCCTTGCCTTACATAAACTCTAGAGGAGGTGGCACAAAGCAGGTGTTCAGTGGGACTCTGGAGAGGGAGTCTTTGGGGTTTGCAGGATGGAGCTAGTCCAGGGTCAACTTTAGTTGGGTAAACTCGGGAAAGGTATATAATGTCTCTGAATTCCCATTTCCCCACATTATAATGGATATAATAATAATATTAGGGTTGATATGAAGAATGAATGAGTTAATATTTGGAAAGCCCATATAACAGCGCCTGGCACATGAGAAAGGCCGTATAAGTGTTAGTTATCACTGGACTTTTAGGAAAGCCTTTAGGGGCAAAGCAGCCTTCAAGGAAGGAAAGTTAGAGAGATAATAAAAATAACCAATATTTACCAACTCCTTCCTGTGCATAAGCAGTGTGATAAGCATCTATCTTTATAACACTATGTGCAAGTATTAATCTTAGTTCCACTTTACAGGTGCACAAAGCTTAGAGGCTTAGAGAGCTAAATAACCCAACAATTGAGAGGCCGAGTAGGGATGCAAACCCAGATTCTTGTCCTTTCAGCCAGCACACTGAAACTACTGCTCAGAGGCGGGGATGAGCACATGCTGGAAGAAAATCGAGACAGGCAGTTAGTTGAGTGGAAGCCAAAGGTTGGTATGAAGGAGGAACTCACTGGGACCAGGCTGGGAAGTCAGAGGGGCCAGACAGTGATGGCCTTGAACAGCAAGATGTTATTATTTAGGGAAGACAAACAGATGGACTTGTAAGAACATGAATCTGGCAGGTGTGTGGGGGGATGGAATCAAGAGAAGGGGATCCAGATGTAGACAAAGCAGTTAGGGCATCATCCCAGATGCAGAGGTACTGGGGTGGAGAAGATGTGAGGAACAGGTGAGTGAGAAAAGTAACACAAAGGAAGCACTCCCACAGAAGGGGAGAAAATATTTGCAAATGAAGTGACTGACAAGGGATTAATCTCCAAAATATACAAACAGCTCATGTAGATTTATGTCAAAAAAAAAAACCCAATCAAAAAATGGGAGGAAGATCTACATAGACATTTCTCCAAAGAAGACATACAGAGGGGCAAAAATCACATGAAAATATGCTCAACATCACTAATTATCAGAGAAATGCAAATCAAAACTACAACGAGGTATCACCTCACGCTGGTGAGAATGGCCATCATCAAAAAGTCGACAAAAAATAAATGCTGGAGAGGGTGTGGAGAAAAGGGAACCCTCCTACACTGTTGGTGGGAATGTAAATTAATACAGCCACTATGGAGAACAGTATGGAGGTTTCTCAAAAAACTAAAAACAGAGCTACCATATGACCCAGCAACCCCACTCCTGGACATATGTCCAGAGAAAACCATAATCTGAAAGGATACATGTACCCCAGTGTTCATTGCAGCACTGTTTACAATAGCCAAGACATGGAAGCACCTAAATGTCCATTGACAGAGGAATGGATAAAGAAGGTGTGGTACATATATACAATGGAATATTACTCAGCCATAAAAAAGAATGAAATAATGTCATTTGCAGCAACATGGATGGACCTAGAGATTATCATACTGGGTGAAGTAAGTCAGACAGAGAAAGACCAACATCATATGATATCACTTATATGTGGAATTAAAAAAATGGTACAAATGAACTTATTTACAAAACAGAAATAGAGTTACAGATGTAGAAAACAATCTTATGGTTACTGGGGAGAAAGCGGGGAGGGATAAATTGGGAGATTGGGATTGACATATAGATAAAACAGATAACTAATAAGAACCTACTGTATAGCACAGGGAACTCTACTCAATACTCTGTAATGACCTATATGGGAAAAGATTCTAAAAGAGTGGATATATGTATATGTATAACTGGTTCACTTTGCTGTACAGCAGAAACTAACACAACATTGGAAATCAACTATTCTCCAATAAATTTTTTTTTAAAAAAGGAAAAAAAACCCATAAAGGAAGCACTGGGGGTCCCTGGCTGTGAGGGGCTGACAGTGGGGAGAAAAAAGATGGGGAGGAGGAGAAAATCAAAGGTTTCAAGCCAAAGAGATTGTAGGGCTGCCTGCCGAGGCAGGCAGGGATTTGGAAGGCTGTGTGTGTGTGTGTGTGTGTGTGTGTGTGTGTGTGTGTGTGTGGTCACTTCATCTCTCCGTGCCTCAGTTTCTTTAAGTGTAAAATGGGCATAACTATGGCTGCCCTCCCATCTCACAGAAATGCCCAAGGAGGTTCACAGGAGATCGCAGGCATGAAGTTGCGTTGACACACGAGAAGGTTGTACAAACACAGTGCACTGATTACTATTAGCCACCCTGGCAAGACAGTCAGACCAACAGGCCACGCCAGGACACAGCCTCATCCCATGATATGCATTTGGACGGCCATCTCAGGTTTAGGTTCTCGAAGAGCAGAGTTTTCACACACAGGTGAGAATATTCCTTCAGAAACCACCATGAGCACTAACCACTCGCTCTCCCCGTGCCTGGGCCCCTCGGGCTTGGCCCCCTGATCCCTGCATGAGGCTGGCGTGTCATTCCCAGCAACAGAGAAGCTACTTCTTTCCTCTCCAAGAAAACAGCCCCACGCAAAACTCAGCAGCCCCAGAGGGGACTCAGAGCATCGCACAAAAGAAGCATCTGTACCCTCATGCTGAAAACATAATTAAAATAACTCTGCCTCCCTTATCTGAGACAGGGGAGAAAAATGAGTGGGATGACGACTGAAAGAAAAAAGCCCTTATCTCTCATTTCCTAAATAAGTTGTTTTTGGCTTCAAGGAAAGGGTCATTGCCAAATTGTGTCCGTAGCGAGAAGAGGCCTGGGTGTGCCGGGAGGGACCCAGTGCGTGGCTGTGACAGTTCTCAGCACCTCGGAGGGCACAGATGCGAGGTGAAGCAGCCATAGGCTGGACGGCAGCTGTCACGTGGTGGCACAGACGGAAGCTCTTGCAGCCTCCCTTCCAGGACAGGTTTCCTGCTGTGGCACCAACGACCCAGCTGCCTGGCCCCATCTGCCCCAGGAAGTGGGGAGCTCACCACCCCTGAGTCTCCCTTCTCTGCCCCACCTCCCTGCAGGTTATCCCCTGTCCCCTGCCACCCTATCCCGTTCTTTGTGGCGCATTGGGAATTCAACCCAAGCCCATGCTCTCTGAACATTGAAACATCGCCCCAATCATCCTGCACACAGCTGTCAGATCAGGATTAAGTGCAAAGGAAGAATAACAGCCCAAACAACCGAAACCAGAAAAGCAAATAACAGAGAGGATGCTGTGGAGAAGTCTCCCACCCTCCCTGTGATGAACAGAGAGACCCCCTTGGAGTTTACATCTCCCCTTCGTGCAGCTGCAGGTTCCAACCCGACATCACCCCGCCTGGCAGATCCCCATGGAGCAAACCCGCTGGACACCCGGGCTCCCTTGGTTGGACCGTCTTTGCAGCAGAGTAGGGGGCTCTGTAGGTGCCATGACACAGAGGGTGGCCGGCGAATGTGGGATTTAAGGAAAACAACTTCACAGAGGATTTTCTGATGATTTATTTAAAACATTCAGTCGCAGAGTCAATAACAGAAGCAAAAAAAAAAAAAAAAGTGCAGGAGTTGATAAAGTCATGAGCCGGGGAGAGAGGATGTCCCAGGGTGCAGGAGACATGATCGCCCGGATGGAGGCCGGAGTGGGTGGAGAACGGGACCCACACGCCCTCCACACAGCCCTGGGCACCAGGGAGCCCCGAGGAGCTATTTCAAGCTTTTCGCCTTGGTCCACCCAGAGGCCTGGCCCCGAGGACTAAGGAGTGCGGTGGAAAAGCAGAACCAGTAGCCTGGAAGGCAGAGCAGGAGGGCTTAAGGCTGCAGTCGGTCAGGAGGTTTAGAAACTTGCAGGAGTTATTATGGTAGGAAAACCATTCCAGCTGGAAATCAGAGAGAATGGGAAGTGGGTCAGAAAGTTAAAGAACATGTTTCAGCACATTTAGACTTTTGGCAGAGGACCACGGAGCCGCTTGCTTCCTACCGGTTCTTATTTTAATGAACCCAGTAGATCAAGGCTTTTCCTGGAGGGGAGCTCAGTGTGAGCGGTGGACCTCGGAGAGCTGCCTGCTCGTTTGCCAGGTTCTGGCGATTCTATCGCCTTTATGCTCCTCCAGCTCCCACTGCTTTTCTGCCTTAGTTCAGACTCTCATCTTTTTCTCCTGCATTATTGAAACAGCCCCCTAAATGGTCTCCCCACCTGTGTTCTCATCACCTTCTAGTCTTCCCCCTCCCAACCTTCCAGACTGATGCTTAGACATCCCAAATCCGATTGCCTCATACAGCTACTTAAAATCCTCCCCGGCTCCCTGCTGCCCACGGACGTGTTCTCAGGCTTCCTTGATCACAAGGCTCCCCTGAGATGGTTACCAGAATACAGATTCTTAGGCCCCCTTGAGATTCTAATTTAGCAGATCGGAGGCGGAGCTCCGGTATCTGTATCATCAATAAACATCCTAGTTGATTCTCATGATCAGGAACGCGTAGGAGACACTGTCTAGAGCTAACGCTGAACTCTCGTTCGCGTGAAAGGTCTGTGTTGGGCGGCTGTCTCTGCACCCTGACAGTTGAGCTGCATCTCTGAGCATCGTTTGTTGGAGCCCAGCCAGACTGGCTCTGGAATGGGGATTGCAAACTGAAGGCTGGTTCAGAATACCAACCATGGGGCAGTTCAAGCTCATTGTCAAGCAGACCACCCGACTCTGGGCTGGGAGAAGGCAGGTACATGTGCTTTGGAGAGATGGAGAGGTTTTTTTCTTTCTTTCTTTCTTACAAAAATGAGAGAAAAACAGACTGCAGGTAGACAGGGAAAAGCAGTTAAAAACCCATATTATATAAATAACTTGTGGTGTCCACTGCCTCCTGTTGTTCTGAGACAAACAGCTGAGTAAGTAAACTGAGGCAAGACAAACCAGATGGTAACAGCAGTAAAAGAGCTTGGCCGTGATTCTCCAAATTGCACGCATCTGAAATTTTCGAGCTCCGGATGGTAGAATTGTGACATTGGCAGTTTGCCTGGACATCCTCAAACCTCTCCCTTTGGCTTCTCCTTTTGCCTTGGTTGCCTCCCTCGGCTGTCTGGTGTCCTCACTGGGATTCAGATACTTAGGGCCGCTCACCACAGATTCCATTTCAGCAGCCCACCCGCCCCACTCTCACCCCTGCACCCATTTCTATTCTCATCCCTAAACCCACCCCTCATTTCATACCTTGACCACTTGCTTCCAGATGGGAAACGATCTGATAAACTGATCTCTGCTGAGGTTTCAATGCCTGATAGTAACTATATATATAATGTTACATATATATGTAAACACTATATTCCTGAATATAGTGTTATAGAGCTTATGCTTTTACCGGTGAACTGCTGGGAGACAAAACTTTGCTAAAGGTTTAATTGATGGGTGTGAGACGTGGGAAAAGATTGTTATCATTTCCCACCTGTTGGCTTTAACCACTGTGTTCTAGCCCTGATTACTGTGCTGGCACAGAGTAGGGACTTGATAACCTGGCTCCAGGGCTTAGACAACAGAAAGACTGCTCTCTGACATCTGGATTCCACCTGGATCTTCTTGGACCACTAAGTGTTGATTTAAGTGTTGTTTTGACGAAGAAGATTAAATATTCCGTAAGATGTTATGGAAAAACCCGAACAAACTTTTTGGCCAGCCCAATATATATTTAATGAAAAGGGTATAATTTAACTTTTATATCTCTCAAGATTTTTTATTTAAATAATTCCCCAATTTAAAAAAATCTATGTCAGACCGTGTCTCTCTGATTTGGTTTACTGATTAAAGTCTTAACAAAACACTGTTGCTCCTATTCTGCCTCCAATATAAATGTCTTATAATAAGAGTTCTCCTCATCCTTGGTGGGATTTTTTTTTTTTTTTTTTGTCTCCTGTGCAAGCAGTGTTCTCAGGCACAAACCCAACTTTCCAGCTGGGATCTTCCCCTGTGATCTGTTGGTATGTCAGGTTGGAGGGCTCTTCACTGTCTTGGATTTTAATAAGCTTTGATATGGATAGAATCCATCTCACTCCCTGTATTAGTTTCCTAGAGCTACCATAACAAAGTACCACAAATTGGGTGGTTTGAAACAATAGAAATGTATCTTCTCACAGTTCTGGAGGCTGGAAATCTAAAATCAAGATGTCAACAGAGGCACGCTCTCTCCTAAGGCTCTGGGGAGACTTCTTTCTTACCTCTCCCTAGCTTCTGGTGGTTGCCAGAATGGCCTGACTTGTAGACACGTTACTCCAAACTCTGCCTCTGTTTTCACAGGAAACACACTCCCTGTGTGTTTGTGTCTCTGTTTTCTCCCCTTGTAAGGGCACGAGTCATTGAATTAGGGCCTGTTATAATCCAGTATGATGTCATCTTAACTAATTACATCTGCAAAGATCCTATTTCTAAATAAGCTACCATTCTGAGGTTCTGGGTGGACATGAATTTGGGGGGGGGGGACACTCTTCAACCTAATACACTCCTCTTGGCATTTCTGCCCTCACTTTCAAGTTCTATGTATAGTGAATCCATCTAATTACACACCCATCTCTTCCTATTTTCCCTGACTCACTCCTCCTTGTTAATGGCCTTAAGCTGTTTCCAAAGAGAGTAAAATGTTCTTATTCTGATCTTCCCAGGGCAGGGGCTGAAAACCTTTTGGCCAAAGAGAGCTGGGGCAGAGAGTGGTCGGTGCTTCAGGAAACGGGTTCCTCACCAACCTGCTCACAAAAGTTGACTGTGTTTCTCATACTGTTTTGCAGTTAGGTGTGACCTCGTGACCAGGTTCTAATATATAGAATCTGAGCAGAATCATGTGCTCCACTTCCAGGATTGGCCCTTGATCACCTCCCATGCAGGATCCTCCAAGCTCTTTCCTTCTCTGCTAGCTTGAGGCAAATGGACAGCATAGCCTTGAAAGCTGTGTGCTAAAAATGGCAGAGGCAGAAGATAAAAGGAACTGGACCTCTGTGTCATTTCCTGAAAGAGAGGTACCTGTAGGTCAGGAACACCATTTTGGATTTTATATGAGCAAGAAATACACTTTGATTGTATTAAACCTGGGGGCTGATTTGCTATAGGCGTTAGCCTACTCTGAGTAACCAGGGGTCTAGTCCAAGTTTATATGGCTACGTTTATATTAGTGGCAAAGACATAGGCTTCAAAGACCCAGTTCTTCTCACTCTTATTCTAGTACTCTTGTCACTCAACTGCCCCGTATCAGTTGAGCTTCAGTCATTCCTGTGATGTAGCATTTATTTCTTTGTGACAAATTTTTAGACTACGTATTTCTTGGCCTGAGTCTATGCATTGAAACACAGACATGTGAAGTCCTGAGAATCTATGTAGACACTGACCTGACCATTTCTCCTGTGCATTACTGGATACCTCATCTATCACTACTTTTATTCTATGTCTTAGTCTGCTATTCTATGTCTTGGGCTGCTCTAACAGAATACCACAGACTGAATGGCTTATAAAAAACAGAGATTAATTTCTCACAGTTCTGGAGGTTGATGTTGGTAGGTTCAGTGTCAGGTGAAGACCCACTTCCTTCCTGGTTCGTGGTTGACTGTCTTCTCCCTGTAACCACACATGGCAGAAAGGGTGAGTGATGTCTCTGTGGTCTCTTTTTTTAAGGGTGCTAATCACTTCCCAAAGGGCGCCCTCTCCTAATACCATCACAGTGGACATTAGATTTCAACACGCAAATTTGGGGAGGACACAAATTCTTAGTCTATAGCATTCTACAGTTGATTTTGTGATTTTATCCAACTATCTCCACCCAAGTTCATGTTAAGCCCTCTTGTGCTTTTCTTCTGGTATCAGTGTGCCCTTCAGCTTTCTCTGTGGAAGACTGTTCCACTTCAATATGAAACTTCCTCCATCCAGGCCTGGGTGCTCTCATGTAGCTCTGTTTTCTCACCAGGTCCAAGATATTTTGGCCCCATTCAGAGTGTCCTCCTTGACCACCAACCAGGTGTTGATTTCCTAATTATAGACCTTTCCTCCCAGGACCCTTCCCCTAACTTTTGAGTGTCAGGAACCCACACACCAGCTACAGAGCTATCGTCATGTGGAGGTATCAGCATCCACCCAGACTTCCTTTTCTGGGGGACACTCAGGACTCCCACAGAGAGTGGATGGGACCACTAGGGCTAGCATTGGTGTAATGTGGGGAGGGGGTGGCATTAGCCTATTCCCACCCTTCTTCATGGTTCCTAAAATAATTCTGACCTCTGGCTGCCCAACACTCCAAAGATCTGCCCACATCCTATTCTACCTGAGTATTTCTAGGTTTGTTTACCCATTGTTTGTTATACCCAGTGTTTTCTTTTCAATCTCCTTGCTTTCCTTTATCTCCCCACTTTAAAAAAATCTCAAAGCTTATTTTTCTAAGCTGAATGCCATGGGGCTATTTTTACTTTGCTGAGTCTATTCGTCTCATTATTCTACTGTTCTCTCACTTGTACCAGCTCCCGGCTAAGCGTGAACATACCATTTCCAACCACTTCCAGATCATTAATAAAGTTGTAAAGGAAGACAGTTTCTTACCCTAAACCCTGTGTCACCGATTAGATGCTTACCCCCAAATGGGTTCCTTGGCAATTTATCATTACCCTATGGTCTTTCAGTCAGTGTTTAATCAATGAGGCTGGGTTCTGATCCAGGCCAATTTTCAACTAAGTTTCCAAGGAAACTTTCTTGAGACCAATTGCTTTTCTGAAGCTGTCTTCTCTCTTGCAGCTCAGTTGGAAGCACAAAAACCTGCCAGACCATTTATTTGGCTCTAATGATTGTTGAGGGTGGTAGCATTCATCTCTCTTTACTTCCATCAACTTCCGCCTCTTGAGAAAAGGAAATCATCTTGGACTGCTCCCTTCTGTATTACAGAGTCTGAACTGTTGCCAGGATGGGGTTGGAAAGGGGAGCATATCTTCCACTCTAGGCAAGACCTTGATCACCAAGTCCTGCTTCCCAGACATATCCAGGTGCAGAACTTTATATAAGGGAGCTCTTCAGAAGGACACCAATGACATGGGGTGGGGTGCCCATGCTCAGTGAATCTGAAGATTAAATCATAACCATTGAGCACTGATCATGTTTTAAGAGTTGTACCAGAGATGCTCATACAAAGCTAAAGAAGCCATAGCCTACAGCCTCAGATGACTTCAAGTCTGGTGGAGGTAGAATGAAAACCTAAAAAATGGTCCCTGCTAGGAGTTGAGATATAAGAGGACCAGGATAAATATAAATATATTTGAAATTATGTTCCCTGGCAAGACAAAATTTTAATGTTTTATGAGTTGTTACCACTCTCAGCTGGGTTTGGCTATCAGAGAATGAGATGTGGAAGAGATACGTTTCTTGGTGAGTTGCTGGGTCATAGGCTAGGTACATCTTCAACTTTACTAGGTATCACCACATTTTCCTCCAAAGTAGTTGCACCAATTTGCACACTATAATAGAGGAAGTCTGGGTATGCAACTCAGCTCCAGCACCAGGCACATGGGGGACACCAAATCTAGGTGGAAAACTCTCCAGCACTGTTCTTTCAGGCCATCCCTCAAAGTGTGGTGCTGAGGTGTCTACACCACAGACACGAGGGTGATTAAGACGCAGATTCCTGCATCCCATCCTAGCCCTTCTCTACCACAGTTTCTGAGCATGAATCTGCATTTTAAACAAGGATGGTTCTAAAGCAGGAATTTTAAACCTGGGGTTCACAGGCATGCTAGGGCAAGGTTCACAAACTACGGTATGCCTAAGAGTCACCTGGAAAGTGGGTACAATGCAGACACTGGAATCTAACACTTACAGATTCTTCTTAGTACATCTGGAGATGGGGCAGAGAGCCTGCCTGCCTTTTTAGTTAGCATCCCAGGTCTCTGTAGTGCAGGTGGTCCTGGGACCGCACTCTGAGAACCCCTGCCGAGGAGGTCTCAGGGGTTCTATGCTCTGCGTCCCATTCCTCCACTCCCACTCACTGACAACTTATGCACAAACCTTCCATGTATGTGCCTCTGTGCCATTTTATGAGGACGGTCTTTTGTTTCTTCAGGTCCCCAAAGAGATCTGAAAAAGAGTCCAGAAAAAAAAGTTAAGATACACTGTTATAGATGCAGCCTCTTCTTACTGGTTCCAATAATTTCTTACATCTCTGTGTAAGCAATATAGGGGAAAAAATGCATCAGCCAGGAGCTGCAGACACTACTCCCTCCGGTAAGCTATTTGCTCCTCAAATGATTCATAAGCCCTGTCCAGCAGAAGCCCAAGGACAGGAGCACACAAAAAAGCATCCAGTCTCCAGTTTCTGATTCAATATTCTCACTGCCCAGCCTTCAGGCTCTATTTTAGGGAATTCAGCTTTAAAATTTAAAAAAAACTATAATAATAATTGGTTTATATTACTAAATTTGCTGTCCCTGGAAATACACTTTTTCTGATCTACCAGAGTTACCATTTCCCAGATCCTCTGAACTCTCTCTCCTGGAGGACCACTTCTGCTGTCCTCATTATTTAAGTGAAAGACAATCAAAAGCTGCATCTTCTCACCCTCCTATGATTTATAGTAAAACTGAACCCCCTTTTGCATTTTTCCATGGTTTCACCTGTGTTCACACAGGTGTCCAGACTCACTGGCTGAGCATCTTGGTCTCCCTACTTCCCATCCCTGCCCCCTTCCCCAGTTCCTACAGCCTCTAAGTCACTGTCTGCTTCCTCTTTGCTCAGACCCCATGTCTCCAAATCTACACTCATCAGTGCTCAGAAAACAAGGATACTTCCCACCCTCACCAGCCTCTCACTTTGGAAAAACACAAGCAATTCAGCAATAAGATATTATTTCCTATTAACTATACCTCTTCCCCCACCTCTTTTTAAGAACCTTCAAATGAATTCCAGCCTTTTCGATGTCACATGTAAAAAAGTGATAGCCTGAAGAGGTCCCCATGGCTAGGGCTACTTCCCAGGGCCTCCAGCCACCCAACAGCTTGGGGCGGGTAATATGTCACCAAATCCCTAGTCCATCCGAGACACACCTATGTTCCACCACACACAGGCCAGGAAGCTTGGCCTCTGAAGACAGAGACTAAGAAGAGCCGACTCATTGTCACCTGTCAAAAGGGGGAAATAATGCCTATTGGATAGGGCTCCCCTAATGACTAAATGAAAAAACACCTGTCAGCCACCCAGCAGAGTCTCTGCTATCAGGAGGTGATCAAGGAAGGACCTTGGTTAAACCTCGACTTCGTTTTTATGTTGATTCACTTTCCTGGTAAGAATTCCTTTTGCTGGGAATTCCTTTGCTTCCCTTTATTTCTGTTTCGTTTTAAAGAATATCCATAAAGTCTCTAAACTTACTTCTTTGAAGCCACACTGGCTGAGGTCGATTATCTTCCCTGTTTGAAGGAGCTGCAGTTCACCGGGCCTTGATTATGGTCTCCCCTGGGAGGAATACATTTCCTCTGCCATTTGTATATCTTGACCTCACTCACCCTGCCCCCCACCCGTTGCTTTCCACCACAATCCCTCACCATCAGTTCCATATTTTCCCTCTAGAGCCTCCCACTGCTGATGGCCTATGTCTCATGTCTCTTCATCACATTTTATTTGTCTTTTACCACCCACTCCTGGTTCGACACTCTGTTCCCTGGAATCAAGGGAGACTATGACTCTAACATTGTCATGTATTCTGCCAACGTGTCAATTTCAATCATTCTTCAATCATTCATCTGTGCATCATGTCCCTTGCAGATTAGCATGGAACCACTAAATTTTGTAGGAGGAGGTACTTTCAAGATCCATCATGATTGACCTTATCATCCTCTTCCTCACTCTGTTTCAGCCACACCAGACTCCTTGCTGCTTCTTGAACACAGCAGCACACTGCTGCCTCGGGCCTTTGCTGCTCCCCCCTCGGCTGGAACGCTCCTCCCCCAGACAGCCACTTGGCCCACACGCTCACCTCTTTCAAGTCCTTGTTCAAATGTCATCTTCTCCTTGAGGCTTTCCCTACTATACCTCAGTGCCACCAACCGCCTCCTTGCTTTATTGACTTCCAACATTGTGTGTGTGCATGCGTGCAAGTGTGTGTGTGTGTGTGTGTGTGAGAGAGAGAGAGAGAGAGAGAAAGAGAGAGAAATGTATATAGTTTATAGTTTGCCTGCTCCCACTAGAATGTAAGCTCCAGGAGGTCAGGGGTTTTGTCCTTTTTGTTTCTTAGCATATATCCCCTGTATTATATATTCAATACATAGGTACTATATGCATATTATGTATATGTATTATGCACTCATTTATATGTATCCCCTCTTTATATTCTGTATCTAGAATATATCCTGGCACATAGTAAGAGCTTTGTGTATAACTGTTGAATTGAATGAATCAATCAGTCACTTATTTCAGACAATGGTGGAATGAATTGTCCAAGGTTGCATGCTATCTAGGGTAGAACTAGGAAGTTAACCCAGGTCTCTATCACACAGTTCAAAGCCTTTCCTCTGCCTCCACTGCTGTCATTATCAATCACAATCTACAGAGCTCTACCCTTGGGGTCACTGCCCCTAGAGTGTAGCTAGGGAAGGCTTGGAGTCTGTCCCTCAGCAAGAATTAAAGAATGTGAGTTTTTAATGTGTTAAATGTATGTTCCTTATAAAAGTGGCTTCATTTACTATGCTTCAGCCATACTACTCTTCCTTCAGTTCTCTAAATCAACCTCAGGGCCTTTGCACATGTAGTTTTCTGGACTGCTATTTGCCTAGCTTTTCCTTTGACTGCCTCACTTTCATCCTTCAAGCCTTGGCTTAAATGTGCTTTCTTGAGAATCCACCCCCAACTACCCACATCAAATAAGTTTCAGTAATTTTTCTTCATAATATTTGTTACTGTTTGTTTGTGGTTATTTGTTAAGTCCTTCTCCTCCTGTAGGGCCGGGGTTAAAACTACTTTGTTCACCTTCATACGACAGTGCTAATGAAGGATCTGTAATGAACACGTCAGTGAATAAATCTACTATCAAATAAAATGCAAAGAATTTGTGGATTAGGCCTTACTTCACATTAGCCACCAAAGCCATTTTTTGAAATCTAAAGGAGCAACTACCAGTGGGTACGAGCCAGGTTCAAGCCAACATGTGCTATGGTTGTTTACGTTTGATTAAGTCTGTTTCTAACTTGCCAAGTATATCCCAGGCAAGTGACTCGGTATATCTTCACCCAGACCCCAAAAATATATGTTCTATTGTATATATGTATATGTAACATTGTAAGTCCCTCCTTATAAACTAAGTTACGTCAGGCTGTGATAATACTTACCTTCATATGCAATTCAAGCCTTATCGGGGTATCTTTTCTAATGTCTATCTTGTTAGATTATACCTCATTGGAAACTATTTTAGATCAATGGGTAAATATTCATTGAGAACTTACCCAGTGCCTGCCTCTGAGAAGAATATGAGAGTACTAAGAGAATGACCCTGTTCTCAAGAAATAGATTATCTAGTAGGACAAACACATTTTATACACAGGATGACGTAAACGGGATTCTCCTTCCTAATGCATACATTAAGCAGGACAGACAGTAAGTACAATGAAATCTGGTGGGAGGAAAACAAATGTGTGCTAAAGTCTTAAGAGAAGGGCTTATGAATGAGGTGGTATTTAACTGGATTTTGAAGGATAGGGGAGAATAAATCAACATATTTATTGAGTGCCTACTGTGTGTAAGATACTGGACTGAATACTATGGGGGATACAAAGAGTTATAAGACAAGGTTTCTGCCCTTGGCAAGTTTGTGATCTACTTGTAGAGACAAGACATAAATTAGCGGAAAGTTAAATAACGTTATGAGAGATAAGTAGCAGCTTAACACAACAGCAACACAGGAGATGTCAGAAGGCAATGTGTGATTAATTACCAAGGAAATGCTACAGACAGTAAAAGCTTTAGGAGTTCAAAAAAGGTATTCTGGGAAGGCTTCTCAGAAGGCATAGGACATAAATTTGTGTTGGAAGGATGAGTGGGATTGGTTAAGAAGATTATGGAAGATGACAAAAGACAGTATCAGGGAGGAAGGGTGGAGAATGATATAAAAGTACAGCGGCAGGGAAAGAAAAGTGTGTATCAGGAAAATGAATGAAACAGAGTGACTGGAGCAGATAAAAACTAGACAACAGAAGAGAAATAAAGCTGGGGAGAAAGATTAAGACCAGATCATGAAGGCAATGAAAGTTGTCCTATTGAGTTTACATATCACCCTCTGTGCAATTAAGAGACCCCAAAACTTTTGCAGGGGCATGATGTTTAAGAACGATTTGTCTGGCAGTGTAAAAAATGGCTTTGAAAAGAGTAGCTCTCCAGGAGGCTGATGCAAGTGTCCAAGCATGAGGCTAGAAGGACCTAGTAAGGGGCAGTGGTGACCATTCACAATGGAAAGTAGGTAGACATATGAGAGAAACAGTGAAGGAAAAATCCACGTATGGCTGGGTGAATATGGGCTTGAAGAGAGAGAAGGGTCAAATGTGGGTTTTGAATGTTTTGTGTCTGGATTTCAGGAGGATTCAGTGACACCCACCCAACTACACACACACTGTCGTTTATTGAGTATCTGCTATTTGCCAGATGCTGGGCATAGATGTTGAAAATACAAAGACAAATAGGATCCCGACTTTAGATTTCTTACAGCCTAAAGTGGGATTATAATACATATTCAATGAGCAATATTAGAGTGCCCCATATCTTCCAGGAATAACAACAAGCAATGTCATATGGAGAAGCTTAGGGAACAGGAGGGGGAACTTTAGATTTCGGTGATACGGAAAGGGATGAAGCACTTCGTTTAAATGCATAGAATTCAAGGTAATAGAAGGAATTTCACATAAAAACGTTCAGAGGCACAGGCAAATGTAGGATTAAAACTAAGTGCAAAACCCAGGGAGGGAAATGTAGATTTGAGAGGGCTTTACTCAGAGCAGTTGGCTACCAAAGAGAAGGCATTGAGAGAGAAGACGGAGGTCCAAGCCTGAACCTTAGGCTACAATTACATTTAGAGTTGGCAAATGAAATATCGACTAAGATGGGATAAACATAACCAGAGCAGAGTTGGGGCAGTGTATATCACTCAAAGGTAGAGGGGCATTAACTATTCAGCAGTGGGGACTTCTCTGTGGAAGTCAACATGAGGGAATTAAAAAAAGGCTACGGTAGAGCCACTGTGGAGAACAGTATGGAGGTTCCTTAAAAAAACAAAAATAGAGCTACCATATGATCCAGCAATCCCACTCCTGGGCATATATCCAGAGAAAACTCTAATTTGAAAAGGTACATGTACCCCAATGTTCATTGCAGCACTATTCGCAATAGCCAGGACATGGAAGCAACCTAAATGTCCATCGACAGAGGAATGGATAAAGAAGATGTGGTACATATATACAATGGAATATTACTCAGCCATAAAAATGAATTGAAATAATGCCATTTGCAGCAACATGAATGGACATAGAGATTGTCATTGTCACTAACTGAGTGAAGTAAATCAGACAGAGAAAGACAAATATCATATGATATTGCTTATATGTGGAATCTAAAAAAATGGTACAAATGAACTTATTTACAAATCAGAAATAGAGTCACAGGTGTAGAAAACAAACTTATGTTTACCAAGGGGGAAGTGGGGGGAGGGATAAATTGGGATATTGGGATTGATATATACACAATACTATATATAAAATAGATAACTCATAAGGACCTACTGTATAGCTCAGGGAACTCTACTTAATACTCTGTAATGACCTATATGGGAAAAGAATCTAAAAAAGAGTGGATATATGTATATGTATAACTGATTCACTTTGCTGTACAGCAGAAACTAACACAACATTGTAAATCAACTCTACTCTGATAAAAATTAAATAAAAAAATAAAATGTGCATATTTCAAGTTGAAAAAATAAAAGAAAGAAAAGGCTATGGAAGGGGTCTCATTAGCTAAGGAACCGTCTGGTCCTGAGACTTTTTGGTCAACGACTGGATGACCATGTCTTGAATATCACAGAAAGTCCCCCAGATTTGGTGGGAAATTGGGTTAGATGAATGGTTTTCAACTCGGATGTTTCAAAGTGTTGTTATTGATGGTAACAAAGTATCTAAGTTTATAAATGATTTGCTTTTTTATAATAATGAAGCAAAGCACATTAATTTATCCAAGTAATAATTTTGTATTCACTGACTTGCATTTAGGTAGGTTTCCTTGAGTGGGAAAGAAAGGTAACTTACCTGAAAGGTAGCTTACCTGGGAATTGGACATATCTCCCAGCCTGTGACATGCCCACCAATACTAGTGGCTCATACAAATATCAGGAACACTGGTGTGTATGGTTGAAAAATGCGGGGTGGCTTCAATGAACTACAGTTTCTTTTGTGACTTAATATTTCTATAATACTGTGATTTAACAATTAGAGGCCATAGGTGGTGAGCTTCTGGATGGTGAGGACCATGTATTGTATCCTTGCATTTGTATCCCTCCCAAGATCTGATACACTGGTAAGTACTTAATAATTTTGTATATGAATAAACTGATGGAGGCCTTCAGCAATGCAGTGCAGTTTCTATAGAACAGGAAGAATTTTTTAGTATCCAGTCAAAAAGATGATGAAGAGATCAGAAAATAGAAGTAAAATTGATGGGGGTGGCTTTCGTAATAGCTTCATATCTGTGAATGGTCATTGCATGAAGACATATATCTGTGCTTTGATAAGAGTGACTTAGGTTGGATATAACAAAGCCCTTCCTGGCCATAAAGGCTAATAGATACTGAGGGGAGATTGTAAGGAATGATGTGGATGTGGTATCTCTGAAAATGCTTGAAAAATGAAAGTCCTCTGCACCTGAGGTTCAGCCCTCTTTCTTTCCATTCATTGATACGGCGATACAGACCACCATAGTGAGTGTCTGTCCTTACATCATATATTTGAGTGAATTTTTTATTTGTGAGAATTTTGATATTAACCACCTATTGACCACTCTTAGGGACCAAACTCAGTCTATTATGTCTCCTAGAAAATGAAAATGACTCAGTGCATCTGCATTGAACTTTTAACTGTGAATGTCAGGCAGTCAGATGCCACTAGCAAGGAGCAATGAATGTGAGTGAAAAGAGGTGGTGTGTGTGTGTGTGTGTGTGTGTGTGTGTGTGTGATTATTTCAGCCCTCCTCCCATTCAGAGGGAAAATGTGCTTCCTCTTTTGTGTAAGAGGACCCAGCATCACTGCTTATTGTGAACTGTAAGTTATAGTTTCCATCCAAATACAGCAGGAATGAAAATCATGAACTTGAATACATTATATTTCACATTGCCCAATTCTCTCTTGCCCTGTTCTCTGTTTACATTCATCCATTTATATATAACCTTGTATTGTGGTCAGACATATATTATAAGCATTGCTGGAGCCTCAAACAATGGTTATCTTCACTTGACAGGTGATGCTTTGTTGAGAAAGGGCCAGAGGAACTTGAACACAAATTCTCTCCCTCCTCCCACTTGGCCTCAGTCTGGACTTTCTCTCCTCTTTCCTTCTGTCAGCTTCCTGCTCTCTCATTTCCATCCCACTGCCTCTCCCAAATTCATATTCAAAGATGCTTTCAACATAACACGACTACTGCCAGAGCTGATTATAATTGCGCATGGATTTTGTTACATGACAGAAATTTTCTTCTAGCTTGAATATTTCAAATTGACCTATGAGAGGTAAAAAGAATAAACGTGATAATTTTTCCCAGCCTCCTGCCCTCCCTCCTCAGTTTCAGTTGAGAGGCACCATTTTTTTTCCTTATTGGGTCTGTGTATTTTTATTCCCTGTCCCCTGAACCCTTATTTAAACCTAAAATATTGATGCAATCCATTTCAAACTCAGCATTCATTAGCAGAAACTACAGTTCAGTTCAGTACAGGCGGATGCAAATTCCTAGGAGTACTTAGAGGCCAGAGACAGTGAGATGCATAGGCTAATGTGGGGAGAAAAATGACAATACGCACTGATTTTAAATTTTTTTTAGTTGAAGTATAGTTAATTTACAATGTTGTGTTAGTTTCAAATGCACAGCAAAATGATTCAGTTATACATATATATGTATATACATATACATATATATATTCTTTTTCAGATTCTTTTCCATTATAGGTTATTACAAGATATTGAGTATAGTTCCCCGTGCTATACAGCAGGTCCTTGTTGTTTACCTATTTTATATATAGTGTGTGTATATGTTAATCTCAACCTCCTAATTTATCTCTCCCCACCTCCTTTACCCTTTGGTAACCATAGGCTTGTTTTCTATGTTTGTGAATCTATTTCTGTTTTGTAAATAAGTTCATTTGTATCATTTTTTTAGATTCCACAAATAAGTGATATCATATATTTGTCTTTGTTTGACTTACTTCACGTAATATGATAATCTTTAGATCCATCTATGTTGCTGCAAATGGCATTATTTCATTCTTTTTTACAGCTGAGTAATATTCCATTGTGTGTGTGTGTGTGTGTGTGTGTGTGTGTGTGTGTATACATATACCACATCTTCTTTATCCATTCATCTGTTGATGGACATTTAGGTTGATTAAGCACTGATTTGAATGCTTTGTGGACTTAAGGCGTAGTCATGTGAGAAGGAGAAAGCGTGAATTTTGGAAACAATCCAGGACACTCCCCTAGGTCATCAGGATTCAGTGGTGGCATGTGTATGGTGTGGATTCCAAGGAAGATAGGAAGTTACAGGGGTAAGAATGGAAACTTTCAATCGGGCTGCCTGTGTTCAACTTCTAGCTGCAGATCTTACTAGCTGCTTGATTTGAGGCATGACCCTTGCTGATCTAAGTGGTTTCCTATAAAATAGAGAAGGTAACAGTTCCTATCCAACATGGCTTGAGGGAGAAACTAGAAAATGCTTATAAAAACATTCAGCACAGTGCCTGGCATATAGAAAGTAATTGGTAAGTAGTAGCAATCGTTATGTGTTGTCCCTTTACTAATGTCCACCCATAATCAGTACATTCTTTTTTCAACTATCTCTGTGAGAAGTTCTTAGTTCATGAAAATGATGTTCAAAACCAATCAGCCTTAGAAAAAGGAGTAAAGTCCCTTTGACAGTTCCAATAATTCTGGGTGGATATCAATTTATTGTCTTCTACATTGTTCAAGATTTTAATCTGCTGTTGATTTGTCTCAGTTATATCCTAGTTGTGAGATTATCTCTCCCTATCTATCTATCTATCTATCATCTATCTATCTATCTATCTATTTATCTATCTATTTATCTATCTATTATCTATCTATCTATCTTTCTAATGCCTATCATACATAACATGATGTTGAGTGAAATTTTTCCTGTTGCTTTGGAATTTGTATCTGGGGTGCAAAGTCTCCCAGGTGTCAGGATTCTGCAGCAGAAGGCTGGGGAGGTGGGAGGTGATGCACATGTCTGAGGGCTGGAGGACCCAGGGGTGGACGAGGTCAAGCCCGAGCTGCATCTTCCATATCAAAGGGTTGTGCAGCCAAGAGGCTCCCAGGACACTCTGAAGGACTCACACATGTGTCCCAGGAGAGACAGCCCTCAGCTGGAAGCTGGCTGCATGGGGGGCTTCCATGGCCCATCTGTGGAAGGTAGGGAAGCAGCCACAAGCAGCAGTGACCACGACAGTGGCCCAGCCACGTAAAGAGACACTTGTCCTCCTCTCTCTCCTTTCTCCCCATCCCACCATTCCTGGAAGAGTCGGATTTGCAGGGTTGGGGCACAGGAGGTGTCTCTGAGTCAGATCACTGTCCCAGGTCCCAGCCTGTTATGGATGGAATTGCATCTCCCCAAAAGATATGTTGAAATCCAAACACCCAGTACCTCAGAATGGGATCTTATTTGGAGATAAGATCTTCACAGAGGTAAACAAGTTAAAATGAAGTCATTAGGGTGGCTCTAATAATATCAATACAACCAGTGTCTTATAAAAAGGGGAAATTTGGACACAGACATCCACGGAGGGAGGACGATGTGAGGAGACACAGGAAGAATGTCCTGTGAAGATGGAGTTAGGCTCTGCAAGCTAAGAACACTGGGGCTACCAAAAGCTGACAGACAGAGCACGGCCCTCTGCACACCTTGATTTTGGATTTATAGGCTCCAGAACTGTGAGACAATATATTTCTGTTGTTCTAAGCCAACACAGTTCATGGTACTTAGTTATGGTGGACCTAGGAAATTAAGACACAGCTCAAAGCTGTACTGAAGGGAGGGAAAGGAGACATGATTTAAAACCACTGAAACTTTAACCTGGGCTGTACTTTAAGAGCCAAAAATGACCAGAAAATTATGGAATCTGCCCACGATCTTGTTGAAGGATGTGCTATGTATTAGGAAAAGGAAGTTCCACAGAGCATAGGTGGAAGCAGCGACTGGAAAAAATACAATTATTTTGTGAACACACCCCACCGAGTTCTGACTGCTCAATAAACCAGTAACACACAGATTCCAACATTCTCTGACAACCAGATGCTTGGGAACTTTGCCAGGATGGCTCTCAGGCTGTGTGCTGGTTGTCATGACAATGTTGGTAAGTAACAATCTTATAACTTCCCCAGCTTATAGAATAGGACTGGTAGTGTCTCTAAATGCTCTAATCACTAATATTTTGTGATTAAATCTGATGTTTAATGATGAGCTCTCAGGACTGTAAATCTCTGAAATCGGAAGGTGCTCCAAGGGCAATCATGGATCTCCCTCAATGCAAGAGCTACTTCATTGGCAGCTTAGAGGAAAGATCCTTTTCTACATCTTGCCTTTGCCTCTAGATTAGTATCAGGGGCTCCATACCCAACAGAATCTCTACCACAGTCTAATTCCCAGTGGGCTCCATCAAGCTCTACTGGACTTTGTTCCTCATCTCCAGTATATCCCACTGAGCTGCCCCACTAAGTTTATGTGCAATCCCAAGAGAGTAGAGGCTGCAAGCTGAGTTTCTGGGGTGGACAGCCACATAGGGGTTTCTTTCCCTCTCCCTCCTGGAGACTGAATGCAGGGAGCGAAGAATTTTGGCAGGCTGGGAACTTAGTTATGTTCATCCTGCTGGACCAGGGGCTTATGGCTGCAATGAGCAAGTCCTCCCTTGCGGGATAGCAAAGGCATCTCCATCCTCACCTTCTGGGGGATGGATTTACTTAGTTATTTTCTTGCTTCTTTGATAAACTAGACAGTTCTTGCTTGTCTGCCTGGGCACGGCCAGCATTAGTGTTTTTGGAAATGGTGGCAGCCCTAGGAGAGGGGGCACTGAAGGAGGAGATGAACAAGATGGTAGGGATGGCTGGGGTAGGCAGGAGGAGACATCAGCCTGGGCCCATCAGGGTGTTGTGGTCCCCAGGATACAAGGGGATGTTCTGAGGAGTCTAAGCAGGTGAAAGGGAGTGCTCCTACTTATGTCTGTCCCCCGCTTTTATTTTTGGGCTGTGCCACGCAGCATGTGGGGTCTTAGTTCCCCAACTGGGGATCGAACTTGCGCCCCTTGCAGTGGAAGCACGGAGTCGTAACCACTGGACCGCCAGGGAAGTCTCTGTCTGTCCGTTTTTAATACTTTTCTCCTGGCACCCCAGGTACTCTTGGTGGGAAACCAACTTTCTCCTCCTTGATACCCGACCCTCCTCCTCACTGCAGTTGGGCCCTCGATGTTGATCCTGGGACATTTATTCCTGTTCATTAGTTGCATCTGCTGGGGAAAGAGGAGGAAAGGAAAGATGGGAGCTAGGGTTAAGAAGGTCCATATCCATTGCTGCATGCTTATGTCCCTACCATTCTAGTAAAATCCTCTTGGCTCACTCTTTCTCTCCAGCTCTGCTCTCTCTCTGTCTCTCTCTCTCACACCCTTTATATATTGGACCCTACTGACCATTATCCCTTTCCTAAACCCAATTTCCTTGACTTCTGGGATTCCACACTTGTCTGCTTTTACTGTCATCTCTTGGGCTACTCCTTTTCCATTTCCTTCCCCTACCTGTCCCTTAAATGCTGGCGTTTCTTGGGGCTTGTTCTTAGCTCTCTGCCATTCTTGAGTTATTTCGTTCATTTCTTTATTGATGACTTTCAAACCTATATTTCCAGTCCAGGCACTGTTTCCTGAGCTCTAGGCTCAGAAATGTCACTTCTTAGTAAAGAGTTATCTTCATCTGAATATCTTGCAGACACTTCAAATAGGAAGCATCTAAAGTGCTCTATTCATTCGCAGTCCCCAAAGAACTCCCTTGCTTCTATAGCCCCACAGTCTACCAGTTGGCAATAAATAAATAAAGTGCAGAAGTCTTTCTTAAGTCCATCCTCTACCTCACACCACATCCAAGCAGTCACCAAGTCCTAATAATGTCACCATCTAAGTAGACCTTGGCTCCATCTCTCTTTCTCCGCTGGCATAGTCCAGATCACCACTATCTAGCCTTCAAGGGCAGGTGCAGGACATGTGCATTCTCTGTGCAGGCTAGTTTTTCAGCATGGTTTAAGTATAAATCTATTGTTTATTTAGAGGGAAATCTCAAAGAAGGAACACTGTTAAAGGAGCACTCAAATTATCTTCTATTACAGGGCCAGTAGGCTGGCTACCTGTTTAGTAAATAAAGTTTCATTGGAACACAGCCATGCCCTTTTGTTTATGTGTTGTCCCCGACTGCTTTCACAAAGTAACAGCAGTTTGGTGGTTGCAACAAACCATAGCTAGCCAGCAAAAGCCCCAAATATTTACTATCTGGCTCTTTACAGAAAATACTTGCTGATGCCTCTTCTACTATTCTCAACAATTCAGCTCTGGTCCTGCACTTGCATACTTCCGTATGAAATAATTTAGAAATCATCTGTTGTAAGTCCACCATTTCCCTTGGTACGATTCAAAGGGATGGTTTAGGTAGGGAGGTGTCCTTCACAACCACAATGGCTTATCAAAGCATTCTTCCCAATCACATACAGTGTTTCTGCTTGGCAGGACATTTGAAACATGTAATTGTCTCTATCTTGATAGATTTCAATTGATGTTTTAGAAACTTAGTGAGGTTTCATTGCTCCTCATAGATGGATGTCTCAGACACTACCCAGCTGGCTCTCCTTAATTTGGTTTGGATCTCACCACTGTTGCTTTGACCTCCTAGCTGGTCTTCCTGCCTCAAGTCTTGCTCCTCTTCAAACCATCCTCCATAATGTGAATAGAATCATCTTTTCCAAATGGGTATCTGATCATTTCACTCACCTGATAAACTACATTGCAGAGCTTAGAGACTTTACAGTATGTTCTGACCTCTGCAAATATATCCTTTAGGATCTGGTCTAAACTCCAATGTGGCTTATCAAGCATTTACTTTCTGGACTCAGCCTTGGTTTTGGCTTCATATCTTGCCCTGCACCCTCATTTTCTAGACTCCAGCCATATGCCTCCTCTTTCAATTTCCAGATGCACCATGTTTTCTTCCTCTGGGTCTTCACAGACTATTTTTCTCTGTGCAAAACACATTTCCCTTCATCCTTGTCCCTACCTGGCTTCAACTCATCCTTTATGTATCAGTGTAAACATTGCTTTCTCAGCTTGGCTTTATCTGTCCCCTAGACACCCTTAATATCTCTGTACTCCCCTTATCATAACACTAATCATTCTTATTGTTATCACTTGTTTAATTATCTGTAAATTTCATAAGGATAGAGAGCATGCCTAGCTTGTATCTTTCAAACTTCACTAGCAATTAGCAAGCACTCAAATATTTATTGAGTAGATAAATAAGTGATTGAATAAATATATGAATGTATGAATGAATGATTTAGTAGCCCTCCTAAACTACTCATTATCCCCTAGTCTCCACAGTTAACTGGTAACCAAGTCTGGTGCATTTCTAATTTCTACCATCTCTCATGTGCCTTCCCTCTTCTATCTTGTACCTGGACCAGGACAATAATCTACTTGCCTTTGGTATGGTGCTTCATTCACCCACCATACAGACATCTGAAATATCTATCTATGACCTTTCCTCTCTGGCCCACAGTATGAACTCAAAATCTTTTTGCTTGTTTGATCAATGTCTGCATTTCTTATCTCGATTTCCCATTTCTTGCCCCTCCCTCTTCATGACCAATGTCCACCAACGCTGAATTACTTACAGTTCTTTAGAATATGCTAGAATGTTCCATGCCCTCCTGCTTTCCCCAGCTTCTACCTGCATTTAGCACACCCTACCCTGTTTTGTGCACCTGGAGAATACTTGTGCAATTTCCAAGACTCAGTTCAAGTGTACGTCTTCTGTGGAGCTGGTCTGAACTCTCCTTTCTCTGTGCCCCAAATGAGCAAGTGTGTCTATCATAGCACCGATATCATTTTTTGGACATGAATTTGTTTGTCCTGGTTTCTCCCAGTCTTGGGGATAGAGGACATGTCTGATTCATGTTATACTCCCAGCAACTAGTCTAAGATTGGCACTTTTTGCTGAAAAGTGGACTAAATGGAGGTGATCTCTAAAGTTCCTGCTAGCTACAACATTCCATGCATTAAAGAACTAGTCCACGATTTTCAGCACATTGAACCAGCATCCTGGGGACTTTCCTAAAGTTGTCATGAACTCCGTTTTCCTGTTTTGAAAGCCTGGGCAGCCTAGATCTGGGCTCAGCATGACATATATCACAACTATTTGAGGAGCCTCCCTTCCTGCTGATTCTTGCTAGAACCTTATCTGTCAATGTAATTCGGAGCCCACTTCTACCTGTTAATGATATACATCTTCTCCTCTTTTCTACTCCTAACCTCCAGGAAGGAGGAAGCTAAGCAGTGGAGGTTTATGGTGAAGGAGGAGGCTTCCACGTCTTTGGAAGTATCGCGGCAGGTCAGCTGTAGCAAAAGTACGGGGTGTGGTGCCGTGTGGACCGGAGGGGGATGGAGATAAACAAGGGTCATAGAGAGGCTGACTTGGCTATAGAACTGGTCTTGCAAGCAGTCAAATTATGTCATAAGTACTGGTCCAGTCTGAGATGCTGAGATGGCCTTTAAAGGGGTTGAATTTACAAGGAGAAAGCACAGAGATTCTCAGAGCACAGCCATCCAGGACTTGGGAGCAGGGCTCTGCTTATCTTCTTAACCAAAACATAAGACTGTAAGTGGAAATATGGTGCTAAGGTTTAGCCAGCCACCCCTCCCACTTGGAGCAAAATAACAGAGCTCCAATCCCAAAGGGACCCTGGAGGGCAAAGTAGGAATTGTGGCTGGGGGGTTAGGGAAGAATCGTCTTTCTAGAAACACAGAGGACATTATGGGTTCCTAGGTACTCACAAAAAGAACATTAGTTAAGGCTAGAAACTAATCCTAGACTCCCCCCACTGGTAGAGACAGGGCCCCAGATACGATAATCTTTGTTAGTCAATGTTCAGAGATGAGGTAGGTCAGCCTGGGGCTTGGAATTATTTAGAATATTTGTAATATAACTTATCTTTCAAGGCTTTGAAATCCTAAATGGTCACAAGTGCATGATAGTAAAGAAATATAAATTTATGTAAGGATGCAATAGCTATTTGCAATAGTTATTTGGGCCTATCCAATTGGAATTGGGTAGTTAAAAATTTTATTTTATATAAAATAATCAGTGCTGGTGACGGCACAGTTAGACCACTGTTGATTTTACATTGGTACAAACTTTATGAAAAATAGTTTGAAAGATCACATCAAACCCCTTAAAAATTTATTCTTGTAGTGAATATTTGCTTATTCAGCCCTTATTTCTGTCTTTCTCCTTCTAATACTGTTCAGGTTTTTGTCTAGACATTCATCCTCTCCAAGCAACCATGTGTTTTAGGGGAAGTCCCACCCCCTCCCTACCTTCATGGATAGTCTGACTTAAGCCAATCAGACCATTCAACCCTTGGTCCACAGTCATTGGTTTGTGGACAGGCATAGGGCCAATATTCCAATCAGGGTGAATCCCAAAACTGTTTTGGAATGCGAAGACAGAAATGTACACCTTCCTGCTAGGTGTTACTGATGGTGTGTGTAGCCCTGATTGTGGCTAATAGCCATCCTACAACGACGAGGGGACTCAACCAGGGATAGGTTTGCCTTTGTGGTTGACAGATGAGAGAGGAAGAAAATGGATCCCTGACCACATCATTGAATCAGTCAACCTGAAATCTGGGCTACTTCTGGAATTAATTTACACATGACCACAAAAACCCTTTATTTTTAAGCTAGCTTAAGTTTTGTGTTCTGCTATTTGCTACTAAAGCTTGACAACTTGGCCAAGTAATTTCACTTCTAGGAATCTACCCTAATGAAATAATCACAAATTCATACAAACAACTTAAGTACACCATTATCTGTAAGAGAGAAAAATCGGAAACGGCATGCATAAATGTCCCCAAGTGGGTGAAGGTTAAATAAATTATATTGTACTCATAGGAAGGAATTTTATGAAACTATTACAAATCATGTTTCTGAAGCATATTTAATGACCCTGAAAAATGCTCAGAGTATAGTGTAAAGTATAAAAAGTTAAGATGTAAAATTGGATTCACATATTGTGATCTTATTATCTTATTTACATGTAAAAAGATTGGACCCAAAATATTAACCATTGTCTATGGGTAATTTTTATTACTCTTTATGGTTTTGAATGTTTAACTTTAAAAAATGTGCACATATCACTTTAATAATCACCAAATTTCAATCAACATTACTAATATTTTTATACTTTTGACTCTTGGACAGAGACTCCAAAGGGTAATAACATTTGCTAATTTTCTATTTTGCTGAGGCACATATTTGAATAATGCCCTGGGAGGCTAGTGAGAGGCAGCATATTTTTAAACTCTGCTACCCTTCACATAGGTCAGACCCTTTATGGAGTCAGCCTTGGAGAGAAATCAGGCTTGGGTGGGCCTGGGGCAAAATCTGTCATCCAACAGAGAAGCAAATACTTCTCAGTCCAAGAAAAGAGCTAGGGTCTTATTTACTTCTTCTTGAAGCCACGCTGAATCTGGAGTCCTAGCTACCCTTCCAGACTCTTCCTGCTGTCTCCCACCCCCATGCTCCATCACTGCATTTGCAGATGGGAAACTGAAATGCTCTGGGAAGTAACTCAGGCACAGCCAGACTGTGAAACAGCCCCAAAGAAACAGTGTGGGACCAGGGCCATCTGCCTCTCCAGTTAGGGGCTTGATCCCCAAGGTAGCTTATCATGTGGGACTGTTTTCCCCCAGAAGGCTGTGAGGGCAACATCCTGCATCTTGCTGGCTCTGCTACCCCTTCTAGCACAATCCCAGTGGGAAAAGTTCTAGTACCTGAGGCCTGGGAATAACAAGCCCTATTCTCCATTTTCATCCAGGAAAGGTCGTATGAACAGGCACTGTTTCCTCCCTAAAAAGGTTTGGATCCTGGGGCTTGTGTGTGAGAAACAGGTTCACTCCTCCCCCTCCCCCCGCTCCTCCCTCTTTTCCTCTCCTTCTCCTTTTTCTTCATTTTTCGATGTCTTTAATGGCTCACATTGCTTAAGACTTGACTACTGGTTTTCAAGAGCATTTTGTTGCAGAATGAGATGTCTGCCCTTCCCGTTATCCCCAAGGACTCACCATCTGACTGATCAAGTCCTTCCCCATTATTGCACTTCTGGCAGTAGCACAGCTCTATTCTCTTAGCAACCATCCCTCCATCAGGGGTTAGGGCATTTGGAGCCTCCTTGTTAGTTTTGGCTCCTCTCAAAGCCAGCTTTTTCCAGACAGGCTAACTTCAGCTGGGATTAGGCTGATGGTGGCGTTACATTCTGGGACTGGAGTTCCGACTCCGCTGTGCCTACATGGTTTCTTCCCTTTTAGAAATATGATGTATGAAAGGATTCTCCTGCTTATTGTGTAGCCTGGTCATGGCCAGGGCTCAGCTGCATCGTGGGGTAGTGCCAAGAGATATTCTCACCAACGTCACCTCCCTCGCTTGCCCGAAGTCCTCCACGTTAGTGCCATTCCTTGGTGAGGAGACGCATTCCAGCCAGGAGCAAGATAGCGGGTCATTTATCTTATAGGTTCAGAGGGCTTCATTGATGAGATTAGACTCTTCCAGGTGGGAGAGGGGTCCTGGAGGAATTAGGAGACCCAGGAGCACACAGCTTGGGATGCCCTAGTAGATGGCATTGGACAGAGCAGGAGCTGAGGTCCCTGGGAGCCAGGGCCGGGTCTTGCTCACCTGGGATGCTAACCTGGCACCAAGCACAGAGCTGGGTGTGTAGATGTTAGCCTTATTCAGTCCCCATCCTCGCCCCCCTTTAAGGAGAGGTAGTTGGTTGAGTAAACAGACATGCACGTGTGCATTTCCGAATCACGTCTTTGAGAAGCCACCTTAGGGAGGTGAACCTCCTGGCCCCGTGGACATCGTCAGCACGTAGCATCGTCAGGCCATCTCTGACTCCAGCTGAAGTAATGCCAATGCCTTCATCTTTAGACCCTTGTTGCCAGATCAGGCGTAACCACATGCATGGGCTTTTTCCAGTGTGTGTGAGGACCCGGTCTCTGTGTGCTGTAGTGACGTGGGCCACAGATCAGGGTTAACAGCACATGGTATTCCACTCTCCTGCTCAGAGTTCCAGTGACCACATGTGCCACATGACTCATCACGCTTTCCCACAGCTGTGTAACTGCTGTAACTCGCTCCCCCAGCTCCTGCCCCCTGGCCCCTGAGACCTGCTGGCTGCGCTGGCACCGTTCCTACTGTGAATGGGTCACTGCACCCCCGATGCCTCGCTTGTCCAGGTCCCAGAGACTGGCTAGGACTTCTGAGGCTTTGACATCGCCCACTCCCAAGGACTCAGTTCACCAGCCTTCATGAGTGCCTCTTACGTGTCAGGCTCCTGCAAGATGTTTTCATGGATCTCAACTAACCCTCAGATTGTTTGGTAGCTATTATCATTATCTCATTTTATAGATGAAGAAACAGAGGATGAGAAATTCAAATGAGATCTGCTTGACTTTAGCCAGGAAAGCGTGTGTCTTGGCAGGCCATAACTTGGGTCAAGAGCCCTGATGACAAAGAACCATCTCATATTTGAACTTTTCTTCCTACACGAGGAGATTTTATGCCTCAGCTTCCAGAAGGTGGAGTTCCAAGAATGTCTGGATGAGAAAAGCAGGGATAGAGGGAGGGACACACATCTGAGTCTGGTTTCTACCCAGTCTCTCCCTTCCATCTTGCATCCTGCCTCATTTTCAAAGGGAGAAAAGGGAGTCAGTGTCACAGTGGAAAAGTGCAATGATTTAGAGCATATTCTCTGGATTCAGGTTGATGGATTTGAATCCTAGCTCTGTCACTAACTACGTGACTTTGAGAATGACACTTACCCTCTCTAAGGCTCAGTTTTCTCATCTGTAAAATTGTGATGATAATAATACTTAACTCATAAGTTTGTGATAATGAGATACAACAATACATGTGATTATTATTATTATTAGAGGTTATTGGTGCACATTGCATACATGATAAGTTGATATTTGTATTACTAATAACTAACAGCTAGAATAGTGTGCAAATTGGTGCAACTACTTTGGAGGAAAATTTGGTGATGTCTAGTAAAGTTGAAGATGTACATAGCCTGTGACCCAGCAACTCTTCTCCTAGGTATATGCTTGCATACACATCAGCAACATCTATAGCAATGTGCACAGCAACACCATTTATAATCATAGGAAATTGAAAACTATATATTCATGAATAGAAGAATCAATAAATCATGATACAGCCATACAATGAAATACTACACATCAGTGAAAATAAGTGAGCTTAATTTACACAGATCAACATGGATAAATTTCGTGAGTTCGATGCTGATGGAAAGTAGCAAAGCAAAGAGCTGCAAAAGCACAGACACAGACTGTTGGGTTTCAAACATGCAAAATGAGATGTTGGGTTTAAAACATGTTTTTTTTTGATGTGTAAAGAATGACTCCACATTGGTTAGGAGCACATACATATATAAAAAATGCATAAAGAAATGAAAAACACTGCATTCCATATGGTGGGTAAGAGAGGGGCACCTTGATAAGGGCATCAGTTTATTAGAATTTCTTTTTTCTCCGCCCAAATGGTGGGCTCATGGTGTGGTAGGCAGAATTCTAAGAGGGTCCTCAAGATTCTTGCTACCTGCTATTCACACACCTTATGCCAGTTATTCAATCGAACACTAACCGAGGTCTTGCTGTGAAAAGATTTTGCAGGTGTAATTAAGGTCCCAAATCAGTTGACTTTAAGGTAGATCTTTTTTTTCTTTTTTTTTTTTTAATATTTTTCTTAATGTTTTATTTATTTTATTTATTTTTGGCTGTGCTGGGTCTTTGTTGCTGTGCGCGAGCTTTCTCTAGTTGCGACGACGGGGGCTACTCTTCATTGTGTTGCGCAGCTTTCTCATTGCGGTGGCTTCTCTTGTTGCAGCGCACGGGCTCTAGGCGCGCGGGCTTCCGTAGTTGTGGCTCATGGGCTTAGTTGCTCCGTGGCATGTGGGATCTTCCCGGACCAGGGCTCAAACCTGTGTCCCCTGCATTGGCAGGTGGATTCTTAACCACTGTGCCATAAGGTAGATCTTAAAGTAAGATTATCCTAGCTGGGCAGAAGGTAATCAGCTGAGTTCTTTTAAAAGGGACTGAATTCATCCCAATGAGAAAGATTCAATCACGGGAGGGATTTGACAGGAGGTTTCTTTGTTGCTGGCTTGAAGATGGAGGGGCTGAGAGTGATCTCTAGGAGCTGAGGGTAGCCCAGCCCATAGCCAGCAAGGAAGTGGGGACCTCTGTGCTACAATGCAAGGGACTGCATTCTGTTAGCAATCTGAGTGAGCTTGGAATAGGACCCTGAGCTACAGACAAGATGAATAGCGAATCTGGCTGAGATCTTGATGGAAGTGTTGTGAGACCTGGACAGAGAAGCCAGCCACATGGATGCTGGACCTATAGTAATTTTGAGCTACTAAACAGGTGCTGTTTTTGATTTTTTTTTTTCTTTTTTTTTTTGCAGCGCTGCGTAGCATGCAGGATCTTTGTTCCCCAACCAGGGATCGAACTCGTGCCCCCTGCAGTGGAAGCATGGGGTCCTAACCACTGGACCACCAGGGAAGTCCCAAACAGGTGTTGTTTTAACTGCTAAGTATGTGGCAATTTGTCACGCAGTCACTTAACACCCATACACACTGGAACTCTCGGTATTGTTCTCTATGTAACTTGTGTACATCTGAAATATTTCATAACACTTTTTAAAGGCAGCAGGGATGGAGCTGAGTAGTATTGCAGAGTTCTAGGCCTGACCTAGAATTAGATAATAATTACCTGAAAAATAGCCTGTGCATCTGGCATATAGTAAAAACCCAGTAAGTGTTGAATTGGAGACAGTGCATGTCAGTGTGACACTGTTGAGACTAATTTAAAAGGTGGGGTCCACCGTGAGTGAACCGGGTATAGATTGTGAGAATAAAAGTCTTTGCTGAACCAGACAAGTGGGAGCTCGGTGAGCTTTTTAAGAAAAAGTTCACGGGGTCCAAGCAAGCCTTGATCAAACTGGTTAGCATTTTGTGGCCTGTCTGAAGAATGTTGGGCTCTTAGGTCAAGTTATTCCTCTTGGGTTGAGGTGGGAGAGTGGGAAGAAGGAGATGTGAAAGAAAGTGGAGAGAAGAGGCCTCCCAGGAGTGGCTGTGCTGGGCGAGGCTGTATTAGTCCATCCTGGGGAAAATGCCCCATCCTGCATCTGTGGTACGAACCAACTCCCACTCCTGCCCCATCATCCATCAACTCCTCATCTTCCTCAGACTCTCCCCAATTTCAAAATGTGATTCCTGGAGCTACAGGGGTAGGACCACAATAGCCTCTTAGGTTTGTGCCCTAGAATGACCAAGTCAGGCTACAGTAAATGGAGTAAATTGAGCGTGTGAACTGGGTCTTCTCTCTTCTTCCTTCCTTCAGGGGTCATTGAGCTATGGAGGATTGCTGCCCGGAGGAGCCCCAGCCCAGCCTGGTCATCTGCCTGCTGCATAGCTCAACCTGGGTATCCCACCAGGCTTCAAACTCAGTCCTGCCCAGGTGATCTTATCATCTCATCCCCACCCCCGCCCTTCCCATCTCGGACGTGCACTTATGACATCATCATTCATCTAGTTTCTCCATTAGAAACCTAGGAGTAACCCAATCATTCCAATTATTTTCCATATTCTGTTCCATCCACCCCTTATACCGCTCTAGAATTTGTCACCTCCTTTTTCTTCTCAGTCTTGATTTATTTTATTTATATATAATTTCAAACTGTACAGAAAAGTTTTAATGATTGTGTAATTCCCATGTGCCCTGTACCCAAACTGTTTGCATTTTGCCTCTTTTTCTCCCTCTTCCTCTCCCTCTCTCTCTCCTGTCTCTTATTCCGTGTGTGTGTGTGTGTGTGTGTGTGTGTATGGTTTTTGCCTCTGAACCACTTGAGGCATCATGCCTCTTTATGACTAAATACTTTTTTGTGTATTTCCATATTTCCTAAGAACAAGAACCTTTTCTTATATAACCACAGTACAATCGTCACAATTGGAATATTGATATAACAGTTATATTTAATCCACAGTCTATATTCAAATTTTACTAGTTGTCCCAATAATGTTCTTTATAAAATTTGTTTTCCCTGGTCCAAGATTTAACACATTACATTTAGTTGTCGTGCCTCTTTAGTTTCTTTTAATCTGAGAGAGTTCCTCTGCTTTTCTTTGTCTTTCTTGACCTTGACATTTTTCAGAGTACAAGCTAGTTATCTTGTAGAAATCACAGAATTTAAGTTTGTCTGCTGTTTCCTCGTGAATAAATTAATTCAGGCTAGGCAGTTTGGGCAGGAATATCACTTTGTCAGGCCCATGGTGTCAGTTTGTCACCAATAGTGGGGATGTTAGCTTTGATTATTTGGTCAACATGCATCTGCCAGTTTTCATTTCTGTTAAGTTACACTTTCTTCCTTTGTAACTAATAAGTGATTTATGGGGAAATAGCTTGAGGATATGAAAATTTCCTGTCTTCCATCAAACTTTCACCCACTAGTCTTAGCATCTGTTGATTTTCGAACTCCTTCATTCCTTCTGTACTTATCCATTGGGACTCTTTTTAAGGAATATTTATTTACTTATATCTGTAAAAAGGTATGGATTCTTATTTTATTCAATGGGTTATAATCAATTACAGTCATTATTTCTTTTCTTGCTTAGATTGCCCTGATTTGGCCAGTGGGAACGCCTTCCAGAAAGCATCTGTGTCCTTTTGATGTGTCCCCACCATTTCTGGAGAATTTTTTTACTTTCTTATGCAACAAGATGTTTCAGGCTTATCTTGTCCTTTCCTTGCCTGGAATCAGCCTTTCTCCAAGGAACTCTGGTTCCTTTTAGTAGAGAATGGTATTTAGAAGCCAGGATCTGGGTCTACATACAAATAGTTCTCCTGATATATCATTGTTTCTAGGCTTTCTCAGGAGATAGAGCTAGAATATATACACATATATGATAGAAAAGTAGACTAATATATACATATGTAGTAAAATCATGTGTTCTACAGGACACAGGCTTTCTCTTCTTTTTCTATGTATGATTTTCTTCTCCAGTAATAAGAAACCTGGCTCTTATTATCCTCAATATATTTACTCATATTTTTTCAAGCCTAGAAGAGACAGAAAATAGTTTCAGGATTCCTAAACTGTGCCGCTGCTGAAACTAAATTTACTAATTAGAGTTCAACATTTGTTTATATATTTTTTTTCAGGGAAAATATACAAATAGTGCAAGTGCACAGATCTTAAGTGTATAATTTATTACAAGTTGACAAATGCATATATATCCCATACTCCTATCATGATATTATATATCCATCACCCCAGAAAATTCTCTCATGCTCTTTCCCAGTCAATACTGCCATCTCCCCTAGGCAACATTTTTTCTGATTTTTTTTCACCAAAGATGAGTTTTGCCTGTTTTGGAACTTAATATAAATGGAATAATACAGATATACTCTTTCATTCTTTAGCTCATCCATGTTATTGTGTGTATCAGTAAACCATCCTTTTTTTTTTTTTTTTTGGTCTGAGTTTCATTCCACTGTATGAATATACCTCAATTTTTAAATTCACTTTCCTGTTGATAGACATTTGAATTGAACGCTAATATTGTGAGTAATGCCGCTATGAATATTCCTGTACAAGTCTTTTTGTGTGCTTTTCATTTCTCTTGGGTAAACGCCTGGGAGTGAAATTGCTGAATCATAGGGTAGATACGACAGATTGCATTTTCCAAATGAGGCCACGAGAGTATCTTTGGTTCCACAGGCTCTTCTGCCTTGTCTCTTCTCTATCAAGAGGTAGAGTCTATGTCTTCACTCCTTGAACCTGGGCAGACCTGTTGGACAACAAAAACAAAGGACACCGCATGACTTCTGAGGGCAGATCATGTACTGCCCCAAGTGTATTTCTCTTTTCCGGAGTCCTGTGCTTGCTATTTTTCATTGCCTGAAAAAAAGTTGCTTTATGTATTTTCCAGTTGGATTGTTTTTTTCCAGCAGGAGGAAAAGTCTGGTACCAGTTATGCTCTCATGAATAAAAATCTAACTACAGTGGCTTAAAACACTGTATTTCTCTGTATTATAATATCTGGAGGTGAAGTACAGGTTAGCAGGATGGCTGTGCTCCAGGTGGTCATTTCAGGAAGCCTAGTTCCTTCCATCTTCCTGCATCGCTATCCCCTAGGACGTTGTTTCCACTTGCATGGTTGGAGCTGGACACAGTCTAGTCTGAGTACCAATTCAAGGAAGAGAAACCCCCTGTCTTTGAACTTGGAGATGATGACTTAGAAGAGTCTCACATAACTTTGGCTTACCTCCATCCCATTGGCATAATTAAGCCACCAAGCCACATCTCAACAAAAGGGAGGGAGGGAATATGCTCTCTAGCTACAGAGATGGTCATGGACCAAGATTAAACTCTGTAACTCTGAAGACGGGAGTAACAGAATTTGGTGGTTAACTGGTAGTCTTTGCTACACCATCCTGGATCCCTTCCTGCAGAAAAATCATTCTAAAATAGTTAATGATTATGTAACTCCTAAGTCAAGAACCCTTTAGTGGCTTCCCATTTCAAAATCTTTAGCTTGACACATAAGGTCCAACATGAACTGGGCAAAATCCCTCCATCCTTCAGAACTTCCCTTTCTTACCCCTTCACACTTCACTACTTCCTCAAGAGTTTATGGCTTTCCCACCTCTGTATTTGCACAAGATCTTCCCTCTGGTTACAAATTCCTCCCTTTTCTCTTGGCCATCAAATTCTTGCTCATTTCTCAAGACCCTTCACATTCCCCAGGAAGTGCCCCCCCTTTTTTAACGTCAATCCCATACTCCCAATCTATCCCTCCCCCCCGTCCTTCTCTCCTGGTAACCATATGTTTATTCTCTAAGTCTATGAGTCTGTTTCTGTTTTGTAAATAAGTTCAATTGTATCATTTTTTTTGATTCTGCATATAAATGATATATGATATTTATCTTTGTCTGACTTCGCTTAGTATGATAATCTCTAGGTCCATCCATGTTGCTGCAAATGGCATTATTTCATTCATTTTATGGCTGAGTAATATTCCATTGTATATATATATATATATATATATATATATATATACACCACATCTTCTTTATCCATTCATCTGTTGATGGACATTTAGGTTGCTTCCATGTCTTGGCTATTGTAGACAGTGCTGCAATGAACATTGAGGTGCATGTATCCTTTCAAACCATGTTTTTCTCTGGATATATGCCCAGAAGTGGGATTTCTGGATCATATGGTAGCTCTATTTTTAGTTTTTTAAGGAACCTCCATACTGTTCTCCATAGTGGTTGTATCAATTTACATTTCCACCAACAATGCACAAGGGTTCCCTTTTCTCCACACCCTCTCCAGCATTTATTGTTTGTAGATTTTTTGATGATGGCCATTCTGACTGCCTTTTTATACACTTTGAATGCCGAGTCGGAAATGAACTAGTATGAGCCACTCCAGTTCACCACTGACATATATTTTATAGCATTTATCACATTGCACACAATTATTTGTTTATACATCTCTCTCCTCCATTAGACTTCAGTTTTTTCAAGGCTAAAGGCTGTACCTTATTTGTTATATTTTCTCCAACATCTAGAACCTTAGCACATTATCTGATACACATTAGGAGTTAAAGAATAAATGTATGTCTATGTGTTTTAGAAGAGGTTGTGCTACAGGGTGGACGGAACTAAGAAAGAGGGAATACATATTATGTCCATAAATATTAACGCACTTTGCAGGGTTAAGAGAGCTCTGGCCACCTCATAGTTACCCCTAGTAAATGAAGAATCCTACCCTTGCCCCTGCATCTGTCTTTCCTTCCCTTTTCACTTTTGACAATTTAGTCTGTTCTCATAGTTTGTTTCTTCTCCATAACTCTCTTTCCTCACCAGTCTCCATTTGGCCTCTTCTGTGTACATAATTACAACATACAGCCACAGCCCCCGATCACTAGACTTTGCTGTACCAGTCAGACTCGCCCACCACTCTCTTCCACTTTTTTTTCTTTTGCTTCCTTGACTCACAGTCTCCTGGTTCTCCACTTGACTTACTAACCATTCTTTTTCAATCTTTGTCTTTGTATCCATGTCCTCTTCCCACCTCTTTAGGTTGGATCTTCCAGGTTCTATGAGCGTCTTCTCTTCTCACTCTTCATGGTTTTGCTGAATGAGCTTATGAATTCACTGGTTTTAATCCATCCTTAATGTTCAGATCTAAACTTTGCTGCACATGTCAGACATGTATATGTATATCGTGACCTACTGGGCAGCTACACCCCATGGCTCCAAAGACATTTAGTTCAACATAGCCAAATCCAAACTCAAAATCTTTTTTGCCCCTGAATGTTTCTGCTTCTGTACTTTCTTTTTCTATAGATGGGATCATCTTCTAGGAATCTGAGAGTTATCCTTGACTTCTCTCTTTCCTTAATTAATCAACAAGTGCAATGGATTTTATCTCCTAAACTATCTTCTATGTTTTATGTTTGCCTCTCTATCTTCTTTGACCTTTCCCATCTGTCACCTGGTCTGTGACGATACCTCTAACTGCTGTCCTTGGCCCCATCTCACATCCCTCAAAGACATTCTCCATGATGCTGCCATGGTGACCCATCTAGAGGGCAAATCTAACCACCTCATCAAAATAAAGTTTACGTGTTTCAGCATTAGACATCTATAATGGCTTTCATGATCTGGTCCCAATTCTCTCTCCTGTCTCTCCCCTTCCTCCCCCTTAAACTTTGCAATCATCTTCATTTTCTTCATCTTCTATCTTTGCGTGGAATGACCTCCCATCGTTGTCCTACAATAGTCCTCCAAAATCATCATCAAGTGTTACCTCCTCCGTGAAGTCTTCCCTAATCCTTTCTCCAAAGATAGAATAAATGTCTCAAATTTCCTGCCTGTTTACATTTCTCTTCTGTCACGTATGACGCTGAATGTGTTCATCGGTGTATTTGTTTATCCCTTCCACTAGATTGTGGTCTCCCCAGGAGTGGGAAGCTTTTCTTTTTCTCTTGTCACCATTCTTTTTGCAGTGTCTGGTATGGTATCAGTCCATAGAGAGAGCTTATTCAACACTTTTTTTGTGGTTGAATTAGACTGTTAGAACTACAGTCAAATACTGCTCTTATGCAATATTTAAAAACTGGAAATTCTAGTTTTAGAAAATGAAAGTGACTGACTGGTGAAGAAGATCTGAAGGATGCTCCTGAGCCTTTTATGTGCTTTTTATTGGGCCTGAGTATCTCCTAATTCATTAATACCAAAGAGAAGGAAGAATGCTGGCAGGTTTTTATCTCAAATCATTATTAAAGTGGAATCTTTTCTTCCAAAAATATTCTCTGTGTGAAGCACAATTAGAGTTTGTCTGAAAAATCAGCCTTCAGGAAATGACTTGAGTCTTGACCTCATCCATAAAAAAATGGAACAGTGCTGCTGCTTGGCCTGGGGAGCCCATTCACCACTCAGGTATCTTCCTGATAAAGACTTGATTCGTGGTACAGGTAGAAAAGAAAGCATCTCCATATCTCAGTGTGTGCCAAACAGAACTCGTCATCTTTCCTCTCAACCCAGCACCACCTCCTGAGCTGCCTATTTTTGTTAATGGCATCAGCATCCTTGCTGCCACCCAGGCTCAAAATCCCCCTGTTATCTTTGCTTCTTTCTCTCCCTCCGCTGCTCCCCAACCACCTGTCTGTAGTCAATTCTGCCTTCCCATTCTTGCTCTCGTCTGTCCCCTCCTCTGTTCCCATTGCTGCTGCCCTAGTTCAGGGGCTTATTACCTCTTGCCTGGGCTGCAGCAATAACCTCCCAAACGGTCTCTCTGCCTCCCTAAAATCAGCCCTACATATGGGGTTAATCTGCTTGAAGCACGGCTGTCATCACGTCCTAACCCTGCTAACAACTTTTCAATGGCTCCTCAATTCCCTGCAGAATCAAGTCCGCATTCATTCAAGGTGTGGCCTTTGCAACACGATTTCTCATTACTCTTTCCACGCTCCCTATGCTTCAACTAAATCAAATGGCTTTTTCTTCATTCACTCACTCATTCATTTATTCAATAGATATTTATTGAACCACTGGGCAAGGCACTGAAGATTCATAAATCAAAGGCAGCATTTCTGATCTCAGGCTGCTTGCAAGTTCTGCCCTTTCCCACCTCTGGGTTGTTAACCTTTCTGTCCCCATCACCTCTCTTTTCCCCCCTCCCTCCATCTATATCTGCCCCATTTCAACTTACGCTACAATGCCTCCTTTCCTCTGATTCAAATATCACCTTCTTCCTGAAACCTCCTCTGCCCGCCTCTTTCTCTCTCAGAGCTGGAAGAAATCAATTCCTCCTCTCAAAGGTTATAGCACATCACCTGCATTCTCTGAAGGCTATGTCTCCTTTTCTGCTAAAAACTATTTGCTCCTGAGAGAAAGATTTGTGTCTGTTTCACCTCTGCATCTGAAAGAACATTCAATACAATGCTGTGAAGATATTAATTACTCAAACGTAGTTGCGTGAACAAATTTCCCAGAGATGCACCAGGTAAATGAGGCCCTCCTGAGTCAGACTGTAGAACTGGAAAATAAGCCTTTTCTGTTCTTTGCTCCTAATTGTCCCAAAGACTCTGGCCTTTTCACAACCCATGCTCTTTTCATCCCGGCACAATGCCCAATGCCACGTGGATTGGAGAAGTCAAAGCAAAGCTCAGGCTGAGTTCCTTGGAAGCCTCTTGATTTTGCATTCCTGGGGCTATGCTTTTTCAGACTCATGTGGTGGCTTAGTTCCTTGGTGACCTAGATTATCCAGGGTTTACTCTGTCCCCTCCTGAAGACATGGTGGGCCCAGTCATCTGGGGGGTCTCTGCACCACACTGGGTGGCAAAGGGAAGATGGCTTGGAGCCAGAAGAGGGGTCCCAGCAGAGCTTGGAAGGATGCTCCAGCCTTGTGCGTGAAGGCAAAGGGCCACTGGTGGGTGGCCAGAGTCAGAGGCTGCCATTGTTCCAGAACACTGCAGAGCCTAGTGGGGCCCCAGTGAGAATCATAGCCTGGGAACAGATTTTTGGGTAAGAACAGGGTGCTGGGAGTAAGCCCAAGCACAGCCCAGAGCTTCCAAGGGCTCGTGGAGCTTCACTGGCTCCTTCAGTAGCTCTCCATGGATGGAAAACCGAGTTCACACCATTGGCATTGATGGATCCTCCCTCACCTGGTCGCACCTACTTCTATCGTCCTAGTATCCACCACACCTCCAGGCTTAGCTTCTCTTCCCCTTGTAAGAGACCGCTCGTGGTTACATCCTGCTCTTTCATGCCCAGGACTCCCTCCCGCTGCTGGCCCCATTCTCAGTCTCTTGAAAGCCTCTGTGTTCACAGCCCCACTGAAATGCCACATCTACTTGCCCTTTTCTTGAATATCCCACTGAAAATGCACCAATTGCTCCTCTAGGTTTAGCACTTATTTTATTGTACTATATCTTACACATCATCTGTAAGACAATTAGTTGTTGGTAAGTCTGTCTCCTTCAGTGGATTACAAGAGCCTTCAAAATCACCACATTTTATTCAAATGTGCCCCGAAGCCTACCATAGCTCCCCAAACACAGTGGCCCTGGGGATATCCAATAAATGTTTGTTCAGTAGATATCTAAATGAAATATTATCATACCGTTCCATGAGATTAATGTGCTTCCAGACAGTTCTACCTTGTGCAAGAGCGAGGCAAACAGGAATGCTCGTTCCCCCAGAGCATCTTGCTCTGGCCTTGAGGGTGTTTTCTGTGCTATTTAGCTCAGGCCCCTCCATCAGACGTATGTGGTTAGGCTCTGCTCAGTGACATGGTGCGTTACCAACTGAAACCCAGTTCTGAGAGTTGTCTCTCTCCCTGGATCCCTCATCTCAGCCCTCCCTCTGACAGTTGGGGCTCACCTGGTCCCCGTCACTAATGTTTTTGGACTTGGTAATCAGTCGTCATGGAAATGAAGTGTGCTTGCTCAGGCTCGGGGATGCGAGGATGCTGAGACAACAGACACTGCACTCCACGCTCTCTGTCTACTTTCCAATCATCTCCTTTGACTTGCGCATTTTTCAAAGTGCTCTGAACCCTCAGCGTCTGTACAGTGTGAGGGTATCATATTGTACCTTCTCCCATAGCTTCCAGTGGTCTCAGGTGCATTTCTCTCATTCTCAGCAAAACTGTAAACTTCTTGAAGGAAAGATTTATGCCTTATAATATTCTAGTATCCATAACACAGCATTAAGCATATAGTAACTATACAATGAACATTGTTGCCTTTTACAAGTCAAGCTCCCAATCAGGGCATCCTCACAAGTCGTGGACATCAAAGTGAAACACTACGGTCTATAATTAAAATATCTTCACTGCAATGCTGTCTATAATAACAAATAACTGGAAATAACTTAATACCCAAGGATGAAGTACAAGATTCAGTAAATGGTACATCACTTGATGGGATAGTATGCAGTTATTAAAATGGTAATTATAATATCTATGGAGCAAATATGAAAAATATTTATGATAGGCTGGAACTGATAAAAGAAGATAAAAAATAGTCTGAAGCTATAATTGTAACTATTACCTGCACTATAGCAAATCTGGGAAGGCGATATGCAAAAATAAACCCGGTATCAATGCTGTAGGATTTGAGTGATTTTTTTCTATGTCTTTAAGGTTGTGATTTTTTTCTATTTTTTCTTTAAGGTCACTAGAATATTAAATATATAATATTTTGAATAAAAATATAGGTATATCTGTAATTAATATAAAAATAAATATGTTGCTTGAAGTTTAGGGCCATTAGTAGGGAGAAGTCCATCTGGCAAAAGAATGGAAGGATAAAAAGGTGATTTTAATCAATACCAAGATCCAGTATATGTTATACTCTTACCAAATGAATTTTGATAATGATGATGGTACTGATAATCAAAAGAAAATAGTATTTCTTTGACTGGTCTCCTGAAATCTGTAAATCAGTATAGAAACTGAAAATAACCATGGCACCCTATGAAAACTATGTCAACTCCAGTAGGGTCGGGAATTTCAGGGAAGAGGGCTGCTCTGACCTTGGGAATTGCTGGTCCCCAACTACATGGTACATGAAGATGGAGTGAGAGGAACAGGGAACAGAAATATTGAAAGGCTGGATTCGAGTCCCAGTTCTGGTATTAAAGACCCACGGCATTTTGGGGAAGTCACAACCTCAATAGGTAATGTCCTTCATGCAGGCAGCCAGCCAACCCCATTCAACAAAAATACAGCCAGTTCTTACTGGGAGGCAGTGCCGAGCTCAGCACTGGGCCATCCTTGGTTTCCGGCAGAGCTAGTTCATAGGGATAGTGGGAGGATAAAATGAAATAATGCATGTAGAAGTTGTGTGGAAAAGCTGCTCTAAATAAATGTGAGCTATTATTAAGGAACACAGAAGCAGAGCTGATCTGGTTAGTTCCACAATGCTGACAGCTGATTCAGATCACACCAAAATTGAGACAATCAACTACTAACAAAGCAAGGAAAACAAAGCCCTGATTGAAATGGGCTGCAGGTGACTTTTCCAAGCCTCCCAGCTGGACTCATTCGGATTCTCCCAGCGAACTGCTGCCCCTCCATCAGAGCAGTGATCATGCTGCCTAGGGCACAGTTCTGTCCCATGCCCCTGTCCCCTCTACTAACCTGTCACCTTGCCCTCAAGGGCTGCTTAACAAACGTTTGTCAAATCTGAAGGCCGTGTGTGTGTGTGTGTGTGTGTGTGTGTGTGTGTGAGAGAGAGAGAGAGAGAGAGAGAGAGAGAGAGGAAGAGAGAAAGAATGAGAGGGAGAGAACTTTCGCTCTTGATGAGTCATTTCTGACCTAGCACCAAGGATGGGCAGTATTTCCCCTCTGAGCTAGCTACTTACCACTTTCTTAAAAGACACAAAATGCCTTGATAAGGACTTTTAAACGGACCTTGGCCTTTTTCTGAATATGTTTCCCCTTCTCATTTGGGCAGAAATGAGATGAGTTAGTTTAATGCCTTACGGAGGAAATAGGGAGAAGATAGAAAGGAGCACACAATCCGCAGAAAAGAAAAAGAAATTGACAAGAAACCATAGGAGAGGTGATCCAGTCCAAGCGAACAGAGTCTCTTTGTAGAAGAGGCACTGACCCCTCTCTGCACCTTTGCACTCTCCGTTTCTGTGAAGGGCTGCAGTAGGGAGGTGAAGGTGGCATCTGAGGTCAGGTCCTTAGTCCCTGCTTCCCCAAGACAAAGGGCTTGGAAATACTACTCACAGCTAATGAGGTTTGAATTATGAATCAATAACAATTGCAGTCCTTTCTTTCTTGCTGAGTTCCTAATTGGCATGTTAGTCATTTATAAACTCGCCTGCCTCCGTGTGCCCTCACAGTTAGCCTCGTGCAGGGGCAGAAAAAGCTGGGTGTCAATGGCAGGACACGTTGGCACCTCCTCCACTCTGCCGGTGTCTAAAGCCGGAAAAGAGGCTCACAGCCTCTGTGCCCGTGAACTTTAGGTTGTCATTTTTCTTTAATGAATTCTGAATTAGGATATTAATAATACTAATAGAGCTCACTAATTGAAGGCTTACTATGTTCAGAATAGAGTGTCAAGATTTGTTCTTGTAACAGACTCACAGACACAGAGAACAGACTTGTGATTGCCAAGGGGGAGGGGGTCGGGGAGGGATGGATTGGGAGTTTGGGATTAGCAGATGCAAACTATTATATAGAGAATGGATAAACAACAAGGTCCTACTGTATAACACAGGGAACTATATTCAAAATCCTGTGATAAACCATCATGGAAAAGAATATGAACCAGAATGTATATATATGTATAACTGAATCACTTTGCTATACAGCAGAAATTAACACAACATTGTAAATCAACTATACTTCAATAAAATAAATTTAAGAAAAAGATTTGCTCTTGTAAACTCTGTAGGGTCACAGAATTAATAAGTTGCGGAGTGAATTTTCAACTCCTAAGCATGGGACTGTGAACTAGATAGGAAAGAATCATGTTGAGTATTTATTGATCCAGTTGCCAGATCCCGACTTAGCATCTACTGGAGGAATAGTCCTGGGCTAGGCATTAGGAGGGATATAAAATGTCCTACAGCCTCATTGCCCTTCTCACCAAGCTTCAGGCTCATGTGACACTCACTATTTTGGGTTAAGACACAACATCTCCCATCACTGTCACCAGCACGATGACCGTCACCACCATAGCCCTGCCAGCATCACCAGCACCTCTGCCAGCACCCTGGCCATCACCACACCACCATCAACGCCAAAAACATGTGTGAAGCATCTGCTGTTTGCATGTGGCCACATGGCTTTTCTCCAAAGTGGCAGCTGGGTCACAGCTGGGGTGTGCTGAAGGATTAAGTGGTGCCTGAGTGAAGGTGACATGTGACAAAATCTCCTCCTAACCTGGAGCAGACTGCAGATGCCAGCCTCCCGGGAGCTGTCAATCCAAGACAGAACATAGTGCTTGCAGAATGGGAAATGAGCACGGTTTATAGAATGTTTCAGGAGGAGTTGACGACCAGGACTTCAATCTCCCTTTCTGCAAGCCAATCTGAGCCGACGTCTCTCTTCCTGATCAAAGGTCCCACCAACCTGTCACAAAGGGCGTCAGGCAGTGCCTCACCTCTCAGAACTTGAGGAGATGCTGAATGCACCGAGGCGGCATTGCCATGCCAACTGTAACCTCTTGAAACACACAAAAAAGGCTAACGCAGAACCAGAGAGCTAAAGTGAGTCAGAGTCTGTCCACATTGGGAATTTATTTATTTTTTATCTTGGGGGGGAATTTATATACAAACAAATTTCATGTACATGGGCACACTTTTCAGATGCATCTATATTCATGATATTACTTTAATCACAGAGCCGTATGAAACCAATCACTCTTTCAAGCGTATAAAACCACTTCCCTTCCCATCTCCACGCCTTAGCTTATTTTCTACTTACAACCTGGAATACCTTTCCTCTGCAAATGTCCAAATACTGATTATCATGGGTGGAATGGTATCCCACAAAATGTGTTGAAGTCTTAATGCCCAGTACCTGTGAATATGACCCTGTTTGGAAATTGGGTCTTTGCAATTGATCACATTAAGATGAGGTCAATAGGGTGGATCCTCACACGTTATGGCTAGTATACTTATAAGAAAGGGAAATCTGGACTCAGAGACAGCCGTGCGTGTACAGAGGGAAGATGATGTGAAGACACAGGGAGAATGCCATCTACAAACCAAGGACTGCCTGGGGGTACCAGAAGCTAGGAGACAGGCCAGAGTCTGCCCCACATACATCAGAAGGAACCAGCACTGCTGACATCTTGACTTGGACTCCTGGCCTCCAGAAGTGCGGGACGACACATTTCTGTTTTTAAATCCACCCAGTTTGCGGTACCTTGTTAGAGCAGCCCCAGGAAACTAATACATTAATCAAACCTCAGGATCAAGCTACTTTCTACAGAACATCTTTTCTGAGTGTAGCACAGTCCCATCTGTGATGATACAGACGTGCCATGACTTTACTTCCAAGACTTCCAATCTTTGTACTTGGACTATAAGGTGGGATGTAAAGGTGCGAAACAGATTTTTAGAAAGTGAAAAGAAAGGCACTATTGCAGGACGGTCTTGGGGAGGAGGTGGCAGATTGTGAAGTGGCTCAGGTAAAGGTTACCCCCTTTTCCTTGACAACACAGGGACCCCACTAACAATCTGATGGCCCCTGCCTGTGCTGCCTTGTTTAAGCAGAACTTAGAGGTCAGAGAAGGTGCTCAGTCTGGGGTCCTGGGATGCTGCTGACGGGCAGAAAGATGTAGGTGAGAGAATCCTAGGTAGGCTCTGTGTGTTGCCTCCCCTTCTGGAAACTTCTCTGGTGCTAACATGGGATTATGGGAAAGCTGTGTTCGAGCAGGCCTGGAAGGTTCTTGTATACAGAATGTGGACGCTACACAGCATGCCTGTCACTTGCTTTCTTTGCTGCAGTGAAAACTCCCCGATCAGAGTCTGGGTTGGGAGTAGAAAGTGGTACAGGCCATGGCTGGCCTTCCACCCAGTGCTGAATCTCAATGATCTCAATGATGTTTGTCATCAAGGGCTTTGGGGATTGCCTAGAATCTGCCTTGGTCCATTTCCTAGTCTCAGAAGCTTAGAATGCCCCAGGACTTGCACATCTGGAATACAAGGTAGAATGTGACAAGCATCACAAGATGGGAAGGAAAGAAGTAGAGTTAACAGCACTCCCAGTTGGTGGACGGGGGAGGGGTCTCTCTCCCTTGTTCGCCAGACTTTCCTCAGGAGCTCTGTCCTCCAGAGAGCAAGTCCTTGCCCTGACCTCCAGTGCTAGTAACTCAGGAAATCTGAACTCAGGTTCAGAATATCAGCGTTGTCCACTGTGGCTGTCATTGTCGCGTTGACCCTCCAAACAAGCCTGCCACCTCCTCCGTGAAACCATCCCTGATAATCTCGAGTGAAGCTAATGGCCCCATTCTGGCATTTTAACTTCTGCTTAGCCCTTACACCATCTTGCTTTACATTTTAGTTAAATATTGAGCTCAACCCCTAGTTATAAGTGCCTCAAAGTTAGGAAACATGCCCAATTTGTGTTTTTATCATTCTGGAGGCCGGCACAGGCCCATTGGTTGGATGAGAGTCAATAAATAAATCAATAGATAGCTATTTATTGAGTGCCTATTAGGTGCTGGGTATTGTGCACTGCTGGGGAGATCAATACTTTGAACAGAAAAGTGTTCACAGGTGAAATAAGATCTTGCTTTTATTCCTGACCCCTATTTCTCTTCAGCCTCCAGCTTCCTAACACGACTTACTAACCACATCTGTGGGCTTGTGCCCCGCTCAACAAACAGTACATAAAATGTTCCCTGATTGGGCTGCGAGTTGTCTCAATTATGGGTCATCTGGTTGTGATGCCTTGTATCTGTGGTCAGGACCACTCGCTGGGTCCTATGTCTTGCTTGCCCAGACCCCTGGTTCCCAACTGCTCACTTAAGATTTGGCTTCTTTTTAAAAAATTTATTTACTTATTCATTATTGAAGTATAGTTAATACACAATGTTGTGTTAGTTTCAAGTGTACAGCAAAATGATTCAGATTCTTTTCCATTATAGGTTATTATTACAAGATACTGAGGGTAGTTCTTGTGCTATACAGTAGGTCCTTGTTATTTACCTATTTTATATATAGTAGTGTATATATAAATCCCAAACTCCTAATTTATCTTCCCCTACACCCCACTATCCCCTTTGGTAACCATAAGTTTGTTTTCTATGCCTGTGAGTCTATTTCTGTTTTGTAAATAAATTCATTTGTATCATTTTTTAGATTTCACATATAAGTGATATCATATGATATTTGTCTTTTTCAAGATTTGGTTTCTTGCAAGGGGGAGAGGTGTGGGGGAGGGAAGGGTTGGGAGTTTGGGGTTAGCAGATGCAAACTATTATACATAGAATGGATAAACAACAAGGTCCTACTGTATAGCACAGGGAACTATATTCAATATCCTGTGATAAACCATAATGGAAAAGAATATGAACAAGAATGTATATATATATGTATAACTGAATCAATTTGCTGTACAGCAGAAATTAACACAACATTGTAAATCAACTATACTTCAATTAAAAAGAAATTTGGCTTCTTGCATTAGCTTGACTTTCCTGACTTCTGTCTTCTCACCTAACTCCGACCCCAGCTCTGCCTTGACCCTGGGCTCTCAGATGTCCCCTTGAATCTGGATCCATCAGGCCAAGCCACTGGTGCTCATTAGAAGTCTTGTCTTGCCATCTCTGTCCTGGATTTCCAATCTTCTTGATGCACATCTTGCCCTCCGGCAGGTCTTCTTAAAAGAAGAAAGGAAGGGCAAATTTATGAATATATGTTCCAATATAAGTGTACTTGACTGTTGAAATAACAACAATATCTTAGATTTAAAAGAGGAAAAAGGAACAAAAGCATTCAACAAGTTGGTGAGGGAAAATGGAGGTAAGTGTTGTAAAATCTTTATACTGTATGTAACAAACATAAGGGTACTGATTAATTTAAAAATTTTATATACCAAGTATGTATGTTGCATTTTTTAGGGTATGTACTAAAAGAATAGAAACAGAGTGTATAACTGTCTAACTAATAGAAGGAAAATAGAAATAATAAAAATAAATAAATCCAAAAAAGGCAATAAAGAAAAGGAAAAGATACAGAAGTAGGGCAAATATAAGCACAAAAAAAGAGTAGATTTTAAACCTGAAATATTAGAACTTACAAAAATTTGAATGGATTAAGTTCTCCAGTAAAAACAACAGCAGCTATACTATATATGATATACATTCCTGTATGTACTATTTTCAAGAGACATGTCTAAAACATAAGGATAAAAAAGGTTAAAGATAAAAGAATGGAAAAATACAGGAGGCAAATATTAATCAACAGATGTCTTAGGAGAATTCATTAATATGAAATAAAACAGACTAAGCATTATTAAAGATAAAGAGTATAATTTCACGATGACACATTTTAGTTAACAAAAATACTACAATTTAAAATACGTAAAAAACCTTTAAAAAAGCTACAGAATACATAAAATAAAAATTGACAGAAGTACAAGAGGAAAAATAATAACCATCAAAGTGGCAGATTATCTTATATTGTTCTCAGTCACAGATACATCTTGCCATAAAAAAATCATAATGGCATAGAACATTTAAACTAGATTTTAAAAATTTACATAATGGATGCATATAGACATTGCATCAAACAGCTGCAGAAAACATATTCCTTTCAGGCACATGTATAATGTTTATAAGAGTCAATTATTTCTGGACCTTGAGTCAATCTCAATTAATTTTACTGAATTGAAATCACATCAAGTGTGATCTCCAATAAAAATACGATTAAACTAGAAATAAAAAACAAAAATTAACTATAATTTTCCCATATAATTGGAAATTTAGACACATGCTTCCAAATAATCAAAGAAGTGTGGCTAAAAGAGAAAGGACAGTTTACCCTGAACAAAGCGGGAGGGTAGATTAAGGGAACTGACCCTCTGAGCAGTTGAAAAATCCACGGATAGGCCCTCCACATCAGTGGTTCCCCATCTGTGGATTCAACCAGCAGTGGATTGTGTAGTACTGTAGTATTTACTATTGAAAAAAAATATATAGGTGGAGTCGTGCAGTTCAAACCAGTGTTGTTCAAGGGTCAACTATATAGTGGAACATATTTTGAAAACAATAGTGAAAATACTATTTAAAATTTGAGACATACAGCCAGTGGTGTGCTAGAGCTGCCCTGTATCAGCTTGCAAGAGCCGAATGTTAAATATTCAGGAAATTTTCCCACTGGTTATTAACCCACTACTAGCCTGAAATCAGTTGTGGTGAAGTATTTACAACACAGAAATATGAAATTGGCATGCTACAAATCAGGACTTTTACTTTTTATTTTCCTTTCTTTTCTTTTCTTTCTTTTCATCCTTCTTCCTTCCTTCTCTTTCTCTCCCTTTCTCCCTTCTTTCCTTTCTCTCATCCTCCCTCCCTCCCTTCCTTCCTTCCTTTCACAAATTAGTTAACAGAACACTAAGAGATGCAGTTAAAATATTATATAGAGGGAAATTTATAGTCTCAAAAGCATGGATTAGAAAAAAAAAAATGCTGGAAATTCTATCTTCAGGAACTAGGAAAAAAAAGCAATGCCAAATCCAAGAAAGTAGAAGAAAGAAAACAATTAAGATAAAAAGATAAATTAATGGCATAGAGAAATAGTATACAAAATAAAAATATAATAAAGAGAAAAAACAAACCCAAAAGTTCGCTCTTTGAAACAAAGAAAAAAATTGACAAACCTCTGGTGAGATTGATCAAGAAAATAAAGAAGAAATGCACAAATAATCAACATCATGAGTGAAAAACTGGGCATTACTACAGACACTGTAAATATTGAAAAGATAATAATAGAATATACAAAAAACTTAACACCAATATATTTGAAAACAGATGCAAAATGTATACATTCCTGGAAAAGTATAACATACCAAAACCCTTCTCATGAAGAGATAAGAATCCTGAATTTTCCTTTAGTTAGTAAAACAAAAACTTCTTATCCAGAACTCTCTAGGCCCACGTGGTTTTACCAGTAAGTTCTATAAATGTTCAAGAGAGAAATATTTGCAATTTATACACATTCCTTCAGACAATAGAATAAAAGGGCAAATCTTCCATTATGCTTTGTGATACTACCCGTAATCTTGATTCTAACACTCAACAAAGGCAAAATGAGAGAGGAAAACTAGAGCCCAATCTCACTCATGAATGTAAATGCAAAACGTAAACTATAATTTGTAAACTGAATCCAGCAATATACATAAAAAATACATCATGACTAATTTGTGTTTATCTTAGGAATGTAAGATTAGTGTCACTTTGGAAAAGCAATTCATGTAATTCACCACATTATAAGAAAAAAATGGAAAAAATGGGGTGATTATCACAGAGATGCAGAGAAAGTATTTAGTAAAGGTCAACATTCATTCATAATAAAACTCTTATGAAAATAGAAATAGAATGAAATTTCCTTAACCTTACAAAGAGTACCTACTGCAATCTTATTACAAACGTCACATCAAATGTTGAAACTTTGAGAGCTCTCATTTTGAAATTTGGAACAAGACAAGAATTCCTGTTATTGCTACTTCTATTCAGCTTTGTCCTGGAGTTCCTTGCCTGCTCAGTGAAACAATAAAAAGAAATAAAAGGTATGAGAATTGAAAAGTGGAGAAAAACAGCTGTCATTATTCACAGATGATTTAATTATGTGTAGAAAATCTGAAGGAATCCATAGAGAGATTACTGTAATTATTACGAGGCTTTGACACGGTTGTACTATTCACATTCAGTACTTAAACAATACGTTTAATTCATATAGTCGAGCAACAGACTGAAAATGAAATAAAAGAGCTACCATTTAGAATAGCATAAAACAAGATGATATCCTTGGGAACAGCACTAACAAAATATTTTTGTCCAAGACATCTATGGAGAAAATTATAAAGTGTTCCCGAGAGACATTAAAAAAGAAAGCTAAGTGGAGAGGTATACCAAGTTTATGAATCAGAATAATTTTTATAAAGATGCCACTTGTCCTCAAGTTGAGTTATAAATTTAACGCATACCCATGCAAAATTCCATGATTTTTTAAAAAAAACTTGGCAGGCTGGTTTTAAAACTTATATGGATATGCAAAGGGTTAATAAGAATATCCAATATCCAAGACACTCTTGAAGAAGTAGAACTCTCTGGCTCTACCAGATTTCAAGATCAGCAGGGAAAAGAAGAATTTTTCAACAAATTGCTGAGACAGGCATCCATGTAGAAAAAAACGAAGTTGGATCTTTACCTCATACCATCCTAAAAAAGTCGATTTCAGTGGATTAAGAGACTGAAGGTGAAAGGAAAATCAATAAGGAAAGATACTGTCATGATCTTGGGGTAAAGATTTCCTAAACAAGACACAAAAAACACAAACCATAAAGAAAAAAATTATAGATTTGTCCTACATTAAAATCAAGACATCCTCTTCATCAAATGGTATCAAAGGTAAAAAGATAAACCATGAAGTGGGAGATAATATTTACAACACACAAAACAAACAACAGACTAGTATTCAAAATACCTAAAGAATTCTTCCAAAATCACTAAGAAAAAGGCAGACCACCTAATAGGAAAAATGGGTAAAAGGTTTAAACAGATACTTCACAAAAAGGAAATTTCCAGTTAAATATAAGATTAATAATCAGTGAACTAAAATACAATCATAATGGAATTCCTTCCATACCCCACTCAACGGGCAAACGTTTGAAAAGTCTGACAATGAAGGAGCGATGGAACATTTTGAACTCTCCTCGACTGCTGAAGACAATGGAAGTTGGTACAACTACTTGGAAATCAGTTTGGCATTATTTAATATATCACCTATAAATAGAAATACCCAGAAATGCAACCCTAGGTATATATCCTAGCAAAGTTTGTTCAGATGGGCACAAAGTAACCCAAGAATGTTCATAGCTGCGCTGTTTATAATTATTCCAACTTTGATACAACCCAAATATTCATCAACAATAGAGTAGATGAATTACTCTGTAGTTTGTCATGCAATGGAATAACACAGGTACAGGTAGACCCATGGATGAATCCCACAAGCGCAATGTCGAATGAAAGACCCCAGACAGAACGGTTCCTTTTCTACAAACTTCAAAACCGAGAAGCCAGACTTTAGAGTTGCATACATGAGTGGTAAAACCGTAAAGAAAATGAAAGGAATCATGGTCCTCAAAGCCAGCACAGCAGTTAACTCTAGGAAGAAAGGGCAAAGTTGTCATCAGGAAGGGGCACATGGGATCTTCTAAGGTGCTGGCAGTGTTCCTTTTCTTGTCCTGGCTGGTGGATTATCTGGGTGTTCATTTTTATTCATTTATTTGTTAAAGTGTTTTATGTTCAAATTTTATTCATTTATTTGTTAAAGTGTATACATGTGTTTTATATACTTTTCTGTATCCATGCATCATAACTTTTTAAAATAAAGGGGGAAAAGATTGCATTATCATCACTGGATGGCAGTTTCCATTTGCTGATAGCCATAAAGGTATTGACTCACAGAAGTCATAGAAGAACAGCCTAGCTAACTTCCTGGTAAGGGATGCATGGGAAGTACCCCAGAGGAGTCCATTTGGGAGCTGAGGATGCCCAGAATCCGAGAAAGACTTTTGGAGAAAATAACCTGCGTAGGCGTTTCTATTCATCATCCCAGCTTCTAACAATCTTGGCACCCAACAGTCACTTACAAACATAGACTGAGCCCCACCAACGTGCGAGGCATGGGGCTAGGTGCTGGGATACAGAACCCAATGAGATGTGGGCTTCAGCAAGCTTACGCCCAGAGAGGAGAAGGAGGAAACCACCAATTACAGTAGGATGCGGGCTAGTCTCAAGTGGGTCTTGTGTGGGAAGTATTCCCAGAAAAGATGACACCTGAGTTCTGTGTTAGGGGACAATTGCCAGGCATATGTGGAATAGTGAAGGATCATTCAAGAGAAGGAAGCAGCATGTGGATAAGTGAGAAGCAGTGGGCGCATTCCAGAAACAACAAACAGCTCTGACTGTCTGGACTGTCCTGAGTGCGTATGTAGGGTTGATTTTATAAGAAGGTTTACTGCGTGAACCTCATCCATTCCTGGCATGCCGAAATTAAGGGTTATTTAAGGAAATATTTTCAGCTTTCAGGACCCCTGAAAGTATTCCTAGAAGGGATTTAAGTGTAAAAATCAATAGGAATTTCGATACATTTTTACTAAGCGCCTACTATATGCAAAACAGGTGCTGGACCGGCAAGTATCAAAAGCAGGATGTGGGGAAGTAAGATAAAAAGTATTTCTGTAACCAGGACATGGAAGCAGCCTAAATGTCCATGGACAGAGGAATGGATAAAGAAGATATCGTTCATGTATACAGTGGAATATTACTCATTATAAAAGAACGAAATTATGCCTTTTGCAACAACATGGATGGACCTAGAGATTGTTATACTGAGTGAAGTCAGACAGAGAAAGATAAATATTATATGATATAGCTTATATGTGGAATCTAATAAAAGGGTACAAATGAACTTAACTACAAAACAGAAATAGAATTACAGATGTAGAAAACAAACTTATGGTTACCAGGTGGGAAGTGGGGGGAAGGATCAATTGGGAGATTGGGATTGACATATACACACTACTGTATATAAAATAGATAACTAATAAGGACCTACTATATAGCACAGGGAACTCTACTCAATACTCTGTAATGACCTATATGGGAAAAGAATCTAAAAAAGAGAGTGGATATATGTATATGTATAACTGATTCACTTTGCTGTACACCTGAAACTAACACAACATTGGAAATCAACTATTCTCCAAAAAAATTTTTTTGAAAAGGGGAAAAAAGGGTGTTTCTGTTGGGGCTCACAAAACATGAAGGTGACAATAATGCTTTACCTCTGTATGTCATTTTGCCATTTAAAATTTTTTTCACAAATATCTCATTTGGTTTGAGGTGGAGAGGACCTGACCAGAGGTTTTGCCTGACAGCTCTGCCGGTGATTGACGCTGTGTCCTACACACTATTAGCAGCACATCTCTGTCATGGGTTGCTGACCCCTATCTGGGGTTTATTAGAGGATGGAGGAAGATCAGACAATTTGCCTGTCTTGCAGGGTTAATATGTTGCCTGGAAAACAGCGGCTTAGCCCCTCAGGGCCTGGATTTTCCCTTGGGTAGAATTGCTTTGAAATCCTTAGCGGAAAGGTTTTTTCTACAAGGACCTTTTCTTTCATTTGTTTTTCTTTTTTTTCTTTTTATTTTATTTATTTATTTATTTTTGGCTGTGTTGGGTCTTTGTTGCTGCATGTGGGCTTTCTCTAGTTGTGGCGAGCTGGGGTTACTCTTCGTTGCCGTGCGTGGGCTTCTCATTGCAGTGGCTTCTCTTGTTGCGGAGCACGGGCTCTAGGTGCGAGGGCTTCAGTAGCTGTGGCACGTGGGCTCAGTAGTTGTGGCTTGTGGGCTCTAGAGTGCAGGCTCAGTAGTTGTGGCGCATGGGCTTAGTTGCTCCGTGGTGTGTGGGATCTTCCCGGACCAGGGCTCGAACCTATGTCCCCTGCATTGGCAGGCGGATTCCCAACCACTGCGCCACCAGGGAAGCTACAAGGGCCTTTTCAATAGAACTTTTGCCAAGAGAGAACTAGAAAAAGAATAATCCTGTAAATATCATCAGGCTGAGGAAGACAGAAATGAAGTCCCACGCAAGCTATTCCACTAGGTTTACCCAGAAACAAAGGACCATTGGAGGTCTGTAATGCCTTCCACTTGCAGCAGAGTGTCCTGAAAACAGCACTAAGTAAAAAGATGTGTTTTTAGCATTGGCCCAATTGCTGCTTAGCTGTGTGGTTTTAGGCAAGTTATCCAACCTCTCTGAGACTCAATTTTCTCATCTGTAAAATGGGGATGAAAACTTCTACCCATCTCAGTGATTATGGCAAGAAATGAGATTAATGTCTGGGAAAATCAGCTTGTCTCAACCAAGGAAATTATTGTTGTTGTTCGTTGTTACTTAGCCTTTTTGTAGGATCGGCTTGGGAGGTCTGTTGTCAGGAGGGGTTTATTTTTTATTTTTTGTCTCCTGCAAGGTAGCTCTGAATTCTGTCTACTGAATAGCAAATTGCTACTTTGTTTCTTTGTTGTTTGACACTTAGGTTCTCATCCTAAAATTCTGTTTACTTAAATATTTCAGAGTCTCTTAGCATTTCAAAAGAGTATTTTTAAACATTAGCTATGAAAAAAAGAATAGAGGCACAATTGCTCCTTTTTCTAGGCTCAGCAGTTACGTATTAAATTATGCACATATACAAACAGAGAGAAAAAACAAAAAAATAAGACGTTCGCTTGACAACAGAAATAGGAATTATCTGTAAGTTTTTAAATCAATGCCTGGCCTTGGTGGTTAATTTCACATACATAATTTCACCCTTGCATGAAAGCCAGGTATGAGAATGACAGTTCCCAAAGGAAGGTTTTGTAATCCTAAACAACCATTCCAAAGAAGTCTCTGCTTCAATCTAATAGTCTTGTGTGTGTTTTTTTTTAAGGAACATCTTTTTTTTTAATGGATTTTATTTATTTATTTATTTAGGCTGCTTTGGGTCTTTGCTGCTGCATGTGGGCTTTCTCTAGTTGCGGTGAGCGGGGGCTACTCTTCGTTGCAGTGCACGGGCTTCTCATTGCGGTGGCCTCTCTTGTTGCAGAGCACGGGCTTCGATAGTTGTGGCATGCGGGCTCAGTAGTTGTGGCTCTCAGGCTCTAGAGCGCAGGTTCAGTAGTTGTTGCTTGCTCAGTGGCATGTGGGATCTTCCCAGACCAGGGCTCGAACCCGTGTCCCGTGCATTAGCAGGCGGATTCTTAACCACTGCGCCACCAGGGAAGCCCTGATAGTCTTTTTTTAAGACATGGAGTGACAGGAGTTCCCTACAGCTTTGAAGACAGGAAACCAGGAGGTTCTAACCGACTTTGAATTCTAGATCTTGACTTCCCTGTCTCTTCTTCTGTAATGTTACAGCCCCAGTGCAGTTCGGTTCTAGAGGACATTTGATTAAAATGTTAGTTTTAGCGAATACATAATTTCCTACATTAAAATCCAAAAACCCAAGAGGGCAGCTGAGGCTTGTAACTGTGTAAGGCTGTCGGCCACTGGTGTCCAACAAAATCTGAACAAGAGGGAAAGGGGGAAAGAACTGGTACACGAAACGCGCCCCGGCCTTGAGAAAATGATGCCAGAGCCCCAGCCTCCAATACACCACCTTCTCTGGCGTGAGGTCGTACGCCCGCCTGCAGGAACCCACCGTTCAAGTGACCTCTCATTTTCCAGGATGGGAAGAAGCCCCGCAGAGGGACTGTGGCCCAGATGTCAGGCATCTGGCAGGCTGCAGAGAGAAAGGAGGTGCCGAGTTTCCTGCCTTGATCAGCACAGGCCTAAATTTGCTGTGATATGATTCATACAGTGTGCTTCCCAGAGCACTGGATATAGTTGCAGCTCTGAGTCAGCCTCAGGCCCCACTCCCTCCCTCGTGGCTCTACAAGCTGCGCGGGGCTGAGCGGCAGACATGAACCCCAGTGTCTCACCAGGGCTCACTTGCTCCCCATGTCACATCAAGGTCCTTGTTAGGCCTGACCTCTTGTCCCCAGAGCGTGCTTTCAAAGAGATGCTGGCCCAGTCAGTAGGAACCCCAAAGTCTCTGTTGTCTGTTAAGTCTGAGTAATGGAGAGTTCTTTCTGGTTAATTCAGATTATTAGAGGCTTAGATCAATCTGTTAATAAAGGTTTACCATTCATAGCTTTTGTATATTTCCAGATTTCAAGGGATTGAAATTAACCTGCTATTCACTTACTGTGTTTCTAGTAATAGGGATAGAGTAGGATAATTAAACAGTCAGTTTAGAAATTCCACTAGGGGATTAAAGACAGAAAGGGAATTTTAAGGGAGTTTGGGAGACTGTTGTAAGCTAATGACCACTCAAGAAAAGAATCCAGTAACCTAGCAACAATCTACACTACCCTGAAGGAAGACCAGGTGCATCCAAGCACCAGACACACTCAAGCCACAAGCCCTGATAGTTAAAACACAAGACTGTAGATATGGGGTCTGAATCTTGTTACATGAAGTCAGAGAGTTAATAGTTCTTGAAGAGTAGCATTCCTGAATGTGGCCAAGACAGAAATATAGATGAAAGGGGAAGGAAACTAGGTGAAAGGGGGCATTATACCGAAACCTGAGATGAATGACCATATTTAATATATGTTACCACCCTTTTGCTAATATACATATGATTAGAATAACGCCATGACAGTCCCAGTTAAACCATATAGGGCCAAAGGAGGAACTAATGATGGAAGCCTTGACGTCTGCCCAAGAATGACGAAGAAGGTGGTCTTCTCCCCTCCCCACTTTTTCTTTGATTGTAAAAATGTAGCCCTCTTTCTTCTCAGGGCTGCGCTCCCTTGTCTGCCCGCTTGTATCTCTCACAAGCATCCTATGCTAATAAACTCACTCTTTACCTGCCACTTTGCCTCATGCTGAATTCTTTCTGCACCGAGACAAAAGAACCTGAGCTTCAGTAAGTCCTGACACTAGGTGAGAGGTTTCAATGAAAAGACAGTGGGTTTCAGTCCCCTTCTAAGCTAGGGATTGTGGGCTTGAGTCCCAATCTGGATTTTGGCTGGGTTCAAGTCCCATCCGAGAAGAGGTGCAGTTTCGCTAGTGTTTAGGTTCATATCTTAAAGAAGTTGGAAATCTTGCTGGTTAACGATCTAAAACACATGTAACAATGAAGAAGGCTTGACCAAGATGAAAATGGATCCAGAAGGACAGCAATGAAGAAGGTAGTTGTGGTCAGAGATGATTTTCCGGAGGAGGTGAGGTACCCCCAGAGCTTTGAAGGACCAGTAGGATTTACCTGGCATACCGGTGGAGAATAAACAGGAAGAGACGGGGAGTGAATGTGAGAGAATTGCTAATACCAAAACAGGAGAGAAAATAATTTAATCTTTCTTTGCTTTCTCAGAAGGCTTATTAGGACTTTACAGAACTCCAGGATCCTTCTAGATCACAATGTTCAGAAGCTATCAGAGGGTGCCGGCTGATAGCTGAGCCTCTGAGAGAAGAGAGGGCTGACAGCCTTCATTTTAGTTCCTGGGTCTCCTTTTGGAGACATGAAAACTAAAATATTTTTAAAATCAAATAAAAGAAACTCTATTTGTTGGGTTAGTGAAAGGATCAGGGTATATGAGTCTGGTCGGGGAACTAGCCTCTTCCCCCAGAGCCATCCTCGCTCACTTGGTAACCATGGGTCACACAGGAAATAGCTTTATGCCTTAGCCTGAAAAATGGAACTAATAACAAGTCCCCTTGTGTGTAAATAAAATGGCATCAGGGGTAAGCACTATGCATATTATTCCTTACACTCTTTGGAAGAAAAGATTAAAATAGTTTCAAAGAATTATTATTATGATTACATATGCCTGGAGACTGAGGGCTGATTTTTCAATTCAGTGATTTCGTAAATCCTTCATGGTGTCTTAGAATTGAAAGCAATATTCCAATTGGAATTAGAATTGGAAGAGGATCATCTACTGGGGAAATCTTGGGCTTTGGAATCAGAAAGGCTTGACCTTGAATCCCTGATCAATCACTTATTACCAGCACCATCTTTCTTTCGTTCATTAAAGAAATATGTATGAAGCTCCTGTGATGTGTTCTGATAAATTAGCTAAGTTCTTGGAGCCTCAGTTTCCTCATCAATAAAGATTAAAGTATAACCTCTTAAGGTCATGATAATGACTGGCATATAGTAGACCTTTAATTAGTTTTCCTCCTTTAATTAATGAATGAGGGAATTAAATAAGACATGGCTACTTAAGAAGCTTAAAGTATGTGATGGGAGGAAAGGCAAGGCAGAATGCATCTAGTGTTAGAGACGGGATACAAAGGAGCTGAGATTGTCTGAATGGACAGAAGAGAATTGACTCAAGGACTGGGGCCATGACGGTTGAATGGAGAAAGTGGATCCTTATCCGCTGCTGCAGTGTGGCCCATAGCCAACAGGATGCTGTGAAGTGATACAAGGAAGTGTCCCACGTCAAACTTCACCTTGTTTACCATTTACTAGTTTAACATTGGCATTTGGGGAAGATGCATGTATGCATCCAAGCATCCATCCATTCTTTCCTTTATTCATTTATTCATCCATTGAAGAAACATTTATTACCCTCCTTCCCTGAGTCAGGCATTTATCTAGTGCTGGGAATACAACCAAAGTACTTAAAGAAGAGTGGAGAAGAAAGACAAGTAAACAGACAGTTATAAATCATCGTGATGAAGACTAAGATGGGATCAGACACAGACCTGAATACTTCCTGAGGGTCACACAAAACTGGGTGTTGGCTCTGGCTTTGCCACTCACTGGCCGTGGTATCCCAGGGAAGACGATAAGGAATCATGTACTTAAAAGCTCTTTGGAATCTGTGTTATGCCATATAAATGTGTATTTTAATATATTAATCATCAGTGAATTCATCATCTTATATTATCCCATCAGATCTGATCCTCTTTTAAATTTTTCTGTAATAAATAGTAGCTGGCACACAGATTTCATTGTCATTCCTGTCATTTTTATTTCATGACGTAGCTTCTTTTTGAACCTCTGTAAAACCTTGTCTTCTAGTTCTTTCTACCAACATGGTTGTATCCACAGCTGTGTGTTCTGTGTCAGATAGAATTTTAGGGACGTCTAATAAGGTTTTAAATTGCCTTTGGAAAGGGATAAGGAGACTGATCACTAATGAGGGAAAGACTCAGACACAAAGATTAGAGGGGAGTCACAAGTATTCCAGAAAGATCACAATAAGAGCATGAAGGGTGGGGTTTAGCAGCATAAAGGGAACAGAGATGGAAATAAAACCTAGAAGAATAGAATGAGTTGAGAATAAGGGCAGAGGAAGAGACAGATACAGCCATCCAGCTGGTGGAGGAGAGAAAAAGGTGCCTCCCATTTTAAACAGCTTATCTCCTCTATCTGCAATATTTCTGTTGATGTCTGAATAGAGAGAAAAATGTACGTGTGTGTGAATGTGTGTGTGTGTTTGTTAATAACAGTCATCTATTTATAGATCTTAAATTATACACCATGAAAGCCTCTCTGAGACAAGATGTGTTATTTGGCTGCCAGAAGGAAACGTTAAAGAAAAAACTACCCAAAAAGGGGGCTTCTAGATGTCTTCATTCCTTTTCCTCATCCTCTGTCCATCTTCTTATGGTTAATGACAACTGTCAATTCTGTGTTTTGGAGACAAAATTCCAAAGAGGTGAAAGGAGACAGTCGAAGATCTTCCTCCAGAATTAGGGGTCTCCATGGTTTCCAAATCACATCATTTTCCAGCTGAATCAGAAGGGAGATTAGACAGCATCCTTTCCATTTCAGAGGATGCTCTTTCCACCAGGGTGCCCGCCAGGCCATCATCCCTCTTTCCAACTCCGATTCTCTCATCACATATGAAACAAGAAGTTTCCATTACTTTTTCCTCTAACCTCATCTTTCCAGAGAAGGGGCTGAATCCCTTAATGACCTCAAGATGACCTTCAGGTAAAAGGACTTCATACTTGGTTCCAAGTTTGTAGAACTTAGAGAAGAGTGTGCCTAAGAGTGTGAGCTTTGGTGTCAGACCCAGATCTCCCAGTTATTACTGTGTGACTTTAGGTACATGATTCTTTATACCACGGTTTCCTCACCAGTAAAATGAGGATAATAATGGAACTTCTCACATGGAGACTAGAGTGGAGATTGAATGAGGTAATACATGTAAAGCACTTAGCAAAGAGATGGAACATAGGGAACTCCCTGGAGGTCCAGTGGCTAAGACTCTGTGCTTCCACTGCAGGGGGCACGGGTTTGATCCCTGATTGGGGAACTAATATCCCACATGCCACATGGTGCAGCCAAAAAACAAAAAAACGAAAAAAAAGAGATGGAACATAGTAGTTCTAATGATTTTTTTTTTCTTATTATCATAGCTTTCTAATGGGTTAGAAAAGCTGACTCCAAGGACAAGAGTTTTGGGTGGGAACCTCAAATGCAGTGTCCACTCCCTCTGAGGCCCTTCATGTGCAAGGTATTGATGGAAGAGATAATGATCAGCCAATAGCCTACCAGTCAGTCTATAGATGGCCTTATTGAGGATGTCAGCGACAAGGGAAAAAGACAATAGTGGGAGGGATGGGGGAAAGTGGCCAGGGGCCGTCAGAGAGTGTTAGAGAGAGGCTGGGCCTCTTCCTTTGACGAGAAAGAACTCACGTCTTCTGTCCTCCTCTTCCCTCTATAGGCCATGGAGGTATCAATTTTGAGCTCTTACTGTCTATGAGGAGGGACCACTTGCCAAGTTCTGTAGCCTGAAATGACTTACCCATCTCATATACCAGCCTTCTAACCTTCACCCATATAAAGTTTGTCTTCTGTTCAACTTCTTGATCACCTTTTGCTAGCAATTTAACATTTTCTTTTATGAAATATTTTGACTATTATTTTATTGGATTCAACGACTCCTCCACAATTTGAGAGCAGATTATGATTGCCATTTTCAGAGAAGTCAAATGTTTTCTCCAAGGTCCGACGTTTAGAAATTGGCTTCCTAAGTCCAAAGAAGGGGGGTGCTTTTCCTGCTGCATCACTGGACTGGTTCTTTGCAGTAACTTTAATCTTTCTTTTGCTCTCACATATACATTCAGATGCACAAGAACTTACACATCTAAAAAATCACCAAAGCATTATGTATTAAGAATTTCTGTCTTAGTGTTAAGCTGAACAATATATTCTCTTATTTCCTTTCCTCATAGGGGAAACACAGGCCCTAAAAATCAAGTCTGAGAAGATCCGTTAAGGCAGGCATAAATGAAGCCTCTATTAAAATCTAGCCTCTAAGCAAAACATTGCATTCTCACATCCTTTGTAAACAACCCAAGGGTATGATTAGTATCTTATATATTTTATTTCCTATAATGTTTATGACAGTGCTCTGAATTTAGCAGCATTTCAACAAGTGTAATAAATGAAACTGATTCAAAGCATCTTAGGGTGGGAGGTGGGATAGGAAGTCCTCTTGGGAGGCCTCAAATGCTGATGTGTGCAGCAATGTTAGTAACATTAACGGTTTTTACTGATTATATAATGCTACGTAAGGCACATTACAAAGACTATCTCTAACTCTCAAAATCATCCTGAAAGGTAGATATTGTTCCTATTTTACAGTTGGGAAAACTGAGGCTCAGAGAGGTTAAATAATCTGTCTAATTCACTAGGTAAGTATGAGGCAGAGTAGGAATCTAGGACACGCTAGTATTTTGGTTTTGGTTTTTTTTTTGACTCCCTTAGTTTTTTTTTAATTCATTTTTTGTTGAAGTATAGTTGATTTACAATGTTGTGTTAGTTTCTGGTGTACAGCAAAGTGATTCGGTTATATATATACATATACACACACACACACACACACACACACACATATATATATATATTCCTTTTTCATACTCTTCTCCATTATGGTGTATTACAGGATATTGAATATAGTTCCCTGTGCTATACAGTAGGATCTTGTTGTTTGTTTTATATACAGTAGCTTCTATCTGCTAATCTCAAATTCCTAATTTATCCCTCCCCAACCCCGTTCCCCTTTGGTAACCGTAAGTTTGTTCTCTATGAGTCTGTTTCTGTTTTGTCAATAAGTTCATTTGTGTCATATTTTAGATTCCAGATATAAGTGATATCATGTGGTATTTGTCTTTCTCTTTCTAACTTACTTCACTTAGTATATAATCTCTAGGTAGGATGCCCTAGTTTTGTGTAGTTTTATGTGGATCCAACACCACCAGGCCACCACTTTCATCACATTGTTTCCAGTGCAGTTCCCTGACCTCCCACAATATACTTCTCTCCATCAGCAGAGTCGGGGTCATGCTTCCCGTGTGTGTGTGTGTGTGTGTGTGTGTGTGTGAGAGAGAGAGAGAGAGAGAGAGAGAGAGAGAGAGAGAGCTGGCGGGCCCTGCGTGGGAGCCACTGTTGAGAGAACTTGAAAAGTGGGAGGGGGGAATCTTCTTTTACTAAGCAAGGATCTAAGAGCTGTTGTCAAGGAAGAATCCCAGGCCTTCCATAAAAGGAAGGCCTCTCTTCCTCTGCTGGCAGCAAGTGCTGCCTTGAACAGCGAGTCTGACGTTTTTCCTGGCCCACCTGTACTTGGGCAGCTTTGGAAAGGAGGCCCCCAGGGGTGGGCATGGGGGGAGTGACCTGGAACCAGCAGTTGGAACCTTTGCTTGAAGGCACAGGGCATCATGGGAGGCAACGCTCAGCAAAGCAGCAGAGCTGAGCTCACCAGCCACGCCAGGTGACAGGTCACCTGCCCTCCAATCCTCTCAAGATCTACCTGGGAGACTTTCCCAATATGCCACAATTCTGCCTAAATGTCCTTCCATGAATCCCCATCATTATTGGGTAAAATCCAACTTATTTTGCCTGACAAGAAAGGGCTTTTTCCTGAGCTGACCTTTGCTTGTTTTATCAGCGCTTCATACCAGTATCTCTCTGGCTATTTCCAAGTGCTTGTCTGTTTCAGAGCAGAGTAGGCTTTCCTGTGCCTCTGTGATTTGCACAGAGTATTTCCTCTGTCTGGTCTACCACCCTCCTGACACATACCAAAACCCTTATAGGCCTGGGAGTCACACTCAGAGTTTTCACACAAGCATTTCAGATAAAGACCAGGCCTCCTCCCCAACAGCTTGTCAGTTATGACACACCCTTGGCAGTACTTCCTTCTTTCTCAGTCCCCCACCCACCCCAACCCTGGAGGAGCCAGACTTTAAAGAGAGAGGTGGAGTGGGTATGTTCCCAGTTTAGACTATGCCTCTCTCTCCATTCCAAAACCTCTAATGAAAAGTGCAAGGTACCACATAGCATCTTTCAACTTCCCTCTCTTAGGCCATTCAGGCTGGTATAACAAAAATGCCCTAGACTAGGTGGCTTACAAACAACAGAAATTTATTTCTCACAGTTCTGGAGGCCGGGAAGTCCAAGATCAAGGCACCAGCAGATTTGATGTCTGGTGAGGGCCTGCTTGCTAGTTCATAGATGGCCATCTTTTCACTGTGTCCCCACATGGCAGAAGGAGACAAGAGAGCTCTCTGGTATCTCTCTTATAAGGGCACTAATCCCATTCAAGAGGGCTCCACCCTCATGACCTAATCAACTCCCAAAGGCCCCACCTCCTAATGCCATTACTTTGGGCATTATGATTTAACATGTGAATTTGGGGACCCACAAACATTCAGTCTAGGGCTTCCCTGGTGGTGCAGTGGTTAACAATCTGCCTGGCAATGCAGGGGACACAGGTTCGAGCCCTGGTCTGGGAAGATCCCACATGCCGTGGAGCAACTAAGCCCCTGTGCCACAACTACTGAGCCTGCACTCTAGAGCCTGCGAGCCACAACTGCTGAGCCTGCATGCCACAATTACTGAAGCCCACGTGCCTAGAGCCCGTGCTCTGCAACAAGAGAAGCCACCGCAATGAGAAGCCCGCGCACTGCAATGAAGAGTAGCCCCTGCTCACGACAACTAGAGAAAGCCTGTGTGCAGCAACGAAGACCCAATGCAACCAAAAATAAAAATAAATTAAAAAGTAAATAAATTTATAAAAAAAAAACAACAAAAACCCATTCAGTCTATTGCATGTCCTTACCTCACCTCATCCTGAACTTCCTGAGGAAAGCAGAGGATATTAGATTTAAATCAAGCTTAAGATCTAAGTTTTAAGTACAAGTGATTTTTTTAAAACCTGAGAATGATGAAACCCAGCCCAAGATGTTACTGAAGGAAAGACACAAGAAGGATTGGAAGGCAGTTTATATCTGGCAGGGCTGAGACTACCCCCAAACGGGCTACATTCGATTCTCATTTCTGATTTTGACTGACAGTCAGTTCCTCTGTCCCCTTATCACTCCCTCAGGTGTTATGTGGAGCGATGTTCTTCAAGGGGGTGTATAAACAGCTGTGTGTCCCACGCACATACTTGCAGGGCTGATGATTCATCATCAGCTTTCACCGTAGGTTTCCCGTTAGTATTATAAACAACTAGGGAACACCTGTGCTGACGGAAGCATCTTCATTATCTCATGAATCCTCTCAACCACCTGAGGTCTGATTCTGCCCATTTGTGCTGATGAGGCTCAGAGTTACACTGTTTGCCCAAAGTCACGAAGCTGGCAAGTTCTGAGGCTATTGGTCAAAGCCACCGCTGGTTCCCAGCTCCACAGTCTTTCTACTGTGCCACCGATAAATTCAGCTCAAAGGAAGCATTTATTAAGTGCCCGCTGTGTACCAGGCACCATGCTCAGAGCCAGGACACGTAGATGAAGAACACTCAATTCTTGCCGTGGTGCAGCTCGTGTTACTCTGGGGCAAACACACCATGGAGAGTTTGTTCAGTGTGTCATAGTGAAGATGATGGTGATGGTCTGCATCAGGAGCAATGGGGGCACAGAGGAGGGACGCTGAAACCTACCACGAAGGGGTGATGCCTGAATAAGGAGCTGGGCTTTTCAGTATGAGTTTACCCAGGTGAGGGGCTCAGGGGATCGAGATGGTTTGCAGTGGGAGATGCCCATGTGCACAGGTACCGTCTCTCCACAGGTGCAGATTGGGCGGCCTGGTTGTAGCATCCCCTCCCCCCTCTTGCTCTGGGGACATTATCGTTCATTTGCCCTTTAGTCTCAATCTATGCCCATGCTAGGTGTTTTTATTTTTTAAAGTTCTATCTCAAAGTGAGGAACAGAGCACAAGGTCCAGAAGAAATATCAAGTACTCTTTGGGAGGAGATGCGGATGGGGGAGGATTATTTTAAGGGGCAAGAGGCCCATTTCCTGAATCCTACAAAATGTGCCACATAGACTAATACCTGTTGCACCTGTCCTAAGGTTGGTACTGGGAGGTGCTGTGGAGGAAACACAGACCATCAAGGAGATAAAAATGTGTTAAGGCTACTGTGGCTGATGGAAGGAAGAGGTTGTGCACATCTCTTTAGAAAAGCTCCATATAATCAGAAGCTGGATTTACTCAGGGATGTTTGGGTTTTATAGCTACCCACTCATAGCTATAAAAAAGGGTTTACTTTTGAAATTGCTTCTGGGGAATAACTTTTTTTTTTTTTTGGAAGGCTGAACTGCTTTAGTCTTTAACCCATTTTTCCCATTGAAACAATTGTTCTCGTGATACACTTTTTGAACTCAAGGTTTCGTAGCCACACAAAGAAAATATAACTAAAGAGACTTTGCGTGATAGAGTTTAATCCTGGAAGAGCTTACAAATGCATGTAGAAGACAGAATATACATGAAATAATGAAACCTGCCTAATATTTTTCATTAAGTGCTACAGTCTTTGACCTGTAATCACCTAAGCTCTGTAGGTTCATATATGTGAATATGGTATTTTCCACAGGTGGGGCATTTGTGTGACTGCAGTCTGTCTGCACTGCTGTGATCCAGGTGCCATCCTGGGGCAGCCTGTCCAGGACCCTTGCTCTAGGCATCAGGGCCAGCTCTGAGGCACTCCCTTCCCTGGGTGGGAATGCCACAAGCCATTAGCATGGCAAAAGCACACCAAGGGGGGCGGTTAAAGAAAGGAATATAGATGGACGGAGGCAGAACCACCACCATGCACAACTCCAGGGGGCGCCATTCACATGGAATAGATACTTGAATACGTGGTGATTGATGCCCTCTGGAGTAGCTAACGTGGCGGCCCACTGGGGGGCTGAGATTAGAGGATGAAGAGGAGGACCAAGGAGAGGAAGCGAACATAATTGCTTTGGGCGAGCATTATTATCATCTACTTTTCTGTTTTTTTTCCCCCGTCTCTGCCTCTCTTGGAATCTCAGCAACTGTCCCCCTTCTTCCCAATTCCTTCATTTCTTTCTTTCTTGACTTAGTCCATCTAAGGGTCTCTCCCTGATGCCTCAGCCATCACCAATTTCTGGTCCTCCTCCATCTAGCACATTTCCCCTCTCTGCTTCCATTGCTTTAGCCTATGTTCTTTCCTTCCCCTTAAGGTTTTCAAATATTTGGCTCATAATTTTAGGACTTACTGCCAAAGTAGGACATAAATCTTGAAATTTTGTGCAAAAATGTAAAGCTAGCCTAATCAAGATTATCCCTAAATAACTCCTCTAGCTGAGAGTATTTCTCTTGGACACCTCCAGCTCTGACTCATCTCACCTCTCTGAATCCCTTCCCTGGTCTCCTGGGATGGTCAAGGAAACATTCAAATGTCTGGCCCTAACTGTGTGCCTTCCCTCCCCTCAGTGTCACCCTGGGTCCTCTTGCTTCTCTTGCTGACCCAGACTCTCTGCGATGGACTAAACATCCTCTCCTTTCTGGTCCCCCCCTTCCTTGCCGATCTCCTGTCACTTTCCTCTCTCTCTGCATCCATGAAACATCACACTCCTGGACCAGCTGCCCTCAGTGCAGCCTTCTCCTGCTGGAGTCTCACGTTTGATTCTTAACTCAGAAGCACCAGCCTCACCCTCAGAAGCCAAGTCCTTTGCCTCATGAAGGGTTTCCAAACAAGCCTAATCGCAAGAGTCAGAGGGAATGTCCAAAACCCAGATTCCAGGGCTCTGCCCAGCCCTAAGGAATCTGATGATCACTCCATAGCGAAAAATCCTGGCCTGGTTTAAGGTCACCAGAACACTGGGGGGTGGCAAGGGCACGGGGGGAGGGCAAGGAGCTGGTCTGCAGCTCACCTAGAAGTCACATCCTCCCGTCTCTGTCCCTCCAGGCACCAGGTTAGTTAATTCTGGAGCTGGGGTAGAGGGAGGCCTGAACCCAACCAAAGCCCAGCTGAATGGTTCTGAGATCTGAATCAGCCGGAAGCCACTGCTCTGGTCCCCAGAACCCATGTCTCAGTTCCACCTGGCACCACCAATTATCTGTGCCTCTGACATAGGGTGTTTTTTTTTTTTTTTATTCCCTCGAAATAGGGCTATAATTAAATCCAGAATTGTACTGGAGACTTTATAGTCATGGCAAAAGCAGAACACAATGTCTGCAGACAAAGAAAAAACCTCTTTCAATAAAAATTAATTATTGGCAGCTCGTGTCCCAGGGCCGGTGGTGATATGGGGAATGCATATGAGGGTGAAGGCTGGGGAGGACCCCGGCGAGGAGGCATTGGATGGCAGCTCCCACATCTCCATTCATGTGAAGCCCTCACTGCGCCGCCCTCCTTCCCCCTCCCCTCCCGCCCTCCCTCCCTTCCTCCTCCCTCTGAGTAACTCCGTTGTCTATGCGGCCCTGGAGGTTACTCTTTTCCCTCCTTCAGGGTCTGAGAAATTGAAAGCAGCCATAGAAGGGCTGGGAGAGGAGAGAGAGAGGAGAGGCAAGACACAAAAGGAGAGAGTGAACCTGTGATCTGTCATTCCCATTCAATCTCTCTTTCTTGCAAGTGGGGAAACCCTCCCTGATGGGGAATGTAAGAATCTTGCTGGCAGTGTGTGCCTTCTGCTTCCTGCCGAGGGGAGTGTGCAGGCTCCAGCTCCCCCGGTGAGCTCTGGGGGAAGATGGGAGCCTGGACCCGGGCTGTGTAACACCCACGGGATAGAGCCCGCTGGGGCTCGGCCTTTCCTCTTGTCCAGAGCGTGAGTCCGGATGTGCAATAGAGTCAGAAGAGAGTTCTGAGTTGCACAAGCCTCCTGGAGGGGAAATACAGTGAAAAATCAGAGACAGGGATGTGACGGGGGAGGCAGAACGGGAGGGTCTCACTCTGTAACCTAGTCATCAGATTGGCCAGGAAAAAGGAAAAGAGCTAGTAAAATCCAAAGTGGGCATAAAGCAGGGTTGGATATCTTCCAATTTACCCAAGGGCGTAGACACTGAGGAGCGGGAACCCAGCGTCAGCTGCTCCGTCAGCATCTCGAGTTTCTTCCTGCAGTAGATCAGGTCTTCGCCATCCGCTCTGCCTGGAGGAGGGTCCCACCAGGCCACACGGAAACCCGAGATCAGAGCGCCCCGGGGGGCTGTGCGTCATCTAAACACACAGAGTGGAACAGAGGGCGAGGGGCTTCCTCCACAGGGTAACTCAGTGGGGCACCCCCTGGGGTCAGGCTCCACCCCCAAAAGACACCGCTGTGCTCCTTTGGGGTACGGCTCACCCAGGCCTCCGTAAGGGGCGGAGCCAAATTTCACCCACAGAAGCCGCGGAGGTACAAGGCGACAACCACTCCTGGCTTGGTAGAAGGTGGAGGCTGGGGGTAGGTAACGCTGCGGGATCATCAACTGTGGAAAGCAACAGGCAGGGGTCATGGAAGGGCTGATGGGACGTTTCTGGAGATGCTCTTAGATGTGGGCATGCGCACAATTGTCCTCCAAGCCCAAGTTTTTCAAGATATTCCCAGGGACTCATGCTTTGGGTAGAAGATTGAATGAGATGCTCCCCAAGTCTAACATCGGGTGATTCTGCTGAGTCAGCCAGATTTTCCTGCGTTAGGGGGATTACATGGGTTTAAGGACCAGCACCTCCTTATCTCCTGCTGATGGGACCCCATCTCCTCTCCCAGCACCACAGGCCTCAGCACATAGGCACTCAAATTGCACCAGCTGCACCACATAAGGTGGGCAACACATAAGCATGACAGGTCTGCCATTTATTCCACAGATTTTTTTTTTCCTCTTCATTTCTGCTGAGGCAAGCTCTCTCCTGCATACCTGCCCCCCGCCCCCGCACTTTATCCAGTTTCAAAGCTTATCAAAAGCTCAGATTATTTGACCTCAGAAGAGAAGAGGCCATGCCGTGCTTCAACTCAGATGGTTAAAAACTCTGTCAAGGCTCCCTTATCCTGGGGAATTAAATGGTAACTGCCACTACCCGACTTGTGGTCAACATTGTATCACACGTCCCAGCCAAGACGATAAGACAAGAAAAGAAAGTACAAGGATTGAAAAGGAAGAAATAAAGCCATTATTAGTTACAAATGGCGTAACAGGTTATGTAGAAAAATTTTTTTTAATTTACAGATAAACTATTGGAATTAATAAGTAAAGCCAGTAAGAATACTGGACTCAGGATCAACATAAAATTCTTTGTATTTTACATACATATGCAACAAATTTTTTAGCTAAATCTTTTCAATAGTTACAATTTGAAAAGCATCAAAAATATAAAATAACTATGCATGAATCTTACAAAATTGTACAATTGAACTATCCTGCAGATGAAGAGACCCAAAGAAATTATTAAGGCAAATGAAGAGACCCAAACAAATGATGGGATACATATCATGTTAATGGGTTGAAATACTGTGAAGAGGTAAATTCTCCCTGAATTGATCTGTAGATTCAACATAATCATAATCAAAATTCCAGCAGAGTGGTGTGTGTACGTGTGTGTGTGTAAAGTGGCAAACTGATTCTAGAATTTATATGCCTGTGCAAAAGGATGAGAAAAGGCAAGACATTCTTGAAGAAACACAAAGCAGGAGCCCTTATACTACTGTATATCAAGGCTTATTATAAAGTACCAGTAATGAAGACAGTGTGGTATTGACCAGGATAAACAAATAGAACACAATAGGGTCTAGAAATAGACCACACATATGAGGTCACTTGATTTATCACAAAAGTGACAATGCAGTGCAGTTGGGAAAAGATAATCCTTTCAGTAAATGGTGCTGGCTTAATCGGATATCTAAATGGGAAATAATAATTTTACCCTACCTTACACCATACACAAAAAATCAGTTCCCAATGGGTGGTAGATCTAAATGTGAAAGGTAAAACTACAAAGCATCTAGAAGAAAACATAGGAAAAGATCTGCATAAGCTTGGCACAGGGAACAATTTATTAGATAGAAATAGAAAAGCACAAATCATAAAGGGGAAAAATGATCAACTGGAATTCTTAAAAATTAAGAACTTCTGTTCTTCAAAAATACTATTAAGAGAAAGAAAATGCAACCCATAGAGTGGGAAAACATATTTCTAATATACTTTTATATCTTTCTATATCCAAGATATAGAGAAGACTCCTACAAATCAATAAAAAAGATAACTATTTACCGAAGAAGGTGAGTAAAAGTCTTGAATAGTATTTCACAAGGATGTCCAAATGGCTCATAACCATTTGAAAAAGATCAAAATTTCAGTAGTCATCAGGGAAATGCAACTCAAAACCACAGTTTAAGGTTCCACCATATACCACCGGCATCACCCAACTTATATAAAGTACCCATTCATATAAAGTACAGATTGGGCAAACTCAATCTATGCTGTTAGAAGTCAGGATCGTGGTTATTTCTTGGAGGGGGCAGTAACCAGGTGGGGTTACAGTGGGGCATCTGTGGTGCTAGGAAGGTTCTATTTATTGATGTACGTGCTGGTTATTGGGGTGAGGCCTCTTTGTGAAAATCTATTGAGTTAAACTCTTATGATTTGTATACTTTTCTGTAAGTATGTTATACTTCAAGAAAAAAATTCACTTAAAAAAAAAAAACTGCTGAGGAATTTCCTCAGAAGAGCATAATCCCCCTGGTTAGGGGAAAAAAAAAAATTAAAAACTGAGGCAGGAAGGTTAGGTCACAAGCTCAGGCCAGCCTCATAAGAAGGCAGAATGGTGACCATCCACCTGGTACAATTTGAGAATCATCACACATGGTGATCACGGTGTCAGAAGTCCCAGCACCGTAAATCTATCCGTTCCTTTGAACTTTCAGGAGTCCCCTGGAAGGCTTAGACTTTATGCCCTGTGATCAGCTAACATGTCAAGGAGATTTCCTGTCAGCTGGGAGATGGTCCAAGCTTCTTGAACATAGAATGGGTTCTGGGAGATCTAGGGAGGAGAGAGAGGACTGTACTTGTGAATGGGAGGCGGAAGGGTCCACAGATGCTCTGTCATCCACTCAGGGCAGCCCCTTACTATGGCTGTTCCATGTAAATCATTTCTTCATTGATTTACATGAGACACTTATTTATGAAGAAGCTACTGTGTCAACATTGCAGCTGATTACAGACATGAACAAGATAGGTCCTGCCCTTGCCCCTTGAAGTGTACAGTCTGTAGACGGGCTCACAAAGCTGAATTTCTAGTAGGTGGATAAGCTTACTCTTCGACAGTTCAAGAGCCACACTGGGCTTCAGTGCCCTGTCCTCTGAGCCCTCGCCTCACAAGATGATCTCAGCAGAACTGGATGCAACCCTCCCCGTCATGTAGTTCAAAGGGCAACAGGCGTGATCTTCTCAGGGTGCAACTCAGAACATGAAAGATTACTTTGAAATGGTTGAGGAGACACGGGCGCAGCATATCCGGAAATGGATTCTCGCCAAGACTATGAAGCTCCTATAATCTCATTTTATGTCATAATTACAGTCTACTTGCTCTTTGCTGTCATCAGCCAAAAGGGGTTCTTAACAGCGTATTTGTCATTATAAATGTTAACCGAGGAAGATTAATCATATTCAGGAGAGACACATTACATACTACGAAACACAAGACTAATTAATTATGGAAGAATATACCGCAAACCCCAGGCGACAGAGCACCTTCTCTCATCTAGGCTTTCACGGCCACATAGGAGCCCACAGCCAATGCTGCAGCCTAATTTGTTTTTGTCTTAGAAATTGAAGAGAGACCAGTTATCAGAGAGAACAATTTCATCCAAAGAACCAGAATAGACCGTGCATGTGCAGTATTCATGCTTAACCACGGACATATATGCATTTTGGTTCCTTTTTATTTTTAGTATATGTTAAGTTCTTATGTTCTCATCAATAAAACTTAATCGTCCTTTCATTAAGAAATAATTCTGGGGGCTTCCCTGGTGGCACAGTGGTTGAGAATCTGCCTGCCAATACAGGGGACACAAGTTCGAGCCCTGGTCTGGGAAGATCCCACATGCCGCGGAGCAACTAGGCCCGTGAGCCACAACTGCTGAGCCTGCGCTTCTGGAGCTTGTGCTCTGCAACAAGAGAGGCCGCGACAGTGAGAGGCCCGCGCACCGCGATGAAGAGCGGCCCCCATTTGCCGCAGCTAGAGAAAGCCCTTGCACAGAAACGAAGACCCAACACAGCCAAAAATAAATGAATAAATAAATAAATAATAAAAATAAAGGAACTCCTTTTAAAAAAAAAAAAAAAGAAAGAAATAATTCTGGGAACTTCCCTGGTAGCGCAGTGGTTAAGAATCCGCCTGCCAATGCAGGGGACACGGGTTCGAGCCCTGGTCTGGGAAGATCCCACATGCCATGGAACAACTAAGCCCGTGCTCCACAACTACCAATCCTGCGCTCTAGAGCCTGCGAGCCACAACTATTGAGCCCATGTGCCACAACTACCGAAGCCCGCGCACCTAGAGCCCATGCTCTACAACAAGAGAAGCCACCCCAGTGAGAACCCTATGCACCGCAACGAAGAGTAGCCCCAGCTTGCCGCAACTAGAGAAAGCCCTCGCGCAGCAACAAAGACCCAACACAGCCAAAAATAAATAAATAAAATAAATAAATAAATTTAGTGAAAAAAAAAAGAAAAAGAAATAATTCTGCAGCTTTTTTCCATAAGAAGACAGGTAGGAGTCTTTTGTCTCAACACACCATGCGTCCCAGGCCTCTCTACAGATGGTGGAAGAGGCAGAGTAACTTTGGCACCGTGCTGATGAGTCCCCATGACTGCCTCACCCCCTCACTGACTCTCCAGTATTGCTGGGCAAAGCTGATCACGCATGAGGCCTGAACACATTCTTTAATCGTAGTCTGAGGCACTTGCATACCTTCAGTGTCATTCCTTCAAGAAATATTTAATGAGTTCCTCCCCTGTGTCAGGCACCAGGCCTGTGCATTCCACCTGGGGCCCATCCTCCCAAGCCACCCGCCACTGACCGTGAGGGCATTCTGCAGATAGTCCTTAACCTAGGTGTATCCTTCTAGACCTGCTTCCCTCTCTCTGATGTTCATTCTGAACCTTGCACGAGTACACATCTAGAAGTGGACCCTCCCTTTTACTCAGTGTGCCCTTTCTCATATATCGTGCCAACTCTCACTGGCACGTTGTGCCCATAGCCCCTCAATGCATGTTTGCTGGTTTGTTCTTTGAGATCGAGGCACAGTTCCTTTTACTAAGACTGTGTGTTAATACTGTGCTCATGCCATAAACAATGTGTTCATGCCTTTCTTGGCAGGGTGGGCAGACTGTCCGAAGTGGAATTCCCTTGCAACTCATGCCAAATCTAGATGACACTGTGCTTTGGGAGAGTCGTCTATGTGCCCTGGAACCTGCACATGGCTAAAATACTACCGTGCAAAGGCACAGTGAGTTCCTGACAGCACATCGGGATTCACAGGGAGAGAGTCCGCAGCCTGTAATTCAAAGATCACAACAAGATCATTTCTATCAACACCACCTGAGAAGTTTAATTGTCAAGCCTCAGGAGGCAGCTGGGTCAGGTGAGGTGCTTGGGGGTTTCCTAAAGTATCTTGCTTTTTTTTTTTCTGAGACGAAGAAGTGCAAGCTGACTCAATAATTAGTGTCATGAGAAATGTGAAGAGATAGGATGCTGAACCCACTAACAGATGAAAGCAGAAAACGCTCATGGAAGCAGAGTGAACCTTCCCCAGATTTCTGAGAAGAGGGCTAATACATGGCACCCAGGCAGCCTTAAATCTTAAGACATACTCCCAAGCGCTAGCGGGACCATTGGGATCTGGGCTGGTAGCTTTTTCTGCATCTCTACAAATTCATCTGGTGAAATTCCAAAGAAAAACAAGCATTGGGCTATAGGTGGATGAGACTAGAAGACACTTCATTTTAAATTTAACTGAATTTATTGTTACCGTAAAGGCCACACAAGTTCTAAGAAATAGCAAGATGGATGATAGAAATAATAGGTATAATTTTCTGGAAATAACCAAAGTCATTCTGGAGTCCCATGCTGCATATAAATTTTATAGTCATCTTAAACATACTGGAGGCTCAGAGCTACTAATTTTAACCTAAACTTACTTACTAACCTTAACCAAATAACCTCCAAATATAAAAATTTTCATTATACATACAGAGAAAAAATATTAGCTTGAGAATAACAATGACAAATAGTGATGAGGGTCGTATGAGAGGAGTGAAATGGAGAAGTGCTGCCAGCCTCAAGGAGAGAAGAGAAAAGAAACTTCACTACTGGACCAAATAGGACGACGTTTACCCCCAACCGTCCTCTGAGATTAAGCATGGGCTGGATGCCAGTTGCCTACTGCAGGGAAATCAAGTGAGCATTAAGAACCCAAAAGAAGAGGCCCAGAGTAACTCTCTGGGAGGCGACCGAAAGAAAGACATTCAGCTGAGCTGGCAAGGTTGAGAGCAAGTGTATGAACATATTTGAACTCTGCAAGCAGCTCTTGGCTAAAGCCCTGGATGGATTGCCAAGACAGGAAGACCCCTTAGCTCTCCTTTCTCCTTCTTCTCTTGGCCTAAAGGCTTGAAAATTGATTGGAGTTTAAAAACTGAGAGTGCCTGAAAGGGTTCTTAGTTTCCTTATTCAGGGTTCAGGGGTGGAGATATATAGATATAGATATAGATATAGATATAGATATAGATATAGATATAGATATAGATATAGATATAGACATAGACACACACATAACACATATATAAATAAATATATATAAGTATGTATATTATGTATACATATATAAATAAATTTGTGATTTAAGAATATGTATATATATATTATTATATATATATATAATACACATACATACACCACACACACACACATACCACATATATAGCTATTTATGGGTCAGTTGATGGCTTTGATTTGCATTGAGGTAAAACCTTCCGGGTAATGGATCAAATTATTATAGCTGATCAGCCAAAAACAGTCTGCCCTAGGCCTTGTTCCACATCCCCCAGAAATGCTCTACTGAGCAAAAAATGACACCCAAGCAAACACCAGAAGGACCCTCAGTGTGAAGTCCAACTCCCCAAAATGTGACGCCACAAATGCATATATGTGGAATCTAGAAAAATGGTACAGATGAACCTCTTTGCAGGGCGGGAATAGAGACTCAGATGTAGAGAATGGATGTGTGGACACGGGGTGGGGAAGGGGAGGGCGGGATGAATTGGGAGATTGGGATTGACATATATACACTACCATGTGTAAAATAGATAGCTAGTGGGAACCTGCTGTATAGCACAGGGAGCTCAGCTCGGTGCTCTGTGACGATCTAGATGGGTGGGATGGGGTAGGGAGGGAGGTCCAAGAGGGAGGGGATAGATGTATACATACAGCTGATTCACTTCGTTGTACAGCAGAAACTAACACAACATTGTAAAGCAACTATACCCCAATTTTAAAAAAAAGGTGGCCTTAGATTAACTAGTGGCATATATATATATATATATATATATATATGTATAAATTTTTACTTATTAGTCTTGGGTATGTATAAGACTAAACACTTGCCACTAAATGGAGCCAGGGCATCATGGAGTGATGGTTGGTTGATTATATTTCTGTAGCATGGAAAGTTCAAGTTCTAGAATATCTTGTACCAGAAAGCAAGGAATTGCTCAAAAACTATGGGAATGTGTTAAAAGTACAGAGGAGGAGATTTGAAGTAGGTCACAATGCCCAAAACTTGGTAAAATTCAGGCATTCAAAAGAATAATAATAGTGATGGATTATAATAATATACTCAATAAAACAAAGAATCCCTGAGTCCAGAATATCGCTACAAAAAAGGGAGGTGGTTCTTCTAATAGAAGAATGCCAGCTAATAGATATAGGAGGAATGATAAAGTTATAATATAACCACTTTACAATCACCAAAATCAGTTAGGTCAGTATCATCAATGGATGATAAAACCACTGGAGGAATGTTATTGGAAAAGGATATTCACATAGCCTCAAAGTATCACCCCACCGATTATATATTAACTACAAATGAAAACATGTGACACTTCGCAATGGAGAAATCCAGAAGGCACCTCCTCAACCACCTGAACATACTTAGCATCACCGATAAAGGGACAAACTGAGATTCCATGTCTCCCAATTTGATGTACTAAGAAGTCACAACATCACCTATGTATATTCTTGGCAAAAATGTTTAATATAATCATGAGAAAACAATCACATAAATCTAAATTGTGGGACAATCTACAAAATAAATGACCTGAACTCTTTAAGATGTCAATGTTATGAAAGATTTTTAACAAGGCAGGGGACTGTTCTTGATTAAAAGAGGTTATAGAGATAGATCAACTAAATACAACACATGGTCTTTGATCGGATTCTGGATCAAATGAAGGAAAAAAGCCATGGGAGAATGGGAGAATTGACCAATTTAAATTGACCAATTTAAGATGAGCTATAGATTAGAAAACATTCTTGTATCAGTGTTAACTTTTCTTCAGAATTAACGTAGTGCTCTTAGGAAGCATTTGTTAAAGTATTTGGGGGTAAATTTTAATTGTGATGTCTACGATTTACTTTCAAATGTTTTTCTGTTGGGGGACAGAGAAGGAGGATGGCAACATGGAGAAAGCGAACACACGTGGCAAAATGCTATTAACAACTGGTGACTCTGAGTGAAACGTAGGTGAACCTTCATTGTGATATTCTTTCAGTTATTTTGTAGGTTTGGAATTTTTCAGAAGAAAAAGTTGGGGGAAATTTGCTTGCGAGGCTATAGAGGAAATATGAGGACATACCATTTCAATATATTTTATGTTCTCTGCTGTACTGAATAGAATATGCCAGCAAAGAGATCGAACATGACTGTGTTGCCAAAAGGAAATGATTCCTTCTTAATATTCCTAAAATAATAATAGCTCACCCTGGGATATTTACACATGTGCCAAGCATGGTGCTAAGTGCTTCAGGTGCTTTAGTCTTGAAGTCAAAAACCTTATGACATAGGCACTATACTGCAGATGAGGAAACCAGGACTCAGAGAGGTTAAGTAATGCACCAGTGTTAAACAGTAAGTAGACGAGAACCATCTGCCTGGCTACAAAGCTTGGCTTTCCACCTCTCCTTCACACTGACTCTGTGGCCAGTCCTGAGGGCCCTGACCCTGTGTAGAAAATCAGGTGACATGAGTCTTATATGTATATTTGTATATACATATTCCTAAAAATATACACGAGCTTGTTAGAAATTGGGAAGAAGGTCACATAATTTTATGAAATTGTATTCTGAATACTGTTAATCTGGTAGCCATCAATTATGAAAGAAACTCTCAAGTTATTTAAAACTATCTGTTATTCAGCATGACCACTTAAATTTATTATGTTAATTCAATATTCTGGTCAACAGAGTTACCATATATACCATGGGTTGCCAATTTTGAAACAAGAAAGGTCAGTTTGAAGTTGCCTCTGTAAAACTCTACCAAATGTACAAAGTCGTTTATAATAGTAGTAATATAAATAACAAGACCACCATTTACTGTTATGTCCCTTTTATCTTTTCAAAAAATGCCTTAATAATTATTATCCATTTTTCATCAGCTCAGGAAAGTCTTTATCAACATGGACAGAGGCAAGTGTTGGTGCCGTAGAGATGGAGCTCTCTCGAAACCGTGTGATACCTCTCGAGATTTCCTCTAGAAAATACATCACTTGACTCGTGCCTTGTTTGCATAAATGTAGAGGAGGGAACGTGTGTCTCTGGGTCTGCTGGTGAGTAGAGAATTTCGTTTCCTTGAGTCCCTTCCCACCCCACAGGCTGGGCTGAAGGATCTCTCTGCTTGGTCAGCCCTGATAATGAAGGCTGAGGGCACCGTGACCGTACTTCTATCTGTTGATGTTCTAGAAAGCTAAGCATGGGTTCCTAATAGCTTGGCATTTTTCTCAGCTGTGGCCCGATGCACTTGGACTCCATTTGTGATGGGCCCCTCATTGAGCATGAAAGCCGGTTTCCTTTTTCCTGCCAGAAAACCTGGCTCTCTCATTTGCCATATTTTCTGGGTCTGTTGGACTCAGCTCAAAAACGCCCCAGCAGAGTCTGTCTCTAGGGAAAAGCAGCCCCCGAGAAAGGGTGATTAAAGGCAGTGTTTGTCTCTGATTCTTCCTGGCATCTGTGTGCAGGTGAAGACGTAGAAAAGGCCAAGGCCCACAGCCTACACACAACTCAGTTGTGCAATTTAGCAACTTTCCACAAGCAGTTGCATCGGTAATAGAATCACTTAAAGGAGACTTCCTCATGGCACCAACTGGGGGAGGAGAATGTAGGCCATTTACCTACACAATGAGGCAAATGTCCTACTTGCTAAGTCTGGAAAGGTGGGTGGCAAGGATGGTGGCACGCATTTTTCTGAGAACACAGTTTGTCTCTTTGGCTCCATTTTTCCCCAGTATCGTCCGTAGACAGGACTGTCCTGGAATTCAAGGTCATGGCTGAAGCCCTATGCATCAAAGAGCATTCAACGGAAGGTAACCTGCAACACATACGGCGCAGTTTTCCCAGAAAAGAGCATCATTGACTTTTGTACAGCCTGGAAGTTCGGATTTAGTTCAGAAATCTCAGGAAAACAAAAGGAATAGGGATCAATCTCATAGCATCATCTACTCTTGAGTGTTCACTAGATAGGGGTCATCATAGAAAATATTGCCTAGATGGCTTAGGAACAGAATGGGTTTTGACATCTTTTCATTGTTGTTGTTTACCAGATGCTAAATAAGAGAGATTTGAACACCACTCAGATTTCCTATTTAATTTAGAAAAGACATTAAAAAAAACCCCAACACCTCAAAATGTACGAGTCATTTATCCTGGGCTGACATAAACATTAATTGTAGGAGTAACATGATCTCCAGTATGAAGTGTAAAACCAAAATAAAGGTATCAGTGAACTTTCCAGCACTTCTTGAGTTGGTCCCTCATGATTACTTTTATCAAGGTTGCCCAGTCCCTAAAATATCAGATACTATTTATTAATTTAAACATAAATTTAAGAATATTAAATCCATATCATAATTATTGCATCCTTTCATTGAAGGTAATCAGGAGCTAAAGGTAGATGATTATTTCTGGGAAGGGTAATCTTTTTTTTTCCCTTTGTAAGCCTATTTTTGATTATGACCTTCAGCACCCCAAGTTATATTGTTCAGCTCCCCAGTGAAATTATGGAAAGAATATACAAAATAAACACTTTTCCAAGGGGGAGGGTCTCATGCTCTTGGTGCTATTGAGAAATACAGGGTATCTCAGGGCAGTTTTCACATATTCCTGTTCTTAGTCCAGAACTCTGCAACCAACACGTTCAGAAGCTTAACTCCAGCTGCCAGAACTCTTCCTCCTTAGTTCTACTAATATCCAACTGCTGTTGACCCCTTCTAGTGTTCCACAAATTCTTTCCTTCCTTTCCATGTTCTTTGCCACTACTCTAGTCCGGGTCCTTATCACTCCTATCCTGGACGGTGGTGTCAGTCTCCTGACTTACGTCTCCTCTCCAAGGGGGGTAGACATCACTACTGCTCATCAGATTCATGTTCCCCTGGACTCGATGCCTCCTGGAAGTAATATGTAGATTCGCTGAAATCTCAGCAGAAATCGGAGCAGAAGTGAAGTGTCTTCTGCCCTCTCTCTTCTAGGATGGAGAGTTAGAGCATTCCAGAGAGTAAAGCCTGTGCCAGCAGGGTACCTGATGAGGAGGTGGTAGAGCAGAGCCCCTGCCAATGTGATGTAGACACGCATAGGGATGAGAAAGTGTGCTGTTTTAAGCCACTGAGATTTGAGTTCTGTTTGTTCGTTGTTGTCCAGCTTAACCTAATACACTCCTCCAAGTCTCCTTGTATGCTCTTGCCAGGGTAGTCTTCTGAAAGCACAGGCCAGATTGTTCCTTAATCGGAAGCCATCAGAAGTTCACCACGATCCACAAATATAAAATCCCCCTTTCCGGCTTTCAGGAAACCACAAGCTCTGTCTTCGGTTTCCTTTTCCATCTTTCTCACCACACACATGTTTCCAGCCCAATGGTAAGGCTCGCTGTGACCTTCAAATACTCTTCTCTTGACTTGGGATGTTACTTTCATCTGGGGGGGGGGCCTTTGCCCTGATTACATCATGTTGAAATTCTACCATCCTTCAAGCACAGGTTCAAATGGGAAGACTTTCCTGACTCCCAGAAATGGATAATTACTCCCTTTCTTCTGGGATTTCCTAGCAAATTGTATCTTGTCTGCAGTATGTATCCCTTTCTATTGTGTAGTACGGTTATTTGAGTCAATATCTCACCTCTCCTACTAGACTATAAACCACGTTAAGGCATATACCAGTATTGTTTATTTTTGCAATTCCTTACACCACCAAGCTGTGCAGTTGCTCAATAAATAATTTACGAATTAAATATTAATCTTCAGGGGTGGACCATGGAGTCCTATTTTAAATCCCAAGTGATCATAGTTTAGTAAGTGACTGGGAATGCCACCTGTAGAACAGACGTGCATTTTCCTGGTGAGCCTCCTTCTCTCGTGGGAGATTCTGTAAGGCCACCTCTGTGTGAGGCATCAAAGAGAGCCTGTTTCCCAGGAGGCCTGATTAGACTTTAGCCCCACAGTAACCTCTATCCTGCAAATAAGCTAAAAACTAGAGGAAATCCTAAGGCAATACAAGAGAAGCATATTGAAAGAACCAAAAAAAGGTTGTTGAGAAAAGAATTGGTAATTCTTGGATTCAGAGGAACCAGCTGTATTGAAGAAAGTTTCCCAAGGTAAGATAGCACTGGCCATTGAAGCCTTGCAGCTACTTTTTCGGGTGAAGAGAAAGGAGAAAAGGGGAACAAGAGGCTAAGTAGGGAAGGCGAGCTTGGAGCAACTGATGTTACTGAAGGAGAACAGCCCAAATAATCAGCTGGGGCAATTCTTCAGTCTAATGGCACAGGGTAGGGAATATACATCAAAAGCTAGTCTAGAGAGTTACCGGTAGGGAAAGGTGGGACCTGTAAGGAGACATTTGTAACTTTGGTGCCATTGGGATGGAATTTTTGTAGTTATGTCTTGAATCGGGAAGGGCCTTCCCCAGCTAGAAGATCAGTCACCAGCTCAAGACCCAAGAGGAGCAGGCAACTGTGGAGAAAAAATAAAGCCCTGAAATGGTGCAGAGAGAGAGGCAGAGAAACACAAGGGGCTTACTTGGTCTGGAAGCTGTGCAGTCCAAATCTACCTTGAGTTTGATTATTTTTACCATCTGGCCCAAACAAACCCCATAAAACTGAGAAGCCCACAGGCTATGCCAACGCAGCTCATGTGTTTTTAGATATTAGTTGAAACGAAAAGGTACCATACAATTATAGAAATTAAGAAATTTATATTAATTTACAAAGTTGGTGTTGCTTTGCAAGACAATAAAGAATTGTGGTCACTCTTCCAATATCAAACAAACACTTGCTCTCATATGTATGCGAGCCAGTGTATATGCCCCTGTTCTATTTCTGTACCTCTCTGTGTATACAAAGTAAGTTTTTGTTTCAAAGCCAAGGCACAGAGAGTGTTCTGCTTATGTTTTCTTGTAAGAGTTTTATAGTGTCTGGTCTCACATTTAGGTCTTTAATCAATTTGAGTTTACTTTTGTATATGGTGTTAAAGAATGTTCTAATTTCATTTTTTCAGGGGCGAAGTGGGGGGGGATAGTTAGGGAGTTTGGGATTGACACAGTACACACTGCTATATTTAAAATGGATAACCACCAAGGACCTCCTGTATAGCACAGGGAACTCTGCTGAATATTATGTAGCAACTTAAATGGGAAAAGAATTTGAAAAGGAATAGATACATGTATATGTATAACTGAAAAAAAATGTATTACAATCCTAGGGGGAAAAAGTCACTGAATTGTACACTTTAAAATGGGGGAATTTTATGATATGTGAATTATATCTCAATAAAGCTGTTATTAAAACAACAACAACAAAGCTAAATCACAGTGTACTTTGTTCACAAAAAGTAACAACCTATCAAAGTAGCAATACAAATAGCTAAGAGGACTCTGTAAATGCACAGAGAATGATGTTTCATAGGGGCTGCCAGCCCCCTACCCCCTGAGTTTGCAAGATACCTTGTTGGTGAGATGCAACCTGGTTTCAGATACCGTAAAATATGAAAAAAAAATTTGTTTTAGACGGTCAACAAAATCCTCTCCTTGCCGTGCTTCAGAAGAGCCTGACACTTCCAGCTCAGACTGCCTTGAGGCCATGAGGTTGAGCGTCACCGGAAGTCTACCCAGGCGTGTCCCTCACTGGCCTGCCTCATGCCTCCTGCAAACTGGCCTGAGCCCTGCAGGCCTGTGCTGGGTAGAAGCTTCTTCTATGTGGGCTGTGTGCAGTGAAGAGGGCGGGCTTCCCAGACCCTTTGCTGGACTCAGAACAGGATGGTCCCTGGTCCTCCGAGAAGATCCAAGTTTTCTAGGTAGAGTTTTGAGCCCAAGCTGAAATTGGACCTAAAAGTATTTTTCAAATTAATTGAAGAAGCTTAGAGTTTAATCTCTCCCTTTCTTGAATTCCCATTTCATCAAAGTAAGGATAGGGCTCCTGCAGGCACTAGACCATGGTCCTGGGGTTTCAGAAGTACGAGAAAGGAAACCAAGCTTTTAGCTTATATGGTCTTCCCACCCTAGTTTTACCCGGAATTACCAGAGGCTAAACGTAAGACTGGAGACCTAGTGGTGCATGGCCCCCAAGGGAACAGGCTTCCCTGGGGCATCGGGGCTGGAATTCAGGGCTCCAGGTTCAGAACCGCCTCTGCTAGCAGCCCACCATCGGCTGCTTCTCTTGGAAGGCAGGGTGCTGAGAGAGGCTGTAGGCCCAGGAATCTCAGCTGTGCAGCCACAGACAGCCTCAGAAGCTGGGTTGGGCCAGCAGCCCTCCGCAAGCTCTCCACTCAGTGGCTGGGCTGTGATGAGCTTTCTTCAAGCCCACACAGCTTCAGCTGTGCTCTGCTTAGACACAGAATGCCTTGTGGGGAGGGGAGAAGCAGGGCGCTGAGCATGACAGGGAAAAGAGGCAGAGGGATCCAGTAGCTCAGTGCCTTTCAGAAAGGGTAAAGGAGAGGCTAATGAGCCAAGGTTTAGAAGACCAGGGAGACAGTTCCTTCTTGCCTGCTCCCCCAACACGGACGGCATGGCCTTTCTGTGTGGATGAGGGATGCTGGTACCCGTGGCTTTTGTGTCACCACTTAGGAGTTTGTGGTGATAGGGGTTATGGTTCTCTAGGAACCGTGTGTGTGCTTACCAGGATCTTCAAGCAAGAAGACATGTGGGAAGATCTAAGATAGAGGCATCTGGAAAATTACAGTATCAGTTTTGATAATATTAATCTGTTGAAGAGTAAGAAGAAGCAAATACTGAATGATTTTATTGCCAATTTCTTCAATAATCCTGTGGCATTAGAGCCAAGGGACTACGTGTACCTAATACACCAGTAATCCGTAGCAGATGTAGATGCCCGATACCTGGCCGGATGATAGATGGAAAAACTCACACCATAGCAACAGATCCTGAACAGCATCCTTAATCTCCTTAATTCCTGACCAGAGCTATGTCAGCTGGCCACTCTGCAGTTAGAAGAGATGGGTAGAAGAGATGGGGCAGAGGGAGTTTGGGAGAGAAGTTAAGCAGAGGTCAAGGAAATGGAAGCTATGTGTGTGACAGGGTCCAGCATGGCTGCCACACTTGACCAGTGTTGCCCGGAATAGATGGCAAGGAAGAGATACTTAACAACAGGATCACACCTGATCTACTGAGCTGAATAGTGTCCCTCACAATTCACGTCCACATAAAACCCATCAGTGTGACCTTATTTGGCAATAGGGTCTTTGCAGATGTTACTGAATTAAGACAGGGTGGACCCTAAATACTATACGACAGGTGTCTTCATAAGAACAGGGATATTTGGACGGATGTACACAGAGACACAGACACAGGGGAGAATGCCATGCGAAGACAGCAGCAGAGATTGGATTGTAGGGATGCGTCCACAAGCCAAGGAGTGCCAAGGATTGCCAGCAACCACCAGAAGCTAGAAGAGTCAAGCAGGGATTCTTCCATAGAGACTTTGCAGGGAGCACAGCCCTGCCAACTCCTTGATTTTGGACTTCTGGCCTCCAGAACTGTGCGAATACATTTCTGTTGTTTTAAGACACCTGGTGTGTGGTACTTTGTTACGGCAGCCCTAAGAAGAGACTACACCTGGATCAGGGCTGCATTTCAGACCCCAGGTCAGGGCTCTCTGCAAGGTGGCAAGGGTGCCAGTTTTTACTAAACTCTTCCTCTGGGTAGACTGAGCTCTGGGTGATCTTGATTGATCTTGACCGATTTCTCTGATTATGGCCCAGAAACCTTGCATCTGCTCCTGATGTCCTGATGCTTCAGCTTTAACTGAGGGACTCTGAAAGCCTTTCTCTAGATATCACAGAGGCCTCCCTTATCAAAGCTAGGCTATTTCTGAGACCCGCAGAGCTTCATGCCTCAATACCGAGCATTTTGCCAATAAGGGAAAACTGAGAGGCACCTGTAAAACTCACATGCCTTAGAGAGCTCGCCACCTCGCTCCCACCAGGCACATTTTATCTCATGCTTTCTCATAAATATTGATTTGCATACAACACACCAGCCCATCTTCATTCTTGATTGCAGGCTCACACAGACAAAAACTTCTAAGTGGTGAAAGCACACTTCTGCAATCAAATGCTTCTTTACTTACTCAGATCATAGTGTCCCCCTTTTTTCCTCGAGTCTGTATATTCCTATCCACTAGCCTCCGACACACACATGCTAATGTAGTCTTGTTCTTCACATCTTATATATTAGTTCCCCATTGCTGTGTAACAAATGATCCCAGAATCTAATAGTTTACAACAATAAATATTTATTATCTTACACAGTTTCTAAGGGTCAAGAATCTGGGAGTGGCTTAGCTAGGTTGTTCTGGTTAATCACGCTGTCAGCCAGGCTGCAATGCTTTCAAGACATGAATGGGGCTGGAGAATCTGCCTCCAAGCTCGCTCATGTGGTTGTTGGCCTCTCTGACTATTGGCTAGAGAGTTCAGTTCCTCGCCACCATGACAACCCCTCAGTCTCTTCTGAATGTCCTCATGACGGGCTCTTCCCCCACAGAGTCCACGATCTGAGAGAGCACATACAACCAAGACAGAAGCCACATCCCTTTATAACCTACCTTGGAAGTACCATACCATGACTTCTGCCCTTTGCTATTGGTCACATAGACCAACCCCAGCACGAGATGGCAGAGACTACACAGGATCTTTGGGGGTCACCTTAGAGGCTGGCGACCATACCCATGTGGAAATATTTCCTATATTTCCTGAGCCTGCAGCAGGAGACAGATTACTTACGGGCCCCAGAGTCTGGGAATATGTAGCCCCTCCTAGAGGATCCAAATGCCTCTATTTTTCAATCTGTCTTGATCTTTCCATAGGGCTAGAAAAACTGTGGTATTTTGTTCATTTCTCTTTGGTCAGACTGCCTGGATTCAAGTCTTGCCTCCTTCACTTGTTAGCTGTGTGATCGTGGGCAAGTTACTCAACTTCTCTGTGCCTTAGTTTCCTTGTATGTAAAATGGCGCTAAAATAGTATATACTCCACAGATTATTGTATGGCTTTAATGCTGTAATACACAGAAAATGAGTAGCACAATCCTAAGTGCTCCTAACATTGTAACTATTATGATCGTTGTTGTAATATATCCTGTTTTAGGAATCAGAAAGGAAGGAGGAGGGTTTAAAGGGGGTGATAAAACAATAAAACATCAAGAATTTCTCCTCGAATGTTCTGCTGTGCTCTATGTAGCGTTGGACTTTTTGAGATAACTGTTATTCTGAGCAAAGTCTCTCATCCTCCCCTGCCCCTTCCTCTCATAAACACATTGCCATCAATTCCTGTACATTATATTGGCCGACTGAGAAGCCCTGCCCAGTTGCAGCCTGATCTATGTGTGTGTGTTTGGTGAGGGTGATCTGCCCCAACACAGAAAACCTTAACTCGGGCCTTTCAACTCAATGGAATTAACTTTAAAAGGAAACAAATTAAAAACCAATGAAGTTAATAAAAAATTAAATTAAATCTCCTTTATTAAATCCATTATTTTTTAATTTCCCTTTGCTGAGTTCGGGGCAGTCCCATATGCCAAATTTCAATGAGGTCAGCCCAAATGTTTTTATTTGTAACATAGTCATTAGTAAAACTACCTAGACCCCATGGTTCAGAAATGCTTGCCAAGTGAATTGGGTGCTGTCGGTTTAAGCTCCTTGTCATCAACATCGAGAGAGACTCTCGTTATTCGGATCAATGGCTTATAAACCAGACAGCATTAAAAGCTTGGTAGGACACTTCCTCATTCATATTTGTAAATAGAGAATTAGGAAGTGAGACCAACACAAATAGAAAGAGTAATAGGACTCTAGGCTTCACATTAGAAAACCAACCAAGGTTAATTCTAAAGGGGCCAAAAGAACAATGGTCAAGAACCATTCATCTATTCTTCCTCCTGTTGGTTGAGTATATTCACCAGGCTCCAACTAACAGTTTTCCTGGAAGAGCACCTGAGAAAAGCTTTGCCTACTGGTAAAGCAGGCCGCCATATTGCACCTTGAGTTGATATGTTTCCATCGACATTTTAAGGCCAGCAACCACAGCCATTCCTTATTAAGCTGTTAGAACAAAGAACCCAGAGCTTCCTTTATGTCTGATGTTTATAGATCAAGACAGTTCCTACTGGTAAGAATCCTTAGGTTTCTTAACTTGTTAGTCTCTCAACATCTGACAACCTAGTGCAGAAAATAGTGGCTATTTCTCAGAAATGGAAGGTATGGGAAAGGCGCCTCAGACTATTAATGGCCCAAAGATTCAGCAGTCAGGCCAGAGAAGCTCTGATAATAAACAGGATTCTTTTCCAACCTGTTGCCTGCATTCCTTACCCTTCTCCTGTCCAGAGGCCCTGCTGCCTGCCATAGAGAAATTCATAATGATGGTGAAAAATTGCCAAACCCAGGAAATTTCTCCAAGCAAATAACGATTGCAATTAAGAGTGTTCATGTTTGCAATAATCGTAATAATGAAAATGATCCTATTTTATACACCTAAAGCACTTCTCATCCCCTAGTCTACTATTTAATATGCGAGGTTTATGCATTTGCATATGCCTGTAGGAAGATGTGCGCAGTGTACACTGAGTCCATAAAACGATTCGATGAAACAGTGCCCTTTGATTAATTTCCAACGTTTATTCATCTTGCCTATTTCAAAATTTTAATACCAAATATTACATTAGCCTCCTCCCACTCTCATCAGTTTCACCCATCTACATTTTTAGCATCAAAGTTGTTATCTATTAATATCCAATAGATGGCTAAGAAGTTGGGAGCCTCTTCCTGGGAGGATGTCATTTCATGCTCAGAAAACTGAAGCAGAAAGAACTTGAGAGACAGGAGCAAACGAGACATTTTGACATCGGGGATTGTGCCTGATTTCTGTTATCTCTACTCATGCTCTCTGAGGTCAGAAACTCATGAACCAGCACACTCCAGCCCGGCTTTATTCAAGTTTAGAAATGAAACAGTAGAAATACCAAATTCTGCAGAGCTGGAGAGTCTTGCAGCCCCGGTGACTCATAAACACGGCAAAAGAAATGTATTTAATTTGGGTTTTGGCCTCTCAAGGTGCCACATTAATCTCCTTTTGGCCTCTGTTCCCCTGGTGGGATTCCACTTAGGATGGCAGAGCCAGAGCTGTAGAGCTCCTCAAGCCCTTTGAAGAGAAAGACCCGTTTTGTGCAAAGCGAATCCGTATTCTTATTAAGGATACACGAGAAAATATCACTCGGCTTCCCAGACTGACTGCGAGAGGCCACTGTGCTGGGAAACTTAGCCATTACTGGCCCTTTCAGGATCTTTGATCTCTTCTGTGATGATCAAGAAGAGGAGGACAGGGGCCATGAGAAGGAGAAGGGGAGAAGGAATTATAGGGAGGAAGTCAGTTCAGCACACATTCACTGACCTACGGGCTGGAGACAAAACCCCATAAATAACCTCATCAGTTATTTGCTGGATGGGAAAAAAAAAGGGAAAAGGAGAATAAGGAGGCTTCTGGAACCATGGTTTTCAAAATGTGACAGCCAGACCAGCAGCAGCAGCATCACCCAGGATCTTGTAAGAAAGTGCAAATTTTGTGGCACGGGAGGGCGCACAAACGGAACATTTCAGTATCAGGTCCTAAGGAACAGTGTGGAGATGTGCTAGGGAATGCTGGGAAAACAGCATGGGGTCACTGAGGCCACCTTGCGGGGGGTTGAAGAAGGGTTCCTGAACAACTGAAGGCTGAGCTCAGAGCCCAATGCACAGGTAGAGGAGTGGTCTAGAAAACGTGCCAGCATCCAAGAGAACAGGGAAACGCAGAGTATGTGCTGGGGATTCCTAGCCCTTCAGTATCACAGGGAGTGATGGAAAAGGAGTGTGGCGAGGTAGACAGGTCCCTTGGGGCATTGCCAGCCATGCTAAAAAGCTAAACATTATTCTGCTGGTAGAGTGGGATTTTTAACCTGGGACAAATGGGGTCTGACGGCTTTTAGATGGATCATTTCTCTGGCCATACATATCGAAGGAGCAACATTGGAGGTGGAGGGGCCAGCTTGCAGGTCATTGGAATTGTTCACGAAAGAATGGCAGAAGTCCAAACTAGGACAGAGGTACCAGGGAGGAGACAGACTAATTTGTAGACAGAAATTAATGGAACCTGATCAGTTATTTGCTGGATGGGATCTTGTAAGAAAGTGCAAATTTTGTGGCCAGTCCCAGACCTTCAAATCAGTTACTGCATCACTGACACTGAGGCTGGGGCCCCATAAATCCTCATGTTAACAAACCCTGCATGGGATTCTGAGGCAAGCTCAAGTGTAAGAGCCAAACTCAATAGAATAACCTCCAGAATTTTGCCTTGGGTCCTTGGGTATATGAAGTTGCTATATGCTGAGATAGGGAATACTCTAAAAGGAGCAGAGTAATTTGTTTTTGTTTTGTTTTCTTTTGTTTGAGGATGAGAAGAAGACCAGAAGTTAAAGAAAGGAAAAGAAGTAGGGTGACACGCAGCAAAGAGAAACAGAAAAAGAATTAGAGAGAAAGACAGGAAGAGAGGAAAGGTAGGACGAGGTAACTTTCAGACCCCGCTTGAGATTAGCAGTAGGCAGAGGGAAAATTCTGAAAGCTGATTTGCTGCTCCTGGAGTAGCGATGGAACGGAGAATGCAGCCTGAATGGTGAGTTAGCAATTTTTTCCCCCTGAATCATTAAAGAAATCTGAGTTGCCCACACTATTGATGGTAACATATCCTGCTTCTTATTCCAATGCACAGCAGCCATAATTTGGAAGGATTTGATTGAGGTCTTCCTCCTTTTGTTTGGCTGAAGAACTGGAAAGAATTTGCAGAAACACAGGACCCAGGTTCACAAGTACTTGGGCCCAGGTCTTTCTTGTGTCACGGGCGTGATTAACACCATGTTCAGGCAGCAGTGTAGACCATGGCAATGCTTGGCCAACAGGTTGGAAGAGCCCTTCTCATGGGGACAAGACCTCAAGCAATTTGCCTCTGAAGTTGTCTGTCACTGTGCCAGGGTCAGAGCTCAATGTACAGCCCACTGTGACCCCAGTGCATGCTTCCGTTGACCTGGGGAAGATGGCGGGCACAGTGGAGGATGACGTGCAGAGAGAGAAAGGGTGGTTCTGCTCTATGGAGCGCCCTGGATGGGGTCAGAGATGGATAAAGTGACTAAGGAGAGGCAAGAGCCAACACAGGGGGAGGTGGTAAAAGAGAAGAGTTCTGCCTGGATCCAACCCTGCATAATATAAAGAGAGATGAAATAGCATCCTCATGCCTTTGAAATGGAGTGACTTGCTTGGAACTTTCAAGTCTGAAAATAGAAGATTTAAGGCAACGAGGAGGCCACTAGCTCAGTTATGACAGATGTATGGAAGCTTTCTCCTAATATGGTATCTGAAGATAAAAGCAGCTCAGGAGAGACATATATTTTAAGTGCCGTCCGCCTAATACAAATCCATCATCAGTTAGCCGTGCTTTTGACCGTGGTTTTAGCGGTGAAAATGGTCTGTGCTGATGAATCCATGTGTTCAGTGCCAACATTTCCAAGCCCTTGGCTTTGTGACATCATGCTCCAACCAACTGTTCCTTTGCCTGCTCCAATTTCTTCTACGTATCACTCCCAGATTGATTTTCAAAAGTAGGTCCCATGTTACTCTTCTGTTCAAAAACCTGCAAAAGCTCCCTCTTGCCAACACAATTGAATTCAAACTTTCCAACTTGGCCAAGGTACCTGAAATTCCCAACGTTCATGCTTGTCTTGCCTCCAAAGGCCACAGTCGTAATGGAAGTATGATGACACAGGGAAGGAGAGCACTTTCACTCATTAGCACCAGATGGAAAATTCAACAATGGGTACATTTAACAGACGGAAAGAAAGCGGGCTCCTTGTAGACACAGTATGGGCAATTTCCAGTGAAGTTTCCTTCATACATTTCAGGAATTTTTATAATAGAAGTTTCAGATGGTACATATTGATAGGGGGGTTGGAAGGAGGAAGGTCTAGGCTAGAGCATGGTGCACTGCTGGGGTTGAGGAGATTTGATGTGTATTATGAACAGCCTACTCTAAAGGCGTACGTGGACTCTCTACCCAGGATGGGGATGAACCCGGAAACAATGGGAGGGGCCTCACAAGAGCCTGGAATCTTTTGCAGTAAGTTATGTGCAGCCCAGCTCCTCGGAGAGAGGTCAAGTTCAGAATTTCCCATTACAGAAATGCCTCTGCGAGGAGATGAGGGGACCCTGCCTCCCCCTCAACTGCACTCATACTGCTAGTCCGCTGTCCGCTGTGGGCTCCCCATCGCCTTCATAAACAGGTTTCCAGGTTCTTCTTAAATAATGTGTGGTGTTGCCAAGAAGTTGTCAAGCATTTTCTTGGGACTAGCAAAACCATGGGTGCAGGTGCCTTATCTCCAGGAGGATAGCTGAAGCTGGGACCCCAAGAAGGCACACAGGATGCTCCAATGCCCCCCTCCCAGTAGAGAGCCCAGAGATCTTGGTGGAGTCCCTTAACCTGCTTGTGCTTCAGTGTCCTCACCTGTAACCTGCACGTGATGTAATACCAGTGCCCACACCATGAGATTGTTCTGAAGATTAAGTGAGATTATATGTAAAATGCTTAGAACAGTGTCTTGTACTCAGTAACGCCCGTGTAAGTGCTTGTTGCAGCTGCTGCTATTAGCGATGGATAAGACTGGGCTCTGGAGTCACATTTTCTGGGTTCAGATCCTGCCTTCACCTTGCTGACCTTGGGCAATTACTTCACCTTCTCTCTGTGTCTCTGATTCTTCATCTGTAAAATGGAGATGATAATATTTTTCCCGTAGGACTGCAGGGAAGATAGTGTACTTTGAGCAGTGCCTCCTTGATATATATTAGCTCATATATTTTAGCTATTAGTTTAATCATCTTAGTTTTCCTTCTCTCCCCATTGTCTTTCTTTGCCACCCTCACCCCACACTCGTGTAGTTCCTTAAACTTTGGTACTTGGTGTTCTAGAAGGCGTCAGGATTCCCTGAAGTCTTCCTTCCTGTAAGTCCATTCTGCTTCATTTCTTGATCACTGGGTCATAGACTTACAACCTTGATGCTTGGGTTCCACCCCAGAGACTCTGATTCCAGTCAACTGCACTGGGGATCAGGCATTGCTAAGTATTTTTTTGTTTTTTTTTTAATAAATTTATTTTATTTTATTTATTTATTATTTTTGGCTGCGTTGGGTCTTCGTTGCTGCACACGGGCTTTCTCTAGTTGTGGCGAGCAGGGGCTACACTTCGTTGCAGTGCGTGGGCTTCTCATTGTGGTGGCTTCTCTTGTTGCGGAGCACGGGCTCTAGGTGCACAGGCTTCAGTAGTTGTGCGGCACGCAGGCTTAGTTGCTCCGTGGCATGTGGGATCTTCCCAGACCAGGGCTTGAACCCTTGTCCCCTGCATTGGTAGGCGGATTCTTAACCACTGCGCCACCAGGGAAGCTCCTTGGTAAGTTTTTTTAAAGTGCCCCATTTTATTCTAATGTGCAGTTAGCAAAGACCTGATGGTCCAGGCTGATTGGAATCAGAAGAATGGAAGGAGGAGGAGAAGCATGCTGGACCACTCGACAAATCCACCAATCCTTTCCTAAAGGAAGTGATCATGGAGCCTTGGTAAATACTCCAGGTTGACTTCGTGCTTTTGGAACCCTTACATCATCTTGAAGTACTCCTACCTTCAGCTCAGGTACCTGTGGTGAGACTACTGCAGAGCCCTGATCAGATGTTCTTGGTTGGTGGGCAGAAGACACTACTCGAGGGATATTTGGCATTGAATTTTCAGCCACACTGTTTGAGAAATCACTTGAGCTACAAAGGGGGAAATAATTCATCTCAGAGTGTTCCAGCTGCTGGACCGGAAACATTTAGCATTTCTTTCTATACCCAGAGGCAGCTTTCATAGTCATTGCAAAAGTTTCTTTGCCTCAGGTGAAGGATTTTGGACTTTATTCTGTAAACCGTGGGAAACCTATGAAGATTTGGGGCAGGAAAGCAATATGGTGACAGCAGCATTGTAAGAGGATGGATGGTGGCATGTAGAATGGATTGGATCAGGGACTGTCAGAAGGCAGTTGAAACCACGTAGGTGAGGAGTATTGGGAGAGAAGAAAGGCTGTGTGATGGGATGAAAGGACTGGGGTTCTGTGAACATGGTCTGTCAGAGATCAGCCTGGGGTTTTGAAGAAGAAGGAGAATGAGACCACTTTCACCACATCACTGCCCCCCATAGCCTAAATTATGAAGCCCCAAAGCCATTTTCTCATCTCTCAGGCAGCAAGAAGTGTACTTAATCCCTAGAATATGGCCGTTGTAGGTCATACAGTGAGTAGTGAATGGACAGAAAAGCCTGTATAGAGCCCACTGCCCAGTGGCGAGGAGAGGGAAGGGTAGACATTAAAAAATAAATACATTAGTGGGCATCACATGAAGGGAAATAAGCCAGACAGAGAAAGGCAAATACTGATATCATTTATACATGGCACTTTTTTTAAAAAAAGCCAAACCTATAGAAACAGAGGGTAAAAAAGTGGTTGCCAGGGGCTGGGGGTGGGGAAGTAGGGAGAGATTGGTAAAAGGGAACAAACTTTCAGCTCTAAAATGTATAAGGTCTGAGGAGCTAATGTAAAACATGGTGACAATAGTCGATAGTATTGTAGTATTGTAGACTTGAAATTTGCAAAAGAGAGTAGAATGTAAATGTTCTTACCCTCCACCCCCAAAGGCAAGCATGTGAGGTGATGGGTATTTTAATTAACTAGATGGGGGGGCCCCTTTCACAATGTATACATCTATCAAATCATCATGATGTACACTTTTAATATCTTACAATTTGTCAATCATACCTCAATAAAACTTGAGTGAATGAATGAATGAATAATAATGAGATAAATGCCATGCAGAGGCCTAAAATAAAATGAATGATAGAGTGACTACTGGCTCTTTTAGGTGGTGGTCACCAATGACCTCACTGAGGACGTGGCCTTTAAGCTGAGGTCTGAAAGACCAGGAGAAGCCCCGTGATACCTGCTGGAAAAACATTGCAGGCAGAGGGAACAGCAAGAAGTTGGCCATGAGCTTGAAAAATCTGAGGAACAAAACGAAAGCTAGTGCCGCTAGAGTATATGATCCAAGGGAAGAGTGGTCTCAGATGAGGCCGTAGGGAGAGGCAGGGGCCGGGTCAGTTTGGGAATTGAAAGTCAGGCAAAGGAGTTAGTTTCTGTGTTATTCCAAGTGTGATAAGAATGGGAAAAACAACTGGAAGAGTTTTGAAAAAGAGTGTAACGTGGTCTGATGTATTTAGTTGCAAATTGTTTGGGCTGCTCTGTGAGAATAAAGTGTAGGCAGGGCAAAAATGGTAGGAATGAATTGCCCTACCAGGGTGGGAGTAGTAGAGATGGAGGGGGGTGAATTGATCTGGAATATATTTTGATGACGGAACTGACAGGACTTGATGATTTAGGTGTGGTGGTGAAGGACAGGGAGAAATCAAGGATACTTTATAGATTTTGGGGTTGAACAACTAAATGCTATTTACTGAGATTGGGGGGAGTTTCAAGGAGTAGTAGGGTGACAGGGGTAGGTAATCTGAAGTTCTCTTTCTACCATCTTAGGTTTTAGGTAACTATTCAACTTTCCAGCGAAGAGGTGAAATAAATAAATATAAATATTTGACATAGGTATCTAGGTTTGGAAAGAGTAAAAGACTGAAATAACGTTTAGGATGAAGGGGGTACTCAATGTAGGTAACACCATGAGGCTGGGTGAAGTTGCCAGGAAGAGTGTATGGATAGAACAGAGAAGGGGGCCTGGCGCCAGCTTTTCGGCATGTTAATAGTTGGAACTGAACACAAGAGGAAGAGCTGATAAAGTTATCTGTGAAGGACGGACAGGCCAGTGAGGGAGGAGGAATAGCAGGAGAGTGAGGTATCATGGAAACCAAGAAAAGAAAGTGTTTGCAAATGGAGTTGCAAATGGAGAGAGTGATCAGCTGTGTGGAGCGCGGAGAAGGAGAGTAAGATGAAAACAGAGGCAACATGTGGTCTCAATGGAGTGGGAGGATTAGAAGGGTTAGGCTGAAGGAAGAACACGAGGACCGGAAATGGAACGATGGAAGTACTTGAAGGTGAGAGCAGACGTTTCCAGAGCCCAAAAGAAGGCTTGATTCTGGATAAGAGCCAGGAGGGAGGGTGAAAGGCACGGATACTGATGCCAGAAGGATGGTGGACTTGGTGAAAGGGAGATAGAATTGCTGTCCAATTGCTTGTATGCCCAAACAAAGTCTGAGGTAAGGTCATTAATTAAGAGTGAATAGGAAAGAGTATAAGGTCTTTAATGAGTGAGAAGAACAGTAATCATAGCAAATATTTCTACTGAGGTTACTACGTGCCAGACAGTATATAAATGCTTTACATCTATTAACTCATTGAATTCTCATAACAATCCTCTATGGGGATTCCATATTAACCCCATTTTACAGATGAGGACACTGAGGCATGCTGCGATTAAATCCATACAACTAATAAGTGACAAAACAATTGTTTGCACTGGCTCTATGGATTAAGTGTGAAATAGTAGTTTGGGGGATTGCAAGAGTAGAGATGCTATGGAAGTGCTATAAGTTTGCCCATCATGGTGAACGCCATTGGAAATTCACGCTCATGAATTTAAGGTGGGACAGCACAGTGTGTATCTTTTCTTCAGAGTTCATCAGTTAGGGAGCAGGCACAGAGTAGGTAGACAATTTGGTTTAACCAGCCTCGGGCTCTGCCTGGCAAGCTCCCTGGAGAGGGAAGAGGGCAAAGGAGTTAATGATGTCGGAGAGGGAATGAGTGTGATGATGAGATGCTCGGCCATAGATAGGACTGAGAAGATGCGTGGGAGTAATGAAGAGTGGGAGAAGTGGCATGGTCAGTGGATTGCAGAAAACTCTAGGTCAAAGTCTTGCTGCAGGGGTAGTAGAAGAAGAGAAGTTGAGCTGGGAGGATGGGAAGAGGTGCTTGGATGCTGGAAATGAAATCCAGAGAAGACGAAATTATCGGTGACAACAAAGTCAAAGGCGTCAACCCAGTTCTCCCTCTGCTTCCATTCTTACCTCTTACCGTCCTCATGACAGATGCTGTGCTCCTTTAAATAAGCAACACAATCGCTCGTCTCCATACTTCTGAGTGTGTCCTTTCCTGGCTCAGGATAATTTTTCGTCTGTCTTCTCTGATTTAAATAGCTCTCATTCTTCCAGTCCTTTCTCAAAGTGATCCTCCTTTGTTCCTCCCCTTTTCCCACATGCTGATGCCTTTAGTCAGAAGTTATTTTCATTGCTCTCTTGTGGCACAATTTATACCATTAATATAGTATTTATTACATATTGCCTTTTAGTGAGACATTTGTTCTTGGGTCTCAGCTACTCCACTAGGCTTAAGGACAAGGACCATCATTCCACAACTTGGTATTCTGGTCCAGGCTTGGCTTAGTGGTTTCCTGCCAGTAGGAGCAGTACAAATAAAGAATCCAATCTCCTAAGCACAGGGGCTGGGTAGTAGATGCTCAGTAAATGTCTGTCGAATTGAATTAATGACTCAACACAACGGGAGCATTGTTTTCTATTTCCCACATGGATTTGTACTCATAGACAACTATGAACCAGCGTTCCTGCATATCTATTCTCTCTTCTTTATGAGGTTAAATAGTTCAAGTCCAGTCCAGTTCTTCATGAGAGACCATAATAATAATAATAATAATAATAATAATAATAATAATAATGTTAAAAACCATATAATTCTTACTCTATGACAAGCACTATTCTAAGTAGTTTCTTTACCTGTTTAACACGTTTAATCCTCATAATCACATCAGGAAGTGAGTGTTATTATTCTCACTTCATAGAAGAGAAAACCATGATTTAGAGAAGTTAAACAATTGTCCAAGGTCACTCAGGGTGCTGGCAGCAGAGCTAATCAGCAACAATATTTAATAAAGCTCATGCTTTTGACCAGTGTTTTCTAACTTTGGGACAACGGTCCAGAATAAGAAATATTACACTACCACCTAGGACAAATACACTCAACTCTGAAATGAAAGTTTCATAAACGAATGCTTCTCTTTGCTACAAGCAACGTTCTTTGGTATTTTTGGTTACATTTTATCCTATTTGATTGCATTACAAATGTTAGAACTCCCTACGTTGATTTCTCAACTTCCTAATAAGTTGAGACTCACAGGCTGAAAAACACCACTCTAACCAATGTGCTTTAGGGCCTCCCTTGGCTGGAACAGGTGAATGACTCTCAGTCCTTCCCTGCTTCTCCCAAGTCACCGGTCCAAGCTTTATATCTCTAAAAAACAAGCGTCCTAACTGGAATGTGTGGGAAATAAGACGCACCGAAGCTGCTGTTTGATTACACAGTGTCGAGCGTAAGTTAAATGACATATTCCCTTCTGAGTTACAAGTAACCCAGCTACAGGATTGCTGGAGGATTAAGTAAGACAATGCTAATTGAAAAAGAAATATAATTACGTTCGGAGAGGTCAACTGCTCTGAGCCAAACTGCTCACCCGTCCTGGGGTCTTTTCTCTTCCACGTCACGCTGACTACGCAACGTTCGGTAGACAGATCCCTGAACGCACTTTTTCTCTTCATTCCTTCATTTAGTTACTAACGTACCAACTCTTTCATTTGGAAAAGAGTCGTTAAAAGTGGAAGCTAAGTGCTGTGATTTGTTTTCATGACGGCCCCTGGTAATACAAAGATGTCCAGTCCCTGCCTTCAGTTTAAAATTTAGCGTCATTGTGCGCCAAAGGAAAAACGTCCCGGCCACTGTGAGAGGACAAGGTGAGGTGGCCCTTAGTTGTGCCTGAGGCAAAGGGGGACAGGAAAGACATCCACAGAAAGGATGACGTGGGGCCCTTGGCCCCGAGGCCTGCTGAGTGATAAGGATTTTGTACGGAGGGAGGAGCTGGAGAAGATGGGGGTGGGGAGAAAGGGGAGAATGTCCCACGTGGAAGAAATCACGTGTGAAGGCAAGAGCATCGTACATTTAATAAAATGCAACCACCGTAGAGTGTCTAGGGCTTGGGGGAGGTTGACGGGACATGGGGCAGGGAGAGTGGACAGGCCTTGATTATGAAGATTTGTGACATACAAGGAGTTTGTTCTTTATTCTGCAGGTGACGGGGGCTATTAAAGAGTGTTCGGCCATTGAATGGCACAGACGGTGTAATGTTTCAGGAAAGCAGCGATGGTGTGTGGAGTGGGGATGAAACAGGGTCAGCAGCACAGGAAGTGGGGTGAAGGCAGGGGTAGGAAGGCAGGGGTAGGTTGGAGAGCCATTTAGCAGGAGAGTGGACAGTGTGAGTGACAGTGCGGAGGGAGTGGGCAGTGGCTCCCAGATTCTGCTTTGGGTAGCCCAGGCAATAATAGTGCCATCTGCCAAGATAGGGGGTGCAGGAGAAGGAACAGGCATGGAGGACACATTAACAAGTTCTATTTTAGAGAGGATGAACTTGAAGCCACCAAGAGCCCCCCAGGTATGCATGTAACAGGCAGGCAGAAATGTTATTCTGAAGCTTGGACATAGGTCTGCTTACAGGTATAGATTTGGAAACTATAGGTTCTGGTTCCAGCCGAAGCATTAGATGTAAATGACTGCGTGTGTGTGTGTGTGTGTGTGTGTGTGTGTGCGCGCGCACGCACGTGCAGTAAAATTAAGAGGGCTAAAGGCAATATTTAAGAGGTGGGCTGGAGAGGAGGAAAATTAAAAAAAAAAAAAAAATTCCTGAAAGTATCAGCCAGAAAGATGGGAAGACAATTGCAAGGGATTATCGTTATGGACACCACAAAGGAAAAAGACTTTCAATAAGAAATTTTCAACAGTGTCAAATAACGTAGAGGAGCCCAGAAAGTGGTCACTGGTTTGCTCAGAGCAAGTTCAAGGGTGAGGCCAAGGGTAGGGGGCTAGGGAGGGAGGGAGTCAGGTTGCAAGAAGGGGCAGCCCAGCATTGCAGTGTTGGGAAAGGCAGCAGTGGACAGCACACCATCCCGATTAAGGAGGAGACTCTGGTAACTGATTTGTTTATTCAACTGATATTGATCGAATGTCCACTCTGTTTGGGGCATTTACCTAAGACCTATGGGTGTTTCAGTGAACAACAGAATAAAAATGAAAATCCCTTCTCTTCCAAAACTTACATCCTCAGATAACCTGAGTTTGACTCCTGACTCTGACACTTCTTCCTTGTGTGGCCTTGATAAGTTATTTTAACTGAGATTAGTCTTAGTTTACCAGTCCATGAAATGGGTATGAGAACAGTACTGTCAGGGAGAAAAAATTTTCCTCTACCTTTCCAGGTTTTTCTTAGGGCAGGGTGGGGTGGAATCTATGAAAGAGATTGACATGAGACAGATTAACAAGAGAAAATCAGACAGAAGTTCAATAACGTGTATACATGGGAGACCCAGGAAAACTAAGTAACTCACCAAAATGGCTAAAACCCTCACCTTAAATACCATCTCTGGCCAAAGACAGAAAAGGATGCTGGGGGTAGTGGTCTGGGACCTCAGAGGGGAGGAAGGCGATTCACATGAAGATGGAAAAGCAAATGTTTGGTAGACCACTGTTTGCCGGAGGCTGCAGAGACAATGGGACACAGCGTGACTCTGATCTCTAGGCCCTGCCGAGTTTCCCCACCTCATCCAGCCCATATTCTTTGCAGATGCCTCTGATGACAGCTTTCTTGGAGGAACAGGCCTTCTATCTAAATTCTTTTAGGCAGTTAGTGGGAAGGTCAAAGTTTCTTCTTGGGTCTTTTGGGCCTTGATTCTTTCCAGCTTGAAATAACCCGCACACTAAAGAGGCATTTTGGGGTGGCAAATTTTGTTCCCCTACTGTTCCTGTCTCACTGGGTGGTTGTGAGAAACTGAGAAAAAAGGAAATGCAAGTCACTTGGCTCCGTGAATGGAGCCTCATCACCTCTCAATACGTGTGAGCCACGTTCCACAGACAGTTTTCCGGAGACTTGTCTGGAAATAAGAGATCCAATTACAGCTGAGCGTGGACCTAGTCCCAGGGGCACGCATGTCTCCACACAGGAGAGGCCTGGCTGGTTTGTATACCGGGAAGACTGAGTCAGGCTGAGGAGAAACGGAACGTGCAGGAGATCAGAGGTGCGGCTGTGGTTACCCCTGGGAGAGCAGCTGCCCATCAGAGCCACCTGAGGCTCAGTGAGATGAAGCAATGACCCTGAGTTTTTGAGCGAATGGTCTTGCCCCTGAACTCCCGTGCTCCTTTGTCTTTCACTCTTATAATCTGTTTCTGGACCCAGAGCTGCCTTGCCCACCCCTGGAGTAACTCCCAGTAACCTCCAGGCTGGCACAGTCCACGGAAGCAGCCCGGTTGCCAGGGTGACCATTCACTCCAAAGTCCCAGCAGGATGTTTTTCATATCGACTTGGAATTTCAATGCTCCTCCACTGGGAGGTGTCTTCCTTCTCCAGATTCAGGAAGGGTAGGTGTTGCAGGAGCACATGAGCTGAGAAGTCAGACAGACCTGACCTCCACCTCTCTCATGCACTAGCTGTGTAGCTGTGGAAAAGCTCCTTAACCTCTCTGAGCTTTTGTTTCCTCCATGGCGAACATGAGAATAAGAATACCTACCTCATAGCGTTACTGTGTGATTCAACCTGAAAATGGAAAGTACCTAACCCTCAGCCTGGTACTCAGTAAGTGCTGAATAATTATATTTTTTTCCCATCTCAAAGAACCCCGAAGCATACAATCATTTAATAATAATGGAAATGATAAACACAAAGAACCGCAGAGTATTACATGGTTGTTTACGTAACAATTTCTCATCTATAAAATGGGAATAACAGTAGCGACACCCTGCCCCCAGCACTTTGAGGATTATGCGTCACAAGGATGCGGTGTCACATCTTTACGGATAGTTTGACTATTGCTATTATGAAGGCAAACATGAACATGCTCAAGGCTACTTTCCGTCAGGTGAGAAACCTTGGTGCTGCAATGAGGTGGAAAACTCAGGTATGGGTCTCTGTTGAGGGCCAGATAGGGATCCTTAAACCTAAGAGACAGTGTGCACCATAAACTTCAAGCAGGGCTGTCTGCAGTCCAGCCAGCATTGCCAGGAGTGCTGACGTAGAGACCCTGCACAGACTGACCCAGTGACACGGAGCTCTGGGCCACCAGACCTTCCTAGACAGTGATGGTTTTGCACCAGAACCATTGGTGTGAAAGAGGTTGGAAGTAAAGATACATCCAGGCAAGTCAAAGGTCAGGAGAAACATGGGGAGGGCAGGCGACCAGTGAGATCTTCCCTTATAACGTAAAGAGGGAACCCAAGATTTGGCCCCCGGCAGATGTCAGCATGGGAATCCGGCAGCAGCCTGTGTCCAAACAGCTAGTGTGGTCATCCCACCTCAGTCAGACACAACCACTGCATGTTCTCTCCCACCTCAGTCAGACACAACCACTGCATGTTCTCTCCCACCTCAGTCAGACACAACCACTGCATGTTCTCTGGAGTTTATGAATGTGCTCACTGCCCTTCACTAGCTGCAGGGCTTTCTGCCATTCCCTTTAATTTCTCTGTTCCCATCTGATTTCTCGTTGCATCCAGATACTCTGCACCTGGGAACTGGTCACAGGGACGGGCTGCAGAATTCCATAGCTAGAGAAAGCTAGGCAGCCATCCAAATGCTATGTGAGCAATACAATTACCTGGTAAATGAGGACTTTTCAGAGAAAATAGGCCCTTTATTATATCACATAGCCAGGGCTGGCATGCCTTCGACTGACTGGGATGCAGGGAGAGGGTGCTAGGGTTCGACCAGTCTAAGTCATTGGCACGGATCATATTGATAATAATACTGCCATGACGGTGAACCTCTCTTAGAAGACAGTGAAGGTAGAAGGGAAAAAGAGAGAATATTGCACAAACTCTTTCTCCTTGCCGTTATTCTCACCCAGCCATTTCCCCAACACGCCACACATATCCCATCCACTGAGCCTTTTCACTGGCCATTCCTTCTGCACGGAGTTGTGAAAACTCACAAAGGGAAAACTCACTAAAATGGAGTCGAGAGGTCAGAAGGGGGAGCGCTCACGTGCATGCCATTGGAAATCAATACAGATCCCAAGGCATCTCTGGCAGGAAATGACTCTACTACTGCCAGCAGGAGGAAGAAAGATTTTCTCCTCCCCTGGCAACAGCTCAGCCAATGAAAAGCCACACTACTTCAAACTCCCAGTTTACTCCAATGGAGTTTTTGTTTATAACAGCTCCTCCCAAATTCCCCTTCTCCTCTATAAAAGAGTTTCCTCTCCTTAGCTTTACCAGACTTGCCTGTGGGTTGCCATAGCTGCATGTCCTGATTGCAATTCTTTGTTGCTCCTGAATAAACCCATTTTGCTGGTAAAATAACTGGCTGTTTTATTGTTTTAGGTTAACAGAATGCTCTTCCCTAAGATGCTTCATGGCTCACTTTCTCTCTGCTCATGTGGAACCATCTCTGGGAGGTCTTCCTGGCCACTCTCCCTGGACGCTCTCCCCCGTTTCCTGTTCTACTTTTCTTCACAGCACTAATTACCATTCAGCGAACTAAATCTCTCTCATGTTTGTTTATCTTTTGCCTCCCTTCATTAGATCTTAAGCTCTGCTAGAGAAAGGATTTTTCTCAAGTCTAATTGTTGCTATATCTTTAGCAACAAGCATTTACCTGGCATATAGTAGATGCTCAGATGTCTGTTGGAAGGAAGGAAAAGAGGAGATGAAAGGGAAGATAAAGATATTAAAAAAAGGCAAAATTGCATTTTTTGCCCCCAAACTTTCCATTCAATTTAACAAGCCGTGTTTCCACCTATACTTTGTGCTGAGCCCCTGCTCACACCCTGGAGTACTGAGTGGTGGTCTCTCTCACTCAGGACCTGCCAACCCAGCTGTGATTTTGAGAGCAGGTAGGAAACAAGTGGCGTTAAGTTGTGGGCATCACAGGAAAGAGAGGCTACATGGTCGGGGTGACTGGCAAAGGCTTTAAGAAAGAGGAGACATTTGAGGTGGCATGTTATGAGATAGAGGAAGTAGGATATTGTGGTTTATAATAAGAAACATACTTGGTCTTCATCCCCATACCTGGCACAGAGCTTCTAAAATCCTTGGAATTTCCTAAGTGATAAGAGAGATAAAAGTGTCTTTCGTTATTCATAACAAGCCCCTTTCACCACACCTGAGTTTATGTTAATGAGGTGCTTTTTGCAAAGCCCCTAGATAACCGCAGGATGGGAACCAGCTCTGTGACTAGAGGGTTGGAACTTTCAGACCAACCCCATCCTCACCTCCACCTCTGGGACGAGGAGAGGGGCTGGAGACTGACTTGATCAGCAAGGGCCAATGAGTTTATCAGTCATGCCGACATAAAGCAGCCTCCATAAAAACCCTAAACGACGGTGCTTGGTGAACATGTGGAGGTGTTAGGAGAGTGGCCTCTTGCCCTGTGCATCTCTTCCATCTGGCTATTCCTGGGTTGTATCCTTTAATAATAAGCTGGTAACCTGGTAAGTAAACTGTTCCTGAGTTCTGTGAGCCACTCTAGCAAATTAACTGAATCAGAGGAGGGAACCTCTGATTTATAGCTGGTCAGTTAGAAGCATAAAAGTGACAACCTGGACTTACAATTGGCATCTGAAGTGGAGGGAGGGGACAGTCTTGTGGGACTGAGCCCTTAGCCTATGGGAGCCGATGCTGTCCCCAGGTCATAGCATCAGAACTGAGTGGAACTGTAGAGCACTCAGCTGGTATCACAAGATGGCTTGATGAATGGAGAACCCACACGTCCGCTCACGGAAGTGTTCAGTGACAGAGTAGAGGAGAGGTGACACACAAGAGGGCTTTTTCCTAAACAGGGGGTATACATAGGAATATCTGCACGAAAGCAGGCAGTACCGGGCGTGACTGATGAACAGTAAATAACCCAGTGGGCTTCAGCTCGGACTGTGTATCAGAACGCTAGACAGGAGGCAAGAGAGGGAGGCCAGGCCGTGATGTCAGGGGAGCGGTCCCACTTCACTGGCAGGCAGTGGGGAGCCGGGGTGGCTTCGGCTGGGAAATGGCCTGGGTCGCACAGTTCTGGAAGGCAAGCCAGCAGGTTTGAAGCGGGGGTTGTCAGGAGGGGCTCTGAAAGGGGGAGGAGCCCTCAGGACACCACTGCCATTGTCCTGGGGAGATCCGGAGGGCCAGACCCGGACGACAGAGGGCAGAGGAGGCTTTTAGGCACATTCCAGAAGCAGATTTGACAGAACATGGCAATTGACTCACGTCGGGGTGCGGACACAGGGACAGTCGAAGATGACCCAGGCTTTAAGCCCGAATGCACAGGAGAATGGAAATGGAATACAAGGAGGGAGAACACCCAGAAGCAGAGGGGGATGCGATCTTGTCTGTTCCCAAAGTTCCGGGCCGTTCAACCTTATTTTGAGTAGCAAGCCTTAGGACTGGGATACTGAAGTCAGCCACAGGTCAGGTTCACCCATCCATCCCCTCCGCCATCACGAGGAGACCCTGAGATGTAGTTACATAGAGCGGGCTGCCCCACGACGTACTGGGAACAGAACATCTATGGCGAAGTGTAAGGACCGGATCACTGCTGCTGAGCTGAGCCACCTCGGCATGTCCCTGAACCAAGGATGCTTCAGTTTCTCCTGTTGGAACCGGGTGATGCTGATCGGCACCAACTCACACTGCAGCATGAACGTCTAAAGACAACGTTTTGTCGTGTGCAATGAACTCCCGGCCTAACAGGGGCTGTGGAGGAAACACCGTTGGTCGGACCACACAAAGGGCTTGTCCTGTTGAAGGCGCTATTTATTGCGCGGGCGGGGGCGGAGGGATGCGAGGATCAGGCTTGATTCCAGCTCCCGTGGCCGCTGCTTCCGCTGTCCTGATTTCTTTGTGCGCAGCTCCTGGGCCCTCAGCTGCAGCTCTGTTCTGTTCCCATGCAGGTGGTTCAGCCCCGCCAGGCTCCCCCCGGGAAGGGCTTGCATTTGTGAGACGAGAGAAAGGGCACTAAATATGTCTGAGAGACACAGGCTATTAAGCCCCAGGACACTGGAACACCCACCGCAGCGGCTACGAGCAAAACAAGGTTATGTTCCTTTCTCCACCATCCAAACAGGAAGCTACCTGTGGCATCTAAATTGCAAAGGCTAAGCGTGGAGTCTGCGTTGGACCTACTGGTTTGGGGTAATTGGGAAAAGATCAGGGAGTTATTATAGGTTGAACGCCGCCTGCCGGGACCCAGGCCCCAAGTGATGCTGTAGCTGCTGTGATGAGAGCTCAGGACGCCTATTACTTTCCCATGTGATGCCAGGGAATAAGCTTCCGCCCTCTGTGATGGAGATGGCAAAAGACGGAAAACATTGTATGAACTGGAGCCTGAAAACCAGGGCTCTCCTCCAACTGGCAGAGCCAATGAAGAAGGTAATGTAGATCGAAGGGAGCAGGGGTCCAGCCTGCACAGGGAGAAGCCAGCGTGGGAGGCGCCCGGGGTCCTTGGTGGAGCATCGCAGTGGTCGATGCGCCTCCAGGCTCCTGCTGCGGCTTCCTCTGCTTTTAGGAGACAAAACGCCAAGGGCGGGCAGTCGGAGGGGAGAGCTGGGTTGACCTCCTCGCGGGCAGGCAGGGTGACAGCCTGCGCTAACATGGAAAGCATTCCTTTGAGGTCTTGGGTCTGTCTGACCCTGCCACTGTGGAGAACGCCTGTCAACTTCCTTCCCGGGGATTCTCACTCCAGGGTGATGGACTGAAGCCTAAGGCATGTTAGAGAAAAGAACTAAGAAGGAAGAGAGAGGTCGAAATCAAAAACAGAGGCCTGACCCACGTCTGCCATTCACCTTTGTGTGGAAAAGGAGAGGAAGATTTGGCTTTCCATGTTTCTGTTTTGCTCAGTTCCGCTCTGTTACTGGGAAGGGCACCTTAATCACAGAGAAGGGTGTTCGTCTGTGTCTACATGTGGTTTCCTTCTATCCTCCCTCTGCCACGACTCACGTAATTGTGTAGTGAAGCATTCAGTCCTTTCCCCAAACTCTCTTGAGAGGGTCTCTCTCCCAAGTGAGTTGTTACCTTTGCTGTTCCCCTCCTGTCAATCATTTTTGCAAACCCTCCTTTGAATCCTGCTTCTCCAGTGTTTACCCTGGAAGGTCAAAGCCACCATGGCTCAGAGCCCATGGAAGGCACAGCAGGGTGCAAGAGCAATGATGCTAGACAAAGCCCGGAGCTTCATCTTCTGATAATTAGAGCCCGTGTATGTTCTCGGTCCCCTTGGCCACCTGTGTGCCTTGAGAGCATCTCAGTGGCCAAGGATGGGTTTGGTGAGGGTGACATGAGTGGCTGCAGGCAGCCTAGAGGCCCCCTTGTTCATCTTTCTTTCCCACTTAGATAAGAGTGGCAGTGGGTTGCAGAATGATGTGGGAGAGAGGGGATCATCACCCTACAGACGCTACAGGATGGGGCGGAGATAGCTTAGAGCCTGACCTACCAGGAAGATATAGCAAGGCAGTGCCTGAGCAAGAATCTGGCACATGTTTTTGCCCCTAGGACAACGTCTGTACTTGTTGACTTAGCAGGATGGTGGGGGAGTGACACTGGGCAACCAGGGGCTCTAGGACAGGCTCAGCTCTGGGGGCAATCAGGTTGTAGATAAGCAGAAACCTGGCTAAAATGCAGCCCTCACACTGGTATTTCCTCAGCGGCCTCTGTGCCGTTAGATGCCAGCACCACGATGTCATGCTGGAAAGTAAGAGCCAACGCAAGTTCTGTGGGTTCATATGATTCTGTTCTTGCTGGTAAATGTTTAGAAAGGATCTGCCAAGTTGTTGTCTTCACGTGAAGGTTTTGCAACAGTGACTTAATCAAAGCCATAAGGAAGGGTGTGCATCTGTCTCTATATTTGGTTCCATTTTACTTTCACTTCTGCCTCATCATCCTTCATCACCTTATGTTACACTAAAAAAAAAAATTCCTGCAATTATCCATGTCAATCATCATGAAAGTAGCCTGGTGCAATGGAGAGAACACTGGGCTTAGAAAACCTGGGACCCACTTTTTACTCACTGCATGACCTTGGAAAAGTCCCTTTCCCCCCAGTTTTCTCATCTATAGCATAATAATACTCTCTGCCTGTTTACCCCTCAGGGATGTTGTGAGACTCAGAAAGACAACTGGATGGAAGCAATTTGTCTTCCTAAGTCATTTGCCTCTTTCTATCTCTTCCCCACTCCACCCCTACCTCTGGTCCTAGAGTTCATTATACTCTTATTAATGACCGTGTCTATTTTTCACTTCAATTCAGGTATGGCTTTCATCATCTGTTGTGGAGGCATTCTGCAAAATGAGTCTGTGTGGAAGAGAACCCCTTCTCTGAAGAGGAGTTAAGGCATCCGTTCCAGACACAAAGGCTCTTGCATTGGAGCTGGTACCCCAGGCACAGCGAGCACTTCCTGGGACCAGTGACTGAATCTACCTCCTGAGTATGTGCTGGGCCAGATGCAGTGGGCACAAGTGTTGTCCTGCCTGGAAGTCAACCCCGAGGTTCGTTGGGGCCATGAATGATTTTTCAAGGCTCTGCCCAGTTAAGTACTAGCATGGGAGTTCCTTGAGAGCAGAACTTTTTTCTGTTTTACAAGCTGCTGGATCTTTAACTTCCAGAACAATGTCTGGTGTATAGTAGACACTCAATAAATGGAGGAATGAATAAAAATAAGTGGAAGCAGTGGAAACCCTGCTCTTCCCCTAGAATCTTCACATAAACCTTGCCTGGGAGTCCCCACCCAAGTTTTGTGATCACTGTTGATTTGGAGCACACCAGCTTTATCAAAATTTTCCAATAAGTTTACCTTAGTAAAAAGAGACACAGAGAAAATGATTGACTTCCTTATCTCTCCCCTACTGCCACCACAATCACCAGAATCAATATAAAACATAAAAGCATAAGCATTTACTTATATAAATTATTATTAAGTCACATAGAAAATTAATTATAAATTATATATTAGGTAACTCATCTTATGTAAATATCATCCGTATGAAGTTGTCAGGAAATCATGTCTCCTAATTATGTGTAGCTTGCAAATTAATTCACTTGAATTCTCCTACCATTGTGATAAAGCAGTGGAAGCAAAGCAAAAATCCAGTGTTAACTGTCACAAAGAAGTCCGCAGCTCATGGAGTCTTTTGTTAACCAAAATCATCAATTGAGATAGATCCCCATATTCCTACAACACCCATGAGATCTGTTTCCAGAAATACAACATCTGTCATTTGTATAAAAGGGACATGCTTATCCAGGCTTCACAGGGGAGCCTGTGCAAAGCTTTTCCTCCATCCCCACTTTGTGATCTGGCAGCAGGGTTATAAAGAGAGCGATGGATGCTGCACACAAGTTTTTGACGTAACCCAGTGCAGCCGTCAGGGTTCAGTAAGGAAAGAGAAACCACAGCCGTCATCTAAACGGAGAAAATTTAGCTTGAAGAATTGTTTCCGGTAGTCGTTTACTGGAAGGGTGAAAGAGAACCCTGCAGAGAAGGGCTCCCATCCCTGGGACTGAGGGAAGGGTGAACAGACAAGGGACTTTACTCTTAAAGGAGAACCTGCGAGGCTGAGACTTAACCACTGTGGCAAGAGGGAGCAACGCCCTGGCCGCACGATGAGGAAACTGGCTGGAGGCTGTTCTGGAACCCTGGGAACTGCCCACCCCACCGGTGTGGTGTAGCCTTGGGGGCCAGCTGTGCAAGGATGTGCTGGCCTGCTGACCGAACAAAAGAACTCTTCTTCCTTCACCAGCCCTCCAGTGCCCCTCCGGCGCCCTCTACTGGCAAAGCCTAGCATGGCGTGGCTGGCAAAGGAGAAATGAACCTCGCAGAGACCAGCTCCAGAATCACAAAGCAGCAAAGAAGGGTGTGCGTGGAACTTGGAGGCCAAACTTAATAACTGACACATCCCCGAGGACGTATGGGGTAAAAAGTATTTCTGGGTTTTATATATTCTGGCCATGAACCCTCTTTGCATTCACTGGGCTGAAGAAATTTGTTCCAGCCTCTCCCCCATCTTGTGACCCTGATTTATTTGCTGGCATTAGATGAAACCACTTGTTCCCAACCCTGGCTCCATGTCAGCATCATCCCATGAACTTTTACAAAATACTGAGTATTTTCAAAATCTGGTGGGGTAAATCTAATATGCAGCCAGAGTTGAAAACCTCTGGCAAGAAGAAAGTGGCAAAAAGTAAGGCTGCCACAAAAATAATGTGCTTTAGGGGCACTGTAAACCTTCAAAGGCTCTGTAGTGGAAAGGTTCTGGGGTTAGATGGATCTGTTCCGCCTGTGAAATTCCAGGCACGTTAGGTAACCTCGCTGAGCTTCTGTTTCCTTCTCTGTAAAATGAGAGATGGAAAGAAAAATATGATTTGTCCCAACATTATTAGGAAGAGCAAATGAGAGGATACATGTGCAATGTTTAGCACAGTGCTGGTAAGTATTAAGTATCCAATAGATGGTATTTATAATGACAGAAGTAGTGGCTATTTTCACTTGCAAAGACCACTTCTGCATGACTTTCTCAGAATGGCTACCAAACGTGCCACTTTGGACAAAGCAGAGTGTTACAGCGTCCAAAGGGACAAGATTTGCCAAGATTGGTGCCTAAGTGAGTAAAAATAACTAATGGTTGAGTATCAGAAAGAGGCGAGCAAATACCAAGCCATTACTAGACAGGTTAACATGACCTTCCGTTTATCTGGAGTACGCTTCTGTTCCCAGAATGGCTGCATGTGTGATGTGTACTCCTTTTAATAGATCGGTAAGACTTTCTGACTTAATGGTGAGAGTGGGGTGTTTGGGATCAGCTTTGCTGGTTTTGAACTGCTGATCTTTCACCCAGTAGTGTGGGTATACATTTCTAAGCTCAAGATGGAGTTGCATCTGCCCAGGGTGCCATGTCAGCAAACCAGAACTTAGATAACGTTAGTGTCCCTGTAAATGCTCTGCTTGACAGCATATCCAGCCAATGTCCAAACACCAAGGCAACTCTGGGCTCTATACTTACTTCCTATTCTTTATTCTTTATCCCATAAAAGTCTCCCTGCCTTCCACCCCACTTTATAGTTCTCTGGACCCCTGGGGATAGAGACTGCCCATTTCGTGAAGTGTTAAGAAAGTTTGTTTGTATCATCTAAATTGTCTTCTTTACCCACAACAGCTGTGTGGCTTTGGGCAAGTTGATGAATCTCTCTGAACCTCAATAACAATGTTTGTGAAATGGGAGTTATTAAGAGGATTATATAAGATGATGAATAAAGGGCCTGGAATATAATAGGAGCACATTAAATGACAGTTTCTTTTAGGTATAACTAAAAGGAAAAAAATATCCTCTCCTCTGATGTCTGGGAGGTTTCTTGGATAGGATAAAACTCACACTGCCATGTGCACTGGGAATAAAGAAGGATCTATCCAAATATTAACTTTAATCTCAAAAAGAAGCAAAAGAGAGAGGAAAAAAAAAAACTTGACATTTAAAGCTGTTGTGGGTGTGTGTACTTAAATGTTGTAGATGGTCGTGTAGTGGGTCATTTTATTAGTCATTGGTGGGACCTCGGTACACAGACTGAGGACGTGAGGAAAAACAAAACACTGTCACCACTTTGCCCCGAAAGAAGAAATGCTATTTTCATGGCGTAATTACAACTTCGTTGAGTACCTTGCAGCAGGTAGGAGATTAGACTTGTATGTGTGTGTGTGTTGAGGGCAGGTGGCAGGGAAGGAGAGTGTTGCAGACTTAATTACCTGCTAAGATGAGACAGGTAATGGAAACTGATAGGGGTTGTACAAAACTCAAGAGCAGATACTATCTAGAGGCGTTCAATCATTAGAAGATCATAGATCATTGCAAATTTCGGAATAAATCCAGGAATAATGGTATATCCATAAACCAACCTCTTGTAATAGGTTTAACTTTTTGACTTTCCTCCCGTGATCATGGGCATAGTCATATTTAATGCGCATCCCGAATTAAAATGTATGTGTTGAATTTCCTTTAGGTAGAGTAACTTTTCAGTATATCTCTATCTGGCCATGGATTGTGGTGGTAGGCAAAATCAAAGAACTGGATTGTAACAGTAAATTGAGCCTGCCCTATGTTTATTCTGCAGCTCCAATAGAGGAGAAAAGAGGTCTAGGAGTTCCAGAGGGTGACCATCCATGACATGTGACATGAGTGGTGGTCCATAGTGAGGTTGAGAATGGGAACAGGCAACAGCTGCAGCACAGAGTTGAATTAGAAGCAAATATGAGATCTCCTTTGCCCCCAATACACTGCTGCATATTAAAATCACCTGGAGAGCTTCTAAGATGCCCTATGCCCAAGCTGCACCCCAGAATAATTGAACAAGAATCTTTGGGAGATGAGACCAAGGCATCGGTGTTTTAAAAGCACCCCAGATGACGCCACTATGCAACCAGAATAGAGAACCACTGCTCCAGGTAACCTGTGTTGGAGGAGGGCAGAGAGGTGGATATCTGGGCTTAGAGGTAAGAAAACTGAAGTCCGCTGAAGTTCAGTGATTTGTTGAAGACCGCAAATGACAGCTTTGGCATAATTTTTTTGACAGGCTTCCAGACCCTGTATCAGAACCATCTTTCTGGTGGTCTTTCCCATTCTTTGATCATTCTAGAATTCTACAAGAAGTTACTTCCTGAGAATAATTTATTTCAAAAGGATTATTTCGGGTTTGTGAAAGGACAAGGGAGTAGAAATATTCACGCCAAATGATCAGGGCAGGTGTTTGAGTGAAAAATGCAGAGAAAGGATGTCAGTCTGGGAAGCCCATCTTTCTGGGACAGTGGGCTGGTGGGGACATGACTGGGTGCCCTTCAGCCCATCATTAGACGGCTATTGCTGATAGCCCCTTACAGTGGAATGCAGGGTGGCACAGAGACGTGAAGAACACAGGTGCTCGGAGCTAATTAATTCAGGAGGTCCCAGGTGGTGGGTGAGGCAGGTGGTATGAAGAACAGACATCTGCCACAGTGTCGAGAATTCCTACAGGGTGACCTGGTCAGTTGAGTCTTTGTTATTTTAAGGTGCTCTGGTCATGGTCAAAGCTTTAAGTATGTCCTTACCTGGGACTCCCACCAGAATTCTGATACCTACTCTTAAGCTTTCATTATTTAAAACCACTTTAAAATGGAGTGGAAATCTTATCTCCCCCAACTTTTTTTTAAATGAATGTCATATTTTCAAATCAAACCTACTGTATAACCTTCAGATTCTTTTTAAAGCAAGTTTATGGCCCAAGAACAATTTGGGCTTCAATGAAATACCTCCAGAAGTGAAGAGAGTAACTATATCTGGGAAGAACTCTGGCTTTATGTTAGAGCTCATCTACTTTCAGGAGTGATCAGGGAGATAGGAGACCTTTTTGTTTCAGTACAGAGGAAAATACAGGAGAAACCCTCACAGAGAATCCCTCTGAGACAAAGAAACAATACATCACCCTGGAAGATGCTCAGAACCAAGGATCAGAAGTGCTGGCTTCTAGCCAGGACTTTGCCACCTATGTTAGCTCTCTGAGACTCCTGAGTCATAAGGTGGGTTTCTACTAACTATTCTCTCTATAGTATAATACTTTCTAGCACTAGGATTCTAGGAGAAGCACATGGCTCTTCATAAAGTGATGTTGGAACGTGCTTTAGGATTTCCATCTGAAAAGCTAAATATATCTATGCTATTTGCTTTTATTATCAGAAATATCATTTCACTTGAATAATTTAGAAATTACAGTATAGTAAGAGAAATCATCCAGTGTGTGTGTGTGTGTGTGTGTGTGTGTGTGTGTGTGTACATATATATATAAAATCAATGACAGAACTGGGGCTAGAGGAGAAAAAAGAAGACCTTTCAGGCAAATGTAATAGCTCAAAAGGACAGGTTGAAGAGCCAGACCAAGTACTGTTTCTTGTCTTGGCTGTGAGAGGAGCTTGGTCACCTTGTGACTAGACCCACATTACTGTTGACCACCTGGATGTATGTGAGTAGCTAATTCTTTTCAATGCACCACACATTGGTCAAAATGAGGTTTAGTTTGCTTTCCTGATAACTCTACACAATGGAAGAAAAATGCATTAAAGAGTAAGAAAGACAGTTAACAATTTCAAGAACACACAGAGGATAGAGGAATATGTTAATTGCGACCATGGGGATGCCACCAGCAAAATCTAACTGTGGGAACATTTACAGGATAAAAGACTCCATGTCTTTAACAAACACATTTCAAAAAATAAGTTGAGAGGTGAAACTGTAGGTTTAAAAGAAACTTGAGAAATAGCCACCAATTGTATGGACTTTATTTGGCTTGTGATGAAAAAAAAAAAAAAACCCAACTGTAAAACAGTATTATATTTGAGGCAAGAAATTTGAACAGTAACTAGATATTTGTTATCAAGGAATATTGGGAAATTTTGATGTCATAATGGTATTGTGGTTACTCTAAAAGAGAGTCCTTAATTATTAGAGCTACGTTAGTGAAATATTTCCAGATTAAATTACACCATTATGGACTTTGCTTCAAAATAATAGAGAAGAGGGAAATGGACAGGGATATGATTGAAACCAGACTGGCATAAGTTGATAATTATTGAAGCTGGATGATGGCTACGCGGAGGTTCATTATACCATTCTGTTTACTTTTGAATATGTTTAAAAGTTTCCATGCTGAAATGAAAAGCAAAGCAGATGACAGGTATCGTGTAGTAAGAAAGAATCTTATGGAGACTAAAAAGTTGCTTTAAGATCATAATTATTTAGTCTCCTCCCAACCCCTTACCAACATCATTTTCAGTATTACCAACATTTTCAGCATCAGCTATCAGGAACAGTCTCCTAACAACTGGATTCACCAGTCCAGACCACCACTGACGGTTAGAAACCGATTGGGAAAGGAATTTTTTCCGAACAGCATCTTGTTATAACAAGCTTTTCCAAGCCACAGTAAACAGTAAAGAAAGCACAAAGACAAAAAAAAAAACAACAAAAAAAACACACACACACACAAAAAAAACCACTCTGATTTTGGATTTTTTACCCTGATAATTTATGGTAGGTTTCTTTATTTTTTGAATATAAAGTGACAGAAATAATTTGCCATTAGAAAAGAGAAAGAATCTTTGACTATTTACAGCTTTTATACATCACAAAGTTCTTCTTGTTTTTATGTTGTGTCTTTTTTTTTTTTTTAATTCATTTTAATTTTTGTTCCTGCATCATTTGAACAAGTCCAAACTGGAAATCTATACAGCTCACAAAAAAGCCCTCCACCCAAAAGACCCCCCCCACCCAACCCCCATGAGAAACAAGATAAATCAAGAATGAAATCAACTTATTTCTTTTTTTTAAAGGTAAGTCATTTGCTTATATATATACTTGTAATTATTTTTTTTTCAAGTTCAAACACCAAAATCCAAGAGAGAAAGGAAAAAAATAAGAAGACCCAGTCATCCGCCCTCTCCCCCCACTCCAGAATCTCAGTTGATCCCTGCACGTCCAGAATAAGAAATATATATTTACAGAAAACAAAAACAAAACAAACAAACAAAAAAAGAACTTGGAGGTGGATGGGCTGGGGATCTGAGAGTCAAGAGGAAGGAGAGCCGGCCCCAGGGACGGGAATGGGATCTGGGCCTCACAGAGTCAAGGTGAGCCTGAGTCCTCTGTGTTTTCCCTGGGGAGGGTACCACACTGGGAAAGCTAGAAACGTGTCCCCTCTGCCATGGTGCCTCGGGAGGGGTGCGGCTCTGAGTTTGCAACCCAACCCTGCGGTGGATTCGTATTTTGTGGTTTCCACCATCACCCCCTCACGCTCACACACATACGCGTGCACGCACACACTCACAGGCACACACACGCATGCGCCATTGTGGCACAGTGTAATGATGACAGTGCTGGAGCTTTGGCTTCTGTCAAGTGGACGAAAGAGATTGGCCCTTCGGGACGAGAGCGCATTGCCCTATCTTGTCCCTTTTCTGATCTCCACTGTAACATGCCGTCTAGGGCCTTCAAATGTTTCCAGCTACACTGAAAGATTAATGCTGGGATGGTCATTGGGTAACAAAGCTCCTATGGAGATTTGCCCCCTGCCCCCTCTCCTGCAAATTCCCTTAACAAACAGGTACACCCACTTAACCAGGTGTGGGATGCAACCTGAACTAGGGAAAAACCTGAGACTGAGGCAATGGAAGCCATATTGTTTCCTGCTCACCTTTGAAAGGTTCCGTTCCCAGGCATCAGAAAGCAAACAGAGGGCATGACAAACCCATCCCTGGCTTGCTTCCCTTGCTTCCTTCTTCCTTCCTAAGTGGGGGTCCCTTAGTCTTCGGCACAGAAAGCCCAGTATACCCCCTTGGGTTGGTCGCAATGTCCCTCCAATACAAGAACTCAGGACGTGGCATTAGACAAGCCAGGGTGAACACAAGAGAATCTTTTGGGGAAAATGCCAGGCAGGACATGACTAAGCTCAGGGGTCCCTTTACTGGGGGACAGAGAAGCTGAACCAGTGGTAGCCGTGGTGTGATGAAATGCATGCCTTGTTCAAGATTCTGCAGCAGCTTGGAGAACTAGTGCACCAGAAATGGTTGAACAGCTTCTATCTCTTTTCAAATTATGAGAGTTTTTTTTTTTTTTAAGAGCACAGGATATAAAATAGAATGAGCACGCCATCTGTGTCAGAAGCATGTGGACTATTCCTGGGGGCAGACTCTAGGTTGCTAAATCTCTAAATGTCGATGCAAGTGGATTTTTTCCCCTGCCTCCCTTGGTCAAATTTCTGATTTTTTTCAGCCCTCCATAAAAGCCCTCACTTGTCCCTTTTTCATGCAGCCCCACTTAAAGTCCTTTTCTTCCTAACCCTCTCCTGATCTTCCAAACCTCTCACCCAGGGCTTTTAAAGACTTCCGATCATTTCCTTACGTTCCTCTCTGTCACAAAAGAAAATACTAAATAAAAACGATCAGTCAGAGAAAACTTTCATATAGCAGAACTGGGCAGAAGCAAAGCTGCTTTCCCAATCCTTTTACTTTGATTTTTTTAAAAAGATAAATGAGGAGAAAGGTGAACAAAGAGTTATGATTCCCCCAAGGAAACTGACTTCGTTGGGAGCCTTGAAAATAGAAAGGACAAGATTTACTGGGAAGATGTGTTCTTTCCAGGGCAATAGACAAAGTGTGGCCTCAAGCCACGATCACATTTGCTGACATCTATAAAAATAGGCTGTGGCCTACCACAGATGGCAATGGAGTTTCTAGCGAACATCAGAAAAACCCAAACATCAGGACTGAAGAAGAGGCACCAGAGTTCCGCTCAGTTCCTTGGCCTCCGCTCCTTCAATAACCTTTTCCTCCACCTAACGGCAGTCCCACCCCACCCCAGACCCCAGACCAGTAATTCCAGCCTCTGTGTAATCGAAGCCTCAAGCATCACACTCTCTGACCCAGCTCCTACTTCCCAGATTGCTCTTTCTGGCAACTGACTCAGTAATTCAGGGACCCCAGCCTGCATCTCAATCCCCTCCCCCTATCACACTTCATTATTCCTGATTCCCTAAAAAAGCCTTACTTTTCTCCTCACCCAGCTTAGATTCCAGGGCCAATCATAATCACCACTTTGCAGTTGCCCTTGACTCTGTTTCTCGTGCTGCCCTCATTGCATTTACCTGGCTAACCCCCAACTCTGTTTAAATCTGACTCTCCGCTCTAGCTAAGCAGCTGAATGCAGCTGAAGAAGATTCTTGAATTACTTTTAAACTCACGACTGGAAGCAACTCAAGTAAGTCCTTCGTGCCACCTAGGATGCCTCTTACATTTACTTTATCTCCTGGCTCTTCTGCTGCATGACAATATGAGTAATTCATGCCTTCTTTTCCTCCCAAACCTCCAATACCCATTCCCCAATACTCACTATTGGCTGATGAACTCCCTTTGTAATTCACTAAAAAATGATCAGTCAGAAAAGACATATTCCCAGCATCACATGTACCAATCCCCTTGCATCTGTGCCCCACTCTCTCCCTTCCGTTACCATAACAACCTGCTTAGGCTCCTAAAGCCAGTCCCTCCACTTGTGCCCTGGATCCCATTCCCTCTCACTCCATCGAAGACATCACTCCAGCAATTATCCCCTCTCCTTAAGAATCAGCAATTTCCCCTCTTTACTGGACCATTCTGGTCAGCATGAAACAGGCTGTTATTTCTTCCATCTTTAAAAAAAATAACCTCCTTGGGCCTCACATCCTTTACCATCTACTATTATTCTATGTTCCCTTTACTGCAAAAGAGTTGCCTTTTCATATTGTTTCCACTTCCTCTTCTCCAACTCTTTCTTGAACCCACCCTGACCATGCTTTTGGCCCTCTCAGTTCACTGAATCAGCTGTTTTCCAGGTCATGAAAAGAATGACCTCCCTGTTGCCATGGAGGCCACTCCTGGCCCAGTGCTAGTTGCTCCTCATCTCCTGGGGTTTTGAACATCCCCCCCAGGGCCGAGGGACTCTCTTCTGTCTGTACTCACTCCTAGATCTAGTCTCATGGCTTCAGATACCACCCAAATGCCTCTGAATTCCAAATTTATATCTTCAGGCTCTACCTCTTGCCTAAACTCCAGGTTCATATAGCCAACAGCCTAATCAGCATTTCCACTTGGATGTCTGATGGACATCTTAGCCTTACTAGAAGGATATCTTTCCCAGTCTCCTTCACCTCCAGGATTCCCATCTTATTAATGGTGACTCCAAACTTACAGTAGCCGAGGCCAAAAATTCTAGGATCATTCTTGATTCTTTTCTTTCTCTGACTCAATATCTAATTCCTCAGCAAACCCTTCAGAGTATTTCCAGAATCCAACCACTTCTCACCACCTTCACTAACACCATGGCCCAAGCCACTACACCTCTTACCTGGATGGAGGCAACAGGCTCCTAAGTAGTCTTGCTGCTTCTTCCCTTGCCCACCCTCTCACAGTGTATTCCCGACACAGTGGTCACAGTGCTGCTTTTGAAATGGAAGTCGGTTCCTATCACTCTCTACTCAGACCCTTCTAGTGACTTCTCATCTTGCTCTTGGTAAGAAGGCCTTACAATGGCCTATAAGGCCCGTGGGCCAATGCCACCTCTCTGACCTCATCTGCCACACTCACCTCCTCACTCATTGGCCTCCTGGCTCTTCCTCAAGTATGTCCAACATGTAGTTTGACCTCAGGGCCTTTGTGATTGCTTTCTCTTCGCCCGAAAAATCCTTCACATAGACAACTCCTAGTCTCACTCTCTTGTTGCCTTTTAAGCCTTTGCTCAACTGTCACCTTTTCATAGAAACTTTTCCTGTCCACCCTATAAAAAGGAGCAGGCCCATGTCCACTGCATCACCCCCTACCCCCCTCAATCTGCCTCATTTTTCTCCACTGCACTTTGAAGTGTCTGACATGAAATATATTTATTGATTTTTTGCCAATTTCCTCTCATCAACGTGTAAGCTTCACAAGGGCATGGACATCACGTTCTTCTCTTTTGTACCCCTGGCCTGGGGGTTCCATTCAATAAATATCAATGCACGAATAAACAATCACTCCAAAACATGCTCCTACACTGCAGGCCAAATAGCCCCCAAAGAAGAGTAAATGACATCTTGTCATTTGTAAATGACAAGAGTAGAGCTTTCCTTTCTGATTTAAGAATTGTCCTTGGGTTTATTATGTTTTTTAATAATTAAGAAAAAAATTTCCTTGAGTCTCAAAGGCTCTCTTGCTGTTGCCTAACTCTTAAATCCCTTGTGGGTCCAGTAGAAGTTATAGAGACTCAATATTTGGAAGGGTAGTTAACATTTTTCAGCCTTTCTGGTTTGCTTAGAACATACGATCTACTGCCTTTCAATAATATTATAGCTTAAAAGATCATGTCTGAGTCAGTTAATTCCATGTTAATATGTGTAAGACTCGGGATTAAATCAATCTGTAAAAAATGCCTATTTGTAATCAAATCTACCAATTTCCTTCCTGAAGTAAATAGTAATCAGATTAGAAACCTGGTGGTTTTCTTGGGGGATGGGCAGATATAATTTTATTTAAAAGATTTTCTCTCTCAGAGGTGACTTAACTTTGTGATACAAAATCATTCCAAAGTTGAAAAAAGCTCCAGCTAATTCTATTCCCCTGATATAATTTTTTCTCCACAGCACCCTTTGCCTTCCCAATTTAAGTAAATGTAATCATAATGGGGCTACAGTTCTTCTACTCAGAACATTTTTTTTTTTTTTTAACGCATTGTTTACTTTGTTTATTTATTTATTTATTTATTTTTGACTGTGTTGGGTCTTCGTTTCTGTGCGAGGGCTTTCTCTAGTTGTGGCAAGCAGGGGCCACTCTTCATCGCGGTGCGCGGGCCTCTCACTATCGCGGCCTCTCTTGTTGCGGAGCACAGGCTCCAGACGCGCAGGCTCAGTAATTGTGGCTCACGGGCCTAGTTGCTCCGTGGCATGTGGGATCTTCCCAGACCAGGGCTCGAACCCGTGTCCCCTGCATTGGCAGGCAGATTCTCAACCACTGCGCCACCAGGGAAGCCCTACTCAGAACATTTTTGACTGGAGAATGGAAATAGTTTGAGAGGAGCTGCCCTAAAGATTTGTAGACACATTTTGGAAGAGTTAAGGTGCAGTGCTTACCAGTGTCTACCTGGAAGCAAGCCTATGCCTCTTTCTCAAGTCAGCGTCACCGTTTTTCCTGAACAATCAATACCTGCCCAGTTTCCCCTGCTGCCCAAATGTCTTATGGAATAAACCAGAGCATCTGGGTGTCGGTGTCACTGCCTCCTCACCCCCAAACCATTCCACCCTGATTTCTCCTTTCCTTGCTTTTGAATTTTTCTCAGCTCAGTAAAGAGCATTTTTCAGAAGAAAGCTTTTTGTCCACTTGTCACCATGCCTGTCTCCTAGTTCACCTTCTCTCTCTCATCCCAATAGAGAGACAATGTTAACGATTAATAAAATAACGTACAACAGCTCATTGGGTGAGATATTTAGAAAGTCTGTGGCCGCCGGGCTGAGGAGAGCTAAGGAGAGTGTCATATCCCCAGCACTTTCAGACTGGAACGCAAGCATCCCCCGTCTCACAGGGCTTGTGCTCTGAGACGATAAAAAAGAGAGAAGATGATGACAACCACAAAATGCCTCTGTGCACACGACAGGCACCTCAACCAAAGCCCTGGTGCATGCTCTCAAGGAGGTTGCCTGGTATTCAGAGCACACCCCCTCTCCACTAGGTGAACCACAGGTTATCACCGCAACAGGCACACACTTTCCCAGCACTTGACCTTGAGTTGAAACATCTGGTAGTAGGCCCTTCTTGTTTGCTTATCATTCTCCTTTTAAAACTCCTCCATCTTCCCAAGTTAAAAAACAAACAAACAAACAAGAAAACCCACGAGAAATTACCAATGGTTTCTTTTAACAATCTAAGAGTTTAGATAATAACATGGCTTAAGGAATACATCCCTCCTTGAGGCGGGGGGGAAACAAATCCATGAAGAGGAACCAGGAGAGACACCAAGAAGGCTAGGAGGTGAGGAAGAGTTTCCACGTAAGAAACCTGGAAGGTTCAATGATAAAAGCCACCTCATAACAGCTAAAAACATAGGTATTTTGGTCTATTTCCTATCATAGCCATCATTCTTCTTGTTCAGCGCCAACCACTGAAATTGGTTTGGGAATCATGGCTGCCAGGCAAGGAGCGAGAACAAGTGCCCCAAAGAAGAGATGCCTCTGGAAGAGAGAACAAGATCCCCAAAACGATTGGGGTTAAAGGAAATATGCTGATTCTGTTCGTTCTTTGTGAATTTCCATACCAAACTCACTCTGCATGTAGGATGTTTGATTGGTGATGACCGAGTAGATTTCCCCACAATGTGGCAAAGAAAATGAAAACGAAACAAAGGAAACCAAAAAGTGATGATGACAGCCCAAGAAGATCACAGTTTTGTTCTTGGTCTCATTCATCTTTCCACTCACCAGACTTTACCCACTTACCTGAATTATCATGCGGGTAATTCTTTCATGTTAGCTACAGAAAGCAAGAGGCCAAGGAAAAGTGTGAGCTGCCCAGGCGCTGATGACCAAATGGACAAGCCTGGCTTGAGAAGAAATCAAAACCACGCTGCCAGAGGAAAGTACATCCTGCCCCCAGCCTCAGTGAGAAGGAGTTTAAACTCACGTGGAGGCGGCTGCCCAGCAGAGCCCTCGGCTCTGAAATGGACTCTCCCCTCCGCTGCTTTTCCACGGGACACCTAGCACCCAGGCCCACTAAAATCTACTCCAAATGGGAAGCTACCCGCATTTTACCTGTGCTCTCGGCTTAGAACTCCAGTCTCGTGCACACGTGGATTTTCTTTGGAAAACTTGGCCCTTGTAATGCTTCCTATCTTTTCCTAGGAGCTATCTTTTTGGCAGCTGTACTGAAGGGTTGGCTTTTTCATTTCTACCATAATCTTTAATACTAAGCACAAAAGCTCTGTAGTTTTGATTAAATAATTCTCTGTTATTTCTTGCCCTTAGGGTCCCCATGAATCCTTGTATTCCTCTCCCCGCTTCAATGAATAGAGCTGCAGTAGAGCACGGAATGGCCATCCCAGGCACTAAGATGTTCCGAATGCTCATCAGCTGTTGGCCCTGTTACTCCTCATGAAGCAGCATCAGGACCAAGTATCTATAGTGACACTCCTGGGAAGGATGAAGTTCCCATGGACTCAAGATGGAATAGCCCCCATCCCTCTCTCTTAGCTTCCTGTAATACCATCATGATTTCAGGTGGCCTATGGGGAACAGAAAAGAATGGATATTTGTCATTGGCTTGATTCTAAACTTTGAGCTTAGGGAGGGCTCTAGTACCTTCTTCTACACCAGCCCCGTACGTGAGAATAAAACTCACCTCCTTCCTCTGCCCCTATTCTCTCCACGAGAGAGGGTCCTGAACCAGGCTCTGGGAATGACCACACTATGCGATCGATGATACAGAAGACCACCACCTTCCACTGCCCCAAGCAGCTATTACTTTTCCAACTTCCTATTTCCTCTCCTGTCTTTCCCCTGGGGCAGGAGGGACCAATGAAATGAAAAAAAAATTTTCTACATTGAACTAGGACACTTAGAGCTCTTTCACTGCTCTTGGTATAAGCAGCATGCTCTGTACGTGAACCAAAATCCGTGACAGAAACTAAAGACTATCCTCTTTGGAAAGACTGATGATTACTTCCTGATCTTAAATCATTCATCAGTGAAGAGGTGGATTGCAAAAGAAGATGGTTGCAGGATTCCCTGGCCCTTGGGTGCTTAACGATTTTACCGTTATGATCTTGGGGCGAAATTAAGGTTTCGTAAGAATTCTCAGGAGACCTTTATTAGTCTTTGCAACGTCCATGCTGCCCTGGCTCTGGGCTTTAGGCAGCAATAATTATTACGGGGGATAATTCCTTCCTCCTGGAATTCCTTGCATACGTGAACTTCCTTATATTTCTACATAGGCTTCCAGAACGAACTCACGCCTTAAAACTGGCATCAAGCTTGCTGTGTTTGAACTTGACTAAGTTACCCAGAAGAAACTAAAAGGCTCTGTCTTGAGGTTGCCCGCTTCACTGTGAGCTGATTAAAAGCACTGATACCTTCAGAGTATCATGACTTTCTCGCACAGATTCTTAAGTCTCCCTTCCCCATGGAACACTCTGGAAGAGATCCTCTGTCTCAGTTTTCCTTGAGCTTTTTATTTGAGTGGGTTACATGCTACATACAAATTTTTTAATGATAAAAAATTATTCACAATGTGTCACCCCACAAAATTCAAAACGATTTTTGCTATTTAGCCTTCAACTCTTCTTCATTATAGAAACTCTTCTATCCCTTTCTTGTTTTTAAGTTTTTTGTTCTTACCCCTTTGACTGGTCTCTGTAGACTCATGTGGACTCTGTGTGTGTGTGTGTGTGTGTGTGTGTGTGTGTGTGTGTGTGTGTGTGTATGGCTCTGTGAAGAAGACAGGTTCTCATGGGAAAGATTTGGGTAAACCATAAACTAGCTGCCTGGCTTTCAGGACTTTTATCCTCCATTAGATGCTGAACACAGGGTGGGGTGGACAATTCAGGCAGCACTGCTTTGTAAGCTAGGCTGAGAGTTGGAAATTCAGACAAGTTTTGGTTCCGCCAAGAATTTCCTGTATAACCTTAGTTCTGACTGCTCGTCTAATTTTCCTGTGCTTCAACATTTTCATCTTTAAAATTAAAAGACGATCGTATTTCCATGCCAAAGGAAGCCATTCAGAGGGATGGTTGTGGCGGAGGTCTAAGTGGGCTGCTGGTGACCCTGGAAACTCTATCCTTCTCCAAGCACGGGTAGCAGAGTCAGGCTGAGAAACTGCCATAGCTCAGGGCCATTTTACATGGGAATTAAGCTACGACTGCTCAAGAGTGACTCCTCAAATTTCGACGCACCCCATTTCTTGTGCCTGCTACCAAGACACAACCAACGTACTTGCCCTGATCACTGAAAGTGCCCAGGAGTCCCAGGAGGAATAACAGTAACAAGGTTGTTCTCTTTTCTGGGATCCTAAGTACACAGTTATGTGCAGCAGGATCTATCCTCCATCATTAAAATGCAGCGGGGCTGACTGTACGAGGCTTGTTGGGCTCTGGTTTGAAAACATTAAATACCACGCACATGTGCAAGCTCTGTGCTCTCTCAACTTCTCATTCTAACAATGTGTGTGTGCATGGGTGCGGGTGTTTGGAGGGTGGGCTGCTTGGAGCTGACAGAACACAGAACACTTCGAGACCCTTCACCTGAGGATGAGAATGTAAGAGGATAAGTGAAAGAGGGAAAACACGGCTGTAAGTGCCCTGGTTGTCTTCCAGTTGCGTTCGCATGAAAGAAAGGGTATTTTTGCTATTTTATGTCTTTCTCAATAAGAGTTCTGTCTGGATGCCTTTCTAGCCTCTTTGCTTCCTGCTGACCTGAAGTCTTGCTGTTTTCTCTGCTCTTGACCCTGGGAGAAGAAAAATTATTGAATCTCCCAAGGTATGTTTGCCATTTCCATCCCACTGAGGACAGACCTCTCCACCCCCGCCCATGGTGTTGTCAAGAGGAGATTGTGGGTACCCATGGAGACGTAGTTATCTAAGCAGCAAGCCTGTCTATCCTTGGAGAGGCTGGCTTCTACGTCTCCATCCTCTTAGCACTGATCCACTAATGGGACATCAGAGGACCACATGGATTCCACAGGGCTCAATAGGGACGGGCAGTAGGACAACCACGTGGTTGTCCCATTACAAAGAAAAGCTCCCTTCATATAAAGCCTGGATGGTCTGTCAGACCTTGAGGTGTCAGCGATCCACAGGCTAGGAAGGGCAAAGCAAAAACACTGGCTCGAAAAACTGTAATTATGTCCATCCGGTTCCCAATGAACACTTTCATCTACCAAGAATGCACCCCTGCTCCTCCATAACATGACTGACAGTGGCACTGTGGGATCTAGTTGTTAGAAGTGTGAGTGTGAGTGTGTGTGTGTGTGTGTGTGTGTGTGTGTGAGATGTGTGTTGGGGAGGTGCACAAGCATGACAAAGAGGCCGAATTAGGTGTAGTCATGCTGTTCGGGTGAATCTGTGGCAGCATTAAGAGCACCGCTCAGGCAGAGGCAGCATCATGGCCTAGTCTCTGATTTTCAGAGGGTCCTACGTCACAGCCAAAGGGAACATTAAAATAGCCCTTGATTTCAAAAGAAAATGATCAATGACAATTAAAATGTGACAATGACATTGGGCGTTAACTACAAAGACTGTTCTGTATAAGACTGAGGTTTCAGGCAGGCATGTTTTGGTTTTTCAAAAAAAAAAAATGTCCCCTCCGGAAACAGGTAACATCCTTATCTAAGAGCAGCCGGCAGCCCAGCAAACTCACATTCCTGGGGCCGCTTCCCCTGAAGCTTTGCTCCTGGCAGATCTCTGAGACTATGCACCTCTTAATACAAGGAGGGAGATGGAGCCACAGCCTGGGGGCTTAGACTTCCTGTCACTCCCTCTCTGCCCAGGTGATGACCAGGGGCTCTCTGGGTGCTGTGGTCTGAAGGGCACAGCCTGAGGATGGGCTCAGGGCTGACCTGTGGCCTGACTCCCTGAGGACATTCGGGACGTCACAGGTATGGTGGCCTCCAGGTTCCTCCCTCATCCTGGGGCGGGCACAGTTACCGCTGAAGGCAGCCGTGTTGTGGCTCTGGCTTTCCTGGCGCTGCCCTGGACGGCTGTTACCTTCCCTGGTATTTCTGGCATTGCATCAAACAACTCTCAGTCCACACGAGGGCAGGAAGGTGGCCCTCAGAAAGTGCTTTTGAACCTGCTGCATCTCATGTTACAAGTGGAAATGGAAAATGAGAAGTGTAATTCTATCTTCAGTCCAATTATGCCCAGAAAACAAGCTCCAAGTTTGAGTGAATTTTCACGCCCTGCGAAGGACTAAAGGAACAGATACTTGAAAGGTCATCAGCTTTGGGTCCTGCTCTTTTCCAAAGCTACCATCAACACCAGTAGCCAGTGGGGGTCCCAGAGACGCAGGTGCAGCTCCTCGCTTTGACACGAAGGGGTGCTCTCCTCTAGACCCCCTGTACTTTCCCTTCCTCCTATGCTACCCTTCCTCTGCTTTTGTTAAGTATTTATAGGCCAAAAATTGACATGAACACCTCATGGGTAAAGCTGCCTTCTGGATATATTCTGAGTTCCCTGGAAACTTCTTCATTCCACTCGTCCAAGAGAGATCCATGAATGTCCTTCTTCATGAGGATGGCACCTCTACACCCTTCCACCAGCTATTATCAGACTATTTGTTTCACTGGTTAAAAAAAGAAGTGTCATAACATAATGAGCTGGATTTTGCTCTAAAACATTAACTATCCCTATTCCTTGGAGCAGGACTATCTAGATTTAATGGGATTTTTGAGAAGAACAATTCTCTCCCAGACTTACATTTTAATTTTCATTAGGGTGCTTCCCAAGTTGTCACAGTTTGCCCCATCTTGCCCTTAATAATTCCTCTACCCGCTCCTGTCTCAATGAAGAATGGACTTTGTTCACTTTTTTTGAAGAAGCGACTTGCCACTTCCTGTAACTTATTTGAGTTTGGTTCTCTATAGGATGCTTTAAATTAGCACACAGTGGCAGAAGATGCCTCCCACGGAAGAATAATTCACGTTCGATGACAAAACGAAAGTTATAGAGAAGGCTGGCCAGGAGAAGGGAACATGATGGGTTACCAGAGCAGCGTTAAGTGAAAGGACAGTACCAGCTCTAAGAGTGTGTTCAGGGGGACAAACAGCAACTGACATTGACCAGCAGGAATGGGACAGATTGCTTAGTAGACCACCAAGGAGGTGGGGGAAGGTGAACGGGGCTCAGAGACTACAGTGACAGGAGGGCCATAAGGTCAGAGGTGATGCTGTCTCTTCCAATGCTATGAATCCCTTCGCATTTAGAGAGAAAGGAATCCTTTAGAAACTAGAATTCTCTCTGAGCCAGCTCATTCAAATCCTAAGCTACTTTTGTTTGTGATCTAAAGATCAGAAATAAAGCGCTTGATTACTTCAACTCCTGTCTACCCTTTGGGAGAAGTTGTCCTGTAGTCCAAGCCTCAGAAAGGGTGAGAATCACACAGAGTCCAGGAAATGAATATCATCAAGACACAGGTCGTGCGCTGCACAAACAGTTCCCCCAAGTCTGATCTAGCATAGATACGGAGGTGGAAAATACCAGGCGTGCAGCATAATACATTGGTCCTAGTGCACCACTGTTCGGGGCCCATAAGACTGTGTGATGAATGAGCCTGAACTGGGATAAGTTCTTTCTGGTATTGCGAGTGCTTAAAAAGAGGCTAGAGGTTACATCAAAGCCAGATGAATCCCAGCGTAGGTCAGGTTGTTGGAGACTCAGTCTGGACAGTGCAGTGTCTGGAGACAGGCTCCACTCAAAGCATCTGGAAAGCTCCTGGTACCTAACATTTGATCAATATCCTCCATGGTCTCTACCTCTGTGACTTACAATATGTATACATATTGTATGCCAAGGACACTCCACTAACCGTAAGGTAGTCACAGCATAGCTTTGAAGGACAAAGCGAAACTTAGACAAATCCAAATTCCCATCTGAAATGATAATTTACATGGGAATGTACACATGTCCTGTGTTGCAGTGACTGTTGGTGGGTGTAGATGTACAGAGATAAATGGGAAGGGACTCGTCCTTAGGTTTTACTGCAGATTCAAGTATCCTGTGGGCAAAATAAAGTGACTCCTTTTCGATTACCATTTATAATAACATCAAATATTTTTCAGCACCTTTCATAAACAAGATGCACTGCTAGGTGCTACAGGAGATAAAAAGATGAATAAATGCATGACCCCTGACCTCAAGGCGTTTATAATCTAGCAGGGGAGATGGATGTATAGTTAAATAACCATAAATAAGATGGTCCATGATGGCTGCATAATACCATGCATAATATATTATGCATAATATAATGCATAATATCTTTGACTCACACCCTGAAGCCACAAAAAATTAAACCTGCAAGATCAGCTAAATAACCATAAATAAGATGGTCCATGATGGCTGCCACTAGACAGATTAAAGTGTTATGAGCATCCACAAAAGGCATATACATATATATGGGTTTTTTTTGGGGGGGGGCCGGGGATGGCAGATGAAGACGGTGAACATGATGGACCAGATGTTCTGGTCTTTGAAGACTTGTATTGAGGAAGATGGATATTATGCAAGAAGGGAATGAGATAAGAGATGGGGAGGAGAGAATTTGGGGCAAAGGGAGCAGTTTAAGGAAAGACAAAAGTGGGAGAACAAGTTGGTACAGGAAAGGAAAGGGACAAAAATGTGATTCCCCTGTTGTCTGGGCCCAGGTGCACACAGGCAAATAACAGGAAGTTATTCTTGCTGGTGGATTGTGGCAAATACAGCCCATTGAAGGGTCGTTTGTTTTGTTCCGAGTTGGAAAATGACATGATTTAATTTGTACTGAGCAAGTGATACTGATGAGAGTAGATTCAAATATAAAATCTTGGAACAGTGCTAAAAGACACAAATAATCCAGACTAGAGGGAAGGGCCTGAATGAAAAGACTTGGAAACTTTCAAGGTACGAATTAACGGCTTTCCAGATGATTAGATGTGCAGGATGAGGGAAATCAAGGAGGCAAAAGTGGCTGAAAATCTTTAGTCTGGTGACAGAAAGAATCGGGGTACCATTAATCAAAGGGGGGACTTGGTGATTATGTTGGTTTCCATTGGATATTTGACTCAATACAAAGTTAGTTGTCCAGGAAGTGGCTGGAAATATGTGCATTAAGATGAAGTGAAAAGTTGGGTCTAGTAGTGAAGATTTGGAATTCATCCTCATGCAGAGAGTCGTTGAAGTTGTGGAAAATAGAAATATTGCTACAGAAGCACAGAGGAAAGGAGAAGAACATCAAGCTCAGAACATCATGGCAAGTCGATGCTGAGGGGGCAGGACGGACAGCAGGAACCAGTGAGGGAACACAGAGAGGACCAGAGGGCTGCGGTCAAAACCAGAACGTGCTGCTACCCAGCGGTGAACTTCGGGTAGTGTTCATGGTGCCGAAGAGCAGAATTAAAAAAAAAAAAAGATTACCGGATTTTGTAACAAGGAGTTCATTGGAATGTTGTCACTGAGTAGTTTCAGTAGAGCGGCAGGATGTAGCCCAATTTTAAAGGGTAAGTCACGCGCATTAACTGAGGAAATGAAGAAAGAAAGACGACCCTTTCGAGAAATTTGGAAGTGAAAAGAAAAAAATGGAGCTAGGACAGGAAATCAAGAGTCTAACTGGACTGAGAGAAGATTGGGATTTAGGGACTGTTGTAGGACTTGTTTTTGGAGATGGTGGAACACTGAGGACTGTTTTTAGAGATGGTCGTAGGCAGGTGTGTGGAAGGGATTAAAGATGCAACAGAATGGAGTGCTATTGGCTGGAGCGCCACAGAAGAGGTTGGTGGGGCGGGTATCAGAGTACGGGGAAGAGGGGCACCCAGTTGGGAGGGAGGATGGCGAAGATGAGTGAAGGATGGGAGAAATTTAAAGGTAGAGAGGAGAGGTCATGTGAGAATTTGCAAAATCAGGTGTCTTTTCTTAGTAATTCAGTAGGAAAGAGACGAGATGAAAATGAAAATAAAAAACAAATGAACAAACCCTTGGAGAATGTGACAGGGAGTCAACACTGGAGAATAAAAAAGATGTCTGAGCTGGGTAGGGTTTAGGTGAGATTAAATGGACCCAATCTGTGCTCTTTGGCATACGTTTTGACCTTCTGTTCTTGGAGATGGAGTGGATGTTGGGAGAATGGGAGACAGAGTTAGAAAAGCAAGGTAGGTGGGGTGAGAAGGCGAGAGGAGGAAGAGATTGCTGGTGAGGGTGTTGTTGATATGGGTGATCACAGGGTGAGACCAAGGAGGGAAGTAAATGAAATCAGAGGGGTTTATGGACCAGAACAACAGAGGGACCCTGAAGGAAGGCAGATAGGATATAGAAAATGCCAGGTTGTGGTCAGAGAGGGAATTTCAGTTTTAGCACTGGGAGGCGGAATAATTCCAAAAGAAGGATTCAGGCAAGGCCACGATGGGGAGAGGTGAATCTCTGTAGTGTTTTTAAAATAATATAATGCATAATATCTTTGACTCACACCCTGAAGCCAGAAAAAATTAAACCTGCATGTATAAATCCACCCATTTATGCACACCTATTTATACATACATATTACATCCATTTAAATATTGTATGCTTTTGCATTCCCATATTATATGTGAGTATAATATACTCCATTTTAAATTCTTTGATGTTCTTCACAGCACTAGCCCAGGGGCATGATATGTGTTCAGTAGACATTGGTTTAATTGAACTAACACATTTAACTAGAGCTTTTACTTTTTTCTCCTGCAGAGTACTGGAATCTGCTCTACCGCCTAAATCACAACGCTAAGGTAATTACGAAAAAGAGAGTTCAGGTTTAAACTGAGGAGACCAAACCTTTAAAATAACAGTTTTATAATGGGCTTAGTGTTGTGCTTTTTCATTGTACCCTTAATCCTTGCAGCGAGTTCCATTTCTCTCACCTTTGCCAAAACACGAATTCTACACACAAGAGTCCCGAGGCTATGGGGAATTCTACTCATCTGCTCTGCTTTCCACCCTTAGTTCTCATCAGGAGTCCTCACCCTCAGAATCACACCAGCAATTCTGCTGTAAAGCTCAGAACAGAGCCAGAAACTCACCACGATGGGCTCGGAGGTGGATGCAAATGGACACGCTGGCAGAGAAACATGGATGATTTCTAACTCTGCCCACTTATTCCCAGTACTGCTATCCGAACCCATCACTCTCTGGGCAAAATTCCTTTTCCTTGCTTCGGCATTGTAAATTAGAAGCCCCAAACCTAATTAATCTCTCCAAGGCACGGAAAGAGCACTGATTTTCACTTAAGGCTTTTGGGGGCATTCTTTGTCATGAGAATAGATAGGTCTCTATGCTTTAAGTCAGAGGACCCATAGAACCCCTGCATGGTGATTGAGTCAATGTGGTTGGAACGGGATGGAGGGGGGATATATGAAGATATCTTGGGATTTTATATGATACTGGAACCCCCGAACTAGAATGGAATCCTAGATCTAAACTATGATTAGAAGTTCTCAGACTGCCGAATCTACATTTTAGCGTTGTCCCAAATACCTGGTAGGTCTAAAAAAGAACTGCCCACCAGTTAAGTTGTACCCGGTAGTCCAGTAGCTTCCATTAGTGTGTGTTGGGATCACCCGAGATCCCCTATGGAGGTGGGGAAGTGGAGAACATAGAACGACCCAGCTACACTGGAAGATTAATTGAACTGGGACAGAGGAGAGACAATGACAGTAACTTTTTATTGTCATAATTTGATCTTTCCAGTTGTCTACTCAGTAACTTGTACCAGAGGAGAAACATCAGTCTTCCATTTTCTACAGAAGGAGTCAAAGCCCTTAACCTGTCCTACAAGGTACAGATGTTAGAAATTCATAAACTACACACTCATGTGGCTGCTTATTGAAAATAATTCCCGGCTGGGAGTCCTATTGCTGTGTCACATGAGCCTTAAATAAAAGCAGGAGAAGGATGAGATGGTTTAAATGTCTTCATACTCTAGAACCTATGTCTTTCCTCCCTACTCTGTGACTCTTAGCGTTCTTTGTGCTATCCCTCTTCTCCTATACCGTTACTTTATTTCCAGGAAAAGAAATGAGAACCCTAATGCAAGCTAGGTGTTGCAATGTCTAAATTTCTAATATGGCTTAATACGGCACCCTTCCTGGGATGATTTTCATTTAAATGACAGATGAGCAGCTCAGGGCTAAAGGAATAATTCTGTGTGGGAAGCCAGTAGTTGGAGTGGGGTGGGGAATAAAAAGGAAAGGTCTTCTCAGGACCTCTGAAGCCACACCATGGACCAATGCCATACCCATTCCAGGGTAACTGTCTACCCTGAGCTGCTTCTCACCCATAAAGAGTTCCTTAGACAGGAAGGAGAATCTCTTGACACTCGAGTGAAGAATGAAACGCTCCACCAAAGTATCTGGCAGTCTACCGAGCACACATTCCTTATATGGCTTTGGGCTCAGACAGCACAGAAGGTATGGCCACAATACCTAGAAATGCCTAATGCGTTCATCCATAGCACTGCAGCTGCATCATTTATGCACACATCTGAATCATTCCTAACACACCAAACAGACACACGCAGGGTGTCAAGCAGTGAGAGGGCTTTTTTAAAGAGATGGGAATTAAAAGAATAAAGTGAGTTCTGGAATAGCTTTTTCCAAAGGTTATTGCCCAAACAATCTGGTTATGCTGTCCCTAAATCTTGAACTAAGTAAAAACCAAACCAAAAAACAAACAACAAAAACAAACAAACAAACAAAAACCCCCAAGAAACCCTAGTCCTTAAATGAGATGTGCAGGTGACCAGCACACTGCGTTTTGGTAACACAGTTTCTTCACCTCCCATGCAGAGAATTCACCCTTGGGCAACTTCTGATGGCCATGGAAGACTGGGCGGGTGATATTCCCTTAATTTTCTAGACGACTCCTATTTTATCACATTACACATGCATTTTGGCACTACTGACACCACCGACATTTAATGGAATCATTTGGGATTTTTTCTCCCTCAGTCACAATATGGCTGTGGCCAGTAGAGGGGAATCCATATCAAGGACGTTTCCCACGTTCTGGCTGAAGAAATACAGTGACATACTTTGAAATTACAAGATCCACTGTACATGCGTCACTCTGAAGGGTGTGCACACTCTTGACTCAGGCAAATTCAAGGGTCAGATTACCTGAAGTTGGTAGAAATGCTGAGATTTAAGCATGGCCACCGAAAGGAGTGATATAGGACCACACCCACCGACTCACTTCCACAGTGGAAGGGAATGATAAAGGACACGAAAGATAGAAAGCACGGACTCTGAAGAAAGTCGGAACCATTAGCGCTCCCGAGGGTGTCTGTGGAATCTCATAGTTTGGACAGACTGGGTCTTTGTCCAGACCCATCTGTGGAAGAGATGGGGCTGATAGCTGAATTCATCCTCATGCATTTTTCCTGGCTTCTTATTTTGCAGTGAAGTTAACATCTAGAACTTGGCATGGCTCAGCCTTCCTTTCTTTAAGCTTTCTTGAGCAGGCCATGAATATCTTATTTGGTCTCAATTCATACATTCAGTTGAAGAGAAGTGACCAACGGGGGCCAAAGAGGGGTTTAGAGAAATGGAATTACCCAGCTGACAGCTTTTGATGATGGCAGGATAGGACAAAAATGTAATGTAATATCTCAGCTAAATGGATTTGGAAATTTCATCCGGTGGTAAAGAGAGAGAGGCTGCCACCCTTCACAAAGACAAGGGTCCAGTGAAAGAAATTCTACTTGTCTGGTTAACCCAAGGTCAGGTTCTGAATACCTGGCTCGAGGCAAATAGCACCTTCCTGATGGCAGAAGCAAGGACAAGGCAAATATAAAGTCACTACTGGCACTGTCCCTCCTGTGCTCACCCTTCTACCTCTAAACCCAACTTCTGAGACCTTTCTAAGAGAATCCTCTGGCCACTGAGCTTTGAGTAGAGCCGGTAATCTTTCCTGGAAAAGCATGCACATTTGTCAGACATGTATCCAGGGCTACCTCCCTGTAACCAGATAGCACATGCTTCAAGAAAGGAGACCTCGTGGGAATTTTCTGGGTGTGCCTGCAGCGCTGATCTCTAAGGAGGAATGGAGGGGGCCGGGGAGAGGGCTGGAGCCCAGGTAGTAGGAAGAAAAGAGTCAGAGTGACTGAGGTGCTTGTTAAACATTAGAGGGGGCTGCGGAGAGATTTCTTAGGACTGAGCTTCCTGAAACCTCTCAGCCACATCAAGGATGAGGGGTTGATTTGACCTCAATTCTGGTTTAAGCCCTTTGGGGAATCTTTCCCACCCTCGGTGCCGATAGGGAAGATATGGCGCCACCAGCTTGACTTTGCACGGATGCTGGTGATCTATGGTCTACCTGGAAGATAGGAGTTGGGCCTAGGGTTTGCCTGGAGCCAAACTGGACCCGACGTCAAGCCCAGGCCGACAGGCATGACTACTTCTCACAGGCCAATGAGAAGACTGGTGAGGTGGGAGGTGGGACACACAGCCCCTTCCCTGGCTTAGTCACCACGGTGGCCTCCATTCCCGTTCATTGTTCTCCGGACACCCTGAAGCGAAAGCCATACAAAACAATTCCCCCGAAATGGAAAATGAAACCCCGAAACAAAACACTTCTTCCCCCTTCATTCCCATCCCGACCCCGCTCCCTCCGGCCAACACCCTGAATACTCACGAGAGAACACTTTATCTATACAAAATTAATTAGAAAACAAAATATTTACATATGAAATAAACACCATCTTGATTTCTGTCACCAGCGGAGACGACAGAGCCCCCTTTGTTCTAGATTGCTGTTCGCTAGGTTAGTTGGTTTGGTTTTTCTATTTGAAAGGGATGAGGTAAGAGGAAGAGTGAGGGAGGAGCCCCTGACCTGGGACAGAGTCGGGGCGAAGAATGTTTGACGGCCCTTCGCCTTCTTCCTCCTGGAGATGTCTCACGCCCTCTGTCCTCTCTCTCCAAGTCCTTCCTTGAATCTAAGGTAAAGCACTCCGTGCTCCTCTCTCCAAATCTGTGAGAGGTTCAGCCCCTTGCCCCCAGGTTCGTTTTAGAAAGAAAACAAAGCTTTACAAGGCCTTCGGTTGGCTTGAAAATGAAAGATACTGAGGTAAAGATCAAGGAGGAGAGTGGGGGCAGCAGTCAAGGGCTGGGGGGTGAGGAAGGGAGGTGAGTCGGGGCGGGTGGGACTTGAAGAGACATGGCAACTTCCTTCCAGAGGAGGACGAGCACCTTTCTGGTTTGTGTGTCCTGTGTGCAACATGGAGATCCTGCAGCCAAGCTTCCAAACTGACCTGGCTCTTTGGCTGCCACCCTGGGTAAGGGGAGGATGGCAGGACAGTGGAACTGACCCACGGGACACGCCTACCCCAAGTGTCAGGACTGGCAGTGACAAGTATTCGTTTCCCTTCTCAAGTTTCCAACTTTGAGTGAAGGGGGTATCACATCTGCCAGTGCCCTCATCCCTGGAGTTTTATATGTATATATATATATATATATATATATTTTTTTTTATTCTTGTCTGGTACAATCTGGGAGGGGAAGGAGGTGCTGCAGGAAGGTGGAGGGGTTTCTACAGAGAGTGTCTGCACTGGGTTCAGCGTCACATCCTCAGGGAGCCAGACCCAATGGGGTAGCGGGGGAGTCCCTTCTCGCCTCCCGTTCCCACTTCCGAACCTCTTCCCTTCCCTCCACTGTTTCCCGAGCTGTACTCGTGCAGCAAGCTCATGCCTCTTCACTGGCAGTTCCCTATCGGCTGTGGCCAGTTCAGGGGGGTAACAAGCCTGCTCTCCCAGCTCCAGGTTAAGCAAGAAGGGATCAAAGCATTGAAAACATCCCCCTCTCTCACTTACCCAACCATAAACGACCCCCCTGTCCTTCAACACCTTACTTAGCTCCTCCCCACAAACTGGCCAGCTGAGGGTCTAAAAAGCTCAGACGAGCTTTGTACAATCTTCTGCCCTCAGGTACAGGCCAAAAGAATCCTGGCTGCTTCTATTTCCCTTTAGCCTTCCTGGAAAGTTCTTGGCCAAAACTGGTGGAACGTATTGGCAGCCACGGAGGAATTATTTTTGTACGATTGTTCACCCACGTTTTTGTCTAGACCACAGGAACTTCTCCGTCAAGAACTTCCATTCTCCTCATTCGGGAAGGGTGAAGGGGAGAGACAGCCAAAATTCAGGTAACATAGGACCATCTCTGTTTGTATATAAGCCAAAACAAGCCCGGTGCTTAGGGATATTGAAAGAAACAACATTATGAGTCAAGGTTGCCTTCTCCGCATGAAAAGGCCTGATGACAGGCGTGTATAGACAACACGTGTGCAAGTGTATATAGACACACATGCACACGCAGTCCCTCCTTCCTTGCCTCTAATGCACCATGAAACACTGCTCTGATGTACTGTCCATCATCCGCCAATGACCTTTCATTCCAGTTCACCACCAGTAAGTCTCATGGAATTGAAGCAAACTTTTTTTTTTTTTTTTGGCTTATATAGAAACACACATGGCTTCCCACCCTCTGCTTGGCGCACGATCCCCAAACACACGCCATCTAAGCAACAAGAATTTAGCAAAAGCCTCTTTTCATTCACAGGCAGTATGCTAAAGGAGCTTATTGGGGCGCTTTTGCTTCCTCACCTAAACATAAAGATCAGTTCGGGGAGAGCTATCCTGTGCTCCCGTGGCCTCCTCCTGCTTCTCCTTGCTTCACTCGAAGTGGGTGGCAAAGAGTCCTTCCACGCTAGGAGCAAGCTCGCGCGTGGCCACTTCCTTCAACCACTCCGCCCTCGCCGGCTGAGCGAGCCCACCGCATCCTCTCGCGGCAACTGGGAACTGGAAGGATGGACAGACCGGGAAGGAGGAGGGGACTGGAAAGGGAGCAGAGATGCTTCTGGTCACCAGGGTCGCCCTCAGAAGGAATCGGAACTCCAGGATCCCATAAATAAATGAAAACGACAAGAAAGGAGCAAATGGGAACCAAGTTCACCCCCGTCACCCTCTGTGACATGCGCACCACACGTCCACAGCCCCGACCCTCCCGTACCCACCTTCGCCTCTCTCTTCCCTCACTCAGACATCAGACTCAATGCTAGACAGTTTCTCATACACATGCCCATTGCTGGAGCCATTGAAAGCCCTGGGGTTTTTGTTGTTAGGCACACAGGGGTTGGACTGGTTCCCTATACAGATGTCTTTCTGGAAACGGCCTGGTACAGCCCCGTGCAGGGCCGACACCACCGGCTTGTTGGTGACAAGGGCACGGAAGTCCGGCCTGGCCTTCGGCACCCCTGCCACCGTGGGCTGCCTGAAGAAGTAGGATTTGCTGCCGTGGAGCAAGCACTGGTCGTCCCCGAAAGTGGGGATGAAAGGGTTCTGCGTGACCCGGTCGGGGTAGAGCGACTTGCTGAGCATGTAGCTGCCGCCGCCGCCGCCGCCGCCGCCGCCGCCGCCGCCGCCGCCGCCGCCGCCGCCGCCGGGGTTGCCGTGGTTGCCATGGTTGCCATGGTGGTGATGTCCCGCGGCCGGCGCCGCCACCTTGCCGTTGCCGAAAGCGCTCTCGCCGGCCGGCATCTCAAACATGTGCGCGTAGGGACTGCCGTCCAGGAAGCGGCCCTTGTCTTTCAGGCTCACGCTGCGCGGGGCCAGGGCGGCCTCCTCCTTCTGCAGGTCCACGAAGGTGTCGTAGGAGTGCTGGCGCCGCAGCTTGTTCCGGGTCTTCTTCTGCGCCTTGGAGTTGGTCGGGCTCTGGGGGTACTTGGCGGCGGACGCGCTGGACGTCACGGCCACCGGGGCGGCCGGCTGGTCCAGCTCCTGCAGGGAGTTGTCCTCGCTGATGTCGTACAGGTTGCCGGCCTTCTTGCACGCCTCGCAGCGGATGCACGCCTGCCGGCCCGAGTTCTGCCCGGCCACGGTCGTCGAGTAGTTGTGCAGCTTGGACGGGCAGCTGCGGCAGAAGTTGCCCCCGGAGCGCTCTTCCCAGTCCACGCTGGCCAGGCTCTTCTCCCAGGGGGCCGGGACCCCGCCGACTCCGCCGTGCTTGTCCCCCGGCCCGTGCTTGAGGTGCGCCCGGTTGGTGCAGGGCCCTCCCCCGCCGACCGAGTCGCGCTTGAAGTCCTCGCCGCGCTCCTTGTAGATGTCGGTCAGGTCCACGTGCTCCCAGTGCGGCGAGGTCTCCTTGGCGCGGAACTGGTCCAGGTAGAAGTCCCGCAGCCCCTCCTTGTCCCTGAAGTAGCGCTTGTGGTCGGGGGAGCGGGGCGGCCGGCGGCGGTAGGCCAGCTCGATCTCGTCGAACTCGCGGCGGGACTTGGCCGAGGCCGGCCGCTTCTTCAGGCTGTCCTTGTACTGCTGCTTCCGCCTCTTGGCCGCGTTGCCCTCGATGTTGCCGTAGGTGACCGTATGCGTGGAGATGTCCGACACGTCGGAGCGGATCAGGTCGTCGTGGCCGCCGTAGCGGTCGCTCTTGAACGAGAACTTGCCGTACAGGTCGCTGAGCTGGCTGTGCTTGGCGGAGGGGAGGCCGATGTCCAGGGGCTTCTTGCCGAGGGACCTGGGCTGCGTGGTGAAGGGCGGGTTGTCGCAGTCGTAGAGCCCGTCGATGGAGCTGGCGCTGCCGATGCTGTGCGGCCGGTGGTGGGGGTCCTGGTACGCGTTGCTGTCCTTCAGCTGCAGGTTGCCGAAAGTCCTCTCCACCTCGCTGATGTAGTCGCTGAAGAGGTTCTCCTCGCAGGGCGGGTTGTTGTAGGATTTGCAGTCAGAGTGCGTGAAGCTGCGGCGGTGCTCGGAGATGTCGTAGACGGACGACTCGCGGCGGATGAAGTCCAGGGCGCTCTGTGGGGAGCCGTTCACGCCGGACAGGTTGGCCATGTTCTTGGCCGTGCGGAGCAGACGCAGGATGTTGGAGTGTGTGTTGTTCATGGTCGCGGTGGGGGAATTCATCACGGATTGGCGCTCCTCGATGGCCACCCCGTGGATGCAGCTGTAGATACCCTGGAAGGAGGATGGGACCGGTTAGGTCTCCGGAGAGGCAGGAGGTGACTATAAAGACCAGCCCCCAACCAACCCACCACTGACTGCCTAAGTGGATGAGAAAAGTCAGAGAAGACATGAAAGAGATGGTCTTACACACTGACAGAAACATACGGCTAGAAGCTTGCCTGCCTCATCCCCCTGCACTTAGCCAGTCGCATCACGAGCTGGTGGCCTGGCGATCCGGAGGGGACATGGCTACACCGAGTGACCTGAGCACATGGATTCGAATTGCAAGACAGGACATTCTTGCCTCAACTCCACTACTGACTCGAATTGATTTTCCTTTCTGTGCTGAGGTTTCTGTGTCTCAAAAATGAGGCCGTGATAGCAACTGATAGCAAAAAATATTGTCAGCCTTCTGGAAATCAGTCGCAATGCTCTACAGATGCTGGGGCTTTTCGGCCCTGCTGGTCACCCTTGGCTGGCAGTAAAGCACAGCGGAGCCCAGGCGCTCACAACTGCCACTCTTTTCCGGCTCTGACAAACTTTGAGCAGCTGTTAGGATTTTGGTCACCAAATCTCAGCTGAGCAATTCTCTTCTTGAGCCAAGCGTGAACCAAATTCACAGGGACAGGCAGGCAGCCCTGGGGTCAAAGAGGGATTTTTCTCCTGCTGTGCCCTATACCAGGGCACGAAGGACCTGGGACAGATATTCCAGTACTAAATAGGAATAAAGAATCCCCTTGTTGGGGAGAGGGAGGTGGGGGAGGGAAGGACTGGGAGTTTGGGGTTAGCAGACGCAAACTAGTATATACAGGATGGATAAACAACAAGGTCCTACTGTAGAGCACAGGGAACTACATTCAGTAGCCTGTGATAAACCACAATGGAAAAAAACTATGAAAAAGAATGTAGATATATGTACAACGGAATGACTTCGCTGTGCAGCAGAAACTAACACAACGTTGTAAATTGACTGTACTTCAGTAAAATAAATAAATAAATAAAAGAATCTCCTTGTAGAGTCCTCTCCTTTATTCTCTCTTTAGCTCCTGGTTTCCTCCTTAGAGTCTCTCACCCAGTTACTCTGATCATAAATAACTGATATCTTAACAAATTAGTATTGACTGAGAACTCCCTGTGTGCAGCTCCTTGTGCAGAGCCCTGAAGAGCACCATCCAGGAGAGGGAAAGGCTCGGGCTCAAGTCTAAAGTCAGGCCGACCTCCTGCCAATCTCTTGTTCCCTGCCTTGAAAGGTGGACACATTTGGAACTTTTCTGCCTGGCAAGGGAAGGTCTTTGCAGAGGAGGTTGTTTGAACTGTTATCTTTAAAACTAGGGGGATAAATTTGGAAAGGGGCTGTCCCGATGGAGGGGGATGAGAGGAGAGAAGATTAGAAAGGAGAACGGCAGCTAAATGGGAAAGAAGGAAGATTTGCATATGATAAGCCTCAGTTTCCCCGAGGCAGCAGTGAGGTAAGAGATCTTTAAGAGAAGGTTCCTCTACTTTCCTTCTCAGGCCTCCTTTCTAACCCTTCTTGATTATGGCCAGGAGAAAATGCATTTTTCCTCTACAGAGCCATTGATTATGTCGAGGGGCTACGAATGGGATTTCTATTACAGGTTCCCCCCGCTGGCGCCATCCCCCTCTCTGGAGAGGTCTTGGGAAGGGCCACGCAGTGCAACGACGTGGCTCAGGGACCACAAGTCCCAACCTCCAGCTGCCAGGTAACTGAATAGCCTGCAGCAACTCACAGCCGGAGAGGACACTTTCTCTATCAACTAAAATACTACAGGAAAATGATCAAAAGACGGAACAATTTAATGAGTACTCCATTTTCTTATATAATTCCATTAGAGACAAAGTTGGTAATTTATGTCTGAAGCCTAGACCTCTATTCGAAGAAGACATTTGAGTTCACCTCTCCTGAATGAATCCCATAACTTTATTAACAAATTCAAAAGAAGTCTGTGTTTTTTTTGTTTTTTTTTTTAGCTCTTCCCTGTGACCCTCTGTTCATATTCAAAACTGTGTTCAAAATCTCACTTTGGACTAGACACATAGAAGAGAACTAAATAAAGAACGACATTATACTCTTGCTCCAATTAAGGAAGTTTCTGGAATGCAAATTTCTTACAGGTCAGGACTTATTTCTGAAGGTTCTGTTAATCTCTTTAACGCCCCAAACTCACACATGGTTAAAACATAGAGTAGGATGGTGAAATTACCAACAATGTATCTTTGGATGTCAGAATAAGAGAGATCTATTTCATGATTTAAATAGAAATGGGATTTTTTTAAAGGATTAAATGATTAATCCCACCTCTGCAGAATTAACTAACGGTGATGAAAGGCATCTGGGAAAAGGCCAAATGTTTCATTTTGATAGATCTGCCAGTTCTTATTGAGAACCAAATGCCCAAACCCCAGACAGAAATCTGTTTCTTGAAGGAAAAACTGCATCACCTGTTTTTTGAGCCACTTGAAATTATGTCATCCCACCCCCCCGGGGAAATGTACATGATGTGGTTTCTCGCTTTAGCAGCCTCGGGCCGGAGTTAGTGCCCTCCTGGGTCTCTGTGCTCTGCACAGTGAGCTGTCTTTCCCAAGCTCCAAGCACCTCAATCAAAGCACTTACTCTGCTGATGGAGAAGACCATGCCAGGCTTGCCAGAACACACACCCATAAAGCAGTGCCTGAACTGCCAATAGAAGAGGTGTTCGCAAATGAAGGTGATGAGGCTGAGAGCCATGGCGGCCCCCAGCATGTAGAAGACGCCCGCCATGTTGTCAATGTCCAGCTGGCTGCTCATGACCTCATTCTTCTCATTGTGGCAGATGCCCGTGAGCCACAGAGCTTCCAGCTCCTCCATCTCCCCTGGGGATGGGACGGGAAGGAGAGCAGGCAGAGAGAGGAGAGAGGGGGTGAGAGGGGTGTTGGGGAAAGGAGAGGAAAACATGAGAGAGAAAGAGAGAAGGAGACATAAAGAAAGAAAACCAACAGAGAAAGTTAGTGATTTTATTAAATACTGTTATGTATTAACTTATCAATGTATTCAGGTATTCAATGAAAACATAACGTGGGTACCACCGGTGACACAAAGATAGGAGACATTACCTCTGTGCCCCATTACCTACCCAGTGTAAATTGGTATATAAACAATCAGTATGACAAGCTATAGGCAGGTCACAAGAGCTGCTTGAATTAGTGAGAGTAATTTTGCAGATGGGTGGCCAGTGGGTTTTCATGAGGAATGTAGGACTTGGAGGTGGGCATGGTGAATGGGTGAATTTTAATTTATATTGCACAAAAAGGCACTCCAGGCAGCAGAAATAGCATGATCAAGGGGAGGAAGGTAGAAAATCACAAGGCGTATTTGGGAAAGGCAGGCAGAACGAGTCAAACAGAGTAACACTAGGCAAGGGAAGCTGAATACAAAAGGTTGATGCAAGATCGCTGAGGGCCTGAGTATCAGACTAAAGCGCTTTGAGCTTTCTGTTGTTGTTGTTGTAGACAGTGAGGAACAACATAACTGAACAAGCGATTCAGAAAATTGCTCTCAAAAAATGTGCAAAGCAGATTGGGTGGGGGGAGGAGAGACAGAGACATATCGGCAGAGAGATTGATTGATTCCCTAGAGGCCCTCAGGCTTCCTGATCTCTTGTTGAAAATATAAGTATTCACAGTAAAAGGGAGGAAGCTGCAGTAAAATGAGACCACCAAATTCGGACCTGCCTCCTTTTAACGCTGCTTAAGGAAGTTTTGATTAATTCAGGTCATGCCAGGTTACGATAACCTTCATCCACTTCAGTGGATACTAGGAATTAGAAAGGTAGAAATCGTAGACAAAAGGAAAATGACAGAAACCATATGCCCGAGAATGCATCTAATTCTAGACAAGCGAAAATCTGAAAATCTCATGAAGAAAATTGCCTGTTCCAATAGTTCCAGTTTGGTTCAAAATGTGAACCTTGTCTGAAAAATCTGACCGAAGCCCTGGCAACTTCTGCAAATCGTCTCTACGGCTGCTCTTCCTCGTGGAGAGAGGCCCCGTTATTGCCTTTAAGTGACAGCTGCATTACAATGACAGAAGCTCTTATACCAAAATGGTTTGTAACACTCCACCTAGAACCCCCCTCCTCTTTCCAATGTTAATCAAATCACTTTTCACTCATTTCTTGAATCAAACTATGATTTTCCTAACTAGGGAACAACTGACTTCACCCAGAGTCTGACAATCCCCCTATGCTCTTCTGCTGCTTCTTGCATCCCTAACAGCAAAGATTCTGCAGACAGAACTTAGGGAACCGCTTGGTTGATGGCCTGTGAGGCCAAGTAGCGTCAGGCTGCTCATCCGTAACTGGATTAGCTTCTGTGAGACGAACAGGAGGAGTGGGTGCTTTAGACGATAAAGTGAAGAGGGGTGCGGAAGGCGTGAGTGTAACGAAACAGGAGATGAGATTTTCTCAAAGCAAGCTGTCTGCTGAGTCTGCCACGAGAATCACGCTGGGGAGTGGGTGCCTTCCGGTGTCTGCCTCTGAGGACCCTGGCCCTGCTTCCTACCTCTTCCGGAGGGACAAGCAAGATGGGAGAGGGAAGGATGAGCAGAGGGCCACGTGTGGATTTCTCTGGGCCCAGAGAGAGCAGAGACCTTTCCGAAATTCCATCCACTGCTCTGGCCACATGCGAGAAGGCTGTTTGGGGAACTTCTAATCCCAGCCCCTCTTACTTTATCCCTGAGGGTTTGATCATACCCTGCAATCCTGAAACACACCTCCTTGACTGACTAATCCTCTCCCCCAAATTTCACCCTGGGTTGGATTGTATAACCACGCCCCACTGCCCCCCGCAGTTCCTTTGTTGAAGTCCTAACTCCCAGTATCTTGAAATGTGACTTTATTTGGAAGTAGGGTAATTGCAGATGTAACTGGTTAAAATGAGGTCACCTGGATACGGTGGGCTCCTAATCCAATATTACTGGTATCCTCAAAAAGGGAGGGAATCAGACACACACATGTACAGAGGGAAAACATGCACACAGGGAGAAAGCCATGTGAACGTGAAGGCAGAGCAGGGGTGATGCATCTACAAGCCAAGGAACGCTGTAGATTGCCAGCAAACCACCATGAGCTTAGGGGAGAGGCATGGAGCGGATTCTCCCTCGAGTCCCTCATTAGGAACCAAAGCCGACACTTTGATCTTAGGGTTCTGGCCTCCAGAACCTTGAGCCAAATGTCTGTTGTTTAAGTCACTCAGTTTGTGGTACTTTGTTACAAAGCGTTAGGAAACTAATAATATATACCCTCCAAATCTCCTAGTATACTGTGAAATGCTTTTCTGGAAATGCAGAGGTTAGAGGGATGGGGAAGGAAGAAGGGTTGATGTTTCGGACTGGCCATTGGAAGAGGCCAAATAGGCACTGTCCCTTTCTTTAACTCACCATCTCCGAAGAGCTGCAGGATAGCAAGGTCCACCTGGCGCTTCCATCCAGAATCCTTTTGGATGGCAATGCCATAACCAGTGGAAGCAAAGACCTTCCCGCTGCCAATGGTCACCAGCTTGCAGCCTTCGTCTCTGCCTGCCATGTAGTTCAGCACTGCTGCATCGTAGATGAAGGCATCCAGTTTCCTGCGTGAGAAAGAAACAAACAAAGCAAGTCCAGTGGAGGAATCTTAGTACAAAACTACCAATGGAGTCATTAATAGGAAGCAGTAGGGCTCCAGCAGACTGTGGGGAGAAGTGGTTCAAAGTCAGGCTCAAGGTGGAACTCAGCCAGAAACTAAAGCCTAAATCCCAGGCTGTTCTTTGTGTGATTTCAGGTTGAAAGGAGGAGTTCTCTCCCTCCCACTGGGAATGATGAGAATGTAAGCTGGGCCTGAAGCCAACTCATAAGCTGTGTCTGAAAGGAGAAGGAGCAAAAAGGAATCAATAAAAATAATAACAGAAATAATGAAAAGGAACCATCACAATGATAACAACAAATAGCATGGGTTAGACTTATATACCATTTTTCATTTCTCAGTTCATTACAGTCTGGAGTGTGGTAAGTGTAGGTAGACATGTAGCACTAGATGGGCAATGCTTTTTTTGCAGTCAGAAGGGTTTCAATATTCTGTTTTGCAGCACAAGGAGAGAAGTGAGTCACTGGGGTGGTGGCAGCATAAGCTTGTGTCAAGAGCAAACGTGTGAAACCACAAGCCAATGCAGCATACAGGAGAATTCAGAGGTCTCAAATTCCCAAACGTATGAGAATCTCATTGTACATACTGTGCTTTTCAAGGAAGGAATATATAGGGAAGGGGGTAAAGCTAGGGGCAAGGTCAGGAAGGTATAGGTCAGTATTTAAACACATCAAAGGGAGAATAAGAAATTGATATATTCATATAGGTAATAGAGAGGTCTGCAAGAAAGAAAGGCAGGCATCATCCTCTTCACTTTTACAAGTTAAGTTAGCTTTACTCCTCCTTAAGAAAAAAGAAACCCTTTCTGGCATGATAAGACTCAGAACATTTTTTCAAAAGGCCTGTGAGTATCCTTTAGGAGGGGTGTCCATCAAAAAGCCAAAGCTCTGACTGACAACTGTGATTGTACCAGGGACCAGACTGCCCAAAGTGGTCCATCCCAAACTCAAATCCCATCTTCTGAAATCTGCTGTGACTACATAATGATAAGACAGAGAGTCTAACAGTATTTAATAAACATGCATCTGGGTGGTTCTTCCAGAACCAGAGCCACCAGGAGGTCTAAGTGTTGCTAGTTAACCTACAACACAGGAAATCAGCTATGAGGCCCCAGGACCCTCAAATTCCAACAACTCTCATGGTCAACTGTCTGTTTTATTCTGCAGCTGTGGCTTCTGAAGGCCAAATGAATGAAGGAACCGATGTGGCTGAGATTATGCAAGCAAACATATTTGCAGTTCATGAGCTCCTTTTAGTGAACGAACTGAGATTACAGAGCTGGAGCAAAGAATGCCAATTTTGTTGGAACTGGAGATTGGTTAACACATTCTTACTGTGTGCTGTCTAAAAACATTTACCCTTTCATTGTTTATTTCTCCCTGCCCATAAGACACCAAAATCATCATTTTCACCTTTTGGTCAACAGGTCTTTATTTCATGTGTAATGTGTGAACTTTAGCCTTGACTCTCCCCTTTGACTTTTACATCTATTACATTCTTGTTTCATGTTTACATTAATGCAAGTAGAATACAGTTTATTAAAAATACATAGAAGTGAATAATAGCATAGGAATCTCTGTGCACTGGCCTGAATTACACTGCCACTTTAACTTGGAGATCCATAAGGAGCAAATGCTGCCTTCTTTGCTTTAACATGGTGTGGCACCAAGCATGGCACATCTGATTCCACGTATGTTTAATAAACGTGAGCAACATATCAAAGATTCTGAGCTTGGAAGCAGTTCTTACCCTGTTTTCAGGGAGAGCAATGCATCATCCACACCCCTCTGGTTGAACTTCCCCATGTAGGCGTGCATTTCCGCATAGTTATTGCGAATATTCCTCTCCGTGCTGCCGTTGGGCACAGTACCAAAGCGGAAAGGGGGTGAGAAGTCATTAGGTCTCTGGAACTGGAGACAGAGAGAGAGAGAGAGAGAGAGAGAGAGAGAGAGAGAGAGAAAATATGAGTGCTTCAGAAAATGTGAAGAGATACTACGTTAGCATTAGTGGATTTATCATGGAAGGGACAAACAAGAGTTCACCAAATACATTAGCCCTCACTCAGGAGCAGCAATTGCTATCTGAAAGTGAACTTCAATTCAACTCAATTTATTCCACATTGTTGAGAGCTTTCTATCTGCCCACCCTTGACTTGAATCTGTAACACTTGTGTGCCGCATTTATGCACACTGCACAAAACCAGGGATGATGGAGATGTGCTATTAGCTTAACTGCAGTGGGCTGGTTACCTTTATTTCTGAAAATTGTGTGAAATCTGCTTCCAGGCCCCTTCATTGCACTATCAAGGCTACAGGACGTTAGTGAGGTAAGCTACATCATACTCCTGAAAATCACTTGTTGGATAGCAAATATGTTTTGCTAAGAAGTTTTCTCTTGACCTTGCTTGATGCTTTAAAAGCCCATATTTATCCTACATGAGTTGTAGGATAAATCGTAAAAGCAAATGCAATTTTAATTATGTTCCCTCTCGTGTTTAAGAACTGAGTGTGGATTACCAGGGCTTAGCATCACAAAGTGAAATCTCTTGGATTTTCACCCCTATGACATCAACTTTATTTCTGGCTATTGCCCTGCAATGAGCAAGTCTTTATGTTGCTTCCTGAACACACAATTCATTCATTTGTATCTTCACGGCCTCACAGAGTCTGTTCCCTCAGCCTGAACTCACCTTTCTCCCCGGGCCAATTCATGTCCTTCACCTCAACATGTAACTCAAAGCAATTTCTTCAGGACACTTTCTATGAGTTCTTCCTTCCATCAAGTCTACCCAACAGTGACCCATCAGTACTTTGTGTTCTTGCTTTAGATCATAATTAATACTACAAATTCATTTACTTTCTAAATGAGCTGGCTAAGTTCTGAGAGCTAGTCTCTGACGTAGTCATGAAGCTCTAGATTGAGACAGATATGGACTGAAGAGCAGCTCTGCCACTTACTACTGTGTGACGTGGGGCAAGTAATAGGAGCTCTCTGTGCATCATTTCCTCATATGTAATAAGGAGACAATAATGTCTACTTTTCAAGACTGTTGTGTGTATTAAATGATACAATGTACAAGAAGTGCGTGGCACAGCATCTTGCACACAGTAAGTGCTCAAAGAAGACTCCTTATATTATTTTAAATTCATGTCTATATTCTGCATTCCCTAGTAAACTTCATACTTTCTAAGTTTCTCACTCTATTAGAACAGCAATGATCAGACAGAATGTGACCAGAGTGTGTGGTCATATGTGCTGTGCCTTGGTATAGGAAAGACAATCTAGATATTTGAAGTCCACTTGGTTTCAATACTATACCATTCGCTGTGGAGATACATTTGAAAATCTAACTCAGGAGTACTCCGAAGCTTTGGAGCTGTCTGGGCTTCAAGCCATTCTCCTTTCTCCTTCCCTTGACCTGAGACACTCAAGAGCTTCTCAGAATATGGGGATTTCATGGACCACAAAATGTCACAGCACCAGGAACCGCAAATGCCATCTTCATTGCTTAAAGTTGGCCATAGTTAAAAGTAAGGTCATGCAGTGGTGTTTGTTAGGTAATCTGAAATGCATCAAAAGACCACTACTTTCTGACTTACCATGGTGCTTTTTGCCATTAAGAGTTTCTGTTTAATTATTTTTAAACAGGCTGTGATTTTTAAATGAATAAAGACACTGTAAAAGAGTCAAAGAATTTTAGAGTTGGATGAGCCACTCAAGGTTAACTAGTCCAAACCTTTCATTTTACAGATGAAGACAGAGGCCCACAGAGGACAAGTAATTTGCTCAATGTCCCACAGTAGCAGTGATGGCTAACATTATCAGGAATCATGTTGGCTTAATTAATAGTATTCCTCATGGTCCCCAGCAGATAACAAGTTTAAAGTAAACAGGGATATGTTTTGTTGGAAGAGACAGAATGCTGTGCATAGAACTGTCAATTATAATACTTCAGATGTTTGAAAAAAGGTATCCCCCAATCAAAAGTCGAGTAGATACCATGGCAGGCAGCAGTATAACCAAACAAGCTCCCTTTAATCAGTAATTCCCCACTTTGCTAGGACAATGACAACTGATGCTCACAGTGTCCAAATACTAGGGTCCAAAGTATTTTCTGAAACATCAATGAATGTTGAAATCATGTCCAGTACAATGCTGGTATAAATTTTTATGTTCCAGTTTTTTTGAAAATTGGCAATCCATGTAAGGTAGATACAATAATTTTTTTTAAATTAAAAATTTTTTATTGAAGTATAATTGATTTATAGTGTTGTGTCAATTTCTGCTGTACAGCAAAGTGATTCAGTTATACAAATATATATTATTTTTCATATTCTTTTTCATTATGGTTTATAACAGGCCATTGAATATAGTTCCCTGAGCCATATAGTAGGACCTTGTTGTTTATCCATTCTATATATATAATAGTTTTCATCTGCTAATCCAAAACTCCCAATCCTTCCCCCCCGCACCGCCTCCGCCTTCCCCTTGGCAACCACAAATCTGTTCTCTATAGATACAACAATTTTTGATTAACCAAATGGAATGTGATACCCAGAGTGCCTCACGTCCTGATGAAGCTAGATTATGGAAAGTTTCCATACTACTCTCAATTAACTTTAATTTCTAAGTTATCTTTAGATTTCTAGATGCTGTTTTATAACTATATCTTTGAATACATAAAAACTAAAGAAATAATAAAGGACCTAGAATAGCCAAGATGACCTTGAAGAAGAAGAACAAAGTTGAAAGACTTATACTACCTGACTTCAAGACTTATAAAGCTGTAGTAATCATGACAGTGGGATATTAGCATAGAGAGAGTAAAGAGATCATGGGAACAGAATGGAGTGCCCCCAATAGACCAACACATGTATGGTGCAAAGGTGATTCAGGACAGATAGGACAGTCTTCAACCAGTGGTGTCAGAACAGCTAGCTATTCATATGCAAAAAAACCTTCATTCCATACCTCACAAGATATATAGAAATTAACACAAAGTAGATCATATATCTAAATACAAATCCTAAAATTATAACATTTCCAGGAGAAAATATAGGAGAAAGGCTTTGTCACCTTGAGTTAGACAAAGGTTTCTTAGATATGACACCAAAGTACAATCCACCACACAAAAAAAGATAAATTGGACTTTGTTAAAATTAAGAACTCTTTGAAAGACACCGTTAAGATCATGGAAAGACAAGCCACTGGCAAGATAAAAATATTTGAAAACAATTTAAAGCTATTAAAGAACTAAAGGAATTAAATAAGAAGATAGCAAGACTCTTGAATAGTTAAAGCATCTTCCATCAGAAAACAATCAGAGAAATCAGCCAACACTAGAAGAATGGAAGGCGTGGTCCTGTGGAAAGCATTGGTCTCGGAGGCAGACAATTTGGATTTGAATTCCAGATCTTTCTCTGACCAAGTGCGTGAACATGGGCAAGTTATTTAAATTCATGGAGCTCCATTTTTCTGGAAGTATTATTTTTAATTAATATTGAGATAATATCTGGGATTACTTAACACAATATCTGGCACATGGTGGATTCTCAAAACTATTAACTGCTTCCATGAGGATGAAGTTCTAATATCTAAAATTGTCTTACGTTAGATAATGCTCCCTAAGATGGAAAACTCCTGTTCCCTAATTCGTTCCTTAAACTCAGCCAGTCCGGGGACCAAAAGGGTGAGTGTATCACCCCACAATTAGCCGAAGCAGAAGCAGAAGTGAGCCTGCCTTTTCCTTTGAAGATTCTTGTCCCAGCTTGGTGAAATTTAAATAAAAATCTAGATTTTTAAAAAACTGTCATTGGAACTTGAATTTTACTAAAATTCATGGCCGTGGAGAACTGTATTTTTAGTGAGGAAGAAGGAAAAAAAGAATCCTCCAAATTCCACCTTGATGCTTCCAATAAATGCCCTGTAATAAAACTTACCCCAAGCTGTGAGGCATTATATGGCACTTATTTAACCTGAATGGCAATCTATGCTCCCTGGGATTTGGGGAAGGAGTAAAATTTAGTACTGTCCAGAACCGGAAGTCTTAAAAATCCATAGAACAAGAAGGACTCTAAGAAACACATTTTTAAAATATTAAAAAACCCAATACACCAAGGAGACCAGCATTGAATTAAAAAGCTCAGTCTGATTTTCAAACAGGGAATTTTATATAGTATTCCTTATTAGTCGCCTTTGGCCATTATAGAGCTTCCTTGAACTTGGAATCTTTTCGCAGAGCTACCCAGGTCGGGATTCTAAAAACAGAGAGAGGAAAATAAAAACGCAGAAAGGAAGGAACTTGGGGGATGGATCCCATTTCACAGATGAGGAAACTGAAGCTCTGAAGAGACCAAGGAAGTTGTTCCAGGCCACGTGGTGAAATAGGAGGACCAGCTGATAGGGCTTGACCCCCGAGCTGAGTCGTCCCGCTGCGGCTCAAACACCAGCTGCCTGGCTCTACTGCTCACTGGGGAGTGAAGCCACGCACTGTGGAGCCACCCGGTGAGGGTATCCTTCCCTTCCTGTCACATCAGATGCCAACGCCTCCTTGGGATTCAACACAGGGTGCCCAGCCATCACTGCAAGCACGCTCTCGCACAAGGGCAAAACAGTGCCAGAATGTTAAGAGACCTGTAATCTCACTTGATCCTCCTGGAGAGCTGCTGGGAATCAGAATTCAGCCCTCTGAGCTCCTCAGACCATCTTCTCCGCCCCCATCTTAATGACCTCAAAGTGAGTTAGTCTTGGCAGTCAGGCAAGGAGAGAGGTGCGGAGGCCAGGAGCAAAGGCTCTGCCCCCACCCAGAGATGGTGGGATTAGGGGGCCCTGGGGCTGCCCCTTCCCAACAGAGAGGCTCTCCCGCCGCCTGCTGCAGAGGGAAAGGGAAAGGGAAAGGGGAAGAAGTCAAGGAAGTGGAGATCTGGTCCATTTTGTTTATTTATTAAATGCATATATAAACCGATTTTACTACGTATAAGGCATTACTAATTTATTAATAGCAGCTACTCATATTCAACACCTATATATGTACTGGGAACATATGAGGAAACTGAAGAAGGAAAAAAAGATAATAATGATAATTAAAATGCGTCCATTCATTTGACAAATATATCCTTTAATGATAATTAAAATGCGTCCATTCATTTGACAAATATATCCTGAGCATCTAATAGTGCAGAGGACTGTATTTATGAGGATGCAAGAAGTTTACATACCAGAGAGTCAGAGATGTAAACATTCATTCAGTTTTTCATTCCTTTACTTTTTCATTCATTCATTTGTTCATTCATTCATTTGTTCATTCATTTATTCTTTCATTCATACAGACATTCAACACATATTTACAGCATCTGTCACGATCTTCTGGGTGCTGGGGATACAGTATGACAGGAGAGTAAGAACCTGCCTTCAAGGAGTTCACACTGTAAAGAAGTAGGGCAGATAATAAGTCGTTTGTTTTCTAATGTAATGGACTAATACAGAGCCACAGATTCTTTGCTAGTCCTTGTACGAGAGAGGAAGTATGTCCCCTGTCCTTGATTCTGGCCTGGCCTTGTGACTTGCTTGACCAATAGAATGTGCAGGAGTAACATTCTGGGACTTCTGAGGCTACGTCATAAGAGCCTTGCAGTTTCCCCCTGGGCATCTTGGAACCTGGCTCCGAGGTGAGCGGTCACCTCTGTAAGAAGTCCTATGACCCTGCGGGCTCCACGCCGGAGCTGTCGTATCTAGGCGCTTCTATCTGCAGGCCCGGCTGAGCCCAGCCTTCCAACCACTCCAGCGAGGGCACCAGGCAACCCCGCCCACACATCGGACCCACAAACTGGGGAAATACAATGAAATGGCCCTTGCTTTAAGCCACCAAGTGCTGGGGTAGGTTGCCGTGCAGCCATAGATAACGGGCACACAGGTGATCTCCAATAGCGAGAACCAAGTGCTGGGAAGAAATGGACACAGCTATGATACAGGATAAAGAGCGACTGGCAGAGACTAAGTTTAGGCTGGCTGTCCTAAGAAGCCCCCTCCGGGAAGGTGGCTTCTGAACAAAGCGCTGGATGACGAGGAGGATCCCGGCACGTGGGGATCGGGGGGAGTGCAGCGGGTGTGGCTGGGGGGCTGGGAGTGACACGCGGGGCGCCACGGAGCAGCGTGCCCGTGACAGTGGAGGCCAGAGCAAAGGGCGCTGTCCTGAACAGCCTTAAGGAGGCCGCAGAGCCGGGGCTAAGAGCTGAAGGGAGAGTTATCTAGTAGGACAAGAGGAGAGAAGGGGTTTTTAGATCAACACAGCAGTCTGTGCAGACGCAGGGCCCTGGGAGAGACCGGCCATGACTGGAGATCGTGAGCGGTTTGTCATTGCCGGAGCCTAACAGATACGGCCCTGGTAACTGGAGGGCAACAGGGCTGAAGAGGCAGGGCCTGGTTCACAATGGGAGTTGAATTCTGCACAAAGGAGTTCAGAGTCCATGCCCTAAGGGAAAAGAAACAGCAGAGCCTCTGGAGCCAGACTGCTTGAGTTCAAATCCCAGCTCTGCCGCTTAATAGCTGTGTGACCTGGAGCAACTCACTTAACTTCTCTGTGCCCCAGTTTCCCCATCTGTACAATGGGGCTAATAATGCTACCTACCTCACGAGGCTTCTTAGTACTCAACAGGTTAATCTGGGCAACGTGTTAGCACAGTGCCTGGCACGTGTTAAATACACTATATTAGCTATTATTACTGTCATCATCATCATTATCAGAAGCAACTGAAGAATTCTGGCCGAGGGTCAAGACTGGGTTTTTGTGTTAGAAAGAGCCCGGAGGGTCAGCATGAAGAGCAGGTTGGAAGGAACAAAGCAGAGAGACAGGAGCTGAGGAGGACGTGCGCTCGGATGAGGGTCTGGGCCCCAGGGAGCACAAGGGCGGTCAGACACTTCCTGACCGTCCAAGAATGGGGAAGAGGCCGTACGCACAGCTAGATGAAATCACGACCGCGGGCTGTGTGCCAGTGCCACCGAAATTCCACAGGAGAGAGGCTGCAAGCAGCCTGGTTTCCTGGATGGCTTCTTGGAGGAGGCTGCATTTAACTTGGTAGGGGGATGGGTTGGGCTTGGAAGGGTGGAGGTGGGGCGGGAATGTCCCTTCACGTTAGAAGAACCCTCTGCTGTAAGACACTCCTCGTCCAACTCTGTTCAGTTCCCAAGGTGAGGAAGGAAACAGATCCTCGCAGTTTTTGAGGCCATGATGGCAGAAGAAAAGAAAACCAGAACCCTCCTCCATGTTGATGGCGCCCAGGCTTCCGTGCTGATGACCAGACACAGCCCAACGAGGTTCCTTAGTGTTAGATCTTGGGAATGACAGCAGGCGAAGGAAAGGGTCTCTACTCAAAGGACGAGGGAGGCAAGAAATGCCTTCTGGGGTGGCTGGCGACCCTGAAAGATGGCTCTTCTCCTTCAGTCGGGAGTCCGATTAGTATATGCAAATTAGGACAAACCAGCTCTGTGACCTCGCAGAGATGGATATTGTAATGTCCTGTTTGCAGGGTCCACCCGCGTGAGACACGGAATCTGGGGGCTTTTGTCTTCAAAGCTTGACAATCCCACATATCAATATTCATTCCATCACTCTGGCTTTTACATTTGAATCACACACAAAAAGTCAATGCCCAAATGCCACTCAGCCCTCTGAGGCACCCGGGAGAAAAGGTGGGAGTGCTTAGGCTACAAGGGCAGCTTTTGCCCGGTCTACTAATAGTGAGGAGGTGGCAGAACAGCAGAATTCTTCGGGGCTGTTTTATCACTGACTTTCATTATTTTTTATGTACAGTTCTACGCATTTTGTTATTCCATTGATTCATTCATTCATTTAAATTGGGGTAAAATAGACATAAAATTGACCATTTTTTGTTATTGATATATCTTTTAATCCATTGTTTGTAGTTTGGTTTTGCTTTGTGATCCAATCTGAGAACCTTTTGCCTTTAACACAGGAATTTGTGCTATTTTTATTTATTCATAGGAAAGGTATGTCTGGTACTCATTTTATCTTCTAAAAATGTCCTTCTGTTTTAGCAATAAAATTTACCATTTTAAATATTTCTAAGTGTACCGTTCTGTGACCTTAAGTGCATTCACATTGCTGTGCGACCAGCACCGCCATCCACCTCCAGAACTTTTTCATCTTCCCCAACTGCGATGCCATACCTGTTAAACAGTAACTCCCCATTCATTCAATTAATTTTAACCACATATAGAATCTTGTAACCAGGAGCACGATCAGGGCACAAAACAATTCCATCGCCCCAAGAATTCCTTTATGTTCCTTGTCTACAGTCCTCCCTCCACCTTTAACCTCTGGTGACCACTGATATCTGTCCTCTGTTCCCATAGTTTTGTCTTTTCCAGAATGTCCTACAAATGGAATCACACAGCATGTAGCCTTTTGAGACGGGCTTTTCGCTTCTCATAATGCCTCTGAGATTCATCCATGCTGCTGCTGTGTATCCGTAGGTCATTCCTTTTTATTGCCGGGTAGAATTCCACTGTATGGCTGTATTGGTTTGTTTATCCATTCACCCACGGAAGGACATTTTGGTTACTTTCAGCTTGGGATAACTATGAATAGAGCAGCTATAACACTGACATACAAATTTTTGTGCGAGCATAAATTTTCATTTCTTTAAGGTAAATGGGTCATGAGAGCTACCACACTGCCTGGGACCCCGTCCCCCCAAGTGCATCTCTTTTTGCATCTCTCCTCTCTTTTGATCTTCCCAATTTTCCCATGAACTATAAAGTAAGTACATCAACTGTTATTATCTCATTATTCTGCCTGATACTCACTCTTCCCATAACATTATCCTACAGCCAAAGTAGGATGATGTGTGTATGTGTGTGTGGCTTCAGACTCTGCGCAACACCTGAAGGTGGGACGGGGTGGCTGGGGAAAGTGGTCCCCGTCCTCTCCCACAGTGACACCTTGTTCGCCCAAAGAGGAGAGAAGGTCAGATGACAACACAGACCAGACTCTCTGAAGGTATGATCTTCACTGTTCCATGGCCCGTAAGTACTTGGGACAGATGGGGAAAGCAGGCAGAATGAGTTTACACTGAAAGGGCCATGTAATGATCGAACAGTTAAGTAAGGACATGGGTTATGGGCTCAGAAGATCTAAATTCAAAACCGAGCTCCACCGTTTATTAACTGAGTGACTTAATAAACAAACCATTTAGCTTTGAAACTGAATTTCAACAATGTTCAGGAGGAGAAATAAGGAATAGCATCTCATTACAAATCTTCCATTTCAAACATGGGGCGCAGGGTAGCCACCTAGGACCCCACCATGGAATGAGCTGGCTGTGGATATAGTGATGGGTTAGAAAGTCAGACTCTTCACCTTCATGAGAGTTATAATCTGGGATGGAAGTGGGAGGAAAAATAATTGTTTTTACATTTCATTGTACATTATTCATCGGAGAGAATATCGTTCAAATTCATCTGGAATAGGTGACTGACTTGCGATAACAATAACACAGAATGTAGTTAGAAGATACAGGTGTATAATGAATGTGCCCAAATTAACTCAGTTCTCTTCCTGGGCACCAGGAGAAACTGATCCCATTTTGCTAACAGGAAGTGAGTCAGCATTTAGGAAGCACTTGACACCTTAGTTGTTTCTGCTCTTTTTTCTCTTGTTATTAATATTAGTACTGTGGTTGTCTACAGTGGCAAACACATCTAAGTTTGCATGTGAAGAAACCTGTAGTTGGATGCAAGAAGCCTGGTAAGTATCTCTTCACAACTCTGGGTGCTGTGCTTCTGGGGAAGGAGCCCCTTGCCTCTCTGAGCTGGGGCTCCAGTGGGTGACAGGCTGTAGAGGGGAGGGAGTGATGGAGGGAACGGAACTCGCTCTCCTCCTGTCACTTCCCTCCTGCTGTGGCCCAAACAAGAGCTTGTAGAAAACAAAATACAAGTTCTTTGGATTCCTGGAATTTATAGTTAATGATCAGTTTTCCTCACTGTAAAGCAGTCATTTCTTTTGTATTTTCCTAAATTTGCATATATAAGCCTTAATAAATATTTCCTGAAATATTTCATAAGATTAGATAGTGGCACCATAGTTCATGTCAGCTCGTTGAGGTTGGGTCCCTGAGCTAGTAGAGCAGAGCAGATGGGCTTACTCCTGCATTATGACACTTCACCATGTCATACTTGTACCCTGAAGTCTTAGGTGGGTAACCCTAAAGTATCAACATCAACACACATTTAACGTGGATAATCCATGCATAAGTCACTGAGCTCTGAAATGAGTATCTGAAATGAAATGGGGCAACAGATACCATTCTTACATTGCAGTTCAGTTGGAAATAATAGTGATAGTATAATACAGACACAGCTAACACATCTATGTTAATGTACCACACAATTTACATATAGTAACTCACTAATCTTCCCATCAACCCTATGAGGGAGGTATTATTATCCCCATGTAACCGACATGGAAACTGTTGCCCAGAGAGATAAGTAACTTGAAGAAAGCCACACAGCTAGGCTTCCAATCCAGGGTTCTCACACTTAACTGTAAAACACATCCCAGAGCTCTAGATACACAGAGTAGATGTTCAGCAAACATGTAGAGTAGAATAATCCAGTGACTAAATGAATAGGCCAAGCTCCAAAAGGGACGTAAGGAAAGTAAAGGCAATGGAGGTTTACAGGGAGTCGAGATCATCATAAGAGAATGGGGATGAGGAGGCTACAGGGAGGAAGCAGAGACGGAGCTGACTTCTACAGATGGGCCAGGATTTATACAGGAAGATGTGTGGGGAGGGCACTCAGGACAAGAGGAAGAGCACCGGCAAAGATGCAGAGGGACCCGGGCACGGTGTCTCAACAGAAGTTGGAAAGAATGTTTGTATGTGTGAACGTGGACCACTGAGTTGGTGTCCAGACAGGAGCCGAGCGGCCGAGCACGCATCGTGGTCGGGCAGGGGAAGGACGCAGCATTTAGTTATCATTACACAGCTAAAGCAACCGAATGAAGAACTGAGAGGCTGGGGCGGGGATGCTCACTGGGGGTCTGGCCTGTTCCCAGGAGAAAATAACGGGAGGAATATATGGAAAAGACACCAAAGCGTAAGCCTTGACAGAATCCAAGTCTGCTTATACGTTCAGAAGAAGGAAGGAGAGGACGTGGCAGGGGGGCCTCATCCACACCACCTCCTCTCCCGCTGCTCTCCTCGCCCGTCCCTCATAGCCACCCTGGCCTCCTGGAAGATCCCAAGAACACCGAAATCCCCAGATACCCATCGCTCCCTCACGAACTTCAGGTCAGACCTGACAGTCTCACTGAGACCTTCCCTGACCGCCAGATTTAAAGATGCAACTTCTCTGCCAACACTATCTCCCTTCTCTGCTTTATGTTTCTCTGTGCAGTAAACACCTTCTTAGATTGCATATAATTGCCTTTTACTTTTCTCCCCTCCGCCAACCCCGCCTTTAGAATACAAGTGACATGAAGGACAAGATTTTTGTCTGTTTTGATCACTGCTGTCTCTCGGGTACCTAGAATAGTAAGTGGCACTTTGTAGGCTCTCAGTATGAATGAATGACTAAATGAGTGAATGAACTGAATAGCACAAATGTAGATCTGTTTATTATATTTTTAAAAATCACTCAAAGTGCCCTCCTTACTGGTGAATGCATTATCAGGCAACACCGTTGAGAATGACTTGTTCAGAGCTAGTGCTCTTCTGGCATCCCCGGTGAATAAGGAGTTAATACGTCCTCAGGCTGGCTGGGGACACCTTTCCTGGCCCCGTCTCCATTTTTGCCTTCAAAAAATATATCCGAGCTGAGATCCCACAAGAGCTTGTCAAATTTAGGACTTGACAATGCGTATGGATATTTCTTTGGCACCAGAAACGTGACAGAGCTGGAGATGATTATGGTAACATGGGGATGAAGGAAACAGAGGCGTAAGGACTGAGGCATTTGAATTTTATCCTTACGTCATCCTGCGCCTGACGGGTGGCCTTGATCGTGCCTCCTCAACCTCCCCTTAGGCGAGACTGTTACAAAAAGCCGTTACTGCCTTCTGTCCGCTCACACCACTGCGCGGACAGACCTGTGAGAGGGCAGGGACCGTGTAGGTATTTTATGAAAGTTGTGGGCGCTGGCAAAGAGACATGGCCTTTAAAGAAGATTTTAAGTAAATGGTACAGATGGATTTACCATGGAAACTGGGACTCCAGAGCTTCACTAGAAGCCCCGGCAGCTCATCTACAGTTTGGGGGACACCGCTGAGGGTTACTACCAGGATTTCCATATGCAGGATGCCCCAGGAATTTAGGGGCGCTCCAGTTGTTAGCATGATGACCTGAGGTTCTTATCACAGTGGAAACAGCTCAAGGGTGGCGAAGTTGGGGTCAGGGGAGGGCAGCCAAAGGTCTGTGCCAGGCAGGGCTGAGGATCCAGGGAGAGGCGTGGCAGGGGGACGGGCACACCTCTGCTTTCCTGGCCACCAATCAGATCAGTCACTTCCAAACCAAGAGATGGAAACTCCAGCATGAGCGCACACGCTCGCATTGTGCCACATTTACGCAGACCGGAACTCCTTGCCTTGGTCAATAAAGTCAGCCCCCAAGCAGGGGACATTGCAGCCTGCAGAGTGTCAGCCCTGGGAGGGGGTCAGTGACCCCGCTGTACACACTGCATCCCCGTCTGGGTTCACAAGGGACCCGCACAGGAGAGGGCTCCAACAAGTCCTTTGGTAAAGGAACTTATTTAACCTTGTTACAGCATTTTCCCGAACACGTTCTGCTGTGGATCTTTTAAAAGAATACCCATTATGTGTCCCAGGACACTCGTGGGCCGTGAAACAAAGTTTGAGAAATGCCGATTGAGTGATGTCCTCATTGTGGAGAGCAGGAAGCAGAGGCCTGGGCAGTTCATGACCTATCCGGGGCCAAAGGGCCATCCCCGGCCCCTGGCCCCTCCATCCCCGGCCCCTGGCCCCTCCATCCCCGGCCCCTGTCCCCTCCATCCCCGGCCCCTGGCCCCTCCATCCCCGGCCCCTGGCCCCTCCATCCCCGGCCCCTGGCCCCTCCATCCCCGGCCCCTGGCCCCTCCATCCCCGGCCCCTGGCCCCTGCATCCCCGGCCCCTGGCCCCTCCATCCCCTCCTTCATCCAGTCACCACGTGCGTACTGAGCATCTACTCAGCACCAGGCGCTGCTCGAGTGTCAGCATCGCTGCTCGAACGTCAGCATCGAGGGAAGGCAGAGGCTTCCACTCCCCGGGGCCTTTAGGGATAATGAGAGTCCAGTTGTGCGTCCCTTGTCCTTAATGGGTCTCCAATTACAATGCGAGTGTCATTATTATAAGGTGACTGCTACAAAAGTAAAAGACCAATAACCACATCAGGACAGGAATGGATTTAACTTCTCCAGCTGACTGAGGGTTAAGTCAAAAGCCCTTTCACTTTCAATCCTTTTGTCGTAAATCATCCTAAACTACGGTAATTCACACTCCTCTTTAGGGTTACCCTTCATCAGACATACTCAGTGAGCTCCGCTATGCATCATGATACTGGGGTGTGAACGCTGCGTAGGAATTTAGACCCAAAAGATCAAAGATGGTTTAAGAGATTGTGTTTAATATGTGTTTATTCCAGGAAAATCTTAGAAACTGTTTTTACTTTTAATAATTCCTTTATATAAAGCTGGTTTTATCATCATTTATCTCTTTTCCCTCTAAAAGTGGAAAGTGGCACTGTTACAGTTATTTCAGGGCTGGCTAGCTCTTGTTAAATGAGTGATGGGAGAGCAGAAAGCACTTGCTGGACACCTGGCTGATTGAGAAGCTGAGGTCTCACACTCAGAGAACAATCCAGACTTAGTGAGCACATGCGTACACAGAGGGCCCACCATACCCTGCTCACACATGAGATGAGGAGCCATCAGGGGCTTGGAGAAATCAAATATCTTGCCAAATAAATCCTGAAATCACTTTATAATTTAAGATATGACTAGCCACAGTAGTAGTATTATTCGGTATTCTTCTTAAACACGTGCTTGATTTACATGATTTGACAGTAGAAATCACAAGACGAGCAAATTCTGAGACTATAAATGTCCGATATTTCTCTACATTACCCTCTCTTCCCCACCATTATTGATGAAACTATCTCCTCCTTTTCCTCACATTCAAATGGCTAATAAAGAAAAGGAAGTATTGGCTTAGGCTATGAATGCTATATGAATTATATAACTGTCATTCATTCATTCATTCATTTGACTAAATAGTTCATTAACTCATTCTTCAACAAATATTTGAGCACCTATATTTGCCAGACTCTATTATAGTTACTGTGGATACATCAGTGAATAAGGACAAAAAGTCTTGCCCTCATGGAGGTTACGTCTAGCAGGGAGAGACAAACATTGTAAATATGTTAAATATGAATATGTCACACCATATAATATAATTTCCATTAGTGGGGAAAAAAGAGAAACACAGATAGGGAGGGATAAACCTATTTTAGAACCTCTTTGAGATTTTAGATCAGTTGCTTAACTGGGGGCCTGCCCTACAGGATGTCCTGAGCTTAGACTGCCTTTTAGGGTCACTGCTCCCTGGAAACTCTTGTCTCTAAAAACATACCTCCTGTCAGTGCCTTTCTCCTTGAGTCTAGCCCCGCTAGCTTGGTCTGATGTGAATTCTCAGAAGAACAACTTCAAGTTCGCATCAGATAAACATATTAAGAGTAATTTTTCCACTTAAAACCCAAGGCGTGTTTCGTCTCAGGCTTGGAGAGACACTTTTTCTAGAATAAGCAAATGAAGAGAGAGAATTACTGGCAGGGTAGCTTGCTTATGAATTGCAATATATATTTGGGAGAATAATCTAGATGAGTCCATTTCACACTTATATTTTATTCAATCCTTATCTGGGTGGATTTACCTTATCTGGTAATTAGAGGTAAATGTGTGCACTAATTGGGTTATTGTCTCAGCTACCTAGCAGGAAGTTATTCAAGCTTCCTTATCAAGCTCCATGATGATTCTTTTAAGATACCAGCCCACTGGGTCCTTTTAATGGTTCCAGGTGCATGTGTCATGTTCCCTTTGTCAATGGTTTACAGAGAACCTAGTCTACTTTAAAACTATTCTATAAATTTCAAATCAGGAGCCAATTAACAGAATGGGAAAAAGTCTCTACCCAATGCCAGAGTAAACCGTAAAGAAAAAAGTTTCTCTGTATCAAAAGGTAGATGGGACCCTTGGTGAAAGGGTAGATGTGATTGCTTGAGTTGGGAGGGTGAGGGTAACATTAAATACACAGGGAAAGGTGCCATTTTCTGTAATCACTTAGATGGTAGGATGGAAAACTTGCTCCTTGAATCTGCTATGACATTAAATTGGATTGGATGGCTGGCCATTTGGAAATAGAATTAAACATCAAACTAATAAGTCTGGCATGAGGAAAGAGGATATTAAAAGGATGAAGTTCAATTAGGGATCATACAAAGTAACTCTCACGGGATGTAAAACCACACGGTCCTAGAGTAAGAAGGGGCAGGAACTGGCTTTGTCAAAGCATGGTCAAAAAGGATCGTGGAGCCCTAGAGGACCACAAGCTACATGAGCTGATAATGCAGTGCTGCTATTTAAATAGGGAGCCTATAATGGGAAGCTAGAGAAATGTGGCAGGTGGGAAGGACATGGTCAGGCCCTGGGATGCGCCAGTGGGAGGGCTATATGATCACTGCTCTCTCCTATAACTCACAAGTGAAAGTTGAGAAGGTTCAGAAAACCATTAAAGGTAAGGGGCACAAGTCTCATGCTGAAAGGTTAAAAGACTGGGTTTATTTAACCTTGAAAGGAACACCCAAGGACATTCCTCTATCATGGTACTTGATCTAATGTTTTGAGTGTCTGCCCCCCTCACCGGACTATGAGACCAGGACTGTTCAAGCCCATCTCCAGCACCTCACAGGTAGGGTTCCATGAAATCTGGGGACACATTTATACTAAAATCGTATTTGCTGTTTATCAGAAATTCAAATTTAAGTAGGTGCCCTGTATTTCTATTTGCTAAGTCTGGCAACCCTACTCACAGTGTAACTGTGGTAACCATCCAATAAATAACCTATTGAATTCATTGCTATTATGTACTAGGTGTTATGCTAAGTGCAGAGAACAGAAAAACTTAAACAAAAAGCCAGGCAGATGATACAACAGAGGCCTTAGTTAATCCAAGGAACTGTGGAAAGTGGCAGGATTCTGCTAGGAGGTAGAATCCAGGTTGAATCGGGGGCTTATGGAAGGGGGGAGGGGTTTCAGGAGAGATTCTTTGAGAGAAAGAAGCACAGCTATTGGTCTTTCTTATCCCCAGGCCTCTAGGCCTTAACCATGGGCAGCGTGGCAGCCGCTGGGATAGACAGGGACAGATGTGTGGTTGGACTCTGAACTCAGTGATGACAGGAAGGTGAGAGAGAGCGAGCGTGCTTGCCCAGAGCTGTTCTGAGCTTCCCACACCGTATTCCGGGCAGTGGTTTATGTAGATATTTAGAGTCTATCTGCTGAATGAATCAATGAAGAGTAGATAGTGAGACTGAAAAACAACGAAACTGATTGTTTAGAGAACACCATTACACTAGGTTTGCATCACAGAGATACGCAAGATAAGGGGCACTAACACAGCATGTCTAAGGTGTGAACTGGCCAGTGGAGACACCTCAGTGGTATAGAACATGGGAAGAGAGCTCCCTGGCTTAGCTACTGAGAAGAGGAGCTTCAGACACTGAAACCATTGGGTCTCAGGCTCTTCTCCCAAACCCACCTCTAACTTGACTTTCTGGGAATTTTCCAAATGGCGAGGGGTCATTGGGGAGCATCAGTCTTTCCTTCATTCGCGGACAAATTACGATAGAGTAGCAACTCTTTACGACAATAAGAACATGATTTCTATTGCTAAATAAACTAGTCGAAATGGATATTAATAATAAACGTAGGGATGTTATAAATTCTCTGGTTTCATCAATAATTCGCAGTGTAGCTAAAGCTCTTTTCTACGTCTTAAAGAGACCTTGAGGTAGAAGCAGTTAGGTTTACTTTTTCTGGGACTCTGAAAGGACAGACAACTCTTGGGCAATACAGTTAGGGAAGGCTTTAAGAGGAACCCAGGTTTATAGTCTGTCCACTCCCGTAAGAAACTGTTTGGGGTAGGACCCACTTGCCCAAGGAAATAATATTTGAAGTAGTTGTTTTCTATCACAGTGATGGGTGACAGACATAGATTTAGAAACGACCACTGAGCTCTTACTCCGCACCTAGGAGGATGCTCCGTGTTTTCTCTCAAAAGCCCCACAGGATGGCTGTAAAGAGGTCCCGGGTGCCTGCTGCCCGTGGCAGATACCCTCTTTCCAGGCATCCCTGGATCCAGAGCTATTTTCAGGGAGTCTAAGCACTGCAGAGTGGCACCTCCATCCTCCCCTGCACACCTTTCCAGCCCTGGTCCTCCCCACCCCATCTCTGAATCTCACTGAAATAGACAAGTGCAGGGATCCGGGAGGGTAGAGGGAGGGTGGGTCCTAGAGTGGATTAGGAGCAGTTTGTCTATGGCTTTCCAAGAACATGTTAATCATCTACTGGAAACAGCATGGGCTTTGTGAGACGGATTCTGGCACAAACCCTGGGTCTGCCATAGGATCCGAACCCTAACATTTACTGAGGGATTAGTATGCATGCAACACTATTCTAAGCATTTCACAGTATTATAAGTATACACAGTATTATACATCTTTAATCAGCACAACAGCTATAATGTAGGTGACATTTTTATCCCCATTCTATAATTAGGAAACTGAGGCACCAGAGGGGCTTAGGAACCCAGCCATATCACATACTTTCCAGGAGCTGAGTCTTAGTTTTCCCTTCTGGAAAGCAGAGGTAGCATCTGCCTAAAAGGTCTGGGAGGAGAAGTAAAGAAGACCAAGAATGTAGAGCATCTAGCCCAGGAAGGCAACCCCTGGTCAGGGATGACTGGTCCACTCTGAGACCGTAACTACGGATGTGGTTTCCATAGCGACTACCATGGATGATGGTCATGGTTGCTCACACTGCAGAGGAATGCACAATACAAAGACTGATTTATTTTTGGCTTTGGAAATGCAATTTTTAATAGGCAGGCTCTAACCTATGAACACGCTGTCCTCAATAGTTCATTTATAAGTCAGCTGTTCAGAAACAGAAATACATTTCCCCAGAGAAAGAAGACTGTAAATGCTTAGCTCATTAAAGGCAATTTAATCCATAAGAAAGCAGAACTTCAGTGTTAATATTATTAGTTTCTGTTCTGGGAACATTCATTCACTTAACACCCTTCTATAATGTACCAGGCACTATCCCAGGAGCTGAACAGACAGAGTTATTGAAAGCATGTCTGTTGCCTCAAGGAGCACACAGTGCAGTGAAGGAAATGGGCATCGATCAGTGATTCTAGTGGGGGGTGACTGAGGTGGGGTCTGGTGGCGGTAGGAGGACAGGGGCGGGGAGCTGGGCTGGGGAGAGGCAGGAGACGGTGATGAAGCGCTGGAGGAAGGGGAAGGGCTTCCCTTTGCTTGGGGTCAGGGCTGGCCCTCACACTTCTCTTTCTGTACTCATACCCCACTTCCTGGGCCCTGCTGCTTTTCTAAGCTCCCCTCCAGGGCATCCAAAAAGTCCCTATTTTCCTACATGATCCATGTCCACAAAATCAAAAGCCCCGTTTTTTCAGTCCAAAGGAATCACATCTAGGCATCAAAAGGGAGACAATGTTAAAAAAAAAAAAGTCTCTGAGGACACGGGGAGGGGGAAGGGTAAGCTGGGACGAAGTGAAAGAGTGGCATGGACTTACATATACTACCAAATGTAAAACAGATAGCTAGTGGGAAGCAGCCGCATAGCACAGGGAGATCAGCTCGGTGTTTTGTGACCACCTAGAGGGGTGGGATAGGGAGGGTGGGAGGGAGGGAGACGCAAGAGGGAGGGGATATGGGGATATATGTATATGTATAGCTGATTCACTTTGTTATACAGCAGGACTAACACACCATTGTAAAGTAATTATACTCCAATAAAGATGTTAAAAAAAAAAGTCTCACTAACTTGTGATTAAACTATTACTAAATGTCCCCAAGATCTCTTCATTTTAAGTAGCAGATAGTTTAAAATTTTTTAGTTCTCTATATAAACGTTTCAACTAGAAAGCCCGTGAAAATGTTCCAAAACAGCAGCGGTCACGCAGACCAATAAGCCCCACTTGCGGACTGCCCTGGGCACCATTTTCTTTCAGGGATTCTTCCTTCCTCGCTGAGCCACGCGTCCTTCAGATCCTGCAAGGACGTCGAGGATGCCGCGCTGTTCTTTTTATGTGCGTGCAGTAGCCCGCACGGAGTGCTGGTTCCAGCAAGGGAGGGGGAGTGGTGGTAGACTGGCCGCTTGGCTGGGTCATCTGTAACCCGGAGGGACTCATCCTGGGTGTAGAGGATGATGTGTGATTTCACGACCCTTCAAACCGAAAACTGAGGGCACATCATGAAGACTATTCAGGAGGGGCTGGAGAACTGCCCAGCTTCCCAACAAGCCCTCCCTGCAACCCCCAGCCCCGCTCCTGTCACCGAGACCACACCGCCAAGCAGAGGGGCCCGCACTGCTGTGAGCTGTGTCCGGCCCGTGCCACCCCCAGCAGAGACGACCAGGGCGACAATTACGTGATTCTGTTAAAAGCCTCTTTTTGATGACTCGGGACTGAGGGGAGAGACTGTAATTCTAACTCAAGAGGAGGCTCTGAAGTGCTGCGGTGAGGGGAAAGGGTGAGGCGGTCAAGAGAGAAGTCAGTCCTCCCAGCTGTGATTGCTGGGAAGACTCCTGCTCTGTGTACAGCAGCTCCTGGATGAACCCTGCAGGTCTCTTCCAAAGAAATGAATCTCACGATGTGAGATCGTAGTGTTCATTGATTTCTTCGTGCATGCGTGTGTGTGTGTGTGTGTGTGTGTGTGTGTGTGTGTGTGTGTGTTGATCGTTTTGTGCCCTTTCCATGGTGGCTCATGCTTGCCCTTGACTGCAGGTATTCTGAGTATGGATACATTTATGGTTACACCTGACCCCCAGCTTACGGATGTCCACATGTCCCGTGACATGTGGTCAGACCACTGGGGAATTTAAAGAATCAAGCTATTCCGTCTACACTGTTTGGACCCCAAGTCGGCCCAAATCTTGTCAGACCTAGTGGTGACTTCCCACACCAGGGCCCGATTCTCGCCAGGGCAGTGGATGCTCGGGGAGCTCGCGTCGACTTGACTCTGCCTCCGTTCCCACTTGAAACTCCTCGTCCCCCTTCGTCGGCATCAGAGGATTAAAACGACCACACTGGCAGCCACCTCTTCTCATCGCAACCTGGAATCACTGCTGTGCTGAAGGCTGCTTTGCTCTTCAGCGCTGGAATATCAATTTGCATAATGAAGCAGGTGAGAGAGCCTCTTGCCTGTTCAGGCGGCCCTGATTGGCAGAGAGAAAGGGATTTGGCCGTAACTGGCTGGAATTAATCTGATGTGCTTTTATAAGGAGAAAAGGAAAAAAGCAGAAATTGCTCAGCACGCCCAGTCAAAGCCGCATTTGCACCCTCCGGTGTGTGCGCGCCTTTGCAGTGATGGGTGGGTGTGTCCCGTAAAGACACGTAAGTGGATGACCTTGTGGTTGAAGTGCATTTTTTTCCCTGGGAGCATCACCCCCTAGTGGCACCTCTGCCCGGGAGGTCTGCAGCCGCAGCGTGCTTCCTAACGCGATGCTGTTTGTCATCTTGTCCAGTTTGTACTTGAGGCCACCAGGAGACATCACTAGACGTCACAGCGTGCTCTCTTCAGTACCAGGATGACACCCAGCTCAACGGCTCTTTTGTGCTTGGTCCAAAAAAGGCCAAGTCCCAGCTGTCTCACGGTCTGCTGGCAATCAGTTCTTGCAGGAAACGGAACTGCCTTATGCTTAACTCAGAACCCGCTGCCGTGCAAGTGATGAGCTGGGAGATGGGTGCAGAAGTTTGAAGGAATTAAGCATTTAGCACATTTACTATCGAGGTGGTTTCTAGACTTAAGCCATTGATGGTCTCCTAGCCACAGGCACTTCAGAAGCAGTGAGTAAACACTGTTTTTGCTTTAGTTCCCTCCTAAGAGGAGGATGGAGGTGGGGAGAAGGATACATTTCCCTCCTCTCCAATTCTTTCCTTTCTTGAGAGTAGGATCTTTTCTCTTCTGGCCAGATTAAGTAAGTATGTATACTGGTTACTTCCTGGAAGGGAGAAAACATGGTGCCCGACAACATTCCGTGTCTCTTTGATTCATTCATCCAGTCAACACTCATTAAGTAAGTGGCTCTTAAAGGTGCGAGGGGCTACGAGTTCAGAAACAAAGACAATAGAGCCCTTGGCTATTCCTAGATTGGAGTGAACAGAAGTCTCTTCTAGGTTCCTGTGCATCCATAGCTGGGTAGAGGGTCTACCCACTCTCAGTGGGTTGGTGGGGTTCCATCATCACCTCCTTGAGAATCCGAGAAGCCAGGTCAGACAGGCTCCTGTGACAGGGGCTTGACTGGATTCTGCTGCCCCAGGCCCGTGTCTCTAGAAGCGTGTCCCTCCTCCCCGTGTCCACACAGAGAGGACATGGGGCTATGGCAGTGCAGTAAGACAGGACGGCTGCAGGCTCTGGAGTCAGCTCTCCCTGGATCAAATCCGATGCCCTCACTTGCTAGTTGTGTGACTTCAGCGAATTTGCTTATCCCTTAAATGACTCTCCTCATCTACAGAAGGATGTCGATAATCTCTATCGCAAAGGGTGGGCATGAGGATTAAAGGAGTCACAGGTGTGAAGAGTCTGACAACACACATAGTGTGTGTTCACTAAATAGTTCAATCATTGTTCATTAATAAGGGCCGAGGCGGCCGTGTGTCTGCAGGAACCCCAGGTGCTAACACCGGGCCAAGTGAAGCCAGCTCTTACGGGACCTGCCCCTGAGCTGTTCTCCCCCGTTCCCTGGGGGCCCTGGGGTGGAAGGCAGAGAGTAGGAGGAGCCAGAGGCGGGCAGCGCCCACCTCGTGGTGCCGTAGTGAGCCGGCATTGATGCTCTCTTGACAAGGCCGCTGTGCAAAGCAGACTTTTCTCCTGGTCAGGCAAGCTCACGGGTTCCCCGAGAGCCTCTCGGTGAGCACCTCGGTCTCACTCCCTGAAGGCAGCTGCTTGTCTACATCAGTCCCTCCGGCTCCCCCATTGGCTGCCACCCCTCCCATGTATCTCTGGATGGGCAGCTGCCTCATCCTGATCAGGAAACCCCGATGGGCAGGTACCTTTAAAATCACCTCTCTCCACTCCCGGCCCAGACTGGCCCCCTCCTGCCCGAGTGGCCGATGTGGACTTGGGGGATGCAGACCTGACCTGCCGTGGGTGGGAACCTGGCCCACCCACCGGGCCACTGGCCAAGACCTGTCACCTGGGTCTTCTCAGGTTTGGGGCAAATGCCAGCCCCTCCCCCATTCTAACCGCAGGGGTGAATCCCAAGCTCTCCCAGTGACCCCCTCAAAGCCCCTTCAGTAGGTCTGAGGGGTGGGAGAAAAGTGGAGGGGGGCACAGCCCTCCAATAACTTCCCCCCAGAGTAGTTTCCTCTCTCAACCCTTTTCAGACGTCTGGTTTCCTGGCTGCGTCCTGGCAGGTCCTGTTCAGGCGGCAGCTTTTGCCACCTGGACTTTTATTTCCAGCTGGATGGACAGAGTCCTGTTTCGTTTGAAAGGGTTCCCCGAGTGACTTTGATATCAAGACTTGGCCCTAACCCACCCCTTCCTAGGTGTCCCCAACACAGACAGGTCTACGTGGACAGACTAATCCTATAACGATTACAGAGAGGACCCAGAACCCCGATTTTCCTCCTCCCGACTCCGCCTCCTGAAAGTCTAAGCTGCCTGCACCTCGGGGACCCTCCATGCGGGCAACTCTCAGGATCACATTGGCCTGGAGCCATTGCACTTGACGCTCTGAATCTGATCTGCTCAAATAGGGCAGAAGAAATGTCTGAGGCTATGGTGCCTGTAGAGCATAAGCCGTCTCTCCTTGGCTCTCTGTGACCCTCGCTGGAAAGGAAACCTTGACATGAATTGTAGAAGAAATGGTTGGGCTTCCCCAGCCTCAGGCTCTCTCAGCCACCACCCTCCCCACCCCCCCGAACCTCCCCTTCCCTACCTTCCTGGCCCTAGCACATGCCCAGCTAGCCCGGCTATGCAGAAGGCTTCCCAAAATACAACAGACTGCACACGGCCCACTGAGGCCCTTGCCCACTTCTCTTGCCACCATTATGGGGTGGAGGTGTACTGGAGGCGCCAAAAGACCAAAACAAAGGCCCAGAGACAGCCCGGGCCACAGTTTGCACTGTGAATACAATTCTGACATCTCTAAAACTTGATTCATTTTAGGTCTGATGCCTTTGGCCACATATAAATTTTCATGGCTGCATTAATTTGTCTCAAAGGACTTGAACTTAGTTGCCCAGAAGTGAAACACTAATTCTTAATAAATCCTCAAAACACAAGCCAAGATTTCATCAGCCTGTAAAAGTCCCCTTTATGGAAACATTTATTTCTAATTTTTGTTTTTAACCAGAGAGAAAAGGATGTTGAGGAACTCTCTTATTTTTCTTGGACATCTATAAACTTCGGAATAAAAAAACTGCTTTCAACAGTTAGCTAAATGCAACGGCTCCCTTCTCTCAGAACCAGAGACTTGACCATAAGTAGATTCGAACTTCTTTGGGATTCCCCAGGGCCGCTTGCTCTTCCCAACCTGGAAGAGATGGCCTGACCAGAGAGGCCCCATATGGAAGCCACACAGATAAATTCAAGGACCTGACCAGTTCAGAGACGCGCTCACTATTTTCTCCCACTCTCAGCGCACCCAAAGCTTGAGTACTGCACTTGGTGGCACATGCTTTGATTTTTGTTGATAAAATTGTTTGTTGTCTATTGCTGGCTTTCACTTGGGGTCAATTCAGGTGGGGAAATTGTGAATTCATCCTCATGCTAATTTGTGTAGTAGCAATGTAAAAAAATGTCATGGCTCCAGGAAGGCATCTATCTCTCCAGTACCTTGCACAGGACCACCTTTCTAAGAAGAGATATACAGAGCAGATCTAGCTTACGATTGGGTTCTGATGTTTTTTTTTCTTTTTTTCTTTCCTTCTTTCTCTTTCCTTCCTTTTCTTTCTTTTCTTCTTCCTTCCTTCATTTCATTTTTGTTTCATTTCACAAAATGATGGTTCCACTAATAACAGCAGAATGAGACAAAACTTTCTTTTTTTTTTTCCAGGTAAAGACGTCCTTTCTCAGATCAACTCTGTAAAATGGAAGTTCCTATGGACATGGGAAACTTGCGTTCCTTATGCAGCTTTGTTAAGTGTCAAGTTCCTAATTACCCAGTTATCCTGTTATCTTTATGTAGTTTCGGAGGATGGAGATATACATATCTATATACACATATGCACACACATACATGCATATGTGAGTGTGCACTCCTATGTAACAGGGAAGATACATTCATCTACATGAAGAGAGAGGACACCTGTTTGCCTTTGATGAGCAAAACATCACCTGTGCCTGATGATCAAATAACGTCCCTTGCAGTCCCGTGATATGAACAGCACTGTGAAATCCAGAATATAAGAGGGCTGCATTAATAATATTTTCCCCAACAGAGTTGTGAAAATGATACATCTTACAAAAACATGTCCTCAGTCCCCTTTGACAATGACCTCCCTGCTCAGAGGTCTAGTAGAAGGCTGCGCGGGGAGTGTACACGCAGATAACACGTTACATCCTGGGAGAAACTAACAGTAATCAGGCTCAAGGACAGAGCAAAAGGGAGCACACAGTGACACGCGGGATTTTTATTGTCTCCTTAAAATTAACCAGCAGGGAGAAGACTCCCTCTGGGTATAAACCATGTCTCTGCAAATCTTCAGGGCGACGTAGATCTGTTCTTCCAAGCAGAGGAAATTAGTGGGAAGAGGAAATGAACTGGATTCTGCTGTAGGAAATACCCGCTTTGGAAGGACGGGGCGGGGTGGCTGACAAGAGCAGGTGAGTGGGAGGAGCACCAGGGTTTAGGGGGGGCCAAGCCCCTGAGAGTGCAGGTTACAGGAGGGGCACTGAGGCCCCGTGTTCGTTTCCGGTGGCTGCCATAGCAAACCACTGGTGGCTTAAAACAATACAAATTTATTCTCACTCGTTCTGGAGGCCAGGGGTCCAAAATCAAGGTGTCAGCAGGGCTGCGCTCCCTCCAGGCGCTCTAGGGGAGAATCCACTCCTTGCCTCTCCTAACCTCTGGTGGTTCCAGGTGTTTCTGCGGCTGTCACACTCCTGTCTCTGCCTCTTACTTCTCCTCGTCTTCTCTTCTGCGTCAGCTCTCTCTCTGCCTTTCTCTCATAAAGACACTTGTCATTGGATTTAGCAGCAATCCAGGACGGTCATAACCTGAGATGTTCAACTTAACTACATCTGCAAAGATCTCTTTTTTCCAAATAAGGTCACCACTCACAGGTTCCAGGGATTAGGATGTGGACGTATCTTTTGGGGGGCGACCATTCAACCCCTAGAAGCCCCAACAGTATAGCAGAGGTGGGAGGTGAGGTATCCTGTGTGGGAAGTCACAGAAGGTCAGGAAGCAGGTGGTCATTCAAGGAGAGGAGGGCAGGGTGAGGCCTGATGCTATAAAGGGGACACAAGAAGGAGAGAAAGGGGGCCCTGGGGCTCCCTCGGGAGCTCAGCAATCAACACGGGGACACCTGTATCCCTGGACCGGGGGGGTGACCACTGCTAAGCCCTACTGGATGCCTCAGTCAAGGCAGCCGGTCAAGAATGGACTCGGGAATTAGAGTTCAAGGGGGCCAGCTGGGGGCCATAAGTAGTCCCGTTCTCAAATAAACCTAGAGAAGTGGTGAGAGCTGACCCTGAGCAACGGAGCTGGGCTGCTTAAGTCCCAGGGCTTTGTTCTGGATGCATCTGGATGGAGGCGGCCCTGGCAGGAATGAGTGGGTTCAGTACTTGGGGTGGTGGTCCATGCATGGTGTCAGATTGGTTCAGCTAATTAGGAGAACGTGTCCCTTCTCCCACCCATGTGTGTCCTGTACCCCGTACAGTCCCAGGGTTTGGGGAGTTTTCTTCTCTTGTCACTTCCTCCAGAACTGCTCTTGACCAGCTGTAACAAAAGGACCAGATGCCCGACAGCTCCAAGGGACTCCATGTAATAAATCACACCCTTTTTTTGCTCAGCTACCTGGAGGCCCAGCCCAGGCCCTCATTTCTAGGTCCCCGGCTAGTTGGTCATTCCTGCTGCTTTCCCTGGTGAGCTACTTTTAGCTCACTATTCCATGACCTGACCAAGATGGTCTGGGCCAGGACCAGGGTGTGACAGATCAGGCTTGAGGTCAGCTGTCTCCCACTGGCTTCCGGCCTAAAGTTAATAGGGCAAGGAAGTACCATTTGTACAGGGGCAAGCAAGGCCCATTTCCTCACGCATGCTCAAATGCCATCTAAGCATCACACGTCAGTGTAGTTGTGGTGTAAGTGTGCTTATCCCCAGGCTGGTTTTCTTCCAGGATGCACACTGACACATTTGTTCGCATGCTGATTTAAAAAGTCATACACTGCCTATCTGCCAAAGGGACAGGAGACAGCTTCCAGACTCTACGGAACTTCTCAGAAACTCAGAATAGTCATTATCTAGAAAAGCCACGGGGTTCTTACTTAGTTTTTAGAAGGCTATCCTGATTGCGCCTTCAATGTTGCAGGCGAAGATGTCTGCCCTCACTACCCAGATAAACACCTTTTGACATTTAAAGTTCATAAAGTTCCTGTAGTTCCTTGAGGAAAAGAACAGCAAAATACAATGCGGGCGTATGTCACACTGGTGGCAGGAATGTGTAAGGTAGGACGCAGCCTTGGGAGCCCCCTGGCCTGACGGCAGCCCCTAGTGACCTTGGCAGCCTCTGTCTCCTTGCAGGCTTCCTTCACCCCCTGAACCTATCACTGACGCTTCTCTGTCCTGCGGCCACCCCTCTGCCACCCTCCAACAGTGGCTTAAAGCTCACGGTCACAATAGGCCCAGGCTAAAGTCCATTTGTGGGCCATTAGCCTGCCCAGGTCCAGGAAAGCACCACCATTCTCTGTTCAAAGGAATGCCTCTGAAAGACTTATTAAATAAAGGGCAAATGTTAAAATACCATCTAATTATTTTGGATCAGTTAATCAGATAGCTCCTCTTTAACAGAGGAAAAGGATCTCACTCGTTAAGCTTCGGGAAGGTAGATGGGAAGGTTAGGAAGAAAGGGCATTAACTGGAAAGACTGCTGGCATCTGAACACGGTGGCACACTGTTGCGGGGCTGCTAGCCAGCCAGGAACAGCAGAAGGGCAAATGACTTAACCTCTCCAAGCTTCAATTTCCTCATCTACAAATGAAGGTATTATTATAGAAGCACCATTACATAAGATAATCTATGTAATGTATTTGGCATTACGCCTGGCTCCCGAGAGCTGAAAAAAATGTTTGCAGAGATATCAGTGTTGAAGTCATATTAATAATAATGATAATTGCTATTATTATTATCAGTACTAGTAGTAGAGGTAGTAATAGCAGTCTTGGCAGTGGTAGCGTACGGTGACCTGAGAAGGGTTAGGTTAAGTGGAACCAAAACTGAAGGTCACTGAATGAGAGGGTAGGAGATTCAATGAGGAAGTGGGTGGGGTGCAGGGGTGTCAATACCAATCCTTAGCTGTGTCATAACTTTGTCTGGGATTCACTACAAGGGAGACATCCTGGCAAAGTGATTTTTAAAGCCAAACACACAGGAACTCAAACCCTGGCTCTGTCACTTGATAATGTGTGACTTTAGGGAATCATGAAACTTCCCAGAGTCTCAGTGTCCTTATTTGTAAAATGGGAATAATCATACCTGATGAAGATTATTCATATAACATATATGTAAATACTTAATGTATCCAGTGCCCGGAAGATATGTCTCCTGTTCGCCTGGCCAAACTCTCTCCCCTCCATACTGTGGTTGGCCAACTGCGAAATGAGAAATCCATCTGGATAGCTGAGAATATGAGAATGAGCATTGTGGGCTCTTTGTTAAGAGAAGAAAGATGTCACCAGCTTCCTTATATCCTCCTCCCACTGGGAGAGCTGAGGGAATGTACAGTAGGGCTGCTAAATGTTAGAACTTGCACCCATACTTAGTTATAGCAGGTAGTGGAATAATTCTGAATTCAATGATGTAAGGTGCTATTGCAAGATGGAAGCCATCCAATAAAAAAGGAGCCCCCAAATAGGATTTCATGGAAATTTAACTCTGAACATTCTGACTTTGTACCTTAACATAAATGAGATCTGGGAACATTTTCCTGCCATAAAATTGAAGATAATTTCTTAAAATATCTAAATCTAATGACTACAAATATCTCCCCATCATCACTCCACAAAATATGTATCACTTGGTCTGAGTTACATAGAAGATATGTCATCTGTGATCGTCAAAACAAGTATAGAAACCCTTCTCCACTTTAAATGTTACCTTCCTTGATGAAAATTTAATTACACTGAAAAGAGAGTCTTCAAAATCACCTCATTTCTGTTCTCAATGTTATCGTTTTGAAGACTTTACTATTTCCTTTTGCTAAATTCACAGAATATACTTCCTCTCATGTAAAGTCATTCTCAAGACTTAGTTTTCTTTAGGTGTTTTGAAGTAAAACTAATAAGAATTTTGACATTTTAAGTGCACTTTCAGAAAACTCTCTGACTTATAATACTGTTCCTGACACTTATCTGCAGTTATATGTCATTGGTTACTTAAATGTTTTCTATACTTCTGTAAATTATGTTGACACTTTCTGGTCAGATGCTTACAATTCACTATTTTGTCATTTGCAGAGTTCTGAAATGGGTCAGATAATCATTTTCAAACTGAACAGCTGTTAAAGGGTTCTTGCTCTCTTGCTGCTTTCTTTGCTTGTAATGCTTAGTCCATTGCTCTGTGCAAGAGACTCTTAAATTAGTATACCATCTCTCCCTCTCTCCCTATAGACTTTTTGTAAAAATGATAACCAAGTTATGGTCACTGACCTTGTGAAGCTCATGGTCAAATAAGGGGAGATATGGACAGGTACACGTCTGTAGATTACAATGTGGGAGACAAGTGCTATAATAAAGGCATGAATGATTGCCATGACAGAGGAGACAATGGCTAACTTCCCAGATGAGCCCAGATGGGAAGGTTTTACAAATAAAGGGATCTCTGATCTGTGTCTTGCAATTTCAGTAGGAGTTTGGTGAGTGAAGAAGTAAGGAGAAGAACACCCCAGGCAGATGCAGAGAGGCGTCGCTGGGAAGGATAAGGAGGCAAGGATGCCTAGAACATAGGATGCAAGACTCTACGCATTGGCTGATGAGACGGAATTGCTGGTGCACACTGGGAATCATTTGTAAAAGCTCTGAGCGCCACGTCTGAAAAAAGTTGTCTTTATTCTGTAGGCAATGGAGCCACTCAAGTTCTTTAAGCAAAGACGGGATCCAACTTTTCAGAACATAACCAACGTGGTGTGGAGGACAGACAGGGGCAGAGCCTCTCTGTTCAAGCAGCCCAGAACAATATGTTCTTTCGAAACCACAGAAGGGAGAACAATCTCCCTCCATCTCAATTATGCTTAGTTCATGTAGAAAATCATCCAGCTGTTGCCGGATGGCCCTTGAGAGGATGAGAAACATAAATACAGTGTCCTAACCAATTCTCAGAGGAAACGGAAGAAAACACCGTGATAATTGTGGTGGATCCCTCACTTAACAGCCCAGAGTCCCCGGAAGGGCTGTGGCCCACCACCCTTCGACCATGTTATTTACTGCATGGTGACACGGTCCCACCACACTCTGCACGGGGACATAATCCGCCACACCCCTGCCGTTCCCTGATGTGAGGATACGGTCCTCCGTACCCCTGACAGATCCACACGTGGGGACATGGTCTGTCACGCTTCTGCCACATTCGTGTCTTAGGGTGGCCGTGGCCCACCTCAGCTCCGCCACATCCAAGTACGGAGCCCTGAGGAATCAGCTGTTCTCAGCACCACGACTGCCCAGGTCACAGAAATAGGCACAAAAAGTAGTTGTAGAAAGGGATGAAGGGAGAGGTCTAGCTCAAAGTTTCTGAGAGGATCAAAATGGTAAAGGAAGGATGCTGACAAAGGAACAAGGAGAGAGAGAAAGGTTTAAAATGAATTAAGTAATAGATGGATGAATATCTGAAGAAATGAATAATAAATCATGAGTTAGAAGAAAAGAAGAAAAAAAAAAGCTTAAAAATAAGGGAGAAGGAAATAGAAGAGAGGGAATGTTTTTAAAAGTAAGGAAGAAAAATAAAGTGAAAAGGAAGACAAACCAGAGAAAGAGCTAACCTAAAGAGGTAAACATCGTGAGTGATCCATGTATGCGTGTGTGTATATATATATATATTTTTTTTCATTCCCTTAAGAAGCTATTTATCTTCCTTATGCTTTTGAACGTCCTTGGTGAGTAGTGATGAGTAGATGGAGAAATCATAACTTGAGTCCCCAAAGAGAATATCTCCTCCTTTTCGTTCTTCTCAAACCATTTGCTAAGTGTTTAAGGTTTTGTCTTGGGAAAAGCTGACCCATGTGATAAAGCATTATCTACATATGACCTGTGTGGTCTAAACACACATCTGTCTATATCACATAGTTTCATCCTGGGGGAAGGGGTGGGAAATCACATTTTCTAAATTTTAAGGAAACGGAGAAGAGGAGACATTGTAAGTGAAAGTCTCCGGAGTGATTTGGGGTATCCAGGGGCTCTCCTGGGTACTCCAGGAAGGTAGCCTCTAGTACTGGGGTTGGACCAGAGCTCCCACGGAACCTGTGTTGCTTCCAGCAGACCTAGAGAGTCACATGTACTGAGCCTGGGTTTTACACATCCTCACCCAGAAAACATGGCAACCAGCAGACACCTACTTCCCTTCCTCTCCTCACGGCATAGGCCAGCAGGGAGGCCTGCGGCTGCTACGGGGACAACCCATTCATCGGCACCCCCTGATCCAGTTAAATAGCAGCTACTTTTCTTCAGGACACAATGAGAATAATCCTTTTTCTCAACCCTGGGAACCCACGAGTGTGCAGAGGAACAAAGGGGGAGCATGCAGGCGAACAGCCCTGGGAGGAAAATGAAGGCCGTGATGGGCCGGCACCCTCAGCGTGGGTGCGCGGGGCGGTCCTCTAATAACAGCCCAAACGCACAGCCCTGTGCTACTGATAGGCCACCTGAGCATCCCAGACAAGAGGAACCCTGTACTCAGAAAACCGCTAACACACCAAGCCCCTCATTTGCAGCCCAGGGTGTGCTGGTGACAACCTTTCACAAATGAGAAGGCGAACGTGAAGTAATATTATTTCGGTGGGGAAACTGAATTCTGCTCCCGTGTCCCAATTTCAGGAGCCATAAGGAAGAACGGTCGATTCTAAAGATTTAGGAAATTAACCGGTCCGTGAGAGCTCTGAGTGTGGCTCAGAATGGGACTGGGGGAAGGACGGGAGGTTTCAAATGGTGCTCCTACCTTTTTGTCACTCAGGCCGGAAACCTGGTCCACATACTCCTCTTGGATCATGAAGGCAGCTAAGTTGGCAGTGTAGCTGGCCAGGAAGATGACAGCAAAGAAGGCCCACACCGACACCATGATCTTGGAGGTGGTCCCCTTTGGGTTCTGCACGGGGACGGAGTTGTTAAACACCAGACCCCACAGTAACCAAATAGCTTTGCCGATGGTGAAAGATGGGCCACCCGGCTCTGGCAGGACAAAAAGACAAGGACAGAAGGTTAAGACAGAGTCACTGGTTCTATTTAAACCTACAAGTACATAGAGCCGGTAAGTTCCTGCTCAGAGCAGGAAACCCGCCAGCGAAGCCCCAGCCCTAAAGCTACCCTTAGGTAGCTTTTTCAGTTGAGAGCTTGTGTCTCTCTTCTCCTGGGACCCACAGGAAGGTGGAAGAGAAAAACCAAAGGCCTGGGGTGTGTGCGGGTTCTTACTCCAACCAACAATCATGACTCAGCCAGGGCACCGCAGGAGCCAGCTTCCTGCCCTGATGGATGTAAGACCCTTAAGAGCCCATAAAGACTGAGTAACGAAGGCAACCATCCCACTATGGTCACACTTGCATCCTCATTACCACGTTCCCAAAATTTATATTTGTATCTCCCGAGAAAGCATTTCAATTTCAAAGAAGGTCAGCAAGAACCTTGTGGGGTCTTTTTCTCGCACTAGTCATAGATCTCCTCCAATTTTAGTCACGGATGCCGCTTTGAATGCAGTTGATCCTGATTCTTCTGTGGCTCCCAGCTCTTAGCACTCAATGTTTTGAAGGCAGCCTTGACCTCACTCCAGGGCCAACACCTCCCATCTGGTCCCCTCCAGTAGTGCCTGCCTTCCGTGTAAAAGAATACCAGGTGGCCCAGAGAGTCTGCCAGAGATCCCTGGCTTGGCCACATGTATCTGAGGGCGGAAAGGTAGGCTGTCTTTGTCCTCCACCCAACCTTCACACAGATCACGCAGGGCTTCTGCCCACATATTTATTGTGACCTCTCTGCTTTCTCTGCTTGGCGATGGTGAAATCTTGCCTGCTGTCTGGCTCTGCATGCAGCCCCTCCGCTGCAGAAACGAACACCTGCCTGCACAGTTTTACCGCACATTAGCACAGGTGTTTCGATGCTATCTGTGATCCTGAGAGCATCTGCTCAGTCACCTAAATCATCAGTGACTACACGTGTCGAGCCTAAGATCTAACTGTGCACACACATCTGCGCGAGGGGACCTTATTTCATGGAACAGATGCATAACTAAAAAATTGTTTATAAATCAAAGTTTTGTGCATTGTAAAATGCCCCAAGGAGACTTGATAGTTAAAGCGGCCCCACGTTGAATTCTTTGGCAAAGTCAGGCATCCTTCGGTAAAGTGAGTAATCGTAAGCCCTTGCTCTGATTTTTGTGTCTGAATTTTTGCCTCTTTGATTTTCTTTGCAGGGTCGGGGAGGGTGAACACTAGCTTTGGTTCTTGACATTGTCAACATATGTCTGTACTCTTGTGCTTCTCGGATGTTTCACTTGTTACTAATGCCCATTGAGATGGGGAGTAGTCATGGCTTTTGGATGACCCTTTGGCACAGGCAGGGAGCCCCTGACTATTCCGTATTGTGGAGGCATCCAAGTGTCCACCCCAGAAGGCACACCCCTAATGAGAAGGTAGGTCTGCACCTGGAAATACTTCAGTGCAGGGGTGGTTCATAGCTTGGACTGTGAATTCAACAGAAGCACAAGGGGAGCTTTGACAAAATACTGACACACCATCCCCAGAGATTCTTATTAAATTGGGGTGGGGTGGGGTGGTTATTCTAACATTCAACCAAGGTAGAGAACCACTATTTTGAAACATACAATGGTTCAAGTCCCGCTCTGGACTTAGTGAATCAGAATATTAGAATATGAGGTCTATGCATCTTTGTCTTTTAAGTGCCCTATAGGTAATTCTTATGTGTAGCTGGGGTTAAGAATCTTTCCTCTTTGAGGCATAATTCCAGGATAAAGCTCACATGGTGGACGGGAGAAGACTCAGAGAAGGCATAATATTTCCTAATCCTGGTGTTCTCAGGAAGTTTTAGAAGAGATATCTATAAGGACCCCTTGGCCCCCTTCAGAAATCTAGTAAACTTTTTGTGAAGTCTCATAAATGCCTCAAACACATGGGTAGCCCTCACATCTCTGGACCTTCCTAGCCAGGAAGATGGACCACCCCCAAGAGTAGCTGTGGGTGAGAATTGTTATCTCCCAGCCATTTTATTTCAAATACCCAACTCCTCTACCTCCTGGCAGAGAGATGTGAGCCGGGGACACATGCTTTGGGGATCTTGTACCTCAGAGGTTATCCTTTGGCTGTGGAGAGCTGTTTCAGCCACAACTACCCTGCATGTACCCTGGGGTAACCTGTTTTTTCTTACTCTTGATACATGTGTCTAACCTGCCTTGTTAGCGCATCTGATCGGACAGACTGCTCATAGCCTAAGGTTATCAAAAGAGTTTCCTCTGACATATTTATGTTACTCGTTTCTGCTGCCAGCTTTGATCTCACTTGCTTAGGGGTGGAACTGGGCTTGGGGTCAGGCTTGAGGCAGGGAGGGGACATACAAACTAACACCTAAATTGGGGTCTTTGTGTGTGTGTGTGTGTGTTTGCTTCTTGTTGTTTATTTGCTTTAATAATGGGAAATGATCAGAAAGTTTTGGAATCTACACAAGTTTTTGTTAAGGAGTTCAGTCACACAGTCTAGAAGATAGGTAATAATAGAAGAAAGATAAAAGTTTTCACATTCATGCTCTACTAAGTTTGGGCTACTTAATGGAATGGCTACATGTGCATAAAACTTAAAAGACTAGAAGTATATATACCAATATATTAACAGATATTATTTCTTGCTGATAAACTTACGAGTGATTATTTTTAGTTTTATCTAATGCGTTTGCAAATCTTTCATAAATTCCGCAATAAACTTTAAAAGTCAGGATAAAGCTCTACTCTTTCCAAATGAGCAGATGAGTAGAACGTTACGAGGGGGTCAGTCACTATTTTTAAGGTATATTACTTTCATATGAATTAGTCTTCTACTTACTTCTCAAGTTAAAGAACAATGGTAATCCCAATTGTCACCGTACATTTAGAAATTAATATTTTCTGAACACCAAGGTAAAATGAAAACCCACAGCACTGATTAGAACCCCTTAATTGGGGTCTTTCTAACGAGTCACCAAGGTGGTGACCTTGAAGACTGAGGGTTAGGGTGGAGGCAGGCAGTAGATGGGGGGCACAGAGATTCTGAGCTGAGAACGAGAGAAAGGCAGAAATGCAGCGGTTACAGCTGGCCTTACCCCTGCCATCGGCGAGGCACCTGTTGTAACCCACAGGGCTAAAGTACTCGAAGACAAAGACGGCCACGGCTGAGACGATGAGGAGCATCACGAACATCATAACCCACACGTCGGCGCTGAATGGCTCTGGGGAAGCAAAACGTCAGCGCTCAGGCTCAGCGTTATCGCAGAGAACAAACAGGTCCTGATTAATTCGCACGTTCATTCACTCGCGCGACTCCCAGCTTCGGGGAAACAAGCCACAGGTGTGTGCGTCCCTTCAGAAAGCCATGGCTTGGCTTAGGGAGGAAGGAGTAAGAGGCTGTGTCTGAGCGTCTCCATCCCCCTGATGGGTGTGTCCAAGCTTGTTTTCTTTCAAACATATGAGAAGGGCGGCCTCTTGCCCGTCCTTTTTGAGACTGTACAGATAGTTTCTGCCATGACTGGACCGATATCTGGGTCTTTTGGAAAACAGTGGAACTAGAAGAAGTACTAGACATGGATAAGTGAGTCGTGTTGGACTGGCTCTTGGTTTACGCTCCTATCTATATGCCACACCCCACAGCTGGACCTGGAAAAGTTTTCACCAATGCTTCCGAGCCTTGAGGCCAAGTTCATTCTCAACAAACTTGGTTACTCTTTGTGGCTTGAATTGGTTCAGTAATAATTAGGCACAGTGAATAACTCCCTTGCCCCCTTGCTTCACTTCTCTTAAACTTTCCAGCCTAGATTTGCTTTTTCAACCTGGTTTGACGTGGTATATTTTATTAGACATCATGAGTGTAGGAGAATACGTCAATGTTAAAAAAAAAATCCATCCACATTAAATATCAGTGTCTACAACACTGGGAATTTAGCAAACGACAAGGGGACATGATAATGAACAAAACAACCTCAATCTAGTCCCTATTTCCAGGTGGCAAGGTTGATGGGACAAGAACAGGCTAGAGAGTAAGAATGGTCTACATATGCTTTCTTTAACTTTTTAAAATCATTTTTGCTGACTCTCTTCCAGTTGATCTAAATCTCTCTGGCTCAGAGGTGTCCAGAAATTGAATACTGAATTCCAGGAGCCCTCTCTCTGGAGGCCTGTAAAAAGGGACAATCACTCTTCGGTCCCATAATACAATGCTTCCTCAATTGTGCCTCAAAATAGTTCTGGCCTTTTTAGCTGTCACATCACACTGTAAATTCAGAACTAAGTGAATTAACATGCTGTTTCCTCCATCTTCCAAATCATTTATAAAGATGAAATTGAAAAGGGAGGGAAATGGGCTGAAAATTCGAAAATATTTCCTTATTTTGAAACCTACTTTACTTTTGAACTCCCAAGGGAATTATAAAAGCCTGGTCACTTAATTAATTTAAAAGGGACCTTGATAAGGCACACACCGACTGTGAAATGCAAAACCTTTCGGTGGCAGCCAGAGATGCGAGGGTGGAAGGTACAACTCAAAGCCTCTGTACGGTGGAATAGAGACCCTCTCCTCGTTGGGTCTGATTGATTGCAATCCTACTCTGATCCCAGTTTGTCCAAGATTAGGAAATAACTGAGTAAAAGCACTGTCTCTATGCTTTCTTTCCCCCCATTAAGCCCAGAGCAACTTTCGATACACAAAATACAAAAAATATTTGTGTTGGTCTATATAATTTAGAGAGTACTTTCACCACATAGTTTCTACTATCCTTTAATGGCCCTTTCATTATGGATTATTATATCTATTTTACAGAGCAGTAAACTAAGACTTAAGAGGTCCCAGCCCTTTGTAAGTTCATGCTCAGAAGGTGGCAGAGCCAGGTTATGAACAGAGGGCCTCTGAAGGCAAAAGTCTGTGCTTTTCCATTTTATATCACATCTTAGTCTCGGCCCACTGCACTGTTTCCTGATTTTAGGAGTCGAGCTCTGAAATGCCCCCATGTGTACTAAAACACAGGCTGCAAGGGCTGCCACATCTGGGCTTTAATCCTGGATCTGCTCCTTACTAGCTGAGAGACGGCTGGAAAATTGCATAACCTAGGATTCAGTTTCCTAAGCCATAAACTGGGTATTAGAGTAGTGTCAATGAAGTAATATAATCAAAGTTTGTACAACGATGCCTGGGCCTTCACATAGCAAGTGTTCAATAAAAAAAAGTGCTGGTATCCTTTAGAGAGACTGTGACTGTTCCAAGGGCTTTCAGCTTGTTTATGACCAAACCAGCTTCCTATCTCCTAGCCCAGTGGTCTGTTTTCAAGGTGACATTTTATTTTCCAATCCCTTGCTCTCACAGCCCCTGCCAAAAATATGGGGTATGAGCTCACAAAAGACCTCATCTAATTGAAATCTTGGCCTCATCTCACCCAGTCTTATATCATATGGAAGGCTCTGACACATAAGTAATGCTGGAGAGTGAGGTACAGGTTCTATGGGGAAGGATGGGGTCGGTGGGCGGGAGACTCAGAGCAGCTTTATCTGGCAAAGCCTCCAAAAATTCACGTGAAAACAGAAAACCTTTTTTTTTTGGTAGCACTGAGCTCCACTCTTGGAGCTAATTTGAAACAAACAGGTATTTGAAGGATATCCAGAATTAGACATTATTAAGGCAGGAAGCAGCTTCAGAGATCAGCTAGTCGAAATGCCTTCTTCTATGGATGAGGAGACTGGGTCCCAGGATGAAGCAAGTTTGTTCAAGGTCAAATGCAGGAGTGAGACTCAAGTAGGACCCATGGTTACCGGTCCTGTACTGTTTTCTTACCGGGTACCATGCCTTCCTATTTCTGAGGGTATTCTTCAGTTTTCATGTTGGAGAATGATCAATTCTGAGGTCTCCAAAATGAAATCCCTGGCTGAGGGAAGCTCCTGAAAAATCAGCTCCTGGCTGAGAGAGCCTGGCCACGAGCTCCTGCACCTGTTCCTCATTCCCTCTACCTGTGCCTGTGTCCACATCCTTCACGCCTGCAAGCCCATCACTCACCTAAGAAGGCAGAAGGTGAGACGGTCCCATTGCTGCGTGACACCATGACACTGATGCCAGTCTCTATGAAGGGCACGGAGAAGTCGACCACCTCCGATCGCTCCTCGTTGATGGTCAGCGACCCCACTGCCATGTAGGCCCTCTTCATGACCACCTGGGGAGAAAGACGCAAGGCTCCAGTTAGGGCATCCAGGAAGGCAAGGGGCCACCATGCAGAAAATATTTGGGGCCCTAAAGTGCTTTCCTTTGTATAGTGGGAACAGTACATTTCATTTATAGCCTTCCCTCGGTATCCGCGGGGGATTGGTTCCTGGACCCGCCGTGGATACCAACACCTGAGGACGCTTAAGTCCCAAAGTCAGCCCTTCTTATCCGCGGATTCCACCAACTGAAGATTGTAGACACAGTACAGGATCCGCGGTTGGCTGAATCCACAGATGCAAAACCCACAGGTAAGGAGGGCCGACCATATACTTATTGAGAAAAATCTGCTCATAAATAGACCACATAGTTCAAACCCATGTTTGTTGTTCAAGAGTCAGCTGTACTATTTTATATTTTCTAAAATTTATAAAATGAGCATTTTAAAAATATTTAAATGAAACAAAATAAATGAAACACGGAAATGGCCCTTAATTCCTGACACTTACCTCTCCAATCATACCATTCCAGGTTCCATTGATTTTCTTCCCATGCTTGCCATTGGTAACCAGATAAAGATCATAGGTGAACTTCACAGATTTAGAAATTTTCTTAAGGATGTCAATACAGAACCCCTTGCAGCATTTTTTGATGTAACCTGGCTCCTCATCTGTTTTATTTCTAACCAGGTAAAGAAACAAAAAACAAAAACAAGGCTTTTATACAAGAGGCAAAATATTACCCTTGCCAACCACAAAGCAGGCCCTCCTTCACAGCTCAGCACAATTTATGTCAGGCCTGGGTGAGGACATAAATCAGACCACAGAACTGCTATAATCTCATTACCTCATCATATTGGACCATGTTTTCTCATAATTTTAAATGCTCCTTTGAAGTATAATATATATCAGGAAACTGCACATATCCTAAGGGTTCAGCTGGATGAATTTTCAAACACTGAACCCACCCATTTAACCAGAACTCAAATTCAGATACAGATGAGTTACCAGCACCTTAGAGGCCTTTTGTTCTCCCTTCCAGGCCCTTCCCACCCTCACCAAAAAGAACCATTATCCTGACTTCTATCAGCATAGATTAATTTTATCTATTTCCAAAAATGTTTCTAAAGACATGCTGGCCTCAGATAACATCTTTCAACACCAATGTAAACTTAAATCTCCACGAACTTGAGGTCCTGGTCACTGAGACCACGCAAGGCCCCAGAAACGATAACATAGTTAGCAGTAATTCTCCCGGGTCATGATCCGGACAGAACCAGATGCCAGACCACAGGGCTGCCAGAAACTCCACTGCTCAACAGTAACGAAATTCAGACATGGTGCCCAATTCATTCTGTGCCTCGGATCCCAGCCAGGTGCTGACAGCTGGGGCAAATCTGACTTTCCCAGGCCACGTACTCAGAGATGATGCGCTTTTGGCAGGGCACCGTGTTCCTCATGCAAGTTCCACTCAGAGGGTCCACGCTTTCCACAATGACAAACGGGGCCTCCTCCAGGGTTACGATGCTCAGATGGTCATCCTCCTGCTCTTCCGTCTCAGGACACATTCGGGGCCACACGTAGTACTTCATCTGCAGGGACTTGTCTTTCCACTTCCCCACCTGCACAGGGATAAACAAGGACTCAGAAACCACTGGTGGAGACAGAGCCGCTTCTCCTGGCATCACCTGGGAAGCTGTTAAACGAAGTCCAAAGATGCAGGCATTGTCCACAATAGAGACGAATCCTCCTTAGACCACATGCTCAGGACGAGACTACTGTGTCCAAATCTAAGAAAGGTAGGCTCTTCATCTACTCACCCACTTACCAAACATGTGCCCGGCACTCTGCTAAACCTCGTGGCTTAATAAAGCATCTTTCTGCCCTTTGTCAAGTTCACACTGAGTGAAGGAGTCAGAAATGTAAGCAAATGTTTACAGCACCGTGTGGTAAGAGCTAAAACTGAAGCCTGTCCCAGTGCTGGGAGGAGGCCAGAGCTTCCTCCCTTGAGTGCCTATTGGTGTTTTCTCCTTAACCGTAACAAGGAGCAGGACGGTGAGAGCAGCAAATAGCTTTGGAAAGGTCAACAGAGCGACTGGAGCAAATGAGCCAGAGGATGTGCTTTGGCTCGTGCCAGAGGTCTAGTGGGAAGCCACGTGGAGAACTGGGTGCATGTGAATTGGAATAAAATGGTGAGTCAGGATGAAAGAATAGAGCACAGCTGGGCTGGGGAAGGGAGTGTGGTCGAGGGGGTGATGAACGTCACGGGTCAGCGTGGATACGCACCTGCTGGGCTGGGTGCGCGCCCCGGGGGTGGGGATCAGAGTGGTCTCTCTGTGAGCTGCCACACATGGCCACATGGGCTGTGTGCCTCCACTTCACGTACTCCAGTGTGAAAGGCGGGTGCCCCTGGCATCATGCACGTGGTGGCCCTGCTGCCAATCATCGGGAGAAATGTGTGGGTTCCATTCTTTTTTAAAAGAGCCATTCGTTCCTGTTTTTATAATAGAATCTGCATGCCTTGTTGGTAGGTTCTTGCTCTCACCCTGTCATTGAGTTTATTGAAGAAAGAGGGAACGCCTTTTAACTTTCTATAACCAAACATCTTCAGTTATCACCAGGAATTGGAGATGGCGAGTTCCTGCATTTTCTTTCCTCTATGCAGCGAAACAAATTAGTAGCACAGGTGAGGCACCAGGACTACGAAACGACTTAATTTATGAACTACGAAAACCAACAAGGAGCAACAAATGGGCAGTATGTCATAAATTTTCAAGCAAATGGCTTAGATTTCCGTATTAATACAAAACCAAAATTCACTCCTTTGCTACTGCTTTTGTCTACACCTAAGTTTCTACCTAGTGCCTCCCTTGGTGTGGTTTATACCTCCCCCCAACCTGTTTGGTAGGTGTTGCCTACTTTCATGCCCAAATTAGGCCTGTACAGCCACCGCCTTTGTTCCCGTGCATCACTGTAACACAGGCAGTGGCTCGGTGGCCTGGGCTCTTTCGTTTGGCATTAACCCTGATGCTAGTTTTCTTCCAAGTGTGTAGCCATATGTCACTTCTGTGTTCGGAATTATGCATTGAAGCAAACATTTGCTTCCCTTTACATGTATAGTCTCTTCCGTACTGTTGGTTCTGATTTTGGTACAAGTCTATTTTTCTTCACATTACTAAGACTACTCATTTCTAAAACAAAAATGTCCAAATAGCTCCCCAGCCATGTGGAGATCTTAATGTCTTCTGCCTGTGATTTGGGGGTGGTGGGGATTGGGGAAGGGAAGACCCAGCCGTGGGAGCCCATGACATTGGGTCATGTCCATCTCCATGCGGCCCTAGTTACCCCAGTGGCCAAACTGATATTTTCTGCATGTTCCATTATGTGAAAAGGACTGGGAAGCCCTAAGGTACCTATTTTTATTTTTTCACTGCTATCATGTTCCCCCAGTAGTCTCTCTGAGTTTTTTTCTTTAATCCAAATGTATGCTCTTCCATCTTTACTGCTACTAGCTTAGCCCAGTGGTCCAGCAGCCCATCTTGGGATTACTGCAGGCAAATTCAAACTTCACATAAGGTTTCCCCTAGAGTCCACTGTGGACACTGCTGCCAGATGGCTCTTCTTAAAACATCATTTCATCATATAATTTCTATTCAAAAATTTCAACAACTTCCCACCACCCTCAGATTGTGTCCAAACTTCTCACCTAGATGGTCAAGATTTGTGCATTGAGCCTAATCTACCTTGATACAGTTAACTTCACTATTTTGAAACATGCATCCTTTATTAAAGTTGGAAAAGGAAGCTGTCAGTTTTGGAAGTCAACATAGGTTAATCAGGAACAGGTTTCAACAAGCTGGCTGTATTTTCTTTTCTGATAGTCTCACTATATCTGTGAAACAAAAATGCTGCAGACATAGCATGTTGGCGAAGTTTTTTCATGAAACTTGTGAACAAGAGGGAATATAATATAGATCCTTGTATACTTGATAGATTTGAAAGGAGTCTAAAATCCATATCCAAAAAAAAAAAAAAAAAAAGACAGTTTAACGAATTAATGCCAACACAGAAAAAGGTCTCTAGTGACATGTCGGGGACTCTGTTTTTAGAAGTGGCCTGTGTAGTGTTTCAGAAAACAAAACAGAAGTCATGCTCACCAAACTGCAGATAACACAAACTAGAAAGGATAGAAGATATACTGCAATGCAGAATCAAGGTTGGAAGCCATATGAATTCACTGGAATAATGGACTGAACGGAATAAAATTCAACAGTATTTATACTTAATGTGTAGCATTTAGATTTTTTAAAAGCAACTGCACAATACTGAAAAGGAGATATTTCAAGGAACAGCAGCCTACACAAGCTATTGCAATGACAAATGGTGTATTTACAAACTTACGGAGTCTAGCTCACTGAGGGAGGGGAGGGTATGGATGATCCCACCCTGCTCTGTGTTCATCATACCACAGCTGGAAAGCTTGGTTCTGATCCTATAACCCTATGATCAACTGATTTTTATTTACTATCTCATCCTCATTTCCCCAGCAATAATCTGTTCATGAGGTCTCCTCCAGCACTCTTTCTTAACTTCCTGTCAAGATAGCTGGATCACATCCTTGCTTCGCTTCGACGTAATGCAACCAACATCAACTGCACATCAGTTCTGTGCCAGGCGCTGGGCTGTGTGCTAGAGAAAACAATACCAGGCAACATTTACTAAGGGCTTAGTATGTGCTAAGCACCAAACACAACCAGGAATCTCACGTATCGTCAGAGTGAGGCTGTTATTTAATGTCTCATTTTGCAGGTGTGAACAGAGGGGTCTGATGACTTGCTCGTGGTCTCAAGGTAAGTGAGCACAGTGTCTGGATCTGAAGCTGATCAGTCTGGCTCCAGAGCTTGGGCTCCCACCCACCATCCTGCATTGCTTTTCGGATAATAATGAAGGAGTAAGACACGGTCCCTGTCCTCCAAGGACAGTCCCCTGGGGAAAGACACTGTCTATTGACAGCCATATCAAGTCAGGCTTTGGTAATTACCCTAATAAAAGGTCTAAAGAGGGCTTCCCTGGTGGTGCAGTGGTTAAGAATCCGCCTGCCAATGCAGGGGACACGGGTTCGATCCCTGGTCCGGGAAGATCCCACATGCCACGGAGCAACTAAGCCCGTGAGCCACAACTACTGAGACCACATGCCGCAACTACTGAAGTCCCGCACCTAGAGCCTGTGCTCCGCAACAAGAGAAGCCACCACAATGAGAAGCCCCTGCTCGCCGCAACTAGAGAAAGCCTGCGTGCAGCAAAAAAGACCCAACACAGTTAAAAATAATAAATAAATAAATAAATAAATAAATAAAGAGATTAAAGAAAAAAAAAGGTCTAAAGAATTACTCGGATTCAGAGTAGAAGTGACTATTTCTGAAAGGGTCAGGGAAAAGCTTGACTGGGACCCTTTTTTAAGCTGGGCCTTGAAATGGAAGTGATGGCTCAGTAGGTGAAGAGTGGTTTATCTGCTGAGGCAAGAGCAAAGTTGCAGAGTCCTGCAGCTGCTGCATGGAAAGACCAAGGATGGTCCTTCACGTGTGGGGAGAACCGGTCTAGCTTAGTTCTCTTCCTTAGAGACCTGCCCCCTCCAGCCAGAAGATCTCTGTTACTCTTGACAGCCAGCTAGATTGTATAAATCTGTTCCCAACTCCTTGTTCGACGGCTTCAGGTTGGTAGTTTGAAACTGGTCGTGGGCACCATGAAATCAGGGCTGCCCCTGCCCAGCCCTGCCCCCAGCAGTTAACCACTTACCAGATCACCACTGCCCAGAATAACCAAATCATTCATTATTTCATGCTCTTTACTTATTTCGTGACTTTTTAGATGTCTTGTCTCCTAAACGAAATTCTTATTTTTGATTCGTTTTTTATCCTTTTAATATATGTGGGATAGTAAGTTGTTTGTTTTTTTTTTGCCTCACCCCAAGGCATGTGGGATCTTAGTTCCCCGACCAGGGATCGAACCCACGCCCCCTGCATTGGGACCACAGAATCTTAACCCCTGGACCGCCAGGGAAGTCCTTCCTAAACTAAATTCTGAATATGTCTCTAAGTATTTCTGTGACTGCAGACAAATATCTATAATTCTCTGAGCCTCAGTTTCCACATCTGTAAAATAGGCAGTGGTTGCTAAGGTGTCTTCTACATAATTTCATGATCTTTAGGACACGGCTCCCTACTACATTTCTATCTGATGAGAGCCCAGTAAAAAGGTGTTCTTAGTGGTTATTTCCTAAAGGGACGGAAGTATCTGATCTGATTCTACAAAAGATTAGCTTGTCTTAAAGTCTTGATTCTTTTTTTTTTGAGGAATTTTTTTGAGGAAAGCCCTTAGTAGAGCCTCTTTAGGCGTCAAAGGTTATTTTCCCCAAGTCAAATCATCCATCTTCAAGGATGATTACAGTAAGAAAGAAAGTTAACAAATTCCTTCAGGACTGAAAGGAGAAACAGGTTTGAAAAAAACCCAACACAACTCTGCTATGAATATCAAGATTTGCAATGCCACTACACAGTGCTTATGTTAAAGAATGTGTTTAGTTACCACAAATTAATTACTTCAACTTCTTGTGAAGCAAGACGGTTAGAAATAAGTAAACAACTAAAATTAAATAAAATAGGGGCTATTTATGTGGAAGAACAAGGTATGTTTCAAGCAATTCTTCTTTTAAGGGGGAAAATGTATGGTGAAAATATTAAAAATGGGAAAGTTTGTAAAAGTAAATAGAGAAAGAGAAGCCTGAGATTCTGAAAGGAAAAATCTTCAATTCTTTTCTAAGGTGTCTGAACTGGCGTTAGTATATCATATTGGATATGCAGAGTAGGAGGAAATGAGGTTAACAGGAAATATTTCAGAAAAAATTCAGTGAGAAAAACTGAATGAAAAATTTATAGTCGAGAGTAAAATATGTTCAGGAGGAAGGAAAAAACCTTAAGAAATAATGAAGAAAATGTCTGTAAAGCACTCTGAATTCCTCAGAGGAAAGCGCTAAACAAACATCTCCAGAAGCACATTTAACAACAACATCTGTCTGTAAAAAATGCAGTTCCCTGCCACACTAAGATTTCAGAAGATCTCTTGAGACCTGAAATCATCTTTCTCAAGAAAAAAAAAAATCTCTGATTAGTTTTCTCAGGAAAACATGGAGTCATTTTGAGGGTTTCTGGTTGCTTCTCTCAGTACAAGCTGAACACCTGTTCAGCTGGGGATTTCTCCTCAGAAGGAAGTCTACCTCACAAACCTACAGCGTGTTACTCCATAAGCTTTCCCTTAGGAAAATTCTAGAACCAATCTGTGGTGATGGGAGACGTCAAAGTCTTCTTTCTGCTAACAGATTTCCTCCACCGCCGGCAGTGAAGCTGGCACCCAACAGCACGCTGGGACACACAGGGGCGGCACTCCTGGAAGCCCCCGAATCTGTCCCCTTGGTGAGCGTGTCCTCGGGGAGAAGGAGAGGAGCCCAGGCAGGGCATGGCTTCTGTGAAGGCCACCGTAGTCCTTGCCCAGAGAGCAGAGGGCATTGCTCTCCCTGGTCAGCCTCTCTCATCTGCAGGCAAAGTCATCTCTCAAGATGCTGGAATGAAAGCCCTTAGTAGAGCCTCTTTAGGCGTCAAAGGTTATTTTCCCCAAGTCAAAGCATTGTTGTTTCTTGCTGGAGATGACATCTGGATCTAACACTAAACGCTTGCTGCTTATTTGACGCCTTCGTCTGACTGTTAGAATGCAAAATTGAAAACTACATGTAATTTCCCTGAGCAAGCCGAAGGGACCAGCAGTCTCTGCCAGGCAGGCCGGATCTGCACCCCATCCCGTCCCAAAGTGGTGTCAAGCAGGCAGCTGTCATGTGTGGGGCATGCCCTGGGGCAGACCTGAGACTCCTAATAGGACAGAAATCTGAGGAGAGCAGGGCACTCCTATTTCTCCTCCCCCAGAGCTACACATCTCAGCTCTGAGGATTGTCAAAGGTAAAGTGTCTGATAACACTTCATTTTGTTCAATCTTTATTTTTCTGCATTCATCCCTCCCCTCCATTCCTCATAAGCAAGTAAATATTCTGGTGTATGACCATCCATTCTCTATTCATACAAAATACATCTGTGAGTATGTATGTATGAATGGGTTTTTCCAAAGTCAGATGTGTATGTGTGAGGTATGTATGTATGTATGTGATTTTCCAACACCAGGTCATAGTATGCATGTCTCTGCAAACGTGCTTTTCCCACTTAATTATACATCATGGGCTTCCTTCCAACTCAATAGATGGCAGACTTGAGTCCTTTTAATAGCTGCATAGTACTTCCTAATAATGAATTCATCCTAATTTATTCAGTCATATCCCTATTGATAAACATTTAGGATGTTCCCCCCAAATTTAACAAAAACGCATACTATTGAATACATATCTTGGTATTTCCAAAGCATCAATTACCAATAATAAAAAAGTAGAATGAAAGGATATTTGTGTTTTCAAATGTGCTTGATGTTGCCAGACTACTTTACCAAAGGTTTAGAGTGACTGAAATTCCCATCAGCAAAGCACAAGAATGCGCCTTACTCACATTCTCACCAGCACTAGGTTGTTACCCCTATTAAACGTTCGCCAATCTGAAGAATAAAAAATGGTATCTAATTGCTCTAATTTTCATCTCCTTGACTCGCGGTAAACCAGAGCACCCTTGCACGTCTGTTAGCCATTTTGATTTCTTTCTTTTACCCTCTAGTCACACCCTTCACCCATTTTCTGTTGAGTTGTCGGTCTTTCCTATCTACTTGTAGGGAGTTCCTGGTATAGTATGATAGTAACCCTTTATCTGTCAGATGTGCTTGAAATATTTTTCTACTCTAAGATTTGTCTTCTGACTGTTTTTGGTATTTTTTTATGCACAAGATTTTACTTTTACTTCTTTCTGTCAAAGTAAAATATGTCTCTTTTTATACAGAACACTTGATTTCCCACCCTTACTTTAAAAAAAAGATCTATCCCACTCTCATAGCATTCCTTATTTTAATGTTTGGCAGTGTTATTTACAATACTAATTTAAACGTAGAGCTAGGAATAAACACTAGAAAAACTAAGGTTATACAATGAAATGTGTGTGTTATAAACCTTGACAATGGAAAATAAAATAGCATGTACTAAGAGTCAGGGAATGGGAAGAAGTATAAAAGTACTAAATTTGTTTTAGATGTGTCTCTAGAGTATAGCATGCGGTTGGCTTTTGCTTTGTAAACCAACCTGAAAGTCTTTTTGCCTTAATACCTAAATTTTGCTCATTTATATTAATTGATGTGATGTATTTGACTTTATCTATGTAATACTTTGGTCTTTACTATTTTTTATTTATTTATTTTTAAGGATAGTTGATTTACAATATTGTGTCCATTTTCAAGTGTACAGCTAAGTAACTCAGTTGGTTTTTCTTAGATTATAGTCCATTATAGGTTATTACAAGATGTTGAATATAATTCCCTGTGCTATACAGTAAATCCTTGTTGCTTATCTATTTTATGCAGAGTAGTCTGTATCTGTTCATCCCATACCCCTTATTTGTCCCTTCTTCCCTCCCTCTCCCCTTTGGTAACCATAAGTTTGTTTTCTATGTCTTCCCACAGTGTTCTTTGTTCTTACTTTTTGCACGGAGCTTTGTCTATACTATGTGTGGTCGACGTGCAGCTTCGTTTTCTGGGCTGCACAGTCTTCTCTCCATCAGCCCCTCCCACGTGTCTCAAGTGCTCTGCATCCTTCGTAGCCCTCCTCAGGCCTCAGCACCACCATGATGCTGTGCTTGTCCATCCCCAGCCAGAGAAGAAGCTCTGTCTGATCTTCCGTAATCATTTTGTGGGTCAACTGCTCCCTTGGGCTATTACATTAAAATCTCTGCCTCTGTCTCTGTCTCTGAATGTGTCTTTAAGCACTCGAGGGCAGAGACTATATTATTTACCTCTTTCTGTCCCTGTACTGGCTTGAAACAAGTGTGTTCTCGGTAAATTATTGACTGATGTGTCACTGGGGGACAAATACTTCATACCCTCAGAAAGCCTCCAGTGCTAGATATCAGTCCAGTGCTCTTCCACGGAAAGGCTGCAGTAGGTAAGGGCTGCCTCACATACTGCCTCTCTCAATTCTGCCTCTAGATTATAGAGTGCCCTGGGCGGACTCAGTTCCACGTGGATGGCTGTACGTACAACGGCACATCTGCTGCGCTCCTTCCCCTAATCACGTGCACACTCGGTGATGTCTAGATTTGGAAAGCTAGCGTTTTGAAAAATGTGTTAGAAAATAATTTCCATATTCAAATTTGATCCGTGCTGCCTTGACCCTTTACTGCCTTGACACGTACTAAGCTGGGGACCGGTGGCTCTGGGCACACACGCCGAAGGGAGACCCATCCAGCCACTCTCGCCTGGCACCTGTGTGGGTCTCCCAGCAGCACTGAGATGTCAGTTGTCATCTCAGGCCTCATCTGCTATCCCTGGCTGACCCCTGCCCCTCCGAGAGAGCCCGGGGCTCCCTGGGGGTTGTGCAGACCCACTGCTGCCACTGCCCATCGCCCCCTGTGTGGTCCCTGTTCTCCACAGTTCCTCCCTCCATCTCTCCTGCTCCGGAGAGTGAAGGAATGGAGAAGTGGCGAGCTGGGGTAGAATCTGGGGCCGGGAATGGAAGGTGCTGATTCCCTCGGCACCAGAGAACAGCTGTGGTCATTTCAGATAACACCACGAGCAGAGATGCGATAATATTAGAGTAACTGTGTGTATTCTGGGTCAGGCCCTGTGCCAGGCACTTCACACAGAGTGATGGCATTCCGTTGTCACTAGCTCCCAAATAGGCGGGTACTGTGATGCCCACAGTAGAGGCAGAGAAACTGAGGCTCGTTGAGGGTCCAGGACGTCATCCCTGATCTGTTTGACTCTGGAAGCCCGTGTTTCTTGCACTGTGCCATGTTGCCAAGAGAATATTTCTGACCTCTTTACTCCTTCCCTGCCGTGATCCGAGAGAAGAGGGTCTGCTTCAGCCCCACAGCCTCCCTGCTGTCACCTAAGCCTCCCAGAAGCTGGGACTGATGGCTGTGTCTAAAGACTTTACAGCAAGTGTCAACTGGAGTCCATGGAGGGTGGGGGGCACAGGCAGGATGGTAGCAGTAGGAGGCAGGGCACAGACAAGCTGTGTGACCTTTGGTGAGTTATTTCATCTCTGGGCCTGGCACGCAGTAGTTTTATGCAAGCAGTGTTTGCTATTTTTTCTCCTCCTCCTTCCCCTCCTTGCTGTTACTGTTACTCCTACTACCAACAACAGCAACTCTCAGTGCGCCTACTTTCCTCCCGGAACCAACTCCAACTTCTCCAACTCTTAACGCGATCTGTTTCAAAATGTCAGACTAAACTCCATGCCATTCTTCCGGTTCCATGCAATATTTTCATTCAGGCGCAAATAAAAACAGAGATCACGAGAGTAAAATTGCTACGACCCTTCAAGATTTACCAAAGGCCTTGAACCCAACGAATGCCACCGAGCCAGGTGTTCCTCTCCCATAAACCCCTCCCTGGGGCAAGATGGCTAGTTTAGAAAGCGTAGTAATTCTTTTAGGTCAGAGCATATTGTAAATAGTTTGCTCAACAGGCTCAACTAAGCTGAAAGATTCAACATGTTTTTCTGGAGTATCTGATGCCTTCCTGGCCCGAGGGTTTGAAACCTCCCAAGCCATCTCCCCATCCTTGGACAGCAATCCTCGGAGTCCATTCTGGGACTCAGAGGGGCTCAGTTACTGAGAGGGGAGCCCCATCTACCTTGTCCTCTGATCCAATTTTTTTCCAAAAAAGGCCCTCTTCTTGAACATCAAGACTGAGTCCTGAACCATCTCCTCTGGGACATGTGGGACCAGGCAGAGACCTCTGGAACTAAACAGCACCAAGTCAGGTCCCACGTCCTCTGAGTCAACTTCCTCCTGGATCATGGGGCTCTAGACATGGGTGCAACGTGCCCAAGGCTGAGGTTGCCCCAGAACCCAGCTCAGCAGGGCTGGGATGCTGACTGACTGACTTGACTGATGGATGCGGGTGGTGTTACAACCTGCTTCGGGGCACTGGGCTACAGGCTTTAGTCATGGACATCGCTCCTCATCAAGTTCCCTTCTCATTGCTACCTTTATCCTCTGATTGCAAACTGGAAGCATAGAGCACAAGTGCACAATGCCTGAAGGTTCTGAATGTGACTTCCTGGATCTGAGCCCTGGCTTGGCATGGTCTTCACTGGTATTTACATATGTATGCGTGACTGTACGCATGCATGCACGTATGTATGTGTGCATTCATACATTCACTCACTCCACTACTTCATTCTAATTTGTCATCTTAGTTAAATGCAGGGCTTTGAGTCAGAAAGGCCTAAACTGAGTCCTGACTTTGGTTGTGTGTGACTCTGCAGGGGCTACCTAACCTTTTAAGTTCTGGGTTGTGGATAACTGCTATTCTGTCTACCAACCAGCCATCCTCTGCCTGACCCCCTAACTCACTCTCTCCCCCACCCCTCTTGCTTAGCTCGGTCTCTCCTTTTGTGAACTGCCCCTTCCTTGATTCCAACCACATGGTCCTCTGAGAATGGCCATGTTATTAAATCTCCCAGTCCATCCTCCGACCCAGCTACAGCTGAGGGGCAGGCACCTGACCGGTTGGGTCAAATCCTTGGGATTTTTGGCCTGAGGAACGAAGAGTGTTAAGTCAGTCTTTCCCCAGTAGCACAAGCTATCATATGTAAAAATCAGACGCTCTTTCCGCCATCTTTCCATGCCGCCATAGTGGTGCCCATGAATGTCCTGGCTGATGCTCTCAAGAGCATCAACAATGCCAAAAAGAGAGGCAAATGACAGGTTCTTATTAGACCATGCTCCAAAGTCATTGTCAGGTTTCTAACTGTGACGATGAAGCATGGTTACATTGGCGAATTTGAAATCATCGATGATCACAGGGCGGGGAAGATTGTTGTGAACCTCACAGGCAGGCTAAATAAGTGTGGAGTGCTCAACTCTAGATTTGATGTGCAACTCAAAGATCTAGAAAAATGGCAGAATAAACTGTTCCCATCCCATCAGTCTGGTTCCATTGTACTGATAACCTCGTCTGGCATCATGGACCATGAAGAAGCAAGATGAAAACACACAGGAAGGAAAATCCTTGGATTCTTTTTCTAGCATGTATGTAATACATACATGCAAATAAAATGTCTCAGAGGGAAAAAAAAAAAAAACCCAGAAGCTGTGGGCCACCATGTTTCAGACCCTAGGAGAAAACTGGCCAATGGAGAGAGAAGAATGAAGCCAGTGGCCAGAGGAAAGCATATCCCAGTGAGAGAGTGAGCAAGGTACCTGAGAGTATCAGTGTTCTGGAGGCTCAGCCACGTTCCCATCGTGGGTTCTGGTGAGACAATCCAGTATCCTTATAATAAATTTGCCTTTTGCTTAAGTTCATTCAAGTTGGATATTTATTTTTTATCATCAAAACGGTCCTCATAATGCACTGTTTATCTCATCTATAAAAGGCAATAGATAATAACTATAACTATCTTCATCAGGTTTTGATGAAAATTAAATGAAATAATGTATCTAAAATGCTTTTGCAAAATGCCCGGAACTTGGTGAGCACTGAGTAAATGATGCTGCTGGTGGTTGGTGTTTATCACCAACTTTCTGTGAACATCTCAGGGGCCAGGAAGTAGGTTGCGTCACCAGTGACAGGCAGATCCCACTGCCATTCCTAAATAAGCACCCCATGCATGGGATCAAGGAGAAGCAGGAGGCTTCCCCTCAAGTTCTCAGGTTCTGGGGTGTAGGCAGGGCCAATCAGCAGAGTTCCTGTTGTCAATCCCACAGTGACTTGTGGCTGCATCCCCTTCCGGCCCCCAGGCCTTGGGGAGGTGGGGAAGGGTTACCTGGACAATCACAGGGTCTCCACTTGCAGCCAGTCTCACTTGGCAGGTCCAAAGTATACCAAAGTATCTCTTACCCACTGGCCCACATGCTAAACTCTGCTGCCAGGTCCCATTATTTCCATTCCCTCCATCTCCTTTTCTACTCTCCATGGCCCCCTTCCACAAATCCTTTTCCAGGATTAAGAGCTTATAACAAGAAGGTTCTTATAAGATCCCTATATAGAGGTTTCAAAAGCCAAGCAAGTGGTAGGGACAACATCTGAATCCAGACATTCTAATACCAGAGTCTTCGCTTTTTGCCACTCCTCTATGTTGCCTCAAATATTGGATAAGACACATAAGAATCGTATCAGGCATGTAGTAATGATGCTCAGTAAATGGTACTGATCCAGAATAGCCTGCCCACCCTGTTCTCCTTAGGCAGCCCATGTGCCTCGGGCCCACCACAGCATCAGATGTCCTAGAGGCCCAGAGCAGCAGCAGGACAAAAGACGCTAAGCGGAAGCAGTGCCACCACCCCGAAAGCAGCAACTCGTTGTGCGAGACCTCTGGAAGCCAGAGGTGATTATACTGCTCTTCAAATAATGCTTTACTGAACCGCTCCCTGCTTGCTCTGCCCTTGGCCTCCTGATGAGTTTCATTACATCATCCATCATGATCTCTCACTTAATTTTTTTAAATTTATTTTTTATTTATTTATTTTTGGCTGCGTTGGGTCTTCGTTGCTGTGCATGGGCTTTCTCTCGTTGCAGAGAGCGGGGGCTACTCTTTGTTGTGGTGCGCGGGCTTCTCATTGCGGTGGCTTCTCCTATTGCAGAGCACGGGCTCTAGGCACGCGGGCTTCAGTAATCGTGTCGTGTGGGCTCAGAAGTTGTGGCTCGCGGGCTCTACAGCGTAGGCTCAGTAGTTCTGGCGCACGGGCTTAGTTGCTCCGCAGCACGGGGGATCTTCCCGGACGAGGGCTGGAACCCGTGTCCCCTGCATTGGCAGGTGGATTCTTAACCACTGCACCACCAGGGAAGTCCCCTCTCTGAATTTTAAATGTATTTAATATTTAAAGACAAGGTTATTTGAAAATATGCAAGAATCTACCCATAAATCTTAGATACATAAGGCTAGCACCTGTATCAAGTACATCTCAGGACACTAAGAAAAATGAAGCAAATGTTGCACACTGAGTGAACCCACCAAACAAGCAAAATCGGGTTCTCGTGCAAATCTTCAGGCGCTAGAAAAAATGCCCAGGACTGAAGCAGGACTTTATCAGGTGAGGTTGCGGAGAGCTGCTTTCAGCACTGCGGGGTGCTCGTACATGAGAGCCAAAAGGAAAGTAATGGGAGGGATTCTGGAAAAGGAACACATTGCATGAGTGTAACGACAATGTTTTCCAGACCACAAATCTGAATGTAAACTCTGATGATTATGAATGTGTTTTCAAGGACAATGAAGCAGCATAGTTGAGAGCGTGATCATCCAGGAAATCCAAGGCATAAGGTTGTGAATATATATGAAAAGAAACAAGGCATAAACATTGATAAGGCACATAAAAATAACTGAGGCAATAAGGGAACACAAATAGAAGAGATCAAAGTCATTGAAAACGCATTAAAGTTTAAAAAGACTAGACCACAGATAAAAGAAAAAAATCGTGAAGATGTGTGTCCAAGAAGGTCCCTTGTAGGATTCATAGAACAGAGGGCCCACACGTCACTAAGGCCACGTGCAAAAGAGGAATAAATTCCTAATAAGAACACTCTAAGCCCGTCCAGGGTCTACCACCCCTCCTTAGCCAGAAAAGGTCCATTTTGTGGACAGGCATACACTTATTAAGTATGTAGAAAATAGTTTTTTTCCAGAATATTCTGGACTACGCTATCCCAAACTAGGATATCTAAAGTCATTCCTTTTCTCACTGAAGTGCCTTCCCCCAGCCTTGCAGGGTGGAAATGGCAGGAAAGGATCTCAGTCTGGCCTCCATTCTCAGATATTCTATCGCTTGCCTGGATTTCTGGATTACTCTTAGCTGGTCCCTGGCCCCCTCCAGTCTTATCTTCCTCCAGTTCATCCTCTTCTTGGCCCCAGGTTTCTTAAAATACAGATCTGACCCCATCCCGACTCTTCTCAAAGCCTGTCAGTGCCTCCTCATTCACCTACAGAAAAGTACCCAACCTCCTTGGGAGAGGACACATTTGTTCCCCATACTTTCCCTTTATCTTTCCCGTTCCTACCCACCCTCCCTCCCTCTCCCTCTCTCTCTCTCTCTGTCTTTCTTGCCTTCCCGCTTTCTTTTTGGGTTATCTCTTCAGATTTCCTAGCCTTTCACTCTGATAATAGCACACTACTCTCTTTCTTACCTAATGCCTTCACTCATGCTGTAATTTTCTATTTTAAACGCCTGCTCTTCTGGATGAAACCCACTCAACCTTCAGGATTCAGCTCATATGGTATCAAGAAGCCTTTTCTCACCACACCCCCAGGCTGGGTTAAGGGGTTAGGTATCCCTCTCTGGTACTCCCCAAATACCCTGTGCAAATCTCCGTCACTGAACTTGCCATACGACACTATATTTAATTGCTTGTGTGTCTGGTCTGCTCCAGTAGACTATGAGTTCCTCAATGGCAGAGACTAAATATTATTTCTTTTTTCCCAAATGCTCAGCACAGAGAATAGTACCACAATGGGCACTCAGTATTACTAGGTTAGTTGAATAAATGAATGAATGGGATTTCAAAAGGAGAATCGGCTCTTGGCAGCTAATAACGGCTAACGGTGATTCTACTACTAATACTGACTAATATTTATTGAGCATTTTACTATGTGTTAGGAACTGTGTTAAGCAACGAACGTGGATTATCAAATTTAATTCTCACTGTAGTCTTATAAGGTGGATATTATTTTTTACACCCATTTACGGTAGTTTATTATATTAGTGGTACCCAATGAATCACATGTCTCAGTAGCCATGCCCTTGTGACTCGCTTTGACCGAAAGGACAGCAAAAAATGTGACACAGGTAGAGACTTGACGATTGACAGTGCAAAGGGCCTTGCCTTCTTGGCATGTTGCTGACAACTCTGAAAAAACTTGGGCCAGCCTCCTTGAGGATGAGCAAACCTGCAGAATAAGGTCCAGCTGATAGCCAGTAGCAACAGTTAGACACACGAGTGAGGCCATTATGGATTACCCACCCTTGGTTGGGTCATCGGATGACTACATCAGGTGAGTGTTCCCATGTGAAACCAACCCAAGGACCACCCAGCTTATCCCAACTCAAACTATCCCAAAGAATAACGAGTAATAAAATGGTAGTTGTTTCAGGTCACTAGGTTTTGGGTGGTTGTTACATAGCAGAGGTTAACTGAAGTATGTCCACCTCGGGAAAAGGCTCTGTGTAGCTAGCAAAACCAATGAAGAAGATAGAAGCAAGAAGAAAGACACATGGAGATAGAATTAAAAGACAAAATAGCACAAAGTCCTTTAGAGCGCTTTAATATAAATAAGTACAGTGCTGACGTAAGTCCTTCTTAATTGTAGTACTGTTGAAATAGTGCTAAACATAGAGATGGAAATCCTGGATTTCAGGCCCAGCCCTACTCCTGACAAGTCCTGGGAATGTGACAAATCGCTTAACCTCTTGGACTCTGTTTCTTTATCAGCAATATGGGAAGTTACGTATATATGTTTACAGGTATATTCTACTTCTGCTAATCTCACAGGGCTGGTAGAAGAATCCAATGTATATAACAAATTGTCCAAATGTAAGTATTAATGTTGTTGAATTAGTTAATAACTTTGGTTCACAACAATGACTAGCAATTTACCCACGAACCAACAAAAGCCGGTGGGACAGTGAGGGAAATTCAGAAGTTAAACAGTCATCATGTTTCCATGTATCAAATAATACTTCTCTAATAGGTATTTCAACACCTTTCATATCAGTGGTATCTTACCGTTTTCTTGTAGAAGGTGTTCTTGGGATATCTCGTATAACTCTTCTCCTTTTCTCCCCAGTGTCTATAATCTAGTTTTACGTCATCCACTGAAGGCCAGGGGGATACCTGGTCTCAAAGCAAGAGCACTGGGCCAGGAGTGTGGACACTTGCTCGGCCTCTGGCTCTAACCAGCTGTGGGACCTTGGCCCTTACTTTCCTGAGCCTGAATCTCTATCTGTAAAATATGAGGGTGACAACATTTACCAAAACTCCCCCAAAGGGGTTCAAGAGCGACAAATGTGATAATGTGTGTGGAAATGTCTTGAAACTGACTATTCCCTGCACAAAGTCAAGGTGGTATCAAGCAGAAAATACCCTTGATGTTTAAAGGTATTAATTTATTTAGAGGTATTTAAATTGTGGATATGCCAGACACTGGCCGAAGTGGTAGGTTTTGCAGGGGAAAAATGGGGAAACTGACCTTTTGGGATGCGAGGTCATTTGCCTGTGGTCACATAATAATTAATAAATGGCTGAATTGGATTCAAATCCTTGTCTGCCTCCCTCTAAAGCTTGGGCCTCTTGTATAGTTCTAGGCAGCCTCCAAATGAAAACTCCTCAGCCCCTAGGAAAGCAAAATTATTGGCCGGGTTGTTTACCATTAAATGGGGTCACCAGCTTGCGGCTAAAGAAACAGATGATGAAAAAAGTGCTGGGGGAGAAAAGGCCTGTTTACAAACACAGCTTAATTAATTAGTCAACTCAGACAAGGCAGAGGAGGCGGGTTTCCAGATGCCTGACATGGAGGATTAATTAGCAGACAGGCACCAGTCCCTGGCCCTTGATTTCTGTCCAAAGCACATGGTGGGATTAAACGACTAAATTGCCTCAGTGCCCCTCACCTAACTCAACTAAAGCCACTTGACTGGGAAAAAAAAAAGCCACCTCATTGAGAATGACAACCGAATTGAAAAGGCTCCACCAACTAAAGCTTCAAGCGCAGTCCAGAAAAAAAAGTAGTTTCCAGTGTTTCTAATTCAAGTTACAAAGGGTCAGAATAAAATTAAAGTGATGTTAGGTTGTACCCCACTAGCACTTGGAAATTCCAAATCTGTACCTACTCAGGTAAATAAAATGGAAACCCTCTAATTCCTAGCAGGCAAAGCCACCAGCTTCACTGCCACTGTCTTCATGGTTGCAATGGAAGTGTGTTTGGGAAAAGCCAAAGCACGCAGACCACTGCTTCCATTTTCTAATTCATTTTGCTTATTTAAAGGATAAAGGATTATTTAGGAAAGAGAGATTTACTGTACTCACCTGAGTTATGGTAAATATAAAGTACAACCATCCCTTGATCTCCACGGGGTATTGGTTCCAGGACTGTGCCCCCCGCCCCCAAGGTACCAAAATCCAGGGATGCTCAGATGCTCAAGTCCCTTATATAAAATAACATAGTACAGTCAGCACTCATATCCTCGGATATGGAAGGCCAACTGTATGTGTGAAATCTTTCGGGATCACAACAAAATGGGGTTGGACCAGCCTAGGGGAATAAATAATATGGAGTCAATATTAAATGAAATGTGTACTGTTCCAGCTCTAGTGTGAGTTTACGAGTCGAAGTCACTTTCCAGGAATGGGTCCTTCTCTGCTTCCACAGTTAACATTTCCTAGGGGTTCTAAAAGCGCTCCTAATTCATTGTTTGTTTTTGTCAGTGAATTTCCATGTATTCTGCAGTTGTTTGGGACTTGTCCTCTGCCCAATTAAGCAGAGGAAGTTAATGAGGTATGCAGTGACTTCGTGCCACCCAGCAAATAGAATACAAAGTGCACAGGGACAAGTCAGTGAAGGGTCAGGGCAAAGAGTCAAGGGAGGCTTGAGGGTTAGGTCTGCACAGAGGCTGGAGAGACAGAGAGGCCAGGTGAGACTCCACATTTGTGGCGGGGGGAGCTAAACAAAGACTCCTAGATCTGGACGTGGTCTAGACAGATTCAGTCGTTTTTCAACCACGCTGTATATTAGAATCACCTGTAAAGCTATCAAAATGCTGATTCCTGGGCCCCGTACCCACCCCCAGTCTTGGAATTGCAGGATGTAGTCTAAACAACAGTATTATAAAAAAAATCTCCCCAGGTGATTCTCCTGGGCAGCAGGATGGAGGAGCACTCATCTATGGTGACCTCTTCATTTTACTAAAGGGGAAACGAGGGAAAAAATATGGGGAAGCAAAAGAGAGAGCCACTGGGGGCCAATGGTGGTAGGTGACATTTCACTGAGTTGCCCTGAGCAGCTTCGCTCTGGCTTTATGCGGAAGGAATTTCTCACGGCCCGGCATCCTTCGCCTTGTCAGGCTGTCGCACTTGGGCCCATTTGCAGATTCCTTGTTAACGTGAAGTGAGGCTGAGGGGATTTAGACCAGTGGTACCCAAAGTGTGGTCCCCACACCAGCCCCATCAGCATCACTTGGGAGCCTGTTAGAAATGCATGTTCCCAGGCTTCACTCCAGACCCTGTGAATTGGCAACTGTGGGAGTAGGACCCAGAAATCTGTGTCTTAACACACCTGAGTCACACTGAAGTTTGAGAACCACTGGTTTAGACCATCGTTTTTCAAACTTGGGTCTTTAGAGGCAGGAAGTAGAGTGGGTGGGGATGGTACTAAGAGGTTCATGAGGACACTGGCTGCTGCAACTGAGGATGAAGGATGGGGTTTTCTTCTAAGGAATCAAGGACCACAGGGTAAAACTCATGCCCGTCCACAATGAGGATTTTAATATTTACCATGTGTCACCTGCCTGGCTACAGCCAACTGGTGGAAATAAAGTGCCTTTTCTTCCCTCGAAGAGATGTGAGGCCAAACTGATACATTCCTGCTTTGATAAAGTTCCATCTTTGCCTACGATAGGGGTTATTTCAGAACCCTACCTGGTCTTAACTTTAATATTTCTATTTCAACTCTTGATTATGTCTCATAATAGATAAGAAAATTCACATAATAGTAAAAAAAAAAAAATCAACATTTTCTTTGCTTGCAGAACGTATTCACGACTCACACCCAGCGACACAAGCACCCACCCCCAAACCCTCCCCGACTTGTTTCTCATTCTCCCTTGGCTCTGGGCCCTTCTCATCGCCTACCACACAGCTGTTGACATGAGGGATATGCTGAGATGATGGAAGAGCCGGGCCACAGCAGATAATCCATTTATGGATAACAAAAAATGTGTGTCACACTTCGCTGACCATGTCAGTTCTGAGCTGCTATACATACAGAAGAGATCCTTCATTCCCAAGATGGATTTCAAAGCAAAATGAAAAACCCATACGATTTGGCCATGTTCCTACTCATGTTTTAACTCATCCTAGAATAAAAGGTAGAGAGAAGCTCTCTGACCAACAACTCTTTATTGATCACGTGGGCTGTGCTAGGCTCTGTGTGAGACTCCCTGCCGGGGACACAGAAGGCACTGACACAGACTCTGCTTTCCAGAAGCTTATAGTCGTGCCTCGGTATCCACTGGGAATTGGTTCCAGGACCAGCCAAGGATACCATATCTATGAATGCTCAAGTCCCAGAGTTGGTCCTCTGTATCTGTGGGTTCCACATCCACGGATTCAACGAACCCCAGTTGGTTGGATTCAATCCTGGTTGAATCTGAGGATGCAGAAGCCGTAGACACAGAGGGCTGACTGTATAATAAAATGGAGAGGAAAGAAATACACATACTGAAAACCGTCTTACAACATCTGGTGGATTGGCTATGGTGGGCTAACTGCTGTAACAAATAGCCTGTGAAATGTGTTATAAGTCCAACACAATAGAATTTTATTTCAAGTTCACGTAACTGCACTGAGGTGGCCAGGGCAGCCTCCTCCATGTAGTTATTTGGGGACCCAGGCCAGCGGAGACTTCCACCTTCAACACGAGGCTTTCAAGGTCCCCATGGAGGTGTTTCCATTCCAGCTAGACAGAGACAGGAGGAGCATGGTTGAGCTTGTGTGGGAGGACTTTACGGCACCCATCACTTCTGCTCACGTTGCATTGTCTAGCCGTCAGTCACATGGCCACACCTAATTGTAAGAGAAGCTGGAAAAGAGTCCAGCTGGAAACCCCAAGACGAAGCACAAACACATTTTGGTAAAAAGCTACAGCTTCTGCCATACTAAGCATGGTTGGAGGGTGTGTGAGGCTCGGTGGGGAGGGAGATTGGTAATAGCTTTCTCTATATATGTTGGTCTTGTTTGGTTGTTTCCCATTATCGAGTTTTACTTCTGTAATTTTTGAAGATCCCGTTATCTGTACTTACGGCTACTTCCTTGATCTTCCTAGAGCGCTAGGGAATACTAGACAGTACAGTCCACTCCAGGGATGAGAATTATTGGGAGGAGAAACTGAGCAAGAGAGGGGTAGCAACATTCAAATGATGCTACTTTGACGTCTTTCTGTCCCGCCTTTTAGCCAGTAATTCACTGCTTAATGCCAATGCATGAAAACCACTTTAGTGTTGGCACTTAACAGGAAGTGACGGATTTCATTCAGATGCCTGGGCCAAGAGAGGTCCAGTAAAGCAGGACACCGAATGAATGTTTGTTCTGGGGTCTGATGGGGTATGAATGCTGAAAGGAGATTTAAAAATACAGAGTGTAGAGGAATATGAGAAAAAAAAATCTCTTCACATGGAGAAAAGCAGGATGGTGAAAAACAGTCTGCAGTACTAAAGAGGGATTGGAAAAGGAGAGAGGGCCATTTGCATTTTTTCCTGTTTTCTACAAAGAAGGGAAATCAATAGACCCTCCTTAAGAGCTCCCTCTGGGCAAAGAACAGATACCTATCTCATTTCCCCCCCTCACTACCCTGCCAGCACTTTCCCAGACCCCATTTTATTAGTTCAGGGTACTGGGAGAAACAGAGGAAGATGGAAAAGCAGCACACATCTGGACTTACAGCCCCCCTGCTGCTTGTCTGCAAAGATAATTATCTAATTGGAATTAACAGACACTCAGCGTCTGTTGGAAACAACAGACATAAGTAGTCATCAAAAGGTTGAGTGTGAGCACAGAAGGATTGGCAAATATGTGAACCTGGCCTCTTTAACTCGGTGCCCTGAATCTAGCCGTCTGCTTGCTTTAAGTAAGACATTCTGCTTCACATAGACAGCTAGTGGCAGGGAGGAAAGGAGTATGTGTTAGATGTCCCGTGCATTATGCTGGGAAAGGTATTTTACACTTCTGGCATTTGATGGTGGAAACATAAGCTCAGGAAAAACTTTCATATATTGATAGCTGTAATTAGAATACAGGTTTTTGTTCTTTAACCCATTCATTCATTCATTCATTCACTCAACAAATATATACCACTCAGGAGGCAGGCACTCTTCTAGCTGCTGGGGATAAAGGTGAACAATCCAGTCCCTGGCCTCCAGAAGTTTACATTTCAGTGAGGAAGAAAGACAGTTAGCAAATATATAATAAAATGTCAGCTGGAGAGAACTGCTATTAAGAAAATTAAATGTGGGAAAGAGGATGGCATGCGATGGGGCTTAGACAGGGTGGTCAGGGAGGTCTTCTCCAAAGAGGTGGCATTTGAGCAGAGACCTGAATGAAGTGAGGGTCCTGGGAATATCTGAAGGAGGAGGATTCCAGGCAGAAGAGTGCAAGGGCAAAGATCTTGCAATGGCACCTTCCTTGGAGTGTTTAAGGGACAGCAAGTCGGCCAGTATGGCAGGAGCTGGGGAATCCAAGGGAAGAGTGGCAGGAAATGAGTCTGGAGGGGTCGGGGGCAGATAGACCAGGTAATGAGGCTTTGGATGATCTGTGTTTGATGAAAAGCTGTTGCACGTTTGTGAGCAAATCGTTGACACGAACTGTTATGTTTTGAAAGTACTGCTTTGGCTGTTACGTAGAGAATTGACTATGGACAGCAAGAGAAGATACAGAAGTCAAGTAAGGAGATGATAGTGACTTTGACCATGGTGGTGATAATAGAGGGAGTGTGAATTGGTTAGTTTCAGGAAGATAGATATGTTTGGAAGATAGAGATGAGAGGATCTGCTGACAAATTTGATATTGGATGGAGAGAAAGATAACTCTGAGGTTTGGGGCCTGGGCCATGGGTGAACGGTGATGCCATCTACTGAGACCCCGTACAGAACAGTGATTAGGCTGCAGCCAGTGCAGACGTGGATGCCAGGAGGACTGAGATTAATACCCAGTTCTGCTATTTATGAGCCATGTGATCTCAGGAAGTTCTCTCTGTACCTCTCTCTGTATCTCAGTCTTTCCTCTGTGTAATGGGGATGTTAAAAATACAGACCACATAGGGTTGTTATACAGATGAAATAAGTTAATACCTGTAAAGCACCTAGAACAGAGTCTGGAGTATAGGAAGCTCTCAATAAATACTGGCTACGATGAGAAGCATGGAGAGTGGGAAGCAGACTCATAGAAAAAAATCAAGAGCTTGATTTGGGACAGGTAAGTTTGAGTCCTCTCTCAGACATCCCAGTAGAAACGTCAGTGAGCAAGTAGGCATAAGAGTTTGAGTTCAGGTGAGAGTTCCAGACTGGAGATATAAATTTGGGAGATATCCACACATAGAAGATTTTGCAGGTCAAGGGGTTGGAGAGTATAAGCTTGCCCTTCCCAAGCAAACACAGACCATGGACTGTAGCCACCAGGGAGAGCAGTATGCAGGTTCCTTAAAAAACTAAAAACAGAGTTACCATATGATCCTGCAATCCCACTCCTGGGCATATATCTGGAGAAAACTTTAATTTGAAAAGATACATGCACCCTTATGTTCCTAGCAGCACTATTTACAATAGCCAAGACATGGAAGCAACCTAAATGTCCATCAACAGATGAATGGATAAAGATGATGTGGTATGTATACACACACACACACACACACAGACACACACACACACACAATGGAATATTGCTCAGCCATAAAAAAGAATGAAATAATGCCATTTGCAGCAACATGCATGGACCCAGAGATTATCATATTAAGTGAAGTAAGTCAGACAAAGACAAATATCATACGATATCACTTATATGTGGAACCTAAAACATGATACAAATGAACTTATTTACGAAAGAGAAATATACTCACAGACATGAAAAACAAACGAATGGTTACCAAAGGGGATAGCGGAGGGTGAGGAGGGATAAATTAGGAGTTTGGGGTTAACGTATGCACACTACTATATATAAAATAGGTAAACAACAAGGACCTACTGTACAGCACAGGGAACCATACTCAATATCTTGTAATAACCTATAATGAGAAAGAATCTGAAAAAGAATACATACATACATATATATATACACACACATATATACATATATACGTATGTATGTATTCTTTTTCAGATTCCTTTTCATATACATGCATACATGTGTATATATATGGTATACATATGTGTGTATATATACATATATGTATGTATAACTGAATCACTTTGCTGTACGCTTGAAACTAACACAACAGTGTTTTTTTGTTTTATTTATTTTTTATTTTTGGCTGCACTGGGTCTCTGTTGCTGCACCCGGGCTTTTCTCTAGTTGAGGCAAGAGGGGGCTACTCTTTGCTGCGGTGCACTGGCTTCTCATTGCGGTGGCCTCCCTTGTTGCGGAGCGCTGGCTCTAGAGCGCAGGCTCAGTAGTTGTGGCACACGGACTTAGTTGCTCCGTGGCATGTAGGATCTTCCCGGACCAGGGCTCGAACCCGTGTGCCCTGCATTGGCAGGTGGATTCTTAACCACTGCGCCACCAGGGAAGCCCAGAAACTACCACAACATTGTAAATTAACTATACTTCAATAAAAAAAAATACAGACCATGGACAAGAAATTAATGTGTTCTGAAAGCTAACAAGGAAAGGCAGGACAGCAGAGTAATGCACAAGAAGAGGGGCTTACTTAGACTTGGGGGACAGGGACGGTTTCTCTGAGCAACTGAGGTTTAAGTTGAAACCCGGAGGGAGAACTTCCATTCATAACTATGCTCCCTGCTCTTCTTTGTCTATTTTTGGTCAAAACACTCATGGTCCATATTGAGCAGATTAAGAAAGATATGCGTAGAGAAAAGGACAATGACAAAGTTAATTGTGCATCTATGTACATCTCCTTAGGAAAGACATCAGTTGGTCTTCTTCAAGGAGATGTTCTGTCTTCAGTAAAGTTTTGGCATTTACCAGTGAAAGGAAATGTCAGAATTTCCATACATTTTGCATTTGCAGCAAGAAATCGCTCACGGCTTAGTCAGCATTTTCTTAAAATGATAACGATAATCACGACACACAGCCTTATCTAAGCTAACAAACCATTATCCTTCATAACCTAAGCATAAACGGGACCCTGGTGAAAAGGTTTACTCGTTTCCCTCCCTGCTTAGGACATTAGACCCTTAATATACACATAGAAGCTGTATATGTTAAGATGCCTGTTCACACAGCCCACCAAATATTTCAGTACTCTTTTCCCTTTCCCTTCTACTCTGGGTGCCAAATCACTAAAGTCCATGCTGCATCAGTAAACTGTTTAACTCAAACAGAGCTTGGTTAAGAGTCTAGGCCAAAATAATGTCACTGACCTGTAAATAAGTGCGCAGGCCTGACCGGCAAAGGGGATTTAAAAGACACAAGATTAGATTTCCCACTGAAGTGGAAAGGAAGGCTTCTACTCTTCAGAGAGACCTGCTGTCATTTTTCCACTGTCCCAGATGGTGAGAGTTATATGCTCCTTGACCTGAGCCAAAGACGATGTAAGAGAAAACAAAGGGATAAACAATATCTGCTCAAAGAAACTGAGCAAAAGCCTATCTCCAATGGCTTAAGTACATGACAAACTTTCCAGACAAGGAAGCCTCGCCTGACCCTGTTTTCTACACTATGGTTTACAAGGTAACTGAAAAAAAAATCTCATAAGAGACTAGTTCAAGGTATCCCACAATACCTGGAAATGACAATACTAGATTTAAAGGACTTTGAACGCAGTGATTTTTTTTTTTTTTTTTTTTTTGGTAAGGAGTAAACCAAGGCCAAGATATGTCCATATGCACACGTAGTACACGCTGAATGAACGTGGACGGACAGGTACCGGCAGAGGCAATCACTGGGCACGGGCCACTGATCAGAGGAAGTAACATCTTGGGGAAAAAGCCATGCCTGCCAAAGAGAATCAGAGCTGGGGATCATAGTTTTCAATCTAGCCCTCTGTCAACAGCACAAGAAAGGGTCTCCTTAATTTGCAAGTTAAACACGTCTCCAGAGTGCAGGAGTCCATCTCTGTTTATGGAAGGGTGCTTGAGCTCTCATTTCAAAATGGTCTGTCTTAATAATGCAAGTAACAGAGCACAGATGTCAGCCTTTAACACTGAGGAAGCACTTGGCAAATGAGAGTGGAGGGAGTTTCTAGTAAGTCACATCACGTAGAGAACTGTGCACTCCCAGTGACCTCAGTGCGGCGAGCCCCATCCTACCCCTGTCTATGGAAATGGGATGGGTCTGAATTTGCTGGGCATGGAACGTGACTCCTCTTCTTACCCTACTCTTGGCTCCCCTGCATATGACAGCCTACGGGGAAGATGAGGCATTCCCTTCCCCTTTGTTTACCCCATGGGAAGGAAACAGGAAATGAAAGATAACATGTATGGAATACCTCCTATCTCCCAGTCCCTGAGGAAGGTCTACATACCCAGCTAGGGAAGTTATATTTTCTCCTTTGTACTGAGGAGAGAACTGATGCTCAGGAACGCTGAGTAACTTGCCCAAGGTCATCGAGCCAAAAGTTGCAGTGTCAAGATTCAAACCCAGTGGTCTCTCCCAAAGCCACGTTCTTTCCAGGGGAGGCAGTCTGGTTCTGACCATGCCTATCCTACTCAAGGTCCCAGCAACACTTCAGGAACAATGCTTTTTGATTCATACACTGTGGCAACCAGTCAGCAACAGACCCTAGTGCCAGAGAGCGCCTTGCTCAGGTCATAAAAATAAAAAGGTTTTGCAGTGGCAGAGGCAGTAAAAGCTGTCACAGTGCTCACAGACAAGGAGGAGGTTGCCCTAACACCAGCTACATCCTGTGGCTTTTGGCAGTCACGGCGTTAATAGCTTTTGCATACCTGATGACCATTAATAGGTCACTTCTCAATGTTCAATGTCCCATTTCCTTTCAAGTTTCCACACGTGTTCCATTTACTGTCCTTTTAATCATTCTCTTATTTTCCAATAGACACTCACCAGGTTCTCTTAAATTCCTGTGGAGTCTGCAGTTTTCACGGGATCCAGTCTTCCGGGAAGATTGGAAAAGTACAGTATGTCTTGGAAGAAAGATGTCTCGATCAACACTTAGAACGCGCTTGTCAGACACACGCCGCGTCCTCTGCTGGGGTTTCACACTCCCCCCCACCCCACGCCTCATTTCACTGCAGCCTCCTTTCCCTTCATTTTTTACCTATTTCTCCCTTCCATTGCTCCTGCTATTTTTCCCTTTTCATTTTCCTCCCCTCATTTTCTCTTTCCATCGTTCTCCCTTTCACTTAAATTGCCCACGTTCTTTTCTTCACCCTTCTCTTCCTTTTATATTTTTAGAGGCCAATTAGTTCAGTTTGAAAAACACAGGTGTTGATGTCACACAAACCTCGTTCGAAAGCTGATGCTTACACTTAGTGTGCCCTTGGACGAGCAACCATCCTGCTCCTTCCTTCGGTCTTCCCATCTGTAAAGTATAGTTATCAACTGTATTCATGGCTAGATCTGAATATTAAATGAGATCATCTGTGGAAATGCAGTTCAGGCCTTTGTATGGAAGTGGGACAATCCCCTGGACTTCTGCCCTGTCTCCTGTCCTGCTGTTGTGAATCCTACCTTCTCTCTGTTCATCTCCTAGCTGTCGTCTCTGGTCCTGGCTCAGCATTCAGCTCAGCTCATCCCCCTTCCACAGAAACTTCAGACTCATAGTTCTCCTTTCCATAAAACATAGGACCCCACACAGAGACACTGACGTGCATTGTTGCAATATGGTGACCTCTGCTACGCAATTGCATCGTGTTTATTTCCAGGCCTCTGTAGCCCATGCATCTTTTGGTAGTTCTCAGCCTGACCTGCCATTTCCATGTCTCAGACTTTTCTTGTCTTTATTTTCTCTGAGTCTTCAATTTCCCTTTGCCCTTGTCTTAACTGAACTTCATCCTGTTAGTTTCTGATTACTTGTCCAATTTGTTGAGGTCATTTCCAATTCTAATCGCATCCCCCAAGGCTTTAGTCTCCACTTTAGATTCAGCCTCATCTGTGAACTTAATGAGTATGCTGTTGCTGCATCCAAGTCATTGATGACAGTCTTAACTAGAAGTGGATCCAGGACTGGGCCCTGTGCAACACCATTTTTTACGTGTTTACTTGTCAGAAGAAATGTACGTGCAGGCGCCTTAATGATATTTAGAGAACATAAGCTTCTCTTCTCTTCAGAATCTAGGGTTATTTGGGTAGAATTTGTGACATTTTTGGCATTTCAAGTCTGTAGTTCCTTACCAGCCAAATTAAATAATCGAAGTCACTGCTCAAAACATAACTTTCTTTCTTTAAAAAAGTCTCAGTATTTTGAATATAAAAGTCAGTACCTATTTTCACTATTCTTCCCTGGGAATCACTCATATGCACCCTCAGCCTTGATAAGGGGGCACCGGGAGGGGAGGGCAAGGCCCTGGCTTTCAGTTCTATCTTTGCCACTCAGCGTATGACCTTGGGTGAGGCACATGACCTTTGTCAGCCTGGACCATATCCTCATCGGTAAATGCCTTCCAGTCCGAGAGGCTGTGATTCTCTCGTGATGAAGGGCCTAATTATTCTCAGTGACAAACTGCTACACACATTCTTTGATTATAAGCTTTTCCCATGACACTTATATATGATATTACAACTCTGAATACATTTAAGAAGTAAGAGTTAGATTAGCTCTACCCATCATCTGGAATTTATTTGCCAAAAATGCATGTTTATCTGCTTAGGCGTGCCTTCTCCGTGCATTCTCAAATACTTGAATGTTAGGTATGTGTGAGGTGCCCTGATGCTTGTCATTTCCTTGTGATATCACTAACAACCAATATTCTCTTGCAGAATTCTCACTTGAAGAATAAGGAAACTGAGGCCCAGACTGGTTTAGTGACTGTGTAGGGCAACAGAGCTTGCTTGTGGTGAAGTTCGGGCTTGAACTTGGGTTTCTGGGCACAGAGTTCTGTACTCTTTCCATATGGCATGCTCCCCTTCTGCTTAAATTATTGTTCAAACTCAGTATAGTATATGCTCTAAAAGAAAATACCATCAATTATTTCAGCAATCAACTAAAATGCCTCCCCACGCTATGGAGGACCATCTCTTTTTCAATGATGAATGATCATCAACTCAGCTGGTGGAGACAAAAGTAATTCTAAATTTCTTACACTAGGGATATGTCAATTATTTTCTTTAAGATATTTGGCTCTAAGTCTGGAAACAATCAATTTTTTAAAAGTCAAATTCTTGGTACTAATTTCTTCACAGAAATAAACAATTTCCTCCTTCTTCTCCCCAACTCCCTTTTCCTCCTCTTTCTCCTCCTCCTCCTCTTTCTTTTAAGCCCAGGGCTTAAGTTTTCTTTTTTCTTTTCTTTTCTTTTCTTTTCTTTTCCCCACTTGATACTAGATTCGGCCTCCAGGTAGGAGGAACGATGTCAACAGCCCCCTTTCCCGACCTTCCTTAACACTTCTACCCTCTGATTCACTGATTTCTCTGATTCACTTGAATTTTTCTGCAAGACAAGTGCTACACAAATAAATATTTAAACAGCAGGGAAAAAGGTCGGGGGCACCTAAAGACCTAGTTGTGGAGTCTGGGGAAGAGTAAAAACAAAGACGTATATTTGAAAGGAATGATTAGAAGAAACTTGAAAGCATCATTTCACCTCAGAAATTTGAGTTCTTCTAGTCAGTCACCTTAAGACACTGGGAGTTGTTTTTTTAATCCCTCAAACAATTCTCACTAATAAACAAGGGAGCAGTCTGCAATGCTTGCTCCACGGAACAAAAAACAAGAACCTGAAACAGCAGTAAATCATAAGAGGTTAATGATTAAGTTCCTCTCCCTGAAATTACAAAAAAATGATCCAAAGAAATACATGTAATGTTTCTAATGAGAGGCTTGTGAACAGAAGCATCTGCCCTCTCCTTGCTGAGACCTTCCTTTATTACCCATTTTTCCTCCTCCAACTCTATCCATTGTCTTTGTTTCTTCTTCTTTAAGATTCTCAGAACATCTGCCTCAGTGTGTCTCCCAGATAGGAAGAAAGGAGCTGATACTCTTTTTATATGTTTTACACAGATTATCTCATTGAATCCTCATTGTAGCTGAATGTGGGGGGATATTATTTCAGTAGATACTCCCTAAGGTGACTCCTACTGAGTTACTACCTTGTGTAATCTCCTCCCCTGGAGCTTGTTTCTAACCAACAGAATGTGGCAGAGGTGATAAGATGCTACCCCCTTGGTTAGGTTATGTTAATGGCAAAGGTGATGTGACTGTCACTTTCATGACTATGTTATGTTACATAAGATTTCTTCTTCACAGACTAGGGGGAGAGACTCTCCCACTGGCCTTGAAGAAGCAAACAACATGCTGTCAACTGCCTATGGAGAGGACCACAGGGCTGGGGCCTGTGTGTGGCCTCTAAAAGCTGAGGATCGCCTCTAGCCCACACCCAGCAAGAACCTCAGGCAAGTAGCCACAAGCAAATGAATTCTGCCAAAAAAGCAGAGTAAGCTTGAAGTGGATTCTTCCTCACTCAAGCCTCCAGTTGAGAACACAACATGGCCGACACTTCGACTGCAGCCTTGTAAGATCCTGAGTTCAAGACCCAGTTAAAGACATGCCTGGACTCCTGATCTCCAGAAACTGTGAGATAACAAGTGTGTGCTGCTAAAGTCACCAGGTTTGTGGGAATTTGTTACACAGCAATAGAAAACTACTACAGTTGCTCTCTCTGCTTCATGGAGGAGAAAAGCAAGCTTTGGAGAACCTAAGTGTGCAAGTTTTTGAGAACTTAAATAACTTTGTTCAAGATCACACAGCCAGTAAGCAGTAGAACTCATATTAAAACTTAAGTCTCCCTAAAGCTCAAAGGTCAAATGCTCTCCAATATACCATGATGCCTTTCCACAAATCCCTTCTCATTAACTGGCACTGTTAATGGGATATCACCACCTATGGGCTATGATATGACTTCTGGCAGTTATGAACCTCTAACGTACATGGTCTTGAAGGTTAAAATGAAAGAACTGCATTAGTTAGTTCCTCGCCCCATGCCCCCCTCCCTGGCCATCATGTAGAAGGATGCTGCCCACTCCTCACCCTTTAGAGAGAGAAGAGAGGAGGAGACCAAATGGGGAAGTGTAGAATGGAGGGGGCTGCCTGACTAGCACTGGACAGAGGTTCTCACCCACTCCAAAGGGGAACTAAATGAATGTTCTCCAAAAAAGAATTGCTCCACCTAGGAAGAAGCTCTGAGGATCACAATAATGAGCCTCCCACCAGGAATACCCCAGAGGCAGAAGCTCAGGGCTGATGAATAAGGTTCCACACTTTGGGTCAATATTGGGTAATAATGAATCCCGCAGCTTCACTTCAATAACATTTGCTTTGGGTGGGATGAAAGAACGCTGGCAGCAGGCTAACTTAGAGCTTGACAAGTCAAGGAGCATTGGTTCAGATATCTTAGGGGCTGTTTGTTTGATGTGGATTATAAAGGCTGAAATTTCATTGGTTAGGCTTGGCTGGACCTGCCTGCCGTTGGGCAGAGTTGGACTGCACTTTATATGCACCTCGGTTAAATGACTGGAACAGTAATAAACTAGGTGTATCAAAATTTTGACATGCCAAATTACATGGGAGCAGAAAGGGACTAGTATAAATCTTAGCGCTCTCCAGTCCATCATAACTCTCAATTTCTACAGCACAGCTTCAGAAAGAGCTCAAGAGTTGAGAACCGATCCCATGCCAGACCCAGGGCTGAGTGCTGTGAGGAGAACAGGGGTGAGACACAGCCCTCACCACGCCCCCAACTCCAGAGTCTATAAACAAGTAAGATAGAGAAGGGTGTACATTAATAACTAAGCAACCTTCCTTACAGTTGGAATTTGCCATCTTTGGAGCAGGAAACAGTGAAGGGCACAGCCAGCCCCTACTTCAATGCAGTTGATTAGATGACACTAAGTCACTTGGAAGACCAGGTAGCGGGTGTGAAAGGCCTAAGGGACAGACTATCATTTGCTGTAAGAATTCCTAGAATTTCGAATTCCCTTCCACTGCCGCAAACAGCTTCTTCTTTGTTGAAAGATCTTATTGCAAGTACCTCCTATGATAGCAGGCAGGGTCTAGTTGAAAAGGGGTGTGAGATCAATGAACACTTCTGGACTTTACCATCTTCACCTTCCAAGAAAAAGGCATGCATAGGCAGTGCGCAATGAGAACTTTAGGATATGGATAACAAATCCTGGCCCTGGAGGATCTTGTTGATCGAGCTAAGGAAGACTAAATTACCTGCAAAATTTTAAATACCTAAGAGGCACAGGAGACGTGGGAGCCTTATGGTTGAATACCCTTGAGAGTCCAATATTCTCCTTTAACTCATTTAACATGGATGCTTGTGTGGTTGACATTACAAGGGAGAGAAGAAAAAGAGAGAAACAAGAAGAAATAACCTGGGAAGAATAACATAACAGACAACAATACTAGCTTTAATTAAACACTGGTTTGAATCTGGGCTCTGCCACTAAATTAATTGTATGATCTTGGGCAAGTGACCTACTATCTCTGAGCTCAGTTTCCTCATTTGGAGGGGCCATTCCTGACCTTGCCAGGGGCTTACTAGGAACAAGCAAGATAATGTACATAAAGCCTGTAGCATGAGGTTTTACATACAGTGGACACTCAAAAGTTATTTTTGGAAGGAAGGAATGAAGGCAGGAAGGCAGGTGAGAAGAGAGAAGACAGAAGGAATACTGGTATTTCTGTGATTATTTTCAGGCTTTCCTCTGAAGCTTCTCTGATTTATCTACCTTCCTCTTTCTCCATAGAGGCTCTGAAAGAGCCAACTGTTGCTGAGGACAGATGGCTCATGCTTCCCAGGAGCGGTTCCATAGGATCGTAAGTGCTTAGTGGAAAAAAAAAAAAAAAATCAACATGGTGTGATATGTATGGAGACATGCTACAGAAAATTTAAACAATTTTCTTTACTATCACTAAAGAATCTTAGAGGTTATATTTTTCTACTGTGCATTATAACTCTTCAAGATGATGATATAGTAGATAGCATCTCCCAAGTGGACTTGACAGGAGCCAGTTTTTCATTGTGGATCACACGAGGCTAGGGTTCCCTGGAATACCCATTTGAGGAACTCTGATTTATATCAAGACAGTGGGCAGTAGCGGGCACCAAACTGGGGGGAAAAGTCCCCAGAAGAGGCTGTTGGGAAAATATTCTGGAAGAAGAGTCCCACCTTTCTTATCAGCTAAGCTGCCCTAATCACTCAAACCTCTGGCCCTCTGTTTTCTCATTTGTAAAATAAGGGGTTGGAGACACATATTCGAAGTACCCTTCTAGCTCTAACTGTTGAACATTTCCATGGGGATGTGACCTATATGGTTAAGGATTCAAAAATTCTACACGTTACTACGTCCCTTCTTAGATAACCAGCAATTCCCTCCCAGGAGGCCTTCAATGGTATTCACCAAGCACCCACCATGAGCTGTGAGCTCTGATAAAAGCTCTATACTCCAGATTCTTCTAACTGATTGTTAATGCAAGAACTCCCCTTACGAACAAAGTAGAAATGGAAAGAAATCACTTTGGCCTGGCAGTCAAGGCCCTCAGGGTCTCTCCATTTTGTACTCTCCATCTCTCAGTAATCCTGTGCCCACCACGTTCCACCGGTCCAGGTAGAAGCTCCCCTCCTATTCCATTATTCTACTCATCTTCTCATTGGGCCCCAGCCACGTGCTTTCCTCTTTCTTTCACAGCATCATCTTGCCTGCCATCCCCTTCCTCCTCCTCTGTCAACATAAACTCTGTTCTTCCTTCAGGACACCAGTCAGGTCACAAAAAGTCTTCCCTGATCCCATAGGAGGGACCCTCTTTTTTTTCTCTCTCACTTGAAATTTAACAGACCTTATTCCTGTGTGTACTCTCACTAAGATGAGAAAAAATTCCCTTTGCATGTATGTCGATTTATCTTTCCAACAAAATCTTAAGGACTAGAGACTCGGGTCTACCAGCCACCCATTTTTCTCTCTGGAGTACTGAACAAGGAAGTACCTCTCATAACCATCAATTGGCAAATGGGGGAAAAGTGCCACTTCATTTAGTTCAGTAACTCCCAACTCCCCCAACCCCCTTAATTCCTTGGGTGTGCCTCAGTCACCTTCTCAGTGAGGTCTTCTTTGGCTACTCATCTAGAATTTCAGCACCCTCCCTGTTACATTTCATTAATCCTTCCTTTCTTTATTTTATCTCTTTTGAGTTTATCTCTATCTAACATACTGTATGATTTACTTAGTTCCTATGTTTTCTGTCTCCCCAGCTAGAATGGATACTCCATAAGAGCAGAGAATTTTGTCTTTCGGGTTTGTGACTGAATCTCAGTGCTAGAGGACTACATAAGTGCCTGGTGCATAGTAGGTGCTCAATAAATTTTTTTGCATGAGTAAATTAATGCAGAGAGTGCCATTTAACCTAAAGGGTTTATATGGCCTTTTACTCTGCTCTTTTATCTACCAAATCTTTCCACGAAGACGGGATCTTTCCACTCAGTAAGGAAAGTCTGGCTTGAAGCACATCCACCAGTGCCAGAGGAAAGGGAATGAAAGAGATAGTTGGAACATACTGCTTGTCTCAAAAACCTTGAGCTAAGCTGCTGTAGACCTCCTAACTCAAGGTAGGGACAGGACCCAGGCCAGGCTGGCATGTGGAAGAAAAGAGAGAGGATGATAAGACTGATTTCCTCATGCAAAGAGAAAGGGCGATGTGGACCCAGATGTGTGCAAAAGGAACCAGACAGCATTCAGGCAGAAGCACACACACGTCTTTGACAGTGACTGTGTCCTCCATTAAAACAGGGCGTGTGATCAATCAAATTAGTCATCAACCATGTGTAGACAGGTGGGCCTCCAACATCTTTCCCCCAACCTAGTGGGGGAAAAGAGCCTAAAAAGATGTTTAATTTCTTTTGAGAGAGAGACAGAAATGAGAGAAGAGGGGGAAGAAAGATATCTCAGTGCAGACCTCGACAAGAAGTGGCAATACTAGTTTTACATTCTCCAACAGGCCAAGCATATAATGGTGGTTCGGTGAATGCTAGTGAATTGGATGGCTGGTGTTGATATTATAGGCATTAGGAGAAATTCTGGGACTAAAATAAAGGCCAGCATAAAGTCCATCCATTTCCCTGGGCTTCAGGAGCTATTGCTGATTTTCCTCACTCAGCCTAAGTATGACCCTAACTCCTTAATATGAACTCTTCCCTACCTATCTTCTAACCATGCTCAAAGCTGTTCTACATCAGAAGTTGCTTTGAGTGCCAGTAGATGGCCATTAGTCCCCTGGCCCATGCAAACTCTCCATGAGGTTCAGACAGACCCACACTCTTCTGTGATTTGATATTTGCATGATCCTGGGCCAGTTATTTAACCTCTTCAGATCTCAGTTTCCTCATCTATTAAACTGGGATAATATTTACCCAGTGGGAAGTTGTGTGGATTAAATGAGATAATTTAGGATTTCATTTATTTAACCTTTACTGCGCCTTTACTATGTTCTGGGCTGCATTATGCACTAAGGATACGGAGATTAAGGATTCAGTTCCTGCTCTTCGGGAACTTGCAGTCGGGAGAAAGAGACACAAACACAAGCAAGTACAATATAGTGTGATAAGCGTATGGATGAAGGTATGTGTCCATTGGTTCTGGAACACACATACTCAGTTTCTAAACTAGCCTGCAGGGAGGTCAGGAAAAGCTCACCAAAGAGCTGAACTGAGCCGTGAAGGGTCATTAAGAGTTAGCCAAGTGGAAAAGGTCTGGGGCAGTTGACTCTTCTAGACAAAGGGAAAAGCACATTAAGAGCACGGAGGTGAGTGTCTAGCAGATTCAGAGAACCACAATCAGTTTCTTATGGATAGAAAGTTGGGTTTAAGTTGAGGAATGATGGAAAATGAGAAGGAAGAGGATGGCAGGAGTCTGGAGCCAGAACATGAGAATCAAAGCTTCTCAGCATGGCTTTGAGTTTTCATCCTGATGTCACTGGAGCGCTATTGCAGAGTTTGAGTCAGGCAACAGACATGAATACTTTTATGTTTTAGGAGGATCCCTCTGACACTGTGTGAAGGATAGATTAGAATAGGGCTAGATCAGAGTCAGGGTAAGGAGGCAGATGCAGTGATTCATGTGACAAATAACAAAGGCAAGAAAAGAGGAAAGAAAGAGATGAGGTGGATATAAGAGAGGGATAGATGAGAAAGAGAAATCACCTAGAATGATTCCCAGGTTTCTACCTTGATAATTGGGTAGACACTGGTGCCAAGGTTAATACAAGAAGAGAGGAGGAGATGAGAGTTTTGAGTTTGGTGGACTTGAGGTCTCTATGGGATATAAGAGTAAAGGTGGCTGAGCACCTAAGTCCAGGGCTCAGGAGAAAAATCTGGGTATAGACGTTTTTAAGTCATCACTCGTAGGCATGGGTTGTCCATAAAGTCTATGTAGATGGGTCTGTGATGAGACCAGAACCCTGGAAGTACACCAGTGAATAAGGGGAGGCGTGTCAGCTCTCAAAGAGAGGTCAGAAAGGGAATAAGTCGATTTGCTGGATTGAGAGCCAGGAAGCCACAGTGGCACTAGGAAGGGCCATTACAACGGAAGCATATTATGCGGTGTTAACTCGAGACAACTTCCATTCTGCTCATCAAGTGTATACAGTGCCAACACTGTGACTTTATCATTGGAAATAAGTTTATCTCTTAAAATTTTTTTTAATTAAAAAAAATTATTCTATGGGGTTAGGAATACAACATAAGATCTACCCTCTTAACAAATTTTTAAATGCATAATACAGTAGTGTTACTATAGGTACAGTGTTGCACAGCGGATCTCTAGAACTTACTCATCCAGGATAACAGAAACTTTATGCCCATTGGTTAGTAACTCTTCATTTGCCCCTCCCCCTCAGCCCCTGGCATCCACCATGCCCCTCTCTGATTCTATGAATTTGGCTGTTTTAGAGACCTCACATAAGTGGAATCATGCAACGACTGTCCTTCTGTGACAAAATATTCACATTGTTGAATATTGCAGAATTTCCTTCTTTCTTTTAAGGTTGAATAATATTCCATTGTTTCTAATAAGTATGTCTCCATCCAGTAGGCGAGTTTCGTCTAGAATCATTAACTGGTCACATGCATTGTCCATCTTTCCCCTTGATGCAGTAGGTCTCCGGTTCCTTTACCCTAGAATTTCTATTTGTTGAGCCAGACTCAGGACTAGGTATCTGTTTTTGTCAAAAATCACCAAGAAAAGAGTTGCATAACCCTGCGACCTCCTTCCTGCACTCTCCACCTCCGACTCTCAAAACACAAAGGGGCTGCACCTGTGTTTCCAGCTCTTCCCCCCCTCTGTGACCCGGAAGCAGAGGAACGCTGCCCTGGTGGCCAGGCTGCTGAACAGTCCTCACTGCTTGAGTGGCTCCATGGGAACCCGCAGATAAAAGGCGTGAGAGAAAAGGGTGATGTTATTTCTGGAATTATCATGATAAGAGGTGTAATGAGAAGCTCACTGCTGGGCTAGACGGAAAGAAGAAGGAGGAGGAGGCAGCAAGGGAAAGAAAGGCTTCCTTGGTTTCTTTGCAAAGAAGCTGTAGGAAAATATTTGAAAATGTGTGAATGTTGAGAAATAAGTAGGAAACTGAAGAATGAAAGGCTTCAGTGCTGGTTAACTAATCCCATTTGCTTGTTTGTATGTGAAAGACCAAAGAGAGAATCTTGACATAAAGGACATCTTTTAAGAAATCTGATGCTAATACTTTACATCTGAGGGTCTCTGCTTAAACTTTCAGATAACAGCCTTGCAGGGTGATGCCCACAAGAAGATGGACGGGGCAGCTTAGCACTGGCTCCCCTAAACGACTTGCTGCCAGTGAGTCAACTGGTTTTGTTTCTGACAGTTAATTTTCATTTTTGCTGAGTTCCTGTAGACAACAAGTGCTGACTGTGTTCTCCTTTGTAGCTGAGACTGCTAAAGGCTCGGGAGTCCAGTTTTGCCCATCCTGCTGGTGTGTTTTGCTTTTCTGGGCTGGAACTGTCCCCATAACTAAGGTCCCGGCATCCCTGTCCACTCATTACCATGGCAATTACAATGAAGTAAGGCTAGGTTTGCATCCAGTTCCGGAAAGCCCAGTCCGAGGCTTAAGAACAGTTTTTAGGTTGAGGATGACACTCTGGCCCAGGTTCTGGCTACTTCCTTCAAGGTCTGCAAATAAGAGAAACAGAGGCTTCTAACTGTCAGAGATGGGAGGAAGAACATTTCGACTGAGGAAATGGAATTAGGAATGTCAGGCTCCCACAGCCTTCTCCCTATGAGTCAAAAAAATAAACAAGTAACTCCCCTAAGTTGGGTCAGTTGTTTTACGTGCTTAGTTGGAGCACACTCCTGAGAAACGCGGAGAGGCTAGAAATGAGTGCGGTGTCAGTTACATGAAACCACCAGGCACAAGATATCCAAGGTATTCAAAACCCACCCAACTCGCATCTCTCCTCCTCTGTACCAGCAAACCTGTGGGCCAAACGTCTCCTCTTTTCTCAGGTTTGTTCTCCTAAGAACAGAACCTGGCTCGGTCCAGAATAGAGCCGCACAGCCCAACCAGCGATGATTATACTCAATGCCTGAGGCCAAAGCGAATGTGCTGGGCACCTTTGGCCAACACGGAGCATGAGGCTTGAATTTCAGAGCTACAGGAATTGATGGGGAAGGAAACAGGCATCAGGACACTTAGAAGCTAGAGCATTAATGCACACTGCCCCCCCCCCGCCCCCCACCCCCATGGAACATGAGTGGGATCAGATCTTTCCTGTGCTGCATTCAGTGGTGTGTGGCAGTCAGTACTGTCTCCGGAGTCTGACTGCACAGTCCAAATCCTGGCTCCTCCACCTCCTAGCTGTGTGACCTTCAGAAAGCCACTAAACCTCTCTGGGCCTCGTGATTTTTTGCTTGGTGGTTTTGTCTTAAATAATGCTCCATAGGGATGTTGTGCGGGTTAACATGAGTTAAGATAAGTAATCTGCTTAGAACAGTGCCAGGCCTATAATACTGACCTATTACAGAAGCGACAGCTATTACTAACACTGTTACCTGTCAGCCAGGGCTCCTCTCTCTTTAGAAGAATTGGCACAAACTAGGGTTTTGACTCCCCAAATCTTCTGATTTCTTCCCTTCACTTGCCCTGCTTTCTGCCCTGGGTGGGGTCTACACTATTCTTTACCCCTTTTGAGAAATTTCCGCCCTTTCTCGCTTCTCTTGTAGTGCCAACCCTTTTCTCAGTTCTCTCTTGCTTTCTCCACCTGTCCGTCCATTTTCCCTCACACTCCTTTCTTGGAGAACAGAATCCAGCACACTGTAGGCACTAATTTTAAAAATTCGTTGAATGAATGGTAAACCGGAGCAGGAACAAACAATATAGTCCCAGAATACAATAGTGACTTCAAAATATAAAAAGGAAAAAAAAAAACCTATAAATTATTTCTAATTTTGAAGGACGGGATCGCAGAGAAAGAGATAAGTGATCAGTTACAAGACAATATCCAGAAACACAGAATAAAAAATAAGAAGAGGCTGGTTTCCAGTGCGGTGGGGAGCCCTGGTGGTCTAGCGTGTGGGCAACCGTGACATTGATGTGTAGGCGACACTGCTTGACTCCAGCCACCCATGTCTCTTCCATGAAAGAGACACAAATAGTCAAACCGCATAAGGCAGTCAAGGCTTTTCCCTGAGTGCTCAGGAGCCAGGCCCCGAGGAACCTGCCCTCCACTGTTATTTTGTGAATTACTAGAAAGGCCAGAGAAGCAGGGCAGTGGAAAAATTCAACCTCCCTTTCCAGCCCCCATCCCAGAAGTTAGCTATTAACAAAGCCCGTGGAGCCAATGACAGAGCCACCCCATCTAGGAAATGAAGTTCTAAAAATAAGCAATTCTTATAACTAATTAACGAATAAATAGATGTCACTAAAGATATGCCACAGACAGAACACTGTGAAAAATCCAAAGGTGTACTTGAAACCACAGACTGTCTGAACTAGAAGATCTGGGGGATTTAATGCAACCCTCTTGCTTTATAGATACGGAAACTTGAAGCCCAGGGATCTTGAGTGACTTGTCCAAGGTCATCCAGCAGATTGATGTCAGAGCCAAGACTTGATAGGCCAAGGGGCATGGACTTGCCTATTTCTGGGAATTTAATGCCAACCGAGTCTGGATATCCTGCTTGAGGCAGGCAGCAGCGAGGAGCCAGAGCAGAGAAAGAAAACAGGGAAAGAGCTCGGGAACTTCCACGCCAGCAGACTGGCTTCAAAGATTCAGTGAAAGTTGAGGCCAGGACTGAAGAAGTAACTCGGGAAGGAAATGGAGCGACAAAACCCACCAGGCAAAGCATTTGCTATCCTGGAGTGAATGGTTATTAAACAGTGTCCCGGGGAATTGGGGATGTTCCAAGACTCAGCTCTAAAGGGCCAAATAGCTTTTTCATGTTCTAAAAGCCGCTTGAGCTCTCCGAGAAGAACGGCCCAGGTGCTCATCTATTATTGAGCATGTTTAAAAAGGCATTTAGGAAAGAGCACCAAGAGACAGATTTGCAATACAACGTCAGTCCCAGGAGGGCTGTGCTTGCTTAGAGAAGGAGCAGGGTTCACGTTCAGCAATACGGGAAGAGCCACCATGGGCAGGTGTCCTGGCGTCCTTGGGAACACCTGTTGGTGTCCCCCCTCCAGCAGGTGCCCGGAAGTGAGTGATGCAGGGGGCGAATGCCAACAAGGGCAGCCTCCCTACTGTCAGCTTGCTCAGATCAGTGAGCCGTGGCCAAGATCTTGCACCTTGTGTGTCGGGGGGACCGCCTGGTGGGGGAGGGATTTTGTAACACATACGTCTACATACACAGTTTCTAAATAATGAAATAATATATAGCACTAAAAATTATGTGATAGACAAATACAAATAGATAATAGATCAATTAATGGCTTGATAAATATTTAATGATATATTTTCTATCATATTTATATTTTTAATATTTTAATGATACGTATTTATGGCATACCATTCACAACACGTTGTTAAAGGAAAGTGTAGGTTACAAAAATGGGAATGTATACTACTATCCAGATTTTATAAAAATATGCACTTACATTTATAAAACACATTTATAATCTAGAAGAGCATAGAGGAAAAAAGATTGGAATGATAGAAACCAAAATGTACACAGAAATTATCCCTGGGGGGGAGAATTTGAGGTGAATTTTATTTTTTTCTTTACACTCTCGTCTATTAACTTTTTCTCAGTGAACAGCTACTATACTTTTGGATCAGACATAAATAACAAATATCATTACATAAAAGAGAGGTTTATTACTCAAGATGAAACTAGATTCCTCTGGTTCTGAAAAAGAGATCCTCACAACTTTGCGTGCAATACATTTAAAACCACAGTCCCTCCTCCTTAAGGAAGGCTTTTACTTAAGTATAGTCTTAAGTAGCCAAGAAGTCATCTGGAAAATAAAAATATAGGTGGGGATTTGGGGGTCTTCTTAGTGGCTGCCTACCACCATCACGTTCTTCCCGATATTATACCTGTGTGATATTCTCAACAGCATACATTTTTTAAGAACAGAGTGTCTTGTTTACCTTTATTTCCTCTTAGCACCCAGCACAGGGTCCTTCATAGAGAAACCCTGCAGTATATGTTCGCTGAATTGAACTGAAGCTGCCTGATAAAAGAAGTGATAACTGGATACGGGAAGGAAAAGCAATGCCTTCTGGTGGACTTCGAGATTCTGCTTTCACGTGAAAAGAAGAAATGCCAATGGAAACCCAAGAAGAAAGGTTTATCTGAGCTTTGCAGAGTAGAAGAAAATGCTCTGTACTCATTGTCGTTCTTTGGATATAGGAAGTTCCATTCAGAGATGGAGTGTTTCTCACTTCTGGGGTGGAATGGGGGGAATCTAAAATACCAAGTCTCCAGGGCAGAAAGAGACCAAGCACTCCCCTTACTTCCTTAGTTAGCACTTGCACAAAGATCAAGATACCCCTGTCATTACTTTCATGATGAACTGGCCTTCCCTTACATCCTGAATGCTCAGAATCTCATCTGAGTGTGGCTTCTTTCCTGCCCGGACAACTTCAACCTCCTTTTTTCTTGTCTCTGCTTTTTCCCTTTCTCTCTGCATTAGTTTAACCAGACTAGCATAACTAGAGTCATCTCACTCCTCTCTACACTCAGACTCTGTCGCTCCCTCTCTAATCGCTATCAGTTTTCTGTTCTTAAGATGTGGCATTTTCCCCACCTTCACTTCTGATTTCAGTTTTTCCTATTCCACACATCTCTTTCCTTTCATTTGCCCACCGCTTTCCTTCATTATCTTGGTCTCCTGGCTAAGATTTTTCCCTGCAAAAGCCTTCCTTTCTTTGCCAGGTACATGCCCTTGGATCACTCAAATTCCCCTTGAAAGCTCATGTCTATGAAGCCTTTCCAAGATATTCCACCAGGTAGAATTATTTGTTACTTTGCCAAGAAAAAAGACAAATTCACACATGCCTAAAACTTTTAAAGACATTAGAAGTTTATATTTCTGTGTTTCACTGTCTGACAAATAGAAAGCCCTTTAGACAGGTAGTGTCTTTTGCCATCTACAATTCTAAGGTGAATTTGGGGATTCAGTACAATACAGAACCGTGGTTGCCCTGTGTGCTGATGCGTTTTTAAGACAGCGCTCAAAATTCTCATCTGCCCCCTAGGGACTACAAGGTGAACTGCAACAAGCGATCAGAAGGCTGTGTCCGCTCCGTTTTTACCTGATTCCTTAATCCTGAATGTACCCATTTCCAAGGTATACATTTTTGTTTTTCAGCAGGGACTGAATCTTTTCTGAACTCATTCCTGTTCTAGGAGTTGCAAACTCCAATGGTTGTAAGAACTAGGTAGATCATTAATAAAAGGGACAGGACACCTGGAGGGTGTGTATTGAATTGAGAGCATGTATTCCGTCCAAAGGAGGCTCTACCCCTCAGCCCCGGCAGAATGCGAGCCCAGTGTGGCCACTCTCCAGATTTTTTTAGGAATCCACAAAGCTGGAGTTTTAAGGTAATCTCTAAATTTCTAAGTGCTAAAGCCAATTTAATCTTAAATACACCACTCTTGGGCCACCTAGAACATGTCTATGACCCAAAGGCTGCCTGTGAGTTTCATGACCTTTCCTAAACATTCTCACCAGGTCCTCGTGTAGTGTCACATCGTGACCACGGGGTCAAATGGAGACAACTCAGGAAGTGAAATAATTTCCACAACAGCTGCAAAAGAATGTCATGCTCACTTGGAACAGTTGGTGAGGGTACGTGACTTACTAAATGCAGTTCTAATTAAACAAAGAGGGTTAATGCTTTTCGGTTCTTTGGAAAAATCAAGCATAAATAGTGAAATGTTCACAGCCCAATGTGTCAAATTATAAAAATTCATGTCCATATTCTCTAAAACCTAGTAGTAATGGGAAAAATGGAAGATCAAATACTACCCACATTTGCCCTGCTGCTTGGAAGTGGGTCTGTAGTCTCAACACAGTATCTATGCCAAGTTTAAGCAGAGGACCTATGGGCATCATTTGAAAGGTTTTTACTTTAAGTTGCCAGTTAAATTTCTAATAGCTGTTGGACATACTCCTTAGAAATTTAACTGTCATCTTATTTAAAATAAGAAATTGTAAATAAGCCCCGCTGGGGGCTGGTATTTCTAAAAGCCCCTTGGGGGACTGGCATCATGTGGGTGAGAGCCACCATACCCTATCTTACCACCTTAATGGCACTAGACGCCATTTGAAGTGATGATATTTACTTATTTGTTGATGTGTTTGTTGTCTGACCTCCTCACGAAGACAAAAATTCCTTGAGGGTGAGGAATTGGTTGGTCTTATTCAATACTGTTTCCCCAACACCTAGAATAGTGTCTGGTACTTAGTAGGGGCTCAGGAGATATTTCCTGAATGAACAACCCCAGACAATCAGCCTAATATCCTGGAGTTTCTGTAGCAGTGACTGAAGACCATAGATAATTCACAATCTCCTGGAGTGAGTGATACAGGTCTTAACTCTTTCTTTCTGGGCTTCTGGCTCTATCCTCAACTTTGTGGAGGGATAAAGATTCAGATTTATTTCAAAGTAAAAGGCTGGAAAATAAAATGAGAACAGAAAACGGTGACAAAGTGGCAGTCTTAAATATCCATTAAACAGATACGTCTCTTCTCCTTGTGAAAGGGAAATGTCTGTGGTCAACTATCCCTGTGTTTTATAGGTCAAAACTCAGATTTCTGGGCCTCATCCCTGGAGCTTTGGCAGGAGGACCTGAGAATCTGCATGCCAAGTAAGTTCCCAGGTGGGAACTTTACGCTGCTGGTCCAGGGACCACACTTTGAGAACCACTGCTGTAAACTATAAAATGCTACTTGTCAGTTGCATTTTCTATTTCACTCCCCACTTCACCATCATCCCCTTTGTAGTCAACCCTGACTAGGACGTGTCTTTTGACATAAACCATCTTCCCTTGTGGGAGGAACTCCTTTAATGCTTGTGGGCCAATCTACCCACTGCACAATAAGGAAGCCATAAAGGGGAGACTGGCGGCGGTTTGTTACAGTGAAACAAAAGCCAGGGGGATCAAATGGCACAAGGACACACCATGAGGTTTCATGAACAGTCACTATCGCCTAATGTGGTTTGGTTGTTATGTAATGGTTACTGAGACCCCACAGTGTCCTAAATCTAAGCTGAACATGTTTTTAATTCCCTGATTTGGGGGCAATGAGCCCAGTATGGGCTGCTGTGCTGTGTTGGGGACTTTACCATTCTTTTATTATTAATAAGACTCAATTTTTAAAAATCCCTGTGCAAAAAGTTGTTTAAGAATAAAGGAAGAAAGCGTGTTCTTTGCCAGTTTATCATCGGGCACGTCAAGGATTCTATGTGTTGTTTCCTAGTTCCTTCCTTTCAGTGACTAAGGCCAAAATCCAACCTTGTTGTGTACTTGTGTATGCGGTTCATTTTTCTTCACTTTCTTGTTTTCCAGAACCCAATTTCAGTTAAGATTGGTTTAAAATATGTTCAATTATACTTCAAAAACAAACAAACATAGAAAGAGAGATCAGATTTCTGGCTACCAAAGGCAGGGGGTGGGGGGAGGTGGAATTGGATGAAAGTGGTCAAAAGGTATAAACTTCTAGGTATAAGATAAATAAATATTAGGGATGTGACGTACAACATGATAAATATAATTAACACTGCTATATGATATATATGAAAATTGTTGAGAGTCAATCCTAAGAGTTCTCATTACCAGAAAGATATTTTCAAATTTCTTTAATGTTGTATCTATACCAGATGATGGATGTTCACTAAACTTATTGTGGTCATCATTTCATGATGTATGTAAGTCAAATCACCTTAAACTCATACAGTGCTGTCAATTATATCTCAATAAAACTGGAAGAAAAAAACATGTTCAAGTAAAGAACAGTGAATATTTTGCACAGCACCTGCTACACGTCAGATACTGTGCTAAGAATTTTAAATGAATTAAAGCTTATTTGATCCGTATAGCCACAGTTTGAGGTAGGTGCTATCATTCTTTCCGTTTTATAGATAAGGAAAGGGAAACAAAGAAAGTTGAAGCAACATCTATTTAAACTGCTTTGGATGAATCACTGTGTTAGGCAGAGGTGAGGAAGATATGATGCCTCTTGGCTTTTAAACTATGCCTCAAAGGGTAAGTTCAAGAGTCCATGGTTAAGGGGAAAGCATAAGCCAAGGCATGTAGGCATAAAAGTACAAGAGGTTTGGAGAAGGGGTAGTTGCAGTTATGCTGGTGTGTAGACTAAATGCAGAGAGCAGAAGAGGAAAGAGGACGGGAAGGTAGGTCAGTCTTGACTACTGTGATTTGGGAACCGGGGTCTGGAACACACTTTGCCCTCTGGAAGCATTTCTCAAATTTCAGTCATTTGAGTTCCACTGTACCAATTTTTGCCACATCTGTGCACCACCTACACTATTTTTAATTACATATGAAAGAACCTTCTTTTAAAAAATATATCTATTTAAAATTTTCATATCATGATTGTAAATGTAAGACAAGTGTCACTTGTCAAAGACAGAAGATAACTATAAAGATAAACAGATTATTTAAATTAAAAATACTCATCCCTCTTAATTCACGTACCACAGTGAAACCCACAATCATACTTGGGGAAACACTGAAGTGACCATGATGAATCACAGAAGATCAGTGGTCTTAGCTATTGGATTTTGCTTCTACTTTCTCTTTTATATATTTGTATGTATTCATCTCAATGAACCTTCAGCTAGTTTGATATGAAATCCCCAAACTCCTCTCTCTTAGCTAGTTGAGCTCATAAAATATTTAATTGATTGTGTTTTATGTAAAACAAAGTTAAAATTTCATGTCACTCTCTTGCTAGGATTTGAAGTCTGTTTTGTAGGTCAGCTATTTTAAATTCCTCTTGGTATTTCGACATTTCTCTGCACCTCCTGCAGGTGTCTGATCAATGGGGCTGCATAGCTGCAGTATCACTGCCATGGTGGCTGCACTTTAGAAGAGCTTTTAATGCAGAAGCAAACTATTTGCTAGAAAATCCCCTCTATGTAATCAGGACCTAGACAACTATTTCTGTAGGTAGCTGTGGCTTTTGCTATTGGGAGAAACGTGTTCTGTCCTCACAGTTTGAGGAGATACGTTCTTGTTCTAACTGAAAAAAAGAGGCAATGTATGCATGTATGTATTTTTAGGGATGTGTGTGTGTGAATGTGTGTTTAATAATAGATAGTGAAAAGGTATAAGGATGTAGGGATGCAGAAAAGCTTTTCTGTTGTTGTTCTTATCTTTCTTGCCTCTCTCCCTCCTTTGCTTACTTTTCCATTTTATAATCTTCTCAGGAAAATATTACACTGAAACAGCCAGTCACAGTTTAAGTTAACTCCCCCCCGCCCCTACCTGGTACAGGACCATTTCTGAACACTTTGTTTAAAAACTCTCATGTGATAGCGCTCACATATTTCCATGGTGTGATCTGTCCTCTGGTCTACAAAATTATCCCCATTGGTAGTGCTACACTTTGATGCCATTAGTCTAGTTACACTGTTATACTCTGTGTATCAAGGCAAAACATATATTGGACTTAAATGGAGCCAGACGTAAATATCTACACTCAGCTCTGCCACTCCTTAAGTGTATGACTTTGGCAAATCATACAGCTTCTCTGAGCCTCAGTATACTTACCTGTGCAACAGGAAGTAAGTTTTAATAAGAATCAAAATTAGGTCATATACGCTAAAACTCTTCATAAACCACATTGTTAATAAAGGGCCCAATAAATGTCAGATGTGCTAGTGCCAAATCTTCCTAAGAGCCCTTGATCTCAGGATAGAGTGTTCTAGAAATTGTACAGCTTTCTCAGACCCTTTAGGGAGAATAGATGTTTTTTCACTGTTCTATAAAGAGAATGCTGAGGTGGCTTAAATATCCACCAGAAATTCTACCCAAGAGGTAGTATTCTATTCCTACGCCAGAAAGCTCCCCTCCTTATGGGATGAGTGAAAAAGATGGTACGCGTTATTATGAGAATAGCCAAAATTGACGATCTTAGAAGACACCACACACCAAACCTTCAGAGTAGAAAAACGTGAAAGGATATCTAGCAGAGTTTGGTGTAAACAGGGAATATTGTGCACTTTGAAAATACAGCTGTGGAGAATGGTCCTCTTTCCCTTGGGGTCTATGACTCTCTCCCAGATGTATACTTGTGTTCTTCTCCTCTTTTATTTGTCTCCTCAAGACCACACTTTCATTCTCATCATTCCCCTGGCACAGATATGTTTTAAGTTTAAACCTTCAGAACACGTAGCTGATGGAGCTAAGACCTGGAATGCCTGTAGAACTGGCAATGGGCAGCCTTTATGGGCAGCAGAGAATACCTGTGTCACATGATCACAGAGAGGTCGAGCTGGAAGAAAGTGCAAGAGCTTGTCTCTCTCTCAAAATGAACTGAAATGCTCACCAAATTATGGACAGAAATCATTCTGATAGAGAGAGAAAATAATAAAATCACACCAAATAATCTTGAGTGCTATGGCTGTTGTGGAATGCTTGTATTCATGGTTTTTTTATTAATCGCTTTCATTCTTAAAGGCAGTTTATTTTCTTAATTGACCAACGCTTCCTTTCAACTCTTTGTACTGGGGGCGGATCAGCAGAGTTCACATGCCAAGGTCAGTGCTTCCCTCCCTGTGCACACGAATCACTTTACCCTGGTCCCGGCCAGCTCTCATAAGTAGGTATTGTGGAGAGAGAGAATGTGCGTGGACTTGTACAAACCTGTCATCGCTGTAGGAAAAACTCAAAGCAGAAGATCTCCTGGTGATAGGTCAACAGAGGCATGCATGTAGATGAAGAACATTCAGATATTATAGCTTTAATGTCACACCTCATACTTCAGGGCAAGTGTATATGCTACTAATGTATGCACGAAGTAGCTTGTTTGGTGGAAAATACACCAAGGTATGAAAAGAGTAGTCCCTGCCATGATGGCCCTGGCAGTCTTGAGGCACATCAGCCTGTGGGTGTGTGAGTCAGCCAGCCAGGTACTGCCCCACTGGTGAAAGAAGGGGATCACTCTCCCTTCTTCCTGGGTCACTTGGGGCACAGAGAATGGAAACAGCACTAGAAAGGATGTCACACCAAGCATGAGCCCTACTAGCTCCTTAGGAACATGGGCCTGAATTTTACAAGCTTCCAACTCTCAAGAAAATGGTCCCAGGATGTTGAAAACTGCAGACACAGACCACATGAACAACCCCATTCTCTGTGTGCTATAACTGCCAAAGATAAGAAATATTCTCATCAGCAAAGTTAGAGGATTAGAAGGTCAGAAAGAGAAAAACCCTCTGGGATCCCCAGCAGACCAGGAATCACAAAGGAGAGCCTTTCACACCCACTGCATATATGTCTACTCCTTGTTACTGAATGAATATAACATAAGCTTCTTGAATTAAAGGATATCATTTTGAATGTTTAGGGACATAAAACAACAACAAAAAAAGGTGACCAAACCTTGTCACCTCGGACATCAATCTTACACATCAAAGCTGGATTATCAAAAACTCTGAAATTATTCTCATATGAGTACCAGTCTCTACTGAATACACATATGAAGGCCTAATCACGGGGGATCTGTTTAAAGAAGTATGATACATCTTTACAATGGAATATGAGGCAGTCATTAAGGTTCATGCTTTTGGATAACATTAATAAAATAAGAAAATGGTCACAGTATCATAGTGAGAGAAAGAAGAAGATCGCAAACTGTTCATACATTGCGTTTCCAGTTCTACTGTATCACACTGTATTGTGTTAAAACATACACATATACACACACAGGCACAGAAAAAAGCATCAGTAAGAAACAGAAGAAATGTAAACACTAATTCTTTGTAGGTATGTAAATGGGTAAATTTTATTTTGTCCCCCCAATTATCTTTAATAAGCACCAATTACCTTTAAAATAAGAAAAACATAAATGTTGTTTTTAACCTGTATATTAACAAAAGAGTCTTGTAACCTCTACACCACTATTTCATCTTCAATACCACTACTGGAAAAACATTATAACCTAGATTTAGACAGGTAGTTCAGAGGACTCAGGAGCCAACCAAAGACAACTGTCATGAAATAAAAATCTCAATAAAGTTTAAACAAGGTGGATGAAAGCTATCTTTTGGCTTTGGGGATCCTTTCCTCTTTACAGTATTTCCTTAAGTCAAGATTAAGCCAGCACTTCTGTCTCCAAGCTCCATCCTGCTTCTCTCCCCCATCAGCAGGTATAGGTTTCAAAAGCAAAGTCAACCAAGGTTACCTTGTTCTTTTATCCTTTTCATTCAGTGGCTGATGACAGCACATGAAGACAACCAGCCTTTCTGAAATGACATTTCTGAAGTCCTTTCCCCCAATACAACCTGCTCTGCTCTTTGAATTATTTTATAAATGTACATTAGGGGTAGCAGCTTGACATTGCGGACTGAGTCTACCAGGGGTGGGTGTGGAGACCTTGGGGGTTAAGGGCACACCTCCCCACCCGGGGCTGGCCCCCAGTGGTCTCTTTCCGGGACCCTGGAAAAGGGTGTAGGCAAAGAGCATGGGCCACGGCTCTTGGAGCTGAGGGAACCAAAGAAGGGAACACTTGGATGTGAAAGTCTGTGATAATCACAACTTGGAAAGACAACCAAAAGCATGTAATCCAGAGGCCTTGTCTATAAAGCATTGTCATATATATGCAGGGTCTTTACTAACCAAGCGAGATGAAAGAGCCACCCAACTATTAGACCATATCAAATAGTCAGATTTAAAATCACCTTAGGTTATAGAAATTTTAAGTGTCACAATAAGCGCCCTTCTCCTTGCAATACTTCTTTCCCCAGCAACTAGGAAAACAATACTACTAACTTGGTGGGAGCGACCGTAGGCTCATAGTAGGTGCTCAATTGTCATGTCCAGGAAGGAGGGAAGGGAGGGAGCGGAAGGGAAGAAGAACTCTCAAAGCCTACAGTTCACGTATTGTTGTCTGGGCAGGACTGCACGTTACAGAGCCCTGAAGACATACCCAATTTTTAGTTCTTCCGAAGTCAGCCCCCGGTGGGGTTAACAGTTCTGGTACTCAACACTTCTCTCTAGGAAGACATTCTCCTTACAGCTAATATAAATCCTCTCTGCTTCATCTTAAGCCCACTTACTCTGGTTCTGTCTCGGAGGAGAAAGTGAACAGCTGATCTCAACACTTGGTCCAATAATTCTTCATATATTTAAAGAGAGTAAGTCATCACCTTGCTGCCTCTTCTTCTTCCCCTCAGTGACCCCAATACCCACAGCCTTTCTCCATGGATCCTGTTTCTTAATCCAATGATGCGTATTAGTATGCAGTTCAACGTCGGCAAAAAGAGCATGTTGCCAAGTGGTGGTATCGGGAGATGCAGAAAAAAACACACCAACATGGGGAGGAGCTTCTGTTTCACTCCTCCGACGCCCTCTAATAGTCTGGAGAGAGCGCGTGGATAGCCCGCGGCCTCTTCCCCCGGGGCGGGAGCTGGAATTCAGTTGGGGCAGGTGTGTTCAGGCAACACCAAGTATTTCCTGGCCTGCTTAGTACTGCCTCGCACTGTGCTGGGCACAGACGTCTAGTGGAAAACCAGTCACGTGTGGTTCCTGTGTTTGTGAGCACACGGTCAGTTTGTCCGTGATGAGAGAGACAGAGAGAGTGTATGTGCGTGTGCGCACGCTCTCTGAAGGGACGGACGGGCTGTTTTATGTCATGAGTCAATGGCTTTCAAGCAGAAGCTGCCACAGTAGCGATCAACCTCTGTCACATCATCACCCACTTGATCGTCCTGGGATAGGATCCCTCTAGTCCTCAGGTGTCGGAATCACAAAGCGGCCACAGCCTGGAGTCAGTGCTGTCTCCTGGATACGGGGCTACCGGAAGCATCCCTTAACCTGTTTCGTGCATCCCAGGCTCCAGATGCTGGTGGGACCTTCTGTTTTATAAGGTTGTTGCTGCTGAGGCAGCTCTCGGGAGTCTTCTCTCTACCAGTTTGGTTGCCCTTCCTCTCTCTCACTGATCCATACGTTAATTCATAAATACGACTATGGACTCAGCACTTCCTACCGACCACTTTCACCTTTAACCCTTCTTCCACTGGTGGATATGGCTGTAATCTCTCAGGATTGCCAGCCTAAGGTGATAACTGGGGCTTGGGGAGTCCAAAGAATGACCCAGACAAACGAAGAATGTTTTAATCTACACAAGGAGGGGTATTTTCTGGTAGGTGGAGGCAGGGAAGAGGGAGTGCGCTTCTAAAATACACCTCTGGTGAGTTTGGGGGAAAGACGAGCGGAGAGGCAAACCATATGTATTGTCTGCAATTCTGACCCAGAGACAGTCCCTTTAAGGTCTGTTTACCTCTTACAACCTGAAAAATGCATCATCATCATCTCTTGAAGTCATTACTCAGAACACACCCCACTGCATTTCATTTTTACTATCCCCATTTTAGGAACGATTAAATGGAAGCAGGGAGCAGTGGCAATGAAGCAAATCATGAGAGGCTCTGATAAAGACAGAAGCCTGAATGCTTGCTGGAACTGCTTCTCTGTGCCAGACTATTTTTAATGCAAGTTGATGCATCTGTCCCCCTCTTAGAGAGACTTACAAATGAAGCCACTCTGCAAACAAATATTTTTCACCATCCCCTACCCTTTCCAACTCACCATACTGTGTGTGTGTGTTCCTCTTTATTTTTTTTGTACTTTTTTTTTATTGGAGTATAATTGCTTTACAATGTCGTGTTAGTTTCTGCTGTACAACAAAGTGAATCAGCTATATGTATACATATATCCCCTCCCTCTTGAGCCTCCCTCCCAATGCCCCCGCCCCCGTCCCACCCCTCTAGGTCATCACAGAGCACCGAGCTGAGCTCCTTGCACTATACAGCAGGTTCCCACTAGCTATCTATTTTACACATGGTAGCGTATATATGTCAGTGCTACTCTCTCAATTCGTCCCACCCTCCCCTTCCACCCCTGTGTCCACAAGTCCATTCTCTACGTCTCTGTCTGTGCGCTCCTCTTTAAATGTTCTTCACATTTCTACATACCAGAGATACGTACTTGGCTTTCTGTGAATATAATTCTGATCCAGAGATCTCTTTGCTATTCTAGCCCCCAGCCTCCATGCCTCCTTAGAGGCTACTAATATACGATCCCACTAAAGGTTCACAAAAGCATGTACTATTCGTTTAAAAAAAGAGGTTGAGTAAATGTAGAAAATTTGTATATGCTTGGCAGTATTTTCAGAGCAAATACATAAGACATTGAGAACTATGATTGCTCTGAGGAGCGACCCGGGGAACCAGGGATCATAGGTGATCAGAGGACCTTCTTTTTACAGGATATTCTTTTGTATCATTTGACTTTTTACCATGTGCAGATATTACCTTAAAAAATTACTCGAGGACGGTGGGGACTACCAATTGGTATTTGTTGAATACTGGCTATGTTTCAGCCACTATGAACTGGTTTTACTATAATATCTCCTTTATAGTTGGTTACTATAAAATCCCCTTTAATCTGTATGACAGCCTTATGTAAAGCCCCATCTTACAAAAGGGAAATAGACCCCGGTAATACCAGTCGCTCTGTATACACAGCTGATAAATGGCAATGTGGGAAACTGAACTTGGCTCTCTCCGATTTCTAAAACCCGTGCTCAGTCCCACAGACTATCCTGCCTTCACTTGAAGTCTTTTGGAAGGAAGCAAATTGATAAGACAGTAGCTTTGGGACGACTTTGTAAAAACCTGAAGGAATATTGTGAAATCCTATCACACGATTCACACTGACAACGTAATAAATCTTCCTCCTCCCAAGGCTGCCTGTCGAACACGGTTTGGGCGCGCCTGCCTGGAGACGAGCCCTCCCGAAGGTGCCCTGAGTCCCTTGCCGGTCCTCGGAGTGCTCAGTCCATAGGGAGATGTACCTGCTCTCACGTGCTTTTCAGTAAACCACTCAGTCTACACGGGAGAGTCTCAGGTGGAAGCCAATGGTCGCTACCAGTCACGGCTCTAACCCTCCTGAGCGTACGGATTCCTCCTTTATTTAACGATGATCTTTTGAGCGGTCCCTCTGAGCCAAGCACTCTTCTTAAGTGTTAGAATTATTGAGGCGAACTAGGCCCTTGCGCCCACCCAGCGTCCGACCTGGTATGGGAAAACAGGTGCTAAACAAAACAAACAAGCAGACAAATTAGCCAAACGTCAGATAATAAGTATCTTGAAGAAAATGAAAATAAACCTGACCGGGTGGCTACTTCAGCTTGGGTCATCAGGGAAGGCCTTCTGAAGAGATGATATTTACCTCAATGACAAGAATGACAAATACGTCCTGGGAGCTACTGTCCTTAAAAACAAAGTCGGGAGCTTCCCTGGTGGCGCAGTGGTTGAGAATCTGCCTGCCAATGCCGGGGACGCGGGTTCGAGCCCTGGTCTGGGAAGATCCCACGTGCCGTGGAGCAACTGGGCCCGTGAGCCACAACTACTGAGCCTGCGCGTCTGGAGCCTGTGCTCCGCAACAAGACAGGCCGCGATAGTGAGAGGCCCGCGCACCGCGATGAAGAGTGGCCCCTGCTTGCCGCAGCTAGAGAAAGCCCTCGCACAGAAACGAAGACCCAACACAGCCATAAAAATAAATAAATTAATTTAAAAAACAAAAACAAAAAAAAACCAAAGTCGGGCTCCTTTTGTATGCTCCAGCTCTCACCAACTTCCATGCCATGCTCCTATTTATTTACAGCGTGAATATGTAATCTCAGAAGTTAGAGCTGGAAAGGACCCATCTCACGCCATGATTCTAGACATGAGGATAGAAAGATCCATAAAAGTGAAAAGAGCAGGTCACACAGCCAGTTAGGGGCATCACTAGAAGCTAAAGGCCCCATCTCTCAGCCCACGCCTCTTCCACAAATTGAGACTCATTCTCTGCTTATCTCCCCAGTGACCATCTCTTCACTGTAGAATCCTCACCCTGCGGCCTGCTTCTCTGAAGCCTAAATCTTCCCTGGACCACTGGGGACCTTCTGGAATGCTATTAGGAGTCCTGAGAATACAGAAGGGTTCTGGGGGCCAGGGTGACAGTGGAAGAAAAGGTACAACTTCCCACGGTTCGATTTCACCACATCCCAGACATGCCCTAGACCTGTGCCTGGCATCCCCACCCTGCCTGCAAGGGCTTCCAAGTTTGGGAGCTGTGTGGCTCATGAACCTAAGGAATACTGAAGATCTCTCTTCAGCAATGCTCCCTGATGTAACCAAGTCAGTATGAAAATGTTCTATTCTAGGATCCCAATCCCCCCAAAAGACTTTATCAAAAGATTACCCACAGAATTTCTTTAAATAACAAGCTCCCTTAGCACACTTAAAAGTACGATCTATGAATACTCAATCTGCATAAAGATTTTATCTCCCATCGCCCCAAAAAATGAGCTCTTGTATCAAGGGCAATAGCATAAACTTGGGTTCTTAATGATGGATTTTAGACTCTTGTATTGTGTAATGGTCCTCATTCATTCGACACATATTTATCGAGCTATGCTACACGCTCCTCCAGGTTGCCATGACGACATGACAGTATAAAGACACAGCCTCTGTCCTCTGGAAGCATCACACATGCAACTCGAACACAGGCAGATGTGACGAGTACTACAACAGAGTTACGGACCAAGGCTACAGGGGACAAGGGAGCAAAACATTATATCTTGGTCAAAGATCAGGGAAGGAGATTGCAACATTTTAATTGGGCTTCAAAGGATGATTATGATTTGTATAATTGGACCATTCATTCCAGGAAAAGAAAACTCATGACACACTGTACGGAGAGCAAGACATATAGGGGCACATTCTCAGAACAGAGAGGACCCCGGTGTAGCTTGATGGTGAGATGGGAAATGGTGAGGAAGAGAAGATGGGTGTTGGAAAAGAGACCAGAGCCTTGAATGCAAGAATAGATAGAGTGTGGGCCCAATCCACAAACTGCAGAAGCTCTGAGCAGGTTTTGGGCAGAGAAAGAACATAACTAGAATTGTGGCTTGGGAAGCTCTTTCTAGAAGCCATGTCCAGGGCTGATCTGAATGGTTCAACGTGGGCGTCAGAGAGAAGGAGGCCCATTTAAAAAGTTATCCGCATGGTTTCTGGATCATATAGAAATAAGGAATAGATTCAAGAGTTAGAGTAGAGGTAGATCTGTTAAGGAGGGGAGGGATCCAACCCCCAGGAAGGAGGGTCTAGTTTTGGAAAGGGCTAGGGGTCCCAGGCCTCAGATTCCAGCCTAAGGAAGAGAAGGCAGCACAAATGACGGGAAGTGGCGTCTCTTTGAGACGGGACGGTTGTGAGAGGGCCCCTTACTGGAGACAGTACTCACGAGTCTACTGAATAAAAGCTACCCCAGCTGGATGTCTTCTGATCCACACATGAAGCCTCCGTTTTTAATAACTCCTCTTCTGGAGATATACAGAAGCGCCTGTTGTACGTGCCGGCCCAGGCACTTCTTGAATGATTATGTCTCCACAGCAGCAGTGAAAAGCAGCTTGACTGGGGTGAGGAGTGGGAGCCCAGGGAACAGCCATTTTGGAACAAATGACAACTCAGGGGAGGGGCGGCAGCTTCAATCAAGAACCCCGGGCATAACGTCAGCCTTATAGCCAAGCCCTGATATGAGGAACCCATGACAGATCGAGGTCTTCGGTTTGAAAGATAAGGCCCTGGGTCCCACCACCTGAGACACACATGCCTGATTTCACAGGTGAGCATTCTCATAACCACCTGCCCACGGCTCTCTGTGACAAGATGGTGAATTTCAAGAAGTTTATCTCTGGCTTCTTTTCCTGGCTACTCTCTTTGGAACTATATCACCTGGTTTCCATCCTAGTCAGAGCCATGCTGACATCCTGAAGTCTGTTCTCAGCCAACTGGCCCACAGAGTCTGCAGAGTCTGTAAATCAATGTTTCCCAACGTGATTCACAGAATATGATTTCATGAGTAAAGGGATCTTGTGATAAATCATTTGGGGAAATGCCAGATTAAATAAAATGAAAGATGTTTCTTTGCTGTAAGACACCTCTATTGGCAACAACATGGATGGACCTTGAGGGTGTTATTCTAAGTGAAGTAAGTCAGACAGAGAAAGACAAATACTGCATGATCTCACTTATAAGTGGACTCTAAAACAAAAGAAAAAGAAAAAAACCTAGTGCACAGATACAGAGAACAGACTGGTGGTTCGTCAAAGGGTACAAACTTCCAGGTGTAAAATAGATAAGTCATGGGAGTGTAAGGTACAGCATGCTGACTATGGTTAATAACACTGTGTTGCATATTGAAAGCTGCTAAGAGAGTAGATTTTAAACATTCTCATCACAAGAAAAAAAAATTTTGGAACTATGTATGGTGACGGATGTTAACTAGACTCTCTGTGGTGATCATTTCACAACATATACAAATATTGAACCATTATACTGTACACTTGAAACTAGTATAACGATGTATGTCAACTATCCCTCAGTAAAAGACACCTCTGAACTTTCAAATGCTAATGTGTTCTGAGAATCTCCCAGAGTGAGACAGAGTAGACAGCATCTCTCAGTCTTATTTATCTGCGAAACCATTTCTCAGCAAAGCGTCTCAAGGCACAAGTGCCCTGCCGAACATTCTCGGGAACACCAGTGATGAAATTACTCTCAGGAACATTTGCATTTAACTAGGAATCAGGGATAATAATAAAAGCCAATACCTACTAAGTGCTTACTATGTGCCAGGCACCCTTCTAAGTCCTTCACGTATATTAATATATTTAATCCTTATAACAACCCTGTGTTATTGGTACTATTATTATTATCCCCATTTTTCAGATGAGGAAGTGGAGGCACAGAGAAGTTAAGAGATTTGCCCAAGGTCCTAAACAGAGAATTTAGTGAGTAGAGGAGCTGGGGACTGAACCTAGGCAGTCTGGCGCCCACGTAAATTAACGCCTAATGGTAGAATTTCAGACACGGTGATCAACTGGCAGTGGGAGAGATCCTGAGAAGAGCCTTGCATGGCAAACCTCCAGTCACAGGAAATCCAGACTTGTGTGCTCATAAATGAGGCTTCTCGGGCCTCCCCAGTATACCGTGTAGGACACGACTTCTGAATTACACCATAATTCGGTTTCTCCACCTAATTGTGTTATGTTGTGCATGCACACTCTTCCATTAAAACAAAGTCATGCTGCAGACAGCACCACTACCAATAAAACAGAAATACATGGGGACAATCATCTCTTGATTGACCCAAGTAGCAAGAAAATGAAGATGCAAGTTTGAGAAATGGCCTCCCCCGTGTTCTTAAAGTATTGATCTCTTGCTCTCCAGCTCAGAGAGCAAAACCAAGGTGCCATTTTCCTCCAATGTGTTGCAGACTTTCCCATCCCCACCCCCTCTACTTAGTATGAGAATTGCCAAAGACATGTCCTACCCTCTCCCACTTCCTCTCCTTGTTCAGAAGGATGATCACCAGTTTCGGGTGCATCTGGTAGCCGTCTTCACTGAAGGACAGATTTCTCCCTTCGAAAGTCACATTGATCAGATACCTGGAAAGATAAAACACAGAGAAGGTTGAAAGTACGAAGAAGGTACGCTAGAACAAGATTGTTAGGAAGACGGAGAGAAAAGGCTGGAGGCAGACACGTGGATAGCTGTACAAATACCACGTAAAGCTTGTACCCCTCGGGCTCCCATCTGATGATCCAGTACCATCATCCAAGTTTTCACATAATAGGAATAATAAGAAAAGACAGAAATTTAAAACAAGGGCAGTGGGTTTGACTTTAGTCTGCAGCTATGACTCAGCAACTTATTTAGCCTTTAGAACATCAGTTTTTTCATGATCTGCCAAAAATGGGGTAATAAAGAACCTACTCTATTAGGTTTGTAAGGCTTAAATTAGATAGCTTACCACGGGGCCTGCTGCAGAGTAAACTCTCATTAAGTGTTAACGATTAGTATTCAAAAAAGGAGCTGGATTAAAGGGCAGAGGTGGTAGAGACAAGACACAGTGGGCATGGGCCAACACAACTTCCTGCTCAGAGAGGCTGGAGTTTAGGGTCTTTCCGCCTCCCAGAGATATGCCTACACTTTTGAACTCTTGTGATGTGCCTGCCCAGCCCATACGTCTAAGGGTTGCAAGATAAGTCCAGCAGTCAGGGATCTGGTCCCACGAGATGCATCTGGAAACCAGGGCTATTGCACTTTGTAGAGTGAACAGAAAATAGCAGGGGCGGGAGGTGGTGATGGGGGAGGAGGGAGGGACATTTCACAGAGTGTTCTAGGTTCTGGCACTTAAACTAGCAGAAACTCTAACAATTAGAGTCAGACCAATGGCGTTGTCTCCCTCTCCAACACCTGTACCCCCCGCTCAGCCCATCCCCCTGCTGGCTGCTCTGACCTGATGAAGTTCCCTCCCCGGGAATTCCCACAGGCGTGCTCACTCCAACCGCATTAGTGCAACTGTGCTGATGGTAATTTAGGTCCCTTTACCATCATGGCTCAAGGAATCAATAATGGTTAGCTCTGTGTTCACATGACATGCTACTCTGGAGCCTTGCACCCGATGCTGCTGTGAGATGTGTCTCTGCTAAGAAGCAAAATGGGAATCTTGTGATTGTCCTGAGCATTCTAAAGGGCTTCAGACCTTTGACCAACAATGGTGTCCTACTACATTGGAAGGGAAGAAGAAGAACGTGCAGGAGGTAGCTTAAAGGCTCCTCTTTTAAGTCTTTTCATTCAACGGAACTGTGAGACTCTTCTCTGATTCTTCCAGGTAACATTAGGTTAAGCAACAAGGTTGCTAGGATGCCATGTCCTTCGGGCAATTCTAGAGATGACCAGGCATTGTGAACCAAATCCTCATGGACCACTTCTCACTTCTAGAGCTGCCTGGGATTTTTCAACCTGTCATTCCGGGGCAAATGCAATCAAGAATACGGACCTCAAAAGAGGAGAGATTCCTAGAATCTCAAAATTGGAAGAGACCTTCACAATCAATTAGCCACTTACTTCTTGTAGTTTACGCTTCCCTTCTACATCATAAAACCAGCCCTCTCAGCTCTTCTTGAATACTTCCACTGATGGGGAGCTTATCACTGTACACCCTACCCTCAAGGCAGCCATCTCACTGATGGGCAGTTCTTTTTTTACCTAAAGCTGAAATCTGCTCCCCTACCACCCCTAGATCCCGGTCTCCTCCTTAGATATTATACAGTCTTAGTCTAATGCTTCTTCCACATGGGAGCCCTTCAAGTACTTGAAGATATTTATCATGTATCCCTTACAAAATAAATTTTAGTCTTTGAAGAAACCATAAGCTCAATTAGTTCTATAATTTTAACTTGATAGATCAGGGAACTGAAGCACAGAGAGGTCAAATTATGTGCCCAATGTTCTCCAGCTAATTGGGAGCAGAAATAACATTTTAAGCGCCATTCTCAATCCCATGTCCTCTCTAGCACCCGACCCTGATTCTCGTATGCCACAGCAGCTTTAATATCCCTGGTTCCTTCATGTGGTCCTGCTATGCTACGGCTTCAGCTCCCTCCCTCTATCCCCTTGGCCGCACTCTCTGGACACTTGCAGTCGGTAAAAGTGTAGCATCCCTGATTCCGCTCAAGGCTCCACCTGGCGTCTTCTCCATCCCCTGTGCTGTTCCTCCTCTCAGCTCAGTGCTGCCTGCTCCAGCCCATCACTACTGAGAAGGTGATATTCGGGTCTCCTGTAGTTCACAACAACTTCAACACTCCAATCAAAGTCCCATATGATTCACTTCAGGGAGTATAATTACAAAAGCACAAAACACAATATTTTAAACTAACAGACCAGAATTTAAGCACCCAACATAACCAACTTGAAAAATATGTTCTTACTACAACAATATGGTGTGGCTTAGAGTAATTTCTGGAAGTCTGCAGAGAAGGTATACAAAACATGTAAAAAAAATTAGTCTTGCCTCTTTTTTGGAAGAATGCAAGAGAGGAGGGGGAGACGGAGAAGGAAGGAAGGAAGGGAGGGAGGGAGGAAGGGAGGGGAAGGAAGGAAATGGAAAGAAAGAGAGAAAGAAGTAGGAAGGGAGGGAGGGAGAGAGGGAAAGAGGGAGAGAAGGAGGGAGGGAAATAAATTATCTGGTTTAAGCACCCTCCTTTTCACCAGACAAGGCTCTGAATAATTCTGACTTTATCTAAAATGCCATTAAGAATATTTCAAAGAAAGTGTCCATTTCAGAAGGCAATTATAAAAGAGAAGTTCCAAAAATCATGTAAGTAATAAGCAGCACGAATGGAATAAGTATATAGCCTCTCAAGATGACTTCTTTGAAAGGGGACAGCACTGAATTAAGTGGATAAGTTGAGAAATTCAAACTCTGAGAAAATAAACCACATTCATGGGTAACTGCTCTGTAGTTAAATTTCTCTAATTGTTCCTGCCCCCGATCCTTTGGTTTTCCTTATATATTTCTCTCTCTCTGGGATGTTCACCCTCTTCCAGTTCTACATGTTCATTTTATTCTATGTTGACATTTCTCATATATTTTACTTATCAAAAATAGTAATAAAATGTTATGATGATACACAAAATACTCTTCTCCAAAGTATCCTTTAATCATTCTTATCCTTCAGCAGTGTATAGATTAATCATTCACATTGTGTTTTTCTGAGTAATTCCCTGGGACGTGCCAACATTTAGCTATTAGTGAGGAGCTTGCAAACATATACTCGCCTTGAGCAAGGATGCTCTTTGAATAGCAGAAAAGACCAATCCATTCATTGGTAATGAAAAGTGTGAAAAAATAATTGGGAGTGTGGTCACTTTTAGACATGTGACCTTGGCCCTGAACCTGACTTTTTCCTCTTTAAAATGGAAACGTCATTTTTTACCTCCAGCTTATCAGGTTGTAATGATCACATGAAATAGGGGGTAGAAAAATGATATAAAATATGACACAAATATAAGGTTATATAGAATAAAAAATATATATTAGCCTGATTTGAGTATCTAAAGGCGAGGAACTTGCCTCATTTTGGACCTCAGTGAGTTAAAGTGTGATGATTACATTTAATAAGACCAAATTGTCCATGGAACACATGGGAGGAATGGAAATTGTATCTCACATATGGAGGATAAACTAGGTCAAATGGTCATATTAATTTAATTTCCATAAGACCTGAAAATATCCAACTACTTTTGGATCTGGCTGTACTTTGTCAATTTTGAATATTAATTAAATTAAAACCTCAAAACTTCCATGTATAAATTCTCAGCAAAGGATTAAACTACAAGATTAAGAGATGCCACAGCAATTCTGTTTTTCTCTAAAAATGTCATCCTCAAGTATGTAATCAGAAAACCTAGCTTCAAGTGGCAGCCATATTCAGAAGCTCTGTCCATAAAACTTTAGTCCCCTGGAAGACCCATCAAGGTTTGGTACATAAAAATATTGCTTGATTTGTCCCTGGGATGTAGCAACCTGATGGCTTGTCTCATAAAGTTCTAATATTACACAAATCTCAGATTGCCGAAACTAGAAGAAAACTTAGGAACTATCCACTGAGAGCTCTCATTTTAGAAAGGAGGAAACGGGTCCCAAGACGCTACCTGACTTTCCCAGGTGACTTGCCTGTTCAGGACTGGAGTTCACGTCTTCCGATTTCAAGTTCAGTGTTCTTTTCCTTACATCACCAAGTAAAGTGAAATCAGTGTCGCTGAGCCCCAGATGTGCCCCTTAGCATTCTCACATCACGTGCCTTGCCCTGGTCTATGCAGACCCCTCATACAGACTGCAGAAAATAAAACCCATCTCATTTCCTGCCTGACCCTGGCTTGTGGAGAGTCTCAGAACCCTGATGGGCTCAGAGCCAATACATTTGCTGCGTGTGGCCAGAGTCATCTTCCACTGGGTTTAATGGGGTCAAGTTGAGGTAAAAAGCCCTTGTGCCTCTTTGACTTTGACCATGCCACTCAGAGCTCATCCGCTGCAATGATTTAGCAGTACGCCCAGTGTGGGAGGTGTCCGGAAGAGCTCTGCCAGAATTTTCCCAGCAAACCAAGAGCCCTGGCACCACAGTACTAATTGTGCCCTCCATATTTTCACAAGGCACTAGATTCTTTTTATGAATGTCTTTTAATGTGGTAATAAGAGAGACAAGTCTCTCCTCTCAGGCGATCCTTTCAATTTTCAGATAAGCAGATGAAGTCCAGAGGGTTCTGTGGCTTTACCAAGATCAGATGACAGGGCTGGAAAGAGGGTCCAGGCGTCCTCCAGACCAGTGATCTTTCCACTCAACACCATGCCTCAAAAATGGTGGAGTTTTTCATAGCTCTCAATTTCCATTCTCCAGTTATTCAGGACAAAATAATAAAGGAGGAAACACAGCTCCAGGGAGGAGAGTTGAATTCTTGACTCCTTTGTGTACAATTTTCTAGCTCTGAAAATCTGTAACTCTGTCACTGTGTCTTTGGTGCGTCACTTACCATTTAAAGCCTGCAGCTCCCTCATCTATAATATAGACTCGTTCAGACCATCTCACTTGCCTGATGTGGGAAGCACAGGGCTCCTTCGAGATGCTCTCTAGCTCTGCGTTTCATCTGATTAATACTGTGGCTATTATATTGCTAAACTCTACCATCTAAATGACAAAACCACAGATCTTTCAAAAAGCCTTTCTCTGGTCTCTTTTTAACAATTACTATTTCATATGCATGTCTTCTCTTGAAATAGTAGGAACAATTTCCCATGGGATTAGAAATAGTGGACTTAAAAACATTTAAAAGCTACTTAGTTAGAGACCAGTATTGGGGGAAGAAAGCAAAATATTTAAAAATTAGATGTTCCTTGTGATGGTTTGGTAGACTAAATAGAAATTCATAATAATTAAAATGAATCCAAAATGACCAACCCAGTACAATGTGGTCAACACGGCAGGCCACGGCCTGGGAACAATTCTCTCCTGTACTTACCGATAGCTTCTTCTGGGATCAAACCCAGAAGAAAATCTCATTAGTGAGATATCCTGCGCTCAAATGAATGACTTAGACAATGCCCCTAAATGCTGGTAGAAAGAAAACAAGGAGAAACAGGAAAAAATAAGTTAATTGAAGGAGAAAGGAATGCAGTATGTACTGAGCACACAGCTCCATCACCAGCACCAGGAGAAGCAGCAGGCAGTGTGCGTGGCGTTGAAGAGTAAGGACACTGCAGTCAGGCCACTTCTGTTCAAATCCTAGATCCACCAGTTCCTAGGTTACGTGACAATGCTTTCAAGGCAGCACACGCATTATTTTATTCTGGCCAACAATGGCTTTCTTTTTGAGGAAAAGGGACTTGAAGAAGCTTTAAAGGTTTCCTTTGGCACACAGGCATATATTTTCATATATAAAAACACTAAACCATGTTGTTGAACAAAATTAGAAATACCAGTTTCCTAAGCTGTCAAGTGTAGGCCTTTTCTCTTATTTTGCAAAATGAAACTTAGTAGAGAACGTCATGAAAAACTAATTTGAAGAGTAGATTGTAACATTAATTTATAATTACTTGAGGCAAATTAAAAAGAGTTTGTCTTCCAGTGGATTAAACATTTTCTCTGAAGTGGTGTTTATGCCATTCATTTATTTTACAAACCATTCCTTACAAGTTACAAAAGCTTCACGTTTGGGCTAGTCCATATCTCAGTTATTTAAATTCTAAATTCATAGTGTTAAATTAATGAGATATTAAAGTAGCTTGAAGACTGTCTGATATAAATTCAATATACTTCCTCTCTCCTACTGGTGGTGAGGATTGGCCCCTTAGCAATCTGGCTGAGGGGTAAATGGTGATGTGTCAACTCACCAACTATTACAGTGAGAGAGTCTTCTCAGGCCCCTAGGCCTGACAATGAAATATTTCTGAGAGCTATTACCCGAATTCCGTTTCATGACTGAATGCCATGAATTAGATTTATCTGAAATGAAAGAAAACAGAGGGGCATTGCTGAGAGTCATCCAACAATCTCTGCTCAGATACAAGAAGGTAGAGAATACTTCATCTTCCTCCAGAAAGATGTTAAGTCAGTGAGCTCCGAGGGGCTCTGCCACCAGCTGCGATGGCCTCCTGTCTACTCTTTCATCCTCGTATCTGTACCCTTTCACCAAGCGGGGTCATTGTGACAGGCCATGGCCAGGCGACAATTCTCCTCTGGATCGTTCCATCTGGGATCAAACCCAGGAGCTTGTTCTCATTAGTAAGATACCCTACACTCAAATGAATGAAAAGGCCTGGACAATGCCTCAAAATGCTTAGTGATGAGGAGTTAGTAGAAAGAAAATAAAAGGGAGAAACAGCACACCTGAAACTAACCCGACACTGTAAACCAACTATACTTCAATAAAAAAAAGAAAAATAGTGACGATGGAAAAAAAGGGAGAAACAGAATATGTTAAGTGAAGATTAAAGGAATGTAGTATGTATTAAACACACACATACACACACACACACACACACACACACGCACGCAACAGTACCACCAATATGCAGTGCAGCGTGGTATGGAAAAGCAAGAACACTGCGGTCAGATGACTTCTGCTCAAGTCCTTGCTCAGCCAGTTCTGAAGTTGTGTGACCTCATGAGTTATTTAACCTTTCTTTGCCTCGGTTTCTTCACTATAAAAATATGAATAATAATAGCACTTATAGGACTGCGTGAGGATACATAAAGGACTTAGAACTGTACTACTGCATCTATACATCATGAGCCTTAGGTTTTAGCTGCTGTTGTTGTTATTATGATGGTTGCCTTTTTAAAAACTACTGCGTGGTTATCAGACAATGTTAAGAGTTTGTGGGGACTCCTGGATCACAGTCGGACCTTCCATATTTAAAGGAAGGCCTGGGAAGATGCCACTCTTCGGCAGGGTAAGTTCGCAGTCCGGGTCTCCCAATTTCTGGATCTCTTCTTTTCCATAAAAGCACATTTCCTCCCATTCCCACAGTATCTGAACTGCTAAGGCTTCGGGACATTTGTTTTCTCCCCTATGGTTGGTTCCCCCTGTGAGGTACTGTGCAGTAGGGAATCACTTAATCGTACTACTTCCATGTATAGTTCACTTCCTGAGGAAGGCAAAAGGTGAGCTCATAGGCCCATAACTTTAGTCTAGAATAAATGACTCCTCAAAATGACCTCCATTCTGACCTCCTGGAACCCTGATTGGAACACTATGTAATTCTCTTTAAAATTCCTTTGGAGGGGGCACGCTCCTCCTTGTGGGTTCCTTAGGGAACTGGCGATGCCAATACATCAAGAGTGCTGGACACCAAAGCTGTTTCTCGCTTAGGGAACTGTGCACAGGGCTCAAGATGGGAAAGGAATTCCTCCTGGTGCTCGTGACCACAGCCCTGTGTCACCTCTGCTACGGGTGAGACAGGCGAAGGTGCGACGGGAAACCCAGGGTTATCAGAGGCAGCTCGAAAGGTGACACTCCCAGTGGGAGGGAATCAAGTAACTCTTCTGGATAATGTTATCATCACTGGATTTTTTTTTTTTTTTCATTTTAACTTCATGCTTTCATGTTGCATGTAAGTTAAAATCACTTCCTTTTTCAAAAGCACCGAATAAAACCCCTCCTCTCTTCCCTAGATTATGTGCTCAGTATACTGGAATATAGCCCAGTGTGGGCTACCAAAACTAAGCAGTTGGGACCTTTCCAGAGAAAATGCCAAGACAGGTCAAAGGCTAGCTGATCGCTGAGTACATTGCTATTTCTTCTTTATGCCTACTAATAATTTGCAGGTGAAGGCTTGCCTTTCTGATATCCATTTTAGCTCAAGAGCTGGCAGCCCTGCTCGGGGGCTATATGCCAAAAGCAGCCAAACAGTGACTGGCACAGACTTCTCTAGGACATTCAACCCTGACGACCAGAAGCCTTTTCCTTCTTGTGAATGTTCAGACTTTATTGAAAGAAACCCTGGTCATATACGCCCTTGGTCAAGAATCCAAAGTGACCTGGGCATGACATCAAGGGAAAAGAATAAGGAGGCTTTTCTCTTCCTTTTGGCCTTTCTCCAGTTCCTCAATTTGTTCTTCCATAGGAGCCCATCTCTACCCTCTCCTCTACCTGAGGTGGCCAACAAAATGAACACACTGGCAATATCTCCATGCACATAGCACCTACCCACTCTGTAGCTACGATACGCTTAGTTTCACAACTGCCCCCAACAGCTCTACTGAAGGGTGGCAGAAGAGTTAAGCAAAGGAATTAGTGAGATGGCTTCAGTTACAGGGGCTGGGAGTGAAGGTTATGAGGAACTGTCGTCCATGGAAAAAGGGGGTTATGATTCAGTCTTCTAGTCTAACAGGTGGGAAAGACCTTCAGGTGGAGATTTCTAGAAGCAATTACATTGAACGGGAGGAAAAGGATCAAAAGAAGGAAGATATTCCAGGGGCAGGGGATGGTTTCCAACAGACAGAGGACTCAGGATGCCTGGGTGTAGATGATGTCGTTCGGGGAGATGGGCGCCTCACAATGACCTCATGCTATGGATGCGAGACAGAGGGTGATGGGGGCTGTTGACTCATTCCAGCACACATCTCCGTCTTCAGAAGATGCAGTCATGAACCACCTGCCACAAGGATAATGCCCTTTCACATAGGAAGTAGAATGATTTATTGAGTATAGGGTCCAAGGAAAGACCAGGGGCATGAAACATACATGTGGCCCAGATGCAACGTGGAACATAATATGGGCGTGAAGGAAGTGAACTGTCGGGAAAGTTAGTTAGCGACAAGGGGTTTGTTGATGTGGTTCCCGTAGCACAGTCTGCAGAAGAGCTTTCTGGGGCTTCAGTTCAGTGAGAGGACCCACTCCTTAAAGTCTGGTTGGGTTTGAAGGTGCAGGAAATGTAAATATATCCGTCAATAGTATAAGGCATATCAGGGACCTGAAAACAGTGAGATGAAATATATAATACACCTTATCAAGAAGAAAACGCCAAGATGGAAACTACAATGCAAAAGTGCTGATCAAAGGTTATCAACCAAACACAGCCTATGTTTCTAGAGTTTCTGTAAGTGCTGCTCTAAATCACAGTACTTTAGAGCACAGTTTCTAGACCAGGTTAGAGTAGAGGGTCCGGGGAAGATCAAACTTGTTTATTTCTTTAACTAATTTTAGTTAGTTACTTGGTTAAAGACACCCATCGATCTGTTCCAATATTCTAACATGGCTTGACCCTTAAGTCAGAATTTGAAGCAAGGTGAGGGCAAGAGTTTATTCAAACCTAACTCCCTTTCCCTCTTTCCTGGTCCTCAAGAGGACAGCACCATGGACCCCAACTGCGTCTTCACAGGGAAGCTGAAAGAAACATGTAATCGTCTCTCCCTGCTGTACTGTGCGGGGGCTAGAACTCTGCTGTTCCTTCTTTTCAGGGGATCCTAGCTCTTTCTCTCCCTCTGGAGGTTGATGTTTCCATGGAAACATGCTCTTTAATGCTTCTGAAATTACTGTGCATTTATACCATTAACTCTTTGTTGGCCAGGGGAGGTCACAGAGATTTATTTTCCAACTTCTGCAAAGTAATTCCATTTTCTACCTCTTTTTACTGCAAACTTAAAAAAAAAAAAAAAAAAGTAATTCACACTTGATGCCCCGATGTCCCCACCAGCCCTCACTCCTTCACTCTTGCAGTCTTGGCTGTTGCCTCTATCATTCTATGGAAACTGTCCTTAGGAGGTCATCAATAATCAAAGCAAAGTCAACAAAACCAAATCAGTAGCCTTTGTTTCATCATCATTCTCCTTGACATTATACAGCTTCTAACAGTTGATACTCCCACATTTTCAGTAACTCTCCTTTCCTTTGTTTATTTGTTGATTAAAAGTAGGATAATTTCTTGGTTCTCCCTATATGTCCCAGACCAGTTCTCTCTTCTTTTCTGTCCATTTTTCCTTGGAAATCCCTAATTTGGGGGCACCCCAAGACTCACGTTTTCACCCCTGCTCTCTCCCTCTGAGACTCATTCGTAGTCAAGTATCAACCATCACCTCTGCACCAAGGCCTCTGAAATCTCCATCGGAGGTCCCATCTCTTTCTTGACCCTCAGTGTGATATTTCTGAGGGGACCATTCTACCTGAATGTTCTGATATCAGTTCAAACGTAACATGGCCAAGGCCAGGCCAGGCTCCCCTGTCTTCTGGCAGTGAGACCACCACTCTCAGTGTTTAACATTCTGCCACACCTCTGGCTTCTCCCCCTCTGTTATGCTTACATCTTTACAACATGAATGTAAAGGAGAAAAGGCTGGCTGCTCTTATGAGCTGCTTTCTCAGAACCAGGCAAATCAGTTAAATCATCAGCCGTAGTTCAGCATTATGTACACAATAAGCTGAGGGATATTTTTTTTCCCCTCTTTTCAGAATTTTGTCTCCCCAAGCTAAATGAATCTCATGGCTTTCTAGCCTATAAGTAAAATTGCTTAGAAGCCATAGTTCTGCTCTGGTCACTCAATTAAAAAAACAAACAAAACAAACAAAACCGTCTAGCAAATGCTACCATTTTTTGAGCACGTACTAAGCTCTGTTCTGGGTGTTTTGCATTATTTGATATTGTCACAGCAATGCTATAAAATGATAGATCACGTTGTAATGAAAGCCCAAGGTTGGTGACACTGGGAGTTGATCCCATGCGATTCTGAGTGGCTCTAAAACCCATGTTCCTCCCACTAAGGATAATGTTGTCAAGAGAAGCAATGGTCAGGAGAGAGGAAAACAAAAAAGTCCCAAACTTCTAACATGGTAGAACCAAAATCTAAACCCAGTTCTGAATGGCTCCAAAGCCTAGGCTCTTAATCACTATTTATACCACCAAGCACCAATCCATCAGTTGCTTTTAATTGTCCCTCATGCCAGCATCATAAGGGAAATCTTTAGGGAAGGGGATGATAGACATGGAAAGACTGGAGGCGCGTTGCTGGTCAGGCGTTACGTTCATAGAATAACAAGAGAACTCCAGGTCTCTAGGGGCTGTCAATCTGTCATATTTCATAAGCACTAATCCAAAAAAAAAAAGTGCAGAAATGGAATTAATTCGCCTTATAAGAAAACAGGAGACAAACCACAAAGCAGTAGCTTGACTGAACTTATAGAGGAATTAATTCTCAGATCACACTCTGGGAGGAAGTCAGTTATGAAAGCCTAGGATTGCACTCTTGGAGCTCTTGTTAGGGGCAGACAACAAGAGCTAGAATATTTATTTGGCTCGGATAAGATGGGAAAAAATTTTATCCTGCTTTGGCACAGAATATCTAAGTTCTCTCTGGACCTAAAAAATACAATATTAAAGTATTGCTTTGGAGCTACAATCAACTCTCAGTGATCCTCCATGAGGGAGGCAGAACCATACTTATGATCTGGACAATCAAATACAACGATTATTCTTGGTACTAATTCCGTTCCATCCCATCATGGGTTTAAGCTGCAGGACACGCCCCTCCTTTGGAAATGCTTCTAGTCTAGGTCTTATCACGCTGCATTGTCTTGGTTCTTCTCCTTCACCTGTGATTGTTCCTTCTTTCCCTTCTTTGCTGGCTGCTTTTATTTCTCTTTTCCCTTATTTGAGGTTTTGTAGGAAATTCACTACAGGGTCTCTGTTCATTTCAGCCATTCTCAGGGCACTGACTCTTCCTCTGAGTCCCAATTCTATGCCTGCATCCTAACATCTTTTTCATGCCCCACTTTCACCCCTCGATGGCCATGCCTGCTCCCATTTCCCCCTGTTACAAACTCTTAGTGCTGGCAATGGATTTGCTTTCTCTTTCTCCTCAAACGAGCTGATTTTCTAATTCCCCTCTCTGACTGAGTTGATATTCACCGAGCATTTGGGATGGTGCCTGGCACACAGCAGGCACTCAGTGAACATTAGCTGGCCTCATTCCTTTGGTCTTGAAAACTCCCAGGAGTCTCTGCCATCTTCCTTTCCCTAGTTTCCCACGACCAACGAGCCCCCCAAACAGTCCTGTTTTTACAAAATACTTCTTGCATCTGTCCCTTCCCTTCGAGTCCCACGACTTTCATCCTAGACGAGACCTTTATCACTTGACACCCAGACACCTGCAGCAGCCCTCTCCTGGGCCGTCTTCTCCCCGACATCAATTGCCCCCACCTTCCAAATACCACCTGCACTTCATCTTACAACAAGACTTCTTCGGGTTATGTCACTGCTAACTCAGAAATCTCCAATGGCTCCCCACTACCTAGAGGAAAATTCTGCCCATGGTCAAGGTACTCTCCATCCTGGCCCCGTCTATCTGTTCTCTATATGAACTCTTGCTAAAGCCAAGTGGCTTCTTCACTGTCCCCTGAGCATTACCTGCATTTTCCTGGCCCCCTTCTATTTTCTCTCAATTGAGTACAACACAAATCTCACTCATGCTTGTGGTCTCAGATCCAATTTTACCCTCTCCCTATACTTTCCTGACCATGCCAGGCCCCTCTCTCCTCCTGCCCTTTCTAGCCTCCAGTCCTCATTTTCAGCATTTGATTTATTGTTGACCTGATGTCTTGCTCCTTTTTGTTACTCAACGTTTTATGCGTGTGGATCTTGTCTTCCATGATAGACAATACACTGTTGGAAGGTAAGTATCAAATCTTGTCCTTCTATTAGCCTTTGCAGAATCCAAATTAGTGCCTTGCTTGTGGTACATATTCAATAAATACTTACTGATTTGTTTTTGAACTTCTAGAAGACTAGTCTTGAAGACTTCTCCTCTGCTTTCTCACTTCCCATCCCTCACACCCACCTTTCTATGTCAAACTTCTCTCTCTCTCTCTCTCTCACACACACACACACACACACACATACACACACACACAGAGCTGGCACTGTGCATTGGTATCAGCATTGAGTATTGATTCCCTATAGAAAGTGACTCCTCCAATAATTGATTTAAAAAAGAATAACTTCTAAAGAATATACACCTACAATCTTTTTTTTTCTAAAAACAATGAGACAAAAAGTGGGGCTGACTTCATTTCTGCACAAGCTCTTTTTAAACTTCTCCCCTTTGGATGTTCTTCCCGTTACATTGTCCATAAAACATATATCTGCCCATGAGAATCACCTAACTAACTCAAATCTTATTCCATAAGAAAGAAAAAGAAATAAAATTTCTTGATAACAGGGTTGCTGGCAGTGATTCTTTCTTTGAAACATAAAAGCACTGGGGGAATCTGAAATATATGTAAAAAATAATACTGGGGTGTTCTCTACCAAGGTAAACTCACTTTGGTAGTTTAGGAACAGAGAAAAATAGAACTCATTTTGTTTATAACATTGAAGTGAGAAGGTCTTTAAAAAAAAAGAAACCAGAAAAGCAAAAGAATTTGTTATTTGTTTTCTAGTATTTTTCAGTTTTAAAATTAAATTAAAAAATTAAAATGTCCTCAGTGGGGAAGGGAGATAACTTTTCCCCAATGTTCACGTGGTTAGGCACACATAAAACCACTCCCTCACCCCTTCCCTCTCCCCAGCTCCCCACAACACCACAGCAAGAGCAGAAGAGAAAGAGAAGCCACCTAAGTGTCCACAGACAGAGGAATGGATAAAGAAGATGTGGCACATGTATACAATGGAATATTACTCAGCCATAAAAAGGAACGAAATTGAGTTATTTGTAGTGAGGTGGATGGACCTAGAGTCTGTCCTACAGAGTGAAGTAAGTCAGAAAGAGAAAAACAAATACCGTATGCTAACACATATATATGGAATCTAAAAAAAAAAAAGGTTCTGAAGAACCTAGGGGCAGGACAGGAATAAAGACGCAGACGTAGAGAATGGACTTGAGGACACGGGGAGGGGGAAGGGTAAGCTGGGACGAAGTGAGACAGTGGCATTGACATATGTACACTACCAAACGTAAAACAGATAGCTAGTGGGAAGCAGCCGCACAGCACAGGGAGATCAGCTCGGTGCTTTGTGACCACCTAGAGGAGTGGGATAGGGAGAGTGGGAGGGAGGGAGATGCAAGAGGGAGGAGATATGGGGATATATGTATATGTATAACTGATTCAGTTTGTAATACAGCAGAAACTAACACACCATTGTAAAGCAATTATACTCCAATAAAGATGTTAAAAAAAAAAAAAGAAGAGAAAGTGAGGGTGAATATTCAGATATTCACACTAAGATCTTTTCTACATTTGGCCCAACTCTTGATAACCCAGGATGTCAGTATCTGCCGAGATGCCTGTGGGTCAGTGAAGAAAATGCACAAAGTGAATTATTTCGTGGGTGGGAAATCAGGAGTTGAGATAGTTCAGGCTTTCTCCTTTGTAGATAACACCAGGACACGAAGAAGCAGTCCAGGTGGAAATCAGAAATGTATTGTTAATAAGTCTCTCTGAACCTCCCTGTGAAAGCAGAGGAAAGTTAATTTGATTAACACTTGCCTGAATTCCCTCAAACTCTTGGGCATCCTAGTATAACATAAAGCAATTTAGCGTTTGAGTCAATTTCCTTCCCTCTCTTCCAGTCACTCCCAGGTTGCTTTGATTACAGGAAGTTAAAACACATTCAATGTGACTGGGGGCAGAGGGGCAAAACAGCCTGAAGAAATGTGGTGTTTGATGTCCTCAATTATAAGGGGGTGAGGCTGGGTGTATAAGAGAGGATGGAGGGAGTGAGCACATGCTGGAGGGAAAGGAAGAGATGGAGAGGAGATGAAACAGCATGCAGTACGCTGGATAACATCTCCACGGCAACCACGGTCCACGCACAGAGAACTGCCAAAATAAGTCAAGATCCAAGTAAGTAGGTGTTGGTGGAAAGAGGAGGTAAGAACTCAGCAATGGACAAAACCAGCTAGAGGAGATGAATTCTCTTTGTGAGCTTAACTCTCCTTCCCACTTCTTTCTCCAGCCACACTCAAAGCTCCCGTTTGGGTGAGAATGCAACTGAAGTTTGCCTGCTGTCAAATCCGAATTTTACCCAGGAAGGTCTTGGGATGGCAGGAATGAGGCTTAAGAGGCCCCAGGAAAGCCAAGAGAGAGAGAGAAAAAAATCCTGAGTGAGGTGAATTAGATCCCTGTAGCCATTAGCTCGTTTTCTCAACTCTTTCCAGCAATGTGCACCGAAGGAATACATTTGTTTTCATTCTTCAGTTGGCCTAAAGAGGGGAAACAGCATGGATGGAGATACTGTTGGGTGTGTAAGACAGGTACAAAGTTCTTACGTTGGTGTTCTAGGCTGCCTGCCCAGTGGGGAATCTATCCCTGTAATATGGGAAGGAGCTTTGTCAAAAATAGAGTCAGGATGTCCCTGGAAAAATTAGGTGCTTGGAAAGATCATTTACTGAGGATTTGAAAATTACCCAGTAAATAATGCATAGTCCTTTCTGTATAACTTTAGGGCGTCACATATAAGAACCATCAAGAGCGCCAGGATTTGGGGGCGTTTGTGCCTCGTGGCGAGCCCTGGGCTAACACCCGATGCATGCAGGGCTTCTCCACACAGGTTTACACCTGAGTAGGGGCCCTGCTGGGTCTCTGACACTCAGCTGGGGAGCCTATTAAGAAACATGAATTCCTGAGCCACGCCCCAGAGACTATGCCTGGGATGAGGCTGAGAATGTGCACTTTAAAGCTCCCTGGTGGCTCTGTTGTGTAGACAGGTAAGGAGACCATCCCACGAAGCAAAGTCCCTCCCCCACTCTCTGGTGACTCCCCTACCCTCTGCCTTGTGGGGAGGCGAGGCTTTCCTCACCCCTGAAGTGGCACAGTCCTCGTGCCTGGTGGAGAGTTACCCCTCGCACGCTCCCCAGGCCAGAAAAACGTCAATTCTGTGTTGAAAATGAGTGTGAGACCAGCGCTGGTCACCAACTACTCCTGTGAAGGAGAGTCTGGTCTTGGAATCACTCTTCTATAAATGTTGGAGGGAAAGGGGCAAACTAGGCAGAAAGGGAACATAGTTTACACTGAGGGCTTAGACAGTAAGTGAGAATAGTTAGGTCTTAAGGTAAAATAAATAGCTAAAGTTTGAACGAGAAGTACAGCACTCTTAATTCTCCTCTGGACCCACAGAGGCACTCCCCTGCATCCTTCCTTGCCCCAAAAAAAGGCATCCTTGATATCACTTATCTCAAAACTCAGTCCTCTTTCTTTTCAGTAACACCATGCTTCTGATTCCGATTTATACTACCAAACGTCTGAAGAATTGCTTCCGAAACGAACTAAATCATATCTATAAAAAGCAAAATTTACTAGGTGAGGCATCTGACAGGAGCAATGTCAAGTTTATGCACCATAAGATCATGGAGCCCTAGGATATGTCAGACGCTAAATACAGAGATGAGTAAGAGAAGCTCCTGGCATCTCCTAAGCGCTTACTCTGTTACACGTGTTTTGCAGATGTTACCTTATGTGATCCCATGTTACAGATGAGGAAACTAAGGCTCAGAAAGGTAAATAATTTTTTTCAAAGTCATGGAGCTAGTAAATGACAGACGGAATTAAAATTGAGGTTTGTCTGATTCCTAAATTATACTTTTAAAATCTATCACATGAGCTCTTTCCCACAGTTTTCGGTACAAACAGAAATGTATATACAAAATTAATATTGTTGATCACGTGTCCACGCTTCCCCTCTATTTCAATCCCTGAACAGGTGCATGGAATTATTACGAGAAAAAAAACAAACGCCCTCTTCTGAAAAGAGATGAGAGATGTCTCCCATTCCTTTGTCCAGGGCTAAGGAAAGAGAAGAAAGCCTTTCCATGAGTGGAGTAAAGGAATGTATATATATGTTGGTCTCTCTTTGCCTTTCCTTTTGTTCTTCCCCTTTCGTAAGACTTGAGGCTACACCACGTACACTTGAGAGGTGACTGACTGACTCTGAAGAGTGAAGAGGATTGAAAGGGCTGTCAAAGAGGAGGAAGGAGGAGCCCAGTGCTCTGTGGAAAGCTGCAAAAAGATCCCTCCAGCAGCAACACTGCCCCACTCCATTCACCGAAACAGACACGAAAGAAGCATTTATCAAGGAAACAAAAGCACCTGTGTTTGGGGGCGTGTCCCAGCAGTGGTACACTGTCAAGATAGTAAAGCCTTGCAGGAAACGTGCATCACTCCACTCACCTGCCCCTTCCCTCCTCTCTGCCTTTCCTAGTGCTGGCCTGCCACTGTCCTATCTCTCAGGAACACAGCAGAGCAATAAGGGACCTGGTAAGGGGCACTGCTGAGGAGAGGGAAGCCCCACAAATACAACGTGTTAGGTACTGTAACCACCTTACAAGGAAGGGAGGGCCCAGGGGACACAGGGAAGCTGGGTAGGGAAGGGGCTTACGGCTTCACAAGGGGTAGATATTTTCGTGGCTCTTAAGGAATGAGTTGTTTATCTGTCAGAGGACAGATGGATGGAGAGTCCAGGGACTGTGTCACATGCATAGGCAAGTGTCTGTAGGAATGTTGGCGCTGTGGCCGCAGGATAGGATGGAGGAAAGGGAATAAGGTCACTGGAGTGGAGAGAATCAATGACAACAGCTTTAAGCCTGGAAGGAGCGACTGAGGCCATGTGAAGGTCTTGAACATGAGGCTCTATCCCTATAAGTAAGTATCCAAGACAAGTCTTCAAACGGGGCAGATAAGTGATCCAATTAGTCTTTCTAATTAAGTTTTTTGTTGAGAACAATAATGCTTGGCGTGAAGACAAGTTCATGGGCTCATAGTCTACATAAGAGAAACCATGTGAATGTGAAGCATAGGAGTGGAAGTGGTGACTGAATGCAGGAGGACAATCTAAGGGACCCTGTGAATGGCATGGATGGACGTGGAATGCGAAATGTAGTGGGTTTAGCTGCATTACCTGCCCCCTCTCATTACAGGGAGAGAAAGTACAGCTCTGAGCTCTGCAGGCCACTCTCAAGGCACGGTGTCTTGCATTTAGGACCTTCCTGATCACAACGACAACCTCCTTAGGACTTCAAGCTCAGAGGTAAACTGACTGGTTCTTATTAAAATTAGAAGAGGAAGAAGAAGGAAGACTGGGAGAGTCACGAAGGAAAGAGAGCTTGGAGCGTGAATAAAGACCAAGATGGGGTGCAGCAGAGTCATTTTGCACGTTGGAAGGTCATGCTGGCAGGAGTGGGGAGCCGGCAGCCCATAGGCAACCTGTGATATATCTGATGACACTTATTTAGCTACCTTAGGAGCGCCCCATCTTCAGGTTTGAGAATTCTTCTTTTTTAAATTGAAGTAGAGTTGATTTACAATGTTGTGTCCATCTCTGCTGCACAGCAAAGTGACTCAGTTTTACACATACAGACATTCTTTTCTTTAATATTCTTTTGCATTATGGTTTATCCCAGGAGATTGAATATAGTTCCCTGTGCTATACAGTAGGACCTTGTTGTTTATCCATTTTAAATGTAATAGCTTGCATCTGCTAACCCCAAACTCCCAGTTCATCCCTTTCCCTCCCCACCCCCTTGGCAACCACCAGTCTGATCCCTACGTCTGAGTCAGTTTCTGTTTCATAGATAGGTTCACTTGTGTCATATTTTAGATTCCACATATAAGTGATATCATATGGTATTTGTCTTTCTCTTTCTGACTTATGTCACTTAGTATGATAATCTCTAGTTGCATCCATGTTGCTGCAAATGGCATCATTCTGTTCTTTTTTATGGCTGAGTAGTATTCCATTCAGGTTTGAGAATTCTGATTCCTTTGACCTTTGTGGAGTCCCTTTAACTGTTTTCATTGTTCTTGCCCGGGTCCTCTCAAAACCACTGCCAGAATATAAGATGATATTTAATCCAAAGTCCACAGCCTGATCTGTCTCAAATGTTAGCACGCAGAGATATCAGTGCATTCAATTTGAGAAAGTTGCCCTGGGTGATTCTAGAATCTACCCCACCACACAGTCTCACCCCTGCTGAAAACTTCTACTTTACTGGGTGCCTGACCTGTGCTGGGTGAGGAGGAAGGCTGCACACCCATTTGATACTTCAGTGAATGCGTATGGATGCAGGCCCCCTCTCATCATGGGGCCATATCACAGGACCACGTCTAAATCATGGCTCACTGCGGTTCTCAGCTGTATTTTGCAGCTGTTTTTCTGCACGTCAGCTCTTCATCAGCAGCACTAATGGAGGACAGGGAGGGCATGCATCACCCAAATCACTAGGTAACTCAGACCTCATTGCAGGCAAAGGTTCACAGTGCTCCCCCACCGAGTCCTGTGTAGAGAGCTCTTATCAAGAAGCAAAACTTAATAATGCTTTGCCTGTTCTCTTTGCGCCTCCATACCTGCTGGTGGAAGTCCTAACGAGCATCAAAACGACCAAAACCCAGCAGGAGGGGGCAGGGGGAAAAGCGAAAGACCTAGAAACTTCACAAAGTGGATAATAAGTGCCTGAATGATGGGCTCTTGGAAAATCGAGCCCTGGCGGATGAGGCTTCTTTCTTCCCCCCAAATACAATGAAGACAAATCATCAAGCACGTTTGCTCTAAGATGTAAATTCGGAAGTACCATGAACTACCCCACACAACTCAGAAGCGAGGCAGAGAATGGGGAAGGCCTCAGTTTTCACTCCTTAAATGTGCAACCATAACCTTAAAATTCATCCAATTCAGGCAGCAGCTTGTCTCTAAATGTGATGAAAAAAAAAAAAAAGAAAAAAGAAAAAACAGTCTATTGAGTCTATCGGGGCTTCTGACACACTCACACATGGTGCAATTGACATCCAGCTCAGCCCATAGTCCCATCGTGCCCTTTGCCCCCTTGTCACTCTACTGGCTTTGGGCAACACCTGACTTCATCTTTCCTTTCGTTCTATCTTTTGTTTTCTCTTCTGTGGGTTCTGTAGTCACTGGAGGGACTTGATTTCACTTGACAGTGACACTCTGAGAGCGGGAACTAGAGCGGAGAGGCTGGAAGGATGTCCTGGCCCCCAGTTCTCATGCCAAAAGTTTCTTTCCAAGATATTGTTTAGGGAGGATATACCCACCAATGAAATACTGTCTTTTAAAGAGATCGGAAGCAAATATGGCCAACGCTGACTTTCATTCAATCTGTGCAGTGGAAGCATGGTATCTGAGACAGTATTTTCTGTACTTCCCTGTACACTTAAAGAATGTCACATCTTTAAAAATTAATTAATTAATTTTATTTTATTTAGTTTTGGCTGCACTGGGTCTTCGTTGCTGCATGCGGACTTTTCTCTAGTTGCGGTGAGCGGGGGCTACTCTTCGTTGCGGTGCGCGGGCTTCTCATTGCGGTGGCTTCTCTTGTTGCGGGGCATGGCCTCTGGCACGCGGGCTCAGTAGTTGTGGCTCACGGGCTCTAGAGCGCAGGCTCAGTAGTTGTGGCGCACGGGCTTAGTTGCTCCGCGGCATGTGGGATCTTCCCGGACCAGGGCTCGAACCCGTGTCTCCTGCATTGGCAGGCGGATTCTTAACCACTGCGCCACCAGGGAAGCCCAAGAATGTCACATTTTAAAAATGTTTCACTGTATGGAACATAAAAGACAGGCGACTTGCACTAACTCTACTGTTTCAGAATGAATTAAAGCAGAGAATGTTGATCTTAAGAAATGCATTTTGCTATGCTGTACAGTATTTACTCCTACTGGACACTAAGCTTCCATATCCAATTTAACACAGGCCTCGGAAATATGCACCAAAGTAACAGACTGGCTTTCCCATCTCACAGGTAGGATGAGATGGACCCTGTCCACTCTCCTCCATTAGGTCTGTAGCATCCCTATGTGAGAGCCTGGGGCATTGTTCAGAGGTAACCACAGTTGCACAGAATAGCATCGTTTCGTCCACCTTCAGCATTTAGCTGGAGGTCACCTCGCCACATCATTATCAGCCTTGCTCCATGGTTTATCAGGCAATGAATGCATAACATGCTCTGGTAAAGGATGCATGTGTGTGCTGTTCTGCGCTGATGCAGCCCAATGTAATGTCACATTTAGGAACATCTCAAATTCCCAAGAAATTCCTACCTTGGGAAACAATGAAACACTCCAAAAGGAGAGTCCTTATAGAAAAACAAAGCATCAGGAAAAAAAATTCCTTTTGTGGAGACATGCAAACATTAGTTGAAGTTGTTGCTTTGACAGCATGATTCCACTTCTGCATACAATAAAATGACATATGTGTGTTTATATAAACAAAATACATTTATAACGCATTTTTAAAGCTTGGAAGAAAATACTCCAAACTATAACAGTATTATCTCTGAGCGTGATAAAAATCTTTGTATTCCTCTTATACTTATGCAGATTTTCAAATGTTTCTATAATGCACATGAATTGCTTTTATATACAGAAAAAATATTTTAAAAACCAAAAAAAATCAACCTACTTTGGTCATCTGCACAGACTATTACCTAGCAAATATAAATTATCATCATAATATGTAGAAACTTGGGGGAGAGTCCATATATCAAAACATTTTCTGAAAAGCTTAATGAAAAATTGGGCATACACTTGTGATGGCAATTGTATAAAAATAGGCTGGCACAAGGTGAAAGCCTACAATAAAATTAAAATACTTGTGTTATGGTAGTGGGAAAATAAGTGTATTTTCTTTTGTTTCCAGTTTTCCTACTGTTGCTATCTATCTATCTATCTATCTGTCATCTATCTACATCATCTATCTATCATCTATCTATCTATCTCACCTATCTTTTAAAAAAATGGACTCAGAATTACAGCTTGTTAAGGCAGTTTATCAGGGGCTAGGACCAAGTGCCTCAAGAAATGGATATAGTTGGCTCTGAGAGCTAAACTAGTACAATTGGACCTATCATGGCTGATATGGGCTTGCATAAAACATCACGAAGGCAGTGGACTTCTTAGGAAAACCTGAGCTCACACCTGGTGGCAGCACTAACTAAGGACCTCAGGTGAGTTGGCCTCTCAGAGACCCCTTCTCCCCAGATACCCACTAGGGCATTGCGTAGTGCTGCCTGGGGACAGTGCAATGCATATATACTGCCTGGAACTAACAGGTCATTGATAAATGGTTGCTACTTGGGTCTCCTAAACTCAAATAGAGTAAGCAGAGCCTGGAATGCTTATCAAGGTGGGTCTAATGGTATGAGAAATCTGCAGAAGAATCATATACGAAATGAACATATACAACTTATTTGGCAGGAAATCTCTGAAGAAAGATTGAATTGACAAAGGAAACTTGCTTGAAATCTCTAGAAGAATAACCAATGTATATAAATTTGCTGATGACTTTTCTAGCGCTGGAGAGGGGAGAAAGTCACCTGAAGGACAGAGAAAACTCTTTTTTTGGTCTAAATACATTTGGCAAGTAACACGAGAGTTGAGATGGCTATATCATAACTTTGGTGACACCAGCCCCTCAGACCATGTAATTCACTCCCTTGGTCTATACATATCAGGGAATCTTCTTATAATGGAGCCTTTTCAATAAAAGAGGAGCGTTGTGTGATTTGTGTGTGGGGAGGGCGGGGTAGGAGACGTTAGCAGACTGAGACTTCTCCTGAAAAGTCATCTGCATAATAACCTGGTTTCACTTAGATTGTACACTTATTTGCCAGGGTTTGGAAGGGCAACTGATGGGAATTTTAAGGAAGTCAAATACCATCCCCCTCCTTTGGCCTGGGTAATTTAGCTAACTGAAATGTCTCTGTAAGGAAGAGAATAGAATGAACAATTAACTTTAGTATCAAATCTTTAGAATAGCTGTTCTTCAGTGAACATTTGGAGTTTATTAAAAATGGCTACAAATTTTTATCACTTCCTCCACCAAGAAGTAGTGTATTTCTTATCCCCACACCCCCTGCCCTGGTAAACCTGGGCTGGGCCTGTGACTGCTTTGACCAAGAGAATATAGCAGAAGTGGCATTGTGCCAGGTGGAACCAGCCACCATGCTGTGAGGAAGCCCAAGCAGCCAAGTGGAGAGGCGCCCATGGAGGAGAGCTGAGTTCTGGTGACTCCCAGCTAATAGCCAGAACCAGTTGGCCAGCCGTCTGAGTGAACCATCTTGGAATTAGATCCTCCAGCTCTAGCCAAACACTAACTGAGGCTGCTTGGAGCTAAAATACACTGTTCCTGCTGAGTCCTTCTTAAACGCCAAAACTGGTAGCTTACTGGTTGTTTTTTTAAACCAGTAAGTTTAGAGATGATATGTTATGGAACAACTGACAACAAAAACATCGTTACTAAGTGGCATCTGGCTTACACATCAGTCTCTTATGAGTTTGGTTGGGATAGGTTATTGCCCTGATTTTGACCAACTCAGAGGGAGCTATTACAATTGAGATTGGGAGCCTACATATTCACAGGTCATCATAATCCTGTCAAAGCAATAACTTCTGTTCAAGTTCTGCTCAAGCACCCCACTGGCCTCTGTAATATTTTTAATTCATTTAACTAATATTCATTTAACTAATATCAAGCAACTGTTAGGCTCTGAGGATTCGGTGGCAAACAAAATAGACACAGTTCCTGCCGTCACAGGATTCTTGGTCTAGTAGGTGTCCAAGTTCATCTCTCTAACGATAATAGCAGTGTCTACTCTAACTAAATTTACTACAGCTCTACGATCGAGGCCAGATCGCAGTGGAGGTTCTGCTGCGGTGGTGAAGTCTGGCCCACCACAAGGAGTCCAGAACTGCACAGCTGAAATGCATGTTCAATTGCTGTCACCAGTTCCTGTGGCTTTTCCTCAAGCGGAGCACCCCAAGATGCAGGCAAGAACTCTACCCATCCTCCTCGACACACCCTCAGTTCAGGGTTCTTTGGATGAAAGACAAATGCAAAGCAAAGCAGGGGGTTACAGGAGCTGTGAGAAGAATCCTTGGAGAACTCTCGAGAAATTCACATGGAACTCCTCTACTAAGTGAGTTTAGAGTCTTTGCTATACAAACCAACACTGGTCAATTCAAACTCCAGGAAAGTTTTTTTTTAATTTGAATAAACTTAGCAATAACAGAACCTCAGCAATCTGCTAACAAATAACCACATTAATTAAGATTTGTATACTGAGCATCTTATAATTCATGGATCTCTTTCATGTGTATCCTAGTTCTTCCATTATCAGTCTCAGAAACTGCTTCCCATGAGACCTTGGCTTGATCCCTCCTCAGATGCTACCATCACACCCAAAGTAACAGAACTATAATTGTTGAAATGTCTATCATTTTACTAGTTCAAAAATGTGTTCCCCAGGATCTTCCCCTTTAAAAGGGAATCTCAAGGTATCCACTTTTTATTTGATAACTTAATGATTGGTAACAATCAAAACTGCTTGGAGCCAAGGAGAGCTTTATCATATGACAAAACAGCCAGAGCACAGGCATGGTGTCTGCTCAGAGATCAGTCAGTTTCCTGGTCTGTTCTTAGGCTCTTGACTTCAGTGAATCGGGAATGACTCTGTATCAGTGACGAATGAAAAGATCTAGAATGGAAATTGTCATAAGTGGCTATAAACTAAACCAAGAAGCACAGCTGCAAAATAAGCATTATGATTTGAACACGGGAATAGATCACATTAATATGCCCTCCATAGGGGTCCACACACCATTAGCACAACAAGTCTATCCATCCCTGGGAGGCAGCTCCATTATAAACCAGGGATTCAGCTCACTTCCAAGGCCCCATGAGGAGGGGTCCCACAAGAATTCAAGGGCAGTGTCCCAAGCCCTCAGGAATGCACGAGACCATGGGTCAGCACCAAGAATTTGAAGGACAGCTTTTGGATGCCCATCTCTTTTCCTTTCTATTCTCTCAGACCCTGGCCACCCAGGTGCCTCCTTTTCCTTAGTTTAATGCCCTCTGTGTTTCAGGCTATCCAGTTTCTGGATTTAGAGCTCTCTCAGACATCTTCTGCAAGGTGTTCCCAGTTCACTGCTCCTCCCATTGTGCCATGTATTCCTGTGCTCATGGAAACGCCCATCCTTTAGAGCTATGGTCTCAGCCAGACTAGGAGGAAAGCAATATCCACATCACTAACTCATGCAATGGTGAAGGAATGTTGCTTATGTGTGTGTAGGAAGGGCACTGCACAAACTCAGGAGGGTCGCCCTAACATGAATATTGTCGCTGAGTGTTTTCACTATGACAGTTCTCCAGCACACGGCAGTACAGTGTTTTAAGGAATGGACACCTTCTTCTAATTTGCACAAAAGTGACTTGTGGGTTAACATGTCCCGTGAATCACTGGTAAATCTTTGCCCTCCCAGGGGTGTTTATTACTTCAAATAAATTTCTAACTGGGTAATACTTTTAGGAAGAGATTTTGGGCAGTAAGATGAGCTGGAGGAGGAGGGAAAGAAAGGCTCACAGGCCTCGTAACCCTCCCTTATTTGGCTGTAATAGTGACCTCTTCCTGTCGGCCCACTCTTTATGTTACTCCTAAAATACTGTTGTCATCTCACAACTCTATACTTTTTTTCTTATTCACATGTTACATGTTCACTATGGCAAATCAGAACATGCAGTTAAGAACAATAATTTCACTTTCCAGGGGTAACCACATTATTATTTTAGCAATTTGCTCAGATGTTTTCTAAGCATAAATATGTAAATGCAATAAAAATATGTCACATATATCTAATCTTCTATTTTTAAAAAATTTTTATTGGGGTATAGTTGATTTACAATGTTGTGTTAGTTTCAGGTGTACAGCAAAGTGCATCAGTTATACATATACATATATCCACTCTTTTTCAGATTCTTTTCCCATATAGGTCATTACAGAGTACTGAGTAGAGTTCCCTATACGGCTATACGGCAGGTTATTATTAGTTATCTATTTTTCTAACCTTCTTTTTTCTTGTTCTTTTTTTAAAATTAGTTTTTATTGGAGTATAGTTGCTTTACAATGTTGTGTTAGCTTCTACTGCACAGCAAAATGAATCAGCCATACATATACATAGATCCCCTCCCTTTTGGATTTCCCTCCCATTTAGGACACCACAGTGCATTGAGTAGAGTTCCCTGTGCTATACGGTATGTAACCGTCTATTTTCACTTTATGCCTTCATCTCTTTCTACACACATACACACATGTAAGCATATATATTTTTAAAAACTCGTATTTCATTGACTGATTAACCAAAATTTAATCAACTCCGTCACAGAAATGGAAACAGTAATAGAAATTTAGGATGTGTTCAGTTTACAAAAACTGGATAATTGCCCTCCTATGCATGTCTTTGTGCAGCTCACCTTTTCTTTATTTTAAGTAAGCTTGACCACAGGATCCTTTCAATATCAATTTACTCCCAGCTGCTTCTTCCCACCCTGGGAACATAAATATACATATACAAACGGGCACAAATACACCCTTCATTCTGTACATACCCTCACTTAGGCACTTCCATTCATAATCACGTTCACATTCAAGCTTGAACCCATACAGAAACCCACCCCGCATGCAGGGTCACGTGTTCACTGTCTTTGGCACCCAAAGAGGGGGAGAGGGTGGGAGGAGGCTAGGGGTGAGTGAGGATGGGGACAAGGTAGGAGAGGGGCTCTGAAGGCTTGAGCAGAACGAAAGTCATCAGAGGGATAAGAAAGTAATGACCGGGTCATGAGGGTGGCATCTGCAGTTATGGGAAGAGAAGAAGACATCAGAGCCGTGGTCAGGAAGGGTTTGATGCTGAGACTGGCAGGCCAACAGTGATACTCCAAGGGTATGATGACGTGAGGAGGATCTGAGCCAGACAGGGATCCAACCCACAGCCATGCAGAGCCCAGGCTGGGGCCACGAGAAAACGGCCTTTGAGGGGTCTTAGAGGAGCACAGAACAGTACAAGAGAAAGGAGAAAGAATGGAGGAGGAGAGCACGGGATGATGAAGAGAGGAAGGACTTGATCTCTGTGAAACACACCGCGTGAATGGCCAATCCCTACACGGCAGTCACCTAGCATCTCCGATGACTCAACCAGCAGAGAGCTCTCATTTTGCATTCATCTATTTTCAGGAGTAGGCTGAAATAATGCCTGTGGCATTACAGTCCTTCTTGGTCATCACAACATCCCTCAGTGCCATCTCAAACCCCTAGAAGTAGCCACATACCCGCTCATTTAGCGCCCCATCTCTCTAAATCCTATTGGCATCGTCTCCAAGTGAACTCCCTCCCTGCTACTCAGACCCACCACTCCACGAATTTCCGTGAGATTTCTCCTCCCTATTCATTTCCATGTCTGTGTCTCCGTCTGACGGAGATAAAACAGTATGTGCCTCATAGCGCTGTTGTGAGGGTTAAAACAATTAATACCCGTAGAAGGACTGAGAACTTTGCCTGGGACGCTGTGAAAGCCCAAAAATTTTTAATCATTTACAAAGCGGGGAGGAAGGGTGGGATGAATTGGGAGATTGGGACTGACATATATACACTACTATGTATAAAATAGATAACTAATGAGAACCTACTGCATAGCACAGGGAACTCTACTTCGATGCTCTGTGGTGACCTAAATGGGAAGGAAATCTAAAAAAGAGTGGATATATGTATACGTATGACTGATCCACTTTGCTGTACAGCAGAAACTAACACAATATTGTAAAGCAACTATACTCCAATAAAAATTAATTAAAAAAATTTTAGCCATTATTACAGTGATTTCCTCGTTTATAAGTAAAATGCATGTCACTGATACTTTCGTTCCTCATCTCTTAACCCCAAATTTTGAGGAGCCAGTTTCCTCCTGCCTGATGACTGATCTCAGTGGAATATCCCCACAACCCATACTTCCCTAGACGGCTTCTCCTCCAATGCCCAGGTGCCACAGTGTCACCACACAAACATACCCTAATTTGATCATCCCATCCATTCTTCATCCTTTCCCCTGAGGGTGATGTGTCGTTTCTGCCCATGTTTGTGTATCTACAGGACCTGGCGTAATGCTCACACATGGAAGATACCTGATGAGTGCTGAATCTCGCTCCCCTGCTTCCCACCTTCGCACATCCTGATTACCTATTAGCCCCTTAACCTCTCTATGAACCCCAAAGTCATTTCATAAGTGAATAAATGTCATATACTCTTACAGTTATTTGTAGTAATTACTGTGTCTATTATTTCAGATTCTTTGGACAAGATACTCTAAAATACACTAGAGGAAACACTCCCAAACTGATCAGACCAAAAAAAAAAAAAAGAAAAAAAGGAATGTACAATATAAGGCATAGTGCCTTGTCTTCTCTAGGTTTATAATTTAAAAGTAATTTCATGACAAGAAGGCACATGATCATCTCCACAAGGATTCCAGAGAAATGTAGGTGAACCACAATGAGATTAAGTCGGTTAAAACAATAAAAAAAAAAAAAAAAAAAATGCAACAGCCCTACCTAGAACTGGGCCCTAGCAGCAGTCATTTTAATTTTCACCAAAAAAGGCCCATGAGCTTTGTCATTTTGAAAAATCATCAACGAGGCTCCCAAACAGTTATTCTGCACTCAGTCTAAATTTCTGTTCACTATAGTAATTATTTTAAGACAAAGTAGAAAAACTCAAGAGTTCAGAGAACTTTAATAAAGATAGCTAAAGACACAAAGAAAACCTCTGATGAACAGTATAAGAAACTGGAGTTGTTTAGTGTGGAGAAGAGGGGTAGAAAGGTGATGAGATTTTGTCTTTAAGTTCATAAAGAGTTGTTATTAGTGGTGTAGTGATCATTTGCTATCCTTGCCCAAGTAGACAAAACAGGAGCAAATAAATTAAATTACATCAGGAAAGACTTCAATCAGACACAAGGAAGAAACTTCCAGCTGATTAATTACTAGAATGAGCTACTTGAGGCAGGCTACCAGTTTCCATTTCTGGAGCGCTAATAAACAACTCTATTTTAGTGGGCTTTGGAAATCATCTACCTATAGGCACAGTGACCTCCAGAGGTCCCTTGCAGCTATTTGATTTGATGACTGTCACAGTGTTTACTGGTGTCTCATTGATCACATACATATATTGGAACTGGCAAAAGGCTGGGGATCAATAAGGCTGAGGAACAGCGAGGCTTAGCGGTTGAATCAAGTACTGAATCGACATCAGACGTGCCATCCTCCAATACGATCATATTCTAGCACTGTCAAGAGCCAAAGGAAAATGCATAAACTCATACTTTCCCAGTGGGAGACTAAATGGTTAGAAATGAAATAAAGTTTCTTCCAGTGACCTAAGCAGAACTCGATCAGTAGAGACAATTAAAAGGTCAACATAGACTCATTATTTAACTGTATTTTCCAGTAAACCAACTTGCATCACAGATCCTAAGCCCCAGCTTTATGCTGTGTGGTTATATGCATAGCAGTATCCCCCAAAGACGTCTTACCCACTTCTTCCTCTAGCCTGAGCTTGGAATGCCCAAACCCCCATGTCTGACCATCAAAGTCCTAACCACCCCTAAAATCCCAATTCAGATGCCACCTTCTCTCTGAAGATTTACCAAATCCCCCTAAGCCAGAGTGCACCTCTTCTTCACCACATCACCGCCTTTGTGTCTGGGTTAAGGCACACATCAGGGCTCTGCAATGTCTGCTTGACTGAGCTCCACAGAGCCACAGAGTCAAGAGTGGCAGTCCATGACAGCAGGAGAAATTTTGGTCTGTCTCATCCCAGAGCATCTTCCCAGGCCCAGAGAGCTCCCATGGCCCAGATGGCTGTCTTCTCTCCCTTTGATGCTAGCGCCCAGAACACAGTCTCCTTCCCCTTCTCTCAGGAACTTCCTCACATTCACGATCACTTGTAAAAGCTCTTCGCTCAAGCTTGGCTATGCAGGGGAAATCAGTCTCTCTAACCCTTCACTTCTTGCTGCCCATGAAGGCTGACATATAAGCCCCTTTCCATTCAAAGTTTTGTTTTTTTTTAAATCACTATGGGCTTATACATATGGGAATGAATTTTTAAAACACCAGATTATAAGAAATATTCTTATAGTCTGGTTTGGCTCCTTGGCCTTAATTCCCTTCTGAGACAGTAAATGGAAGTCTCATTTTGTTTTCACTCCTGAGGAACCTATCAAATGCCAATCCTATCACCTTTTACCCTATTAATGAAGTCCTTGTGGTCCCTTTTTCATTCCAGAGAGATTTTTTTTTTTTTTTTTTTTTTTTACCAAAGGGGAAAGGGGTGGGGGAGGGATAAATTGGGAGTTTGGGATTAACATACACACACTACTATACATAAAATAGGTAACCAACAAGGACCTACTGTATAACACAGGGAACTCTACTCAATATTCTGTAATAACCTATATGGGAAAAGAATCTGAAAAATATATATATATGTATAACGGAATCACTGTGCTGTACACCTGAAACTAACACAACTCTGGGAATGAACTATACTTCAATTTAATAAAAGGCAAACAGCAGATGTACCCTGGCATCAGGTGGCATCTCAGAAGATCTTCATCCTGGACAGTAGGAGGTCTCCTCACACGCTCTGAAGGGTACACTTTTAACGATAGCCTGGGACTCTGGCTTCTGACCCACCCTCCTTCCATATTTAATCCCTATATCCTCTCCCTGAATTCAGCAGCTATGATGCCGAAGAGTAATAAACAGAGCTGAAGGTACTCATAGAGATGTCCATCTGCTACATGTTTATATAGTTCCCAAGACGTTAACAGCATCTTCCCATAGACTTTAGAATGCCGTGGGAGTCTAAAGAAAAGTTAAATGGTGTTGTGTCAATGGACAATTAAATCAAGGCTGTCAAGGCATATTTTTGAACACTTACCAGATCTCTTGCATAAAGTCTGACACTTTCACTAAGCACCTCTCTGGTTCAGGGCACGGGCTAGGTGGAAAATGTGAGTTGGATAAAATATAAATGCTTGGTGGACAGCAGTGTGAAAAAATTTGACGACTTTAGCTGTTTGGAAATGCTATGGGGGATATTTCCATTCAATACCGGGAAAGAAGGGATGAAAGAGATAAAACTCTCTGGTTGAGAAACAGTGCACTGAGAATTAGTAACAGATGAAATACTGAGCCAGATTACTGGGAAACAATGGGTGAAAGGAACAGGTTTCTGGGTCTCTCACAGAGCTCTGGTAGAGAGTTGCTTTGGTGTGGAACCAGGCTGAGTTTCCAAGCAAAGCTGGAAGCCTGATGGATGTGGTGTTTTGGTCTGCAGGCCCCAAGGAAGCCACAGGCTTCATGCAGTAGGGAGTAACACAGAGTAGGCTGTGACTCAGCAGGCAAAGTTGTGTCAAACTTAGTCCAGCTCTACTGGACCAAAAGGTCAACAGCAGCAAAACGAATAAGGCTGCAATTTACCACTGTCCATCAGAATTGGTTTTGGGATGAGCTGGCAATTAAAAGATTTTCTTTGACAGGCTGGGAAATGAGACGAGCCTAAGTTCTCCTGTCTCCCCACCCCCCGCCCCAAGCCTCCATAATTTTCATCCCGTCACACTTAAAACAGCTCTGTGGGAGTAGGTATTATTATTCTCACTTTAGAGGGATAATTTGGTTCAATCTGAGGGAGGTTAAAAAAAGTCACCTATGAAGCCATCTCACTTCAGAGGCCATGATATTATCCTTTTTCATTTGAAGATCATTTTCCTTAATAGAGAAGATGGAAGGAAAATAGGAGTGGAGCATTTCTGCTTTCATTTGCCATCTGTTTACACAAAACCAACGACCCCACGGAATGAACCCATCTTTTGGTTATTCTCCTTGCTCCCAGTTTTAAAAGTTATCTTTATTGTCTCTTTATCTGAAGAGGAGTGAAAAGGAAATGTTGAATCTGTGTGTTTTTTTTGGTACCTAGCATGTGCGAAATACTTTCCGTATTTTTCTACTATGAAATAAATATCATTTTCCCATTATATAAAAGAAGACACTGATACACACAGAGAAAGGTTGATCAACTTGTACAAAGTCACAGGTATTGGTTATTCTAGTTGTTTTCTTGTAATACTGCTCAGCGAACATTAATGTATTCTTCCTTGTTTACTAGCTTATTTTTCATTCATTCCAAAATGCTTATTGAATGCCTTTGATATTTATTTAGTTCTAGACAGTGCTCTGAGTACTTGGGATACATTGGTAATATAACAATGATCCTTGCCCTTAACCAAACATAAATGAATACCTGGGTTTTCTTTCATCTTGTGAATATATGCTTTTGAAATTCAAGCTTACTGGTTCTGGTTCCAGGTAAAATGGAGAAAATACATGACAACTTTTCTCTCCCACTGAAAACAGCTATTAAACCTGGAGAGAATGCATAAAACAGCTATTTGAGATCTCTGAAAATCAAATATCAACATGCAGATTGGAAAAAACACCAGAATTCAAAGTACCATCAAACTAATGGCTCTAAACAAGGCTCAGAATCTCATAACACAGTACTCTAGATGTCCAAAATGCAACCCAAAGTTGCTCATAATACACAAAGCCATAAAAATCTTGACTTGTAAGGGGAAAGACAATCAACAGTTGCCAACAATGTGATGGCTCTGATGTTAGAATTATATGATGAAGCTTTTAAAGCAGCTACTATAAAAATACTCAAGCAATCTCAAACACTCTTGAAACAAAAGTTAAAACAGAAAGCAAATGGAAGTTTTATAACTGCAAATACAATAGCCAAAATAAAAACTACCCACCAAACAGACTCAGCGACCAGAATGCTGATGGCAGAAGAGTCAGTGACTTAAAGGTAACAAAAGTATTTGGGCAGTACTTCCTCCTTGAAGCGCTAAGTACTGTACCAGATTCACATGGCACCAGGCATATATTCTCCTCTAAGCTTTTAAGTTCTAACCACAACCCTAGCGCTAGAAATAACAGGTGTTCCTGCAGGTATTATTTCTCAGGATTCACTTTTTGTTCTTTGAGCCCTCCAACTTCCTACAGTACATTCCCTCTTGTTGACTGAAATATTCATACAAATGTATGAATGGAATAAATATGGCAGAATGTAAAATGATATAACCACTTTGAAAAATGGTTTGTCCCTATCTTGCAAAGTTAAATATACACCTATCCTCTGACCCAACAGTTCTACTCCTAGATATTTACCCAGGAGACATGAAAACATTATGTCCACAAAATGACACAGAAAAAAATGTTCAGGGCATTTTTATTCATAATAGTCAAAACCTGGAAACTCAAATGATCACCAGCAGAAAATGACATATTCTAGTATATTCATACAATAGAATATTACTTAGCTTTAAAAAGAAACAAATTATTTATAAATGCAACATCGGTGAGTCTCAAAATATTATGTTGAGCAAAGGAAGTCAAGCACAAAATAATACATACTGTATGACTGCACTTGTAATAAGTTCTAAAACAAGCAAAATTAATCTACAGTGAAAGAAATCAGATAGTGGTTAACTTTGTGTGTCACTGGGGGTTGGGGGGCAGTAGGGATCAACTGGGGAGGGGTGTGAGGCAACATTTCGTGATGCAAATATTCCATATTTTGATAGAGGTGTGGGTTATACCCATGAAAGCATTTGTCAAAATTCACTGAATACACACCTAAAGTATATGTTGAAATACCTAGTGTGCTTTGTTTTCATTAGAATTTTATCTTTAGAGGATATTTTAGAGTCTCTGAACATCAGGTCAAGCCAATCTTTTCTATCAGCTCTTGAAATATCTTTCCATAAAGTACAAGCATATGTTTTCTAACTTCAAAATTTTAAATCCTTAAGTTGGTATGGTCAATATCCCCCAAGGTTCTAGTCACCTTCACATCTTCAACAGTTCTTGGACATAGCTTCTCTTGGTGCATAATTTATATTCAGAATATGTTACCGTGTAAATATTTCTTCATTTCAATTTACTTCACTTCAATAAATATTTATTGACCATATCTGTGTGCAAGGCAACGTGCTAAGCAATGTAAGAAACCCAAGACAGATGGCATATAGTCTACTCTTCTAGATGCTTACCATCTAGAGTAAGATAACGAAATGTCAAACTAAAACATTGGTAGAATATAAGTAATTTTAAAAAGTATAACAGGGAGTCAACAAGATATGAAACCTTCACAACAAATTTGAGAAATGTTAAGTGCTTCTTTTAACATCCTTCATTGAAAGGCATTCTATGTTAATAACATGACTTTCTCACTCCTACTCCCAGCCCATTTGATGTGCTGCTTTTATGCTCCTCGCAAACATAAAATTGGCAGACACTGACGATTTCATTCCACCAAATCTCTGTTCCTATTAGTCCTAATAATCTTAGCAAGCGATCTTCAAAGAACACTGACCTTAGTGGTTTAAACTTCACATATTCAAGAGGTCCCCAGCTTACATAAGAAGGCCAGTGTGATTTCCCCCTAAAGAGGCACCAACTTCTTTCTAAAAGAATAACAGAATCTAATTATCCTAAAAAGTAAGCAGAAATCAGTATTCATATTTGCATTCTTCCAGTGAAAGAGCAGGCTTGACTTACTTCTTTCCTAGGAATGAGCCATCAGTGTTTGTAAAGAATTCTTAATAGAACAGGAAGTCTCATGTATCAATATTTCATGCTACATTAAATGAAAATCCTGTAAGTGAACAACTCAGAATCTGGTTGTAATTTTTGCTTTTTTTTTTTGAAAATTAGTGTCACCAATGCTTAAGAAAGAAAAGTAAGGCAAGGATGGGACAAAAGTTGGTGGAAATCTGGGCTCACAAGATCTTTCCTTCTTCAGAACAAAAGCCTGCCATCGGTATTAATCACACAGAGCTGTTAGGCTGCCCGGCTGGAGAAGAGTGCAGCGTGTTTAAGATGCTCTAACACTAGTGTTCTGTAAGGTTTTTTTCCCCCTTCCTCCTAAGGACTCATTCTTATTGCTCCTTTGTGACCTAAAGGGTATATAATTTTCAGCTTCTTTTTCGCATTGACAAAATGGGTATTGTTTCTGGCCTTATATTCCAAAAGCAAAATCCCCGAACTCTAACTCAGAAATTAAACAGATTTCTAAAAATGGACCCTCTATCATGCAACCAAAGTCTATCTCTCAGAAGGTGGGTGGGAATAGGATTCTCTCCTTCCTGTGGTCCCTCCCCCCCCATCACTGTTGACAGACAGGAGACGTCAGCTTGTCAAGTCTTATTGGGTGCTACCTGATGTAAGGCCACACTGAGGCAGTAAAAATCTGTTTGCAGTCAGCTCTTTTAATAAGTCCCAGCAAACAGGAGGAAAGCAGATCTATTCAGTAAGATGCTTCCTCTGATATGGTAGAAAAAAAGTAGTCCATGACAGAGGCTTGATATGAGGAGATTTTTAAACAAAGGACAGTTCTTTCTTTAGAGAAACTGGAGAGAAATAGCTTCCCTAGGGATTTTGGGATTCTAAGAAATATTATGTTGCTATGCTTATGATTTAAAGCTGACCTGCACTCCAAGCTCTTTGAAAAGGAGGTCATATCTTCTCTGTAAAATGCCCACATTCCACAGAGTCCTGCTGAGTCCTAAGCGTTCTGTGGGTTCTGAACTTTGATGAATCATATCGATGCTGTCTCTTAATCTCAAGCCCATAGGGAAACTCTGGTTGGGTATCCGGCCTTCCATCTACCCCCAAAAGGATAAGAAAGACTGAGAAGACCAAATGGTCTGAGAACAAATTTTATGACACAAAGGACCTAATTCTTCGGAGAACCAAAGTTAAAGGTTCAGCCAAGAGATTTCAGAATTCTAAGAAATATGTTCCTATGCACTATATACATATTATTAAGATCAAATTAGGTGCCAACTTCCTGAAGACAGTGGTCCAGTCTCTTCAGTAAATATTCTCATTCATGGTGCCTAGTGCATTGCTGGTAGGCTATGGGTCTTATGGTGTTAATACTGATGGATGATGCTGGTGGTGGAGGTTCCAGTGGTAACAATAATGAAGGAGACAAGGATGCTCACTAATGAGACTCAGGCAGGTTTTTAAAAAATGACCTGACAGGGTGAACTGAGAATTATTCTGAGAATGATTATCATGTATGTATTCATCCGTTCACTTTTCTGAAGCCTCTCAACTCTTATCTTCCATGTCATACTCACTTCTCCTAGAATAATATAGATGTGGCAGAAAGTGAATTCCAGGAGTTGAGCTAACAGCATTCAAGTTAAACTTATTACATCATTAGACTGAGAAATATTTTTTTCTGGATGGAATTAATAAAATAAGAGCTACCAAAGTTTTAAATAATATCAAGCTCTTCAGAAATAGTCCTGCATAGAAGGTTAAAGAATTGCCTTTGCTCCTCACCTTCTAAGACAACTAACATGCAAGAAACACTTGGTAAATGTTCTGAATGAATGCATGCACGATTGTAAAATGAATGAATGAATACATGAGTGAGTGAGCAAATGAAGAATGGTTCCTTGAACTATATTTCTTTGCTAATTAGAATAGTTACTATTGTGCAGGTAAAAAATGACATTTAAGAAATCTGGAGCTTATGCTCTGAAAGAATGATCTCAGGGAACCCAACGCTGTTCCTTCAAATGAGCAATGCAAGACTGTATGAGCTCCAGAATTGCAGTATATCACCCCCTGTTGACAAAGCAAAACAAACTGGTCATAATGATCTCATAAGAGCAAGTTCTTTTGTAAGCCATTATAATTTTTCATGTCAATTTTAACCAGAAGATTTGTGGAAGCAGAAGAATTTGATCCCTATGCAAAGTGGTGATGGAAGTGTGTTTCTACCAGTGTCCACTTACTTCCTCCACAATATCTATGCCCAAATCATTACCCTGTCCATAATGACCTGAGTCCAAAATAACTGAGCTAAGAGCCATAAAATCCTTTCTATAGGATTTTTTTTTTAAATCTACAACTAAAGTTATCAATGGACCATTGGTGACCTAAACCATCATCAGCTTGAAAACTCTTCAGGGATAAGAATATATCTAACTTACCTCGGATTTCCTTGGTGGCGCGGTGGTTAAGAATCCGCCTGCCAATGCAGGGGACACGGGTTCGAGCCCTGGTCTGGGAAGATCCCACATGCCATGGAGCAACTAAGCCCGTGCACCACAACTACTGAGGCTGCACTCTAGAACCCACAAGCCACAACTAGTGAGCCCACATGCCACAACTACTGAAGCCCGCGCGCCTAGAGCCCATGCTCCATGACAAGAGAAGCCACCGCAGTGAGAAGCCCACACACCACAACAAAAGAGTAGCCCCCGCTCGCTGCCCCTAGAGAGAAGCCCGCGCACAGCAATGAAGACCCAACGCAGCCAAAAATAAATAAATTAATTAATTAAAAAAAAAAAGAATGTATCTAACTTACCTCTGTATCTACAGTAAACCTAATACCAAGTTTTGAATGAAACAATCTCTTAATAAACTGCCATTGATTAAATGCAGAAGTGGGACTAGGGTGACTCAACAGGCAATAAATACTGTGCAAGTTTAGAGACAGGAGAGCACAGCGTGGGGAGGTGAAGTCAGAGTGGACTTCACGGAGGACATGGGACTTAAATAATATATTGAAATAAATGGCTGTGTTATCAGCCAGTGCTAATCTAAGTGCCTAATATGAAAAAGCCCTAAGCTCTCAGGGTCCATGGCAACCTCACAGTGGCACCTTACCCAAGGCTTTTCTGATGTTCAGTATCTTACTCCTTTCAGAGGGACCCTGCTGGATAGAGATGTGTACCTTTATTGTCACAGTGGACCATGGCAGATGAAATATGAGATGCTTCGGAAGACAATGCAGTGAGAAGCATTGTCATATAAGAGATCAACACTAAATTTTTCAAGAAAGATGAAAGACAGGGGTATGGGATGAAGGTGAAAAAGAAAGGCAGAAAGAAAGAAATGGTTTCAATGAAAGAAACTCTCCTTTCTCACAATTCAGGGAAAGAATTAATCTGTCTTCCAGGAATGAATGTCATGTAACATTCTTCAGGAAAACATAAAATAGAGGGGGTTTAGAACTACCAATTATTCTCACATACTAGTCCTGTTCTGTCCACACACGTAGTAACGTTAGTTCTTCAATCTTTGGTCTTTTTTTTTTTTTTTTTTTTTTTATTTATTTTTGGCTGTGTTGGATCTCCCTTTCTGTGCGAGGGCTTTCTCTAGTTGCCGCAAGCGGGGGCCACTCTTCATCGCGGTGCGCGGGCCTCTCACCGTCGCGGCCTCTCCTGTTGCGGAGCACAGGCTCCAGACGCGCAGGCTCAGCAGTTGTGGCTCACGGGCTCAGCTGCTCCGCGGCACGTGGGATCCTCCCAGACTAGGGCTCGAACCAGCGTCCCCTGCATTGGCAGGCGGATTCTCAACCACTGCGCCACCAGGGAAGCCCCAATCTTTGGTCTTTGTTACTGAGAAAGTCCTTCCTATTCATCACTTATGAGGACTGTGCCTACCCTGATGTGACTAAATATGCAAGGGCTTGGTTCTTTGAGCAAAAGAATAAGAACTACAGAAAACTATTAAATTTTATGCAACCACAGGAAATAAGAAGAGTGGGTTCTCATCAGAAGGGGGAATGAGGGAAAGAGCACTGGATATTTCCTATCTAGTAAGTGTGTTATATATTATATTAGGTGATATACATATATACACACATACAAACACAAAATGATGTATGTACATGAGTGCACATATATCTTTATATGTGTGCGTATGTGCATATTCACACAATCCTCACAGTAATCCTTAAAATAAGGAATTAATATCTCTTTTTTTACAGTTGGTAAAGCTGAGGTGCAGATAATTTTATACAAGTTAAAGAGTGGGTGGTTATAAATCCCAGATCTACTGGGATTCATAACCAGGTCTGGCTGACTCTAAAATACACTGCAGCTCAGTAAACAGGCAGAGCGTGGCAATTCCTGGTAATAAAACAAAATTTTGATTTGAAATAAAAGCAAGATGTGCAGAATAATGAAAAGATCATGAGAATCAAACTCACTAAGCCCTGCTTGGAATACAATCTCCGTCACCAACCCTTGGACAAATAGATTAGCCTTAGTTTTCTCTTCCATAAAATGGTACAATAACTGCCCCAAAATATAGCATCACAATCTAAATACGGTACCTTTGTGAATGTGCCTAACTCTGTAGCTGGTACGGTAGGGTTTCTGGAACAGAATCTGCAAACAGTAGGCATTTGGTAGATATTTGTGGCATGGTAATGAAGTAGAAGTGAGAAATCCCATAAGAACCATCTCCTTTTTTCAAAACTTGACAGATGGTCAACTTATTCTTAAGAATTTCCGATCCCTCCACCACCCTCAGAAATCATTCTACCTATGTCTTCACTGTCATAAATCGAAAGTGAAAAATACAAAGGTACCAGAGGTGGAGGTAAAAATACAGCCTGAGGGTGGCTGGGGGATCCAAAGTAGAAAACAGACTTGTCCTTGCTCTGCAAATCAGTCTCTTTTCCCCTTCGTCCCCTGAGGTAGCTTCCCCCATGGCCAGGGTTTCTCTTAAAGGAAGAACCGGGAAAGCAAATCCCAGAGGGAGCACAGGGGATCGAGGGCAGACTGGGGCTGAGCCCTTCACCAGGAAAGAAACTCCTCGAGGCACTTCCCTCCTATTCCTTCCTGGGACCTCTTTGCTCAGCTCTCTCCTCCATGACCTCCTTTGTCTCTGGAATCGAGAAGGGTGATTCCCTGCTTCTCCTTTTGGAAGGGAAGTCTCTCGCCTCTCATGGGCAGCCACTTTCTCCTTATGCTTGACGTGGTCACTCCAGCCTCCCATTCTGGGACACCCTCCAACCACACACAAGCACACACACCACACACGCGCACACACAGGCATGCACGCACCACCTCCCTCTCTCCCCATTCCCAGGCAAAGATCCAGCCCCTGTACGATTCTCCAGAGGGGCGTGGGAGAACTGCAGTCCCCAGAACGGCATCTCTGCTGCCTGCAAGTCACACCCCCCCTGCTCTTCCTCCGCCTCTTCCCTCTTTTAAGGTGAGGAGACAAAGCCTCTCAGGCTGATCATTCAAGAAACTCAACTGAGAGTCTGTTAAGGAGAGATTCACAGCTGTGAAAGTCCACATGAGGCTTCAAGTGCAAGGCAGTGGTACGGAGGAAAAAAGGGCAAACACCTGGACCGAGGCGGTTGCAGAGGTGAACGGGTGGGGGGAAAGGGGGGCAGCGGGGAGCTGTTGCTGGCTTATTCCCAAGGGTAAATTGCTTGCTTTGCCCTACAGCATTTTACGGCATTGGGAAGTGTCTCTAGAAAACTCCTGTGGGACTGCAAAGGATACAAACGTAAATAAGAGAAACTATACTGCTGCCTCAGACAGCCACTTCTAAAGAGGATCTGGAAGCCCCTTTAGTCAATCACGTGACACCCCTGGTAGGCAAACTCTGTGACATGAAGTTGCGCTTAGGAGAGACGAGAAAGTTCATGCCCTATGGGGCTACCACTGATGATGTGGCTTGGGTGTATTTAATTTTAAAAGGGGAACAGTCACTGGCTCTCTTCATGCCTAAGTGGAAACACAGAGGAGAAAACATGTTTCAACGAGCACCTCTCTCCAACTCAGCCAAATGCATCATGACTAAAGATACCCTCATCTCCCAAGCCTCCCACTCTAAAACAGGCAGCCGCACTGCCCCACCTACTTGGCCCAGACCTGCTAAGTCTCAACCACTCCCAGTGCTGGTTAGAGGCTACCATCCACCCACTCACACAACTGCTCTCACACAAATCCTCTCCAACAGCCCCTCACACACTAGAACCACTTACACACGTTCACTGTCACCCCTCATCACCCACCGTCCTCCATTCCCAGAGGCCAGAAGCTGACCTACCCCCGCCGTCACCAAAGGAGACGGCCATTCCTGCTTACACCCCACCACTCCTGTCTCCCCCTGCACACTGAGTCTATCCCCTGTATAAATACGTACGCAGTGCATTCTGTCACTCACTTGTGCTGGCTTTTTCCCACCCAAATGAATACTCAAGTGTAAACCTACTCTTCCATTCACTCATCCACACGAACCAGACAAGCATCAATAAATCACCTCTGTACTTTGCCGTAAATTTCAAAGCATGGACATAGTTCCTTGTCAGGAAAACATCTAAATTCTCTGATACATTTTACCAAATATTTGTTTTTGTATGGAAGTCCAGCCAGAAGAAGCCCCGCCTCACAACCGAAATGATGGTGACACTTTGGTTTACTGCCGTGTCACCGTAAGAAGCCACGCAGTGGCACCTGAATAGGAGGCCATCACAGTACGGTAAGTATTGTATGGAGTCTAGCAAAGCCACGCCAACATTTCTGTTCATCGTCCAAAGGGCTCTTTTCCATGCATAAAAACATGCAATAAGCTCAAAACACAGCTGTCAAATTCATATGGCTACTTTTGGCATATTGACCTAGCATCTGGTTCAGAAATCCATTCTCATGCTAACTTGTCCCTTTTGAAATGTAGCTGTCCCAGGGCCACAGGGTCAGAGGCAATTCTTCTGTTATTTCATAGAAATGGAAGGCAATTTGCTACGGCGATCACTCTCATTAATTGATGCTCCAGAGATTCTGGACCCTCTGCTTGCAAGTACCAAAACTGTCAATCCCAACACTACTGCAGGAACCACGGAAGACTTCCAGTTCACTCCCTTGTGCACCTTTCAATGGACAAAAGGGACAATTAACCCAAACCAGGGTTCCTATGTGAAGCCGGGAAGGAGCTGCCCCCTGGGATGGTGTATTTCACTTATAGTATTGGGAGAGGGGAGAACTGACAGGGACAAAAAGATGAGCCTGAGTCTCAGTCCCTGGGGCTAATGGATACATAGGTAAATGTCAAGTCAGCCTGTTTTTATCTAATTCAAAAAAATAACCTCATTTATATCACTTCCCAGGCACCCCTGTGTCCTGGCATCTGTCACAGGGAGTCTGGCTCCGTGGTTCTGGCATATTCAACCAAGCAGGCTTTCTTTTCTTACATTCCCCAATTAAAAATGACATGGCCTTTCTAGCACCATGTCAGACTGCCTACACCAGCGCACAGGACTCCCTGTGATGTAAAGGGAGTGGTAGTAACGTCCCTGAGAAGTGAAAGTGATGAGGGCCAACAGTCCCCGTGAAGGTCTTAAGGAAGGCACCTAACTCAGTGGCAGGATTATTTCTATGTGAATGTTCACCAACAGGGCGTTGAGCTAAGGCTCACACTGTTATCAGAAAGCAAGTTATTGAACAAACATGAACTGAAGCCTCTGATTTCCTTCCCTCTACCAGCGGATTTCTGAAGGGCTGGAAAAACCTAGGGTGAGCCCTTGATCTTAGGGCAATTCTATCATCACTCTTCAAAGACCCTTCATCCCCTGAAGTTTATTTTGGTCAAGTACTAAACAAACAAACAAGCAAGCACCTTATTCACAGTCAGGTCTCTGAGAACCAGGAGTCTCCTGTAGTAACCCAGGGAAAGAATGCTGGTACCTCGGACAGGGTGACCGGTGGACAGGAGAGTAGATTGATTTATATGATGAGAAGCCAGGCTCCATAGCTGTTACTTATGTTTGGATGTAGAAGTGAGAAAAGCAATGGGGTGAATTTGGTTGCCCATTGACTGAGATGTGAAAGGGGAGGAATGTTCTATTTTGGCAATGTTCAGTTTTAGGTGCCTTCCAGACACTGTGAGGAAATGTCTGGTAGGTAACTATACAGTGTAGTATACGGTTCTGAGGGGTGGTCTGAGTTGAGGATAAATATTTGAAAATCATTGCATAAAGAGGATATATAAAGCCATCGACTAGATTAAACCACCTAGGAAACCTGTGTAAATTTAAAAATAATGATAATAATAATAAGGGATCCCAAAACAGGGCCCATCTTTAGAGATGGAGAGGAAAAAAAAATGAAGCTAGCAAAGAAGATTGAGAGGAACTGACCAATAGAATGGGAGGAAAATTGCAAGAGTGTGGCTTCATGAAAACCATGGATTTCAATGAGGAAGCTGTCACTTGCGTCAAATGCTGCAGAGGGGACAAGATGACAATGGAGTGACCACTGTATCTGGCAACATGGCGATCGTTGGCAACTCTGGCAAGAACCACAAGAGCCATTCCATTACTGTGGTGTGAATGGAACCCCATGGAATGGGTGAGGAGAGCCTGGCAGGTGTGGAAGGAGAGAAAGCGATTATAGGCAACTCTTCCAAGAAGTTTTTCTATTACAAGGAACAGAAAAATGAGGAGATAATCAGAGGCAGAGGTGGATTTTTGGTTTTATTTTTAATATAGGAGGTATTAGAACTTATCTGTGGCTGGTGAACATAGTGTAGTAGAGAGAGAGAAAAAAAACACAAGGTGTTTGAGAAAGCAAAAAGGCTGGGATCCAGAATTTAAGAATTCAAGAGATCTGGACTCAAACTCGTGTTTTCTCATGGACTTTGCTCTCTGTAAAGGGTTGGTCTCTATGAGACAGGGGGACTTCATCCACAGAACCTGGAGTGAAGGCTGAAGGCACTGGTGCTGAAGCAGGTATAGCTGGTAGACTTGGTGATATGAAAATGAGGACGTTCCTGGCAGAATAATTCCATTTTCTCAATGAATTCTGAAGGCAGATTTACCAGCAGAGAGTGCTAGTCAGAGAGAGGAGAGATGTAACAGGTTTGAAGTGAGAAGAGAGAGTGAGAAGTTATTTTGGAGTGGGAGAAAGTTAATATAGTAGGAAATGCAGCAGGAGCTCTGGGCAGGACGAAGTCACAGTTTGAGAACTGTGGCTTTGTCATCATGATTGTGTTTCTCCAACTTGGAGGAGAAACTGGAGTCGTTCAAATGCTTCAAGGCAGGCATGAAAGAGGCGGTTTACTCAGCCATAAAAAAGAATGAAATAATGCCATTTGCAGCAACATGGATGGACCTAGAGATTATCATACTACGTGAAATAAGCCAGACAGACAAAGACAAATAGCATATGATATCACTAATGTGTGGAATATAAAATACGACACAAATGAACTTATCTACAAAACAGAAACAGGCTCACAGACGTAGAGAACAGACTTGTGGTTGCCAAGGGGGAGGGAAGAATTGGGAGTTTGGGATTAGCAGATGCAAACTAATATATAGGATGGATAAACAACAAGATCCTACTGTATAGCACGGGGAACTATATTCAATATCCTGTGATAAAACATAATGGAAAAGAATATGAAAAAGAATATACATATGTATAACTGAATCACTTTGCTGTACATCAGAAATCCCATTCACCACTGCAACAAAAAGAATAAAATACCTAGGAATAAACCCACCTAAGGAGGTAAAAGACCTGTCCTCAGAAAGTTATAAGATGCTGATGAAAGAAATCAAAGATGACACAAACAGATGGAGAGATATACCATGTTCTCGGATTGGAAGAATCAATATTGTGAAAATGACTATACTACCCAAAGCAATCTACAGATTCAACACAATCCCTATCATATTACCAATGGCATTTTTTACAGAACTAGAACAAAAAAATCTTAAAATTTGTATGGAGACACAAAAGACCTCAAATAGCCAAAGCAATCTTGAGGGAAAAAAACGGAGATGGAGGAATCAGACTCCCTGACTTCAGACTATACTACAAAGCTACAGTACTCAAGACAATATGGTACTGGCACAAAAACAGAAACATAGATCAATGGAACAGGATAGAAAGCCCAGAGATAAGACCACGCACCTACAGTCAATTAATGTATGAGAAAGGAGGCAAGGATATACAATGGAGAAAAGACAGTCTCTTCAATAAGTGGTGCTGGGAAAACTGGACAGCTACATGTAAAAGAATGAAATTAGAACACTCCTTAACACCATACACAAAAATAAACTCAAAATGGATTAAAGACCTAAATGTAAGACTGGACACTATAAAACTCTTAGAGGAAAAAATAGGAAGAACACTCTTTGACATAAATCACAGCAGGATCTTTTTTGACCCACCTCCTACAGTAATGGAAATAAAACCAAAAATAAACAAATGGGACCTAATGAAACTTCAAAGCTTTTGTACAGCAAAGGAAACTATAAACAAGATGAAAAGACAACCCTCAGAATGGGAGAAAGTATTTGCAAATGAATCAACAGACAAAGGATTAATCTCCAAAATATACAAACAGCTCATGCAGCTCAATATTAAAAAAACAAACAACCCAATCAAAAAATGGGCAGAAGACCTAAATAGACATTTCTCCAAAGAAGACATACAGATGGCCAAGAGGAACATGAAAAGCTGCTCAACATCACTAATTATTAGAGAAATGCAAATCAAAACTACAATGAGGTATCACCTCACACCAGTTAGAATGGGCATCATCAGAAAATCTACAAACAACAAATGCTGCAGAGGGTGTGGAGAAAAGGGAACCCTCTTGCACTGTTGGTGGGAATGTAAATTGATACAGCCACTATGGAGAACAGTATGGAGGTTCCTTAAAAATCTAAAAATAGAATTACCATATGACCCAGCAATTCCACTACCGGGCACATACCCAGAGAAAACCATAATTCAAAAAGACACATGCACCCCAATGTTCATTGCAGCACTATTTACAACAGCCAGGTCATGGAAGCAACCTAAATGCCCATCGACGGACGAATGGATAAAGATGTGGTACATATATACAATGGAGTATTACTCAGCCATAAAAAGGAATGAAATTGGGTCATTTGTAGAGACATGGATGGACCTAGAGACTGTCATACAGAGTGACGTCAGTCAGAAAGAGAAAAACAAATATCGTATATTAACGCATATATGTGGCATCTAGAAAAATGATACAGATGGACTGGTTTGCAAGGCAGAAATGGAGACACAGATGTAGAGAACAAACGGGTGGACACCAAGAGGGGAAAACGGGGGTGGGGGGAGGGATGGGGGTGGTGGGATGAATTGGGAGATTGGGATTGACATGTATACACTGATGTGTATAAAATACATAACTAATAAGAACCTGCTGTATAAAAAAATTAAATTTAATTAAAAAAAGAAATTAACACAACATTGTAAATCAACTAAACTTCAATAAAATTAAAAAAAATAAATAAATAGGTGGTTTACCTGGGGCTGTGTATCAGGCATGACTTGGGTACCACTTTAAATCCTCTCACCTCCCCTGCTCTCCAGTCACGAAAGTGGTGACTATTTGCACTTAGGCTCTGGCCAGCATCATGCAGCATTCTATCCTGGGCACATCCTGTCCAGCTCTGGCTTCTTGTCCCCAGGCTTCTCTGTTGCCATGACCTGGTACATTAGTGAAGGAACTGCTCTGTGCAACCCAGAAGTGGGAAGGTGCATGGGAGCCTATAAATAAGTTCTTCCCCTTTTGCCTCTCAGTACAGAGTTCTAAGACATATTTCTTAAGACTCCTTAGAGGATGCTGCCAGAATGAAGGACCACTTGCCCTCAGCAAAGCTCAACCTAATAATGTATCCTTATATCAGCTTTTTCTCGTTCCTTGTCTCACTCTTCTGGTCCTCGACTCCTGCTCCTTAGAATTTCTTTTTAAAAAACCTACCTACATATTAGTCTTGGCCTAAGTCTCTGCCTTCAGGGGAACTCAGGGTAAGATCATTGGTACTAGAAAGAGCTACACAGATCAGAGCCTCAAGATGGGATTGTGGAGTTCAATGAAGACCCCACTGCTGGTGGTAACTGGGGTAGTGGTAACTCCTGGCATGTACTAGCTTCACAAATGCTACTAGTCTCCCCTGTGGTAGACTGGGACAAGGTAGAGGTAGAGGGTGATGTATGGGGTTGTGTGGTGGCTCTGGTCTTTGAACATGTGGGCAGTTGGCTGACTTTGTCAATATATTTTGCAAGTCTTGAAAAAAGAAACTGAAAGGGCCAAGTCAGCCAACTATCAACTCAGGGCTTTCTGTGAAACCCAGAAAGCCTTCCATGCCATGTATAAGGAGACTCACACCTCGTAGCCACAGGCAGACTGTTGAAAATCAGACCCCAAGAACTAACTGTAGCAGTGACAACACTACAAAGGAGACTAAATGCACAACCTTGGACTATCTCCTATGTGACAATAATAGGAAAAGAATGGGACCCTGAGACACACATGGGGACCTTTGGGTGGACAGGGAGGGAGGCTTTTCCTGAAACCTTGTGGAAGGTAAGAGAAGCTCCACCCCCAACCCCTTGCCAGAGGAAAGAAACCTGACCTTACTTAAAGACCCTGCAAGGACCTCATCTGAGGCAGGTGTCTTTCAGTATTACTCCGCTCCTCCAAGATGTGTGCCCTGTCTGCCTTCATCCCGTCCTGGTCAATAACCAGAGCCTGGTCCCATGCAACTACAGCTGGACAGCACATCCCTAGACGGGGCGATGGCCAGCAGGAAACAGCTTCCACGCTGAAGGGATGGCCGTGGAAGGGCCTGGCTGATGCAGACCTCAGAAAGCAGTGAGCACAGGTGAGAGTGGATTCTGAGGGAGTCCAGGCGGGGTACAGCGATAGAGAATTTGTTGGCATGGGAGCACTCGCCTGTGAATTGAGGGCCGAGGTCCTGTCAAAGCCTCCTCGGGGCAATGTTAATACCCTCCTGGGTCGGTGGCCCAGGGAATGAGGCGGTGGATGATGGAGTGACTTTGGCAGAATCTTGGGGTCAGAAGACTAGTGAGGTGGGGACATCAGGCTGGAAGCACCGCGCGAGCCTGAGAACGATGACGTAACTCTGCGCTGAAGGCTCCGAAGGCTCTTCTACGAAGTTCTGGCGGGATCAAGCACCAGTCACCCATGGGGGTTATCAGCTGCATACAGCTCCTTTTGTTGGCTTCCCTCCTTCCCTATCTCACTTCCCTAGTCCCTAATTTCTGCTCCCCAAGATGGTTCCCACACAAACTCTCTGTGCAAAAGCTAAGAGGCTGCTTCCGAGGAGCGAAGTTCTAGGCGAGGTAGAGGACGCGGAGGCTGCTCCTGGTCCCGTCACTGACTCCAAACACGGACGCTTCCTACTGCAGTGTCCAGGACTCAGTGGGTCCTCAACACATGGCAACTCCCTCCTTCCCTTCTTCGCCCTTCCCCTGAATCAGTAAATTTGGACGGCGGTTAAGGGCAAACAACTCCTTGAGACAGAACAACGACCTCTTCTGCTCTGTGCCTACCCAAAGCCCCTCTGAACTCACGCTTCCTCGGCCCTGACTCTGCTTCTCCTTCCCCAGCACACAGCTTGCCTCCCTGGTCACTATGTAGCCTCAGGATAACTGTGTCCCCCAGAGGGATCGAGTTCCCTTCTGGGGAAATCAAAGAGCAGATCAGGAATGAGTCACCAGACTGTGTCGCTTTGAATACAAGGAAGAGAGAAAGGAAAGGAGGTGGAGGAGGATGGGCAGGGGAGCAGCCGGGAGAGGAGAGAGGCAGGAGGGTAGCAGCGCTGTGGTTGAGGAGTTCACACGTTTGATTTTCTTTCGTCATCACCGTACATTTGCAAGGTGTTCTCCTGTCACACAGATGACGGAGCCAAGGCTCGGGGTCCCTGTCTTAAACACCTGATTCCTAAGCTAAACTGACAGCTAGGAGTTGCAGGTGGTACCACCACAAGAGCCAGAGACAGGGCTTGATTAAGAATGAGGGAAACCGGGGCTTCCCTGGTGGCGCAGTGGTTAAGAATCCGCCGGCCAATGCAGGGGACACGGGTTCAAGCCCTGGTCCGGGAAGATCCCACATGCCGCGGAGCAACTAAGCTCGTGCGCCACAACTACTGAGCCTGCGCTCTAGAGCCCGCAAGCCACAACTACTGAGCCCACGTGCCATAACTACTGAAGCCCGTGTTCCACAACAAGAGAAGCCACCGCAGTGAGAAGCCCGCACACCGCAACGAAGGGCAGCTCCCGCTCGCAGCAACTAGAGAAAGCCTGCGTGCAGCAACAAAGACCGACACAGCCAAAAATAAATAAATTAAGGAAAAAAAAACGAGGGAAACCAAGCAGACCAGATACACAGATGCCTTAGGCCTCTGCCTCCTTCAAGCTTGGATTTATTTGGAAATACCAAGTTATACGGGAACTTCATCGAACTGGAATGCAGGCAACCAGAATATTTTCATTTTTCCCTCTGCTTAACAAGTAATGGTCACCAAAAAGTATAGATGGAGCAATTTCCAGGGGAAGAGGGCACAAAGGCTGTGAAGAGAAGCACCGGCTTCAATGGGCCCCGAGCTCTGAGCACCAGGACGAGGCAGCCCAGAGCCAGGGCGGAGGACCAAGCCAGCTGCTGCTGACAATGCAATGAACTTAACCATGACTCCCCAGGCAATGGGACCAGAACGCCTTCAATTGTTCTGCTTTGCTTGTGCAAGGTCCAGGGCATTACACCACCTCCCTTTGCTTCCCTGCTAAGATCTTTGCCCAGGAATTGCCACCCATACCAATGAAAACAGCTTATTTCTTCCTATACTATATTGCTTTCTCAAGGTTCCTGCTGAAGTCCTCCTAACTCTTTGCCATTTCAGCATTCTTCTTTAATGTCAGGTCCTTTGTAAATTGTACATTCTTTCTCCACTTCCAGTAATAACTAAGCTTCAAAGACTCATAATACCCTAGAGCTGAAGGGACCAATTTTTTTAAATTCAAGAAACAATTATATAGCATTTACCCTAAGCCACACACATGGTTGAATCCCTTGAAATTATTAACCTATTTAATACTCATAACAATTCTATGAGTAAGGTACGGCTATTATCCCCACTTTTTTTCAGATGAAGACCCTGAGGTTCAACAAGATTAAATAACTTACTTTGGGTCACACAACTAGAAAGTGGCAGAGCCAGGAAGTCTGGCTCCAAAGTCTGTGCCTTAAAAAAAGTCTTAACCTTAGGGGTCATTTCACCCATCCCCTTCATTTTACAGAGGAGGAGACTCAAACACAAAAAGCTAAGTAATTTGTGCAAAGATAAGGTCGACTGTGGGCTGGCATGCAGGTTTTCTGATTTCCAGTTCAATGTTTTTGTCCCCGTATCCCATGGCTGGGCTCCAGACAGCAGTCTTCACCTCTAGGCTACATTTCAGCGATGGTTTCCCATGATTTCAACTGACCCATAGCTTTATAATATCATCATGGATCTTCATTCTACCAAGGTTGTGTAGAAACACATGGGACGTTGTAAGGCTCTGCACCTAGTCCTTTGGGGCTTTAGAATCGGGTGATCCAGGTCCTAGGGCTTCCTGATCAGCTGTGAGACCCTGGCAGGTTCCTTTCCCTCTCTAGAAAGTCTAGTTGGTGTATGGGAGGGTGCCCTGCACACTGTAAGAAACCTATAAATCCTATAATTACAATAATGATGATTAGTACTGTTAAAAGCATCATGTTTTACCCTTGATTTCTGCAGAGTTTGTCAAGTGGTGACGAGGATATAGTCTCAGATGGTCATTGTTTCTCAAGGCAGGGGGACTTGGTGCTGAGCTGGCTGTTGGAGGGATACGGGAGGCTGGGGGCAAAAGCTGGGGGAACGCAACCGTGTTCCTGCCATTACCAGCTCTGGATAACAGTGGTGTGGGGCAAAATGTAAGGCTGTTAATAATAGAGAAACTGGGGGTCATGGAGACATACGTCTGCATGGCCCCCGTCCCCCAGCCCTGCGGCGCGTGCTTTCACCTGCTCTCTCATATCCGCCCTTACTGTAGCATCGAATGCAAACCTCAGGTCAGACTGATGCATTTGGTATTTCCGCTGTTTTCTCAGCCACCTCTGTCACTGGACATCGGGAGCCCTTCAAGGACAGGAACCCTTGTCTTTTATCTCTGTATCTACAAAGCCAGCAGCGTGGTTGGCATTCAGGAAATGGTGGGTGAATAGGGAATGAATGAATGCTTTTTGAACTTCCTTGAAGAGCAACCATTTTGCTTTTGCTCAGCAGCCCAGGACTCAGGGTGTTCTATAAGCCCTCCCAGGGTCATGGTCGGGCAGGACTAATATTGGGCTGCGGGAGTCAATGGAATTTTCAGGACGTGTGGGAAGAGACAGTGAAGCCTGGAACTTTTGTAGATTCAGTTTCTGAGAAGCAATGTGTGGTAGTTCTCCAGTATTTCATCACGCAACCACCAAGGGTGCCCATAACTCCCTCTGCATCAGAATACTCTCCTATACATATTAAGAAACAAAAACTAAATCAAGTATTTAAAAAACTCAATCTAGCACTTTGTCTTGTGGGTACTTTAATCCCTAGGAGATACTCAGAGAGCTGTAGTTTTTGGCTTCAAAGACAATTTTAAGAAAGGAAGTGGGGATAAAGGCCCTGAGAGAGGCGATGCCAATTCACACATTCTTTGTGTATACTTTAAAATTGAGACTATTAAGAACTCCTTAATGACAGGAAGAAAGTATAAACTTGGTAGGGCTCCTACAGCACCTAGCACTGGCTATGCACACAGACAATGCTCAATAAAAACTGGATATATGGATGGATGGATGGATGGATAGATGGATGGATGGATGGATGAATGGATGGATAAATGGATGGTGGATGGATGGATGGATGGATGGATGGATGGACAGAATACAACTTTCTATTGCCACCATTACCAACAGTCACCTGTAACTAGTGTAACTCTATAGTCAGAATAACCTAATAACCTACCATGTTCTTTCCCATTAATTCTCTCTGGACTTTTTTTGCACGGAACTGATATCTACTTATTGTCTGTTCTTTATTCAATCATTCAAAAGAAAACTCTGTCTCCCTCATCATCCAATAGTAAAACCCTCTACATACACCAGTGCCTTCTCACACAAATCAAACAACATAATACAATGGTGTTTTCATTCACTGTATTGTGTCTCCATCTGAGTAAGAGATGAAATCAGAGATGTAGTTAAAGTCTAAGACAGATGTTTTCTTTTTTCTGTCATTCATCTGGCACTAGCTATCGTGTTTCAAAACAAAAAAAGCAAAACATGCTAACAATAACCTAGCATTCGCTCCTTACCTGGGGTAGGGGAGGGGCTAATGTAAATTAGTCTCTGCAAGTCCTTTCATCTGTCATAACTCTTTGTCCCAAATAACTCATTGCCATTCCTACAGCTGCATCTGGCTGCTCAGGTCATCTTCACCCATGTCCAAACTCCTTCTCAGAGAACTTTATTCCTTCTGTCCCTCCCGCTTTTGTGTAATTCCCTGTCTGCCCCAGATTTTGAGTGATAAAGATTTCCAAGGCCAGATAACTCTTGGGTTGGGAATAGGTGATTCATGGAGAGACAGTCTTGGAAGAGAAGGGAAGGAAGAGCATTAGAGAGGAAGCTTGGGGAGGCTGCAGAGAGGATGGTGCCAAAGGAATGACCAGAGGGAAAAAACATGGGAGAAGTACAATAGAATCTGGAGAAAAAAACTGTTTCCCACATCTCTTGCTCATTCCAGAACTTTCAGAAAAGAGGTGAAGAGACGGAGAATGGGTTTGGGGAAAGTAATCCTCTGTTCTATGACAGGATTCACTTTGTTACTGAAGGGAAATAACCGACAAGAGAAGAGAGAGACAGAAAGAAACCAGGAGTAGGGTGGGCGAGACAAAGAGGAAGACATATGGGGAGGGGGTGGAGGAGAAGGGTGAGGAGGAGAGAACACGGAATGCAACGGGAACACTGTTGGAAACAGAAAAACCGCCCCCAGAGGAAAATGCCAGCATCTCTGGGCAAAAATCTAAACTGTCATCACATGCATCTTTGCTCTCAGAAATATACACATTTTTCCCTTTCAAGATGATTCCCCACTCCGACATCAGGAGAACACTTCAAACCGAGAGACTAAGATAATTTCATTCCTGCTATCATGTAGCACTTCCAGGCCCTCCCTTGGCATTCTTCATAAATGTGCCATCACCACCCTTTAGACAAATCAGTGCTGGGAGCCCAGGGCAGGGAAGATTCAGGGGCAAGTCCTTGTCTAGATTTCATATAGATTTACCTCTTACAAAACTGGAGTGGAAGAAATCTGTCCCTCTTGGGAAAAAAATGAGGAAAAGAAAATGCAATCTTGAATGTTTACACATTCTAAATACAGTTCTTCATTCAATTCTCCGTTTTAATGTCAATAGAGCAGGGACAGTCCAATAAAACAAGTAGAATAAGACAATAATAACAAAACCAATGGCTACGTTTTTCGAGCACTTGTATCAGGTCCTCTGTACACGCTTTGCATACATTCTCATTTAACCAGTATGAAGACAACAGGAAGCCTTTAGTGCTACCCATGTTTTTACAGATGAAGAAGCAAGCTCAGAGAGGTTAGGTAACTTGGCCAAGGTTGCTCAGCTGATAAGTATGGGGCCCGGATGTTGAGAGACCCTTCTGGTTTCCTATATCGTGCGAGGGCCTAAATTTTATTTTACCAACAGTCAATATTAAGCTCCTTGCCCACCAACATTTTCCTATACCTGGTAATGGAGAGAAAATGGTTGAATCCTTCCCTTCCCTTTAATTTTTTCCCTATGCTATTTACAGAATAATAAAATGAGCTCAGGGTCCTTCTACTCCACCGTCTTGGCCAGTCGGATCACCCTTTATCAGAAATTAGGCAACCGACCCGAGTAATCAAAAAACCAAATAATCAATCCCTGATCAATGGTAGTTAATGGTAAAAAAGAGGAAATAAAAGCTATGTATGGACCACATGTGCCTGCTCTCTCTACCATATTGGACACTATTGATCCCTTTTGCTTTCTTAAAGGTCACTTCTTTCGGCTTCAGTAGCCTGCCCTCTACAGAGCTGATCACCACAGCCTCCTTCCCTGTATCCACTGGCCTGAGGCCTTTGCTGGATATTCTGCCTCGTCCTCCCTCCAACGGTACTGGGTGTTCAAGGCTCAGCCCGAATCTCACTTTCCCGTTCTCTATGTACTCTTCTCCTGAAAGAGCAGATCTTTTCTCAGCTGGCCACTGACAGTTTTATCAACACTATGCTGATGAATTTCAAATCTGTAACCTCACATTCCAGACTCTATTAGCTGTAGACACTGCAAGACATGCTCACTGACATTTCCTGCCCTCAGCTCAGAATTTAACATATTTTCTGTGAAAAACAGGTTTCTACTTCAACTTTTCCATTTCCATTGATTCATCACCAGCCTTTCAATCTCAAAACCTAAAAGCCAGCTTTGACTATTTTATCTCCTGTATTATCTCTATGTAGGACATTACTAGATCCTAAAATAGCATTCTTCAAAATTCTCTTGCGATCTCTGAGGCCACCAAAATCCTGGCTCTTGTCACCTTGCATTTGGAGTAGGTCTGACTTGTCTCCCACCCTTGGGTCACTCACTACTCTTCCCCCATCCTTTCATATAGTGGTACGGGATTAATCTTCTCAACGTAACCATTTCATCAAGTCTTTCCTACAGCGACCTCTCAGGATAAAGTTAAATGACATTAATCTAGCTTTCAGGGTTTTCCATAACCTACTGGTTAGCAGTCACACTCATTCAGCCCAAAGCAAGGATTCAAAAACTAAATAGGCTGTTTCTTAAAGAGAAGATTCTGAAGCAGAAAGATACCTCAGTGGTGTCTAGTTCAACTCCTTTACAGAAATATAACATGTATTAGCTAAAAGTTGATGTAATCCTACTTTTTATTGATGCATGCTCCTTACCATGCTATTTTTTTAATGAGATTTGAACAGACTAAATGACTTGATTAAGTTCACACAATTAGATGACAATTCCCAATATGGTAACTTTCCAACTCTAGCCTTTCCAAAAAAAACAACTCTGTCCCACAGTGACCCCACGCTTATTCCCATTAGTTGTCTACAAGTCCATTCAGATGAAGTTGATCCCAATATAACCCTCACATGAACATTCAGTGTCAAGTCCAAATCTTTGTTCATGCTATCATTCCCACTTGGAGAAAGGTCACCTTCCCTTGGGCCTCTACCTTCTACATTCTTTGAAGTCTAGGTCAAGTTCCATTGCCTCCAATTCCTCCACAATGTTTCAAGGCTGCAACTTCAACCTATGTAGATAACACTCCTTGACTGTAGCATATGAACTGTATTACCCACCTGAGGCACTTAATCATATTCTGTCTTACACTTTTTTTTTTTAACATCTTTATTGGAGTATAATTGCTTTACAATGGTGTGTTAGTTTCTGCTTTATAACAAAGTGAATCAGCTATACATATACATATATCCCCATATCTCCTCCCTCTGGCATCTCCCTCCCACCCTCCCTATCCCACCCCTCTAGGTGGTCACAAAGCACTGAGCTGATCTCCCTGTGTGTGCTATGTGGCTGCTTCCCACTAGCTACCTATTTTACATTTGGTAGTGTATATATGTCCACGTGTCTTACACTCTTATTCAACAATTTTGTGAATGTAGCCTTTGCTTCTTCAACTAAACTCAAGTTCTGAAGAGAATTAGAACGTGTCTTTTTTGTTGTGTTGTCCTTCACACCAACTATGGCTCCTTGCACAGAGTAGACACCGCCCTATTTGTTAAAAACATAGACTCTAAGAATAGAACCTGAAACAAAGTCTTAAACAGATAATCCAGAGGCCCGGAGGAAATCAAATCCATAGATAATACAAAGCTTAATTTTCCAATTAGCTTAAGTTAATTAACTGACTTTCAAATATTTAATAAGTGCCTGCTCTGAGCCAATTAAAGTGTCTAGTATTAAAATGTGATGGTGAGTGGAACAGACAGACACATTGCTGCCAACATGGAGCTAACAGTCTAGTCAGAGAAAGACACAAACATTAAATGATCACATATGTGTGTGTGTGTGTCTAATTTAACTAGGACTGTAGGAAAAATGGGGAAAAGTGGACAGATTTGAAATATATTTTGCCATAGAACCAGTAAAATTAGAAAATTGATTAGATGAAGCGTCTGAGGGAGAGGAAAGAATCAAAGATGACTTGCAAATTTCTGACACATGCAACCAGAAAGATAACTGTGCCATTCCTCTGAGATGAAGAAAAGTAGTCGAGGGCAAGGTTGAAGGGATTGTATCATGAAAATCCAAACTTCGGCATGCTGAACAGTTCGTTAGTAGAACACTATCAAATAAGAAAAGTCAACAAGAAGCACTTGGAGGCCCAGGTCCTGACCTTTACCCTGTTCACCTTCAGATCGTGTTTCTTAAAAAGAAAACGCTCCACCCAAAATTGGGCCTGCGAAGAGGAAAGCAGAATCATGGAGCTCAGACCGCCCAGAATTGGGTAACTAGACTGTGAATAACTGCAGGTTACTGTTCGCTGAGGCTTGAAGAATACAAAATAAATCTTTTCAATCCGAGAAAATAAAATCTGGCCCATTTATTTTTCTTTATCAAGTGAGTCAAAAGCTTAGCTGAACGGAAAACTAAAAGTAATCTGAAAAAGGACAGCTTCTGGTGTGTATACTCATGCAAAAGGCAGGCTTAACACACAGGCCCTGACTCTTCATTTCCCTCCTGGTGCTTGGTCAGCTGCTGTATAATGTGTGCTAGGAATGAAGCCACGGTTCTGGATTCCAAACCTATTCAAGCTTTGATCACAGGGTTGGAAGGGAACATAGACGTTCAATACCTCATAAAATCAAAGAATCAAAGAACCTATAACCTAATCAGAAGGAACACAGGGCTCATTTTTTTCCAAATTCTTTTCAGGCAGGCATCTCCCCAAGACATTATTTTACAGATGAGGAAACCAAAGTCTGAAAAGGTAAAATGACTTGTAACACAGCTAATGGGTAGCAAAGCTGGGAACAGAAGCATGCTCTCAGCACAGGGCCCCTTTCACTCTAGAGACCACATTGCTGCGTGGTAAAGAGAGGGGCAGGCCTAGAAAAGAAGTCCCTTTTGGAAAGTAATTTGAGATCAGATTCTGAGAGCAGAAATTTGCTATCTAGGCAGGATGGCTGCTAAGTATCAATTTGGCTAAAAGAAGTCCCCATCAGTCCTTCATCACGTAGGCAAAATGATCCAAATGATATTTGAAAAATATAAACCTGATAGTGGGTAAGATGATTTTTGTGATATGAAAGAAAAGGGATCCAGAACAGCATGTTATGAGCATCTGGGCACAAGGTAATGAGGGCAGTGGCTATGGAAAAGAATGACAACTTCGGGGCGCCATGCAACAATTATGGAGTCTGACTATTACATAAAAGAAGCGAAGGGCAGCGAGGAATCATTTCCAAGTCCACGTGACTGATTAGAAGGCAGAAGGCCATGTGAGCACTCTGCACGTAAAGCCAATGTTGAAAACTAGTCGAAAACCTACATTTTACTGCCAATGAATCAGAAAAATCACCTTCACACGTGAAGGATAGCATACTGAATTTTTAAAAAGAATAATCACTTTTTCACTCCCCATGCATGAGCCCCACCTTTCATCTTTATTGATTCATTCACACTCTCATTCAACAGCAAAAAAAATGTGCGAGTCTTCTAGGCACTGAGTCCTGGAGTGGCTACGAAAAATGAATGAGACAGTCCCAGCCTCGGGCGCTCTCAGATCTACTTTTAATTTGAACCGCTGGCACATCTAAGTGTTTGTTATAATAGCAGTGTGAACGCAGGGCTATGGGAACACAAAGAGAGGGATGACTAATTCTGCCTGGAACTGTTAGAGAAGGCTTCATGGAGGAGGTGACACTTGAATTAGATCTTAAGGGACAGCCATGTATCCACCAAGGGAATTGAAAGAGGACTATTAGAGAGTACAACCCATGTGATGCCAGGAGCAGTAAAAAACTGTCATATTTAGAGAATGGTCGGTCATGTCACTGGGTGTTGCTGGATCACAAGCAGGGTACGTTGGGGCCAGGCAGGGAGTTGGAAGAGGGAGGCAGTTGAATAACATAAGCCCAGTCATAAAAGTTAGACCCAGATATTCAAGGTCTTTGATGGCTTGCTGAGAAACGTTATCACATCCAGCAGACAAAAGGGAGCCATCAGAGACTGGTGGAAAAATTAGCTTTCTGCTCTAGAGATCCAATTCTTCATTATTTGCAGCATACTGAAATCTTACTTAAATCAATGAGTCTTGGGTTGCAACTTCTTCCTCACCCCCAACTTGATTGGAGAAAGACCACTTTAGCCACTTTGAGGTCTTCAGTGGCAACGGCTCGGTCCAAAAAAGCATGGATGCCAAGGTGATGGGCTTTCCATCATCCAAAGCAGCCACCAGACCTCAGCGTCCTGGCAGATGCTTGCTGGGGCCATTGTCATTCTGATCAGGCCTTGTTCCTTTCTTCTTTGTAAAGGAAAGCAGAATATATTTGAGGGATTTTGAGCACGTACCCCCTTTCAGGAGCACACACCCCTTAACTGAATTCACAAAGGCAGGGTTTTCATTTTCTCAGCAAGGCATGATGCCGCCGCGTTAAACATACTGCTCCCCTGCCGTAATGCTTCTCTCTACTCCATTAGGATGGGCCAGCGCAGGCCGGACCAACGGCGAGTTCTGCGGGCTCTGTGATCATGCTCTCAGCACCCAGGCATTACAGGATCATGCCCCAGTCTCATTTATTTCTGAAACGTCTCTTCTCCCTCAGATATATCCTGTTCCTTCTTTATATCTCCTGTCAATTCCTTTTTTTATAGACATATTTCCCTGCTGCTTACTAATAACCAGAGTGACTGATTCGACAGCTGGTGTGACCAAGTGTGGAGAAGTAGGATCCTTCCCCAGTGCTCAGAAGGAATGGGAGAGACAGGCATTTTTCTTTTCTTTTGGGAAAAAAATAAGCTCACAATCTGAAGCACGTGTCACTGCCAGGGCTGACAGACTTAGCATGTGTGTCCTTTACAAGGGACCCAAAAGATTTTGAAGCCTGAATCAATGCTGTACTTGCTTTCTTTTCCCACTTTCCAATTTTACCTTTTCAAAAGAAACATGTCTCAGTTTTCCTGACACCGAGACACATGAACGATCATCTCCCACAGAAAAGAGGAAAAAGCACCACTCAACTCCCGGTTGTACCCTCGGCTCCTCCAGGAGAGCATATGGCGTTTCTAGGTCACCCTTTTTTTTGAAAGTTCTCCAATTTACTATTTTTTTAAAATTTTGTTTTATTGAAGTATAGTTGATTTACAGTGTTGTGTTAGTCTCTGGTGTATAGCAAAGCGATTCAGTTATACATATATATTTTCTTTTTCATATTCTTTCCCATTATGGTTTATCACAGGATACTGAATATAGTTGCCTACGCTACACAGTAGGACCTTGTTGTTTATCCATCCTATATATAATAGTTTGCATCTGCTAATTCCAAACTCCCGATCCATCCCTCCCCCACCCCCATCCCCCTTGGCAACCACAAGTCTGTTCTCTACGTCTGTGAGTCTGTTTCTGTTTCGTAGATAGGTTCATTGGCGTCATATTTTAGATTCCGCATACAAGTGATATCATATGGTTTTTGTCTTTCTCTGTCTGACTTACTTCACTTAGTTTGATAATTTTTAGGTCACCCTTTTGACTCAACACGTAAGACAGCAAAGTGGGCTGCTCTGGGGAGATTAACTATGGTCCACCTTTTCCTCGCTGCCTGAAGGCAACACCAAAGAGCCAGGATGAAGTGAAGTTGACATGAGAACAATGGCAGCAAGGAAAAGGAAACCCCTGTGCAGCACAAGAAACATTAAGCATGGCCACGGGTTCTCGGCCACTAAGCGCCACGGGTCCATAATTGTTTGAGGTTCGCGGCGTAGGACAGTAGCTACACCTCCTTTTCTCTGCCCTTTACCTCCAGTGCAGAACCCAAAATTGTCTTGTGCGTCCCTGCCAAGAAATCCAGGAAAAAAAAAAAAAAAAAAACCAACCTCTGAATACTTAGAAACAAACAGCTAAACACATAATCCTACTCGTAGCACCAGTCACTGGGCGCATGCAAAATAAAGATTTGACCGCACCTGCACGAGACATTCTCAATCCAACCTGGAGGAGCCAGCTCGATGTTAGAACATGCCTGGTCGAGCCCAAAAGAGGTACACACATTGTATAGCAATTAATAAATGCTTCTCCATAGTGATTAGTTCCTCCCTCCTCTTATGCTCTTGGTGTAGAGACACCAGAAGGCTCCGTTTAATAGCCCAGATCTGAAACCTGGAGTTTGGGGGAGCACAAGTGTTCTGCATTCATTCCCTCCTGTTCATTGAACAAAGCCCAAGTCTGATGGCCCAGGTCTGATGCTGCAAAACGCCATGTGTTCAGCCAGGCACCTTTGTGATAAACATGGGAGAGATGGCAGGGCGGGTGGAAAACAGGGGTCAAGGCCAGTGATAACAAGCACCTAATAATCACCTACTTGGTAAATGTGTCTGGAGACTGTCATGGTTCTCACTCACAAATCACTAAGAGCTTTAACAACAATAATGTAGCATTTCTTTCTCTTCTTCTTCTTATTCCTTTGGACAAACATACAGTTTATGCCATGCAGAGTCTTTAATAAGATGGATGCCATCACCCAATTCGGAAGACTTCTGTCCTTCCTTCATATAATACAATTCCAAAGCTATGCCTCAGCCTAACTTGCTTACTTGCTCACAGCAGACAGAATCACCAGAATGCCACACATTATGAAACCACCTGCAAACCCACACCAGAACATTCTCAAGCCCAACGCAGTGGGCTGCCCTGAGGGAGAGCTCCCCTAGCTTCCGGGGGGAGAGCTGTGAGATCAAGATAGCCCACCACTTTTTTCTTATCTTACCTCTCACCCCGTGTCTTCCTGATTCTAAACTATTTTTCCTTTCATTCTGTGGCACTTCAGGGAACAATTCCATTAAATGTAATAACAGTGTAGTAATACAAAGAACATCATTTTCTAGTAGCTAATAACTTCCATTTTAAAAACCACTTGTGTGCTCCAAAATTTAGCAAAGCCTCAATTTCTCATCAAGGCCAGCAGACATCAAATTTGAAGCTTTAAAGTTCTGTTTCTTTTGCGTTTATAATCTAAGTACAGGGGAACTGAAATGCCATTTAAAGTCAGATTTGCTTTGATGCTCATGCTGCCAGCTTTACCGACGGAGACTCATTTCTGTGCATAAAATAGACACACGGAGTACCAGCAAAAGGACCAAAAACCATATTAGGAAAGCATGACCACCTGCAAGAGGACCACCAATGTATGTACCTGTATGTACCCCTTCCAGAATTCCCTGTATTTACCCTTTCCAGACTTTAAATTTCATAGTGCTGATAAGGATCACAATTTTTAGACTGGTCATCAGGAGAGAATTAAAGGAAAGAATTCTCCCATTAATGCCAAGTTCAAATTTGTGCAAATGCTATCATTGCCTTTCACCCTATTCTGGTCCCTGGGGCCACAAAAATGGCAGCAGAGTTGAACACAGCGATTTGCAACCCTGGCTGCCTTTTAGAATGAACTTGGCAGCTTTTAACATATGTCAGTTCCCAGGCCCTCACCCTCTCCTGTCCTCCTAAATCAGAACTTTGCAGGGTGGGACCCCAGGATCTGTACACAGTTTCTTAAACCTTCCTAGGAAATTCTAACACATAGTCAGGACTGAGAAACACTGACACAGGGAACGCCAAACACGGGGAATTGAAGACAGCATGGGAGCAAGTCAGCACATCAGTACTTCCCTGAGGCTGTTAAATCAGCATCAGGTGATACATTTTAGAAGCCTCCTTTATCTGGAAAAGAAAAATGTTAACTTCTGATGATCACAGCAAACATAGTTTAACGTGAATTACCTCATTCTCTGTTACTACCTCTACCCCCAGCTGCCCTGCGGCTGCTCTCAAAATGTTTGTGGGATGCAGGTCTCATTCCCCCAGCAAGACCCAAGCTTCTGGACTGTTCCCCATGGTTTTGAGCACACAGTAGGTACCGAATGGTTTGTTCCTTGCAGCTGAGAGTCTGCAAAAAGCCAATCACATGGAGAATGGTTCAGAACACACAAGTGTTCAACTTGGCTAGTCTGGGTTAATTTTGGCATCCGGGAAGGAAGTGCTTCCCTAAGGATTGAGCCGCTAGAGGCCGCTCTGAGCCAGAGCCTTGGTCAACCGTGCACCGAAGTAAAATCACATCAAAGGGAGAAGAGGGTTGCTGAGTAGACTGGGAGTCATGGCAACACCGCGGCTCCTATTTTTAAACTTGTTGGTGAGTGAGCACACAAAGTGCATGTGTATTTGTGGGGGAGGGGATTCTGATCTCTTTCAAAAGGAAATTCTTTTATGAGGTTTTGAGTTTGCAGGTGGCTAATAATCCGTGACAATGAGATCAAAGAATTCAGCTGGAATCAGCGATATTAGAACAGTTCTTTTCTCTTCTTCCACTCCACTATCTTGTTCTCTATCAGAGGACATCCTTCATGCCTTGTGTCAGAAGTATCAGGAAATTCTTGATACTTTCAACAAACATATTCTGAAATCCTGATCTCGGTTTCTTAGGCTCATTCTGCTAGCCTCTTAAGCAATTCACTTTGCGTTACAAGAAAAATAAGTTCAAACCAGCAAAGGGAAAGAACTTTCTGTGGATGCCCCGCTCCTCGTGAGGACAAGCCAATGGACGGTGTGTCGTCTATATGCCCAGCACCCAGCACAGGGTGCAGGACATAAGAGGGAGTCAAAAAACTAGCAGTGAATGTGATACTGGGAAGTACAGAAAAGCTACCCTCCCCATGTCACGTTTCTTTCACTCCCAACAGCACTGCTTTTTTCTCTAGTCTCTGGCCAAGTATTAGCCTTAAACAAATCCAAACTTATCTGACCTCTCAAAAATGAATAGTGGCCTTGGAGGACATTTGTAAATCATGACAGAGGCCAAGGTCTTGTTTTGTTTTATTACATGCCCCTGACAGTGTTTTTCATGTGTCTGTAACCTCCAGGAGCCTTGACGGATCTTAAACAGAAAGTTTGCTCTCACTTCAGTTCAAAGGACTTTCAGGTCCACCAAGACTACAAGTTATTGCTTTTTTATATGTGGGCTTAAAGGATTTTGGAATATACAGGACTAAGATAAGAAAGAAAAAAAAAATCATCCTTTCTAATTGAAGAGGAAGGTGTAAGAAAGATCACAGCAAGGCTGGTAAATATAGATGTGACACACTTCAGGATGGAGAGAAAAAGAAACAGACTTTGGTCTGGAACGTCCCTAACACGTGTGCAAGGGACTCTGTTCCTGGGCTGTTTCCGGATTTATCACGGCTTCAGGACACGAATTCAGCAGAGTGCCCAAGAAAGGAAACTATTACAAAACCACCCTGTACGGCAGGTTAATGATGTGTTCATCGACATCACATTGATGCTTAACTGACTCGGCCTCCTCAGCCACCGAAGGATGGACAACGTGGGGCAAAGTACACCTGGAACCCATCAAGACTTGGGTTTGAATCCCAACTTTACCTGTATGGAAAGTAGGCAAGTGACTGAACCTTTCTGGATCTCAGTTTCTTTCTCTGAAAAATGGAAGTAATAATGCCTCTGAAATGTACTTTTAAGATTAAATAAGGCTATATAAAACACCTGGCACACAGCAGTCACTCAGCAACCTTTTCTTAAGTAACTTTTCTAAATTGCTGAAGCTTAGTATTTTTAGGGATCAAGCTTTTTCTTGATTACAAGAAGCGTTTTTAAATGGAAAATTTCAGAAAGGTATTATAGAATTTGCTGACTTCTTAAACCAAAGATAATCAATATAATTTAAGCTCTTATTGATGACCTAACAATGACTATGATATTTTGCTCTACAGGGATGCTTTAAAGGGGGTATATGCTTTCTGGGGAGTATAAGGCTGTTTGCCCCAAATGATCTTAGACAAATGTTCCTATCAAGGTCTTTCGGTGGGTTTTTCTAATACTTTCTGCACCTTACCATTCTGTTTATTTCTTAATGCTGTCAGCTCACCTACCTGATTCCCATCATGTTTGTTATTTCTAAGCTGTTGTCATCTGGTAAATCAGATAAGCAAGTATCTCCAGACACTATGGGTTGCTTACCAAACATATGGCCTTGACTTTCTCTCTCTAGTTAAGAGAACTTTGATTTTTAACTGGGCCTATTACTGCCCAGGTCAAAAACTAAATTAAACTAAACTAAATGGAACTTACCAGCTTCCCTTGCAGCTAGCTGTGGCCATTGACTGATTTCTGACCAATGGGCTATAAGCAAAGTATGGGACTTCACGGTAATCTCCATGAAAGGGAAAGAGCCTGCCCTCCTTCCTTTCTAACTTCAATCTGCTGCTTGAAACTGGAGTTCTGCAGGCATCCTGGGCATGAGGATGAAGGCCATACCCTATAAACAAAAGAGCAGAAAGCTAGCAGGAGGCTGGGGTCTGATGATCAGGCAGCTACCATACCAGCTCTGGACAAACCACCTAAATATGCTCACATATCTTGTTTAAACTGGGTTACTGACACTCTATGCCACATCTAATCCAACTGTCCCACAAGTGTCTTAGACGTATGTATAATATTAGAGTAAATGAACTCTGAGATAAAATAAGCCACATTCATTTTAGGGGAAGAATTTTGTGTCAGTGATTTTAGCTCAAAGCCCTTTCCTACTTTCTTTGTGGTTCAACATCATACTGTTGAATATGTGACCCCTCCTCTCCCAGGTAAAAGAGGTGTAAGTCTATGTGTGAACACACATAAGCGTGGAAACAGAGCAATGAGAGCAATGGCCCTGCGTAGCCTGTGGGACATACACACACACACACACACACACACACACACACACCTGGCTTTTCTTCTACGTAGTCAAAATGAGAGAAATTTGACATATTATTAAAATCTATGTAATAATGGACTATATTATAATGACATTCTATCATGTTATTTTTGCCTAAACAAAAGTTCCTGATAGATTTTTGTTCAAGGACCAAAAAAAAAGTAGGTAGGAGTGTCTGGAAATGCTGCTGGGAAAATGAAAAGAAAGTAAGTATCTGAGTTTTCTCTGTTGATCTCCACCGTCAATCTGTGTGGTGAGTAGACAAAGCCCTCACAGGTTTGTTGTAATGATTTGGTGAGATGATGTGCATGAAGATTCCTTGTATGAAAGTCGTCACTTTTATTATCATCATTATTAGCCATGATCATGAATGACTTGAAGGTTCTGATCATCTGGTTTGATGTCAAACACTAAATGTACTTTGACACACAACCTCATGTGGACTCCATGTGTGATCTCTTTCAGGGAATGGTGAAAAGGACCACTTAGCATGAATATGATATTGTCACAGTGTGGCTTCCATGGCTATTTCTGCTGCTTTGTCAGGGAAGATCTTTCCTTCAGAAAAAGAAGACATTTATGGGTTTCTGAAAATTATATAGACCCACTTGCTTACTAAGTTTATCTCCTTTGCCCAAACAGTAAATGTGCTAGGGTTACTTAGCAACCATCCTTACAGCCATAGAGATTTTAAAAACGAAATCAGAGTGGATGGAAAACACCTTGTTGATATTCACCAGCGCTAACTGCAGGCAAAGCCATTTTAAAGGATTCTTCCCAGCTTCTGTCCCATGCGCAGCCCTTTGCATGCCATCAGCGAAATGGTCTCAGTGATAGGAAGAAGTGGGGAGATGTCCTATGTGAAAGTATTTTCACCCAGTTCTTTGAATAATTCTTTATCCACTTGACAGATGCCAATGCACATACAAATATCCGTGCTGTCTGGATGTCTAATACACGTGCACTTGGATGTGTGTGTGTGTGCACGCAAGAATTCCACACGGTCATGTATGACCACAGAAAGTGAAAGGCAGGAAAGCCTTTAAAGCTTGTACAGGAAAGCTGGTGAGAAGAAGAGAGGGGCAGCAAGAGATCAATGAAGAGAACACCCTACGGAGAAAGAGATAGGGAAGAACAAAGAAGGAAAGGTGAGGGGCGGTGTGAAGCGGCAATGAATGAGGGAAAGTAAAGCCAGAGCAGCGAGGGAGGCGGTCAGCAGCCCCCGGCCGCCTGCTGCTGCTGGCAGCCGAACAAGAGGGAACAGATTCTAGCAGCAGGGGCTCTAATCTGTCAGCAGCAGTCCCTTCATGTGTGACCAGCCGGCCCAGCTTGGGGACTGGTGCCAGTCTGCGCACGCCGACCCTGCCGGGCCCTCCCGGAAGAGAAAGAGCCGCTGATGAAACCCTGAAGGTCCAGGGAGGGCTCCCCGACCCCCGCTCCCGCCGCGCGCCCCTGTCTGCCGCGCTGGGTCAGATCCCTCGGCAGCTCCTTCGGAAGGTCAGTCATGCCGACCACCCTGCTTCTTCCCTCTCCTTAATGGCCACGTCGGGTCCTGGAGGATTCTCTCCAGGAGATGACCATCTACCCACCCATGACAGCTCCATTGGAGAGGAAAGAGAGAAAGGCTCAAACCATCATTTATTTAAAATGTGCGAGGTCTTCTATAGATGCAAAAGCCACAGAACCATTTCTGCTCTCAAGAAGCCTGTGTTTGTTAAGCTGACCTTGGCCGGCTGTGGTCGAGCCTGCGCTCAGCCATCCAGCCCGTGTCTGTAACCATAAACGACAGCACTCGCGCTTTCTGGCAACTCGCCCCCATCCTCACCGCCACTCAGCCAGCCTTTATCCTCTGGTGGGAAGAGACAGCAGATGGAGAAATAACTCCCACTCAATTCCTAAGTAACACCAGCTTCAAGTCCCATTAACTGCGAATTTGCACCCTTGTCTGGGTAAGAAGCAAGGGAGCAGGGATCACGGGGACATTGCCAGACGAGGCAGAGGTTAACAGGGGAGCCCTGGCTGCCTGGCAGCCCCTCTGAGGCCGTGGGCAGGCAGCCGGGAGGCGGCGTGCTCTCTGCAGAATGCTCCTTCTGCCAGCGGGACACCTGGCTTCTGCCCCCGCCCTGCCTCTGAGAGACGAGGGACCACTCTGAGATTCTGTTCTCACATTTGCAAAATCCATTCACCATCCTACCTACCCTCTATCCCGTGAGAATACGTAACTTGAAAGGGTTGGATGAGATGAGCACCGAGGCCTCTCCCAGCAGCGGTGCTCTGATTTGAAGCCAAGGTTTCTTTAAAGCTTGATTACTATGCAGCAGGGTGAGGGGCTGAAATCCAGGTCCCCGAGGCAGATCCAGGCCAGGTCCTGGCATCACACTGCCCAAGCGTGGGTCTCGGGTTTCTTAAAAACATACAAAATGGGGATAATGATTCCTGCCTTCATTCATGCTTTTATCGGACAAATATTTATCAAGTACCTACAATGTATCGGACACTGTGCTAGAAACACAGAGATTAAAAAAAAAAATCCTGCTCTCCTGGAGCTTAAATTCAATGAGGAGAGTGAGACAACAAAATATTTTAAAAGAAAATATACACAATATGTCCGATAAGTGCTACAGAGAGAAATAAAGCAGGAGATGAGGATAGGGAGCTTGGGAGGATGCGAAGGACAAGCTGCCCTTAAAAGGGTGATCAGAAAACGTCTCCTGAGGACATCTGCGTGGAACAGGATTTTTGTGAGGATCCAATTAGATAACTGTACAATGCCGGGTGTGCAGGAAGTATTCAGAAAGGCAACCAACACTGGAGGTATTAACTTTGCCAGCCCGGCTGACAATGGGGCTGCTTTTGAGCATCTACCTATGACCCTCTTCTTAACCCTGACCATCGTCACCAACCCACATGCTTTCTGAGACAGAGTCTACTCTCAGAATGAGCCTGTCTGCTTTCTCCATGGAGAGCCACTGCCCTGCTCTGCTCTCATTTCCTTCCTCTTCAAGACCATCTTATTCCTTCCCATAGATACTGGACCACCTGTGTCTTCTTGCCCAGCGCAGACGGGCATCCTACCCCCGCTCAAAATTGTCCTCGGTGAAATGGAATTCTTTTCCCACTCACTCCCCCTCTGTATCTCCTGCCCTCTCCTCCAAATTGTAAATAGTTTTTAAAAGGAGGAGGAAAAAGAGTGGGGAGGAAGAAAATGAAAGAGAAGAAAGAAACACCAAATATGTCATTGGTAAGTTTTAAATTTTGCAAGTCAGCTCTAGAATTAGTGATTAAGGAAAGAATCATGTAGGGGTCTCAGTGTTAAACAGCTGAGAATGCTCTTCACAGGTTTGAATTTAAGGGAAAGAAGCAAAATCACTTGCTGAAATGACCGTCTATATATGTGACATGAGGAAGGTGAAAGACTACAAAAAAACAGAAGAGCTTGAATAATCCTCACATTCAGTCATTCCTCCATGAACAGTTAAAGCTTGCTTTGCCTGAATTACAATCAGCAGTGAATATACCTTTCAGGGTAGTTATTAGATTCTTCAGTTATTTTCCCAAATTTATATTTCCTGCTACACCACTGAGCAGATAAAGCCTGTCTCTATATACGCAGGTTGTGTCTTGCTTTACTGAACATTTCACATGAAAAATGGGAATTTCCTTAGATTCTAGTAGATTTCTTTTATCAGGTAAAGGCCACCATGCTTAACAGTCCACTTACAGCTATGCATTCACGGAAACTTTTGACTGGTTCACATGTAAATTATATTAAGTCAACCTATAATACATGTTTGCCTTACCGTAAATCTGCCCGTGCTTGGCACTCCACGAATATTTAACAACAACTAAGAGATAGGTAATGACCAAGCCAATCTTGCCCATGGTGTCTAAAAAACTAATGGACTCAATTCCTCGTTTATTTCTTAACCTCTCAGCACTTTCCAGGCCAAGAGTCAAGGAGGCATCCCATGGGAACAATCCCGCTAATACAATGGTTTCAAGGATGTGGCATCTGCCCCAAGGTTAAAGGAAGATCGTGTTCATCACAGCTCTTTTAATAAGAACCTAACAAAGCACCTTTCTTCACATCGGTTATCCCCATCTCTCAAAGGTTGGGCCAGAGGAGGATTCTGGCCTTTTGAGATGGTGACTTTCACGGGGAAGGAAGAATTGGGGGATGGCAGGGGATAGTGCAAAGCAACTGTTGAGTAGGAAACCTGAGGACACCAGGGGAAAATAATTAGGCAAGATTCATAAGAGGTTTGCTATGTTGAGATCCAGCCATCTCAAAGAACAACTGCTCTTTCTACAAGTCCCCAAAGTTGCTATGTATGAAGAGTAGGAGCACTGGGTCCCCAGGACAGAAAGAGAGTCCAGAGGTGAGTGGCAGGCACGCCACCAACTACGTGAGACAAACGCACTGGCCAAGTGCTGGAGGCACACTGAGAAGGAAACTCACCGTCAACTGCTCCTCCAGGGAAGTGATAAAGGAAAAATACAGACATGGGCCTATTAACAGCTACCAATTCTTCTCTAGCTCAGAGGGATACGGAAGAGTTTAGACAACTGGTCTGACCACTTTCTAAACACTTTCAGATCATCTGGTACCAAAAGGTTTTCGGAATTTTCTCAGGAACTAAAAAGATCTTTCACTTCGAGAATGCATGGCATAAGAAATTCTCCAAGTCTTTCAACCAAATAAAGTTCCCAGTTGGAATAAAATGCTCTCAGCACGTCTTGGTATAAGGGCTCTGTACTACATTTACTAATAAGGCATAAATGAATGCTAATGAATGCTAATAATGAAAATTAATTCTTACGGTACAAAGTAGAATGGTCATATTTAGCAAAAAAAAAAAAAAAAATTCAGGAGCCCTGTAACATTTGAATTTCAGATAAACAACAAATTATCTTTTAATATCAGTATGTCCCATGCCATATTTGGGGCACACTTATGCTAAAAAAAAATTTGTCATTTATCTGAAATTCAAATTTAACTGGGTTTCTGTATTTTTCTTGCAACCCTGGTAAAAAGCCTTATCCAGCAGCCTATAGCCTATCTGGAGACAGTCGCCAAGTCTCTAGTGGGCCAAGCTTCCTAGAGCTAAGAAGTTATCAGTAAGGAATCTGGATTGATATGTGATAAATAGCATTCATTTGACAGTGAACGAAATAGTTCATTTTAAGGATCCTCTCTGAGGATGTTGTTTTTTCCTTCCATAACTAACAAGTAAATCACTTCAAATATGTGTCTCTCTTTAGGACTCAGGGATATCATAGAATCTCCTGTCTGTGATCCCTAAATCTAGACTTAGGAACTTCCCTCACGTGGAAAGAAAGCCACAGTCTGGTCAGGTAGGAATGAGGCATTTCCCTCCCCTTGCAATGCTTCTGGGGACGGACGACAGGGCCTGTGAATGCCACTGGGTTTTCAGAAGGTGAGACCAGAAGACGTTTCCCGACTCTGTATTTCCGGCGCCATCCCTGGCTGGGTCACCCCCAGATACGTCCTGAGGAGCCTTCCTGGGGATGCTGCTGGGAGATGAGCATCAGGCCAAAGCCAACAGTTAAGCGTTTGCAACAATTTTATTTGCAAGATTTCCTGCTGTGGCTAAATGCTGTGGCTGCTTGGTTTGTTATTTAAAGAGTGACCCTGGTGAGACCAGAGCTCTGAAGGAGGGGCTGAATTCAGACCAGGGGAAGGAGGAGGAGCGCTGACTGAGGATGCCTAACTGAAACCCACTGATGAGTTGAATGCTGTGCTTCTTAGAGTCCCTGATAATCAACCCCAATCCTTCCTGGGTCCTGATAGAAAAACATACTAAAATACTAAGAGAGGCTAGGAATTGGATTCTAGAACCATGAGAAGCTGCATTTGGGAGGAGGGGAAGGAAAAGACAATGGAGAAGAGTGAGGGATGCAGGTCCATGGACAAGGGGAGATAGCCCAGAGAAGATGTCCAGCAGGCAGTCAGATACAGAAGCCTGGAAGATTCAGGGAACTGGGGCAGAAGAGAAGGTTCATAGAGGAAATAGCTTGGTGGAGAAACGCTCCGATAAGTCTGGTGAGACCTTTACACAGTGTACTTGGGAAACTGAGGGAAGGTGGACTCTCTCTCTGCTCTGCCCTGGTACTGGAGGAATGTATGAATAATCTGTGCTGTGCCATCCTTGTTCCTTTTAGGACTGCTGCACTTGAGAAGATGGAGGGGTGGGCGTTTGCGGTTCTCTTGACAATAAGCTCTAAGCAAGGGGTACAGAGGACTGCGGACAGCCACCCTCCTGAGGGGCCGCAAGAGATGGCGACGAAGGTTAAAACCAATTGTGGTTTCAAAGATACAGTGGTTACAGACCAGGCTTCCGAGATAACATTTACAGTCTAATGTGAAGTAAGCCAAATGGGAGATACTATCTTCAGATAGCTGCTTACCCAGAGGAAGTTTTAAGGTAAAAGCAGCCATTCCTGAACCATATGTATGGGCCCTAATGTAATACCCACTTGATTTCCTTGTGTTGCTCGGCAGATGTTTTCTGTTCGTTCATCTTGGTTTCAATGAACAAATATTTGGGAAAATAAACTGAATTAGGGAGAAAATATGAATGTACAGAACCGAATCTATAGTAAGTTTATAAAGGAGGTGCCCCTTGTCTTGCACAGAGGAGCAGAACAGAGACACTCCTGTAGGGCAGGAAGGCACCGGGCAGCTCAGCAACTCGGAGGACGTCATTCATTTGCTCCGGGTGTCTTCCCTGGTGCCGCAAGAATGAGGAAGACAGAAGGGCCCCTGCTTTCAGAGAACTTACAGGGAAGACAGATAATAAAGCACAGAACGACGATCATCTTTATTGGAAAGGCACAGGATGCAGGGAAGGTGTGTAACCGAGTGATATTAGGCCAGGGCTCAGCTTCCAGGGGAAGGGATGCCAAGACTGAACCCTGAGGGATGAAGAGAAGGAGGCAGGTGAGGGGGCATGTGCATCTGTGTATGGCTGGGCAGGGGCGCCTGGGGAGCACATTCAAGGCAGCAGTAGGAGCTGGAAGGGAGAGAGAACACGGTAAGTTCAGTGTGGCAGGAAGGCGGTGTTGAAGGGACCAGTGGCAGGAAACAATTTTGGAAAGCTAGGAAGGCTCATGCCGTGGAAGACTCTATAAACCATATTAAGGAGATGGGACTTTATTATAGGAGCAATGAAAAGCCACTGAAAGGTATTAAGCAAGAAAGTGATGAAATCACATTTTCATTTTAGATCACTCCAGCTGCAAAGGAGATTGAAAAGAAGCAGAACTGGAAGCCAGAAGAGATTTAAGAGGCCCTGCAGCAATGCGAGTAGGAAGAGGCGGACTGGGCGATGGCACGGGGACGAAAATAAGTGAAAGCTCTCCAGGGAAAATCCACAGACAAGGCCGTGATTGGCTATGAGGTGTCAGGGCTATGGCATCAAGGACACCTTGGACATTTGTACTTTAGGAAACTGGGTAACAGGATGTACCCTTTATAAGTGGTGCCAATTTGGCTAGAAGAGGGTGGGAGGGTTGATGGGAGAGGAGACAGCTGTGCAGCCTTGGATATGGTATGTTCCAGGGCCCATGGCATCCAAAGGAACAGATGTGGTCATAGAGAGACAGACGTGGGGCTCAAGGGAGAAGTCTCAGCCAGCGATGTCACAGTTTGGGGGAACTTACAGACATTGATTGTATTCTTGGCAATGGAGGAGAAAAGAAGAGAGTCTAGGGACTTCCCTGGCGGTCCAGTGGTTAGGGCTCTGAGCTTTCACTGCCGAGGGCATGGGTTCTATCCCTGGTCGGGGAACTAAGATCCCGCAAGCCGCACTGCGCAGCCAAAAAAAGAAAGAAAAAAGAAAAGAAGGTATAGGACAGACCCCCGAGAAGCACCAATATTTAAGAGATATGTAAAGGAAGAAGCATGCTGGGGAGCCTGAGACAGAATTGCCAGGGAGGCAAGAAGAAAACCAAGATGGTCTGTACCAACATGTAGGGATAACTAGGGACGGCAGAGAAAGCAGAGAGTTCAAGGTGGGGGAATATCAGGATTGGATCACACATGCAGCCACAGAAAAATGACTTTTAGTGTCAACTCTGAATTAGGAGCTTAGTCAAGAGGCTACAGAGTCCAAGTCCCTTCCAGAAGTTAAATAAGTATAAGTCAGTACACGTTCAACCTCCTCTAAATGTATTTCAACCTCCCTGCAGTACACTTTCTAATATTTTATTTCTTAAGCTGGGTGGTGGGTACCTGAGTATGGATTAAGTTTTTCTGAATATCTTTCTATATGTCTGATATAGTTCATAATAAAGGTGAAATGGATACCCAAAATACATTATTGAGTGAAAGGAAGTCAGGTTATTAAACAGCACGTCTGGTTATATTTCCATTTACGTAAAACTGTAGATTTATCTCCACACAGGTATACATGCACCGGGAGATAGCTAGAAAGACAGTCATTAATTATTTCAATAATGACCGTTTTGGCTAGTCAGATTTAAGGTCGTTTTTACTTTTTTTTTTTTGAGCTCTTCTATATTGTTTCAATTTTTACAGTGTACGCGTGTAGCAGTTTTTTACAAATAACAAAACCACAAAAGCACAGTACAGAATTTTCTACCCCACTTGGTCACACAATGGCCCCTAAGAGGATGTGCTGCCATCATAGCTGGATTCTGAGGTGAGGTTAGGGGAGCAGGATTCCTCCCACACCTGCTTCTCATTCAATAAGCCAGACTAACAGCAACCATAAAAGTTGCTCTATACCAGCACTTAATCTCAAAGGCAGAGAAAGGAGAAGCAAAGGCAGATTAAAAACCAAGGGACGAATCCTCTTCATGTGCCTACAGACCCATGTACCCTATTCCCCATTCCCTCTCTGTACAGCAGTGTCCCAAAGGTAAGGGGGCTGGTCTTCCCTCATTTCTATGCCTGTCTCATCTTTCATAGTGATCAGGTGTATAGCGATCAGAGAGACCTGGGTTCAACTCCAAACTGAACCTCTTACTTTCAGCGTGACTTCGGACAAGCCTATTCTCTTGTATTGTAAAATGAAACAATTTTTAAAAGCTGCCTAATATGAGTTGTTGCCTTGAGGGTTAAATGAGGTCGAACACACAAAACGCTTAGAGTAAGACCTGGCACATGGGGAGTGGTCAAGAAGGGGGAGATGTTTTGCATTTCTTAGAACAACAACACAGCACAGCGAGCTTTGGATCTGGATCTCCCACCGTCACGAACGATCACCATCCCAATGACCAGTCTTCAACCTCAGACATCTTGAACTGCTCCTCCCACAGCTTCTGAACATCCAACCCAGTCTCGGAAGCCCTCCTCTGACCTCCCACACTCACCTGTTCAGCATATTGGACTGGTAGATTCTCTTCTCGTGGGTGTTGTAACAGCTGCTCTTGGGCTCAGGGATGAAGCTGTGTTCGGACAGCATGTCGGAAGCAGCAGTGGTGATGATGGCGATTCCATCCCTCACTCGGGCAGGGAGGCCATAGTCCCATTCATCATAGGACACAGAGATAAGCCCAGTGGGGAACTCCGAGGGCACTGTGTCTGTGTCCCCTGCCACCAGACTAGGCACAATCCACGTGTAGCCGTAGCCAGTCAGCCCTACTGAGTTAGCCACTTCGAAGATGTAGGTGGCTTCTTCCTTAGTACAATAAAGAAGAATGATGGGGCTTTGAAGTTTCTTGAGCTGGTTCTGGATCTTAGAATCTCCATCATCCAGGGACATGTCCAGCAGGAGGACTTCCTCTAACTCCCAGCCCACGAAGCTATTCTCGATGGTGCTGCGAATCTTGTTTACAAAGTCCTGGTAGCCAGGGAAGTAGGTGGTGACGATAGAGAAGATGTACCAGTCATACTCTTCCATGATATTGAGCATCACGGAAGCTTGTTGTTCAATCGATGGGCCAAACTGGAAGAACATTGACGATTCATCCTAAAGTAGTAAACACAAAGAAAGAAAAAGAGAGAGAAAAATCAAAACGAAGATGGTGAGGGAGAGTTTGGACCATCTGGATACAAAGGTTTGTGTTCATTATTTACTTTTGCCACATAATGCCTTTAAAATTGGATACGTTTAAATTACAAACATTTGTAATACTTTCCTTCCTAAAACCTTCCTCTTGAGAAAATCGACATGGGTCTATACTCTTCTTGTCTGAAATCCCTGGGGCTACTGCAGAGCCTCAGGCAGCTTCCTAAAGTCAAATATGTTAGTATTTCTAGAGCAAAACATGTGAAGAGTCACATAAAGTGGGACAAAGACGGTAAACGGCCTCATGTCAGTTCAGGCCAGGTTTTGCTGTCAAATGAGTAACATAAACACAAACACACACCTTCCATTTTTTGAGCCTTTCGGATTCATCAATTGGGTATATGTATTATTCAATCGGAGTGAATAATCCAAAATGCCATCAATCTGCCCTTAAATCTACCTCTAGTCACCCAGCAGGTGGGTGGTACTCAGGTATGGCTAGCAGGGAAGCACGCTGTAATACAAGATTTTCTATAAAGACATAATTGTTAGGTGAAATGCACATGGAATTTTCTCTCTGTCTTCTACTCTGATAATGAGGTATGTAGGTGGAGTAATGCACAAGTAGTACGTGTCAGCTGCAAGTTAGAATGACTTGTCTTCAAGGTCATTTATGCTTAAGCTTTATATGAGAACAACATAGAAAGGATTGTTCTTTCTCTTACCTATATAATGCCACGGGTCTCCGTCTGACCTGTGTATTACACACAGCCCTCTGTGAATTCTAAGCATCTTATGTTTTCTCCTACCTCTTGAGGGAGAAGCTATTTTAAATTTCTCCCATTTTAAGCTGTATTTCACCTGTTGTTTGGAGGTGTCAAGCCCTGCATTTTATCTCGATCTTACAGCTAGAAGAATCTGAAACCACACAATGAAGACCCTCTCAGCCTTGTCCTTCTCTTTCAGTCCATTTTCCCCTGATTTCCTCCTGGGTAATGACATCTCTTTTCTTGGTCAGTGGCCCCTATCTCCTATCTGATGGTTCATCTCCATTTTATAACAATCCAAGCTAACAAAACTGTGTCTTTAATTCAAAGGGGCAGTTCTTTTTTATCCCCCAAACTAGAGCTTCAAAGTACGGTTACAAGAGATCAGGCTTTTAAACAAAATGATGCAGTGATTTCTCCGTTCAGGAACACATTGTTGTACAGCTGAGAAACTGCTGAGTATTTTTGGGGCACCCACTATTGAAAAAAATGCAGGCTGGGAACTATCCAGCTGGTGTCCAAAGACCCTGATTCGGCAACGAAAGCTGCCAGCCCCTCGAGGCTCTGCCAGAGCTGTGTGTGCTTCACGTGGCTTGAACTCTTCACATTCCCCGCAAGCGATCCAGAATGAAACAGTAGCTGCCTAGTCGTTTGGGGGCAATTCTTTCTGCTAAGGGTAAAATGGTGCTTATAATGGCTCCCTCCCCTGGCTTAAATATACAGTCAAGGAGGAGCCTGGTAGGACAATGGAATTCAGAGAATTAGAGAGGGTGGGGGCATCAAGAATTGGGTGGGGAGGGAATGGAAATTAATGCAGGATAGAACAATGATTTCATATGTGGCCAGCCCCTGCTCCTGGTCTTCTACTTCAGTGCCACTATGTACTGCTCTTCAGGTGAAGCTGACCTTGTCCTTAGGTCATAGGATATAGTGGGAATCCAGGACAACAAAGCTTAATTATGACAAGACTTGTCAGGGGCCCACAGAGAACCACAACAACAGGAAAGGAAGGCCCTGTGACAGAACAACTCACCCAGAATGGTTATCACTTTAAAGAGACAGCCATTTGTTTTCCTTGTTACTTCCAGCTAAGTTAGGGGATTTGGGGGACTCTCAAATGAGACGTATTATCACTCGAGTTTTCACCAGCCCAGTGGACATAACAAAGTGACAAAAGCTAAATGTACCTTAAAATGCACAGGCTTAGGATGAGAGGGATCCCCATTGCAAACAAAGTAAGACTACCCATTCTATGATAAATGAACATATCACAAGGAGGTTCTTGAATACCCACAAAGCTCCATCTACAGTGAAACCACAGCTGGTTCAAATACACAGCTAGAGATAGCCTTGAAAGAAAACCCATGGTGGGGGCGGGGGGCGGGACGGTCCTTAGTAAATGAGCCCATGCTAATGAGATTGAATTTAAAAGAAAACCAATCTACTGTATACCAACCTGACCCTCTCCTCTCTTAGTCTTCTCTTAAAACTCTCTCACAATTATAAATGAGCTCCTAAAGAAACCGCCAGCTACTATGTGAAGAAAGCCAATATACGGTGAAAGTAAGAACAGAGAAAAATTAATATGGCTCTGTCTAACCCTCACCACATCCGCATCTAACCTTCTAATTCTCGCTTCCTCCACAATCACCCTTTTTCTGGTTCCCCTGCTCCCATCAATGCCCAGTTCAACCATCTTATCTTGCCAATCCTGCATTAAATAAGGATGCCTTACACGGCCATTTTATCTGTGGCACCAAGAGGAGGTTAATGAAACCAAACAGGAATCAAGAGACAAAGTCATAGCTTGGGCAAATATTTCCCGGTATAGTGAGTGGTCCAGCATTAGTAATTTAGCTGACACATCAGTCTGGTGTATGGTAATCGGGAATGGAACAGCTCTTTTTCAACAAAGCTTTGGGCTAACTAAAAGTTGTAGGCAGTGACAGGCTTTGCAAATTATGGTCACAGCCACAGATCAAAGAGCAATCTTCATGTGTGCATGGAGTGGAAAGGACTGCTGGCCAAGCATCCATCTTTGCAGGCTCCTAGCATGCACTGTGCTCACCACAAGAAGTAGCATCTTCTCGGATGAAGGACAGGGACATAACTCAGCTCACTATGCTTCCACACTTACATTTTTATTCTCCTAATGTCATTACAGAATGTTACGTGCAGGGGTCCTTGGAGGGTCCTCTTCCTCCTCGGGAAGATTCCCAGTCAAATTTATTGCGTGAATGTACTTCTTCAACTTGCCTTGAGAGCCCCTTAAAGCAGTCGTAGGTAAAGGGCTATCATGACTGATAGGTGCAGTTAGCACAGGGAAGACACGACTGTACACTAGACCCCATCAGTCTGGAACTGTCATGGTGGACCTCATCACGTTGATGTTCAGGGTGTTTGTTTGCTAATAAGAAGAAACAAAAACAGGTACTTTTTTCATTCTATTAACTGTCTCAGAAAATAGCTGCCTAAAGAATTAGCAGTACACGAGATTCTTCTTCTGCATCACTGAGATCCCTTACAGATCCACTTCAGACATAAGGGATTAACTACCCCAGCTGCTGACGGTGCCCCTAGCAATTGGTTTCAGCTGCCATCCCACTTTGGTGACTGTGTCAGCTGAAGAGAACCACCTGGCCCAAAGTCACGTCCCCTTCCTGGGGTAGAATGCATTGAAAGACTGGTGGTCAAGGCGTCCAAAGACCTGGTCCTCTTGCCCTATTTCTAGGCAACTCTGAAGGATGAGTCTATCTTCAGAACTTCCCACAAGCTTCCATTAATACTGCGTCTCACCTGTATTTCTCCCTCTGCCCACTCCTGCCCAATCTTCCCTTCCTTTCATGCTGTTGATCTCAAGAGCATTTCCTCCTGTCCACCAACTTAGTCTCAGATCAGCTTCTCAGGGAACGCAACTGGAGACTTTATCCATTTCCCTTTTTGCAACATGGAAAAGAGATGACTTGAAAGAGAACATGATATCTATTTTCAAATATAGAAATGACTTACATGGTAGAAAGATAAGCCTCTGCCCATTAGCTCCAGAGGAGAAAACCGGGACCAATGTGCAGAAATAATAAAAGACACTGCTTGGCTCAATGTGGAAAGTACATTTGCAACAATTACAGCTATTTAAAATGAAATGGGCCTCATAAGGTAGGGAGCTCTCTGTAGTTATAAACATTCAAAAAGGAGCTGGATTATTATCTGATAAAGGGATTCTCTTCAGCACTCCATCTGGAAAATGTCACGCTCATCTTTCAGACCTAGTTCAAATGTCAGCTTTTTTATGCATATCATCTTTTCTAACGTCCCCAGGTCAAGTTAGTTCTCTTTCCCCTGTGCTTTCGCAATATTTTATTCATGCCTCTATCATAATATTTATATATTTTTAAAAGTTTTTACTGAAGTATAGTTGATGTACAAAATTATATAAGTTACAGATGTACAATACAGTGATTCACAACTTTTAAAGGTTATACTCCATTTATAGTTATTATAAAATATTGGCTATATTCCCCAGGATGTTGTAAAATATATCCTTGTGGCTTATTTTATACCTAATAGTTTGTACCTCTTAATCCGCTCCCCCATATTGCCCCTCCCCCATTCCTTTTCCCACTAGTAACCACTAGTTTGTTCTCCATACCTGTGAGTCGGCTTCTTTGTTATACTCACTAGTTTGTTGTACTTTTTACGTTCCATATGTAAGTGATATCATACAGTATTTGTCTTTGTCTGACTTATTTCACTTAACATAATACCCTCCAAGTCCATCTATGTTGCTGCAAATGACAAAACTTCATTTCTTTATGGCTGAGTAGTATTACATTGTATATATGTACCACGTCTTCTGAATCCATTCATCTGCTGATGGACACTTAGGTTGCTTCCATATATTGGCAATTGTAAATAATGCTGCTATGAACATTGGGGTGCGTGTATCTTTTTAGTGATTTTGTTTTTTTCAGATATATACCCAGGCGTGGGATTGCTGGGTCATATGGTAGTTCTATTTTTAGTTTTTTGAGGAACCTCCATACTGTTTTCCATAGTGGCTACACCAATTTACATTCCTACCAAGAGTGTATGAAGAAGGTTCCCTTTTCTCTTGGGAAGCATATATGCCTGCCTCATCCCATTAAAAAAGGTATGTTTCTCAAGAGCAGGAACTGTGCCTTATTCACCTCTGGATCCCTAGGTGGCACATGAACAAAATTTAAATGTTGGTTGTATTAATATTACAAAGAAGATTCCATTATCAGGTGGGAGGTGAACTGAAATGACCTTGATGATCTCAACCGGTTCCAAATTTCTACGCTGATGGCACATAGCCACTTCACGGAAATAAGGTATGCCTGAAGAGTTGTGCACTTTTACAAAATGTGAGGGGAATCCACCGTGGAGCCAGCCAGAGAGGCAGAAAGTGTACCAGTCACTTCTTCACTCCTCTCTGCAGCAAATTCCATGACAGCATCATCTATACTTACTTCTTCCAACTCCTCTTCCCCACTTCTCTCTTGCGCTAACTTCAGTCAGACTTTTGACCCCACTACTCCTCTAAAAATCCTCTTGTGAAAGGCAGTGGTGACCTTGGTATTGCCAACTCCAACATCCACCTGCAGCCTTTGACTTGGGTGATCACTTGCTCCAAGATATGCTTTCTTCCCTTGGTTTCCAGGGCTTCACATTCTCTTGATTTTCCTCCTGCCTCACTGGTTGCTGTTCCTCCATCTTCTTTGCTGGTTCCTCCTCTTCCTACCGACCTTTCGAAGCTGGAGTGCCCCAGGGTCAATCCGTGGTGTTCATTTCGTTTCTATCGACATTCACCTCCTCGGAAATCTCACTCAGTCTCCTGCTTTAAACCCCTTTTCCGTGCTGATCACTCTCACACTTCTGTCTCCAAAACTTCCAACCTGTACATCAAACTGCCTTTTTGACAGCTCCGCTTGGATATCTTTGAAACATCTCCAACATTTCCAAAACTGAACTCGGCCTTTCCCATTTCAGTTAAAGGCAACTCTATCTTTCCATAGCCAGCTGCTCTCTTTCTCTGGAATCCTACATCCAATCAGTCAGGACACCGTGACTGCCTGACCTTCGAAAGGTATCTAGAACACAACCTTTTTTTACCCACTTTGTTTGAGCCACCCTCATCCTTCACCCATCACTGAAAGGGCCTGCTAACTGGACCTCCTGCCTCTGCCCCAGTCTCATGCTCAACAAAGAAGCAGGATGATCCTTTTAAAGCTTAAATCATAAGATGTTACCTTCTGCCCCAAACCCTCAATAGCTTCCCAACTCCCTAAAAGGAAAAAGCCAACACCCTTGATTCGGACCCCGCTGCCCCTCAGATCCCACATCCTCTGACTCTCACTCTCTCTCTCCTCCAAGCACGCTGACCGCTCTTAAATATACTCATTCCCGCTCCAGACCTTTATTTCAAGCTATTTCCTCTGCCTGAAACACTTCCTCTAGCTACCCAGGCACTCACTCACAGGGCTAACACACACACCAGGTTCAAGTCTTTGCTTAAACCTCACCTTCTCAACAAAGCCCAAACCTGACCCCGCAATGCGATGCAACAGCCGCCCTCTCCTGTCGCAGGGAGGACTGAGGCCCCTTATCCTGCTCCACTTTTGCTTTTTGCCATAGCATTTATCACCATCGAACAGATGATGTGATGTATTTATTATGAATGTATGCCTCGTGCCAACTAGAGTGTAAACACCATGAAGGCAGGGATCAATTTATTTGCTCACTGCTATAACTCAGCACCTAGAATGGGGCCTGGCCCAAAGTGGACTCCCAGTAAATATTCGTTGAATTTTAAAATGTGGTAATTTTCCATTATGCGTGTTTCTGTGTGTATTCACAACTTCTTTATCCATTCAACCATCAGTGGGCACTTAGGTTGGTTTCACATCTTGGCTACTGTAAATAGTACTGCAATGAACATGGGAGGGTTCATGTATCTTTTCTAGTTAGTATTTTCATTTTCTTCAGATAAATACCCAGAAGCAGAACTGCTGAATCATATGGTAGTTCTATTTTTAATTTTTTGAGGAACTGCCATACTGTTTTCCATAGCGGCTGAACCAGTTTATGTTCCCATCAACAGTGCACGAGGGTTCCCTTTTCTCCACGTCCTCACCAACACTTGTCATTTTTTATCTTTTTTATAATATCCATTCTAATAGGTGTGAGGTCATATCTCATTGTGGTTTTGATTTGCATTTCCCTGATGATTTGTGATGCTGAGCATCTTTTCACGTGCCCGTTGGACATCTGCATGTCTTCTTTGGAAAAATGTCTATCCAAGTCCTCTGACCATTTTTTAATGATTGTTTCTATTTTTGCTATTGAGTTTTACGAGTTCTTTATATATATGATATATGATTATCAGATATATGATTTACAAATATTTCTCCCCTTCAGTAGACTGCCTTTTCATTTTGTTGATGATTTCCTTTGCTGTGCAGAGCTTTTTAGTTTGATGTAGTACCACTTGTTTATTTTTGCTTCTGTATTACTCAGCCATAAAAAAGAATGGAATCTTGCCACTTGTGACAACGTGGATGGACCTTGAGGGCATTATGCTAAGTGAAATAAATCAGGCAGAGAAAGACAAATACCATATGATTTCACTTGTATGTGGACTCTAAAAAACAAAACAAAACAAATGAATCAAATCAAATCAAGACAAAACAAAACAAACAAAAAAGCCAAGCTCATAGATACAGAGAACAGAACGGTGGTTGCCAGAGGTGGGGCGTGATGGGGTGAGTGAAATGGGTGTAGGGGGTCAAAGGTACAAACTTCCAGTTATAAAATAAATACCTCATTGGGATGCAATGTACAACCTGATGACTACAGTTAATAATACTGTATTGCATATTTGAAAATTGCTAAGAGAGTAAATCTTAAAAGTTCTCATCACAAGAAGAGAAAGTTTTGTAATATGTATGGTGACGAATGGTAACAAGACTTACTGTGATCATTTCACAGTATTTACAAATATGGAATCATTATATTGTACACTCGAAATTAATATAACATTACATGTCAATTACACCTCAATTAAAAAACGTGGCAATTGATGTTTCAACCAGATAATTCTCAAATCTAGTTTATTTTTGTTGGCTATCGAATTGATAATATATTTTTCTAGTATTTTAAAGTCTCCCACACTACTCAAATCTTGGTAATTTATAACATCATAGGGATTATGAGCCTGCTAGGACATTAAAGTAATTTCAGAGTAAACAAATCTGATTTTTCTCCGAGTCCTTCCTCCTAGTATATGAGTTAAAAAGTCCTGCTGTTTTCCTTCTAAATTCAGTTCTTAAGGAGGATCTGTGTTTGATAAAAGTCTAGAATCACTAGGCTTTTGCTGAAAACTTTCTCCACTACCATCAGATTTAGAAGGCAAGTGTAGAAATGATGGACTAAGAGGTCAGGTTCACTCCGGCTGGTTTAGTCCTGGGCATTTCTTCTTTACTTCTTCCATGCTGAGCACAAAGCAGAACATGGGGACAAAATCTCTTTTCTCTCCCAACACGAGGGGAAGATTTTCTCTCCCCGACCTAACTCCAAGAGACCCCCTCTTTGGTGACTATAAATTCTGATTCCAACCATCATTTTTTTTTCAGGTGACTAAGGCTGGTGGTAGCTATTTAGGGTGGGTTTGGATAGTGTCAATTTTGTGAGCAATGCCCCGCAAGAAGGAAAAAAGGGCCCGATGTTCTCCAACCTCGCCATTAATCAGAAATATCATGTCTGAAACACACAAAGGAAGCTCACCGGTGGAGAATCATGATCTTTCTTGCCAGATTCATTCTTTGTAAACCATGGCACACAAAGGAGAACACTCTGGGTTTTCAAAAGCCCATGAACAGATATTCAAGTAGACTGAGCTAGTCTAAGAGCCACTCTGGATAACTAAACAACTCCCCCAGAAGCCAGCAGCCTTTTTCTTATTTGTTCTTTCAGAAGATAATTTCACTTTCTCCTTGAATTTTGTCCCGTTTTCTTCCCTGAGTCTCCCTCTTGGATGTGCTTCAGTCGCTGAATTTAAGCCACAGCTGAGAAACAAACTAAAAGTATTCACTTTGAGAACGTCTACAAGGTTCTTCCTATTCTAGGTCTCAGAGATGATTTTATAGCAGGAAGAAAGCTTACAAGCAACAGACAGGGCAATAAGAGGAGAAGAATAAAAAGGCCTATCCCTCTTGCTAAGATACCCAAGAGAATTAAAGAATTAAGTCGGGGAGCAAAAGGCCTGGAGAATACCAAGAGAACTTCCGGAATGTGCTTGTCCTCCTCTGGAAGGTATCAAGATGCCAAAATCTTAACAAGGCTCTTCCATTTCATCTTAAATTAAAATCCCTCACTATGGCCTGTGCCATTATGCACATCAAAACAACTCTCAGATGGACTGACTTGTATTTTTATTAAGAGGTTCTTTTCTATAAAAGAGCGAGCTGACAAGTTCAGCAACAATCACATTCTGTGACTGAATCAACGTACTCTTAAGTAAACGCAAGCGAAGAAGGTAGGGGAATGGGAAAAGTTGGGAAAAAAATGAAACAGATAGAGAAAAAATAGTATAAATATTAAACTAACAGTATTCATTAGGATTATCGATATCAGACTAAATTTATTTAGACAAGTTTACAAAATCAAGTGTGTTCAACACAAATATAGATCCGAGTATTTCGTAGATAGAAAGAAGGGCATTTCATAGATAAAAAGAAGGGCATCGTAAAACTAAACCATACAACCAAGGGAAAACAAAAAATTTTTTATGAGGTATGAAATACTAAATCCAAAATCCAATACTATCAAAATCTTTCCATTTAACTTAAGCTGAGAGGGTAGAGTTTACAGAAGAACTGTGATCATTATTAAAGAACAAGGTGAAGTACAGGCCAGTGGTGGTACTTGACACACCAGCAGCATTTTTCAGAAGGAAGACGCTGACGTTTCTTTCAAATACATAAACATTCCCATCTCTTTATATGTATTTGCTCAGAGCATCACATTCATATACCAATGGGAGCAGAGAATGGGGGAGATGCCCAAGAGAGGGGGAGGGTAGAAAAGGCATTTTGTATTTGATGAAGCTAAGAGCTCTGGTACCTTTTGTGTTGCTAAAAATAACAAAGCACTGGTTCTAAATACAGTGATTATGTTCATACACATGGGTCTCTGCAAGAGATCCCTGGAAAACAAAACGTGCTTTGTCCTCCTGCCCCTGCTCTATATAGAAAGATGAAGCATTGCTGAATTTATTATAGAGTTTGCACCAAACACGGTCGTTTGGCACAGGTTAACAAGCCATTGCCTCCACTGGCAGAAAGAAGTTTCCTGAGAAAGTTTTTCTCAACAAACGTCAGTGATCTGTTTCCCCAGGTCCCTGGATTGAGAAACCAATTGCTACTTCCTCACATAAAGCCAAGGACGGCTGTTCACAATTAACGCGGCTTCGAATTTATTCACTTGTCCCAAAGCAATTTGGTCCTCCGTCTAAAAGAGGCATCGCATTTTGAAGGGCTCCAGAAATGAAAATAAAATTGCATACAGGCAGATTAAAAATATATATACATCTTCAACAGCTTGTCAGCACCTGCCTGGCTCAGCCTCACTCGATTGTAGGACTTGGAATTTTAGCCACCAGGCATGCCTTCCAACCTTTAAACCAGGATTGGCCCCGTCCCATCCTCACCAACAACATCTTCTAAAGCTGACTGGGCAGCTCTAAGCCCAGTATTTGGAGCACCTAATGTGAGCCTGCTGGGTGCAGACGTGCCCGCCCAGAAGAAGGCTTCCTCCTTCACAGACTAACCATGTGACCAACCAAAGTTCTTCCACGTGTCCCGACTTTTATTCCAGTCTCTATTGGATGAGGAGCCCTACTCAGAACTTCCAACTATTCTGCACAGTCCCTGACACCCTTGATGCTGGACCCTGCTGCCTCTATCTGCAGATGCCAGCAGAGGTTGGACACCCCTTCCTACCCTTACCAGTGAAAAGTTTATGTGGCTTTGTCCTCTAATGTACCAAACCCCTGCATTCCCACACCAGTCTGAGTCACACCGAGTGGGTTATTTGGCCTAAAATAGGTTTCTTGGAGCTTGCTACCTGCGGCAGGCAGTGTACAAGGTTAAGTCCAGTCCCAACAGCCCTCAGCCTCTCCCTAGACTCCTTGTTCAGATCCCAGTATGCCTGGCCTGCAAAAGCGTAAAAATGGTGTCCAGTGTTTGATTGGTTACATCTAAGTTTACCTGAGATTTTCTCTGTTCACTTTATACTGAAAATTGCTCTCCTTTTCCGGAATTATTCAACTCTCACTTTTGCTATTCCTCATTTGTGCCTGCTGGGTAAAAGCACTAAAAACGGCTCTTTAAGAGTTCAGAGTTCCTACCCACTCACCCTTCATTTTCTTCCCCTCAGGCTCTGGGAGGCGTGTGTATATGAAGTCTCGTTGAGTACGCGACACCATCGGCTGGAACCAACACCCAGTGCCTAACCTGACACAGGGAGAGCCACACGATCCTGTCTACGTTCCTAGAAAACACCTATTACTCTCTCTGTACACAGAAGGAATACTTGGCCAAGAAGGTACAGAATGCTGAATCTGACTTCAAGAAGGTACCAAGAAGGTACAGAATTCTGTACCAAGAATTCTGTACCAATTCTTCTTGGTACAGAATTCTGTACCAATTCTGTACCAAGAAGGTACCGAATCTAGCTGGGTCTGACTTCAGAGTGGATTCAGCTTCCAACACAGTCCAGCATCACACTGTCTCTGGCCCAGCCTAACCCCCGCCCCGACAGAGCAGTAGCAGCCCTGCCAATATCCCTGGCCATCTTGTCACTGCTGTAATGCGCACTGCAGCCCGGGCTGAGGTTTCTTCCTTCTTTGACTCTCTTTGCCCACAGGCCTAGTTCCACAGATAAAGACCCCATTGGAATGTCCTAACTGGCCTACACCTTTAGCCCAACCAACGTTTCCATTCTCCCTTCTGGGGCCTTGGGTCGCTGAAATGCTGTCAGTATCTCAACTTGACTCTGGAAGATTGGCCAAGCAGGGATGGGCAGCAGCCATCACTCGAGGGAGGTATCAAAGTTGGCACGATCTTTCCTGAAAATAAGAGCTGGACAAGTAAAGGAAGAGCCCATTTATACATTCTTATTTTGAAGTTTGTATACTTCTTGTTTTTAAACCACATTCAGTGGTCTCCTACATTTCTATAGTTCATACATTTCACTTAAATACGCTTCCTCTGATGGAAGCATGTGAGCAGAAAAAGAGCTCTTTAAAAGAAAATGCCAATTGGCATTTCAAACAAAGAAGTTTCGAGCTTAGCCTTTTACACATCCTCATCAGACCCTCTGGAGTACAGAGCCATTGTTACAATCAGATGCCGGCGCATTGAATCTCTCATCTAGATTCTTCACAGTGGGGCCTCTGCCTATAGAGGAAATCACCCCAGACAAGTATGATTCTTACGTGGTCTCATTATCTGCAGACCCGGCAGTAAAGCCGCTCACCTCGCAGGCTCACATCAGCTGGCTGTGAATTCTGGTCCATGCTCACAGAAACAAAACGGCGGATCCTGATGGCTCAGCAACGACATCCTGATGCTAATTCGGTACTGCTTGCAAGGTGCCAATACGTTAACCCTGTACAAGCACAGCTTAAAACTCTCTACTAAATAATGCCAGCCTGGGATCTCAAAGAAGACACATTAACCAGAGTGGCTTGAGAAGACACTAGCCCAGCTCAGAATACCACCACGGTTAAACCAGTTTAGGAGAATGCGAGGTGGAACTAGATTATCTTCCAAGCCTTCAAAGAATATTCCACAATTTTCCTCAGATATACAGGCCAGTGAGTCCAGCAATCCTGACTTTCGGAAAATCTTCCCAATGTCTATCTCAATTCCATCATGCTGCAGATGAAGTCCTTTGGCTCTCACATTTTCCTCAGCAAAAGGCCCTCAAAAATTTTATTGAACTAAATTAAGGTGATGTCAACTTAGACGATGGTCTGTGATTTGTTTTGCGTGTAAAGATTATAATTACACTTACTCTCAGCCTTTTCTTCCTTAGCCTAAACAACCCCTTTTATTTCTCCTTTATTATGTTTCTTATTACAATATTTATTGAGTTTACACTGTACTCGGTTAAACATGCATTATGTCAATTAATTCTCATACCCCTACGAAGTAAGCCCTATTACTCTCTCTGTTTCATCAATAGAGAAAGTGAGCTTTAGAGAAGTTAAGTAACTCACCCAAGGTCACTGCTGGTCTGAGAATCTAGCTGGGTCTGACTTCAGAGTGGACTTAACCACGCCCCACACATCCTCAAGCTTCCATGAATCAGCGCTGTGGCTCCCATCTGAACCATCTACACCTCCTGTTTTAATTGTGAACCACAGAATGACCACAGTTATCTAGTAAAAGTCTAACCCCCGCCTAGTATAGTACACAGACTATTTTCATGAGTTCTTAAGCTTCACCCCTATGCATCCACCTACTAGCACAGTTGCACTGCTAACTAGTGATGGATTTGGTCCATGTTATCACCCTACGGTATTCTTTTACTGGACCTCATACAACCGGTTCTTTATGATCTTATTAGCTGTTTGCTAATCAATCAAGGATTTATTAAATGCAGGTGCTGTGGGAAGTAGAGACAAAGTATAACTCATCATCCTCATCCTCAGGGTGAGCCGATTGGAAGATAGATCAAAATACACAGAATAATTGATGGCTTTCTTAAGTTAAGTGATAACATGAGGTTTCGAATATGTGTCATAAGAATGATGAGAATAGAGGTGCAGTGTGGCTGGACAGCTATATTTTTTTAAGCTTCTTTTTACTTATCTCTTTCTTTGCCGCTTCTCCCACCAGCTCTGTGCGGTGAGCAAATTAAACGCCCATGCATTTTAATCCAAATACCAGACTATGGACAGAAATATAAGTAACACTGGCCTTGAACTCAGCCTTAGATTTGTCCTCAGGTGGCCAACGAGCCCCTGATGTCCACTATCTCAGGCAGCGACGTAAGGGCTGATAGAAATACCATACAGTATCATATCCAAAGCATTCCACCGTCTAAATGAATTATATATAAATCTTTCTCCTTGATCTACCCAGTCTTTCATTTTCATCTCAGAAGATTAGATTAGTATGACAGGACTTGTCCTTTATGAAGTCAAGCTACCCAGTTAAAAAACCCTCTTCTCTTCAAATGATTGCAAATTGATTTTGTTAAGATTTCTTTTCAGTGTTCCTTCAGGAAAGCTAGGGGAGTGATACTTTCTAGTCTTTCCTTTCTCTCCATGTATTTTTTTTCTTTACTCTGGCCTTTTTCATCTGATCCTCCAATAGTTTTCGATAATTGTGTGCATCAGTCGGGAGATCAATCAATTACCTCCGTGCTCCTTGCATAAAGATAACCTGCGATGGCAAAATTAAATCTAAGCAACTCACAAAAGTAGCCTGACACCAAATTTTCTTCAGTTCACTTTATTAGTCTCTATGCCCCATTCATTTAAAAATGTACAGACAACTACCCAAGAGCTATCAATTCTCAAAGCCCCCTCCATGCCTCTTAAATTAACATAATGTTCTTTTTAATTTTATTTGCCTACTAATAAAGCAAGGGTATATTTCAAGATCTGCTTTTATTCTTGGCTCCATGAAATTAAATGAATACAGAGTAGCAATGGCATCCTTGAGAATTCACACAGTAACACAGTTTCTCACCTTTTGCAAAAAAAAAAAAAAAAAAAAAAATGACACACCTGAACTAGTCGGGTGCTTCTTCCAGGTGTAAATGGAATGAGACACAATGTCCTTGTCTGTATGTTGAGGCTTATGTTGGTTACATATGCAACAACTTATTAACAAAGTTACTAGAACTAATCAGTTCAGTTTGCAAGTTATGTTTCACACAAAAAGGAAAGCTGTCTTGGCTCAAAGAAAATATCTCCTTGTATTTATATTCCTGAGTTCCACAATGATGCAAAGATTATCCAAATTATCTAGACAGAGTCCCCAAAAGACCTCCTACCAAGGACCTCTATGGAATCAGTCGCTTAGTTATAGTAAGTTCTTAATATTCAAATCTTTGGTGACAAAGAGTAAGTTCATCTCACTCAACTTCTTTTTTTTTTTTTGCATCTTTTTATTCTATAGCAACATCTTTCAAAGAACAGACATTTTAAATTTGAAGTCCAATTGCATTTTTAAAAGTGAATCATGCTTGTACTTCTCCATGTTCATCAGGAAAAGCAAGAGAGAGGTTCTTCTTTAGCAAGTAAAAAAAAACCTCTGCCAGTTTACAGGCTACAGGGTAATCTGGGAATTCAACTATCTCAGACATATTCACGAAAATATCCCCATTCCTAGTCACAGCATTCCATTGTTTTTTATTAAGGTCCTTGACCGTAAAATAAGGGACTTACTAGAGATGTGTATCTGGTATCCTTTACACTTGTATTGTCTTTAAAATTCAAGTTTGGGGCTTGATAGATAAACTAAGTTCTTCTCTAGTCTCCTAGGATGTGGGACCATTCTCCTTGCATGAGCTCAAACCATCTTAATCTTGCTGCTTACATGTGGCCTTTTCCATCCCCACCACTACCACCGCCCGGACAGATAACTTCTCTTAGAACACTTGGCCTGAACTTGGTAAGCAACAGTGGAAACTGTCTCTCAGCTTCTTAATCTTTTCCTACCGTAAGGGAGAATAACTCCCAGATTCCCCTCTCATCTCCTCCCCATAAAGGCAAAGATCCCCCTGATCTGGTCACAGTACAACTCCTTGAATACCTAATTGTGTTTTTTTTAAAATTAAATATGTACTAGTAGAGGGTTGCCATGTTGCTCAGTGAGTGACTTCTAGAGTCAGACTCGGTTAAGCTTCCTTCTTTGATATGTTTGGTGTTAACAAAACCACAGACCTTTCACAGGCATTGGAAGGGTTAACCATAAGTTGCTTGCAAATATGCTCCCAAAAGAAAAAAAGCAAGCCAGCCGATGACGTCAGGTAACTCAGATTATTACACGCAGATTGTACACGTATGGTGAAAAATGAGGAGCAGAGCCACACAACTCACAGTGACAAGACAGCTGCTCCGCATGCGCCGAGGCCACTGGGACCCACACAAACCTCTGTGGGCCATTGAGGAAGGCTGGTCCTGCAATACCAGGTCAGGACCTAACAGTTCAGAAAGTAAGCCATTTATTTTACCTGGAGTTCTACTTTTTTTTTTTTTTTTTTTAATTTCTGCTCCTCTGAACATGGCTCTTGGTTTCTAAAATTTTAATCCATCCCGTTCTCCACCATTACAGGAAATGAAATGTCTCCCATCTTGCCCTGCAAGCTCAAGAACTTTATCAATATGCCCTGGAAGCCAAATTCATGCCAGTCTTCGACTTTTACTCATTGCACATAAAGCCAGTGTGCACTCTGTTCACATCATTTCCTATATCCTTATAAAGTTAGGAGGAGAGAAAATTAGTGTTCTGTTTCTTCTGAATTATTGGGCATTTCACAGTGACCTATCTGTCCACGATCACTTCAAAAGAACTTAACGTTCATTGACTTTGACCAAATGTGGCTCATTCTAAGGGTGTTACCCTCTGTGAAATGGTGGCTGAATAGCTGTCAAAAAGACTAGTTTCCAGAATATTTAATAGATTTCACTGAAATTTGGTAAGTGGGAGGAGGTTATGGAGATATTTGCTGGCATTGAGATTAAAGGTCAAACATTAATTTAGTCCCTGGCGTTAGCATCTCAACACCCCTAATGTACAAACTGCAAACTCCCTCCATTTTAACCACACTTAAAGATAGATATGTGTTATTTATTCCTGAGAATAATAGTCTAAAGATATTCTGTGATGAATTCTGTCTGACAAGAATAAGGGGCCCTGACCTCTAGAGATTTCTACAAACTTTTACTCTCTGGGTTTCAACTCCAGATGCCTCATCCTTCTTTGTGATTTTGATAACTGGTTTCCCATAGCCACCACTTCATAATGAGCCCTAAGTGAAAATCTAAAATTTAGATTTTGCTCTTTATAAACTTACATGGTTTTAGAAGGAAGAAGCCAAGGTAACAAAGCAGTAAGTACAAAAAGAGAAAACGCATACTAGGGCTATGGAAAAAGAACTGGATTTGGAATCAGAAATTCAGATCCAAATCTGGATACTTCTTGTCTGTGTGATCTTAGACTGTAATTTAACTTATCCGACCGTTATTTTCCTCTAGAAAATAACAGTGCTAATTCTTAATTTATAGAGTTGTAAAGAGGATCAAATGGGGGGGTGGGGTGGGATGAACTGGGAGATTGGGATTGACATATATACACTAATATATATAAAACAGATGATTACTAAGAACCTGTTGTATAAAAAAATAAACAAATAAAATAAAATTCAAATTAAAAAAAGAGGATCAAATGAGATAATACCTGTGAACGTGGCTACTACAATGCCTGGCACAGAGTAAATTCTCAGATTCAGTAAGTGTGAGGTTATTTACCACGTACGATGACCAACAATACAGGCAAGGAAAAGTTTTATTTCATAAATATTTACATATTTACAAACAGGTTAAGTTGATATATTCATCATCATTTTTATTGTCCTTCTTGCCTAAGCATCAGGTATAATTGATTAAACAGCTTTCAAGGTTGACTGGATATTCAATACAACCCAGAACAGCTGAGCTCCCAAGTTGTCCTTTTCTGAATGTGTGAGAACATTCTACCTTCTCAGGTCTTGATGCGGGTCCCACTGATTCTTTCCATGACTTCAGTCATTCACTCAACTGAATGACTAGTATGATTTCCAGCCCAGGAGACATACTCTTGCCTCTTTCTTGCTTCTCACTGTCCGATCAGAACAACATTCACCAGCCCACTCATTCTACTCTTTCATAAAAGTCATATTCTTCAGCCATTGCTCCCAGCTACTGTCGGGTCTCAGGTGGAAGAGCTTCTACTGGGTCTGCTGGGCAGGTGTCATTTTGGTGGCTCTCTACCAACAGGTTACCTTATTTTACCAGACACAATTCCTCTCCATTATCTTAAGGAAAACTACCCCTTTCTTCCCATGTGAAAATCACAGGTTTCCTCTCAGCTTCCCCCAATCTGAGTTCTGTCCCCAGTCTGAAGAATACCGTTAGCCTCTGGCTCATTTGTAGACTGGTTTGCTCTGAGCATAAAGAAAGACTAACACTCCCCACCTCTCACTCCAATTCATGCCCATGGCTCAGGCCGCTAGCCCCACCCAATTCCCTTGGTTCTCTTTCATGACTCATCAGCCAGCATGTATATAGTGAAATATCTATCTAATGACCACCAGTCAAAATTTTAGAATATAAAACTCTCTAGGCACACACATAAAGTATGCAAAATAACTCTTACTGAGAAAGAAGCAGTATTTAAATCATGTCTGCAGGGAGTAAATACCTAACTAAAAGCAAGAAGAAATAAGGCAGAAATAATAAATTGAAATTCTAAATATCTGAATCACTTAAGACATAGTACATTTCTATCACAGGCAACATAGCAGCCTTGTAACAGATTTTTTTTCTTTCACAGATCAACTAATTTCTAAATATCTTCACAAGTCTAAAAAATAATCACACTTTCCAACGCTGTTCCTCATCATCAAAGCCACCCCCAGGTCTCTAACTAATGTATTCTCAGCAAAGTCTTAACCTTTATTCATACCCACATCCTCAGTGGTGAGATCAGCGCTTTAGGGTCCATTCTCTGGGAGGGTCCAGAGATGTCACTGATTACAGTTGTGGGTGAATTTCACACTGAAACACTAGCAGAGTAGGAACTCTTGAACAACTGCAGTCCGCCGGGGTGCTGGGTTAGAGAGGGTGGTCAGAACTGCAGAAGTGACCGGTGTTACCATGTGCCCACCCAGTGACTCACAAACACAGGCTTGGTAAGTTCCCTCCCATCCAGTCATGTAGAAACTGCAAGGCTCTATGAAAGAGACACATTTTTCTCTACTCAAAGACCCACACTTTCCTTGTTTTTCCCAAATTCAATTTTTACATCATCTGACATAGCTAGTGTGCTCTCAGTTGTGAGCTTGTGCGTGCACACACCTGCACAATATTGTGTGCACATGTGCAAAAAAGGAAGAAGGAAGTCGGCACAGAAAGATCTATATATAGAGAGAGTACATATCTGTTAAATACACACGAGGCAGGTCATGGTGAGACAGAACTTAACACTGTTTAGTAAAAGAAGCCATTGTCTGCTTCTTCATTAAGATGGACCTGGAAAGAAGTCTGCATCCTCCCAAGAAGTTCCCCAAGGCAAACAAACACCTCCTTTCCTGGGGGAGAAATAAAAGAAGACTTTTCGGGCATAACAAAAGTATCCCTCTTGGTATGGACAACACTGATCTCTAGAGAAGAGGTGGAGAGAGTAATACAGAGTCAAGGATTCTGTTGGGAGAAAACAGATTGATACCCCCAAACTCCTTCAAAATTACTAGACACTCTTCTGTAGATTGATATAGTTCAGACTGAGACCACTGACAGGAAAGAAAAATGGTGGAACTCACCATGAGGCAATGGGGAATGTACGATATGAACCCAGCTCAACTTGTAAGGGGCTAGAGGTTCACGGAGAAGGAGCAGTTTCAACACAGCACAAGGCTGAAGCTGGAAGTCCTTCAGATATAGACCTCCCAGGACAATGATCCTGTCCTGGGAACAGTGGATGAGCAAATGAATGTAACTTGAAGCATTGTAAGCCCAAGGCAAACCAGATAAACAAACCAAACCAAACCAAACCAAAACAGGGTCTACTAAGTAGGCTGCTCAGACCATCCAGTTCTCTCTCATTCTGAGGTCTAGAATGAGGCTGATCTATAGCCTGAGTAAACTCCTCGTGTTCTTGAACCATCTGGCATGGATATTAGAGAGACCTTCAGAGGGTGAATTTGTTTTTCCTGATAATACGAGTAGGAGGGAGTTTTAACAGTAAATTTAAAAATAAAAGATGTGACCCTTCTTTTAACCCAAGCTGATGACTGGTACAAATGGGTACAAAACTAGTTACACATATTAGATAAAGATTGAACCCCTTTGGGTTCAATTTAGTTAATTTTGCTAGTGGGTTTTTGATCAAAATGTGAAAAAGGTGAAGTGTAATGAGGTGAAAGGTGAACATCATCCAGATGGCTAATTATAGCTCATCTGCCCAATACTCTGAAACCAATGTGGTTCCAAGCCAACTTTATCAGAGAATGCTCATCCCTGAGATAGAAAATGGAGTAATGAGAATGGGAATAGTGGAATCCTTGAGTCTAGAGCAGGTATTTAATGATTTACAGGCCTTCATTGGGGTACAGGGGCATCGAAGAAGGAGTTGACACCCACTGGGTTACTAACGTTGCCAAGCCTAATGCACAAAGTAAGAGTAAATATCATTTTTCAAAATGGTGCCACAATGTTACAGTGCTTTGCTAAGTCTTTTTATCAAGAGCTCTAATTGGGGGATGTGTTTTATGTATAGTCTAGCCTTCTCTATTTACTGCTAAAGACATAATATGCATTTAATCATTCCTGAGCACACACGACATGAACGGCCCTGTCCTAGGCACTAAGGAGGATGCAGTAAGTTATGGGAAATTATCCCTGACCAAAATTCTGACAACCTGGAATGTACAAGTGACAATAATACAAAGTGTAATGTAATTATCACAGGGTGAATTAAAATAAATGTTATGGGGCTTAGAAAGGGAAGGGATCACACATGATCAGGAATCAGGAAAATTTTCATGATGGAGAAGTAGGACGATGGTGGCAGTGGTGGTGGTGGTGACGATTATGACCAGGTACTAATAGGATGAGAAGCCGAGTCTAGTGGTGGGAGCAGTTCAAGCATACGTGAGGATTTGGTTCTGAGGACAATAAAGGTTCAATTAGGCTATTCCTTCAGCAGATATTCATCAAGTGCCTAAAAAATGCCAAAGGCTGGGTTGGAGGCTGGGGACAGAGACAGGAGCTACTTGCCTAAGCTTTCACGGGGCCGAGCAGAGGAGCAAAAGGTAAACCAGAAAAATAACATATTAGGTAAGCACTATACTGCATTACACCGTGTGGGTTAAGTGCAGGAGCTCTGTGGTAAGACTGTCTCAGTGGGAACAGGACCATATCACCAACAGGCTGTTACCGTAGGCAAGTTACTTAGCCTCTCTCGCCATGGTTTCCTCATCTGTAAAATGGGTCAGTAATGCACCTACCTCACAGGGTAAATGAGATAATGCCTCTGAAGCACCTGGTGTGGTGATGGACACAGAGTAAGTGCTTAGTGAATAGTACTATAAAGAATACATTTGTTTGTGTCCATCGACAGATGAATGGATAAAGAAGATGTGGTATACACACACACACACACACACAATGGAATACTACTCAGCCATAAAAAAGAATAAAATAATGCCATTTGCAGTAACATGGATGGACCTAGAAATTATCATAGTAAGTGAAGTAAGTCAGAAAGAGAAAGACAAGTACCATATGATATCACTTACATGTGAAATCTAAAATATGACACAAATGAACTTATCTACAAAACAGAAACAGACTTGCAGACATAGACAGCACACTTGTGGTAGCCAAGGGAGAGGGAGTGTGGGGGAGAGAAGGACTGGGAGTTTGGGGTTAGCAGATGTAAACTATTATATATAGAATGGATAAACAACAAGGTCCTACCGCATAACACAGGGAACTATATTCAATATCCTGTGATAAACCATAATGGCAAAGAATATGAAAAAGAATGTCTATATATGTATAACTGAATCACTTTGCTGTACAGTAGAAATTAACACATTGTAAATTAACTATACGTCAATGAAATAAATTTTTTAAAAGAGTATGTTTGTACTTCTGTCTGAATATCTGATGTCATGAAGACAGTCTCTTTAGAAGTAGAATTAGGGAAGAGCCAGTCAAGGATACTAATTTTAAAAGTCATTAATGCATTTTTACACACTGTTTTCCAAAACCGTTGCATCATTTCACACTCTCGTAAGCAGTGTGAGAAAGTGCTGATCTCACTATACTCCATAGTTAACATATTTTTTAAAATTTTGCCAATTTGGTAGGTGAAAAATATGTCATTGCTTTTTTAATTTTCGTATCTTTCATTATGGTGAGGCTAAACATTTTTCATGTGTATGAGCCACACATATTTTTCTTCACATAAAATCGTATTCCCATTTTACAAGTGGGAAAAATGGGAATTTTGGTTGCAGAGTTTGGACTTAAAAAGGTAGAAAATGGGAACTGCTTGAAAATTACTGAGAGGGGAACAAATTGAAATGATCTTACGCTACAGTGCACATGTGCTAGTTCATTTCTTGTCATATTATTGGGAAAGAACAAAAATAAACTAAATTAATACTAAGGAAAGTTTAGGGGGGGTCTGGAGCAGGAATGGATTAGAAGAGAGCCAAGAGAATAAACTGAAAACATTAAGACAGAAAGAGGAATAGGGAGCAAAATAAAGAGAAAAAGAGTGAGAGCAACACGATTACCAAAGGCAAGCAAGGAAAGGAAGGAGATGAGAAATAAGCCCCCCAATTAAAATTTACATCTAGGGGGAAGGGATAAATTGGAAGATTGGGATTGACACATACATATAAAATAGATAACTAAGGACCTACTGTACAGCACAGGGAACTCTACTCAATACTGTGTAATGGCCTATATGGGAAAAGAATCTAAAAAGGAGTGGATATATGTATATGTATAACTGATTCACTTTGCTGTACACCTGAAACTAACACAACATTGTAAATCAACTAGACTCCAATAAAAATTAATTTAAGAGTCTTCAGCAGGCAGCCGCTCAAGCTGGTGGCCCTGATAAACAAGTGAATTTCCGGTGACAGGAGACTCGGGGTGCTGCTACTAGAAGAACCAGGAATGAATGCTGAGCAAGCAAAAGAACGAGGTGTCCCGGTCCCCAGCCTGCACCTACTTCCTCCTCCACCTCACCCAACCCCTCCCTGTGGCAGACCCAGGGCTCTTAGCCTTGGGGTAGTTGCGTCCCCTTTAAGAAGCTGATGAGAGCCCCGACTGCCCTCAGCGCACACACCAGCCAGCTCCGTTATGGTGACCTGCAGCCCCACCGTCATGATTAGTGATAATGAACCAGGTTATGACCTGGATTTATTTTGTATACCTAATCATTATGCTGAGGATTTGGAAAAGGTGTTTATTCCTCATGGACTAATTATGGACAGGACTGAACGGCTTGCTCGAGATGTGATGGAGGAGGTGGGAGGCCATCACATCGTGGCGCCCTTTGTGTGCTCAAGGGAGGCTATATATTCTTTGCTGACCTGCTGGATTACATCAAAGCACTGAACAGAAATAGCGATAGATCCGCGATAGATCCATTCCTATGACGGTAGATTTGATCAGACTGAAGAGCTACTGTAATGACCAGTCAACAGGTGACATAAAAGTAATTGGTGGAGAGACTTCCCTGGTGGTGCAGTGGTTAAGAATCCGCCTGCCAATGCAGGGGACATGGGTTCGAGCCCTGGTCCGGGAAGATCCCACATGCCGCGGAGCAACTAAGCCCGTGCGCCACAACTACTGAGCCTGCACTCTAGAGCCCACGAGCCACAACTACTAAGCCCGCGTGCCACAACTACTGAGGCCCAAGCGCCTAGAGCCCATTGTCCGCAACAAGAGAAGCCACCGCAACGAGAAGCCCACGCACCATAACAAAGAGTAGCTCCCGCTCGCTGCAACTAGAGAAAGCCCGTGTGCAGCAGTGAAGACCCAAAGCAGCCAAATAAATAAATAAATAAATAATTTTTTTAAAAAGGTAATTGGTGGAGATGATCTCTCAACTTTGACTGGAAAGAATATCTTGATTGTTGAAGATATTGTTGACACTGACAAAGCAATGCAAACCTTGCTTCCCTTGGTCGAACAGCATAATCCAAAGATGGTCAAGGTTGCAAGTTTGCTGGTGAAAAGGACCCCTCAAAGTGCTGGATATAGACCAGACTTTGTTGCATTTGAAATTCCAAGCAAGTTTGTTGTAGGATATGCCCTTGACTATAATGAATACTTCAGGGATTTGAATCATGTTTGTGTCATCAGTGAAACTAGAAAAGCAAAATACAAAGCCTAAGATGAGAGTTCAAGTTGAGTTTAGAAACATCTGGAGTCCCATTGAAATCACCAGTAAAATTATCAAATGTTCTAGTTCTGTGGCCAGCTGCTTAGTAGAGCTTATTGTATGTATCTTCTAAGAATTTTATCTGTTTTGTATTTTAGAAACGTCAGTTGCTGCATTCCTGAACTCTTTATTTGCACGATGAGCCTATAGACTATCAGTTCCCTTTCGGTAGATTGTTGTTTGACTTGTGAATGAAAAATCCCTTAAATCACATCACTATTGAATGAAAATATCGACATTGTATCTGTAAGAAACATTTAAAGCAAAGAATATATTAGTTTTTAAATTGGTATTCTAATTTTTATATATTCAGGAAAGAACAGAAGTGATTGAATATTGTTCATTATACCACTGTGTGCTTAGAAAAGTAAGAAGCAGTCAGTTTCATATCAGTGACAGCATTTAGAGGTATCATTATGTTCGATAAACCATATGTCCTGGAATTATTTTAGTAGGTTTCAGTAGTATTAACTGTATTTTCCCACTGGTTCAGATTATTTCCGGTGAATCTTTGTCAACAGTTCCTTTTAAATACAGATCGATAAGTTCCCAAAAAAAAAAAAAAAAAATTAATTTAAAAAGTAAATAAATAAAATAAGATAAAATTTACATATAGTCTGTTTCTTTTCATCCGCCCGCCTCTGTACCTGAACAAATATGGCTTTAGCTCTATAGCTTGTGCTGCAAAATGTACACTGATGTGGAGGGGAGGGTAAGCGTGGAAGGAGAGAGCAAGGGCACGCTAATGGGAGTCCCAAAGGTGCACCGTTCTCAAAGGCAAGGGAATCCTGAGCCCCATTCCATTAACCTGGTGGCCTCATCTCTGACCTGACCTGGAAGCAAAAAAAGAAGAACCGGAGTCAAAACAGCTTCTGGATGTGGATACTTCAGCCCAGGTCACCTTTGGAATGCCCCCTTTTGGTTCCAAGAACAGAAGGTCAAAAAAGAGAAAAGAGTTAAAACTGAGGCCAAGAATAGGAGCGAATTGGAGCCAAAAGCGTATTCTCATCAACTTGCTTAAGGACACGCCATCTGCTCAAGAGTGATCACTTGGCCAAACTCTTGTCTCCATCCTGACCGCTCAAGAGTTCCCAGCCTCCTCTGGACCTCATCTTTTCCATGTCAATTTCAGCCCACCTCACCTGTGCCAGGAAACTGCAGGAAAGACATGTCAGCTGGGAAAGGAAAGGCGGCAGAAGAAAGAGTTACACAAAGTCCGTATCTCCACTGCCTGAGGTATTCTGCAATACCCTCCAACCCTCAGCAAAACAAGAACAAGAGCAGCTGCAAGATCCACAGCGGCCGGGATAAAAGGCCCCTAAAGGAGAGAAGATGCGACATCATTTGGTGCCTTCCCATCACCGGAACCCGGAACGATTTCTCCTCCAAAGCCTCGTCATTCGTTAGCCTTTCTCCTTTGTTCTCCTTCCTCAAAGAACACTGACATTCAGAAGATATACAACAGATACTTAAGGTGCAAAGTATGTGCTTAGAGCCCGCAGGTCAGGTGGTGCCTCCCTACTCTGGGGCAGTCTTGTTGATTTGGGTCCAAGTATCAGCTCTTAGGCTAGCACACTCAAGAATCTTTCCTGAACTTCTTACTGTTCCTGTGGCTGACTTTCTCTCAGTCTGTCTCGAGTTCCCACGTCCACCCTGTTTGTCCACTGTTGTTCCAGCCAGACCAACGGAAATCTGAAGTCCAGCCTTAACTGGTATCTACATAAAGGGAAAAAAATCCACTTGTTTCATCCACCTTGTGAGCTTAGTAATTTTACATAAGATCTGGGTAGACCTAGGGAAGGGCCACATTACTGCTGGAGTGGGCCAGTATCATTTCCACGGCTGGTCCACACCCTTGTTCCCCACTCTCTCCCCCTATCGTCTTCCTATTCTAGGAAATTACATATATATTTATATATATATAATTATGTACATATTCTATATATAAAATACATATAAATATATGTTTTTATTTATACCTTACTCATGTAGTTGTTCATAGATCAAGCAGAACAGTTTCTCCCACTCTGAAGTCCCTCAAACTCAGCTTCTACCCCAGGCAGATTTTTCAAGTTGTTTATTCTTAAAAATATAGATTAGTCTCTCTAAAAGGTATTCTGGAGAATACAACTTTCTCTAGTCATATTATAACACATGATGGTGCAAATTATACAAAATTATAGAGAAGTTACAGGTTAGAGTTTCCCTTAAGCATGAATAATATTCAAGATATTTAGCAACTGACACCTTCGCCAGCCAATCAGAACTGAACGTGGCCTCAGAGATGGAGTGGCGTCCTGGGCCCCTGCTCTGCCAGGCAACAGCCCTTGCCGCTGACTTGTGGGAGAGCCTGGAGGAGGGACCAGGTGCGCTCACAGGCTTCAGAGCAGCTGCTCTTTACCGACTGGTTCAGAAGTGGTTCTACAGTTTAATGATGTACAACCACACTAGCGCTCACCAGCTGAACCCGGGCCACTCATCAGAAACAATCTTACTCGATCCCATTTCATCTGCTGAAAACAGTGCTCCATCTCTCCCCAGTCCTCCCTGTTTGTAAAATCAACCGGAACCCATTATTTTGGTCATCCTGCCCTTAACTTGATTGTTCACTTTCGGTTTTGATTTTGGCCAGTGATTTAGACCAGTGCCCTGGGATTTTTTGGTCTCTGGGAAACCAATGTACTCTTTTTTTTTTTTTTTTTAATGGCTGTGTTGGGTCTTCGTTTCTGTGCAAGGGCTTTCTCCAGTTGCGGCAAGCGGGGGCCACTCTTCATCGCGGTGCGCGGGCCCCCCACCATCGCGGCCTCTCCTGCTGCGGAGCACAGGCTCCAGACGCGCAGTCTCAGTAGTTGTGGCGCACGGGCCCAGCTGCTCCGCGGCATGTGGGATCCTCCCAGACCAGGGCTCGAACCCGCGTCCCCCGCATCAGCAGGCACACTCCCAACCACTGCGCCACCAGGGAAGCCCCCAATTTACTCTTGATCAAATATTTTAGGGAGAAATCAATTCCTTCAAAGTTACCCCAAATCGACTCTGGGGCCTTTCCAGAGTCCAGGTATAACATATATTACCAGCAGCCTCCTTTCCTTACAGAACCCAACTCAACTAACCAAACCGCTCTGCTCTGTTACTCTCTTCATTCCTTTGTAACTTCACGGACATTACCAAAACTCAAGTGTGTTTGTTTATTTGTTTGTTGCTAAACAGCAGTCCTTGGGAGTTAAGCTCTAGAACAGCACTATCCAACAGAAATACAACGTGAGCTACCTAGGTAATCTGAAATTGACTAGTAGACACAGTAAAATAAGTAACAAGAAACAGGTGAACTTAATTTGTATATATTATTTAACTCAATGTATCCAGAATATTATTTTAATGTGTAATCAATATAAAAATTATTAATGGGGTAATTCACATTCTTTCATTTTTTACAAAGTCTTCAATTCCCGGTACGTATTTTGTGTTTACAACACATCTCAGTACCACATGGAAAGTGCTGATTGCCTCATGGGGCTATAGTGGCTGCAGGCTGGACAGCCAGACTGTGTCTACCTCAGCTACTTACAGCTCCACCAGTTCTCAGCTGCTCAGTCTTGGGTAAATAATCTATCTGTGCCTCAATTTCTCATCTGCCAAAAAGTGATAATAATGGTACACACCTCATAAGACTGTTGTGAGAATTCAATGAGAAGGCACTATTCCTAGAACATAGTAAGATTTCAACCAACGTTAGCTACTGTTATCACCAGCATTATGCTGCTACTTCATCCCCCAATACTACTATGCATTCTCCAACTTTTTATTCAACATCCAAAAGAACAGGGGTAGTAGCCACATCCATAAACTTCTCTCTCCAGGAACTTGTTGTCCCGCCTCTGCCCTTTTTTCGGGTGGAGAAATAATGACCTAGAACAGTCCCATATCTTTAATAACTAATTAGATGGTGTCCATCCTGACCGAAACAGATCAAACATAACACCAAGTGAATTCAGCCAAGTACGGCCCAAGTACAGACACAGTGAGAAGTACGTTTTTTATTTACCTGGTGTCTGAATCCTTATTCACCACTGAACTATTTTTTTAAACCAGTCTCCTCATTTATGTAAGCAACTTTTATCTCTACGCCTGAATTCTAGCCAGTATTTCATGAAGGCTCAGCCAGAGAAAAGCATTCACCGTGATTTACCCTCCCAAATATTACAGGATGTTATTTATGCGGCCTTTGAGCAGGTTTCATGTCCATCCCCAGCCATGACTTCATTTCAACCACAAGAAACAGCAGAGGCACCATGTTTCCCAAAACTCCTTTAAAAACAACCCTGCAGATGCCAGGAGAACTGGGAATATTAATGACTGAAAAGCTGGGAATTAAGGGATGTATGCAGAATGGTGGGAATGGAATCTAAAGAACCCAGTTCTATTGAGCGTGAAATTGTTAACAGAGGGCAAACGTTTACAAAGCTTTGTGGCAGGAGAACTGATGGTGGAGGAGAAAGTCAGAAGGCAAGAGTCTGAAATAATCTAGGATCAAAAGTATTTGCAGGACCAGGTTGTACGATACTATTTATAGAGAAAAATAGATTTTTGGGGGACTCAGAAAAGGTGTTGTAAGAGTGGGTTTTGCCAAGAAACATACAAGATGCTTTGGCATATGTAAGTGGCATGATTTATGAAGCCTGAAAAAAAAGGAGAAAAAAAAAAGAGAGAAGCAATTTTGTTCACATAGTATGCACTTATATTTTATTCTTCTCAAGAAGGAATATGTTCTGATCACAGACGTGGCCAAATATTTCAGCAGGACACTCAACAAAGATCCTTATGAAATCCTGGTGGAAAGAAAAGTTGGAGAAACAAGCTAAAGGGAGGTCTCTGGGGGACAACCGAAGGATAGAATCCTGTTTTATTCAGCGTTTTTATCAACAAAGTGGGGAAGAATAGTTCGGCAAATTTACAGACTACACACAAGACAAGAAAATGGAAAGGATGCTGAGGTGACAGAGGGAAGAATCAAATTTCAAAAATACACGGGCAGGCCAGAAAGATGAGATCCACCTAAACAAACAATACGAACTGGGTTACATTTAAAACCAGCTGCACAAAGGGAGCGTGGGGAAGGGGCTTGGCTTACTTTGGGTCTCAGATCACTGTAAACTTGGGTAACCAGGCTGCCAAGGTAGCTAATGCAATTTTAAGGTACTTTAATAGAAGGACAGCATACCAAACAAGGGATGTGATAATTTAATTGTAGTCGACAGTGAACGGAACACAGTGATAACCTGATCCCCGGTACCTTGATCAAATGTCCGGCGTGAAATCTCTGAAAATCACTGAATGTGGAAACCCGCTGAGGAAATTTAGGCTACTTAGTGTGAAGGAGAAGACTCGGCGGCTGCCTGAGTATTGTGCTGATGTACCTGAAGGCAGTCATGTGGAAAAAGGTTAGAAATAATTCCAGAGGGTAGAATATGGCCCTCCAAATGGCAGTTACAGCATGGCAGACATTGTCTCAATATAAAGAAAGCCTTTCACAGGCTGAACGCAATAGACTCCCTTGGCCATCCAGGTAAGGTCCCTGCCACCAGAAATATTCCACCAGAAAGAGTCTGAGGGCCACCTCCCTCTCAGGGATTCCTGCTCTAAGTGAGATGCTGAACCGAATGACCTTTAGGGTTCCTTCTGAGGCTACGCTAATATGGTATTTATGCAGTAAAATGTGTACAAACTGAGTCAGCTCTTTCTGACACTGTAACGTGAGTGAGGTAATTACACATACATACCCCCATCACGGAGGACGTGTGTTATTACTAGAATCAAACCTTAGCTCTTCCATGTCTGTAGATCAATTATGTCAACAGAGTTACGTGCTGACCTTGAGCTAGTGAGGTTGAATGTAGAACAGGATCAGAATTTATCTGAGTTGATGAAATAGGCTTCACTTTTCCATAACTAGAAAGCACAGGTCAGTCAGTAGGCCTGTTGAGGGAAGGAAACAGGCTACAGAGAAAAAGGAGTAGTTTTCAGTTCTCCTGCCTATGTTGGCAACACAGGGGAAAGGAAGGGAAGGGGCTGTTCCACACACACACACACACACGCACACATGCACACACACACATGCACACACACACACACTCTCACTCTCATGGGAGCAGCCAGACACTAGGTTTCTGTGACTGTCAACATTTCTAAGCAGCTTGAGAGCAAACGTTCCTCTTCTATATCCAGATGATCTTTGCCATTGAGGTTAAGAATAGTATTATATGTCTCCTTCTCTCAAGGGATGAATTTGTCAGATTGTCAGATATCATTTTTGTCTTTGAGTTGAGGATACAATAAAATACAGAAAGAATTCTATATCATCTCTCAGCCATTCCGATTTTAGAATTGATGATTCAATATGGCTCCCTTTTTGACAATAACATAATGAGGCTCATTTCTTGCAGATTTGAGAAAAGAACTCTCACTACGTTATAGTTCCACTTTGTACGTCATTCTTGAGCTATCTTTCACTTTGGTGAATCAAGCTCAGGAGGCTCTTTGCTCTAGACCCGAGTCTCTCGTATATTTTTATCTCCCCATCACACTCCTGGTTTCACTTTAACTCCCCACTAAAGGTCAAAGTTGCAGCTCAGCAGCAGACCAGGAACCTGCTGGCCAGAAGGTAGAGATATGGAAGGAGTCCATCCTTTACTCTATGGAGATGGGAAAAATAGGTCTTTTCCTAGTCTTCACAGAAAGAGGCATATACTGTGTAAGCACCCGGAGCTCTCCCACATTTAGAGAGAACCAATGACTTGACACAAGTCTTCCGTCATTCCCAAAAGAAATCAAATTTTTCAAAGACTGAGTGGGAAATGTTTAAAATACTATTAGTATAAAAAACTCCATTTTGTATTCTCAATGTCAAATTTAAATAATAGAAAGATCCAGCAAGTTTATGATTCGCTACAAAAAAAAAAAAAAATAGGAAAAGCTTCACTTTACTCAATGTCTTCACTGAAAATTCATTTAGGTCTCCTCCAGGTCAGCTCATCCTTCTCCCACCCCAATAATCAAAGGAGCAGGATACTGAAAAAATAGAAGGACTCATGCACTAGGGATAAAGAAGGGAGTAAGTTAGTGATGCCATATACAATACCTACTTTTGGCTATAAGCAACAGGATTCCCTACGTAATGAGCTATGGACGTTCTGTTGATGTCCAAAATATAAGACAAGAGAAATACTAACATGAATGGATTTTTAGAAAACCACAGATAGGCAGTAGGGGGAAATGCAGCCCTTTGTTCCACGCAATAGGCAGAGTTAGGTGGGTATTAACAGAGAAATATTTCAAAGGCTAAAACACTATGATAATAAAGACACTATGATCTAGGCACAAAAATCTGGGGCATAAGAACAAAGGTAGCTGACTGAGGTCTGTGAATACCCGGCAAGACTGATGAAGGCCTTTGGGCTCTTTCACAGGACAAAATATGTTTCTTTGTCATGAAGCAAATGATCTGAGAAAAGAAGTGAAATAAATTTATTCTAAATAAACAAAGAGCCCACTCCAAGCAGCAAAGCTCTAGAACCTGCTGGCCAGACTTGGTGTAGATTAGCTCAAGAACCAGGAGATGCTCAGTGGAGGCTAACACGACATTGTAAAGCAACCATACTCCAATAAAAATTAATAAAATATATATATATATTAAAAAAAAGAACCAGGAAGTGCTGAGCCTGAGGGTTCAATGTCTTCAGAATTTGTGTAACTAATACAGAACGTATCCCGCTGTGTCCTAGCTCAATAGGTAGCTTTCTGAAGGCAGGGGAGGCCTGCAGTAGTGACTAGAATATAGTAAGTGCTTAATAAATATTCGTTATGTGAATACAATAGCTCAATTCAAGTTGTCCCCATGTATCAATGGTGGACTGAACGTACTAATGGCTGCCATTGATGGCCTCCTCTGAAGTTCCTCCCATCGAGAGGTATAGTCTATTTCTTCACCCTTTGAAATGAACTTGCCCAATGACTCATTTTGGCCAATATGATGAGGGAGAAGTGTCACCGTGCGAGTTTCAAGTTTAGGCCTCAAGGGGCTTTGCACACTTTTGCTTTCTCTCTTGGGAGCCTGCCATGATTTGAGAATAAGCCTGGGCTAGCCTGATGGAGGATGAGAGACCACATGGTGAAGAGCCCAGCTGTCCCAGCTGAGGTCATCCTAGACCAGCCTATAGCCAGCCAACACTCACACATGAGGGAACTCGGCCAAGATGTTCAGAGAGGCCAACGCAACCCAAAGCCTACCACAGATGCACGCCTGAGTCCAGCTGAGACCAGAAGTCCTGCCCAGTTGACTCCTAGGCTCATGAGAAAGAATAAATGGTTGCTGTTTCAAGCCACTATGTTTGGATGTTGGCTTTTAATCCAACAATAGCAAACTGACACACCTCACTAAATGTTGCTTTTCTGTCCTTTATCACTGACCTTGTCTTTAAATGTTTGTGAAATATTTTCACTCCTAATAGTTTAATTCAAAAGGAAAAGCAAAAAGAATCCCTATCATTCATTCAATAATAACTTATGTCTAAACGTCCTTTCGCTTTCCCCTCTTCTTGCCTCTAACTTCTTGAAGTCCTCATTTATGTCTCAGTTTTTCTATTAAAATCAGTCCCTAGCTGGTCTCCAGGCATCCATCTTTGTTCTAACCCCATCTGCATAATGTGTAAGAGCTATCATCCTAAAACATATATGTAATCATGTCACTCCTCTCCTCAAAAAGTTTAAACCTTTCACATCACGCACAGAAGAAAGTGTGAACTACGCATATGGCCAGTCACATCCCTCACACTTTTGCTCCAACGTCTGTTCCCAGTGTGGCCTCACACCAGAAGCCCCCCACGGCTCATGCCCCAGGACACCTGTCTGCCTCCGTACTCCCACCTTTCCCACCCTCATATCTCTGTCCAACTTGTTTCATATGCTTGCAATTTCCCACCGGTGAAAATCCCACTAAAGCCACCACCCTAAGAAGCTACCCTAATCTTCCACTATATCTTTACGTAATAAAAATGATATAATAACGACAACAACAATGCCGATAATAATACTTAGTAAGCATGTACTATAAGCTAGCACTGTGTGCGGCACTCCAAATGCATTCTCTCTTAACCATCGTGTCAATCCTAGGGCAGAGCTATTCTCACCACTATCTGCATGCTATACATGAGCAAACTGAGACTCAAAAGGTTAATCAGTCCAACGTCAAATATCTACAAAGTGGCAGAGCTAAAATGTGGATCTAGGATTCTAGGAGTAAATACACTGAGCTACATCATGGTTTCATTTGAATTTCCCATATTTATTATAATAAAGTAACGCACAAAGGAGTTAAATGACTTGCCAAGGCAGCAGAGTCATCAGCAGAACTACATCATGAATCAAATATTTTGAATCCTCCAATCTTATGCTAATTTTGTGCCACCAGGGAAAATATAACTGCTGCCTGGTCTCCCCAGCAAAGCATGAGCGTTTTTGCCTTTGCCCCTTTTTTTCAGTTAGAATGCCTCAGCTAAACTAAGCAGGTAAGTTTTAGTTTCTCCTGCTGCTGTAGTCATCCATAGTTCTTCAGCCAAGATTCCAAGGCTAGAGGAAGAAACTGAATCTAAAACCAAATTAAGTTTTAGCTTCCTTTGAGTCACATGTCAGCAATAGTCCACCCAGTAACTCTGTTAACATACAAATGAACTAAATTTCCCATATTCCCAACTGTGTTTAAGTCTGTTGGGACCACATAGGTCGCACGGATGCCTTAAACATGCTAATCTCATTCTGTCCTACTTTAGGTACTGGTCTCCCAAAAAGCACCCCATACATAGCTGAATATACTTGCTTTTCAACAACTGTGCTCCCTCTGAATTATAGAAAATGTCAGCCAGGAGAGTCCCTGGTCCTGATGGAGACACGTGCACACTTAGGAGTGCAGGCCTGCGATTGGCCTGTAGCTATGAGTCTCCAGAGGTTAGGGCCAAAGAAAGGAATATGAACCAAGAATATAGCAGATTTTGCCCACAAGTATCAGGGTTGAAAACAAAAAAAGAAAGAAAGAAAAAAGCGCTGAATACAAGCCCAGGTGAACCATGTAAGTTTAGAAATAGCTCTTTTGCTAACTCAAAGGGGACGCAAGGGAAACTGACACAGCTTGTTTGGCCGCTGTGCCTCTTGTCCACTCCCTTTCTTGGTCCACGCAGCTGCGCAGCGGCTGCAAGCGGCCACCGCGAGCGGCAGGGGCTGCAGAGGCAGCGGGGGAAAGGGTCTATTCAAGAGCGCTTAGTCCTCCCAGTTTGAGACTCTCCACAAAAGAGAGACAACAAATGCAGGCTTCAAAGGAGAACAGAAAATGTCACAGTGATCCACCTCCTCCAAGGAGCCTTTGATCGGCAGCTCTTCCTGCTGCTTTATGCCCATCCTCACCTCCCCCAGTTCCGGCTCATCTAAGAGGTTTCTTTATTCTTAAGACCTATAAAGTAGGCATAACAAGTAACTGGATGAAACAGAGGGTCAGTCTTAACCTAGGCCTGGAAAAGTATCCACTCAATATCATTTGAAAACTTTCTTAAGTTTATGAGAAGCCCCTGTATTAAAGAGGAACTTCAGCTGAATTCCGGATGTCTTTGGTTATTCATTGCTTATCTTACGTGTACCGTAAGAAAAGATGAAGATTCGATTCTGTTCAGTCCAGGAGAGAGGGAGGTAATAGCAGATAAGATGGGTCTTTGCTGCTGGGAAGGCCCTTAGAAAAGAACCCTTCAGATTCTAGGGCTGGGCATCTACCTGCCAGAACATGTGCACTATTTCAGAAGTCCTCTCCTCAAAGTCTAACTTAGAACCACGGATTCTCCCCCAGTCCCTCCCACTCTGCAAGCTTATGAGCACCTCTGCCAAAGGCCAGGGACTACCAGTGAAATGACACACAAATAACAGCCAGCTCAGCTAGAAGAAGATCTCAAGGGGGAAAAGAGCAAGAAATGGGAGCTTCCATAACGTCTGCGAATTATCTAAGGATTCCACGTACCCTATTACTCTCTCCTAAGGCCTATAACTAACTCCAGCGCACGCTGACAGATTCACCAACACGCTGGAAGACACGGTTTAGGCCAGCGGGAGCACGCTTTGGTAAATAAGGTGTCAAATCGCCTTTTATTCACTCCAGATATGGAAGAGAAAAGGGAAGGTGAACAATTAGCATAAACATGTAACCTAACACTTCTAAGAATAAAGAGCTCACCTTTTTTTTTTTTAATTGAAGTATAGTCAATTTACAATGTTGTGTTAGTTTCAGGTGTACAGCAAAGTGATTCAGTTATACATAGACATACATATATTCATACATATATATATACATATATATTCTTTTTTTTTAATAGATCTTTATTGGAGTATAATTGCTTCACAATACCAATACCATGTTAGTTTCTGTTGCACAACAAAGCGAATCAGCCATATGCATACACATGTCCCCATATCCCCTCCCTCTCGAGCCTCCCTCCCACCCTCCCCTATCCCACCCCTCTAAGTCATTGCAAAGCACCGAGCAGATCTCCCTGTGCTATGCTGCTGCTTCCCACCAGCCAACTATTTTACATTCGGTAGTGTATATATGTCGATGCTACTCTCACTTCGCCCCAGCTTCGCCCTCCCACTCCATGTCCTCAAGTCCATTTTCTATGTCTACCTCTTTATTCCTGCCCTGCAACTAGGTTCATCAATACCTTTTTTTTTTTTAAGATTCCATATATATGCGTTAGCATATTCAGATTCTTTTCCATCATAGGTTATTACAAGATATTGAATATAGTTCCCTGTGCTATACAGTAAGTCCTCGTTTATCTATTTTATATATAATAGTGTGTATCTGCTAATTCCAAACTCCAATTTATCCCTCCCCCCCACCCTTCCCCTTTGGTAACTGTAAGTTTGTTTTTTATGCCTGTGAGTCTGTTTTTGTTTTGTAAATAAGTTCATTTGCATCATTGTTTTTTAGATTCCACATATAAGTGATATCATATGATGTTTGCCTTTCTCTGTCTGACTTACTTCATTCAGTATGACAATCTCTTTGTCAGATCGCACATTTTTTATCTCACTAACTAGACTGGTCAGTCCCCAAGATACAAATGCACCACCTTCCAAAATAACTCCAAAAAGTTATCACTTAGAAACCCAGAAGCATTCTCTCACTGAGCCAATATAATAGGTGGTGACTGCAATCTCAGGCCAGCCTGCAAACACCAATTTATCTCAAATACACCAGGAAGGGTCTTCCTAGGAGCCCCAGGCCTCTCTGAACCTAAGCCCATGGGGGCTCCTGGAATCTTAAAGTCCTTTTAGTACCAATATCCTGACATCTCAAAGCCAAGGCCGGCGGAGAGAAGGAAAACATATCAGGTTCCATCACTGTGGCGGCTGGACAGATGCTCCAGTGGGAGAAGTGGAAAGATATAATATTCCTCCTAAAGTCAGGGAACATGAGAGGAAGGGAGATGGTATGTGGTGAAACTTTCCACTTTAATCCTAAGAAAAGATGTTGAGTTTAGGGGATAGAACTAGACTTTCAGAACATTAGAGAGGCCACCATAGCCTTTTTAAAAAATATTTATTTATGTATTTATGTATTTGGCTGTGCAGGGTCTTAGCTGCGGCACACGGGATATTTGCTGCCACGTGCAGGATCTTTAGTTGCAGCATGCGGGATCTTAGTTGTGGCATGTGGGATCTAGTTCCCTGAACAAGAATTGAACCTGGGCCCCCTGCATTGGGAGCACAAAATCTTAGCCACTGCAACACCAGGGAAGTCTCGAGAGGCCACCATAGCCTTTCAACAGAATGCTGGCTGCAGACATAACTTTTTCAGCAAATATAACTAATAAAAAACCACATTTCTCTCATTTCTACTGATTATAACCATTATATACTAATTATAGAAAGATACAGTTTTAAAAATCTAGGTCTAATGATCTTATCAATACACTCAACTCTTGCCAAGAATGTGCTAGCACCATAGAATTTTTGCACTTAAGGGGGCACTGGAGGTCATCTACCCCAATAACGTCATTTTAAAAATGAGGTCACCAAAGGATGGAAAACTTGAGTGATTTCCAGAAGGTACTCCAGTTCTTTAGATCCAGAAATCACCTGGTGTCCATTGGGGACACTATTTCATGTGCCTCTTATATAAACTTTGGTTTCCCTTCTTTGAGGAGCCTTTCATTTCTCTGCATTGATGCTCCCCCTGGGAGTTAAATCCCACTCCCCGCCACAGAGGTTGTTTATTTGAGGGAAGGTATTAATGGTCTCATCCCAGGCATCTCCCTTTGAACTCTGAGGACTCCGCTAGAACTCTCTTTGCAGCCGGGAGAGCCTATTTTTCCCTTTTCTCCAAGGAAGGCCATCCTTGGCCCTGAGCATCAGGCCTTCTGCACTCGCTACCTCCAAGCAAGTGGAAGACGGCACTGGTGATAGAGCAATAAAACTGCGAATGTCAAACTCACTTAATTTGCTGACCAACTGATTAACGGCTCAACTCCGCATTTCAAGTCAGCCCCACCTAAACCTCTGGAGCTTCTTGCCAAAGCCTTCTTAAACAGTCTTAATTTTTTTTTTTTTCTACACACACTTAAAAACCTCATTAAGCAAGAGAGAATGTTTTTAAAACAGTCAAATAGTGTTTTCTCCATAGCCTTGCATGCCGAAGGTTATAAACCCTTATATTCAGCAACTGCCTCTACAGGATGCGTGCCAGGGCAGCACGATGATAAACCACTGACAACGGTGCAATAATGGTTTCCTGTCACCAGTGGAGATCTTAAGTGGCAATAACTGCAAAAGGATGTTACTATTAAGCTAAGTGTGTGTGCCTTCATATTCCTTCAACAGGTTTTAGAAGATGGCTGAGGTTGAAAGTAGCTGGAGGAGGAGAAAGGGTGCCCTGCTCCCTTGTGTCCCCTGGGCCAGTCCTTTTCAAACCTCAAGACACCCTAAAATGAAGAAGAATATTTTGGTGGTAAACACCTTGCTGTTAGACCTGAGTGTCAGTCCAAGGTCAGCTTGTTAGTGACTCTGAATATTGCCTGACCACTATTAGCCTGAGTTTCCTCAGTTGCAAAGGTGATAATAATGGTCCCTTTTCCTTGTACAAGGACTGTTGGAAAGATGAAATGATCCGGGCTATGCATTAGAATTTGGCAAAGCAATGAGTACAAGAAGTAAGTGCTCAATAAATGTCAGCTGTTGTTGTTTTTTAAAAAAACAATACACATGAAAGGATGCTCAACATCACTAATCGTTAGAGAAACGCAAATCAAAACTACAATGAGGTATCACCTCACACCAGTCAGAATAGCCATCATCAAAAAATCTACCAACAATAAATGCTGGAGAGGGTGTGGAGAAAAGGGAACCCTCTTGCACTGTTGGTGGGAATGTAAATTGATACAGCCACTATGGAGAACAGTATGGAGGTTCCTCAAAAAACTAAAAATAGAACTACATATGATCCTGCAATCCCACTCCTGGGCATATATCTGGAGAAAAAACATGGTTCGAAAGGATACATGGACCCCAGTGTTCACTGCAGCGCTGTTTACAATAGCCAAGACATGGAAGCAACCTAAATGTCCATCAACAGACGAACGGATAAAGAAAATGTCGTACATATATACAATGGAATATGACTCAGCCATAAAAAAAGAATAAAATAATTCCATTTGCAGCAACATGGGTGGACCTGGAGATTATCCTACTAAGTGAAGTAAGGCAGACAGAGAAAGACAAATATCATATGACATCACTTACATGCAGAATCTAAAAAATACAAATGATACAAATGAACTTATTTACAAAACAGAAACAGACTCACAGACTTAGAGAACAAACTTATGGTTACCGGGGGAGCGGGGGGAAGGGACAGACTGGGAGTTTGGGATTGACATGTACACACTATATTTAAAATGGACAACCAACAAGGACCTACTGCTCAATACTCTGTAACAACCTAAATGGGAAAAGAATTGGAAAAAGAATAGATACATGTATATGTATAACTGAATCACTTTCCTGTACACTTGAAACTAACACAAGATTGTTAACCAACTACACTCCAATATAAAATAAAAATTAAATAAATAGAAATGACACTTTGAAAAAAATCTGTTGAAATAAGATGCCTTTCAGCTTTCCCCATCACCACTGGTCTCGAATGATCGTCACTTGCTATTACCATCACCCAGAAGTATAACTGGGGAGGGGGATCAGATCACGGTGGTGGCCGGGAGGCTGGGTGTGGGAGGAGCGATCGTTCGCTTGTCCTGCACTGCTCCTTCCCTCTTCAGGCCACAGAGCTGCTGATGCCCTGCGGTGATTTTACGCAACTGGCTTTCATTGAAATGTGGAGAGGGCCCATGACCACAGAGGTGAGGCAAATCAGAAGCAGAGTTTCACGTCAGCTAGCTTGGCGTGAGCTTAAGGCAGAAACACACCATCATCACTCTCTTTGCACAGCACCTGATACGACACCTGATGCTTGATGTATCAGCTGGGGACAGCTCCCCCTTCGAGATGTCCGCCCAGCTTTCAAACTTCTGAACTCCCATGGAACCGTGGGGTGCAAAGCACTACCTGGTCCGGGTGTGACTCTGTCCTCAGCTCTCCCAGCCTCCACCCGCCTGTCCATCACAGACAAGGTTCCTCTGCAGTGAATCTCTGTAAGCTCCGGCCTGCAGGGCCTTCGGTCCCTCGGGCAATATCCCTGCAGGGACCTGCGTCCTTAGCCTCAGCCCCTCTTTCTGTCTCCTCTCTTCCGGGCTCCTCAGGCTTCCCCAGCCCACTCATCCCCCCAAGCCCTTCTGATCTGAATCATCTCTCTTTGAGCTCATTATCTCTGCTTTCCTTGAATAAATACATTTCACTTAAAAAGGAAAAAAAAAACTTATTTTTTTATAGGGTTCCCTAATCATACATCCACCTGACCCAGAAGAAAATGTTTTTATTGCCCCTTTCGCGAGATGCAAATAGATATGGACAGTTAAAGACAGCACCAGCAGGCCCCCAGAGGTCTCTCTTCATGTTTTCCATAACTTTGGGAGTAACTGCATTTTATAATAGTCATCTCCCATGAATGCTCTGTGGAGAATCACTTCTTTTCTATTCTATTTTTGGCAGGGGGAATAGTGGCAGGGCAGTGGGCGGCATCAGTGGGTGGTGATTTTATACAATATGTAGCAGGAGCCTTGGGTCCAGAGAAGGCGCACGCTCCTGTCGTTGAAGATGTTAAAGGGAAATAAGTACCATTATTAGGACCCAAGCCAGGGCTGAAAGCAGGACCTAAGGTGGGCAGTTTGGTTTGGGCAAGACTGAGGTTGCAGTAAGGACCCAGAGAGCGGGACCAGGAATGAAAAGGCAGAGCAAGGCCGGGGCTGCCCTCAGAGCAGGGGTGAGGAGGCTGGAGCTCCACCCCAGAGACAGAACACGAGGCCTGAAGAACATGGGGGTCAGAGTCCAGGCCCCGTATCAAGCAAAGGAGAAGGTGCTCAGGGGAGCCCTCCGCATGGTCCTTACTAATTTCAGCACCGGTCACCAATATGATAGCTACAGGAAAGAATGACAGTGCAGAGAGAACACCACTCTCTATGAACTTTTTCGTTTTCTCAATAGCCTTGTGAGGTAGGAATTTTTAACTCAAATGTGAAGATGGGGCGACTGAAGCTCAGAGATACTGAGGGACTTGCCCCAAGGCCGTGAAGTGGGTGGGTGTCAGAAGTGGGACTGGAGCATGCATTCTGACTCTGCGACCGGTGCTCTTTTCAATAAGCCTCAGGTGCCGGCCACCACCGAGGGCAGAGTCTCCCACTTCCTAAAGGGCAGCGGTTGGCCTGGGACCCGTGAAGGTCCTGTTCCAGCGTGAGCCAGCAATGGACTTTTCAACGTTCCGGCATGTCTTGGAAACCGGAGGGGTGGGCTCTGCAGAAGACTATTTTCGTTGTTTTATGGCTGAATGAAAATAAACATCTGCAGAGCCCACCCATCCAGTTTCGAACTAATGCCATTTGCAGCAACATGGATGAACCTAGAGATTGTCATACTGAGCGAAGTAAGTCAGATAGAGACAAATATCATATGACACCGCTTATATGTGGAATCTAAAAAAAAAAAAATGGTACAAATGAACTTATTTACAGAACAGAAATAGAGTCACAAATGTAGAAAACAAACTTATGGTTACCAAGGGGGAAACGGGGGGAGGAATAAATTGGGAGATTGGGATTGACATGTACGCACTACTATTTATAAAATAGATAACTAATAAGGACCTGCTGTATAGCACAGGGAACTCTTCTCAAAACTCTGTAATGACCTATATGGGAAAAGAATCTAAAAAAGAGTGGATATATGTATATGTATAGCTGATGCACTTTGCTGTACACCTGAAACTAACACAACATTGTAAATCAACTATACTCCAATAAAAATTTTAAAAAAAGAAAAAGAAAACTGTATCAAGAAAACATTTTGGGTGGGGCTTCCCTGGTGGTGCAGTGGTTGAGAATCTGCCTGCCAATGCAGGGGACACGGGTTCGAGCCCTGGTCTGGGAAGATCCCACATGCCGCGGAGCAACTAGGCCCGTGAGCCACAACTACTGAGCCTGCGCGTCTGGAGCCTGTGCTCCGCAACAAGAGAGGCCGCGATAGTGAGAGGCCCGCACACCGCGATGAAGAGTGGCCCCCGCTCACCGCAACTAGAGAAAGCCCTCGCACAGAAACGAAGACCCAACACAGCCAAAAAATTAATTAATTAATTAATTAATTAATTAAAAAAAAAAAAGAAAACATTTTGGGGCTGATGAAAATATTAAGACTGAATTGTGGTAATGGATGTATAACTCTACACATTTAGTAAAGTCATTTAATCATGTACTTAGAATAAATGAATTTTATTACATGTAAAAAAAATAAAGAAGTCTATTTTCATGAGAAGTGAAGGAGCAGGCTGGGGGAGAACTTATCTTAAGAAAAGGAGGAACCAAATAAATTCTATCCACTCACAAGGCTGTAGTCACAGGGTGGGAGGAGCAGTTTGGAAGCCACCGTAATGCTGTTGCTTAACCTCGCCCCAGCCTGACCTGTGGGTCCTCAGGGAATGAGGAAAGAGAAGACGTACGTAAACGCTGAAAAACTGTTTCACTAAAAACTTAGAAGAAATTATGTTACGAGCATGCCTGTGGCTTTGGTAATGGCATATAACGGAACGGGGGATGAGACCTTTCACCAGACACTCCACCACAGACCATGTTGAAGCTTTGGCATCAGGAAGGCCCCAGTGCACTCGAGGCAGGTGCTTAGTGGGAAACCATAATATCCATAGGGAGTGGGGTTGCAAAGAGGCCGAGGTGCAAGGCAGATGCCACGGAACTCAATGAAAGCAGCAGTAAATGACAGTGGTACCATGGAAAAAAACCAGGAAACCCACAGAAAATGGCAGCCATTCCCAGCAAATCTGGTACCGGAACCGTTTGTGAACCTGTGGCATACCCTCCCGAGGGCTGCCCAAGCCACACCAGAAGATAATGAGTTTGTGGGGGACTGTGGTCTTAACTGAGTAGGAGGAAGCAAGAACAGATGGGATTTGAACTGTTACTAATATACACACACAAAGTGGGGAGGGCTGGGGAAATCGGTGCTATGTATCGTATTCCTAACTGCATTTTTTTCCGGAAGTATAGATGATTTACAATGTTGTGTTAATTTTTGCTGCATTTGTGACGTCTGTCATTCAAACTAATCCCAAAGCGGACCTGAATCTTCTGGATAAAGTGATGAAACTCACAAATCTTTAGTCCTCAAGAAAATTTCAGGACACACTTATCCTCCAATCAAAAATGCATTCAGCATCCTCTCTCCTTTCCAAACAGAAGGAATTGAGCATCCAGGACCCTGCCAAATGTGGTTCTGTTTTTCTCCCACTCCTCTCTGGCCTGTGTTTCCTTATTTGAATCCATTTCCAATTCCCCAAAGGGCTCCAGTAACCTAGCCCCAGCACCTCACCTCACTGACAAGCACGCGGTGCATAAGCCCTCTCTGGCCTTGGCTCTCTCCACGGTTTGGCCCCTTATTTGAATGGTGTGTTCCAATGGGGCTCTTCAAACCCTGTCTCAGCATCTGAGCACAATAGGTAATTTCCACCTCACCATCAGACTTTCGTGGGGGTAGAAACAGAGGGGGGCAAGTTTTAATTCTGTTGCCATCTATGTCTTCAACTCCTTAGTGAAAGTGGGAAAAATTAAAGCAAAGGAAAGGTGAGTAGTTTACTTATTTATATGTTCCTAAGGACCACCTCCGTTTCTATGGCAATGGGCCAGTAGATGCTTCTATAGCAGCAGGTCCACTTCAGTGCATCTGCAAAAGTTCCTCTCTACCAAATTAAACACTAAATGAGGATGAGCTATCATCAGAACGAACTATCATCCCTCAGTTAATTCCATTACCATGACACCTCCCCTTCCCAAACCCAAGAGGTCATAGAGATTCGGTGACAACAGGAACATAAAATATTTCTACATCAGCACAGCTCCAGCAAGAAATTCCTCTACGATTGTCTGACAGAGACATCATTTTTTTTTCACAAAGTTGTTCAAGACAATTGAGTAATCAGAAGAAATGAGGCTAAAAATAATGTTAGCCATGGAGTGGGAAGACGTAACTCAGCAAAATGCTGGCAAGCGCTTCTCTAACCGCCAAGCCTCAGAATACACAAATGCCCTTTTCTGTTCAGCCACGACAATCTAATTCAGGTTTTGTCCTCCCAGGAGGTGATCGGTGGGTCCAGATGGACACCGAGCCGTCTCATCTTCCCGGGCACAGAAGCCAGACTGCACTGCAGGTATGTGCTCCGTGTCTCCACTGCCAGCTAGCTTGGCCAGTAGAGGAGCTGCCGTGCCCAGAGCCAGCTCCCGGGAAGGCTGGGTAAGGCCACAAAGCCCAAGGATTCCTTAGGCCACTCTGATGTTTCAGCACCTAAGGGAGCAATCAGAACTCAGCTCAGCTCACCCACCAGAATTTGGAATGACTGTAGGACGAAATCGAGACATGATCAGAACCAAGAGAGGAAAGTTAACAGGAACAAGTGCTGCTGAGTATGAAGAGGCTGAGTCAATCTGTACGAAGCGGAGAAAAAAACAAGTCCAGGAACGTTTAGTGGACAATAAGCCAACTGAGTTAGTGATGTAACAAGGTTAGAACAAGTTAGATGAGGATATTTAAATTTCAGAGTGCAAGGCAGACATAAGAAGGTGCTTATCATCCATAAGTACGACAGGGTTTTAGATCTGTCGGGGAGGAAAAGATTTCCCTCAGCACTTCTAGGTTCTTCTGGCTGGTCTACGAATTAAATTGACATGAGACAAATTAACAGGAGAAAACCACACAAAAATTTAATAACATACGTACATGCAAGAGACCCGGAAAAACTGAGTAACTCACCAAAATGGCTAAAACCCTCACGTTAAATACCATCTTCTGCTAGAGACAAAAGAGGATGTTGGGGATAGTGGTTTGGGACCTCAAAGGGAAGGAAGGCGATTGACAAGGAGGTGGAAAAGCAAACATTTGCTGGGCCTTGCAGAGACCATGGGACACAGAGAGGACTCTTAACAGACTTTACTAGGTTCCTCCCTCTCTCCACACCTAGTTCATACTCTAGTGATCTAGGGTGACAGCTCCCCTTCCTGGAACAGGTCCTCTATCTACATTCTTTAGGCAGTTTGGGGGAAGGTCAAGGGTTCTTCCCAAGTCTTTTCAGCTCAAAGTGAAACACATGCCAAAGAGTCAGTTTGTAGTGGCAAATTTTGCTCCCCTACAGATCTTTTCTAGAGAAAGAAGTCACGTTGGGGCAGTGGCAAAAACAAAACAAAACAAACTACAAAAAATAGGTTTACACGTAGAAGAACTGGATTTGACCTTGCTATGCACTTTCACTATGCCAACCTGGCATAAACTCTCTGAACCTGTTTTCTCACCTATAAGATGGACATAATAACAATACATAACTAAAGAAAAGAAAAAAGACAATACATAAGTCATTAGATTGTCGTAAGAATTCATGAGGTGATGCATATAAAGCACTTTATAGTGCATGGCAAAGAGTAAGAGTTCAATAAATGTCAGCTCTTAATGGAACATCTATTTCTGATATTGCCAAAGGAAGACGAGAGGAAAGGTTCTTGGGGAACCCTACTGTAGAAGGTTCTTGGGGAACCCTGCATGCCTTAAATATCGTAAAATATGTTGTCTCCTGAAAATGTGACCAACCACGGACCTACAAAGCTAAGGACCAGACAGGCCATCACACTTTGCGCCCCTACCCCGTTCTGTGAGGCTCAGCCTAAGGAATCAGCCAGACTCCTTGGTGATCTTTCCCTTTAACCTCACATTGTGAGTGGAGGGAAGAGGGCCAAAGGGGAGCGTAATTGTGACCACAGGGCACAGGCCTGGATCAACTGCAGCTGGGCTTGCAAATGACCAGCCAAGCCCTTCCCCAATTCTGAAATGCTTTTAGGACCATTTTAAATAGAAATGTCCATTAACCTTGAAAGCAGGCAATTAGTAATGCAAATATTAAGTCACCTTATAAAGAAAAAGGAACAAGAGCAACGCATTTTACAAACCTCTGTGAGAGAAACAGGCTTCCTGCCACAGTCTCGCCTCCTGCATCTGGTCAACCAATCCCTCCCAACCATCACTCTACCACTTGACCTGCCGTTTCCCCGCAGGCTTGGGAGCAGGAACAGGAAAGACCTTAAAGCCCACCCAGTCCAAACTCCTCATGTTAACAGATGAGAAACTGAGACCGGGAGAAATTAAGGTGTTTTCCAAGAACGCCAATTTAGCGGCAAAACTGGTACGAGACTCTAGTTTTCCTGATTACCCGTCATACCTGCGTTGTTCATTCTCACCTCAAAGATTTTATGACAAGGAATATGATGCCTTCACTTCTCTCTATTTAATAGACAGCAAGCTCCTTAAAGGAGGGTAAAGCATCCAGCTTTTGTATTTCTCATGCACAGCCATAAATAGATTAAAAATACATATCAGTTGCACCTTTACGGAAATGACAGTGGAGAGGAGAGGAACCAGGACCCATGTGGGCAAGGATCGGTTGATTCTGCTTCACTCATATTAGACATAACTGTGCTAATAATTTTGAAAAATCCCTGAAGGTTCTCAGAATATGGATAGGACCAGCCTGCCATTTTCAAATAAGCCCAGCTTCATGCAAGTGGACAGAAAGCTATTCATTTTGAGCAAAGTAACAACTGATTGTTCTCCATTTCCATGTAGGATTAAAAGCTATCAAATAAACTGCAACGAGAGCTTCATGGTACATGAGACAGAGATAATGTCCTTATTCAATGGGCATAAAACTCTAAAAAAATGCCATGGTGTGATTTTTATTCTTACAAAGAATTATTTTATTTTATTATAAAATAACGCTGTCCAGAAGAACCTAAAGAGACATTTCTCCAAAGAAGCAATACAGATGGTCGATAGGCACGTGAAAAGGTGCTCAACATCACTAATTATTAGAGTAATGCAAATCAAAACGACAATGAGATACCACCTCACGCGGGGCAGAATGGCCATCATTAAAAAGTCTACAAATAACAAATGCTGGAGAAGGTGTGGAGAAAAGGGAACCTTCCTGCACTGTTAGTGGGAATGTAAATTGGTGCAGTCAGTGTGGAAAACAGTATGGAGGTTCTTCAGAAAACTAAAAATAGAATTACTCTATGATCCAGTAACCCCACTCCGGGGCATATATCCAGACAAAACCATAATTCAAAAAGATACATGCACCTCTATGTTCATAGCAGCACTATTCGCAATAGCCAAGACATGGAAACAACCTAAATGTCCATTGACAGATGAATGGATAAAGAAGATGAGGTACATATATACAATGGAATATTTCTCAGCCATAAAAAAGAACAAAATAATGCCATTTGCAGCAACATGGATGCAACTAAGATTACCACACCAAGTGAAGTAAGTCAGAAAGAGAAAGACAAATACTACATGATATCACTTATATGTGGAATCTAAAATATGATACGAATGAACCTATCTATGAAAGAGAAACAGGATCAGGGACATAGAGAATAGACTGGTGGTTGCCAAGGGGGAGGGGAGTAGGAGAGGGATGGATTGGGAGTTTGGGATTAGCAGATGCAAACTGGTATACATAGAATGGATAAACAACAAGGTCCTACTGTATAGCACAGGGAACTATATTTAATATCTTGTGACAAACCATAAAGGAAAAGAATAAAAAAGAATATATATATATTGGGTTGGCCAAAAAAGTTCGTTCAGTTTTAGGTAAAAATAAAAGACACATTTTTCATTTTCACCAAGAACTTTACTGAACAACGTATTCATTAACCGAACGAACTTTTTTGGCCAACCCAATATAACTGTGTCACTTTGCTGTACAGCAGTAATTAACACAACACTGTAATTCAATTATACTTCAATTAAAAATAAATTTAAAAATGAATAAAATAATGCTATCCAACTTGAATGGTTCAGCTACTCTCCCATATGAAGACAGAAGCTGGATATATGCCCTCCTGTGAGCCTTTCCATCCTCTCTTACTTTCTGCTGTTTTATGACAGTGATGTTCTAGCAATGCTTAATTCCTTACCACCATTATATCTCCTACCTCCAATAACTTTCATATTCCAACCCATCTTTTAAGTCACAATTGTGATTCAGAAGGTCTGGGGTGGAGCCCAAGAGTCTGCACTTCTAACAAGGTCCCTGAAAATATGGATGCTGCGATCAACTACCCAACCTTGACCTGGGATGTCTTCCTATTTTCCCAAGTGTGTCTACCCTGACCTGGATGTCTCCCTAAAACTCGGAGAGTGTCTACTCTGACCAGGGATGTTTCCCTAATTCCCCAGGTGTGACTACTATGACCTCAGATGTCTAATTACCAAGGTGTGTCTACTGTGACCTCAGATGTCTAATTCCCCGGGTGTGTCTCCTGTGACCTGGGATTTTCCTTAATGGCCCATACGTGGCAACTGTAACCTGCTCTGTCAGCCTAGTAACCCACGTTATTCCTGACTCATCCCCTTTCCTCAGTAACCTCTTTACTAAAGTGTTTAAGACGCTTTGTGTGTGTTTACTGTAAAATGAATATATGATTGCAGTGTTATGAAAATTAACCAATGGTGTCATTCATTCAGTTAAAAAAAATATATCAATGTGCAATATGGCATGTATCATACCAGCCCCTAGGGATACAGAGATGAACAACACATAGCCTTATTTGGAGATAGATGTCTTGGTTCCACAGGTTACTAGCTGACTGACCTTGGGAAAACTACCTAATCTGTTTGTGTTAGTTTTTTGTTTTATAAAATAAGGATAACAATGTCTACCTTACAGGGTAGCATAAGTATAAAAGAGAAGTATGTATGAGAACTCACAATACACTCCAAAATGTCCTATAAAAACGTTTGATGTGCTCATTCTTATCTGTTCAGGTTCCCTCTTATACTGTAAACTGCCTTAAGATAAGAAATATCACTTTTTCCCTTCTACCAAAACTAACAGTTTAGCATGGTTCTTTACACTTTATGGAATTTAAATTCTCTTTCATGGATTGTCTTATCTCTTTTTTTCCCATTTTTGGGTAAACAGTACATCCTAGAACATTTCCACAAGAAAAAAAACCTGAACCAGATGGATATTAGGACACATCCTCCAAAAATCTCGGTTCTGAATGATTTCTCATTCCACCATTAAGTTCCTCCTTGAATTTAACATGGCACTTCATTTCCCAGTGGCCCCTTTCTTCCATTGATCTCAGAACATTTCCCACAATTGCTGGCACTCAGTAAATATTCATTGAATGACTAACTTAATATTAGGGTGTGACATTCGTTAAATCCAAGAAAATACTGACAGGTTTGGGAATTGGAGCCAGAATCTGTAGCCCTTTTCCCTTCATGAACAATTTCATTTCCCTGGGTCAGGGCAGCCACCCATCATATCCCCTGGAAGCTGTCTGAGACCTTGATACTGTGCCTTGGAAGCACTTATGATTTATACACCTGTTCCTTTAAGACTGGTGGCCACTCACGTAATTGACACCAATTAGCCCTTCTCACTCCAGGTCCCCACGCAGGGCCAAAGGCTAAATAAGACACAAACACAGTCCGCCTCTCAGCGCGGTGGACGGTGAGTGACACACTGGCAGAGGGGGAAGAGGAGTTTCAGGCTTTCGCCATTGTTCGCTGCATCTCTTTCGCTCTGGTATTAACACTGTGCTTCCATTTCTAGGGACTGTCAATCCAGCACCAAATCCACTTAAGCGGAGGCATAGCCACTGTGAGGCTGAGTCCAAAGGCTTTCAGAGCGCAGTACACCTGAGAGATGGCTGAGCCGCCATCTCAGGGTAGAACCTCAGGGCATCTCTTGCCCGTTGCCTTCTTCTCCAGGTGCTGTTCCTGCTGCCGCCACGGACAAGATTAACAAGAAGGTTATATTTAAACTTCCAAGAGGAGCTGCTGTGCCATTATGGGTCTATTTAAAATCCTCCGGGCAGCTGCAGTACAGAATAACAAATCAGTGGGAGGGAGGGAGGAAAGGGAGGAGAAGGGAAGGAGGAGGCGAGGTGGTCGGGAGCATCACGGATTGTTTCTGCGAAAAACTGACTGTCAAAAGATGGCAGGGGGTTCAGGCAAGTTAAAGATGCCCCCCGTGGTGAGAGCCAGGGAGAGAGAGGCATCAGGGGAATGTGCTAAGCAGGGGCTGGGAGGGAACCTAGGATCCTAATATGAAAATCTGCCAGACCTGAAAACTTGCCGCCTGCCTGGGATATGGCATAGCTCCAGGACACTCTACTTCTCCCAGGGGACCCTGCTGAACAATACGAACAATACAAGCCATCGGTTCACTGTTGATGACAGATCAGCACCAGAATATAAAGAGCTCTGGTGTCCGGGGTACAAAGAGGCTCCCTCAGACCCAACCAAGGCGTGCCATTCTGCTCCTCGATTCAGCACCCAGCACTTCACCCAGTGCAGGGCCAAGTCAAGGTCCCTTACAGGATGTTCCCTACTGCAAGAGCTTTAGCACCAAATGACTCACCTGCAGCTGGGCTCAGTTTTGACCCTGAAGACCCACTCCACCTTCTGCTGCCTTTGCTAGGTTTGGTCATAAGGCTTTTTTAGCTTCTCCTTGCCCTCTCCTATCCCGTGGGTACAGCTGGATATTTACAACGTTCACTGAACTGTAGGGCACAGTCATGTTCATTTTCATTTCTCAGCCCTACCTTCATCCATGATATTTGTTAACCTTGGTTTGCCTCACATTATCCAAACTCTTGACCATTTTTATCACGCTTTGCTAAAGTTGCTTCAAAGTTATTAACGTTTCTCATGATTTTTTTTCCTTTTTTGTGGGCAAGTTTATTTAAATCTCCACTAATTGTCCAAATGATCACTCTCTGCCCACCCCTGGGGCTCCCATGTGATAAAAATCTCTGGTCTCACAAGCACAGACATTACAAGATGAAACCAACAGGGCAGTCCTGGGCAGCACATGCTTAAAATGAGGAAAACAGTTATGACCTAATTGATTTTGCTTCTATGGATGACCAAGCTGGATGTCACAGGCTCAAAAATATATTTACTATGAACATAAGTCAGAAGACTTGGAAGTGCACAGTAATCCAATAAACCAAGTAAATATCAAAAATTCACTTTCTACTACAAAGACATATTTTAAATGTTGTGTCATATTCTGATGTAAATATGTAAGTAAATGATGTAAGATGTAAGTTCTATATATGTTATTATCTCAAATAGAATATTCTAGTAGATCAGCATATGTTAACAGTTTATACAGACTAAGAATGCATTCCTCAAGGAGCTTTATCTTCTTTTTCTTTTGTTTCTGGTTAAATGCCTAATAAGCAGGAGATTTATAAAACTATCTGTCCCTGCTAAAGCAACAACTGGCAAACAATACAGACAATTTGTTATAAGCCCAAATCTGCCATATCAACATATACTTACTGATAGTAACTACAGATTTAGAATTAAGTTCTGTAGTAAGTATAGTAATTGCTTATTAAGCACATTATGTGGACTATATTGCGCAAATATTACCAACATACAGAGACTGTATAAAACACTCTGCCACGATATGTTCAGATTACACTCCGTGACCCATGTGTCATAACTCTGTAAGATCTATAAATGATTCATTACCTAGTGTCAATGTCCTCCCTTCTTTTCATTCCTGTATCTTTTACTGTAAGTATGGGGAGCTCAAAAGAGGTAAGACCTCCAGAGAGAAAAAGCCAGAAGTATTCCTACAGGAGGTGCTACAGCACCGGGTCCAACCTCTCCAATGACTGAAGGGACAGAGAACCTTGTGACAGCATCCCAGCCAGGCTCCACCATCCACTATGAAAGCAAATGGTCTTGGCCAAATGAAAATGACCTTTTCAATAATAAATACAGCAAAGACCCATTATACTCCTAAGAGTTCCTTCTGTGTGAGATGATCAATTGAGGAAATCGGATATAACGATTCCAAGGTGTCAGACGGGAAAAACATCGACAAAAGAAAAGAAATGCAGCCCTGTGGACACGCTGTCCCTCATCAGGCCCCCAGCTGAACCTGTACCGACCACTCAGCTCATTCTCTGAATTCCTGGCCACTTGACTCACTCACTATCTTACATGTCATCCACCTCTGGTTGGAATGAGACTTTGAGTCGGTCCCTGGGAACGGCTCTGAGCTCCGCTCACCAGCATGGCTTAGAGGAGACCTACCTACACTCGCTGACTGCGCTGAGTCTGGGGGAGCAGGCGGGGGGTGCTCACCCCGGCTCAGCTTCATATACGTCCCCCATCCCTCCATTCGCTTGGGACCCATCTCTTCACACACCCACCAGAGGTTTACTGAGTCCTCATGCTGGTGCTCAGGAGAGAAAAAAATAAGATATGATCTGCCCTGAAGGAACGTGAAGGGTCGCTGAAGTAATAAACATGTAAACAAAGAGTAATAATTTATTAAAGTGAAATCATGGAGACAGACCCAGGGGAAAACAGGCTGCCGCTTTAAAGTCCCTATTGGAATAACAGACAATTCACAAGAGCAAAATAAAAATCAAGTGGCTAATAAGTATATTTTAAAACTTCAAGCTCACTGATAAATCAACTAAATAGAAATTTAAACATTTCTTCCAGTTTTATTGAGAAATAAGTGACCTACATGACTGTATAAGTTTAAGGCATACAGTAGGATGGTTTGATTTATACATATTGTGAAATGATTACCACAATAGGTTCAGCTAATATCCATCTTCTCATCTAGATATAATTTTTAAAAAGGAAAGAATAAAAGGAAAAAAGGAAAAAAATTCTCCTTGTGATGATAACTCTTAGGATTAACTCTCTTAACAACTTTCCTATATATCATTCAGCAGTGTTAGTTGTAGTCATCATATTGTACATTACATCCCCATAATTATTTATCTTATAACTTCCGTTTATACCTTTTGACCACCTTCCTCCAATTTCCCCTCCCCCTGACCTTCATCTCTGGTAACCACAAGTCTGATCTCATTTTCTGAGTTTTAAACAATAACATTTTACCTTCTTAAATATGCAAGGTTCTTTTCTTCATTGCAAAGGTCAGAGTAATGGATATTCTCATACATACACACAAGCACAAGCACACATAATAGTTTTACATTTCTGGAGACCAATTTGATAATATATACTCAAAGCCACAAAACGTTGATGCTATTTGACCAAGTAAATCCAGTTTTACAAACTTATACTAAAGAAATAATTAAGGACAGACAAAACAATTCATCTGCAAGGATGTGCATCATTAGCTTATTTGTAAAAGTCCTCATTTTGAAAGTAACGTAAAATGCTGAACCATGAAGAATTGGTTAAATTGCAGAATTCTATGCAGTCAGTAGAAATGATGTAGAAGGATGCTTTTGACAGGGGAGAACGATCACTGTATGTTGAGAAAAAGAAAAGGCTGGATACAAAACAATATGCATAGTATGACCTCATTTTTTATTTTGCATAACACACACTGAGAGACGTTTACAGTGCTGCTATCTGGTGAGATGATGTCTGCTTTCATTTTCCCCTTCTCTTCCAATTTTTCTCTGATGTGCATGTATTGCTTTTGTAATAAGAAAAATAAAGTTACACTTAACTTTAGAAGAAAATAAAGTGCACTTCCTGGGCTAGGCACTGGGCTGGGGGGCCCTGTGTGTACACCATCTCTAATTTTCACAGTCCTGCTGACGATGAGCGAGACTAAGTGACTCACCTAGTCAGACAACTGGTAAACCAGCAGTCGAGATTAGAAACCACGTTTCCAAACTCCTGTTTCCCTCCCTGTTGGCTAGTTCATAATACTTGCTCCCTAAAATTAGACTTTTTTCATCGATTTCACTATGATGTTACAAAGAGTTTTTCATATAAGCCAACCCCAAACAGTTTTTAAACCAACGCAATGCCTAAAATAAAATTTAGGGGACTGTGAACAGGCAGAAAAGTGCCTTTAAAAGGGTTTTTTCACTTTATATCTGAGCTCATAGCAAAGCCTCCTAAAGCCTGTGATGAGAGGGGGAGGGGGTAGGAACAGTAGGAAGTCAAAAAAAAAATAAAATAAAATAAAACCAGAAGACCCTCACGTGTGAACAACAATTCACGCAGGGTTACCCACAGCCAAGTCTCAGCTGATGGAGAAAGTCAACCAGACGGGCGTTTGCTTTTCTGCCTGTGAACCTGCAGTTATGTTTGTCCCAACCAGTCATTTTATGCCCCTCTGCTTCTGTGTAAAGTACAGGCCCTGGAATTATATTGTGCTCAGTATGGACTGTCACTTCACTGGGTGCTTTATTCATTATTTACCCATTTTCATCTTTCTCTGAACCTGCCAAATTATATCTTTGTGTTGGGATACACGTTCCTGGGTGATCAAGTATGAACCTGTCAAACTTCTGCCTCTTCTTTCTGATCTCACTGTGTCCTGTGGTTTCTACAGTCTTTTTGTTAGTGAGATATTGTATTGAGATAAGAAATCTTTTAAATGCTGCTTTAATCCTCTATTGTCTGTTTTGTCCAAACTACACTGTGCATTACTTAGATTTAATAAATTGATTTTCACTCTCTTCTTACTGAAGATCAGAGCTTTCTTAACGTTTTAGGTTGTTATTCCTAAAATTTGTACATTCATCTATTCTTATGCCTTTTAGCACTCCGCAGTCATTTAGGCTTCTCCACATTCTACCCCAACCTATTTTTCAGTCCTTTCTCTTTAGTCCTTCAACACAAATCCAAAAGCAAGTCATCCAGACTCCTCATTTGTGAAAATTATTCCACTTTCATCCACATTTGGTCATGGTGGCCCCTCCACCTAGACTGCCCTCCTCTTTGTCCTTGGAAATCCATGGAATTCAAATACCACTGCCTTCTCTGATCACACTAATTAAAGATTCCCTCTGCATTCATATGTTACACTTAGTTTTACAGCTCCGGCAGCATTTCTCATACAGATGCATATTTTATACTCTTGGTTATGTCTTATTGCTTCCAATCAATTCTTAAACCCCATGAGGTCTGGAAGAGTGTCTTGAGGCAATAATGCCTTGCCCTTAATAGGTACTCAAATATTTTTTTAATGAATGAACCCAACAGTGTTTCTCCAAGATCCTGGTCATGAGGGCAAGGGCCAATGTGCACAGTGTACCTGGAGTTCATGGGTTTCCTGGGCAGGATGCTGCCCTCTCTCTTGTCCCCAACACACACACACAGAGCCTTGCTGCTTGGCTATTAAGTTCAGTCTGGTCTGGCCTTGATTTCATTTTCCCTACCTACATTTTATTTAGCAGTCAATTTATTTCATCTTTTAGTATTTATTTAGTACTTCGTGTTTGGGAGGAGATTTGCAATCATGTATTAGTTATTCTTCTGCGAGACAGACCAGTATTGTCATCCCTCTTTTACAGTCAAGAAACTGAAGCCCAGAAAGCTTCTATGACTCATGGAGGATCAAAGATAATGTCAGTGTTAAACCCTACAGCTCTAAAGCTCCTTGCCCACGGATTCCCCCATGTCACCACATTTCCCACCAGAAACCAGGGCTCAGGGATCAGCATAAAAGAACCTCACAACCCAAACAAGATTGGATTGAGAAAAACCTGAAGCTCACAAATCCAAACAGTTATCCCAAACTGCAGGATTGGTGTTTTTTTTTTTTTTCCTTGAAAGTAATACTCTTCAATGCTAACTATAGCACCAGAGAAAGGAAGCTGCTTGCATCTCCACTGTAAGGTGTTTGCTTTTCTAAGAAACAACAAGCATGTAGGTTATTATCCTGTATGTTATTAAAAATCTAAAAATATTCAGTTCAAACTCTAATTTGAGCAATATAGCCTGCCACTTAAATGTTCTGAAAGTGCCTCGTAAATTAGAATACTTTCTACGAATGTAAGGTCTATCGCTGTGTTATGTTTACTTTCCTGCAAATCCCATGAGATTGCGTAAGCTTCTTTACTTTCTGTCCTAAAATCCTGCTTGGTATTAATGAACAGGGCACAAGTTCCTTAAGGTCTCTGGGGCTGTTTTATGGAGAGGCAGGTGGATTAGGAGATGTCTAAGATGTTCTCCTGCCCAAACAGGTTACAGCCGCATGTATGTGCGTGGCTGCCATCTGAAAGGATGGAAACATCTCAGGTAGGGGGGTGGTGGTCGTGTGGACAACCGCACCCATGGCTTCACACCGTGTCTAGTAATTAGGGGCCCTAGAAAAATTCCAGCCACTTCTCTGCATTTGTTCACATTTCACTCCCTGTGCTGCCCTCTCCTGCCTCTCACTTCCCATCTCCTCTCTGACCACAGTCACCTTGCCTTCCCTCTTCTCGCCCCAGGAAGCAAGCTTTACTAAGCCAGGGGAGAATCTCACCACAGCGAAATCTGCCTCAATTTCAATCAGCAACAGAGAAGGGAAAGTGTCCAAATTAAGCTGCTTGATTGCGGAAATTAATCTTGTCATTTAGCGTCCTGCTCTGCAGAACAGGGCCTTTGATTAGCCTCCTTGTTTCAGAATATTACAAGCAGGAGTTTATTAAGCAGGAGGCATATTTTGTAGTCAGGCGAGTCGGAGGGAAAGCAAAAGTGCCAGGAGCTGCCGATAGAAGGACAGCCAGTCGAGGACCCTCGCCGGCTTCCACGCCCAGGTTCTCCCAGGGAAAGACGGTCACAGAGTCGGGGCGCAACCAGCCCGCCCAGCTGGGGACCACGCCTCTGATGGGGAATTCAAGAAGCAGTAAGATAATGCATAGTCCTTTATCCTTTAAGTAACAGAATGATGAGAGACATTCTGATGACTAGAGAGACAAAAGATGACGAGGGGTAACTTCATGCACTGTACAATTAAAATCCAACGTGTGGTGAACTTGCTTTCATAGGGCCATCCACCGTAGCAGCTCTGAACTGTGTTAGTGTCTAGACTGAGAAAGCCGTAAAGACTGCATGTGTGTACTTTTATTTGGGGGGGAGGGGGGAGGGGCACAGAGGTCATTCTGTCTCTCCCATCAGTGTGCATCAGCATTTTTAAACTTTGAAGGTGTGCACTCTCCAGTAGAAGGCAATTTGCTTACTAGACCGTGTTCTCAACCTCACAGCTGCTGGGGTCGCTTTGAATTTGGTAGCAGGAGGGAGTCAGGGTTGACCTGCTCCCAGTTCACACAACTTTCTGGTGGAAGGGCTTTTTCCAGTGCTGATAGCCTGACCTGCACCACGCCAAATGAAGCACAGCGTGGAGCAATGGGGCAGTTCAGTGCAGAAGTCCCAGGATTTCATTAGAGTGGCTCAGGGGCTCCTGAGCGCTAGAATCAGAGCCCAGGCCACCAGCAATAGATAAATGGTGCTGGGAGAAGACCACTCATCAACCAAAGTAAAACAAAAAGCAGCTTAACAGCAGAAGTCTTTCTTCTTTAGTTGCATCCCAATTTCTCCTTAGAACAATAGCAAAGAAACATAATCAGGGTGATGACTGATGCAGGAGATGGATGCTGATTAAAGTTACGGACAGATCAGGAATGCAGAAAAACAACTCTGGAACAGGATCTCCCAACCTTGGCTCTATTGACACTTTGGGCAAGATAATTCTTTCATGCGAGGCTGCCCCATGCCCCGTAGGATGCTTTAGCAGTCTCCCTGGCCTCTACCCACAGGACGGCAGTAACACACCCTACCCCGACTTGGCACAACCAAAAATGTCACCAGATACTGTCAATGTCTCCGAGGGTCAAAAGTCCCCTCCCTTGAGGACCACTGCTCTCGAATAATAGCAATCTCAGAAAAACCAATTTCCTAAGGTTTCCCAAATAAGCTCATCATGCCGTTCAACTCTAAGAGACAGGAAGACCGTGAGGTTTGGAGGCCAAGAGACCCACGATCAAGTCCCAGCCACCACGCGTTTGTGTGTGGCCACGGCTGAGGTACTTTATCTCTCTGAGCTTTAGTAGAATGAGAAGAAGTTCCTTGCACAGTTTTTATGAGGATTAAAGCATATACTACTATATGCCTGGCATCTGGTCATAGAGGAGACGTTGCAAACCAGTGACAATCATCATTACTCAAAATCCTAAAATCCAAATCTGAGACAGAGAATGACATGCCAAAGATAAAGAGAGAACTTGTAAAGTGAAACATTAAGCACCTTAGCTGGTCACTGTGAAAGTTTGTTGTCAAATGGGTTTAAGGAGGGAAAGGAAGAGAGAGATAAGCGAGGCCCCCTGGAGCTGGGCTCCTCAAGGCAGGGGCCAGCTGGGCCGCAGCCCTACACGGGGATGCTGAATCAGGAGAACCTCCACGTACGCCGGCCTCCAGGCCCACTTAGGTGTCCCCACCTCTAACAGCTCGTCTTCCACCAGCACCCAGAGCGCCCTTCTGCAAACGTAAGGCCCGCCCGGTCCTTCTCCGCACACTTAGCATAGCATCCAGGCATCTCAGCCGGGCCTGTGGGCCCAGTCTGCCCCGACCTCGGCTGCTGCCCCCTCCCTTGCTTGCTGTTCCAGCCAGGGGGGCTTCTAGCTCTTTCTCCAACTGCCAAACGCCTTCCTGCTTCCCGACTTCTCCACTTGCTGTTCTCTTAACCTAGAAAGCGCCTCCCTCCTCTCCACCCTTCAAGCCTTCGCTCAGATGCCATCTCTTCTGAGGGAGCTCCCTCAGCCAGCTTCTCGAAATGAACTCCTCCTCATCGTCCCATATTCTTTATCCCCTTACCTTGCTTTCCTTTCTTCACAGGACTTAATTCTGTCGTGAGTTAGATCTGGCGTTACCTGTTTTCTGTCTGTCTCCCTCAGGAAAGTGTAAGTTCAAAGCAGGGACTCCATCTAGCCCACTCAGTGGCCCCAGGGTCTAGCCTGCCTTGGGCACTCAGTACGTATTTGTCGAATGAATTGCAGGTGAGTGCATCCATGGTCATTCTAAAGGATTTTCTTACTGCTGAGTGCAGCCCGGCCCCCATCCCTGAGCGCCAGCCCCTGAGAAGTGGAGTAATCCCTGTCACTCCTGAAGGGACAGTCATTGCGTCCTGCTTAATAGTGCTTTTGTACCTCTGCCTAATGCCTAGTACTGTGCCTGGTACAGACACCCCAAAACGTTGATGGCTTCTGCCGTCGGAGAGATGAGAGGAGCAGGGAATAATACACCTTCTTTGCTCTGTCCATACATCCAAATCCTGGGCCAGCTGTTCATACTGTATAAGAAGAGGGTCACAGAAGGGCTGTCTTCTCCTCCTTCCCAGCACCCCTAAAACATGCCCACAAATAACAGTCTACCACCTTGTAGGGAAGTCTGACTGTGTGAATTGGATTAATGCACCAGTGGGCAACAAAGCACTGGCTGCCTGTCACATAGAGTAGGGTTAATTTATCAGATCCAGCAGCAAGATTCATTTATCTAATCATCAGCCACTGCCACCTATGGTAACTAGCAGGCAACAGTGGCCCTGTTTCAGTAGATGAATGGTGGGCATGTATAACTGGGGAGGGAGATAATGAGGAAGATGTCAAACCAAACTAGAGTTGGCAATATGAGAACCAAACCCTCCCTGTGATCCCATTCCCATTCCGCAAGGGACGGGCCTTATTTACAGTTGTAAAATACGGTCAAACATCAAGAAGGGTCCTCACTATGCCTGCACAATGACCTTCTGGACAATAGTACTTACAAATGCTAGAGCAGGCTTTTTCCTTCATAAAATAGAATAACTTGGGCTAGATGAAGCTGCAAACTCTGGCAACTAACACAAGTAGCCTGATTGGAGGGCAGAGAGTGGGTAATTACACTAAGACTTCTGGTTTGGAATTGGGCACAGAGGTCATCTTTCAGTGGAGATAAGGAAGAAGGAAGACATCCAGGGAAACCTATGAATAGGAAGCAGGGATGCTAAACCTGGGGCTTGTGAATGGGCCTCAAAGGATCCATAAATCCCCTGAAACTGCATGCAGAACTGGGTTTGTGGATACTTTTCTGAAAAAGGGATCTATAGCTTCCTTTAGAGTCTTTAAAGGCTCCATAAGCCATGGCCACTGTTTTATACAAGTCTCCACAGAAAAAAGGAAGTATGTCCTGTGACTCTTAAGATATAGTGGTGTTCATAGGCAGGGTTCAATGTTTCAGTTAATCGATCTTCCAACCATACAGATCAATTCAACAAATATTTGCTAAGACCCAGACTGTGCAAGATACTGTGTAGCACCATTTCCGGGGGTGTGCCTAACAGAAGAAATTTCGAGAAAATGTTAGCATTCTTTTTTTTTTTTTTATGAGGGAATAAAATTCTTAACAAAATGTTGACTGAAATAACTTCTGGGATCAGGCATTTGGACTGAATTTTATTCACCTGTTACATTTGCATTTTTCACTATTGACTCTCCCAACCTCTATTTTCATCTGTACATAACATTTTTTTTCATTTTTCCTCTTCTCATCTGCTACTGAATCTATTTCAACTTTGAACATTTTCCACAAGCAAAATTCTGCCACAGTGCTTTGCATTCAATAAAGGAAGAACAGTGTAAAATCCAACAGATAAAAACTGCAAATGAAAGAAAGAATTCTGTTTTACTCTATTAAATCTTGCAATGTCTATCAGACATTGCAAGAGATTAAATTGCAATGTCTGAAAGAAACAGAAGTGAGGAAGAGAAATAAGAAAATTAATAGTAAGATAGAGATGTTGATCAGGGTGTCCAGCATACACATGCGATATTTAAAACCATGAAACCATTTGCATTGGGAGTGAAAAGATAATGGACTCGCATTTAGAGTGACCGCTGTAGAAATCAGTAAAGGCATTTCATGGTAAACTGGGATCCAGGCTACAATGAGGTAAGCAACTGAGAAGTTTAGGGAAATTTTATGTAAAACTGAATCAAGAAAAGACCAAGCAATAAAGCTATTTAAAGAGCCATCCATTTGAATACTGAATATCAGAATTATGACATAAGGCTAGAATAAGAGTGCGCAAAAATGAGAACCAGATGGCAAAGCAAGCATGTGAGAATGCTGTAGATCCCAAACACTCCACTTCCGGGACTCAGGGTACCGGAAGTTGGGAACAGGGTGAGGATAAAAAGTTGGGGGGTGGAGAGCAATTAACAACAGCAGCAGCAGCAAAATAAAAGTAATAATAATAATAGCTAAAAGTAATAAGCACCTACTATGTGCCAGTGCTTGACACACACTCTCATTTCATCCTAATGACCACTCTACAAGGTTCTGTAAAAAAATGAGGAAATGGAAGGAAGGTCGGAAAGATGAAGGCACTTGCCAGAGGTCATTTATGCAGGATTTAGACCCAAGCCTGCCTACCCTCTAAGTGCTAATTCATTCAATGAGGTATAGAGTAAAAGCAGTGAAGACTTGAGAACACATTCCTTTTTCGAAGTGAGTACATACAAGTCAATAAGGGTGTGGCCAAGCTCACAAAACAGGTAAAAAAGTTACCCTCCTCGAGATGTTTTCTATTTTTTTCTAGGTCTTGTTTTAATTAAGCTGTACAGTCCCAACTTTGGGGAAATTGGAAAATCTCAAGGCTGACAGCGTTTATGCCTCTGTGTACACGTGTTCTCACACTCCATTGACTGAGTCTTCAGATCAACGTGGGCAATGACTCAAGAGGCAAAAACCACGGATGTATCGTCACTTCAGGATTCCCCCAAATGGTTCCTTTTAGACTAAATAAGAAAGTGGCCATTGATTTTTTTTTTTTTTAAAGTCATAAAGAAGGAGACAGCAGAGATTCAGAGCTGGGATCAAACACCTGGGCTTCCAGGTAACCTGGGAAGTGTTTGGATTTAGGAACTTAATGCCTAAAGTACAAAACGCTTTCAAAAGAGATGAAGGCTTGGTACTTCCCTGGTGGCGCAGTGGATAAGACTCTGTGCTCTCCAATGTAGGAGGCCCGGGTTCGATCCCAGGTCAGGGAACTAGATCCCACATGCCGCAACTAAGAGTTCGCATGCCACAACTAAGAGTTTGCATGCCGCAACTAAGGAGCCCACCTGCCGCAACTAAGGTCCGGCACAACCAAATAAATAAATAAATAAATAAAAGAGATGAAGGCAGGCAAATGAGAGCTTCCCTCTCCTGTGCATTCCTCAGTGTGCAGTCCCAGCCAGAGGGACCCAAGAGAGGAAAGAGCCAGGTCAGACTCCACATGTCATGTTTTGCCATTAGGGTTGGCTGAGATGGCCAGCAAAGGAGAGAATCACTACAAGGCAAGTGTTTTTTGAGTGTGATTCTTATTTTATATGTTCTAAGATTTGGGACCAGTTTCACTGGGGCCACTAAGAGCTACAAAACAGCCACAAAGCTTAGTACCCAAGGAGAGAACAAAAGAATTTCAGTGAATAACCAGAGCCTCCTCCAAGTCACCAAACCTTTTCTCTATCATTACAGATATTCTTAAGGAAGTTTAAGTTCTCTTAACCTGTATTTTCTGCCATGACCAATTCCCTCCCTATGTTGCAGCACTGTTCAACAGAGCTTCTGGTGATGACAGGCACGTTCTCTACCTATGCTGTCCAATGTGAGAGCCATTAGCCACATGTGACTATCGAGCACTTGAAGTGTGGCTCATACCATTAAGAAATTGAATTTTTAATTTTATTTAGTTTTAACTAACTTAAATTGAAACTTAAATAGCCACAGGTGGCTAGTGACTACTGTATTGGTCACGGCAGAAACTTTAGAGCACTGAGCAGGCCTGGCTTCTTATTTCCTAGTTCTTCCTGTCTCTGAATGCTATTTTCAACTCTTCCCTTAACTCTCATCTCTTGGATTTTTTAAAATCTATCTTTAAATGTCAATCTTGTTTTCCGAGGTCTTTTTATACTGCACCTTTATCTTTGGTTAAAGCATATAAAATTGCCCTTTTACAGGTCAAAAACAGTGGAATATCTGCAAGTCTCATATGGTTCAACTCTATATAATGTATCTTAGGCTTCTTTGGTATGACTAATACGTGACACAAAGCTATGCACACAGGAACCATCTGTGGTTGAATGAATGAATGAATGAACAAACAAATGGATACTGGCTGAATAAACGAGTGACAAAGTTAGGTGGCCAGCAAATATTTAAGCATTACTCAAGGTACCTTTCTTCAAATCAGTGGGCAAATATAATTGATACTGAGGTTAAGCCACAAGGCAAAAGCCTCTCAAATCAAAAACACATAACAGGAATATGTTTCAACTGAATCTAGTATTAGGCACCATTCAGAACAAACTTCTGACATTATGAGAGTAAAATAATCACTGAGTACCTTGGGATTCACGAATTCCTGGAGCAGAAAATGATTAAAAATCATTAAGGATGGGTTGTTCATTGAGGAGGGAAATGGAGTCGTTAGAAAAGGGAGATTTGGGGATATGTACCAGAGACATTTGAAGAAGCTATGGAAAAGATGTGGTCACAGTCTAATAATGGGCCTTTGGGAATATTTCTGTGTAATATGAGAACTGGAGAAGTGAAAAAAGAAAAAAAGATCTTCAGTTTTTAAAGTCTAACAAAATAAGCTCTCACTGCAAACAATCTGGCCTGGTGTTGTTCATGAAGGCCCACTGTGCCTATCTTTGAAGTGGAAAGGTGGGTTAAAATACACATGCATTTTCTGTCTCTCCTTCTAAAAATGTGCTTGTAGACTTTAGCCCTTCTTCTGCTACATGTATTCATGGGCTTCTTTTGACATCATTCCTTACACAATAATCTTTCCATTAAAAGAACACAAGTAGGTGATAATTGCAAGTGTAAATCAATACCCTGAGTCGAGACCCAACACACACACACACAGCTGTAGTTCTCCATGTATGAAATGATGCCACAAACCCACGGCCAGCAGTGCGTACACGGGAGAGGTGTTTGCAGAGAGAAGAAGAATCATCCATGGTCTGTCATATGGTTCCCATTCGTGAAAATCAGTTTAGACATACAAGTCATATGAAGGCTAAGACCACCATCTGTGGCCAGAGGTAAGAGATGACAGGTCCCTAAAGGGTCAGATCCTGCACCCTAACTCCAAACAGATTATGAAAAAAATAGGTACAAGGAGCTGACACCTGTAATACTACGGGTTTTGACAGTGCTATAAAATGGAACCCGGAAAAGTGGATGCATATGGATATGACAACCGATACATGGTAAAACGAATTTTTCTCTCCATCCTACTGGAAAATTCACAGAAGATTTAAGGTTTAGAGTTTCCACCAGTGGTTTGGACTAGGTTCCTATTTTTTTCCCCATTTTCCTCCACTTATAAGAGGCCAGAACAATAGGTTACAATGAGGTTACAAGGTTAAAGCCACAGTTCAGGTAAGAGGCCGGCAGGCTTTTTTGGAGCCCATGCTATATGAAGCATGGAAGTTCTACTCTGGGAAGGAGTGAGCGGCAGAGCCTGGTTTCCATAGCACTGCCATGGAAACAGCTCTCTGTGACTCTGCCTCCAGGCCCTCTGAAACTGAAGCATCTCTCCCTTTTTTGCTCTAACATCCACCTCCGTATCACATGCCCCCAACCCCTCACAAATGATTAAGGGGTATTTTGAGAAAGCGGGGCCCTAACTGGGCTTTTGCCTGGTTATATTAATATACATTAATATCCTTGAATGAAGAAAAAAAATCAGATGTTTCTTCCTCTTTCACTGGGGGTGGGAGGGAGGTGGTGGATAAAAAAGAGAAGAATAAAAACCGAAAGGCCCTAAACTGGAAATTGCAAAAGTAAAAATCTTGTCAAGTGGCGTATTAAAGATGGGCTTACTAATCTCATGCAGTGGGTTCTTTTATCCTCTTTTGTCTGCCTGGAACGCCAGTGTCCAAATATAAAGGATTTAATTAACTGTTAGGATGTACAAGAGCCTCTCCCCTAATCGTTATCATGCGTGATCAATTGGAGGTTTGGTAGGATTTTTTTCTCAGTCTCCATCCCTTGGTCATGATTCTGAAAGTAGAATAAAAGTTCAGAAATGGCCTTCTAGAATCCGGTAGACAATTCCAACAGAAGGAAGCATGGGTGATTGAGCAAGCTTTGCATCCTTCATGCCTCTCTCTCCAGTCCCGCTGAGGGTTGAGTGACAGCAGGCCAGCAGTGCACGGGGCTGGAATTTGGCTGGGTGACGTGCCCTCTAGCTGAGCTGGAGCGATGCCCATGGACCAGGAGCAGCTGGGAGGTCAGGAGGCCTGGTAGCCAGCAGATGCTCGGGAACTTGACAGAGCACGGCAGGATGGCTCCTGGCCCAGCCGGGGGACTGCACCTTGGACCCTCAGAATCCTCTTCCTGTTTTCAGTTCTTTCTCCACCTGATAAAATGAACTTGGGACCCTGACCTTTCCACACGTGTAATGCACAGATGCATAAAAGCATTACACCTGAGAAGAGCCTGAAGCTACAGTTCCTGGTAAAATTGTTGAGAGGAAACATAGTAAAGGAGGGCTTCAAAGATTGCTGATGGGGAAAGATGGGGCTGTGATTGTTTTTTAACCCCTTCAGCATCACCCGATCATGAGTAAAGAGTAGGAAGAGTGCACATATATATGCAGAGAGGACGGAAGTCGGGCCGTGAGTTTCCAGCACCTCAGGAATGCTTCTTCGGGGCAAATAACTAAAAATGCTCTATGTCTTTATTTCTTCACCTGAAAAGTCTCCTCTGCCTGCCTTGCTGAGAACTGTGAGATGGAAAGCAAAGCCCGGATCAGTCAGAGGTAGACAAGGGGGAGTAAAATAACACAGGAGTTCTGAATTATTCATTTTTATTTGTGTATTGTAGTGATAATTGCTACAGTTTTTTTTTTTTTGTTTCTCCTGGATGTTGAAAATTGTAAAAAGAAGACTGAATAATTCAGCATGACTCAAGAAAACATAAATGGAGTACTGTCTGGGCAGTGAATGCCTATGAAAGAGATTCATTTTGCTGTTATTCTTAACATTTGTGTGATGCACTGGTTTATAATTTAATTAACAACCTACGATGGCTCTAATGAACGTGATAATATTTGTAAAGCATTTCAATGCTCTAAACGTGAAAGGGACTGAACAGTCGCAATCCCTTGGTTTTTACCAAAGGGTAGAAAGGAGCAAAGGACCCAGTGGGAAAGAACAGGGACGTTCTCGAACCAAAGACCATTCCAGGAAGACATCAGCACCCACACATGCCAGAGGCACATTTCCGGGCACTAATTCCTGCCCTGGCTTTTGAGCACTTGTGCCAAGCTCTAACATGCAATCTTATTTCATACCACCGCAAGCCTAGAGGCAAGGCAGGATTTATTTTAAAAGGGGGGTGTTATTTCAGTCTAAGAGTCACAGGTGAGTTGGGGAAACATAGAAAGTGTCAATTTCTCATTATTCCTAGAGACTAAGGAGCCCAAACTCCAATCCAAACCTCATATACTTAAATCCATTGCCTCATGACATCTGCTTCACAGAGTCCAGAAATGCTGCCTGAGGGAACCAGCCAAAAAAGAGCGTGGAGAAGGGAGAGTGGACAGCGGTTTGAAGAAAAGAACATTCATCCCCTGAAGATTGCCAGACCTCAATTTCCCATCAAAGATGGGACCATCCTGACACACCCCATCCCAGGGGCTGGTCCAAGTCTTTCT